>NC_141689.1:1611350357-1612717212 GCF_964263255.1 Lissotriton vulgaris | reverse complement strand
CAACAGGCGCAGACCCCACCTTCACAATGTGCACCTGAGGCCTTCTTACATAGGCAACCTTAAAGGATTTAGCAGAAGATTAACAAGGAACTGCAGATGCGTCAGCACCGAATGTCCTTGCACCACTATGGATTTGCAGTAATTACAATACAGTGCTCCATGGCGCAAGAATTAACAGATGCGTGAGAAATTCTGACGCATCTGTTGGCACAAAAGTGATGCATAACTAGAGTTACTCATGAAAGTGACACACCTCCAGCAATGCACCACAATAGATGGGTGAGTCCCATTCAAAAAGCACTGCGTCATTCCTTACGCCTGGTCTGAGCAGGCATAGGGATTTTGACACAGTGAAATGTTGTAGATTTCACTGCGTCAGTTCTTTATGGCTTTTCGCGTGGGAACGCCCACCCTGCATACATTATACCTGACACAGGTATAATGTGATGCAGGGCTTTACAACTTGACGCATCTCCCTAGATGTGTCACGTAAATGGGCCGCAACATTTACGCCGCAGCTGTGTCACAAAAGGGACGCAACGGCAGCACAAAAGTCACACAAGGGGCTTATAAATCTGCCCCTTATAATTTATCATTAAAAAAACAAGATTTTTTTTTTTAAATACTCAAAAAAAGTTTGAAAGATAAAAAACAGGCTCATGGTTATATTTTAAAATGGGAATTATTCAAAATCAGCCCTTTTAAAATATTCAGGAGAAGGTTAGTTTATGGACCTTTGCTCTGTCCCTTCTTTCAAGTAACTTCAGGCCACATTGCTGCAGCTTCTTGACCTCGGGCAAAGTGAACACTATGGCCTGATTCACAGAACTAACTTAAGACAAAGTCCTAAACTTACTACCATTTTGGTATTCACAGAAGGCAACTACTCATATAGGTATTCACAGAAGGCACTTACTAATTTCGGTATTCACAGAAGTTAGGAGTCCTAACTTTAGGACTCCTAAATACCTTCTATGAACACCAAAAGTCTAAAAAGTAGGATTTTTCTCAGTTTAGGAGTAGTAAAGTTAGGAGTCCTAACTTTACTACTCCTAAACTGACAAAAATCCTAACTTTAAGACTTTCGGTATTCACAGAAGGCATTCAGGAGTCCTTGTGTTCAAATATTTTATTGTTATTTAAGAGAGATAACAAATTGATAATATAATGCCATTCAACATAGCATTAGGTATTATAACAAAGAGATTACAGATCAAAAACAGATTATATAGTGGCAATTAGTGAGCTGGGGATAAAAAGTAAGAACATATCTCTTTAAAAAGAGGAAAATCCACAATACAAAGAGCGATGACAAAAGTGATATGTTATAATATAGAACAGATAGTATCATAAAACCCAGGTATACGGGGTAAGTAGAAGTACCATCATAAAAACATATGAAATTCATACATCAGTCGAATTGCTGGTGACAAAGAGCAGAGAATGAAAGAGAAGAAAACAGAAAGAAAAAAGAAAAGATGGAGAAAGTATAGAAGAGAAGAGGGAGAAAAAGGGAGAAGAAAGAAAGAAAGAAGTGGGAACATCTGCTTCAAATGTAAAAACAAGCTAAAGAGTAGAGTCAAAAGAATATTGAGTTATTAATCCCTGAGAAGACAAATTTATAGAAGCATCAAGTGAATGCCATACTTTACTAGAAATCGTAGGAGAATATTGTTTCTCCTCAGCCAAAGTTTGAGCACTACGAAGATAAGATACCCATGCCCACCAAGTATGATAGGATAAGAGATGAAAAGAATTCCATTCTGTTAAGATAACTTTAACAGCAATGGATATGAGTAAATCCAATAGCTGCATATCCTTATGGTCAAGGGGTAAAGGTGAAGTTGAAGCCCAAGGACCCAATAAGAACAAAGGTAAAGAAAGTTCCAATGATATATTAAAGATGAGTGATAAATGTTTTCATATCAAATCCCAATAGGATTGTAATAAAGTACATTAAAAAACATATGTTGATGAGTACCTGATTGCAAAATTACAGTTCCAACAAAGATCACTATCCCTTAGTTTTGATTTATGTAAACAAGCAGGGGTCCAATGAAGGAGACTTAGAATAAAGAATTTAGATTGAATAAGAGAAGGGGCAATTTTATTATGCAGGGATAACTTTCCAATGACTTGCCAGGTCTCTTGTGAAATATGTTTAATAACGTCAGGTTAAAAATGATGAGACCATTTATCATAAGTAATTGTAGTCTGTGAAGGAAGTGGAGCAGAGACAACTTTATATATTCGCGAAGCAGTATGGCCAGAATGATATCACACAGAAAGAAGTGGGATAGTAGCCGAATCTATAGAAAAGGATACTTTGGAGAGAGCAACCTTCAACCTCAAAAAGGAATAAAAATCCATATTAGTAAGGCCTGAAAAGAGAAAGGGAGCGGGTCATTATTGGAGTCATAAAGATCCTTGACCAAACTAATACCATGTGCAGCCCAAGAAGAAACCTTAGCAGGATCAATGTCAGTAGGAGTTTTAGGATTGTGCTATAAAGAAGACCATCTCGATTTATGGATAGGTGTAGCTTTTTTTTGTCTATATATTTTAATGCATTCATTGTGTCAAAGATAATGCATTGGGAATGACTAAGAACAATTTTAGAAGCAGTAATTAAAGAAGAGATAGAAAAAGGTGAACACAAGTCTCATTTGATACACATCCATGGTGGTGTATGCGGAGAATCTGGCAGGAACCAAAGAAAACCCTGCAAAGCCAAGTATTCACTTTGATATAACGTCTAATCCGCCAAATTACAGCCACCAAAACAGAGGACTTCCTAAGATGTTTAAAAGCGATTCTAGCACGCTTACCACTCCACAGAAATTTGGAAGTAATTAAATCAATCTCATGAAAGAAGGAAGAAGACAGCTTCATAGGTAACATAGAAGATAAAAAATGTATAATCGGTGTTATTATCATCTTAAGAGTTTGAATTCTTCCCCACCAGGAGATGCATTTAGGTGACCATGAGGACAAAAGCTCTTTAATTTTAGATATTGTATGAGCTTCATTATAAGAAATAGTATCTGGAAGGTCTTTACAAAACCAAATTCCTAAATATTTGATGTGTGTCGATTGCCATTTAAAGCCTGCATCACCCATATGAGAGGGGAAACAAAACGAATTAACGGGAAACATTTCCGTTTTCTCTTTATTCAGAGAACAACTAGAAAGAAGCAAAAAATCATTTATGGTATTAGAAATAACCGGAATCGCTGTAGCAATAGCCTCTGAAAAGACAAGGACGTCATCCGCGTAAGCGGCCGTTTTAAGTGTATGTGAACCAAATTGAAAACCTTTGGTACTTTGAATCAGGTTAAGTAAATAAAGAAGTGGGTCAATAGATAATAAAAAAAAGAGGAGGTGAAAAAGGGCACCCTTGCCTAGTGCCCTGAAGAAGATTAAAAAAGGAAGACGTTTCACCATTAACACGGATTTTCGCTTTTGGCTGAGCATAAAGAGACATTACCATATTGATAAAAGAGTCACCGAGGTTATGAAATTGTAGAACTGCTTGTAAAAAAGGCCAGGAGACTTTATCAAAAGCCTTTTTGGCGTCAAGCGTGATCACCGCCGATGGTAATGATGAAAGTTTGGCTTTCTCTAAAATATGACAAAAAGTTTGAATATTATCTCTGGCGAGTCTCCCTTTAACAAAACCAGTTTGATAAGTGTGGATAAGACTAGGGTTATGACTTTCTAAATGTTTAGCCAGAATTTTGGCAAAAATCTTAGCTTCCATATTAAATAAAGAAGTTGGACGATAATTCTTAGGATCAAAATGATCCTTGCCCTCTTTCGGGATTACAACAATAGTAGCCTCAGCCACGGAGCCAGAAACTTTCCCTGAAAGAACAAAAGTATCAAAAACAGTCTTTAGATATTGAATGTTTGAGGCAGAGAACGTTTTATAAAAGGCTATAGGGAATCCATCTGGCCCTGGGGCCTTCCCTGAAGGAGTAGCCTTAATAGCCTGGATTATCTCATCAGTCTCAACCGGTTTTCCCAAATAAAGCATATCAGAATGAGAGACAGTATTTGTCGGAATTGAATTTAGGAATTGTTGATATGCAGAGATATTACATGGATCTTTAGGAGTATATCATTTTCCATAAAAGTCACGGAAAACTTCAAGATTATCATGAGTATGGAATTTTTTAGAGCCATTTTTATCAGTAATAGAAGAAATTTGAGTGTTTTTAATATTATTATTCTGACATTTTAAAGTACCTGCTAGCAACTTACCAACTTTATTTTGTAAGAACAAATGGCGTGATTTTATAGCGTGCACACTAAGATAAGCTTGTTTAGTAACTATAGAATTGAAAGAATATTCGAGGTTCTTGATGTGCTGTAGAAGAGACTTATCATTAGAGCATCTATATAAGATCTCTTCACTTTTGATCTCATCTCCCAGAGTCTGAAATGATTTCCTAATATCACCATTCAGTTTAGACATGTGTTTGATAATATTACCCCGAACTGTACACTTAAATGCATCCCACAGGACTATTGGGGATTTACCGAAAGTTCATTTTCTTGGAAGAAAGTATTAATTTCATCATTAGGCTTCTTGACTTCATCTTTGTCATCCAAAATCTCAGTATTTAGGCGCCAAGTGCGAGGGCCTCGCGTATCCGTAAGATTAAGGATAGTCATTGAGCCTGCAGCGTGATCAAAGACGACTATTGGATGGATCATAACATTTATGGTATGTTTTAAAAGAGCAGCATCAACTAGAAGATAATCAATACGGGAAAAACTAGAGCGTCGAGATGAGAAAAAGGTAAAATCTTGGCAAAAATCTTAGCTTCCATATTCAATAAAGAAATTGGACGATAATTCTTAGGATCAGAATGATCCTTGCCCTCTTTCGGGATTACAACAATAGTAGCCTCAGCCACGGAGCCAGAAACTTTCCCTGAAAGAACAAAAGTATCAAAAACAGTCTTTAGATATTGAATGTTTGAGGCAGAGAAAGTTTTATAAAAGGCTATAGGGAATCCATATGGCCCTGGGGCCTTCCCTGACCGAGTAGCCTTAATAGCCTGGATTATCTCTTCAGTCTCAATCGGTTTTCCCAAATAAAGCATATCAGAATGAGAGACAGTATTTGTCGGAATTGAATTTAGGAATGGTTGATATGCAGAGATATTACATGGATCTTTAGGAGTATATAATTTTCCATAAAAGTCACGGAAAACTTCAAGATTATCATGAGTATGGAATTTTTTAGAGCCATTTTTATCAGTAATAGAAGAAATTTGAGTGTTTTTAATATTATTATTCTGACATTTTAAAGTACCAGCTAGCAACTTACCAACTTTATTTTGTAAGAACAAATGGCGTGATTTTTGAGTGTGCACACTAAGATAAGCTTGTTTAGTAACTATAGAATTGAAAGAATATTCAAGGTTCTTGATGTGCTGTAGAAGAGACTTATCATTAGAGTATCTATATAAGATCTCCTTACTTTTGATCTCATCTCCCAGAGACTGCAATGATTTCCTAATATCACCATTCAGTTTAGACATGTGTTTGATAATATTACCCCTAACGGTACACTTAAATGCATCCCACAGGACTATTGGGGATTTACCTAAAGTTCATTTTCTTGGAAGAAAGTATTAATTTCATCATTAGGCTTCTTGACTTCATCTTTGTCATCCAAAATCTCAGTATTTAGGCGCCAAGTGTGAGGGCCTCGCGTATCCGTAAGATTAAGGATAGTCATTGAGACTGCAGCATGATCAAAGACGACTATTGGATGGATCATAACATTTATGGTATGTTTTAAAAGAGCAGCATCAGCTAGAAGATAATCAATACGGGAAAAACTAGAGCGTGGAGATGAGAAAAAGGTAAAATCTCTACCCGTAGGATTATGCAATCTCCATGCATCAATCAGATGATGGGAAGAGCACATGTTGAGCAGTTGCATATGTGCACTAGGGGGACAAAACTGAACAGCAGAATGTCTATCTAAAATAGGATCTAAGGGCAAATTAAAATCACCACCAACAATTGTTCTAGCCTTCTGTGGGATATCGGAAAGTTTTTTATCGATAAAACGCCAAAGGGTCATCGATATTGGGGCGTATAAATTCATGACAAATAAATCCTCTGAACCATTGGAAAAGCGCATTAGTAACCATCTGCCAATTGCATCATGCTCTGCAGTAACAATAGAGTGTTCAGAAATCAAGGTCAAAACTCCATTCCTTTTACCAGAGGCTTCAGAGCAAGAGACATCAAGTACCCAATCCTTTCGTAAAAGCAAAGCTTCTTTAAAAGCTATCTTAGTCTCCTGCAATAAAACATCATCAATAATCTAGAATCTTGGTCCATTTAACAGGATGATTCAGTCCATGAACATTAAGTGAGACAATATTTAGATCTGCCATAGGAAATCATAAAACAATACAGATGAAAGCATCCAAATAGAAAAAAAGAGAGCAATAGACAAAATAAACACAAGGTTAGGAGAAGAAAGAAAACAAACAAAATGCAAGAAAAAATATGACGAAGCAGATGTCCCCAGAGGAAGAGAGAAATCTAGAAAAATGAAAATAAGAGCAAAAGCACTCCAAAGAAAAAAGGAGCATAAAAAAGAAGAATCCCACCAGGGAATGTCTGTAAGAGACAATTTGCATGGGGGAAAAAATGTGGAAGAGCAACCACAGAAGCCAACAAGCACAATGCATAACGCTCAACAATAAAAATTCCATTAAGCGACTAAACAAATGTAAAAAGTTAGTCGTTACATATCAATTAATAATCCACAAAATAAAAATAATTAATATAAGTACCAAAAAATAGAACATAGTTAAAATCAGTGAGCAACATAACATCTATGCTAGCTAAAAAGTGAGACAGATAATATCAAAAGAGGACCTAATAAATATTATTAATAAGAAAGTAGATACCAAACTGAGATAAATATATGATATATCAAATTGGAATATAGGTATTAATAATAACAATATAGAGCAGCATGAACTGCATATTGTAACAAACAAAACACTACGGATTTGATCTCAATAGGAATAAATACTATGTGATAAATATCAAATACCAAATGCTACATAAGAGACAATTCATGAGCAAAATACAAATAGAATGGATGGAGAAAGGCGAAGTAGTCAGAACAAAGAATGACTCAAAGAATGTGATAAATAATCGTAAGCACACAGAAAAAAACATTTATCACTAGAAAAAGATTGAGAAAGGGAGGAGAAACAAGAGAAATAAAAAGTAAGATATGTGAAGAAGTAGCATGAATAGAAAAAGAAAGAAAAGAAAAATGGAAAAAAGAAAAGAAAGACCAGAATCGAGGATGGCAAAAGTCAGAAAATATAAGAGGATAGAAGGGAGAAAAAGAAAGAAAGGAAAAGAGAAATAGATATACAACTGATAGATAACAGAATGGCAGTAAAATAGCACCAACATATTGAATTGAAAATCTCAAGGGCCCATCATAAAAATATGGTAGGCCGTAAAAATCTGTAAAGGAAAATGTTAGTGAAAAGAGAATAGTCAACCTAAAACTAATAACCTTTACATTGCATAGTTATCGTATAACAAGAAATCAGTGGAAGAATATTAACTGCATACTAGTGGTAAGACACCAAAAGCGGCAGGCACCGCTCAGTGCCTGCCGCTTTGTAAATGCGAATGAAGGGGGGTACCACAGGTAACCCCCTGTGCACCCCCCACCTCTCCTTCACTCTGGGGGTCCGCCGGGGCCCCCCAGAGTGAAGACCGCATGCCTTTCCGTGGCGGCATCGCCGCCGCAGAAAGGCACCTAAATACAACCATCATAATATGGCTGGCGGTGTCTGATAGACAACGCCACCATATTATTCCTTTTCCGCCCCGGTCGCAAGGCGACTGGGGCGGAAAAGCGGCGGACGGTCTTTTCGCCCGCCGAGGTCCCCACCGCCATACTAATATGGCGGGGGGGAAACTAGTGTGGATGTCGGGCGGCAGTGGCTACCGCCAGCCTGGCGGAGGCAATCCGCCTGACATCATAATGGGCCCCCTTAGAGTCCATCTGTGATTCCGAATGATTATCCAAAAAATTTATGAGTTCCGAAGGTTCATAAAAAATCTGTGAACGACCTTTGAAAGTTATTTTGAATCTTGAGGGACCCGCAAAGGAAAATGGAATATGCATATCTATAAGCCGTTTACGTAGATCTAAAAACCTTTACAAAGAACAACGGTATCTCTGGCAAAGTCCTGTGAAATTGATAGCCTGTGACCTTCCTGTTGTAGAGTTTTAATTTTCCTCATTTGGGCCAGGATTTGTTCAGTGTGTTGGTGGTGCAGAGGTTTAAAAATCACCGGTCTTGGAGAAGATAGAGACTTAGGCTTAAAAGCGAGAACTCTATGAGCACGTTCTATTTCAAAGTCCTTTAGAAAGGAAATCTGCAAAGTAGTAGGGATCCAGGTAAGTAGAAAATCCAGTATAGAAGAAGTAGAGTTTTCACAATCTTCCGGTAAACCAAAAATACGAAGGTTACTTCTATGATTCCTGTCTCCCTGCTCAGTTAGGTCTCGCCTCAAGGAAGCCAAAGAGCGCTCTAAACCATGAACATGTTTAGCTTGTTTGTAGGTACAGTCTTCAACAGTACTTATTCGAGTTTCTGCATTGGAAACACGTAGTGAGAGGTTTTTGAGCTCATTAAGAATTGCTGCCACCTCAACTTGAAGTAAGTCTGCATTCATTTTCGTATTATGAGCTATATTAAGGACTAAATTGAGTTTAAGTAATATCGTGTCTAACGTGGAGCAGAATCTGAACTACACTTAGGCGAAGGTTTCGGGGTGGGTGACCTTTGCTTAGACCATTTCAGATGACCTTTCGAATCTCTGTCTCTGGAGGGAGTGCCCATAACTTCCGCCATTGGAAGCAAGTACCATAGATGCACCAAGCTGACTGAAAAAGCGTGGAGTAGAAAATAATCTAAGAAACAGAATCACGCTATAAAAATAAGTCACAGGTGCAAGTCACCTTGAAAAATAGTAGGCACCTTCCAACTACAAGAGGTAAAGCAGAGTAACGTTGCATAGACAATAGTGGTCAGAATGAAATACAAGGTATTAAGGTAACATGCAAAATGTGGCGCAGGAGATAAGTGACTCCCACTGGGGGGACGCTTTGCCTCTGTGGTTAGGCGCAACGTTTGGGGGCAGTAAAACGAACTTTGGCAGGACTCTGAGGCCCAGGAGACCGCAGGGCCAACACCTCTACCGAAGCTCCGCCCCTCTCTCACAGGGGCTTTGAAAAACTACTCGCGCCTCCCCCTTTGCGGGAGACGCTTCGCCTCTGTGGTTAGGCGCAACGTTTGGGGGCAGTAAAACAAACTTTGGCAGGACTCTGAGGACCAGGAGACCACAGGGCCAACACCGATACCGAAGCTCCACCCCCCTCTCACTTGGGCTTTTGAAAAACTACTCGCGCCTCCCTCTTCGCGGGAGATGCTTCGCCTCTGTGGTTAGGCGCAACGTTTGGGGGCAGTAAAACGAACTTTGGCAGGACTCTGATGCCCAGGCCACCGCAGGACCAACACCGCTACCAAAGCTCCGCCCCCCTCTCACCAGGGCTTTGAAAAACTACTGGCGCATCCCGGTTCGTGGGAGACGCTTCGCCTCTGTGGTTAGGCGCAACATTTGGGGGCAGTAAAACGAACTTTGGCAGGACTCTGAGGCCCAGGAGACCGCAGGGCCGACATCTCTACCGAAGCTCCGCCCCCTTCTCACCGGGGCTTTAAAAAACTACTCGCGCCTCCCGCTTCGCCTCTGTGGTTGGGCGCAACGTTTGCGGGCAGTAAAACGAACTTTGGCAGGACTCTGAGGCCCAGGAGACCGCAGGGCCAACACCGCTACCGAAGCTCCGCCACCCTCTCACCGGGGCTTCAAAAAACTACCCGCGCCTCCCGCTTCGCAAGAGACTCTTCGCCTCTGTGGTTAGGCGCAACGTTTGGGGGAAGTAAAACGAACTTTGGCAGGACTCTGAGGCCCAGGAGACCGCAGGGCCAACACCGCTACCGAAGCTCCGCCCCCCTCTCACCGGGGCTTTCAAAAACTTCTCGCGCCTCCCGCTTTGCGGGAGACGCTTCGCCCTGTGGTTAGGCGCAACGTTTGGGGGCAGTAAAACGAACTTTGGCAGGACTCTGAGGCCCAGGAGACCGCAGGGCCAACACCGCTACTGAAGCTCCGCCCCCCTCTCACCGGGGCTTTGAAAAACTACTCGTGCCTCCCACTTTGCCTCTGTGGTTAGGCGCAACGTTTGGGGGCAGTAAAACAAACTTTGCCAGGACTCTGAGGCCCAGGAGAACGCAAGGCCAACACAGCTACCGTGGCTCCGCCCCCCTCTCACCAGGGCTTTGAAAAACTACTTGCGCCTCCCGCTTCGCGGGAGACGCTTCGCCTCTGTGGTTAGGCACAACGTTTGGGGGCAGTTTAACGAACTTTGGCAGGACTCTGAGGCCCAGGAGACCGCAGGGCCAACACTGCTACCGAAGCTCCGCCCCCATATCGTCATATCCTGAAAAGTAACAACCTTTTCCCGTCACACGGGACGTGCGCGGGCCGCGCCGGGCTAAGCCCGGGCAAAAAGCGGGCCCGTCTGAGCCCGTCAGAGACAGTAAGAGACTGGGCTGGGCCACCCCCCTTACATTTTACCATCCTTGCCTATAGTGGGTTGTTTGTTTTAGAAGGGATTCATCAAGGTCAATAATATTAGTTACCTGTTATTCTTGGCACAAACATTATCACATTAGTACCATAGCATGGCATCCAACAGAACTAAATGTAGCAAAGCTAGTAATTAGGGTGGGAGAGGGGGAATTATCGGTCCTATTGATGCTTACATCACCATGGCCGCTTCTGCCTTAGATAAGGAGATTGACTTAACAATTCGCCGTCTGTCCCTAGACCCTGTGCTCCAAAAAAGATCTATACTTGGGAAGATAGCACTAGCGAAATCTCCTATTCAGGTTCAGACCCAGAGCCAACCTATAAGCCAGACCATTAGGGAGTACTCGATCACCTTAGACATAAGTGGAATAGACACTAGTCTGGCTTCCTTTTTGGCCTATCCGAATGTTGATAAGGGGAGCAGAAAAAGTGTCGAGTTAAATAACCCACCACCACTGGTACAAAAATCTTTAGAAAGTACGCCGGTATCTGCTGTCAAGCGCAAACGTGGTGGAGCTCGATAAAAGGGAGGCCGTATAAAGAGGTCTAAAGTAACTTCACCGATTCATATGGTTAAGGCAAAGAAAGATAACATCAACACCTCAACTCAGGGGGAGTCACTTGCTTGTATGGAAGATAGCTCTATCCCCGAAATTGTATACCGTGCTCATAAAGATGGAGGGGATACAGCATTATCATTAGATAAAATACAACATCTGGTTAAGTCCTTAATTCTTCCCCCAGTGGAGCGTCTGAAAAGGATAGGTAGCCAATTAGATGCCCTTCATGAGGTTACCCAGGCAAATACAGCCGTGCTGAAGAAACTGGTAGACGACAAGCATCCTTCCTTGGTTATAGGTACCCCGCCAGTTCCTGCGAAAAAAAAAAACCCTAAAATTGCCCAAACAATAGTCCCAAATGAGAAGTTGGCCAAAAAGAACAGCGTCCCTGAAAAGCAAGGTGAGGTTTTGAGCAGGTGTAATACCCCTCAGCAAGGGAGTAAAGTGTCTAAAGGCGGTGTAACTGTTAAGGATAGTACTGTTAAAGGGCTCAAGAAAACAGATACCATGTTAGATCAGGTAAAAACGGTACCACTAAATGGCCGGAGGCAAAAACATAGAGTTGAACTTCCCCGTGAATCCCATCCCTTTGGTATTGTACTGGCTGGGGTTCCAGAGTGGCAAAATGACAGGGTGGAAACATTCTATAAATTAAAAAACAAGGTGATGTTCTGGTTAACTAAAAATCGGCCCCTTAGACCAGACTTAGATGTGAAAATTATCAATGTCAGGAGAGCAAGTTGGGTAGGCCCTAATGCCAAGGATGTAGACAGAGACTGCATCATAGTGAACTTTAGAAACCCACAAGTAGTGCAGTTCATTAGCAGCTTTGGGAATCAGAACATTGAAGGTGGGATTGTGTCTTTGGATTTAGGTCACTTTTATCCCCTGACTTCCGCTATGGTTGGGAGTGAGAGCCTATTCAATCCATACCAGGGGAGAAACTGTCCTCAAAGAGAGCATTGGGCTGGAGGCTATTCCCAAAATTATTCTCAACGGATTCATCAAGCTGGAAATGTTGTCAATGTCCCAACTATCAATCATTTTGATGCATTGTCTAATTTAGGCTGGGTTGATTGACAAGTGGGCAATGAATTAACAGTAATGGGACATGAAATCCTCACTCCTAACTCTGTAACGAACGATCAAGCTATTATGTGCCCTGTTGTGAAGACTGAGGATTCTGTACCGGATACCCGGGTAACAGACTATGAGGGTTCCTCTCATACTAGCATAAATAGCCTATTAGATAAACATGTAACCCCACTAAGAAACTCAACTCTAAAGCTCACATCATGGAATATTGTGGGCCTAAGAAATAAGGTAGATGACCCAATCTGGAGAAATTCTCTAGGGGCGTTTGACATCATTGGGCTACAAGAAACCTGGGATACTGGGAACACTCTTAGCATTGACGGTTACTCCTCAGACTTTCTCCCAGCCACAGCTTCTGCTATGGGGAGGGCGAAGGGGGGGCTAGCTACTTGGATTGCGGCCTCCATCCCTGGGACTCATACACAGATAGTAACAGGTTCTCCGTACTGCTTAGCAGTTCAAATTGCCCGCAAAGGGGAATGTAACATTTTAATTGTCATTTTTTATCATTCTTATGACCGAACTACCCCGACCGATCACTTGACAACCTTGGACCTTTTTCTGTCAAGGTATAATGAGGCTAGAAATAATCATTGTTTGGTCATATTGTTGGGAGACTTTAATATTCATGGGTGCCGAGATAAATGTTTGCTACTGGATAAATTAAGCCCTCTTAACCAAGGTGAGATACACTTTGAGCATACTGCTCAAGAAGTGATCCTTGAGAATATGTTGGCGAACAATGGGCTGATGTTACCGCAGAGGGAAGACGAGGAGATCCCAACTTTCGAAAATAATGTTAGTCGCTCAAACATTGATTACATCTTTATTAGTCTTGCGCTGGGGAATTACATTAGTGGATATTCTGTGGCCCGGTCACATTTTAGTGATCATAACCCAGTGAATCTGACCATTACAAATTTTATTAAAACACCTGAGAAAAGCCAAATTAGGGTGGACAAGTATGACATTCGACCAACTGATTAGGCGAGTAGGATTAGATGGGACAGGGTTGTTCCGTGGGATTTCTTAAATAATCTTTTTAAGAGCAGAGGCACAGAGATGCAGAAATGTATGGACCCCAAAGCTGGGGATAGAGAGGTCCTTGATGCATTTCTAAAAATGTGTACCCAGATAGCAGCTGATCTTAAGCGACCAGGCAAAGTGAAGGAGCAAGGGGGGATTGGCTGGTTTGATCATAAATGCTCACTAGCCAATCAAAAATTGAAAAGCAAACCAATTGATAGGTCCCTCGTAGCTTCTTTAAGGTTAACTTATAAAAGTGTTGTGGAAGCGAGGAAACGAGAAATTAGGGAAGCTGCCTGGGATGAATTAACTTCCATTGATGTGTTAAAAAATAGTGCCAAATTTTGGGCTGTTATCAACAAGCCTTATTTCCATGATCATTGTAACAGCCAATTAGATTGTGGTATCCAGGAACAACAATGGCTCACCCATTTTAAAACTGTGTATGAAGGGGTAAATGCAGGAGGTGAGGTTTTGCGCACCCCTGTCGCACACACATATATTTTATCAGTCGCAGAGGTAGGTGATGCCGTTTGGAAAATGCCTAGTAACAAGGCCCCAGGTCCCGATGGTGTCCACGCAGACCTCTTCAAGTCAGATGTCAAGACCTGGGCTAAAGTTTTAACCAACATTTTTAACAGAGTTAGTAATTCTGGCATTCCACCCTCCTGGTCGGAATCAGTTATTGTTCCGATTTTTAAAAAAGGTAATAGAGGTGACCCCGTTAACTATCGCCTGATCTCTCTTATTGATTCTACGGTGAAAGTCCTTGGCCGAGTGATCCTAAGCAGACTAACAGATAAACTGGAGGATACAAATACCCTCTCACCCCTTCAATTCGGGTTTAGGAAAGGGCGAGGCACTATAGACCAAAGCCTCAATCTCCAATTATTAATTGGGAAATACCCAATTGCTAAAACGGGTAGTCTATATATAGCCTTCATAGACCTGTCCTCGGCCTTTGACCGAGTGAACAGGTCCAAATTATGGGATTTGCTTTTGAAGCTAGGTATAGATGACAATATTGTGTATTTCCTAGCTGACCTGCATAGGGACCTCACGGCCACAGTCAGATACGATTATCAAGGCACTGTACAGGAAAGATAGGGATTACGAATGGGGTCAGGCAGGGTTGTATTTTAGCCCCCCTACTTTTTACACTCTATATTAACGACTTGGGCGTTGTGCTGGGGGAGGCATGTAAGGACATATCAAGGGCGGGTAAATTTACTATACCGGCTCTGCTTTATGCAGATGACGCTGCTCTTTTAGCACGTACAACAGTAGGGCTACAACGTCTTTTAAACTCATTTTACAATTTCATGAAAGCACTAGACCTCAGTGTACATTTTTCGAAATCCCATGTAATGGCTGTGGGCAGTAGGGGTAAAAAAACTGAAAACCCTGTATTGTGAGGGGAACGTGTTATCCTATCAGTGCCGCAATCAACCCCTGGTTATATTGTTCATCAGGAACTCGGGGTTGATTATCTGGAAGATCGTATAGCTGTGGCACCGCTTTTAAAGTGGATTACAGTATGGTTAAACCCAGAACTGGTTCTAAATCACGAGGTTCTGAGAGACTGTTTGGCCCTCGACCATAGCCACTCCATCCCATGGCTGAAATACGTCAAAAAATTAGCTGATAAATTAGGTCGCCCGGAACTGTTTGATCAGCCCCTTAAATTAAAGGGAGATGTGAAATGGGTAAAAGACACATTTAGGTTTAATAAGGGCTTGGTTAGGGAGGAAAAGGAGCTGAGTAAATCGACTGTGAGGGCTCACCAGCTTTTAATTAACTCTGTAGATACTGAACTATACCTGAGAATAGTCAATAATGCTAACCATAGATTTTTGTTGACCATGTTCAGGCTGAATTAATTCCATCTCCTTCTAACTGCACGCCCAGGTTGGTCCAAGGTGACAGATTTGGATATCTGTCCTTATGACGGGTTCTCTATTATGGACACTGTACATTTTATGTTTTTTTGTAAATACTTTTCCGGGATACGGAAAAAGTTCATTGTACCCCTAATTGAATATAAAGGGTTTAGACTAGTTAAACCTGCCCTTATGTCTCTTCAGCTACTATCTAACATTTGGGAAATGTTTATTGTGGTGAATTTTTTAACAATAGCTAGGAGACTAGGGAAAAAAATTAATTGGACTGTTGCATGTTGCACCCATGTGAGACGACAAGAGAAGTACAATCAACCTAGAAGAAAGAAGCAAACGCAGGATGCAATTTCCAGAAGAAGCCTGTCAGCGGTCGCCATTTTAAAAAGATGATGACACAAAGCCAAGTGACCTCCAGAAGTGCCAAAAAACAAAGAAAGGGAAGTAAAGAAAAGGGCAAGACACTACCTCAAGCAGCTTGGAGGACATGAGGTCTGAGCAGACAAGCGAATCGAGTTGATTACGTCAGGCTCTAAAATGAAGGAACCTCCGTAATGACTGCCATTTTGCAGTCCCGTCGTGAAGAAAACTCAAGCACCTCCTCTCAGCACAGGAAGGCTCACCAATGACTCACACGAACATCCAAATGCTCCCGGGATGTTCCGCCACCCAAATCAATGGCCTGGTGACCAAAAATCACCATCCTAACTTCTGAGAAATTAGTAATTGCCTTCTGTGAATCCCAAAATAGTAGTAAGTTTAGGATTTTGTCATAAGTTAGTTCTGTGAATCGGGCTCCTGGTTCTTAACTGGTTATTAACTAGCAGTACATGTTTTTGGAAAGCAGCATCAACTCTGATATCATTCTAAAGAGACGTAAATCATTATCCATTCTTCCTTGACAGCAGGAAATTACAATAAAAACAGGGTTGAAAAGGTGAAAGCAGCACTTTGAGAATTATATCTGAAAAATCTTTGTAAGCAGCTTAGATTTTTCAATAAAATACAATTCTTTTTACTTTTTTTATTGAAACTGTCACAGTACTTAAAGATGTTAAAGGTATTTTATGTGCATGTATCCTTTTTGCTCAAAACAGGGCCAGATAAGTGTCCCTCTCTAATATTCTACATCAGAGCTTCCCAATCATTTGAGAACCACGTCCCAATTTTTGGAATGATAAACTTTCGTGACCCACCTAGCTTTAAAGGACATGAGGTGGGCAAACTTTTGCGACCCACCTAGCTTTAAAGGACAGGAGGTGGGCAATTCTTTAATGTTACTAAAGCATCATGTGGTAGCGCAATGCCATTTACAGCCGCACATTTTCCATTGAAATGGCCACTAAATTTGCCAAGGCAAGCAACTTTACTGAAAAAACGGTATTGCACACATACGATAATAAGTGGAAATGGGGCTTAACTGAATATTTATCATTTCTGCATCCCCAAGTAAAATGTATTGATTTGGTGTAATCCTATTAAAGTGTTTGTTTCCATTACATTTTAGAAATACAAAAAATGTGCTTCATTTTTGCTTTCCTAACTGTTGAATATGTAAATTTTGTTGTGTGTTACATAAAATGACATCCTACAGCATTTCTTTTCACACTCCCTATACCCCTGCAAGATTTTCACATAATTCACTTTAATTATTTGTACTGTGATTGCAAAGTGAGTGGAGTTTGTAAACACCAATCCATATGTTATAAAATATGCAGCCAATTTCTTGGCAGACCCAGCCTGACATTTCACTGCTGTATTTAAAGCGCAGTAAATGTTGCAAGATAAATACAGAATTCCAAAGAATCTTTATTTATTGCTTGTAATTTTTTGCCCCACCTGGCTAGATCAGAAATTTTCCAGAGTTACTCGTACTTCTGTTGTGGTTGATATTCAGGCACACTCGGATTTTCGCAAATACCAAGGCTCACAGAGAACCAGCACCTGATAAAACCAAGAGTCAGTAAGAACTTTCAGTTTACTAATGTCAAAAAGAATTCTGGGGCATATTATCAAGGGGGTTTATCTCCGCTTCTTTGGCTTTAAAAGCCAAGAAAGCGGAGATAAAATTATTTCCCTATTACCTAGCTGTTGCTAACACCAGTTAGCGACAGCTAGTCGGAGATAGAGACCATCTTGGGCCCCGCTTTGCATGTCAGTGATATTTATCACTAATGACATGCAAAGTGGGCGTGCCAAGATGTTAGCGACTGGAAACAGTCGCTAACATCGGTATCTCCTATTACCAACTTTTGGAGATATTCGCGCTAAGCACGAATATCTCCAAAAAGCTAACACCTGCCCCTGAGCAGTTCTTTGCCATGTTATCCAATGGTGGGTGGATAACATGGCTAAGAGCATTATCTCGGTAATGCATGAATATCGCTGACTTTTCAGTGATATTTATGCATTTCGGACGATTTTTATTGCTTAGGAGATAAACCTTGATAATAGCAAGGTTCCTAAGTGATAAAAATCGCTGCAGCTCGGCGATAAAAATATCCCCGCTAAAACAACATAGCGATAATTATCGCTAGTTGTTGGTAATATGCCCCCATGAGCGCTGCTCTTTATAACGTTCCTTCACTTAAAGCTCGTTATAAAATGTCTCCAAACTTAGGCACTGATTGCGAGTTCACCAGAATGCAGGTGCTATTTGTTGCCCCTGATAAATAGATCGACCGCAGTGTGCATTTTTTGTTTTAACAGGTAGGATAAATAACATGTAACTCCAGCTTTTAGGGCACAACTTGTGTATGTTAGTGCTTCTCGCACCAAAATCTGCACGGTATGGTAAATCCCATACACATTTCCCAATATAAGATCTGACAGGAGTGATTTTAACAAAGAGTGGGATATTTAACGTAGCCAATGGGCACTGGGTGCATTAAGTAACACCCAGCTCAAAATTTCAACCCGTTCACAAACAGGAGTTTAAGCAATTTCTGAAAACACAAACTCACTCACAATCAGGGCCTTGCAGTCTACCCCTGATAATACACTGGCTCACTCAGAGCCCTGGATTTGATAATAGAGAAGTTTATTTAAAGATCTTTTGGAAAGGGGCGACCAATCGGTCCCCCCGAACGTATGGCCGAGTACCTCGAGCCCCCCGGGAAGCCATTTGTGGGCGGGAGGCGAGCCTCGGCTGGTATGCCCGAAGCGGCGTAGCCGGGGCGCGCTGTTTCCCGCCCCCGAGTGGGCTGGCCTAGACACTGACGCGGCTGGCCACGCCCTAAGGGCAGGCAGGGGCGGGTTTACGCCCGCCCTGAAGACGGATAAAAGGAGCAACAAGCCAAGAACGCATCCTCTTGTTCCTGTGCTCTGAAGCTGCACCCCCTCGCTGCACGTGAGCTCGAGACGGAACGAAGAGCCAATTTTGAACGTGGTAATCTTTCTTGTTTGTCTTACAGATATTCGGTCGGAGAATGCCTAAGAAAGTCGGAAAGCGAATGACTACCGACCAGATGCTGCGTGTTCTTATGAAGGAGGTGACCGACCTGAAGAAGCGAATGGCGGAGAAAGATGGAGAAGAGGGGCCGAAACGTCCGTTGGTTGGAGCAGCTCCGGGAGGAAAAGGCAAGAGGCCCAGAAGGGGAGCAGCTGGAGGGGACATCCCGGTTCCCTGTACCCCACTCGAAGAGCCAACTCCGGTGCCGGCAGAGGGGAATCCGATTCCCGTGGTGGTCACCCCCGTGTCCGGGGAGGATATGCCGCCCGAGCTGGCAGCACAATTAGCAGCGTGGTTGGGTAAAGATTGCGAGGGCGCCACGGCTGACGACGCACGGGTGTTGATGAGGCAACTGCGTGAAACGAGGGAGGCGGCGAAGGCAGCATCGCCAGTTATCACACCGGCTGCGGCAGTAGGAAAACCACCTGGGACAGGCTCAGCCGCAGATACAGCTTCCGTTTCAGGTAAGCGGCCATTGCCGATTGCGAGGGATGAGTCTGCCCCGTCAAGACGGGAAAAGTTGGGTCAACATGTCCCTCTAGCTATTAAGGAGAAGATATGGGCAGATGAATATGTAAACATCTTCTCGTTACTTACCGATCATTATGAGATGGAATATGTGAAGAGCCAAAAGGAGCTCATGCATCCGAGTGTTTGGCGCGCAAAGATGGCCGCCTTCAAGGTGAATGAGAACATTGGCAATTGGGGCAAGGCGTGGGGGATTTTTACATCCATCCTGGGCGAACGTAAGCCCGAGTTACTGTCTGAATTGCCGATTTATCAGTCACGTATCATGGGGTATTCCGTGTCACATGGGGGCAATCAATGGTTCTGTTACGATAATATTTTCAGGAAAGCGAAAGAACATGATAAAAACTTAACTTGGGATTGTTACGATTCTGTGTCATGGTCAAAAATGTCGGAGACTGGTATGTTGAATTTGCCATTAGTAGGGAGTAGTGTGGGGGAGTCCTCCCGCCAATATTCTGGGTCCTCCTTTCGATCAGGCGCGAGTAACGAATACCAGTCCAGGCCGAACGGCACCACAGGTAAAAAAGGGAGTTGCTGGAACTTTAACAGGGGAAAATGTACGAGGCCCCAAGGGTCATGTAAATTCAGGCATGAATGTAGCGGGTGTGGGCAAGCGTCCCATCCTGAGTCCATGTGTAGAGCCAAAACGGGTGATAACGGGGGTAGAGGAGGCGCCAAACAGGTCTAAAATAGTCCGAGGGGCGCCTTTACCTACTCCGATTGATACCATGGCAATGATACCTTGGCTCAGCGAATACCCGGACCACGCTTCCGCTGGGGTGTTGCGGAACGGGTTTTCATATGGTTTCCGCATCCCAGTAGGGGAGTTTCAGGGTTTAGCGAAATGTAAAAACCAAATATCAGTATTGCAGCACACGACCGTGGTACAGGAGAAGATTGGGAAAGAGGTGGCTCGAGGTCGAGTCGCCGGTCCGTTTAATGTGCCACCGGTCGCTAACTTTGTTTGTTCCCCCTTAGGGGTGGTCCCCAAGAAGGACCCGGGTGAGTTTCGGCTGATACATAATTTATCAGCCCCACGTGGTTGTTCCGTAAACGATGCGATAGACCCGGCAGTGTGTTCAGTACGGTATGCATCTTTCGATGAGGCCGTAGCCATTTTGAATCGCCTAGGGCCCGGTGCGCTGATGGCGAAATCTGATATCGAGTCAGCGTTCCGGTTGCTCCCGGTACACCCAGACGATCAGCGTCTTCTTGGTTTCATGTTTCAGGGACACTATTACATGGATAGATGTATGCCAATGGGGTGCTCTATATCTTGTTCCTATTTCGAGCAGTTCAGTTGTTTCATGCAATGGGTCTTCACAAGGAAGACGGGGTTTCATCAGGTTATGCATTATCTCAATGATTTTTTGTTTCTAGGGGCAGCCGGGGATCCGGAATGTGGTCAGGCTTTGAATGAATTTTGTGTCTTAATGAACCATTTTGGCGTGCCATTGGCACCAGGTAAGACAGTGGGTCCTTCGACTTGCCTCGAGTTTCTGGGGATCGAGCTCGACTCGGAGGAGGGTTGTTTTCGTTTACCAAGAGAAAAAGTGCTTCGGTTCAGGGCATCCCTGGAGACGTGTATTAGTCAGTCTAAGGTTAAGTTGCAGCAATTGCAACAATTGGTGGGACAGCTGAATTTTGCCCTGAGAGTGATACCGATGGCCCGCCCCTTTTCCCGCTCGATCGCTCAGGCCATGGGCGGCCTGAAGGAGGGTCACCATCGCACGAGGCTCTCGGCCGAGGTTCGCCAGGACATGCGCATTTGGTTGGCATTTCTGGCGGAGTTCAATGGTCGAGTTGTCTGGAATAAACCGGCGGTGTCCTCCGAGGAGCTGGGGCTGTGGACAGATTCGGCAGGGAGCATTGGTTTTGGTGCCATCTTTGGCACACAATGGTCGGCTCAAAGATGGCCGTCATGGTGGCATGAGGATGGGTTGACGAGTAACATTGCTTTTCTTGAATTGTTCCCCATTCTGGTGGCCCTGAAAACTTGGCCTGAGGGGTTTAGAGATCACTCTGTGGTATTCTGGTCTGATAACATGACCGTGGTTGAGTGTATCAATAGCCAGGCGGCACGATGCAAATGGATCCTGAGACTGCTGAAAGAAATTGTCTTGTTGTGTATGCAATTGAATGTCCTATTTAAGGCAAGACATGTGCCGGGGGTGATGAACCAAGCGGCTGATGCGCTTTCTCGTTTCCGTATGCAGGCCTTCTGGGGTTTTCTGCCCACAGCGGACCCGGTGGCGGCACCCTTTCCCGAAGCTCTCTGGTCTCTCGGTGTCCCGAACTACGAAACCTCGTGGGAGAGAGTTTAGCACCCAGGACAAGGAAGGCATATGAAGGGGCGTTCCGTTCCTATTTAGCCTTTTTGGGGACTGCTGGAGGGGAGCTTTGGGGCCAGGAGGAGTGGGTAGTAAATTTCCTGCTGTCTTTACATCAGGCAGGCAAATCTGTGGCTACTGCCCAGAGGCATCGGGCAGCCATTTCCTTTGTGGCAAGGGCTTATGGGATCCAGGACCCGACAGCGTCTTTCGTTGTACAAAAAGCGCTACGTGGGTGGCAACGCCTTGAGGGTCGCAGAGTAGATGAAAGGCGCCCGATAGGTCTGGATAGGCTGGCCCTGTTATTATCTGTACTCCCTTCAACGTGTTCATCCCAGTATGAAACAGTGTTATTCCGAGCCGCTTTTGCGCTGGCATTCCATGGGGCTATGCGGGTAAGCGAACTAGTGGCAAGGAACAAGCGGGATGTGACGGGGGGACTGTGCCGAGAGCACGTTCAGGTCAGAGGGGAGTCAATGTCCATCTCGTTTGTCAGGTCCAAGACCGACCAGAGCACGATGGGGGACTGCATAGTCATACGAAGGATCCCCGGGTCCTCCATGTGCCCGGTAAGTTGCGTAGAAAATTACTTAGCGCAAAGGGTGGCATCATGGGGGGGGACATTGTTGCGACACGCTGACACCACCCCACTGACGAGGTTTCAGTTTCAGCGGGTGCTTGCGATGTCAATCTCCGCTGCGGGCTTGAACCCCGGCGAGTTTGGGACCCATTCCTTTCGGATAGGGGCTGCTACAGAGGCTACAGCCAGGGGTCTGAATGTCGAACAAATTAAACGGGTGGGGCGTTGGTCCTCGAACTGTTATAAAAGGTATGTGCGGTTGCACATGTTGTGAAGCTGTAATGATGTACTCACGCTTCTTGTTTTTCTTTGGTTTTTCAGTTGCGCAAGCCTACGAGGCGGGGCGGACTGGGCAGTCGACCCAACACCGGGTCAGCGGTCAGACATCGCCGGCTGTGAAAAAGGAGGTGTGGGTCGTGGGCCACTCATACGTGAGGCGGGCCGCGGACGTATTCAAAGCAGGTGACATGATTCACGTGGCTGGGGAATACGGGTACAGTGTGTCCTTCTACGGAAAGGGCGGGCTCTGTATTGACCAGTTTCAATCATTTTTTGAGGGTTTGTTAGGGCGGACGAGGTCACCGCCGTCTGTAGTCATAGTACATCTTGGGGGCAACGATTTGGTGTCCACTGGTAGACGACTACTTCTCGAGGCAATGCTTTCCACTGTAAGTTGGTTAGCGAGAAGAGTTCCAGGGTGCACAATCGCATGGTCCCATATGATACCGCGAAAAGTGTGGCGGGGGGCTCTTTCAGTTTCTGCTCTGAATCATTCAGTAAGGAAGATTAATAATAAAGTGAGTCGATTGTTCCGTTCAAGTACACTGCATTCTATTTCGCATGGTTGTATTAAAGGGGACAGTATGTATTTAGGTGATGGTATTCATTTGTCCCGGGTGGGGAACGAATTACTCATAGGAGACCTGATAGCTTGGCTGGGGACGTTAGGACATGACCTTTAGTTAGGAGTGTGTGGGGGGTCCGGATAGCCGGTCAACTATCCGGCCTGTGGCGGTAAGGTCATGATCGGTGAGCACTAATTAGTAGATCCCTATGAGTGGGCGTCACCCATTACGGATGGGAGCGCTCGAGGGAGGTGGCCATTGGCCCCTCAACGGGTAGGTGGTCCCTTCTAAGGATGGGACGCCGAAAGGAAAGGAAAGGCGGTCAAGGCCCCTTCCTGGGTAGGAGGGGCTACAGCCCCCTCCTGGGGAATTTCCCGGGGCCAGGATATCTGCGACGGCAGATGTGGTAAGTTGTGTGGGGTTTGGGAGGGGGTCTACGCTACCTTCTAGATACCTCACACGAGTCCTCGAACGACCTTTAAGTGGCGTCGAGTTTATTGGGGCCCCCGTCAAGTCAAGGGAAATTGGTAGTTGCACTTGAGGTACACCTCTGTGCGGTCGCCCCTCACAAGTGAGGGGGATTTTCGGGTTTAGGGATCTTGACACCGGTTACGACCTTGCCGTTGGCCCTTAAACGTTAGGATGTACAATTTCAAAATTTCAAGTTAATGTTTGTAGGATGTTAGTTCGGCTAGGAGAACCTTTGTATTAGAGAATATGTTAAGGTTAGCCAAACATCGCAATGTGGTAATGAAATTGTACATAATATGAAACTGTTATTTTAATGTTTTAATTTTGTTTCTTATTTTAATAAATACGGCCGGGAAGGGTAACTCCCTTCCCGCCTTCCAAAAGTTCAAGAACTGTTTCCGGTTTCCCATCCTTGGGGAGTGTGTTGAGAGGGGGTGGCGGGTATCGCGGCCATATGGAAAGGGGCGACCAATCGGTCCCCCCGAACGTATGGCCGAGTACCTCGAGCCCCCCGGGAAGCCATTTGTGGGCGGGAGGCGAGCCTCGGCTGGTATGCCCGAAGCGGCGTAGCCGGGGCGCGCTGTTTCCCGCCCTCGAGTGGGCTGGCCTAGACACTGACGCGGCTGGCCACGCCCTAAGGGCAGGCAGGGGCGGGTTTACGCCCGCCCTGAAGACGGATAAAAGGAGCAACAAGCCAAGAACGCATCCTCTTGTTCCTGTGCTCTGAAGCTGCACCCCCTCGCTGCACGTGAGCTCGAGACGGAACGAAGAGCCAATTTTGAACCCACCCACCAGCCCCTGAGGACAGCCAGTGGAGTTGAATAAAGTTTTGATATGGTAATTCTATTTCTTGCAGGTTGTGGTGACTGTCGTGTTATTCTTAGTATGCAATAAAGAATGGTCAGCTACAATATGTTCTACAAATAAAGTAATTCGCGAAATGGTTTACGCACTAGGCATTGATCAGTAATCATACGTGAAATGATTTATGGTTGTTAGTAATAAAGTAATTTAGTTAAATTGTCGTATTTCTTTTTTGGTCGGGCGGTAAGGTCATGATCGGTGAGCACTAATTAGTAGATCCCTATGAGTGGGCGTCACCCATTACGGATGGGAGCGCTCGAGGGAGGTGGCCATTGGCCCCTCAACGGGTAGGCGGTCCCTTCTAAGGATGGGACGCCGAAAGGAAAGGAAAGGCGGTCAAGGCCCCTTCCTGGGTAGGAGGGGCTACAGCCCCCTCCTGGGGAATTTCCCGGGGCCAGGATATCTGCGACGGCAGATGTGGTAAGTTGTGTGGGGTTTGGGAGGGGGTCTACGCTACCTTCTAGATACCTCACACGAGTCCTCGAACGACCTTTAAGTGGCGTCGAGTTTATTGGGGCCCCCGTCAAGTCAAGGGAAATTGGTAGTTGCACTTGAGGTACACCTCTGTGCGGTCGCCCCTCACAAGTGAGGGGGATTTTCGGGTTTAGGGATCTTGACACCGGTTACGACCTTGCCGTTGGCCCTTAAACGTTAGGATGTACAATTTCAAAATTTCAAGTTAATGTTTGTAGGATGTTAGTTCGGCTAGGAGAACCTTTGTATTAGAGAATATGTTAAGGTTAGCCAAACATCGCAATGTGGTAATGAAATTGTACATAATATGAAACTGTTATTTTAATGTTTTAATTTTGTTTCATATTTTAATAAATACGGCCGGGAAGGGTAACTCCCTTCCCGCCTTCCAAAAGTTCAAGAACTGTTTCCGGTTTCCCATCCTTGGGGAGTGTGTTGAGAGGGGGTGGCGGGTATCGCGGCCATAATATCACTGATACACTAAAAGACCTCTGCTCCTTAAAATGCACCTGGCCGCTCACAGTTCTGCTCCTAATCATACCTAAACTTACACAAATTAGCTGGTGGTAATGCAAAGAGGCTCACTCCGGGCTCTCTATGAAGCCAAGCTTTACTCACCATTCACTCTAGAATACATCCAAAGCTCACACAAGCCCCTGGTGAGTACATAACTCAAACCCCAACACTCATTTGCCTTGCACTCTTTCCATTCAAATACTCTATTAATTGCAAGCTTTGATATTACACTGACTCAGGAAAATATACATTCTTAATAACACCTGGAGTCTCTAAGAGATGCGCTTTTGATGAAAAGATCGAATCTCTCAGAGCTATGCTGCTGGTACGTCCCAGTTTTTTGTCACCCTAAGCTCTGAATTGCAAATGTAGTCAGTCGCTCAATACGGTAGTTATGGTATTAGCAGTTTTCATTCCTTACTTAAGTGGTACCTACAAGGCCAGGATGGAAGATTGAGGGTTTCACTGTGGTTGATGAGTGTTAGACAGTTCTTGCCCTCAGGCCCAGAGTGAAGCATTCCAACGCCTACTGACACCCACCCAGCTGCATTCCAGTCAGACACGTACTTTCGTTTATGAAGTTGTCTTTTGGGTCCTGTTTTCTAACAACATTCTTGAGGGTACTCAGTGTAGAGAGCCACCCGGGCTCCTCTAT
Source organism: Lissotriton vulgaris (assembly GCF_964263255.1). Taxonomy (NCBI): domain Eukaryota; kingdom Metazoa; phylum Chordata; class Amphibia; order Caudata; family Salamandridae; genus Lissotriton; species Lissotriton vulgaris. Next base: position 1,612,691,197 of record NC_141689.1, on the reverse strand, counting down.
ACTTTGTTGCCATCCATACACGCATCCCTACACCCCCGGGGCGGGCTCGCTCCGGGGTATAAATAAACAGAGCGGAAGACCGCTCGGGGTCTTTCCGGCATCACACTAACCTGGTGTCCGTGTGTCATCATTTGGCAGCCGAAGGTCCACGTGGCAGGCCCTGTCCTGGCCCACCACATTGGCGACGAGGCCGGTCTGAGCACACGCGTGCCTGATCGTGCCTCCAGCACGCTGAGCAGGTGCACAGCGTCGGAGCCGCAGAGCCCACCTGCATCGCTCCAGAGCCGGACTGCTGTCTTCTACCCGCCCGCGCTCCGGCTCGAGGCCCGCCCACGCGTCTCCGCGTCGGGAGCGCCTTCAGCTGGTGGGTCCTCGCCGAGCGTGTCCACCACTGCGGGTGAGTCACCTCTGCCCCCCCAAAACCCGCACTACGTCCTGCCACCCGCATGGCCCTGCACGCGCTTCCAGCGCCGACGGGAGCAGTCCACACGTTCCAGGCCTGAGTGGGAGGGGCACAGGAGAGCGAGGAAAGTGTGGGGCATCGCTGCCCTACCGGTGTGAGGAGCAGCTTTCCCACCCACTCGGCAACAAGCAGCAGCACCCCTGGAGGCCGCATCAAGCACCTATGACCATGCTCCGCCAGCTACAAGAATTGGCAAAACCAAGGGGCCACACCAGCTCCACTGGCTACAGGCGCATCACAGCTCGGCTCAATCCTCGCAGTGGCCCCCTCTACCACCCTGCAAGCACCGATACTTCCCGCACCATTCGTGGGGAGAGGGCGTGACTGGGACAGTCTGTCCCCCCCCGTGCCTGCCGTCAAATCAAGCTGGGAGAAGGCTCACACTAGAGCACAGCGGAGCGCGTCCGTGACCACGCGGACGTGGTAGGCCGGACGCAGCAAGGCCCTCAGTCAGGCAGGTCGTGGAACAGCAGACAGGTTGAATCGGCGATGGGGGCAGGCCAGTCAGGAGATGGCCTGAATCAAGCCGCAGTGGTCGCACCACAACCGCCCAACCAAGCTGGAGGAGGCCATAATCAAGCCATGGTGATCACACCACAACCGCATGCCCACGCACACACAGGCGTGGCGCCCCTTCCCCCGTTCAGCGAAGCGGCAGACCCCGCGACGGCGGCGCCGAGGTGGAAGGCCTGGCTCGGGAGGCTTAACCTTTATTTCAAAGTCACTCGAGAGACTGGCGGGACGGTCAAGAGGTCCCTCCTCATCCTGTACAGAGGACCAGAGATCTACGACCTCTTCGAAACACTCCCCAACTCCGGGCCTGACGACGACTACGACGCAGCGGTCACCGCGCTTAACACTCATTTCGACCCCCAACTCAACAATGACTTCGAAAAATTCAAATTTAAAAGGGCGTGGCAAACAGAATCGAATCAGTAGACATGTACTATGCACAACTGTGCCGGCTGGCCAGCACCTGCCCTTTCTCTAACCCAAGAGAAGAGATTAGAGATCAGATCATAGTGGGGTGTCGATCTAAATTACTTAGGAAACTCTCCCTCCGCCAACCGGGGATCTCGCTAGATGAAATCCTGGTTTTAGCCCGTTCGCACGAATTGTCTGACGCAAGGGCCGAGGAAATGGAGATTGCCCTGCGCACACCGGTAGCCACGCCAGCTTTGACCAGGACAACACCGATCAAAGAAGAAAGGGTCAAAGCTATCCAAAGGAGGCCCCCGTCAAGTCACCTACAACACACGCCCACCCGGGGAATGCTGTGTGCCTACTGTGGAGAAGATCATCCGGCGACGTGTGGGGTGAAAGAAAAAACGTGCTTGAAGTGTGGCCGGCTAAACCACTTTGCTGTAGTATGCCGGGGAGGAAGATACTGGCCGAACGCCCCCAGGTCCTGTGCTGCTTACGGACCCAGACACCTGTCGCAGCGCATCCGACAGTTGTCACTAGAACAGGATCTGCCACCCCGACAGTCAAGCCCAAAAAAGGCGACCACGATACGAAGACAACGATGATGAGGAAGTATTCGTCATCTCATATGTCAGCAGAGTGTCCACTAAGAGGAGACCACCGCCTATGTGCTCCATTTCCATTGAGGGCACGGAAGTGAGCGCCTTCATTGACACGGGGCGTCGGTCAACGTAATGGACTCAGAGCAGTACAAAAAAATTTCACCTAAGCCCGCTCTTGCACCCTCCAGCGCACGAATCTACACCTATGGAGGTACAGACCCGCTACCATTGCGTGGTGTAATCAGCACCACCATCGCGAATGGAGAATATTCGACGGAAGCACGTTTTCATATTACAGAGGGGAAGAAGGGCACTCCTCTGAGCTGCCACACAGCGGAGGACCTGGGGCTCGTATTCTTTGTGAATCAAGTTCATCAGTCACATGCGGACAATCTGCTGAAGGAGTACCCCACACTGTTCCAAGGCCTGGGGAAACTCAAACGGAAGAAATTTTGTCTACACATAGATACCTCTGTACGCCCCTTAGCCCTCCGGCACAGGCGAGTGCCGTTCAACCTCCGGCCACAGGTGGAGGAAGAACTCAAGAAGCTAGAAGACCTCGGGTGATAGACCGACCCCCTGGGTATCCCCACTGGTCGTGGCGCCTAAACCGAAACAACCCGGGGCGATCAGGCTGTGCGTTGATATGAGGCTCCCCAATGCAGCCGTAAAGAGAGAGAGGCACATTACCCCCACCATGGACGACATCGTGGCCGCCCTGAACGGGGCGAATTGGTTCTCGAAGCTGGACCTCAACTCGGGTTACCATCAACTTGAATTGGAGCCGGAGAGCCGCTATATAACCACGTTTTCGACCCACGTTGGGCTGCGAATGTACCGGCGGCTGAGTTTGGTGTGTCCTCAGCGGCGGAGGTGTTCCAAAACGCCATACGCGAGGTATTGTCAGGTCTGAGCAGCGTGATCAACCTCAGTGACGATATCCTTGTCTATTCCAACACCCTCGAAGACCATCATGCCCATCTGAGAGCGACGCTACAAAGGCTGGTGGAAAGTGGGTTGACCCTGCATTGGTCAAAGTGTTCGTTTTACCAAGAATCCATTGACTTTTTCAGGTACACCTTCACCCGAGATGGGCTAAAAGTGGACCCCAAGAAAGCGGAAGCAATCAGGACAGCCAGCACTCCGCTGACTCCCACTGAAGTACGGAGCTTCCTCTGCATGGCCACTTACTGCGGCCGGTTCATCCCCAACCTGGCGGCTCTATCGGAACCCCTGAGGGCACTCACGCGGCAAGACCACAAGTGGGAATGGACGGCGGCAGCCAACAAGGCGTTTCAAGACATTAAAGCAAGTCTTCTGGACAACACAATGATGGCATACTTCCAACCACGCCTCAAAACAGAACTGATCTTGGACGCCAGCCCGATGGGTCTCGGGGCGGTGCTCCTACAGGGATACGGATTGGAAGAATGGAAGCCAGTAGCCTACGCGAGCAAGGCCCTGACTGACACAGAAACCCGATACGCCCAGATTGAGCGCGCGGCACTGGCGATAAAGTGGGCGTGCCAACACTTCCACCTATACTTTTGTGGCCAAGAGTTCAGCGTGGTGACGGACCACAAGCCCCTGCTACCTCTGTTTGCAGGATCGTCCAGACTAGCACCCCCATGGATAGAGCGATGGGCCGTCCAGTTACAGGGGTACAACTTCAAAATTCTGTTCAGACCAGGAGCGCACAACCCCGCCGACTACCTGTCCCGGCATCCAGATGTCACCAAGCTGGCCCACCCCCTGGACGACGGACTGGGAGCAGAAGAATTCGTTCAGATGATCTCACAGGCAGCGTGCCCAGACACAATGACGCTGAAGGAGATATGAGAGGCGACAGCGAAGGACGAAACATTATCTCGCGTCAGGCACGCTCTAGAAGGGAATCGCTGGGCTCACTTTCTGGATGGAGCCCAGAGCCTTCGATCAGAAGTCAGCCATTCACTGCAGCAGTTGTGGCAAGTCAGGAGCGAGCTGAGTGTGGGTGACGAGGGGGTCATCCTCAGAGGGCACTTGATCATAGTGCCGGAGAGCCTTCAGCCTCGGATGTTGGCGATAGCACATGTCGGTCACCAAGGGATGGCCACAACCAAGGCCCATCTAAGAAGCAAGGTCTGGTTCCCGGCCATGGACAGCATGGTGGATGAGATGGTACGCTCCTGTCATGCCTGCACCATCACTGGCGGGGATCCAGCACCGGCACCGGTGTTAACGGAAGAGGCACCCCAGACACCATGGACACACCTTAGTATTGACTTCGGGAGCTTCCCTGATGGCCGGCACACGCTTGTTCTATTTGATTCGTTTTCCAAATTCCCAGTGGTGGAGGTGATACTCTCAATTGCTTTTCCCCAAGTCAAGAAAGCCCTGAACCGCATCTTCGCCACCATGGGGTTCCCAGAGGAAATCAAGTCAGACAATGGGCCACCTTTCCAAGGAAGGGAGTTCCAAAGCTACCTCGAGAACCTCCGGATCACACACCGAAAGATCACTCTGTTATGGCCCCAGGCAAATGGGGAGTAGAAAGACTAATGAGGACACTCAACCGAGCTCTGAGAATTGCTGTGGACGGCGGTGAGGACCCCGAAGCAGCCCTTGACCAGTTCCTAGGGGCCTATCGTCAGACGCCACACAGCACCACCAAGTGTGTCCCGGCGCATGTGTTGTTCAAGAAAGCACCTCGGGACAGCATCCCGACCGACCCCACCTGGACCCCTGAGGCAAGGAACGCAGAGGCTATCCAAGCTCAGAGACGAGCTACAAATCAGAAGGCGAGCGAATCACGGCATGCCCAACAGCCAATGATACAGGAAGGAGACACTGTAGTGGTTCGGGATCGACACCCAGGATGGAAATTTCGAACACCCTACGAGCCGGAGGTGTGGACAGTAGACAAGGTTTAGGGGACCAAGGTCACCGTCCGGTGAGGTAATCAGGTGGTAACCCGCAACGTGTCATGTTTCAAGAAAGCGGGAGGGCCGGCCGGGCCCCCAGCAATAGTTGGAGATCAGGAGAATGCGGAGGACTATGGCCTGGACTTTGGGAAGTCATTCTCAAGCTCACCACCGGCAGGACAAAACGGAGGAAGCTCACTCGGGGCGGCAAGTCAAAACACCGGAATCAGCACCAGCCGACCGTGCCCTGCTTCGAGTGGTGAGAGTGTGGAGGCAACCCCGGCTGGGGTTGCGGCATCCCCGTTTGTCCGAAGTCAGCGGTACAACCTGCGACCCACTCCAGGTCCGAGACCGAGACTGAGAGACTTTGCATGGACATCACCCTGATGGCACTAGTGCCTGAAAGAGCAGGCTAAATTGAAGGAGGGATGTAGAGAGCCACCCGGGCTCCTCTATACTTTGTTGCCATCTATACACCCATCCCCACACCTCCAGGGCGGGCTCGCTCCGGGGTATAAATAAACAGAGCGGAAGACCGCTCGGGGTCTTTCCGGCATCACACTGACCTGGTGTCCGTGTGTCAATATTTGGCAGCCGAAGGTCCATGAGGCAGGCCCTGTCCTGGCCCACCACACTCAGGGCTATTTTTTCTTTACTTGTTGATGGGTTCTGGCCTTTGTGCTACACCAGTTTCTACTGTGAGAGTCAATAGGGAATATAGGTAGTCAATCAGTCAAGATTGAAGTGACAGACGCAGGCTCCTCTTGAGCAGTTAAGTGGCATTCAATTGTGTTGTAGTTCGACACAAACTTAAAAACTTCAAAGGGAACTACCAACTCATTGATTCACTATGGTTGATGCTTTAATTTATTTCACCTTTTGTAGCTCCTAATTGTGTGCTTCCTTAGCTTGCTAAGCACTATACTCCTGATTTCATAGGTCTTTTAACTCAGACCATCTAAACCGCGTGGGAGATATTTTTATTGCATGCGTCGCATACATGTAGTTAGTTAGCCCAACAGTGAGAGAATCAGGTCTGGTTTCCCAGCTTAAGATTTAGTGGCAAAAAATGCTCACTGTAGTCATGCGTCTGCTGCACCGGATCCTCAATATCTGAATGAGATAAAGACAATTACCACAGATACAAGTCTGCTGTAGTAAGAAAACATGACAAGGCATGAATGAACTGGCATGATACAACAAGGCACATGATAACAAAGCATATCATAGCATGAGACAGTATATCACAGTAAGGCATTGAACAACATAAGATAATGTTATATGACACAAGTTTGCAAAGTATTCACAAAGCAATATTACGGATAGTATCTTTATGACAGCCTATTTTTCATGTACGGAGTCTTCGACACAAGACTCCTCAGTCGTAATGATACCATTCCTAAAATTCCTTTGTGAATGGCAAAAAATTGCAAATTTACACAAAATTGTAAGTTTACCCTTGTTAATAATGCCCATTTTCATGCACAAATAAATATTTCCATATTTGGTCTTCATGCATAGGTAAGAAGCTACATTCAGTACACTGTATTGCCTGATGACAGCCAGGTGTGTAAAACAGGTCTAAGGTTGCAAACTCCCCGATCCAGAGTTCGCAACTGCAAAAATACTTTTTGCACCATTTTAAACCCATTTTAGGAGTCAGCAAATTCTTTGCCGAACTCTAAAATGGATTTAGAAATTGAAAAAGAATCTCAGTTTTAAAGACGAGTATTTGAGTCATCCTTTAAAAATAGCAATTCCTATCCATATGTAGGAATTGTTTAGGACTTAAATATTGTCAATGTTGTATACCACGCCCATCAGACCAAGGCTGGGTACATCAAACTAACTCTGAGCCAATAACAGATCGTAGTTAACAGGTATGAGAACCGAGCCTATGACGCTGTCTAACATGTCCTGGAGAAGGTACAAACCATTAGGTTACGATGATGACTTGTTTTTATATATAATGCTTCACAGCTCATTCTGCTCCATTTGAAAAGATAGATAAAATACAGGCCTTACTATTTCAACTCCATGACTCTCAATGCATCAACATGGAAAGATGAAAGGTTTTGTCTTATTTATTCCAAGACGTGGTTTGTAGATCACACTAGACATCATCAGACTCAACTAAATGATCCATCTTGCTGGCTTACCCAGCAACTACATGGATAGGTTACAGAAAACATGCAAGCATTGGCAAAGTCAAAAGGTCAAAAGGTCCCGCCCCTGAGAGCTATTGGCTTTGGCATTGTTCTGTAACTATGTTACACTGCAGCACAAGCAGATGGACAGTGGAGGGTGGGCAGCGAGGCTCAAAGCAAGCGGATTGACAATTGAGGGTGGACGGGAGAGAGCTGAGGCAAGCACACAGACACTGCAGAGTCGGTAAGAGGTACTGGAGCAAGCTCACAGACAGTGCAGTGTTGGTGAGAGGCACTGGGACAAGCACACAAACAACAGGTGGTGGCCACGGTAGGCTGGGAGCAGGCTTGCAGACAATTGGGGATGGGCAGGAGTTCATGAAGCAAGCACATGGACAGGGGAGAGTTGGGCAAGCACACAGACAACAGAGAGAGGGTGGGCAGGAGTGTTTGAGGAAGGAATGCCAGGGGGTAGAAGTACACAAGGGAAATAGCTGAAAACCACTCATTCTCTTGTGAAGTGCTTAAACAAACAGAGCATGGTAGAGCCTGAAAAATCATCCATGCTCCAGGGGAGGGACAAACACTCGAAAAGGGAAGAAGAATATGGAAGCGAAAGAATAAGAATTAGTCAAATGAGAGTGAGAATGAAGCCAAATAATGGTAAGCAATGGGCGGCCTCTCAGCATCCTCTAAGTTACCGAAAGGTCTCGCAAGTGACACCTCATGCTCTATCTTAAGCGAGCCCCAAAAATGTTCACACAAATCATGCCTTTCTACATGTCACTATATTGAGTAAAATCATTCTTTAACATGTTTCAAGTATTGTGCCTCAACCACAAAACGTAGCCAATTTAAAACCCACCTACTCAGAGTGTGGGGTAGACATTTGGGAAATCATATGTGTGGATCTATAAATCCTTATACAAACCAGTCCATGCTCACAATTACAATTTCATAAGTCTGATACATGTACAGCTTTGCCAATCGTATGTATTAATTTTTCTTAGTCTTCCAGCTCAAATATTTCTGCCTCCAGTGGCCTGCAGGAAGCATGCAAACTGTGAAATAAAAAGTGAAAGAAACAAAATGATTGACAGCTAACCTTCACAAGCTGGTTTCTGCTAAATTTGCAGGCCTACAAGAAATTCCTCAAATGCGATTTGATCTTCTGAAAACTGGTACAGCAACTTAGGCAAGTTTTCAGGTTTGCATAATATTAAGCGCCTAGGGTTCTAACCCAAGCAAGGAAAATAGGTTCAGGGCCCCACCTGTGGTTTGATAATGAAAGACAGCCAGAATAGGGTATAGTGAGCCGCTCAGACAGCTGGTCCCCATGCTACAATCTGCACCACCAATAGATACACCCCTGAATCCGACACAGATTAAGATGTCTTAATAAAAGTCTTCATAAAGGTTAAAGTCCCCTTTTTCAAATGAGTCTTGTCTCTTCTGTACAGGAAAATATATTTTACTTTTGGGTTTGTAATATTTTTCATTATGTTCTTGTGTAGAGCTCTCATACAAAGTAGCTCTTAGAAATCTTGGTGGCAAAGGTGTAGTGTAGTTCCTATATTCCCAATTGGCTCTGCGCATTGGGATAATATATCCTATAATTTAGACGTAGGACTGAGGTCGACTATGTCTCTATTGAATACATTAAACTTAATAGGGAGTGCCAGCTATCTCCGAGGTCACTAGAAACTTTGTCAGATTCACAAGGAGGGATTAGTTTTTGACAACCGCATAAACATGACAACTTTGTTTCCCAAGAATAAGAATTGTATCTCTAGAGTCGCGGAAACAATAGATAAATATTTCACTCAGTCAATCGTGCATGCTTCGTTTCAACAGAGGTGCAGAGAGAATAGAGAGACGGGCAGTTTCAATAAAAGGATTTATTGAACAGTCTTCTTTCTCATGCAAGTAAAGTGAACTGCTACAATCGAAATGCAGACTGCAAAGTATAATGCGTACAGCGAGAACAATATTATAAAATGATACTGAAAGAGCATTGTATGATTTCTGAACCATATATAAATACATACATAAATAATAATGACTAAAAGTACTCAACAGGTGCTTCTAAAATACGCCTACCCCAATGTACCTAACCGAAGTACAAGGGAAGAAGTAAGTGTGGTGTAGCATAGGTTTAGTTTTCTTTGCCAAGAATCTATTAAAGATTTCTCCTAGGTTCTAATCAGCTCAATACCTTTAGTTTAGAATGAGAGAGGTCTGGTATCTCTTGTCTCGGGACTCGATTTCCCAACACCCGCCACGGGAGCTTGGATACACTGGAGCTGCATTCTCGCTGAGAGAAATGCATGCTCTCGATCAGTGTGTCAGCTTGAGGGTCGGCATCCTTCGGCACTTGCTGTAGCGAGCTGCGTCGGGCAAGTAGATAGTTGAACTGCTCCGAACCACCGTGTCTTGCTAGAGCAAGTGAAGGCATATTTATACCTTGAAGGTGCCTAGTTTGATGTAAAGTCGGACATAATAACGTCAGTAAGAACCCCAAGGGAATAGTAGTTCTTTGTAAAGTACATGAGTTCTTGGACAAATCAATATTCAAGCAAGGGGAGGTCCCTGACTGCTTAAGCCGTTTTTTTTTAGAAATCGTTGTGACGTTTTGGTGCGGGTGGAAGTAGCCATGCCTGTATTTGGGCTTCATGGGCTATGTCTAAATAAGGGAATTATTTCTATGCCTATATTAGGGCAATGTGAATTGTACCTATGTAAGGGCATGAATTGGGAAAATTCACTCGGATCCTAAAATGCCATACAACAAAGGGACAATATGAAAAAAGTGGGGAACAGAAATTGACCGAGTTAGGCCAAAGAGAAAAGGTAGTTTTGGTGCTCTTCTGAACCGGTGTCATCCGATTTCAAAGACAAGGGTAAGCAAAAGGGAATTCAGGAGTCAGAGCACTAGGGAGTGTAAGAATCTTTTTTTGTTTGCTTTGACTAGCAAATAAACACCAACTCTTTGAAGGCCATTCATAGGTATCTAGAATCAGGGCCTGTTATAGCCCCATATTGCTGCTTAATGTTCATTAATTCATAAAATCAAAACAGAAGGGGTTAACTCAATGGTGTAAGATTACCCTAACTACACATTTGAGCCTGTGGGCATGGTTAAATAAGACAATCTTTTCATTCCCCCACTTTTATAGCACGGAGACACGCCTGCAGGCGTACACCAGGCGCTCTACAAATGCCCCTAATAATAATAATAATTACTCTTGGGTTGTCAGACGATATAAAATACTTTGAAGACGAAGAGAAAAGAAAAAAAGCTTTCTCTGGGTAGCTGATCTTGTGATGCCAGTCCAGCAATACTGCAGGAACAACAACAGGCGCAGACCTCACCCTCTCACTGGGAATCTGAGGCCTTCTCACGTAGGCGACCTTAAAGGATGTATCATTTATCATTAGAGAAACAAGAAAACAATGTTTTTAAGAACTCACAAACGGTTGTGAACTACGTCTTTGAAAGATAAAAAACAGGTTTATGGTTGCATTTGAAAATGGGAATTATTCTAAATCAGTTCTTTTAAAATATTCAGGAGAAGTTTAGTTTATTGACCTTTGCTCTGCCCCTTCTTTCAAGTAACTTCAGGACACATTGCGGCAGCTTCTTGGCCTCAGGTATAGTGAACACCTGGCTCTTAAGTTCCATATTCAGGATACCCTCACTAGACGTACATTGCTTTTGGAAACAAGCCTCAACTCCGATATCATGCTAAAGAGACGTACATCATTATCCATGCTTCCTTGACAGCAGGAAATAACAATAAGAAACAGGCTTCAAAAAGTGAAAGCACCGCTTTGAAAATGATATCTGAAAAATCTTTGTAAGCAGGTTTAATTTTTCAACAAAAGACAATTATTTTTTAAACTTTTTTTAAGCTGTGATATTACATAAAGATGCTAAATGCATTTTCTATGCATGTGGCCTTTTTGTTTAAAACAGGGCCGGATAAAAGTGTCCATCTCTAATATTCTCTACCAGAGCTTCCCAATCATTTGAGAACCACAACCTAATTCTTGGTACGATAAACTTTCGTGACTCACCTCACTTTAAAGGACATGAAGCAGGCGATTTTTAAGGTAACTAAAGCATTATGTGGTAGAGCACTGGCATTTATAGTCAGCACATTTTCCATTGACACAGCCACTAAATTTGCCAAGACAAGCAACTTTCCTGATAAAATGGTATTGCACACATACGATAATACGTGGAAATGGGGGTTCACTGAATATTTCTCAGTTGTGCATCACCAAGTAAAATGTCTTAATTTGTTGTAATCCTTCTAAAGTGTTTGTTGCCATTACATTTCAAAATTACAACAATGTGCTACATTTTTGCTTTCCTAACTGTTGAATATGTACAGTTAATTTACAAGTGTTTACATTTTATTGTACGTTACACAAAATGACATCCTACAGCATTTCTTTTCACACTCCCTATACCCTGCAAGACTGTCACATAGTTCACTTTAATTATTTGTTCTGTGACTGCAAAGTGAGTGGTGTTTGTAAACACCAATCCCCATGTTATAAAATAAGCAGCCAATTTGTTGGTAGACACAGGCTGACATTTCACCGCTGTATTTTAAGTGCAGTAAATGTTCCAAGATAAATACAGAATTTAAAAGAATCTTTATTTATTGCTTGGAATTTTGCAACCCACCTGGCTAGATCAGAAAATTTCCACAAATTTCCACAAATTTCGTACTTCTGTTGTGGATGATATTCAGGCACACTCAGGGATCTACGCAAATATCACATCTCACTGAGAACCAAGCACCTGATAAAACCAAGGAAGATATTCTCTGGAACGTGCGGTAATCATTGCCAAAATCGGTTAACACAATGTTTCATATCACCGTCTAGCGCGGGAAAATAACTCTGTGTTAACCTCCTATTCACAACACTTTTTTTCTCTTTCCCTCTCTCTCTCTCTCTCTCTCTCTCTCTCTCTCTCTCTCTCTCTCTCTCTCTCTCTCTCTCTCTCCCTTTCTTTCTCTCTCTCTCTCTCTCTCTGTCCTTTGATGAACACATGACACACCTTCTTATCTTGAATTTAGTCTTGCAGGCTGTGACTTACAGATTGTCCAGCGAAGACCAGCCATGACTCTTCCAAATAGTTGTTTTGAGCTTAATTTAAATAAAATGATTTGTTTGGAAATTCAAAGATGAATGAATGATTCTCCTTTTTCTGACCACACGTGAATGTTAATTGTTGTAATTGTGCGACATCAGGCGAATTGTTTTGTTCATGATTTCGTAAAGTTGATATCTTTGTCACGGTGGGGGCCGGGGGGGGGGTCAGACATGGAGGTGGTGGCAGTGGGTGTTGTGGCCCTCTTGTGTGTCCGAGCTGCATGATCAGTAGCTCCACTGCATCTGTTGTTCTTCCGGTGTGGCTCTGGGCTGGGCTCCCTTTTATGGTGCAGGCTGTAGTCCAACTTTACACCAGGTAAGAGCAGGTGTTAAATCCCTGCTGCTAACGCGCCTTATCACATGTTTTGGGATCTTATCATCGATCTGGATGGTAGTTAAGGATGTTGTGAAGTGGTGTTGTCGCTGCTTTTTGCACTGGAACGCCCAATCTGCATATCATATCATTAGCGTTAGTTGCCGGTGTCTTCTGTGGCGATGGTTTTTGCGCCTGCTATCGCAGGAAAACTGGTGATATCGGCTGTTAGCACCAGCTTGTAAATAGGGCGATATATTTATCGCCCCTTTGGCTGCAATATAGTACCGCTAATTCAGCGATAATTCCTTGAGAATATGCCCCCAAGAGTCTTTACTAATATCAAAAATAATTTAGAGCTCTGCCTTTCATAACAACCCACTCGCTTAAAGCTCGTTATAAAGTGTCTCCACACTTGTGCCCAAATTCTGAGTTTGCCGGAATGAAGGTGCTATTTTTTGCACCTGATTAGTATATCTTCCACAGTGTGCGTTTTTTATCAGGTGTGCTAGATAACACTTATCTCCAGTTTTTGGGACACAACCTGTGGATTTTAATGCTTCTCGCACCAAAATCTGCATGGTAAGGTAAATACCATAAACGTTACCCCATTTAAGCTCTGACAGGATTGACCTGCTCAAATTTAACAAAGGATGGATTATTTAATGTACCCAATGGTGACTGGGTGCAATAAATAACACCCAGCTCGTAATTTCGAACCCAACACAAACAGGAGTTTGCGCAGTGGTCTGAAAACGCAGACCCACTCACAAACAGGGCCTTAGAGCCTACCCCTGATAATACACTGGCTCACTCAGAGCCCTGAATGTAATAATACTGAAGATCATTTAAAGATCTTTATAATAACACTGATATACACATAGAACTCTGCTTCTTAAAATACACATGGCCACCCACAGTTCTGCTCCTAATCATACCTAAACTTACTCAAATTAGCTGGTGCTAATGCAAAGGCTCACTCAAATCTCGTTATGCAGCCACGCCTTACTCACGGTTCACTCTAGATTATATCCAAAGCTCACACAAGCCCCTGGTGAGAACATAACTTAAACACCAACATTCAGTTGCTTTGCACTGTTTCATTTCAAATGTTCTATTAATTGCAAGCTTTGATATTGATATTACACTGACTCAGGAAAATATGCATTCATAATAACACCTTGGAGTCTCTAAAAGATGCACTTTTGATGAAAAGATAATTTCTCAGAGCTATGCTGCTGGTACGTCCCAGATTTTTGTCACCCTAAGCTCTGGTTTGCTAATGTAGTGAGTCGCTCCATCCGGTGGTTATGGTATTAGCACTTTTTATTCCTTACATAAGTGATACAGACAAGGCGAGGATGAGGGTTTCACTGTGGTTGATGAGTGTTACCCAGTTCTTGCCCTCAATTCCATTCCTCCTAGACCTGGGCCCCAGAGTGTGAAGCATTCCAAAGCCTACTGACACCCACCCAGCTGCATTCCAGTCAGACACGTACTTTCGTTTATTAAGTTGTTTTTTGGGTTCCGTTTTCTAAAAGTACTCAGGGCTAATTGTTTGCATTTGTTGATGGATTCTTGCTGTTGTGCTACACCATTTTCCACTGTAAGAGTCAATAAGAAATGTAGATAGGCAATCAGTCAAGAATCAAGTGACAGACGCAGGCTCCTTGTTAACAGGTAAGTGCCATTTCATTGTGTCATAGTTCAACACACTTTGAAAAGCCTCAAAGGGAACTACCAAGTCATTGATTCATTAAAGTAGATACACTAATTTACTTCACATTTTTTTAGCTCCTAAATGTGTGCTTAGCTTGCTAATCACCATACTCTTGAATTCATAGGTCTATTAACTCAGGTCATTTAAACCGTGCTACAGATGAATGGTTTTTACAGTATGCATTGTATACATGTAGTCAGTCAGTCCAACATTCTGAGTGAGCGAACCAGGGGTGGTCTCCAGTGGCTACTCGCAGAGGTAACGCTGTGAGGCGGTGAGGTGGGGCCGGGGAGGGAATGGTCGGGGGGTAGTGGAGTCTGACATATGACAGCAGATATTTATTTACATTCACCTTTGCCGTTGTATGTCAGACTCCACTACCTCCCCCACCCAGGCCCGCCTCACCGCCCCACAGCGGTACCGATGCGAGCCGCCACTGGTGGTCTCCCAGCTTGCAATTTAGTCGCAATAAATGCTATTGGCAGTTTAGTGGATTCATGTGCCTGCTACATCTATGTAAAATACCCAAAGTGTATATTTTCTATTTCTTGGTTTGTATTTGCTGTTTACCAGCTTTGCACCTGCTGAGTTCTCCATACTGGGTAATCCAAAGTCATCTGTGGCATGCATTGTTGTTCTAGGTACCCATGCTATTTTGAGGAGAAACCCTTACCTTGAGAGTCTCTTATTTCGTTTTCTTTGGGGCTATAAACGCCACAGAAAAGCTGCTAAAAAAATTATCCTTAGTAAGGAATGTGGCGGATGGGATGTACCGTATTTTCTTTTTTATTACTTTTCTGCTGTCTTACAATATATCGGCCCCTTAATTTTGGGTGAAAGAATTGAACTTGCAGAATGTCAGACTCCTTCAATCTATCAAATGATGTTGGGCGAGAAAGTTAAGGGTAGCTTTTTGAGAATAGTAGAACCCAGCTATCACAAAAAAACTAAATATAAGACGCTGAAATCAGCTTTTGGAGTCTGGCAGAAAATTCGAAAACATTTTAAATTAGCGAAATTAAATTTTTAGACTCCTCTTCTATCAATGGAGCTATTCCCAGAAATTTTTTATGATTTAATTATGTATAGGTGGCAGCAGAAAGGAATTAAGCACCTGGGTGATTTATTTTGTAATGGGCAAATGATTTCGTTTCAGGATTTAATGACCAATTTTTCTGTGGGAAGAAATGATTTTTTTAAATACCTACAACTTCGTAGCTTCCTACAGGGCCATCCCGCAATTCCACCAATTAAAAATCCTTTACTAGAGCTTTTACAAAGAAAACCTCGGATAGGTGCTATATATTCAACCCTAATGCAGGAATACGGGGATGATTCAGGCCAATGTCAGATTAAATGGGCTAACAGTCTAGGCATAGTAGATGTCGATATTTTATTGTCAATTAGAATGGCTGCAGAATGTCTCATAACTGGGATGATGAAATCCCAACACTTTATGTGTATCCATAACCTTTATTATACTCCTGGAAGAGTAGTTGAATGGAGCACGTCGGTAGGCACGAATTACAGCCGATGTGGATTGTTTGCAGCCGATGAATTGCATATGTTCTTTTTTTGTCCTAAATTATCATTACTGTTTCAACAAATTGAAATTTTTTTGTCTATTATTTTGAAATGTAATATAAAGTTAACCAATGAATTAGTATTGCTTGGTATAGATCACACTACTACTCGGCCTAGACCAACTTCATATTTTCTTTTTCTATGCATGGTCGCAATTAGATCCTGTATTACCAAAGATTGGATTAGTCAGGATCCCCCCACGTTCTTCATGTGGAGGGAAAAATTACTATTTATATTTAATATGGAATCTGCTAACTATAAGCTCAATGGGGTAAAAAAAAAAGAATCATGGGAGAAACAATTTGGGCACCAATTGCCGAGTGGATTTAATTTTTATGTATTCTTTCTTTGTTCTTCCATTTTGTACTCTGTTAAAAATGTATTATATAATTTGTTCTTTTTTTTGTGAAGACATTCTGTTCTCTTTTTGTGTTTATTAATATGCTTCGCTGTATTTCCTTGCAATAAAACAATAAAATTTAAAAAAAAAAAAAAAAAAAGAGAGTCTCTTATTTCTGCAGTAAGACAATCTAGTGCCTCAACACATCAAGAGCCCCAACAACTTGGCAAAGTTAGTGTATATTTCCAAAAGCCATACAAAGACACAACGTGCCACCACAAAGGTGGGTACATCATCTTCCCTATGTAACTGAAACCAATCTTAAGTTTTCTTATAGGCATTTCTGGATCTGTGTTAAATATATTTCACCTTTTCATTTTGTAACAAGAACAGATGGCCGTCTGACGGAAGACATAGTGACCTGGAAGTAATGCTACAAAATATATCTGCCCATCCTGTTTGCTAGACCTTCCTAAAGGAAGTATTCTTTTTTTCTAAACAGAGAAACATAGGACAACAGACAAGATACAGGGCAATGTTGCGAGCATAAGAACAAGAGCAATGTGAATGACACCTAAGTTTAACACGTATGGAATAATGGCAACATGATAAGGGCACCTACAATATGTGCAATTAGGGAATGAGCTGCAACAATATAGTCAGATGACTACTAGGCTTGCTAACCCCCCTTCTAGAATAGCCAGCTCTATCTCCCCTAGCTCCTCAGCTCACAGCATTGCCTCGATTCTCCCCATAATCCCTTCCCCCAGCACTGCCCGTAATCCCCGCCTGCTCCCACTGGCGTCTTGGGGTCATGATCTATCACACCCTGCCTCTGCTAGCTTACCCAACCCTCCGAACACCCAGCTCCAATTCCTGGAATCTCTCACCTCTAAGCTCATACATTCGCCCCCTGCTCTACTGTCCCCCCCTGTTTCTAGCTCTCTTAAACTCAACTGAGGTACGTATCCTACTGCATATCTCCACAGAACTGGCGGCCAACTCCAGGCTTAGCTGTGTCATTATGACCAATCACCATCTCTGCTAGCTCTCATCTAAAGTGTGTACCTTGCACCCTACTTCCCCCACCAATCGTTGGGCACTGGCCTTCATCATACACTCACCCCATAGTTGGGCTTCCACTCCTCTTCTTAACAATAATTCTCCGCCATCCAGATGTAGACCCTCCCTGTCCGATAGGGATATCCATTCTCTCCTGATTTCCTATGAGACTGCACATTCCTTCATCATATCCAACTTGTAACAGATTTAATCCATCACCTCGGATCCCTTCAGGGAACCTAGGCTAAACACTATAGGAATAAATGAGAATAACCTCACAAAAGTCACCACTACTTTATCACTCTATCAGCCCTAATTGATGCCATCCCAAAGCTAAAATGCGTGCTTCTAAATTGTAGATCGGATGTGAAACATGCTGCCGACATTGCCAATCTCATCCTGGCACAGAACCTGGACCTTGTATTGCTGACTGAAATATGGTTAAATGACTCTGCTTCTCCCATCTTGGAGATTTTAGTGCCTCTTAACTATGATATCCTTTGGTTAGACAGAGCAAGTGGTCAGGGTGGAAGCATTGCCTGCTTACATCGTACCAACCTAACAGTGAAAGCACTACAATCGGACCTCCTTCCGTCCTTTGAATACCTTTGCATTGAAGTGGCTGGTAGCAACAATTATCCATGCAAACTGCACATGTTCTACCACCCGCGTTGAGGCAACCTTCCGTTCACTGAACAGATCATGGACATTATCGCGGCGAACGCTGATTTCCATGGCACTCAGATCTTCCTGGGTGATTTCAAGCGGCATTGGAACAATGTGAATGATAAAGTGGTCAATCGCCTCAAAACCTTCCCGCTGGACTTCAATCTGACCCAAATCTGTGATAGCCCTACTCATATTAAAAGAGCTACCTTACATCTTGTCATTGGTAAGCCCAACTCCATTCATCTAGATTCGATCCTCACATGTGATTGGACCAACCACTACTGCATCACCTTCCTCATCCTGGAGTCAGAAAGAGCTAGGAGAGCCCAGCCAAAGAACCCCAAACAACTGAAAATATTCCTACGGAACATCAATTTGCACAATCTGAATGTGCTCTGTGATGACATCTTGCCCCCTCCCATGAACATGTTGATGTAAATACTTTCTGTGAATGCCGAAAGTCTTAAAGTTAGGAGTCCTAAAGTTAGAAGTCCAAACTTTACTACTCCTAAACTGAGAAAAATCCTTACTTTAAGACTTTCGCAATTCACAGAAGGCATTTAGGAGTCCTAAAGTTAGGACTAACTTCTGTGAATACCAAAATGGTAGTAAATTTAGGATTTTGTCTTAGTTAATTCTGTGAATCAGGCCCTTAGACTTGCGGAAAGACTGTGGTGAGCATATCCCTCCCTGGAACATCTCTACCACCGGGGATCCCTAAGAAGCATCTACAACAAATGCATCTGATGCTCAAAGGCCACCTTCTTCCAAAATCAACTAGAACAAGCAAACAAACGTCCTATAAAACTGTTCAAACTCATCAAGTCCCAAGCAAACAGTCAGCCTAATACATCGCCTCAGGGTTGAGTGCCACTACCGAACTGCGATGAATTTGCTGTCTTCTTCCCTAATACGACCACTAAGATCGAAACTGAACTACGCTCTGCACTGAAACAACTGTAGTTCTGACTGCTGAACACCCTTCCTACCACTGGGTTGCCTGTCACATTCCCAGTGCAGCCCTAACTCCCCCAAAACAACGCATCCTGCAGTCTGTTCCAAACCACAGTGTGTTTGTCTGGGGAAACCTACGCATATTTATACTTTGAAGGTGCCGAGTTTGACGCATGTTTTGACTTAATAACGTCACTCAAAGGCTAAGTTCTTGGAAAACGCCAGGATTTCTTGGAGAACTTAATATTTAAGCAGGGGAAGTCCCTAGCTGCTGAAGGCCGGTTTTTCCAAGAAATTGTTGTTGATTCTCGGAACTTAGTGGAAGTAGCCATGCCCTATTTGGGCTGTATGGCTTAGGCCAAATATGGTAGCGATTTCTATGCCTATATAACGATATGATAAAGTATACCTATATAAGGGCATAAATCGGGAAAATTACACTAGGGTCATAGATTCATTTATAACAATACAACCATATCACCCAGGACCTTTTTTCCTTGAACTAGCAGCCTGTCTGAAGCTCAGATACATTTAGAAATTGCTTGCATGGCACACACAGCCATTCACTTCAATACCCCTTTGTACCTCGCTCTGAAATTGGAGCTCTCATGTGGTGAGAGTGCCTCCAGAAGCGTCAGCACCCTATTGCTCAAACCACAAAAATTCAAGAAGAAAAAACCTATAATCAAGCCTTCTCCGGTATAGCACCAAGGATTTGGAACTCCCTCCCCCCTGAAGTCAGGGTGAACCCTTCCATTGTCCTCTTCAAAAAGGAATTCAAAGTGCTCTTGATGAACAAATTTCGCCACTGACTGGTTTTTCAAGTGGATAATGAGGTCACTGTCGCAGTTCTGTTGCCCAGCTGATATGGTCACGAGATTCCCTTTGCTCTACATGACTTCTATCATCTGCTTTGTTGATTCTGCTTTGTTTGCATGTATCTGTATACCGCTTGCTGTATAAATTGTAAAGCTCTCTGTCTGGCTTTTCAACTGGATACTGAGATCACGGTCGCAGTTTTGTGGCCCAGCTGTTATGATCACGAGATCACCTTTGCTCCACATGACTTAATCCTCAGCTTTGTTGGTGCTGTTTTGATTGCATGTATCTGTATTCCTCTTGATGTATAAATTGTAAAGCGCTCTGATACCCCTGGGGGGTCATGTTCGCGCTATAGAAAACTTTCAAAATAAAATAAATAGATAAGAACAGTTTCTGATAGCGCTTACCTTTTGTCACGCAATAAGGGAATACTCCGATAGTGTCGGGCTGTGCCTTCTGTCGCCAAAGTGCGGGAGTGCCACGCTGACGAATCGGGGCATGGTATAAAATGGCCACTGCTGGAGGTGACATGATGGCGTCCGCACCACAATACTCAACCATAAAGGGTTCATGACTTGAGTTGCACAGAGTTGGTGGCACCGGATACACTGTGGCTGGCACGGGCCTACCGCCATGGAACGGTGACTTTCGGTGCACTGAGGTGGGTGCACCTTAAGTGTGGAGCGGGTGTGCAGCCTGCGGTGCTGACTGGTAAGGATTTGTGTGAGCCCTGCTGAGCCCCAGTGTAGGCCTGAGCCAGTGGGCAGTGCGGGCCTACCGCCACGTGGCATTGCCTCGCGGTTCACTGAGGAAGTGGCACCAAAAGAGCTGAGTGGGTGTGCATCCTGCGATGATGCCATCTGCACTGATATGATCTGTGCTATTGTGAAATCAAGACCCAGAATCAAGTGTGTGACCTGGTGGCCCACAGTGCAGGGTTACATGATGTGGAGGCTGCCAAGGTTGTGGGCCCCTTTGGCTTGGAGCTTGCACTGGCACATGCTGGGCCCTCTTGGAGACACGCAGGTGGCGGAAGGTGAGCAGTGAGGCCTGGGTGCACAGGTGCGGGCAATCACCGCTGGGCAGCGGCAGAGGCTGGGTTGCAGCAGCCTGTGTGTGCAGGGGCAGGCAAGTGATCATGGCGTGTGCAATTATATGAACTCTGCCATTCATAAATCTGGACTCTGTTTCAGATAAGTGACCTGGTAGACTGCAGTGTATACCGGCACGTGGTTGGAGACACACTGGTGGCAGCAGGTGAGCAGTGAGGCCTGGGTCAGCAGTGTCTGCACTCTCTCTCCCTCTCCCTCTCTTCCATTCACTGTCTCTCTCTCTCCCTCTCTTTCTCTCTCTTTCTTTCTCTTTCTCTCACTCTTTCCCTTTCTCTTTCTCTCTCTTTCTCTCTCTCTTTCTCATACTTTCTCTCTCTTTCTCTCTCCCTCTCTTCCTTTCACTCTCTCTCTCTCCCTTTCTTTCTCTCTCTCTCTCTCTCTCTCTCTCTGTCCTTTGATTCATTAAATCTCCTGAGGCACAGCCGGGAGCCACGTTTTCTTGCTCTTTTAAAAATTGAATTGTTTGCATACTTTTAATCTTTGTTTACTTGCCTGCTCCTACCTTGGCCACTCAAGACCCCTGAACAGCGGATTTAGCGCTGCAGCGGGCGAGGCTGGCCTTGATTAGAATTGCCGCCTTTCTCGCGGTGTGCAGGCCACGCCCACTCACTTAGGCCACGCCCCTTTCGCCAGCGTACTTAAAGCGGTGAGAACTAGCGCCGCAATTGGCTCTGCGTATTGGAATAATATATCCTATAGTTTAGACGTAGGACTGAGGTCGACTAGGTCTCTATCGAATACATTAAACTTAATAGTGAGTGCCAGCTAGCTCAGAGGTCACTAGAAACGTTGTCGAATTCACAAGAAGGGATTCGTTTCTGACAACCGCATAAACATGACATCTTTGTTTTCCAAGAATAAGAATTGTATCTCTAGAGTCGCGGAAACAATAGATAAATGTTTCACTCAGTCAATCGTGCATGCTTCGTTTCAACAGAGGTGCAGAGAGAATAGAGAGACGGGCGTTTTCAATAAAAGGATTTATTGAACAGTCTTCTTTCTCATGCAAGTAAAGTGAACTGCTACAATCGAAATGCAGACTGCAAAGTATAATGCGTACAGCAAGAACAATATTATAAAATAATACTGTAAGAGCATTGTATGATTTCTAAACCATATATAAATACACACATAAATAATATTGACTACAAGTACTCAACTGGTGCTTCTAAAATACGCCTACCCCAATGTACCTAACCTAAGTCTAGTACGAGGGAAGAAGTAAGTGTGGTGTAGCATAGGTTTAGTTTTCTTTGCCAAGAATCTATGCAAGATTTCTCCTAGGTTCTAATCAGCTCCATACCTTTAGTTTAGAATGAGGGAGGTCTGGTATCTCTTGTCTCGGGACTCGAATTCCCAACACCCCGCAAGGGGAGCTTGGAAACACTGGAGCTGGAATCTCGCCGAGAGAAATGCAGCCTCTCGATCAGTGTGTCAACTGGAGGGTCGGCTTCCTTCGGCACTTGCTGTAGCGAGCTGCGTCGGGCAAGTAGATAGTCGAACTGCTCCGAACCACTGTGTCTTGCTAGAGCAAGTGAGGGCATATTTATACCTTGAAGGTGCCTAGTTTGATGTAAAGTCGGGCATAATAACGTCAGTAAGAACCCCAAGGGAATAGTAGTTCTTTGTAAAGTACATGAGTTCTTGGACAAATCAATATTCAAGCAAGGGGAGGTCCCTGACTGCTTAAGCCGTTTTTTTAAGAAATCGTTGTGACGTTTTGGTGCGAGTGGTGCCTGTATTTGGGCTTCATGGGCTATGTCTAAATAAGGGAATGATTTATATGCCTATATTAGGGCAATGTGAATTGTACCAATATAAGGGCATGAATTGGGAAAATTCACTCGGATCCTAAAACGCCATACAACAAAGGGACAATATGGAAAAAGTGGGGAGCAGAAATTGACCGAGTGCGACCAAAGAGAAAAGGCAGTTTTGATGCTCTTCTGAACCGGTGTCATTCGATTTCAAAGTCAAGGGTAAGCAAAAGGGAATTCAGGAGTCAGAGCACTCGGGAGTGTAAGAATCTTTCTCTTACTTGTTTGCTTTGACTAGCAAATAAACACCAACTCTTTGAAGGCCATTCATAGGTATCTAGAATCAGGGCCTGTTATAGCCCCATATTGCTGCTTAATGTTCATTAATTCATAAAATCAAAAACAAAAGGGGTTAACTCAATGAAGTAAGATTACCCTAACTACACATTTGAGCCTGTGGGCATGGTTAAAATAAGCCAATCTTTTCATTACTCTTGGGTTGTCAGACGACATAAAATACTTTGAAGACTAAGCGGAAAAAAAAAAGCTTTCTCTGGGTTGCTGATCTTGTGAAGCCAGTCCAGCAATACTGCAGGAACAACAACAGGCGCAGACCTCACCCTCTCACCGGGAACCTGAGGCCTTCTCACGTAGGCGACCTTAAAGGATTTATCCTTTATCATTAGAGAAACAAGAAAACAATGTTTTTGAGAACTCACTAAAGGTTGTGAACTACGTCTTTGAAATATAAAAACAGGTTCATGGTTACATTTGAAAATAGGAATTATTCTAAATCAGTCCTTTTAAAATATTCAGGAGAAGTTTAGTTTATTGACCTTTGCTCTGCCCCTTCTTTCAAGTAACTTCAGGACACATTGCTGCAGCTTCTTGACCTCAGGTAAAGTTAACACCTGGCTCTTAACTTCCACATCCAGGATACCCGCCTCACTAGCCGTACATTGCTTTTGGAAACAAACCTCAACTCCGATATCATGCTAAAGAGACGTACATCATTATCCAGTCTTCCTTGACAGCAGGAAATAACAATAAGAAACAGGCTTCAAAAAGTGAAAGCACCGCTTTGAGAATGATATCTGAAAAATCTTTGTAAGCAGGTTTAATTTTGTCAACAAAAGACAATTATTTTTTAAACGTTTTTTAAGCTGTGATATTCCATAAAGATGTTAAATGCATTTTCTATGCATGTGGCCTTTTTGTTTAAAACAGGGCCAGATAAAAGTGTCCCTCTCTAATATTCTCTACCAGAGCTTCCCAATCATTTGAGAACCACAACCTAATTCTTGGTACAATAAACTTTCGCGCCTCACCTCACTTTAAAGGACATGAGGCAGGCGATTTTTATGGTAACTAAAGCATCATGTGGTAGAGCACTCCCATTTATAGTCAGAAAATTTTCCATTGACACAGCCACTAGATTTTCCAAGACAAGCAACTTTCCTGATAAAACGGTATTGCACATATACAATAATACGTGGAAATGGGGTTTCACTGAATATGTATCAGTTGTGCATCACCAAGTAAAGTGTCTTGATTTGTTGTAATCCTTCTAACGTGTTTGTTGCCCTAACATTTCAAAATTATAACATTGTGCTACATTTTTGCTTTCCTAACTGTTGAATAAGTACAGTTCATTTACAAGTTTTTACATTTTATTGTGTGTTACACAAAATGACATCCTACAGCATTTCTTTTCACACTCCCTATACCCTGCAAGATTGTCACATAGTTCACTTTAATTATTTGTTCTGTGACTGCAAAGTGAGTGGTGTTTGTAAACACCAATCCCCATGTTATAAAATAAGCAGCCAATTTGTTGGTAGACACAGGCTGACATTTCACTGCTGTATTTCAAGTACATTAAATGTTGCAAGATAAATACAGAATTTAAAAGAATCTTTATTTATTGCTTGGAATTTTGCAACCCACCTGGCTAGATCAGAAATTTTCCAGAGTTACTCGTACTTCTGTTGTGGATGATATTCAGGCACACTCAGGGATCTACGCAAATATCACATCTCACTGAGAACCAAGCACCTGATAAAACCAAGGGGGATATTCTCTGGAACGTGCGGTAATCATTGCCAAAATCGGTTAACACAATGTTTCATATCACCGTCTATCGCGGGAAAATAACTCTGTGTTAACATCCTATTCACAACACCTTTTTTCTCTTTCTCTCTCTCTCTTTCTCTCTCTTTCTCTCTCTCTCTCCCTCTCTTCCTTTCACTCTCTTTCTCTTTCTCTCTCTCTCTCTCTCCCTTTCTTTCTTTCTCTCTCTCTCTCTATCTCTCTGACCTTTGATGAGCGCATGACACACCTTCTTATCTTGAATTTAGTCTTGCAGGCTGTGACTTACAGATTGTCCAGCGAAGACCGGCCATGACTCTTCCAAATAGTTGTTTTGAGCTTAATTTGAATAAAATGATTTGTTTGGAAATTCAAAGATGAATGAATGATTCTTCTTTTTCTGACCACACTTGAATGTTAATTGTTGTAATTGTGCGACATCAGGCGAATTGTTTTGTTCATGATTTCGTAAAGTTGATGTAACATATCTTTGTCCGGGTGGGGGTCGGGGGGGTCAGACATGGGGGTGGTGGCAGTGGGTGTTGTGGCCCTCTTGGGTGTCCGAGCTGCATGATAAGTAGCTCCATGGCATCTGTTGTTCTTCAGGTGTGGCTCTGGGCTGGGCTCGCTTTTATGGTGCAGGCTGTAGTCCAACTTTACACCAGGTAAGAGCAGGTGTTAAATCCCTGCTGCTAACATGCCTTATCACATGTTTTGGGATCTTATCGCCGATCTGGATGGTAGTTGAGAATGTTGTGAAGTGGTGTTGTTGCGGCTTTTTGCACAGGAACGCCTACTCTGCATATCATATCATTAGCGTTAGTTGCTGGTGTCATCTGTGGCGATGTTTTTTGCGCCTGCTATCGCAGGAAAACTGGTGATATCGGCTGTTAGCACAAGCTTGTAAATAGGGCAATATATTTATCACCCCTTTGGCTGTGATAAAGTGCCGCTAACTCAGCGATAATTCCTTGAGAATGTGTCAGTAAGAACTTTCTGTTTACTAATATCAAAAATAATTTAGAGCTCTGCCTTTCATAACAACCCCCTCGCTTAAAGCTCATTATAAAGTGTCTCCACACTTCTGCCCTGATTCTGAGTTTGCCGGAATGAAGGTGCTATTTTTTGCACCTGATTAGTAAATCTTCCACAGTGTGCGTTTTTTATCAGGTGTGCTAGATAACACTTATCTCCAGCTTTTGGGGCACAACCTGTGGATTTTAGTGCTTCTCGCACCAAAATCTGCATGGTAAGGTAAATACCATAAACGTTACCCCATTTAAGCTCTGACAGGATTGACCTGCTCAAATTTAACAAAGGGTGGGTTATTTGATGTACCCAAAGGTGACTGGGTGCAATAAATAACACCCAGCTCGTAATTTCGAACCCGACACAAACAGGAGTTTGCGCAGTGGTCTGAAAATGCAGACCCACTCCCAATCAGGGCCTTAGAGCCTACCCCTGATAATACACTGGCTCACTCAGAGCCCTGAATGTAATAATACTGAAGATCATTTAAAGATCTTTATTATAACACTGATACACACATAGAACTCTGCTTCTTAAAATACACATGGCCACTCAAAGTTCTGCTCCTAATCATACCTAAACTTACTCAAATTAACTGGTGGTAAAGCAAAGGCTCACTCAAATCTCTTTATGCAGCCAAGCCTTACTCTAGATATTCAGGTACATGCATCAATATTGCTTTTTGTGATTCCTTAATTGCGAAAAATAAGGAATCGCAATTAAGGAATTGCAAAATGCAATGCATCAAGAAATCACGAAATAAATTGTAATTTCTTAATATTCCTTAATTGCGACTCGCAATTAAGGAATTCCTCCCCATTCATTCCTATGGGCCTAGAGGCCCATAGGAATGAATGGGAAGACATTATCAACTTGCGATTAGCAATTAGCGAATCACAAACTGAGAATGCAATTTCAAGGGTGCAGGGGTGTCCAAAGGACACCCTGTTGCACCCCTTAAATCAATCTGTGCAGATATGTTGTGAACACACATGCCTTAAGGGCATGTGTGTGTACAACATGAAACTTTGAAAAATGCACAAAAGTGCATTTTTCAAAGTTTTCGCAAATTACCATGAGGTTCAACCTCATGGTACTTTGCTCTCCCTAATTTCGAAATCGCTATTTTTTAAAGTTTCATGCATTGCATTTAAGGAATCGCAAAATGCGATTCCTTAAATGCAATTGCAATTTGAGAATTCGCAAATATTTGCGAATTCTCAAATTGCGAGGGCCTTCACCCTTCATGCATTCCAAAAGCAGATTTTGCGATCGCAAACAGCCGATTTTTGCGATTAGCACCGTTTGCGATCGCAAAATCCTTTGATGCATGTGCCTGAATATCCAAAGTTCACACAAGCCCCTGGTGAGAACATAACTTAAACACCAACATTCAGTTGCTTTTCACTGTTTCATTTCAAATGTTCTTTTAATTGCAAGCTTTGATATTGATATTACACTGACTCAGGAAAATATGCATTCTTAATAACACCTGGATTCTCTAAGAGATGCGCGTTTGATGAAAAGATAGAATCTCTCAGCTATGCTGCTGGTACGTCCCAGATTTTTGTCACCCTAAGCTCTGGTTTGCTAATGTAGTGAGTCGCTCCATCCGGTGGATATGGTATCCGCACTTTTTATTCCTTACATAAGTGATACCGGCAAGCCCAGGATGGAAGATAGAGGGTTTCACTGTGCTTGATGAGTGTTAGCTAGTTCTTGCCCTCAATTCCAGTCCTCCTAGACC
This sequence comes from Lissotriton vulgaris, assembly GCF_964263255.1. Classification (NCBI taxonomy): domain Eukaryota; kingdom Metazoa; phylum Chordata; class Amphibia; order Caudata; family Salamandridae; genus Lissotriton; species Lissotriton vulgaris. The sequence continues at coordinate 1,612,663,792 of NC_141689.1, read as the reverse complement.
TGGGCCCCAGAGAGTGAAACATTCCAACGCCTACTGACACCCACCCAGCTGCGTTCCATTCAGATATGTACTTTCGTTTATGAAGTTGTTTTTTGGGTCCGGTTTTCTAAAAGTACTCAGGGCTAATTTTTTTGCATTTGTTGAGGAATTCTTGCTGTTGTGCTACACCAGTTTCCACTGTAAGAGTCAATAAGAAATGTAGATAGGCAATCAGTCAAGATTCAAGTGACAGACAGAGGCTTCTTGTGAGCAGGTAAGTGCCATTTCATTGTGTCATAGTTCAACACACTTTGAAAAGCCTCAAAGGGAACTACCAAGTCATTGATTCATTAAAGTAGATACACTAATTTACTTCACATTTTTGTAGCTCCTAAATGTGTGCTTAGCTTGCTAATTACCATACTCTTGAATTCATAGGTCTATTAACTTAGGTCATTTAAACCATGCTAGAGATGAATGGTTTTTACAGCATGCATTGTATACATGTAGTCAGTCAGTCCAACATTCTGTGAGCGAATCTGGGGTGGTCTCCAGTGGCGGCTTGCTGAGGTAACGCTGTGGGGCGGTGCGGTGGGGGCGGGGAGGGACTGGTCGGGGGGATAGTGGAGTGTGACATACGACGGCAGATATTTATTTACATTCAGCTTTGCCGTTGTATGTGGGACTCCACTACCTCCCCCACTCAGGCCCTCACGGCCCCACAGCGGTACCGATGCGAGCCGCCACTGGTGGTCTCCTAGCTTGCAATTTAGTCGCAATAAATGCTATTGGCAGTTTAGTGGATTCATGTGCCTGCTACATCTATGTGAAATACCCAAAGTGTATAATTTCTATTTCTTGGTTTGTATTTGCTGAATACCAGATTTGCACCTGCTGAGTTCTCCATATTGGGTGATCCAAAGTCATCTGTGGCATCCATTGGTGTTCTAGTTACCCATGCTGGTTTGAGGAGCAACCCTTACCTTGAGAGTTTCTTATTTCTGCAGTAAGACAATCCAGTGCCTCAACACATCAAGAGCCCCAACAACTTGGCAAAGTTAGCGTACACTTCAAAAAGCCATACAAAGACACAACATGCCACCACAAAAGTGGTTACATCATCTTCCCTGTGTACCTGAAAACAATCTTAGGTTTTCCTATAGGCATTTCTAGATCTGTGCTAAATATAGTTTAACTTTTCATTTTATAAAAAGAACAGATGGCCGTCTGACGGAAGACATAGTGACCTGGAAGTAATGCTTCAAATTATATCTGCCCATCCTGTTCGCTAGACATCCCTAAAGGAAGTCATCTTTTTTTCTAAACAGAGAAACATAAGACAACAGATAAGATACAGGGCAATGTTGCGAGCACAAGAACAAGATAATGTGAATGACACCTAAGTTGAACACGTATGGAATAACGGCAACATGATAAGGGCACCTACAATATGTGCAATTAGCACAGAATCGGAGAGAGAAATATTCGACTTTATAAGGGAATTGTTTCAGACTGAATTAAATCATTGTCGTCAAACATATAGACTGCCGCTTATCACTAAGTTAAATTTGAATTTACAAATTATAATAAATATTAAAAAACGTTTGCTAATATACATTTTGCCTCAAATTAAAGGATAGATGTGATGAATAAATAAAGATAAAGCTGTTAAAGTAATTTCAGCTCTCCGTTTAATGTTTTGTTATTATTAACGTATCAATGACTTGAGAGACTAAGAACTACGGGGCATATTATCAAGCCTGGGCGATAAAATTATCGCCGCTTTATCAGCAGGAAACTGCCGATAAAGTGGCGATAATGGGCTTGATAAAATGCTCTATGGAATTCCAATCAAAGCTCATGTTAAATGTGAAGGACATCTAACTTGAGCTTTGATTGGAATTCCATTGAGCATATTATCAAGCTCATTATCGCCACTTTATCGGCAGATTCCTGTCGATAAAGCAGCGATACTTTTATCGCCCAGGCTTGATAATATGCCCCTGCATTCCTTTATGCCAGTTTACTTCTTTATCAGTTTCAAGAGGGGGTTTTGCGTTCTTCACAGCCGCGTATTTTTCTACCATCACTTTATAAATTCCATATTTCCACAGTGGCATGAAGTCCAACCAACCTACTGGCCTATGTTCTGATGGAGTACGTTTCTCAGAACTTCTCTTCAGAATTGCAGGTTAAGGTTTCACCTCTAGCTTTTTCATTTTCTATACCCAGTGTGAGTCATTTTAATGAACTGGTGCAATCCAGTCGTTACATTCCTTTCAGGCTTTTATTCAGGGTACCCACTCTGTAGGGCTCACACCCAAAAGAGCAGAACAAGTCTAAATCACTACAGGAGTGCATGTGTTACAAAAGCTAGGATACATAAAATGTTAAAAGCAAGATTACATGTCCCAGATTTGAGGTGACCAGATTTTGAAAAACCAAAAAACTGGGACATTCCACAAACAGAAGTAGCACTAAATATTTGCATTGTCTGAGAGACTCAGAAGGACTTCTTAGACAGCACTCACCACTCTGACATCACTAACAATGATGCACTAATGAGAGATAAATGCAACCTGCAGGAAATGGCCATGTCTGCAGGATCATCCCAAAACATTTGCCTTCCTCCTCCCATTTTGGTTGAATTTGTTTTTGTTGACTATAGGACTCTCGGCACCTTACCTCTGCTAACCTGTGCTCCCTGCTTAAAACATGGTAACATAGGCTTATCCACAACTGCCGTATTAAATTGACTTAAAAAACCCTAGTAAATTTCACTACTTAGGACCTGTAAATTAAATGCTACTAGTGGGCCTGCAAACTTTTTTTAGAGACAATGGTCCCTTCCACAAACTAATATATAAAGTAGTGTTACACAGAACTACATTGTGATCTGTGTGCATTTTCTCCAAATGGACAAATATGTTTATTAAACAAATAATCAGAAAGGAAAACAAGATATAAATAAAGTGCAGTGGGTAAAAACGGGGGTGGAAATCACCAGATTTCCATAACTGAGGCATTTACATCCATAGTGACTTCACATACAGGCCATGGCACAGAAACGGCCCTCATCAAAGCAGCAGACGAAATCAGAACAATTATAGACCAAGGTTGGGCTGCAGTGTTAGTGCTGCTGGACTTATCAGCGGCCTTTGACATGGTTGATCACGCTACCCTAATCGATCGTGTCCCAAACATGGGCATCAAACTAAAGGCCAAAGAATTCCAAGCCTCGTTTCTGTCCAACAGCACATAGCGAGTGAGTCTCGGCGACTACAAGTCCTCTCCTTTCACCCTCCCATGTGGTGTGCCACAAGGATCATCCTTGAGTCCAACACTGTTTAGCATCTATGTGTCGGACCTGGCCAAGGTTATTAAGGCACATGGGATGGGACTTACATCATATGCCGGCAACACACAGCTGGTGCTCGCAATTAACAACGATGGAGAAGCAATTGCGGCTAGCTTCCAAGATGGAATGCTCGCCCTCAGCTCCTGGATGGCTAATAACTACTTAAAGTTAAACTTAGACACAACTGAGGTTCTGATTTTTGGTAAATTACACCCAGCATGGTCCCTTACTTGGTGGCCCACCAATCTGGGACCACTGCCCCCCAGTATCAAAAGTAAGAAACCTAGAGTTCATATCCGATGACAAACTGGCCTTCGCAGCACACGCCAGCACCATTGTCTCGCCATCCTTCTACACTCTCAGAATGATTAAAAAACTCATACCTTTTCTCCCGTCAAGTGCAGGAAAAACCCCGGTCAGCACCCTAGTAATGTCTAGAGTTGACTACTGCAACAGCCTGTTCATTAACGCTCAGAAAAAAGATTACCACAAACTACAGATGGTGCAGAATGCTGCAGCTAGAATAATAACAGGTACCCCAAGTATAAATCAATCTCACTGGTGGTGCGGAAATTGCAGTGGCTACCTATAACAAGCCACATTAAATTCAAGGCCCTCTGTATTGCTTTCAAGGCCATTCACAAAACCGGACCTGACTTCCTGAAGAAAGCCATCTGTGTTTACGCTCCTAAATAGAACCTTATGTTCTTCAACGGCCAAACTCCTGACAGTTCCCCGTACAAAAAAGGTTGCCTGGGGTGACAAAATATTCACTGTCGCCACTGCCAAACTATGGAACACCCTCCCTCTGCAAATCAAATCCTGCCCCACCCTTCCTGCTTTCAGGAAACTAATAAAGACCTGGCTCTTCATCAATAAGCACTTCACAATTTGACTTCATCCTCTTCACAGTCCTCAGTGCCGAGACACCAAGGGTATTTGCGCGCTCTACAAATCGCCTAAATAATAAATAAAAAATAAATACATTTACAACAGCCACAACTGTAAAAAACATCTTATGCACCACATGAATTCTCACAAACAAATCTGAGTCAAGATGTGGTTGTTGACGACTTTTTGATCCTGTCTAGAATAGGGGGATCATCATCAGGACTGCAAGATATATGGATGAAAGTTAGCCTGCATGAGGTCAGACATTAATAAGTAAGGGAGGGGAAGGGGGAAGGGGAAAGGACAAAAAGAATAAGGGGAGAAAAAGGGAAAGAAGAGGTTAGGAAGGGTTCAGCGCTGAAATATTTGCATATATCAAGGTAATCTAAAAAAACCAAAAATTTGACGTGGTGGTTGGACGAGGTGATGATGACATTGAATTCCACTGTGTGAGAATTGAAAAGCATCAGTGAGCGTATACCGAATTGCTGATAGAATAGACTGAAGGTTGATCATTATAAACTTATCAAACGTAAGGGCGGAACATGACTGTGCTTGGAGCCATGTGGTCTAAAAACCAAGTGAGCTAGATGATTGACCTAAGGACAACCGACTTTACGCAAATGAGTGATGGTGATCCGAGTCTAGAAGATAAGGCCGAATTGTGAATGAAGTGTAATCACAGCACACTTACAAGGACTAGCTGTCGCGCCTGCCTGAAGAGTGGTGGTCCGAGGAGGGGCCAAGTCCAATATTAATTACACCAACCAATTACAAACACTGTGGCATTAATTAAGGCCTAAGGGGCAACAGATCAAGATGAGAGCCAGTCTATAGAAAATTGGCCGTGTAGTGAAAGTGAGAGTGTGATAAAAAAACACTTACATAAGGGTCAATAACCCTTGCCAGGGGCAGCGGTCAAGGAATAGGGAGTAGGGATATACAGGATCACATCACTTTAAGCAAGTCCCAAGGCAAAATATAAGGGAAGCCTGGAAGAATACAGCCGCTATTAGCTACCGTCAAGCATACCCATCCTGAAACCCTTATATTAGACCCCTACTTCTCCATCAAAAAATATCTCAGCATAAATGATCTCATCTTCTACACTAAACGTCATGCTCAATGGTGGAAGGTCATGTACGCTCTGTTCCAGATCTCCACTTCCCTGAAGACTCCTCATGGTCTTAGATTGTTGGTCATGCCCTACTCTGCCTACAGTGCAGAAGCCACGATCTCCCTCTACAATAACATCCTTGTACAAGCCTCTGATCGCAATCTAATGTTTTTTGACAATTTCTTCCCCACCATCCTGTAAAAAAAGGCTAACATCAAATACACCTATACAATTTACATGGGTGTCGTCCTCTCTTTCGTCCCCCAGTCTCCCCAAAATCTATCCAATACCCCCTTAGCACCTCTGCAGTCCCTACCTTAGCTCCGAAGGGCCCCCCTTTATGTACCTATACCCATAAGCACAATTCTCCTTCAATGCCTGATGGGAATGTCCTGCAACAATATTGTCAGATGACTACTAGCCTTGCTAACCCCCCTTCTAGGATAGCCAGCTCTATCTCCCCTAGCTCCTCAGCTCACAGCATTGCCCATACTCTCCCCATAATCCCTTCCCCCAGCACTGCCCCTAATCCCAGCCTGCTCCCACTGGCGTCTTGGGATCATGATCTATCACACCCGCCTCCCCTAGCTTACCCAACCCTCCGAACACCCAGCTCCAATTCCTGGAATCTCTCACCTCTAAGCTCATACATTCGCCCCCTGGCCTACTGTCCACCGCTGTTACCAGCTCTCCTAAACTTAACTGAGGTACGTAGTCTACTGCATATCTCCACAGAAATGGAGGCCAACTGCAGGCTTAGCTGTGCCACTATGACCAACCACCATCTCTGCTAGCTCTCATCTAAAGTGTGTACCTTGCACCCTACTTCCCCCACATATCGTCGGGCACTGGCCTTCATCATACACTCACACCATAGTTGGGCTTCTGCTCCTCTTCTTAACAACACTTCTCGGCCATCCAGATGTAGACCACTCCCTGTCCGATAGGGATATTCATTCTCTCCTAATTTCCTATGATCCTGCACATTCCTCCATCATATCCAACTTGTAACAAATTGAATCCATCACCTCGGATCCCTTCAGGGAACCTATGCTAAACACTAGAGGAATAAATGAGAATAACCTCACGAAAGTCACCACTTCACTATCAGTCCCAATTGACGCCATCCCAAATCTAAAATGCGTGCTCCTAAATTGTAGATCGGCTGTGAAACATGCTGCCGACATTGCCAACCTCATCCTTGCACAGAACCTGGACCTTTAATTGCTGACTGAAATATGGTTAAAGGACTCTGCTGCTCCCATCTTGGACATTTTAGTGCCTCCCAACTATGATATCCTTTGGTTGGACAGAGCAAGTGGTCAGGGTGGAGGCATTGCCTGCTTACATCGTAGCAACCTAACAGTGAAAGTGCTACAATCGGACCTCCTTCCGTCCTGTGAATACCTTTGCATTGAAGTGGCTGGTAGCAACAATCATCCATGCAAACTGCACATGTTCTACCACCCGTGTCGAGGCAACCTTCTGTTCACTGAACAGATCATGGGCATTATCTCGGCGAACGCTGATTTCCATGGCACTCAAATCTTCCTGGGTGATTTCAAGCTGCATTGGAATGATGTGAATGATGAAGTGGTCAATCGCCTCAAAACCTTCCCGCTCGACTTCAATCTGACCCAAATCTGTGATAGCCCTACTCGTATTAAAAGAGCTACCTTACATCTTGTCATTGGTAAGCCCAACTCCATCCATCTAGTTTCGATCCTCCCATGTGATTGGACCAACCACTGCTGCATCACCTTCCTCATCCTGGAGTCAGAAAGAGCTAGTAGAGCCCAGCCAAAGAACTCCAAATAACTGAAAAGATGCCTACGGAACATCAAATCGCACAATCTGAATGTGCTATGTGATGACATCTTGCCCCCTCCAATGAACCTGTCGATGTACATGACCTTACGGCCCACTATAACCATTCAATGATCAATGTTTTAGACTTGGTTGCGCCTCTACAGCTTAAAAGACTTTCCTCCAATCTCTCCAAACCCTGGTTTAATGACAGTCTTAATTCAGAGAGAAGGAATCTAAGGGCCTGATTCACAGATCTAACTTAAGACAACATCATAAACTTACTACCATTTTGGTATTCACAGAAGGCACTTACTCATTTTGGTATTCACAGAAGGCACTTACTCATTTTGGTATGCACAGAATTTAGGAGTCCTAACTTTAGGACTCCTAAATGCCTTCTGTGAATACGGAAAGTCTTAACGTTAGGATTTTACTCAGTTTAGGAGTTGTAAAGTTAGAACTTCTAACTCTAGGACTCCTAAATGCCTTCTGCTTAATTTGGATAAAATGATTTGTTTGGAAATTCAAAGATGAATGAATGATTCTCCTTTTTCTGACCACACTTGGATGTTAATTGTAGTAATTGTGCGACATCAAGCAAATTGTTTTTTTCATGATTTCGTAAAGTTGATGTAACATATCTTTGTCCGGGTGGGGGCCGGGGTCGGACATGGGGGTGGTGGCAGTGGGTGTTGTGGGCCTCTTGGGTGTCCGAGCTGCATGATCAGTAGCTCCATGGCATCTGTTGTTCTTCAGGTGTGGTTCTGGGCTGGGCTCCCTTTTATGGTGCAGGTTGTCGCCCAACTTTACACCAGGTAAGAGCACGTGTTAAATCCCTGCTACTGACGCGCCTTGGCTGCGATAAAGTGCCGCTAACTCAGCGATAATTCCTTGAGAATATGCCCCCAAGAGTCAGTAAGAACTTTCTGTTTACTAATATCAAAAATAATTTAGAGCTCTGCCTTTCATAACAACCCCCTCGCTTAAAGCTCGATATAAAGTGTCTCCACACTTCTGCCCTGATTCCGAGTTTGCCGGAATGAAGGTGCTATTTTTTTGCACCTGATTAGTAAATCTTCCACCGTGTGCGTTTTTTATCAGGTGTGCTAGATAACACTTATCTCCAGTTTTTGGGACACAACCTGTGGATTTTAGTGCTTCTCACACCAAAATCTGCATAGTAAGGTAAATACCAAAAACGTTACCCCATTTAAGCTCTGACAGGATTGACCTGCTCAAATTTAACAAAGGATGGGTTATTTGATGTACCCAATGGGACTTGCTCCAGAACGGTCGCTCCCTCCCTCACTCCCTGATCCCTCGCTGTGAAACTGCTATTGACCGCATTTGGGTATCGTTGCTAGCGCTGTGTGTGTTCTATTCTAGCGCTGTGTGGGCATGCAATCCTAGCTCATTTTGTATAGCGCTGGGTGTGTTCTAATCTAGCGCTGTGTGTGTTCTATTCTAGCGCTGTGTGGGCATTCAATCCTAGCTCATTTTGTATAGCGCTGGGTGTGTTCTAATCTAGCGCTGTGTGTGTTCTATTCTAGCGCTGTTTGGGCATTCAATCCTAGCTCATTTTGTATAGCGCTGGGTGTGTTCACTGCTGCTCGCTCTGCTTAGCGCTGTGTGTTATCTGTGAGAGCGCTGTGCTAGCATCACACTGTAACTCGTTTTGGAGAGATTTAAACTGACCTGGTTCAGCCTTTGGCGCTGCTCGCTCAGCTCCGCATTGCAACGCTTTGGTTTACTGTAGGCGCTTTGATTCCATTTGCTGCCCCTGCCTCACTTTCACTTTGACCCTCCATTTTGTTTGTGTTGGTGCTCCCTGGGCCGCCCCTCCTCCCCGCTACCGCCTCCCAGCTGCTGCCCCTCCCACACACGAACAGAGGGCTCTCCACCTCTTCTGACCAACTGTGACCGGACTTGCTCCAGAACGGTCGCTCCCTCCCTCACTCCCTGATCCCTCGCTGTGAAACTGCTATTGACCGCATTTGGGTATCGTTGCTAGCGCTGTGTGTGTTCTATTCTAGCGCTGTGTGGGCATTCAATCCTAGCTCATTTTGTATAGCGCTGGGTGTGTTCTAATCTAGCGCTGTGTGTGTTCTATTCTAGCGCTGTGTGGGCATTCAATCCTAGCTCATTTTGTATAGCGCTGGGTGTGTTCTAATCTAGCGCTGTGTGTGTTCTATTCTAGCGCTGTGTGGGCATTCAATCCTAGCTCATTTTGTATAGCGCTGGGTGTGTTCACTGCTGCTCGCTCTGCTTAGCGCTGTGTGGTATCTGTGAGAGCGCTGTGCTAGCATCACACTGTAACTCGTTTTGGAGAGATTTAAACTGACCTGGTTCAGCCTTTGGCGCTGCTCGCTCAGCTCCGCATTGCAACGCTTTGGTTTACTGTAGGCGCTTTGATTCCATTTGCTGCCCCTGCCTCACTTTCACTTTGACCCTACATTTTGTTTGTGTTGGTGCCCCCTGGGCCGCCCCTCCTCCCCGCTACCGCCTCCCAGCTGCTGCCCCTCCCACGCTCCACCCCCTCCACCATCCATTTATGACCATTGCCCCCGCGCGCAGCGTTCACGCGCAGCGACCGCGCCCAATCCGCGCCGAAGGTGCGCCAAAGGTAAGCCCGTCTACGCCCGTCCGCGCCTGGACCGCGCCCAGCGCCAGACCCCCTGTCCCTCGCATTGCCCATCTCCCCCGCGTTACCTACGATGCCACCACCCTCCTAGCCCTTAACCCCGGCCGCTCCCCCACCTGCGTCCAAGCCGCTCCTGGACACACCCATGGACCTTTCTCATGCTACTCCTGCAAATTCTTCTGCACCGTCAACCAGTCCGCTACGATCACACCTCAGTTTCCCGACACCAACCACCTACAATGCATCTTGCTCAACACCCGATCGGTCCACAGGCACGCCATTGACCTATGGAATCTACTAGACACCATCTCTCCGGACGTCGCTTTCCTTACGGAAACATGGATGAACGCCTCCTCCGCCCCAGACATCACCATTGCCATCCCAGAAGATTATAAGATCATACGCAAGGATCGTACCGGCCACACAGGAGGAGGAATCGCTATCGTCCACAAGAAATCCATCCAAATCTCAACCAGCTCTGACGTCAACCTCGCCAACTCTGAACACCTTCACTTCCAGATTCACATCGACCCCAAGACCACACTCAGAGGCACCCTCCTTTACAGGCCTCCAGGACCCCGCGCTCAATTTAGTGAGGACATCACGGACTTCATCACTCCACACGCGCTCCCCTCCAAAGATTACATCCTTCTGGGAGACCTCAACTTTCACCTTGAAAAGAACAACGACCGCAACTCCACCACCCTGCTGGACAACCTCGCCAACCTCGGACTTAAACAACTGGTCACTTCCCCCACCCACATCGCAGGTCACACTCTCGACCCTATCTTCACCTCCAGCAATCATGTCTCCTTCAGCCACACCACGAATCTCCTTTGGACTGACCACAGCTGCGTTCACTTTACCTACAACAAGCCCAAACCCAACAACCACCCCCAACCAACTCTGCAAAGAAACTGGAACAAAATCACCATCGACCAGATCTCCTCATCGCTTCTCCTAAACCCCCCAGCCCACTCCTCAAACCCCGACCAAGCCGCCACCAACCTCACCCTATGGCTATCCAACAGCGCCGACACCCTAGCACCACTGAAAAAACGACAAAGCAAACTTGGCAGCAAAAAGGCCTCATGGTTCAACGATGATCTTAAGAAATCCAAGAAACTCTGCCGCTCCCTTGAGAAAGCCTGGAAAAAAGACCCAACCACCAGCACCAAGGACGCCTTCAAAAACGCCACCCGCATACACCACCAACTGATCCGAAAGGCCAAGAAAACCGCCTTCAAGGAACGACTAGATAACAACGCCCACAACAGCAAGGAACTTTTCAACATCGTCAAGGAATTTACCAATCCCTCGGCCAACTCTAACGACATCACCCCCTCTCAAGCCCTCTGCGACTCCCTAGCCTCATTCTTCCACAACAAAATTGCAGACATCCACAACAGCTTCGACAACCAACCCGGGGACCAACCCACCCAACCATCTACTGGACCTTTACCCCCCTCAAACATCCTTAATGACTGGAACACAATCTCCACTGAGGACACCATCCGCCTGATGAACTCCATCCACTCAGGTTCCCCCCACAGACCCATGCCCTCACCACATCGTCAACAAAGCAGACTCCATCATAGCACCGTACCTCCGTGACGTCATCAACTGCTCCTTCAAATCAGCCACCTTCCCGGAAAGCTGGAAACACGCTGAACTTAGCGCCCTTCTGAAGAAACCCACAGCGGACCCCACCGAACTCAAAAATTACCGCCCCATCTCGCTCCTTCCATTCCTGGCCAAAGTCATCGAGAAAGCTGTCAACAACCAGCTCGCCGCCTTCCTCGAAGCCAACAAATCCCTCGACTCCTCACAGTCCGGCTTCCGAGCAAAACACAGCACTGAGACCGCCCTCATCGCAGCCACAGACGACATCCGAACTCTACTGGACAATGGAGACACAGTCGCCCTCATCCTCCTCGACCTCTCCGCAGCCTTTGACACAGTCTGCCATAGCACCCTTCTACAGCGCCTCAGAAACATCGGAATCCAAGGAAAAGCACTGGAATGGATCACCTCGTTCCTCACCGGAAGAACCCAGAAAGTCCGCCTCCCACCATTCAAGTCAGAGGCCACTGAAGTCATCTGCGGCGTACCACAAGGATCTTCACTCAGCCCCACACTTTTCAACGTATACATGAGCCCCCTCGCAGCCATCGCCCGCCAACACAACCTCAACATCATCTCCTACGCGGATGACACTCAACTGATCCTTTCACTCACCAATGACCCTAGCACCGCCAAAACTAACCTACACAAAGGAATGAAAGAAGTAGCCGAATGGATGAAACACAGCCGTCTGAAACTGAACTCTGATAAAACAGAAGTCCTCATCTTAGGTACCTCCCCCTCCGCATGGGACGACTCTTGGTGGCCAGAAGCCCTTGGAAAAGCACCCATCCCGACGGACCACGCACGGAACCTGGGCGTCATCCTGGATTCCTCACTTTCAATGAACAGACAAGTCAACGCCGTCTCCTCATCCTGCTTCAACATTCTTCGCATGCTCAAAAAAACATTTCGTTGGATCCCTACCGAAACTAGGAAAACGGTCACCCACACTCTGGTCATGAGCCGACTGGACTATGGAAACACCCTCTACGCCGGGACTACCACTAAACTCCAGAAAAAACTCCAACGAATCCAAAACGCCTCAGCCAGGCTCATATTAGACATCCCGCGTAGAGAACATATCTCTGGTCACCTGAAAAACCTCCACTGGCTTCCCGTCAATAAGAGGATCACTTTCCGGCTCCTAACCCACGCACACAAAGCACTCTACGAAATCGGACCAGAATGCCTCAACACACGACTGTCCTTCTACACCCCCTCCCGCCAGCTTCGTTCTTCCAACCAAGCCCTTGCCACGGTACCTCGCATCAACAAGTCCACCATGGGAGGTAGATCCTTCTCCTACCTGGCAGCTAAAACCTGGAACTCACTTCCCACTTATCTTCGCCTTACCCAGAACCACCTAGCATTCAGAAAACAACTTAAAACGTGGATATTTGACAAGTAATTACCCACCCCTCCTTAAGCGCCTTGAGACCCTCTGGGTATGTAGTGCGCTATATAAATCCTTTGACTTGACTTGACTTGACTGGGTGCAATAAATAACACCCAGCTCGTAATTTCGAACCCTACACAAACAGGAGTTTGAGCAGTTGTCTGAAAACGCAGACCCACTCACAATCAGGGCCTTAGAGCCTACCCCTGATAATACACTGGCTCACTCAGAGCCCTGAATGTAATAATACTGAAGATCATTTAAAGATCTTTATAATAACACTGATATACACATATAACTCTGCTTCTTAAAATACACATGGCCACTCACAGTTCTGCTCCTAATCATACCTGAACTTACTCAAATTAGCTGGTGGTAATGCAAAGGCTCACTCAAATCTCTTTATGCAGCCAAGCCTTACTCACGGTTCACTCTAGATCATATCCAAAACTCACACAAGCCCCTGGTGAGAACATAACTTAAACACCAACATTCAGTTGCTTTGCACTGTTTCATTTCAAATGTTCTATTAATTGCAAGCTTTGATATTGATATTACACTGACTCAGGAAAATATACATTCTTAATAACACCTGGAGTCTCTAAGAGATGCGCTTTTGATGAAAAGATAGAATCTCTCAGAGCTATGCTGCTGGCACGTCCTAGATTTTTGTCACATAAGCTCTGGTTTGCTAATGTAGTGAGTCGCTCCATCCGGTGGTTATGGTATTCGTACTTTTTATTCCTTACATAAGTGATACCGACAAGGCCAGGATGGAAGATTGAGGGTTTCACTGTGCTTGATGAGTGTTAGCCAGTTCTTGCCCTCAATTCCATTCCTCCTTGAACTGGACTCCAGAGAGTGAAGCATTCCAACGCCTTCTGACACCCACCCAGCTGCATTCCAGTCAGACACGTACTTTCGTTTATGAAGTTGTTTTTTGGGTTCGGTTTTCTAAAAGTACTCAGGGCTAATTTTTTGAATTTGTTGATGGATTCTTGCTGTTGTGCTACACCAGTTTCCACTGTAAGAGTCAATAAGAAATGTAGATAGGCAATCGGTCAAGAATCAAGTGACAGACGCAGGCTCCTTGTGAGCAGGTAAGTGCCATTTCATTGTGTCATAGTTCAACACACTTTGAAAAGCCTCAAAGGGAACTACCAAGTCATTGATTCATTAAAGTAGATACACTAATTTACGTCACATTTTTGTTGCTCCTAAATGTGTGCTTAGCTTGCTAAACACCATATTCTTGAATTCATAGGTCTATTAACTAAAGTCATTTAAACCGTGCTAGAGATGAATGGTTTTTACAGCATGCATTGTATCCATGTAGTCAGTCAATCCAACATTCTGAGTGAGCGAATCAGGAGTGGTCTCCAGTGGCGGCTCGCAGAGGTAACGCTGTGAGGCGGTGAGGTGGGGCCGGGGAGGGAATTGCCGGGGGGGTAGTGGAGTCTGACATACGACAGCAGATATTTATTTACATTCACCTTTGCCATTGTATGTCGGACTCCACTACCTCCCCCACCCAGGCCCGCCTCACCGCCCCACAGCGGTACTGATGCGAGCCGCCACTGGTGGTCTCCTAGCTTGCAATTTAGTCGCAATAAATGCTATTGGCAGTTTAGTGGATTCATGTGCCTGCTACATCTATGTAAAATACCCAAAGTGTATAATTTCTATTTCTTGGTTTGTATTTTCTGTTTACCAGCTTTGCACCAGCTGAGTTTTCCATACTGGGTGATCCAAAGTCATCTGTGGCATGCATTGTTGTTCTAGGTACCCATGCTGTTTTGAGGAGCAACCTTTACCTTGAGAGTCTCTTATTTCTGCAGTAAAACAATTCAGTGCCTCAACACATCAAGAGCCCCAACAACTTAGCAAAGTTAGCGTACACTTCCAAAAGCCATACAAAGACACAACATGCCACCACAAAAGTGGGTACATCATCTTCCTTGTGTATCTGAAACATATCTTAGGTTTTCCTATAAGCATTTATAGATCTGTGTTAAATATATTTTAACTTTTCATTTTGTAACAGGAACAGATGGCCGTCTGACGGAAGACATAGTGACCTGGAAGTAATGCTACAAAATATATCTGCCCATCCTGTTTGCTAGACCTTCCTAAAGGAAGTAATCTTTTTTTCTAAACAGAGAAACATAAGACAACAGACAAGATACAGGGTAATGTTGCGAGCATAAGAACAAGATAATGTGAATGACACCTAAGTTGAACACGTATGGAATAACGGCAACATGATAAGGGCACCTACAATATGTGCAATTAGCACAGAATCGGAGAGAGAAATATTCGACTTTATAAGGGATATTACCGCAGTGGACACTGAATGGACAGTGCTGTGGCACTGGTTATGCAAATTGTTTCAGACTGAATTAAATCATTGTCGTCAAACATATAGACTGCCGCTTATCACTAAGTTAAATTTAAATTTACAAATTATAATAAATATTAAAAAACGTTTGCTAATATACATTTTGCCTCAAATTAAAGGATAGATTTGATGAATAAATAAAGATAAAGCTGTTAAAGTAATTTCAGCTCTCCGTTTAATGTTTTGTTATTATTAACGTATCAAATGACTTGAGAGACTAAGAACTGCAGGACATATTATCAAGCCTGAGTGATAAATTTATCGCCGCTTTATCGGCAGGAAACTGCCGATAAAGTGGCGATAATTGGCTTAATAATATGCTCTAGGGAATTCCAATCGAAGCTCATGTTAAATGTGAAGGACATCTAACTTGAGCTTCGATTGGAATTCCATAGAGCATATTATCAAGCCCATTATCGCCACTTTATCAGCAGTTTCCTGCTGATAAAGCGGCGATAATTTTATCGCCCAGGCTTGATAATATGCCCCTGCATTCCTTTATGCCAGTTTACTTCTTTATCAGTTTCAAGAGGGGGTTTTGCGTTCTTCACAGCCGCGTATTGTTCTACCATCACTTTATAAATTCCATATTTCCACAGTGGCATGAATTCCAACCAACCTACTGGCCTATGTTCTGATGGAGTACGTTTCTCAGAACTTCTCTTCAGAATTGCAGGTTAAGGTTTCACCTCTAGCTTTTTTCATTTTCTATACCCAGTGTGAGTCATTTTAATGAACTGGTGCAATCCAGGCGTTACATTCCTTTCAGGCTTTTATTCAGGGTACCCACTCTGTAGGGCTCTAAGGTTCTGAGCTGGGATGGTGCAGTGAGCTAAATAACGGTGATGGATCAAGCCCTGATCTTTTGACTGGGTAAGAGTGGTCTGTTTAATTCAGACACTCTGTTCATTACCACCCCCTTTTCTGAATCGTTTTGGGCCACTATAGGTGTGGCAGGGTATACTCAGACATGAGTCCCTTGCTCACTGCACCATCAGGATTCAAGCAAGCCGGGCCGACGACGGCTGAAATGCCAGAAACCGGTCCCCGGAAGCTTGTCTCCTTTCTGGTGAAGAATTGGCTTGGTAGTTTAGTCTGCCCTGTTCCCATGATGCACTGGGCCAGGGACAGACTGATTTGCATATAGCCAGGTTCTGAGCTGGGATGGTGCAGTGAGCTAAATAACGGTGATGGATCAAGCCCTGATCTTTTGACTGGGTAAGAGTGGTCTGTTTAATTCAGACACTCTGTTCATCACCACCCCCTTTTCTGAAATATTTCCACAGTGGCATGAATTCCAACCAACCTACTGGCCTATGTTCTGATGGAGTATGTTTCTCAGAACTTCTCTTCACAAATGCAGGTTAAGGTTTCACCTCTAGCTTTTTCCATTTTCTATACCCAGTGTGAGTCATTTTAATGAACTGGTGCATTCCAGGCGTTACATTCTTTTTAGGCTTTCATTCAGGGTACCCACTCTGTAGGGCGCACACCCAAAAGAGCAGAACAAGTCTAAATCACTACAGGAGTGCATGTGTTATAAAAGCTAGGATAGATAAAATGTTAAAAGCAAAATTACATGTTCCAGATTTGAAGTGACCACATTTTGAAAAACCAAAAAACTGGGACATTCCACAATCAGAAGTAACACTAAATATTTGTATTGTCTGAGGACTCAGAAGGACTTCTTAGACAGCACTCACCACTCTAACATCACTAACAATTAGGTGGGCGTAGTTCGAGAAGTAGAGCAACGCGAAGCTACGCGAAGTGCACTTCGCACTACGCGACCTTCACGTAGCACTACGCGAGCTGCATAGTAGCATGTTCGCACTGTGCAAGATGTGTTTTCAATGATTGCACAGTGTGGACAAGCATCCGGCACTGTGCAATCATTGAAAACGGCATCTTGCACAGTGCGAGCTGTAGTTTTCTGCTGCTCGAGCGGCAGCTTCCTCAACGCGAGCTGGTAGTTTCTCATTGAGAGCGGTCGCGAGCATGCGCAACCACTCACAATGAGAAACTTTACCTCCCCGCATAGAGAATCTCGCCGGGATGTCATTTTGCTTGCTTACGGTCGTGAACATGACGTTCAGGACCGCGAACAAGCAAAAAATGAGCATTGCACTACGCTACGCTGCACTACACGTGTTCGCACTGTGCTACGTGCAGCTCGCGCAGTGCGAAGTTGCGCAAACTTCCCAAACTCCGCGACCTTAGCGTAGTGCTTCGCCCAGGGTTACTAACAATGATGCACTAATGAGAGATAAATGCAACTTGCAGGAAATTGCCATGTCTGCAGGATCATCACAAAATGTTTGCCTTCCTCCTCCCATTTTTGTTGAATTTGTTTTTGTTGGCTATTGGACTCTCGGCAATTTACCTCTGCTAACCTGTGCTACCTGCTTAAAAAATGGTAACATAGGCTTATCAACAACTGCCATATTAAATTGACTTATAAATGCCTAGTAATTTTCACTACTTGTGCCTAGGACCTGTAAATTAAATGCTACTAGTGGGCCTGCAAACTTTTTTTAGAGACAATGGTCCCTTCCACAAACTAATATATAAAGTAGTGTTACACAGAAATACATTGTGACCTGTGTGCATTTTCTCCAAATGGACATATATGTTTATTAAACAAATAATCTGAAAGAAAAACAAGGTATAAATAAAGTGCAGTGGGTAAAAATGGGGGTGGAAATACCAGATTTTCATACCAAAGGCATTTACATCCATAGTGACTTCACATACAGGCCATGGCACAGAAACGACCCTCATCAAAGCAGCAGACGAAATCAGAACAATTCTAGACCAAGGTTGGGCCGCAGTGTTAGTGCTGCTGGACTTATCAGCGGCCTTTGACATGGTTGAATACGCTACCCTAATCGATCGTGTCCCAAACATGGGCATCAAACTAAAGGCCAAAGAATTACTAGCCTTGTTTCTGTCCAACCGAACACAATTAGTGAGTCTCGGCGCCTACAAGTCCTCTCCTTTCATCCTCCCATGTGGTGTGCCACAAGGATCATCCTTGAGTCCGACACTGTTTAACATCTATGTGTCGGACCTGGCTAAGGTCATTAAGGCACATGGGATGGGACTTACATCATACGCCGACGACACACAGCTGGTGCTCGCAATTAAAAACGATGGAGGAGCAATTGCGGCTAGCTTCCAAGATGGAATGCTCGCCATCAGCTCCTGGATGGCTAATAACTACTTAAAGTTAAACTTCGACAACACTGAGGTTCTGATTTTTGGCAAATTACACCCAGCATGGTCCCTTACTTGGTGGCTCACCAATCTGGGACCACCGCCTCCCCAGTATCGAAAGTAAGAAACCTAGAGGTCATATTAAAAAACTCCTACTCTTTCTCCCGTCAAGAGCAGGAAAAACCCTGGTCAGCACCCTAGTAATGTCTAGAGTTGACTACTGCAACGGCCTGTTCATTAACACTCAGAAAAAAGATCACCACAAACTACAGATGGTGCAGAATGCTGCAGCTAGATTAATAACAGGTACCGCAAGTATAAATCAATCTCACTGGTGGTGCGGAAACTGCACTGGCTACCAATAACAAGCCACATTAAATTCAAAGCCCTCTGTATTGCCTTCAAGGACATTCACAAAACCGGACCTGACTTCCTGAAGAAAGCCTTCTGTGTTTACGCGCCTAAATAGAACGTTATGTTCTTCAACAGCCAACCTCCTGACAGTTCCCCGTACAAAAAAGGTCGACTGGGGTGACAAAATATTCACTGTCGCCACCGCCAAACTATGGAATATCCTCACTCAGCAAATCAAATCCTGCTTCCTGCTTTCAGGAAACTAATAAAAACCTGGCTCTTCAATCAATAAGCACTTAACAATTTGACTTCATCCTCTTCACAGTCCTCAGCGCCCAGACACCCAATTGTATTTCTTTCACGCTCTACAAATCGCCTAAATAATAAATAAAAAATAAAGAAATTTACAACAGCCACAACTGTAAAAAACATCTTATGCTCCACATGAATCCTCACAAACAAATCTGAGTCAAGATGTGGTTGTCGACGACGTTTTGATCCTGTCTAGAATAGCGGGATCATCATGAGGACAGCAAGATATATGGATGAAAGTTAGCCTGCATGAGGCCAGACATTAATAAGAAAGGGAGGGGAAGGGGGAAGGGGAAAGGACAAAAATGATAAAGGGAGAAAAAGGTAAAGAAGACGTTAGGAAGGGTTCAGCGATGAATATTTCGCATATGTCAAGGTAATCTACAAAACCAAATTTTGACGTGGTGGTTGGACGAGGTGATGATGACATTGAATTCCACTGTGTGAGAATTGAAAAGCATCAGTGAGCGTATACCGAATTGCTGATAGAGTAGATTGA
Source organism: Lissotriton vulgaris (assembly GCF_964263255.1). NCBI lineage: Eukaryota > Metazoa > Chordata > Amphibia > Caudata > Salamandridae > Lissotriton > Lissotriton vulgaris. Next base: position 1,612,644,196 of record NC_141689.1, on the reverse strand, counting down.
AGGTTGATCGTTATAAACTTATCAATCGTAAGGGCGGAACATGACTGTGCTTGGAGCCATGTGGTCTAAAAACCAAGTGAACAAGATAATTGACCTAAGGACAACCGACTTTACGCAAGTGAGTGATGGTGATCTGAGTCTAGAAGATAAGGGCAGAATTGTGAATGAAGTGTAATCACAGCACACTTACAAGGACTAGCTGTCGCGCCTGCCTGAAGAGTGGTAGTTCGAGGAGGGGCCAAGTCCAATATTATTACACCAACCAATTACAAAACCGTGGCATGAATTAAGGTTTAGGGGGCAACAGATCAAGATTAGAGCCAGTCTATAGAAAATTGTCCGTGTAGTGAAAGTGAGAGTGTGATTAAAAAAACACTTACATAAGGGTCAATAACCCTTGCCAGGGGCAGCGGTCAAGGAATAGGGAGTAGGGATATAAAAGGATCACGTCACTTTAAGCAAGTCCCAAGGTAAAATAAAAGGGAAGCCTGGAAGAATACAACCGCTATTAGCTAACGTCATGTATGAAACCAACAGGAGAGGACCCATAAACCACGTTGGGATGGGTGTATCATGTGAGTAAAAACAGTTCCCAACAGGTATTATGCGGAGACAATTTTGAAAACGTATGCAATATGCATTACAAAGAAAGGAAAGCCAAGGAGTCAAGGAATTTTCAGAGAAGGTAGTCTTATTTTCATGAGTGATAAGAAAAAACTTTCAAGGGTCAATACAGTTAAAGCAGCACTGTACAGAGTGGATCTTGTGACAACCCTGTGACACTTGGTGCAGGTGCTATATACAATCAGTGATAAGTGAGTGTGCAAGTGTTTAAAAACAACAGCAAAGGCGACGCATTGATCAAGATTTAAACATCAGATGATGGCCCCAACAGAGACAAGTAACCATAACTTGAAACACAATTATTAGTATGGGAGCACAAGACGTGAGATGCGTCGTGAAATTCAAGCTGTCTAGTCATGTCTAGACAGCTTGAATTTCACGACGCATCTCACGTCTTGTGCTCCCATACTAATAATTGTGTTTCAAGTTATGGTTACTTGTCTCTGTTGGGGCCATCATCTGATGTTTAAATCTTGATCAATGCGTCGCCTTTGCTGTTGTTTTTAAACACTTGCACACTCACTTATCACTGATTGTATATAGCACCTGCACCAAGTGTCACCGGGTTGTCACAAGATCCACTCTGTACAGTGCTGCTTTAACTGTATTGACCCTTGAAAGTTTTTTCTTATCACTCATGAAAATAAGACTACCTTCTCCGAAAATTCCTTGACTCCTTGGCTTTTCTTTCTTTGTAATGCATATTGCATACGTTTTCAAAATTGTCTCTGCATAATACCTGTTGGGAACTGTTTTTACTCACATTAGCTAACGTCAAGCATACCCATCCTGAAACCCTTATCTCAGACCCCTACTTCTCCATCAAAAAAGATGTCACCATAAATGATCTCATCTTCTACACTAAACAACATGCTCAATGGCGGAAGGCCATTTACGCTCTGTTCCAGATCTCCACTTACCTGAAGACTCCTCATGGTCTTAGATTGTTGTTCACGCCCTCCTCTGCCTACAGTGCAGAAGCCACCATCTCCCTCTACAAAATCGGAACCAACCTTGTACAAGCCTCTGATCACAACCTAATGTTTTATGACAATTTCTTCCCCACCATCCTGTACAAAGTGGCCAACATCGAATACACCCCCTCCGGTGGTGTCGTCCTCTCTTTGGTCCCCCAGTCTCCCCAAAATCTATCCAATACACCCTTAGCACCCTCTGCTGTCCCTACCTTAGCTCCGAAGGGCCCCCCTTTATGTACCTATACCCATAAGCACAATTCTCCTTCAATGCCTGATGGGAATGAGCTGCAACAATATAGTCAGATGACTACTAGGCTTGCTAACCCCCCTTCTAGGATAGCCAGTTCTATCTCCCCATCTCCTCAGCTCACAGCATTGCCCCGATTCTCCCCATAATCCCTTCCCCCAGCACTGTCCATAATCCCAGCCTGCTCCCACTGGCGTCTTGGGGTCATGATCTATTACACCCGGCCTCCCCTAGCTTACCCAACCCTCCAACACCTAGCTCCAATTCCTGGAATCTCTCACCTCTAAGCTCATACATTCACCCCCTGCTCTACTATCCCCAGCTGTTACTAGCTCTCTAAAACTTAACTGAGGTACGTAGCCTACTGCATATCTCCACAGAACTGACGGCCAACTCCAGGCTTAGCTGTGTCAAATATGACCAATTACCATCTCTGCTAGCTCTCATCTAAAGTGTGTACCTTGCACCCTACTTCCCCCACAAATTGTCGGCCACTGGCCTTCATCATACACTCACGCCATAGTTGGGCTTCCGCTCCTCTTCTTAACAAGACTTATCGGCCATCCAGATGTAGACCCTCCCTGTCCAATAGGGATATCCATTCTCTCCTAATTTCCGATGATCCTGCACATTCCTCCATCATATACAACTTGTAACAAATTGAATCCATCACCTCGGATCCCTTCAGGGAACCTGAGCTAAATACTAGAGGAATAAATGAGAATAACCTCACGAAAGTCACCACTACACTGTCAGTCCCAATTGACGCCATCCCAAAGCTAAAATGCGTGCTCCAAAATTGTAGATCGGCTGTGAAACATGCTGCCGACATTGCCAACCTCATCCTGGCACAGAACCTGTACCTTGTATTGCTGACTGAAATATGGTTAAATGACTCTGCTGTTCCCATCTTGGACATTTTAGTGCCTCCCAACTATGATATCCTTTGGTTGGAGAGAGCAAGTGGTCAGGGTGGAGGCATTGCCTGCTTACATCGTAGCAACCTAACAGTGAAAGCACTACAATCGGACCTCCTTCCGTCCTGTGAATACCTTTGCATTGAAGTGGCTGGTAAAGCAACAATCATCCATGCAAACTGCTCATGTTCTACCACCCTCGTCGAGGCAACCTTCTGTTCACTGAACAGATCATGGACATTATCGCGGCGAGCGCTGATTTCCATGGCACTCAGATCTTCCTGGGTGATTTCAAGCTGCATTGGAACGATGTGAATGATGAAGTGGTGAATCGCCTCAAAAACTTCCTGCTGGACTTCAATCTGAACCAAATATGTGATAGCTCTACTCATATTAAAAGAACTACCTTACATCTTGTCATTGGTAAGCCCAACTCCATCCATCTATATTCGATCTTCCCATGTAATTGGACCAACCACTACTGCATCACCTTCCTCATCTTGGAGTCAGAAAGAGCTAGGAGAGCCCAGCCAAAGAACCCCAAAAAACTGAAACGATTCCTACAGAACATCAACTTGCACAATCTGAATGTGCTCTGTGATAACATCTTGCCCCCTCCCATGAACATGTCGATGTACATGACGTTACGGCCCACTATAACCATTCAATGACCAATGTTTTAGACTTGGTTGCGCCTCTACAGCTTAAAAGACTGTCCTCCAATCTCTCCAAACCCTGGTTTAATGACAGTCTTAATTCAGAGAGAAGGAATCTAAGGGCCTGATTCACAGAGCTAACTTAAGACAACATCATAAACTTACTACCATTTTGGTATTCACTGAAGGCACTTACTCATTTTGGTATGCACAGAAGTTAGGAGTCCTACTTTAGGACTCCTAAATGCCTTCTGTGAATGCCGAAAGTCTTAAAGTTAGGAGTCCTAAAGTTAGGAGTTCTAACTTTACTACACCTAAACTGAGACAAATCCTAACTTTAAGACTTTTGGTATTCACCGAAGGCATTTAGGAGTCCTAAAGTTAGGAGTCCTAACTGTACTACTCCTAAACTGAGAAAAATCCATACTTTAAAACTTTCGCAATTCACAGAAGGCATTTAGGAGTCCTAAAGCTAGGACTTCTAACTTCTGTGAATACCGAAATGAGTAAGTGCCTTCTGTGAATACCAAAATGAGTAAGAGCCTTCTGTGAATACCAAAATGGTAGTAAGTTTAGGATTTTGTCTTAAGTTAGTTCTGCGAATCAGGCCCTAAGACTTAAGGAAAGACTGTGGTGAGCATATCCCTCCCTGGAACATCTCTACCACCTGGGATCCCTAAGAAGCATCTACAACAAACACATCTGATGCTCAAAGGCCACCTTCTTCCAAAATCAACTAGAGCAAGTAAACAAACGTCCCAGAAAACTGTTCAAACTCATCAAGTCTCAAGCAAACAGTCAGCCTAATACATCGCCTCAGGGTTGAGTGCCACTACTGAACTGCGATGAATTTGCTGACTTCTTCTCTAATACGACCACTAAGATCGAAACTGAACTATGCTCTGCACTGAAACAACTATAGTTCTGGCTGCTGAACACCCCTCCAGCCACTGGGTTGCCTGTCACGTCCCCATTGCAGCCCTACCTCCCCCAAAACAACGCATCCTGGAGTCTGTTCCAAGTCTTGGATGAAAGCACCATATGCAAAACACTGGCTACCCTGAAACAATCTAATCATTACAACGACCCCCCTTCCTTTGAACCTCTTCTCTGAAGTTAGAACCTCCTTACTCCCACACTGGACTAAGATCGCCAATGCATCACAACCCGATCCTAAAGAAACCAACTGCAGATCACACTGACCTTCACAACTTTCGCCCAATCTCTAACATCCAACTTTGGCAAAGCTCCTGGAGAAATGTGTTCTCGACGAATTCTGCAACCAACTTCTGGACTAGTGCCAATCTGGTTTCGCCCGGGTCATAATACAGAATCTGGGCTAACTCACATTGTCGATGATGCGCTAAGAATGTTGGATCAAAATGAATCTTGCCTTCTGATCCTTCTCGACCTTTTGTCAGCATTTGACACTGCTAAACACGATGACCTAATTCACTTCCAAGAACATAGAATTGGGCTGGCTAGGCCTGTACTAAACTGGTTCTCCTAATTCCTTCATGACAGATCCCAAAGCTTCAAGGTGAAACCAGTCCCTCTATCATCTTTCGCCGGTCACGTTGAGGGTCCCACAGGGTTCAGCGCTCTCACCCACGCTCTTCAACCTGTTCATGGAGCAATTGACAGAAATTTTTAAATCATCCAGCATCCACTATCACATGTACGTGGATGACACCCAACTATACCTCAAGATATCCTTCCTTGAGGACATCTGGTGCCTCAATTCAGTCCTGCTGGAAACTCAAAGCTGGCTGACAGGCAACCACTTGAAGTTAAATGCTCTAAAAAACGAATTCCTGCTTATTGCACCACACAAGCAATCACCGGTCATCGAACAATGGGTGAACCATCTCACTACTCTTAACTGTAGACCGCACCTTGTTGATTCTGCAACCTCTCTGGAAATTATATTAGACAAAAGTCTGAACATGCAGAAGCACATCAGTTCCCTCTCAAAAGGAGCAAACTTCCAACTCAGCATTCTAAGGAAACTCAAACCTTACCTCTCTGCTCATGACCTAAAGGTGGAAGTGCAAGCCTTAGTGATATCAAAGTTTGACTATGGTAGCACAACTATGCTACCTGTTACCTGCTTGCGGCCTACCTAGAGTGAAGACTGCTCCTCTAGGGCTCCACTTAACTCAGCTGCTGGGCTCGTAACAGGCACGTCAAAATACTGTAGTCTTATATTCCCAATAGGCTCTGCGCATTGGAATAATGTATACTGTAGTTTAGACGTAGGACTGAGGTCGACTAGGTCTCTACCGAATATATTTAACTTATTAGTGAGTGCCAGCTAGCTCAGAGGTCACTAGAAACGTTCTCGAATAAACAAGAAGGAATTAGTTTCTGACAACCGCATAAACATGACAACTTTGTTTCCCAAGAATAAGAAATCAAATCTCTAGAGTCACGGAAACAACAGATAACTATTTCACTCAGTCAATCGTGTATGCTTCGTTTCACCAGAGATGCAGAGAAATAAAGAGACAGGCGTTTTCAAGTATTTATTGAACAGTCTTCTTTCTCAAGCATTGGAAATGAACTGCTACAATTGTAATACTGGTTATAAAGTACAAGGCATATAATACAAATAGTATTATAAAGTAGTACTGTAAAAGCATGATATGGTTTCTAAGCCATAAAGTGCATAAAATGTATAAAATACATACAGTAATAAATAATGACTAAAAATACTCAACTGGAGCTTCTAAAATACACCTACCCCCGTGTACCTAACCTAAGTCTAGTACGAGGGAAGAAGTAAGTGAGGAGTAGCCTAAGTTTAGTAGTTCTCTGCCAGGAATCTATTCCAAGAATTCTCTAAGAGGTCTAATCAGCTCCGTACCTTGGTTTTAGAATGAAGGAGGTCTTGTATCTCTCTCTCTCAGGACTCGATTTCCCAGATATCCGCAAGGGTAAGCCGGAAACACTGGAGCTGGATTTCTCGGCGAGAGAAAAGACAGCGTCTCTCTCAGTGCGTCAGCTGGAGGGTCGGCTTCCTTCGGCACTTGCTGCTGCAGAGCGTCAGGCAAGTAGATAGTCGATCTGCTCCAAACCACCTTGTGTTTTTTCTGGGCAAACCTTGGCATATTTATACTTTGAAGGTACCGAGTTTGACGCTTGTTTGGACTTAATAACATCACTCAAAGGCTACATTTTTGGAAAACGCCAGGAGTTCTTGGAGAACTTAATATTCAAGCAGGGGAAGTCCCTAGCTGCTGAAGGCAGGTTTTTCCAAGAAATTGTTGTTGATTCTCGGAACTTAGTGGAAGTAGCCATGCCGTATTTGGGCTGTTTGGCTTAGGCCAAATATGGTAGTGATTTCTATGCCTATATAACGATATGATAAAGTATACCTATATAAGGGCATGAATCGGGAAAATTACACTGGGGGCCTAGATTAATTTATAACAATACAACCATATCAACCCGGACCTTTTTTCCTTGAACTGGCAGCCGTCTGAATCTCAGATACATTCAGAAATTGCTTGCATGGCACACACAGCCATTCACTTCAGTACCCCTTTGTACCTCGCTCTGAAATTGGAGCTCTCATGTGGTGAGAGAGCCTCCAGAAGCACCAGCACCCTATTGCTCAAACCACAAAAAGTCAAGAAGAAAAAACCTATAATCAAGCCTTCTCCGGTATAGCACCAAGGATTTGGAACTCCCTCCCCCTTGAAGTCAGGGTGAACCCTTCCATTGTCCTCTTCAAAAAGGAAGTCAAAGTGCTCTTGATGAAGAAATTTCGCCACTGACTGGCTTTTCAAATGGATAATGAGGTCACTGTCGCAGTTCTGTTGCCCAGCTGATATGGTCACGAGATTCCCTTTGCTCTACATAACTTCTATCATCTGCTTTGTTGGTTCTGCTTTGTTTGCATGTATCTGTGTGCCGCTTGCTGTATAAATTGTAAAGCCCTCTGTCTCCCTTTTCAACTGGATACTGAGATCACGGTCGCATTTTTGTGGCCCAGCTGTTATGATCACGAGATTACTTTGCTCCACATGACTTTATCCTCAGCTTTGTTGGTGCTGTTTTGATTGCATGTATCTGTATTCCCCTTGATGTATAAATTGTAAAGCGCTCTGATGCCCCTGGGGGGTCATGTTCGCGCTATAGAAAACTTTCAAAATAAAATAAATAGATAAGTACTGTGTCTGATAGCGCTTACCTTTTGTCACGCGATAATGGAATACTCCGATAGTGTCGGGTTGTGCCTTCTGCTGCCGAAGTACGGAAGTGCCGCGCTGACGAATCGGGGCATGGTATAAAATGGTGACATTATGGTGTCTGCATCACAATACTAACAAAGAAAGTAAATGGAGCTCCGACCGCTCATTTGATGGATGGTGATCCGTGTAATGATCTGTGGCGTGCTGACGAGGTATCGCTGTCTGGTCCTTACAGCGTGTGATATATCAAAGTCTATTACAATGCTGCCCCAACAAGGGGGAAGTCTCCTCCGAGCACTGCAGGAAAGACTGAACCAGTCTTATTCACTTATACGTATATAATAAAGTTTTTTGAACACAAAATGGTTTACTATATATTTTCAAATTCGTTTTTTCAATATCAACACATTGTTTTCATGGTTGAAAAAATCTCAAACATCTTGTCCAATGCATGTATCATCAAATTTGTTTATCCCAATGCATTTCGGGCTATCCTTCAGCCCTTCATCAGGGTATTGCTCTACAAGAAGAAGAAAGAAATGGCTGTTAGCCTACGTACTAGGGGTGTTATATGTGCGAGATAATCATCATGCACAGTGTGATTGAAAGCACCTGATGGTGAAGTGACTGTGATATCTATGTGCATTCATGCATGTTATCAGAGCAAGATCTGTGAAGAACAAAAATTAGAAAGGATAAAAAATCGTGACTAACCACGGTGTTGGTGTGAATTAAAGTCGCTCATGGTGCCGGTGCTTGACAAAATGTGTCCTAAAGGTGATAGGAGCGTGTCCCAGAGATAAGTAGGAAATTAATAACTAGGTGCTCAGATTTACAGAAAGGACGGGTGTAATAGATGCCATTCTCCCAAGCATTAAACAAGCGTGTGTGCTACTCAATAAGTGACTCACTGATACGATGCCGTTATAAGTCCATGGACCTTTAAGATTACAAAGGTGCAAACATGTGATTAGCGCTGGATAATCATTATCGGTGAATATGATAAGGTAGTCCTCAAATCGAGGTACTTACAGAGATATGAGAGAACTCCGCGTAGTTTTCCTCCGGTGAATCAGCGTGTGAAACCCATTAGAGAGTGCTGCGCTCTGCCGACGTGATGGCTAATATTGACACAAAGGATGGACTAAACCTGTGGTAACGGGCGCCATCTTTGAGTGGTGAAAGTGTACGTTAGTATGGCTAAATCCGAAAGGATGGTGAAGGTGAAGAACGTAGGTGAATGAGAGTAGGGCACCACAATACTCAACAATAAAGGGTTCATGACTTGAGTTGCACAGAGTTGGTGGCACCAGATACACTGTGGCCGGCACGGGCCTACCGCCACGGGACGGTGACTTTCAGTGCACTGAGGTGGGTGCACCTTAAGTGTTGAGCGGGTGTGCAGCCTTCGATGATGCGCCGTCCTGGCGGTACTGACTGGTAAGGATGTGTGAGCCCGGCTGGGCCCCAGTGTAGGCCTGCGCCAGTGGACAGCGCTGGCCTACCGCCACGTGGCGTTGCCTCGCGGTTCACTGAGGTAGTGGCACCAAAAGAGCTGAGCGGGTGTGTAGCCTCCAATGGTGCCATCAGCACTGATATGATCTCTGCCATTGCGAAATCAAGACCCAGAATCAAGTATGTGACCTGGTGGCCCACGGTGCAGGGTTACATGCTGTGGAGGCTGCCAAGGCTGTGGGCCCCGGGCTTGGAACTTGCACTGGCACATGGTGGGCCCTCTTGGAGACACACCGGTGGCGGAAGGTGAGCAGTGAGGCCTGGGTGCGCAGGGGCGGGCAATCACCGCTGGGCAGCGGCAGAGGCTGGGGTGCAGCAGCCTGTCTGTGCAGGGGCGGGCAAGCGATCATGGCGTGTGCAATTATATGAACTCTGCCATTCATAAATATGTACTCTGTTTCAGATAAGGGACCTGGTGGGCTGCAGTGTATACCGGCACATGATTGGAGACACACTGGTGGCAGCAGGTGAGCAGTGAGGCCTGGGTTAGCAGTGTCTGCACTCTCTCTCCCTTTCCCTCTCTTCCTTTCACTGTCTCTCTCTCTCCCTCTCTTTCTCTCTCTTTCTTTCTCTTTCTCTCACTCTCTCTCTTTCTCTTTCTCTCTCTTTCTCTCTCTCTTTCTCTCACTTTCTTTCTCCCTCTCTCCCTTTCACTCTCTCTCTCTCTCACCCTTTATTTCTCTCTCTCTCTCTCTCTCTCTCTCTCTGTCCTTTGATGAACGCATGACACACCTTCTTATCTTGAATTTAGTCTTGCAGGCTGTGACTTACAGATTGTCCAGCGAAGACCGTCCATGACTCTTCCAAATAGTTGTTTTGAGCTTAATTTGAATACAATGATTTGTTTGGAAATTCAAAGATGAATGAATGATACTCCTTTTTCTGACCACACTTGAATGTTAATTGTTGTGATTGTGCGACATCAAGCGAATTGTTTTGTTCATGATTTCGTAAAGGTGATGTAACATATCTTTGTCCGGGTGGGGGCCTGGGTCGGATATGGGGGTGGTGGCATTGGGTGTTGTGGCCGTCTTGGGTGTCCGAGCTGCATGATCAATAGCTCCATGGCATCTGTTGTTCTTCAAGTGTGGCTCTGGGCTGAGCTCCCATTTATGGTGCAGGTTGTCGTCCAACTTTACACCACGTAAGAGCAGGTGTTAAAACCCTGCTACTAACGCGCCTTGGCTACGATAAAGTGCAGCTAATTCAGCGATAATCCCTTGAGAATATGCCCCCAAGAGTCAAAAAGAACTTTCTGTTTACTAATATCAAAAATAATTAATAGCTCTGCCTTTCATAACAACCCCCTCGCTTAAAGCTCGTTATAAAGTGTCTCCACACTTCTGCCCTGATTATGAGTTTGCCGGAAGGAAGGTGCTATTTTTTGCACCTGATTAGTAAATCTTCCACAGTGTGCGTTTTTTATCAGGTGTGCTAGATAACACTTATCTCCAGTTTTTGGGACCCAACCTGTGGATTTTAATGCTTCTCGCACCAAAATCTGCATGGTAAGGTAAATACCGTAAACGTTACCCCATTTAAGCTCTGACAGGATTGACCTGCTCAAATTTAACAAAGGATGGGTTATTTAATGTACCCAATGGTGACTGGGTGCAATAAATAACACCCAGCTCATAATTTCGAACCCGACACAAACAGGAGTTTGAGCAGTTGTCTGAAAACGCAGACCCACTCACAATCAGGGCCTTAGAGCCTACCCCTGATAATACACTGGCTCACTCAGAGCCCTGAATGTAATAACACTGAAGATCATTTAAAGATCTTTATAATAACACTGATATACACAAATAACTCTGCTTCTTAAAATACACATGGCCACTCACAGTTCTGCTCCTAATCATACCTAAACTTACCCAAATTAGCTGGTGGTAATGCAAAGGCTAACTCAAACCTCTTTATGCAGCCAAGCCTTACTCACCATTCACTCTAGATTATATCCAAAGCTCACACAAGCCCCTGGTGAGAACATAACTTAAACACCAACATTCAGTTGCTTTGCACTGTTTCATTTCAAATGTTCTAATAATTGCAAGCTTTGATATTGATATTACACTGACTCAGGAAAATATACATTCTTAATAACACCTGGAGTCTCTAAGAGATGCGCTTTTGATGAAAAGATAGAATCTCTCAGAGCTATGCTGCTGGTACGTCCCAGATTTCTGTCACCTAAGCTCTGGTTTGCTAATGTAGTGAGTCGCTCAATCCGGTGGTTATGGTATTCGCACTTTTTATTCCTTACATAAGTGATACCGACAAGCCCAGGATGGAAGATAGAGGGTTTCACTGTGCTTGATGAGTGTTAGCTAGTTCTTGCCCTCAATTCCATTCCTCCGAGACCTGGGCCCCAGAGAGTGAAACATTCCAACGCCTACTGACACCCACCCAGCTGCATTCCATTCAGATATGTACTTTCGTTTATGAAGTTGTTTTTTGGGTCCGGTTTTCTAAAAGTACTCAGGGCTTTTGCATTTGTTGATGGATTCTTGCTGTTATGCTACATAAGTTTCCACTGTAAGAGTCAATAAGAAATGTAGATAGGCAATCAGTCAAGATTCAAGTGACAGACGCAGGCTCCTTGTGAGCAGGTAAGTGCCATTTCATTGTGCATAGTTCAACACACTTTGAAAAGCGTCAAAGGGAACTACCAAGTCATTGATCCATTAAAGTAGATACACGAATTTACCTCACATTTTTGTAGCTCCTAAATGTGTGGTTAGCTTGCTAATCACCATACTCTTGAATTCATATGTCTATTAACTCAGGTCATTTAAACCATGCTAGAGATGAATGATTTTTACAGCATGCATTGTATACATGTAGGTAGTCAGTCCAACATTCTGAGTGAGCGGATCAGGGGTGGTCTCCAGTGGCGGCTCGCAGAGGTAACGCTATAGGGCGGTGAGGTGGGGCCGGGGAGGGAGTTGCCGGGGGGTGGTGGAGTCTGACATACGACAGCAGATATTTATTTACATTCACCTTTGCCATTGTATGTCGGACGTCACTACCTTCCCCACCCAGGCCCACCTCACCACCCCACTGTGGTGCCAATGCGAGCCGCCACTGGTGGTCTCCTAGCTTACAATTTATTGGCAAATGCTATTGGCAGTTTAGTGGATTCATGTGCCTGCTACATCTATGTAAAATACCCAAAGTGTATAATTTCTATTTCTTGGTTTGTATTTGCTGTTTATCAGCTTTGCACCTGCTGAGTTCTCCATACTGGGTGATCCAACGTCATCTGTGGCATGCATTTATGTTCTAGGTACCCATGCTGTTTTGAGGAGCAACCCTTACCTTGAGAGTCTCTTATTTCTGCAGTAAGACAATCCAGTGCCTCAACACATCAAGAGCCCCAACAACTTGGCAAGTTAGCGTACACTTCCAAAATCCATACAAAGACACAACATGCCGCCACAAAAGTGGGTACATCATCTCCCCTATGTATCTGAAACCAATCTTAGGTTTTCCTATAGGCATTTATAGATCTGTGTTAAATATATTTTAACTTTTCATTTTGTAACAAGAACAGATGGCCGTCTGACGGAAGACATAGTGACCTGGAAGTAATGCTACAAAATATATCTGTAATAAAATACGTTAGAGGAGGGTCCTAGGGCTAGATTAACGACCCAACAGACACATGCCCTATTAACACCAAGTAAATTACACCACATTGACCCATCCCATCCCCACACTTGTCCCAGATGTTGCTCCCTAGAGGCAGACTTTGCACACATAACTTGGGCATGTGATGAGATTGCTAGGTATTGTTGGGGGGTCTTTGTGGAAATTTCCCATATGACAGAGACGGAACTCCACACTTATAGGGTACACGCATGACCTCCCCAAAACCAAGTGAAGCTTTGTCTCCATTGCACTCCTCATTGCCAAAAGGAAAGTAGCCCTGAATTGGGGTAGCAAGTTTACACCCACATTGAAAACATGGCTACGTAGCATGGCATACTGCAACACTAACAGCAACACATATGCACTGTTGCTGCCGCCCGCTGCTAGGCCCCTTAATATATGGCAGCCAATCCACTCTTACCTATTGGCTGTACAGGATGCCGGAGACACTCCGTCCCCACAACAACACACCCCCTCCCGGTACTGGGACAAACAGGGGAACACAAGCGTCCATTGGGCAAACAGTGACGCAATAGTGACTTGAGTACACCTGATCTCCCACCCCATTCAGTCAGGATTGTCGTAATCAATGTTTATTTTGAAGACTTCTGCATGTCTATGGACCCGAAATTTAACATCAACCATGGTCAAACACCAAGCTGCACTGTGTTTCTGGTCAATTGATTATTGTGAAAATCAATGAATAAAATTTAAAACAAAAATGTTTATTTTGTCGCCTTTCACCTTATCTGAGTACTGGCTATAGTACTTATAAGGTCTATGTATCATTGGAGCTATTGGAATGCCATTTTCTGAGGACATTCTGGGACTTGTGAAGTGTTCTAAACACAACTGGGTAAAATACCCTTACAGTAGCATTTGAATGAATACATGCACTTACATCATCGTGACTATTGAACTAAGTGCCTTATAACTGCTGTATGCAATGGTGAGGGAATGGCTTGGACAATGTCTAGTGTTGATATAAGAGGGATTTGGGTTTTGAATGCTGTATCATGCATGCTTTTTGTGCTAATTTTCTTTCCAGGTAAAATATTATATTTATGTGGTGGAGAGGTGTGGTGCAGTACCCAGGGTAGCTGACTTTGGAGCATAGGATTCACGGTTCAATTCTCAGCTCCGGCAGCAGCTCAGCTCAGCACCATGTGACTCTTGGCAATAGCTCACTTGATTTCCACAACGGCCCCCAGTGCCTTGAGACCTGTTAGGGTGAGTAGTTTGCGCTTTACAAATATGGATTTCATTTTTATTTTTTATATGTACCATGAAGTAAAGGCTGACTTTGTGATCCTTGTCTCACTCAAAATGATACAAACATATCCAAGGGGCATGAAATACACACCTCTTCTCAACAGTGGCATGTTTGCCATTTCTAATATCAAGGTAGCTGTACTAAGTATGCAGATGGGATTATGAGGGTACAGCACAAGGAAAGTAGTCTTAACATGCTAAATGTAGCACTTGCCATGTAGAGTGTATGTGTGTTGTCAATGAGATATTCCAATATTTAGAATCAAATGTTTGCAAAGGTCATATCCAAGGTCTTGTTTGTATATGTACATCCAATTTTGCATTATATTGGGTTTCATTGTGCTACATAACAGATGACATTTGATAGTAAGTGTAAGACTGTTAGACCGCACATTAAAGGATAATTCTGGAACTACTTTTAGGTGTGAATATATCCATCCAGACTGTGTCCCATGTCCACTTGTAGACTTACATTGGAAGACAACTATGCTTCACTGTCAGGAAACTCACATTGCACTAATGATGAAGGTTAGTAAATACTGCAGATTGTACTGACCTAAATTGAGAACATTTATATTGTGTGAGTAATTTCTCGACATTACAGTGATAGTACACATGCTTTTGGGACACAGAAACATATTATTGGTTAGTGAGATCAAAAAAGTACAAAGTCAGCACTTGCCGTCATGTAGTCTCATGCTTTGTTATGAATTGGACACCAACTACATAGTTGTTTGCCTGCTATTTCAGTGGACCAGGCTGGCCAAGGACTATCAGGACCAGGAGCAGAGCGAGACATCAGGAGGCACGTCCTCTGGATACCACCAACGAGAAGGAGGAGGGACACGAATAATCAGGCAGGGCTAGTACGTCCACCGTGACGGTGCCTTTAACATCTACAGCAGCAGCAAGGGTGGAGACTGAAGAAACTGAAGGGGAGGAGATTGATAGGGACACCTACAGCAAGGTGGGGAGGAATGTGGGTCTCCCCCGGCCCACAGGAACTTAACTTGGAAATGGTATCCCCATGGCAGGCCCCAGCACAATCTCGGCCTGCCATCGACTCCTCCCTAACTCTTGAGGCCCCCATTCCATAGGGTCCGCAGCACCCCCTGACACTTCCCTCCCTCCAAGTGCCTGCCCAGAAGAGCTGAGTAAGACATCTGCCCCGATACCCCACATCCATCATGTGCTTCTCAAAAGCATCAATGTCGATTACTCCTGTGGCTGCATCCCAGTGAGTGATGGTGACATCTGATGTTTACCAGAATGTGTCCTATTGGGTCTTACAGGAGATCAGAGACAAACTCTGTATGTTTCGAGAGGCACATTCCAGAAAAATTGACAAAATAAATCCCTTCATCACTTCATTAGGTGCTGCTATATTGTCTGCATTTGCCCATTGACTCACCCAAACCACTGTAGTAGTGTCTCCAAGTACATCTCCCCTCGTTATTTCCCCACCTATCCTTCGTACCCCTTATATTTCCCACTCCCATGAGGTGTCTTGTTGGCCAGCCACAGTGGGTCCACAAGTGCAGAGGATCTTCAAATTGTGAAGAATAAGGATGGGCGGAAAATCTGTTCCGCTCGCGGATTTTGCGGATTTTCTGTAAATTCGCAATCCGCGAACGCTCGCGAATTTACCGAAAATCCGCAAATTCGCACGCAGCGGATTTTTTTTTCTTGGTGATACAATTTTGCGGCGTGCGGTGTAAGTTCGCAATTGCGAACATGTAGGTGCGGCAGGCAGCAACAATCTCGCACTCGCGAAATTACAAAATTTGCAATTCTGCACAAGAAATCCACCAGCAAGCAGCATAGACCTTCTGAAAATGATGATTTTTATCAGTAATACAGATAATCTTTATTGCTTGATTAATTAAAATCTTAGCAGTCTATACAATAAACAGATAATTAGCGCTGCTTCATATTCCCTTAAAAGCTAAGACTCTGTATTCTAAAAACTAGAAGTTTACTAGTTAAAATTACATATACTAAAATTATGTTACACTTCGTTAGTTCAGATACAGACTATATGCAAATCTAAGTGTTAAAAGTCAAAACACTATATTCTAAAATTGTCTTAAACTTCATTAGTTCAGGCAGAGTCTGTGTACAAGTCCTGAGTTTTCGTCTTCTCCTGGGTCCATGGGTCTTAGTTAGGATCATAGGTAAGCACCTGGCAGGGAACCCCAGGCGCAGTTGGATATACCCGAGTTTCTCCGCCTAGTTTTGCTTGTGCTTCTTCCATAAAACGGACAAAGCTGCAGAGTAGCCTGACGTTGGCCCCTTCGAAACACGCCTTCACTGCCTGTCTGCAGGACCGTATATGCAATGCGTTTATATGTGGTTTTAACAGTTCTCTCCTCTCCAGGTCGAGAGCCTTACAAATACACAGGAGGTGCAACACATCTTCCTTGGCTTCTCCATATAGTCTGCAGAGGGTGGTTATTGGAGGTCTTTTCCAAGGGGGCATATGAGTTTGGGCAGGTAGAATCCCCATCCTCATTGCCAAGAAGCATTCCTTCAATGTTCTAGAGAAGCTGGTGCCTAGGTACGATTGTGGTGAACATTTTGAGTAGCTTTGAATTACGAACCAGCTGTGTGCCCTCTTGTTTAGGTCTGCTCGATCTTTTTGAATAGAGACAAGGTTTATTGACTTGTTAACTAGGGTTTTCACGTTATTGTAAGGGAGACCAGATTCCCAGATGTTCTGAAGGGCTAACTCGCTGATCCCTAGTTGAAGATGAGCCTTGGCCGGGGAATTGTTTTTCCGTGTGATTTCTTTCCAAAGAAATGAATTCAGTGATCCGGCCATGGAGCTCTTTATTTTGTACCAGGAGTTAACGTACACACCTTTCCGATTTATTGTCTGATTTTGGAATCCGAATTCCAATCTTAGTTGCGCTGGAGAGGTGTATTTTGGCAGATTGAATATTATTCTCAGCGCTTTGGAGACTGTTTTGTCTAAGATTGTTTCGTCCTTCCCTCTCATGGCCTCGCTGCCGTAAGTTATCGTTGGGAGGAGATTAGCTCGTAGTACTTCGAGCAGCGGGAGCAGGTTTGGACCAGTTATTTTATTTTTAAGGTTTTTCAAGGTGATAGCCAGGAGGGTCCCTCGCCTTTGTATTGCCTCTTTTTGTTGGTTGAATAAACCTTTGTTATCGATAATTGTCCCTAGATATTTGTACTCTTTGACCACTTCAAGATTAGAATCTCCCAGCTGCCATTTTGAACGTCTTTTTACACGTCGCTCATTTAGTACCATAATTTTTGATTTGTCTAAGTTGATTTCCAGCCCGTTCCTTGTGGCAAAGTCGTTTGTGATTTTTATCAGAATAACTCCTCAGGTTGACATTTGCCTGCCCTTTTTTGGATTTGAGGCCTTTTTACTTTCTTTGGATCACTTTTGGATTAGAAATAAACTTTCACAAGTAAGTTTGTTGATATTACATTTGCTGTTCTGCAGAAAAACGAGTTTTGCTAAACTGAAAGCACTCAGCAGCAGGTGCAAAAGTTCAAATGCATCATTAGTAACCATTCCCTGTAGTGCTTCCTGACTGGGGCCCCTCCAGAGTTCAGTTGCTAGTTGCAACAATTGTATGACCCTGCTCTGACTCTCACAGCCGGATCATAGAATAGCTACAAGTAGGCCACAAAGGTCCTGGAAAAAAAAATTGCACTGCAACAGAAAGCAAATTACAGATAAGGAAGCAGGTGCAGACTGGAATTTTAAAACAGTGACACATTAATAAATCAACCCCAAATTAATTCATATCAGTTGAAGCAGGGCAGGTGTGCTTGCTTTTTCCCCCCATAATATACAGTGATGATGAACCAGAGGGTGGCATTGATGTACCAGAGGGTGGCATGGGTGAAAAAGAGGGTGGCAGTGGTGAAACAGAGGGTGCTGGGAACCTGTGATGATGAACCAGACGTAGAAACAACATAATCGCGACCGTTGCGAGCCGACATGTAAGTTCGCAATTGCGAACTGGTACAAAACCCTCGCGAACTGGCAGAAATCCTTGCGAACACAAAAAAAAATCCGCAAATTCGCGAGAATTCGCGGATTTTGCGGATTGCGAGTTCGCAAATCCGCAAATTCGCGAATGCCAGAAACGCAAAATTCGCCCATGCTTAGTGAAGAAAGAGGACAGCGGGATTTCTTTTCTCACTTCCCAATGGACAGTTTTTATTTAATTTATTTCCAAAAATATACATGTTTTCTTGTTTTGTGTTGTTCATTATGTATGCCCCCTTCAAAGTATGGAAGTTAACATCAGTTGGTAATTAGCTATGCTTTCAACATGATACCTTGTGTTAGACCTGGCACCTTGGCGTGAGTTTCCCTTCCACTTTTTGCTGGTGTGCCTCCGATGTTTTGCTGGTTTTCCGCTACTCAGGGCACTGCGCCACGGCCAACCCGTGCCGCAGTGCAAGTGCTCCCTACTGTAAATTGTACATGTGATTGATGTCCATGATTGGTTCATTGGATTTACTGTTAGTCCCTAGTAAAGTGCACCAGGAGTGCCAGGGCTTGTAGATGCCAATACTGCTAGTGGTCCTGCAGCGCTGGTTGCGCCACCCACAGAAGCAGCCTTAAGATGTGTCTAGGGTCTGCCATTGCAGAACCTGCGTGCAGTCGCGTACTGTCACGCTGGCTGGGCAAGTGCACCCACCTGCCAGCCCCTGAACCTTCCCTTAACTTCATATTAGTCACCCCTATGGTAGGCCTGAGGGCAGGGTGCATTGTAAGTGTAAGGTAGGACAAGCCCTGATGTGCGTGGCATGTCCTAGTAGTGAATTACAACTAAATTCGTATTTCACTATTGTAGGGCTACCTGCTTCCCTTAGGCCAGAATGGGCTGCTGGAATTATTACACTCTATAATCCCAGCAGGCTCAGGGAGCATGGTAGAGAGTCATGTTTAGTATGCCTGAACTCAGAATAATAAAATATTTCTTTTAGTAAAGTTTATTTTAATATCCTGTGTTTGCAAATGCTACTTTTAGAAAGTTAGCATTTGCTTGCCTAACCATTTCAGCCCGCCTCTGCTGGTATGTGTATCTGACTGTCTGGGATGTGTGGGTGACAGGGCTGGGGGATGCCAGGTGGTGAATGCGAAGATTACACCTTAGTGGGAGGTAGGAGTGGCTCTTGACTCTGAATCTAGCAGTGCTCTGCCACCACAATGCTGGCTCCACCCTCCTGGGGAGCGACTGATGACTCAGCCGACACCTGGCCCAGGAAGGGCGCAGCCCCATCAACAAGGTACTTCTGGCTGCCCCTGTCCACACAATGTTGGCTCCACCTCCTGTGGAGCGTCTGATGTGCCTGCCCCCCACACTGAAAGCAGAAGCCGGATTGCACCCAACAAAGTACTCAGAGACTGAAAGTGGCTATGCAGAGGCCCCCCTGGCCTGTAAGAACAAAATAAACTGGGTATAAAAGTAGGAGCCCTGCTACTTGTAAATTAGATCCTGTTTGTGCTACAGAAGAAACTCTGCCCGAAGAGAAGGACCTGGAAGGACAAGGAGGAGTGCTGTCTCTGGCCTGTGTCTGGTGCCTTGCGGCAGGAGGAGAGAAAAGAAAAGACTACAAGAAGACTTTTGCTTTGTGAAACTTTGTGCCAAACTTTGCTGAGAGATCTCCAAGGGCTTGCCTGTGAACTTGCCCCCTGATCAGCGCCCCAGGAACAGTGGGCGCTACCCCCTGACAGAGGAACCACTGCGAGACGCTGTCTCCCCTCTGCAAGCCTCTCCAAGGAAGCGGAGCGCGTGTGACCATCGCGCTCTTCAGCAACGCTCTGGGAGCTGCCCTCTCTCTAAACAAAGTGACTGCCGCCTGCCTGGTCCAGAAGCATCGTAAAGATCAGCCCAGCTGATCCGAGCACAGTGACTGACCCCGAGCCGCAGCTCGCAACGTGAAGAGGAGGGGCCCCCGGTGCCTGCTTGCCCCCTTCGTGTCGTGTGCCCCTGAACGCGCCGCCGCTGTCCGAGAAACAGCTGTTGCGTGGGGTACCTGAACGTCGCCTGGAGTAATAGAGGCCTGCGCCGAGGAGCGCTCTCCCCTGAGTGCGCCCTCCTGATCAGGAACCCCGAGGCGCTGGCCCCGTGCAACCCAGCCCGCACAGCAACGTCGACCCACGAGCCAGAGCCGAGCCGCCGCTCGCTCCAAGCCGGACGTAAGACAACGCGACGCGGACTGCCGCATTGACCTGCGCCTCACCAAGTCTCCCCCAAGGTACTGTGTTCTTTGTCCTCCCGGTGCGAGCGTCCTGCGACCTGAGCTCGCACCGCGCTGCCTGTTCCTCAACGCGAGCCGCCTCTGAAACCGAGGCTCGCACTGCTCCTGGTCCTCGAGGCCCACGCGGGAAGCGTGAGCTTTGGCCGGCCGGGCCGGATCTCCTCTCTGAAGCGAGCGGAGACAGCGGAACGCGCATTGAGGCGCTACGAGACACTGAACCTTGTTGAACCTGGGCCGAAGACCCAAAAGATTGCTTAATTGCTAGAAAGAACTATGGCAACTTGAAACTAAGTAAACTGGAACTGCTATTGAAAGTTTGACAACTTTATTTACAAGCCTGCTTGAAATTTATATAAAGAATATATATTTTTACAAATACAGTTTGGTGTCATTGTGTGGTGGGTTGGATGTGATGGTGTAATATTGCAAATGTTTAACCCTATGTGCCCCAGAGATTAGCCTGAGACTGCTTAAGCCACACTACCTAGAGGGTAAGCAGAGGTTGTCTTGACGGTAACCCTCAGCCCTGACGAGGAAGAGAGAGTCCCTGCTTGTCGCCAGTGCCGCACTGCGCCAACTAGAGACTCCCCCTTCCTACATTGGACGCAGCGGTGAGGATTTCCGAATTTACATTTGCAGTGTTTATACCTTAACTTCTGACCATTGCACAATGATTACAGTCCAGTAACTTAGCCACAGACTTTGTTTTTAATCTTGCCAAGAAAAGATCCCTAGTACAGAAACCATGCCGGGCGCGAAGAGCCTTGATGGAGCGGAATCCACGACCTCTGAGATGTTGGAGGTGGAATGGGATGCAGCGAAACTGGATAATTACACAAGAGGTGAATTGAAGTTTTTTTGCAAGAAGCTCAAGGTTCCACACGCAGGGTGTAGAAACAAACCAGAACTCTACAAAGCCCTGAAGGCCTGGATAGAGTCTAGAAAGGCCCCTGAGGATCAGAATGCACCTGAGGATCAGAACGCACCTGAGGATCAGAATGCACCTGTGGATCTGGTGGATCTCGAAAAACCAGACAGCGTGCACAGCTTTGGCAGAGGCCTGTCGCCAGAGGAGCTGGCAGACAGGAAGGAAACCAGGGATCATGAAAGAAAGCTGGCAGAATTAAAAATCCAACTGGAGCTTGAGACCAAAAGAATGGCGCTGGAAGAGCGAAAGCACCAAATGGATTATGAATTGGAAATGAGGGAGATGACTCTAAAGGAGAGAAGCTTGGAGAATCCTCCCTCTGGTGGCAGCACAACGCCGGTGCAGGTAGAGTCAAGAGTGCACATCCCCAAAGACGTAGTTAAAGAGTTCTTTAAGGGGGATGACATAGGACAGTGGTTTAGGGCATACGAGGTAGCCATGTCCTCCCACCGGGTCCCTGACAAGGATTGGGGAGCGGGGTTGTGGGGAAGGTTCCTTAGCGAAGGGCGGGACACCCTGCTAGATTTGCCCACTGAAAACCAAAGATCCTATTCCCACATGAAAGAAGCTTTAATGAACAGGTATGGGCTTACCCTTGACGGTAACCCTCAGCCCTGACGAGGAAGAGAGAGTCCCTGCTTGTCGCCAGTGCCGCACTGCGCCAACTAGAGACTCCCCCTTCCTACACCTTGTTACACATATGACCCTACTAATCTACATGTCTTACTCACACACATTTATTTTCACATATGTGGCCTACCACCAAGGTAACCAATTGACAATCATCAATTATTATGCAACTCAGTATTGACTTGTGACAAATACCTTTTTATTTGCAAATGTTGGGGGTATACATATTTTACAGTGATTATGTGGGATCTCTCTTGTGACTTAAGAATTTTTATGGTGAGGATCTCTGTGAGTAAGTGTGCTGATGTGTGTTTGGGTGTGATACATCTGCCTGTACAGTTGGTCGGTGTGCTTATAGAGGAGGTGACAGTGTCTGTACAGCTGGGGGGGTGGGTGCCTGTACTGGGGGGAGGGTGCCTGTACAAATGGGGAGGTACCTATACTGGGGGTGAAGGTGCCTGTACAGGGGGCAAGAATGCTTGTACAGGTGGGGTCATGACTGTGCAGGGGGGTGATGACTGTATACGTAGGGTGGTGCCTGTGCAGGTGGGTGGGGTGTGGTACAGGTAGGTGTGTTGAGTTCCCTCCTTGTGATATTTGACACACACCACATACTGTTGACATATTATCCAATATTTAAGACTATGAGCTTTTCATAAAGTAATTATTAAGTGTACTTACCAGGGTCTACCATCTGCCTAGTTTGTGGTATCTGGCCATATGTCACACTCGTACGTGGAGAAGAGATCACTGTAGTATGTGATGTTCTGGCCAACATTAGAGGGCCTAAAATTTATATGAGTGTATTTAGTTTACATTCTAGATGACACATGTAATAAACAATGTATCCTAGTTCAGATTACAAGTTTGAGACTATTGATCGATTCTATTTAAAATATCTATGGGTTGTCTGATCACAATGTAGTAAATGGGACCCTCTTCTGGCCATATTTACGTACCAGTTTGTGCTGGTGGTATGGGTTGATGTTTTATTTATTTATTTTTATTTTATTTATTTTATTTATTTTATTTGCACGCTTATACCGCGCTGGGAATCGACTCCCTTGGGAGTATCTCCGCGCCATTGGTAACGTTAGAAAGCAAATAGCAAACAGCCCTGTCATGTCATTAATATTTACCAGAGTCAATAATTAAACGGGAACGTTTTTAGCTTTTTCCTGAAAGGAAAAAGTTCCCTGCATGCTCTGATTTCCAGTGGAAGACTGTTCCAAAGTTTCGGGCCTGCCACAGACAGGGCTCTTCCACCTTGTCTCGTCTTCCAAAATCTGGGGACACATAGTAATTCATGGTCTCCAGATCTCAAAGTTCTTGTGGGAGTGTATGGGATGAATTTCTGATTTAAGTCCTCCGGGCCTCTACCAAACAAACACTTGTGAATAATGCAACAAGTTTTAAACAGCACTCTTTGTTTTATGGTGTTTTATGGTGAGCCAATGGAGTTTTTTAAGGAGCGGCTTTGAATGTTCCCCATGACGTTGCCTCCTTGCAAGTGCTGGAACATCTGCTCCAGTTGGTAAATCTACTTTGGCTTTATGTGGCAATAAAAAGACAGACAGTACCAACAAATGATGATTATGTACAACTTTTCACATATTTACTCATTTGTGTTTAGAAGACAACTGTGATGGTTATTAAATCAGGCACATTTTTTAGGGCAATATACCAATGTAAAATTAAATCACCATCAGTGATGGGCCACTGTTTGTGATTGGCAAATTGAAAGTTACCATTTCCATCACAAAGGATTCTGGGACTTGTAGTGTAATCATTACAACGACCCCCCTTCCTTTGAACCTCTTCTCTGAAGTTAGAACCTCCTTACTCCCACACTGGACTAAGATCGCCAATGCATCACATCGGCAAGGTGCTATTCTGGATTTCCTGAAAGCGGGTCAAGTCAACCCGATCCTAAAGAAACCAACTGCAGATCACACTGACCTTCACAACTTTCGCCCAATCTCTAACATCCAACTTTGGCAAAGCTCCTGAAGAAATGTGTTCTCGACGAATTCTGCAACCACTTCGATAACTTCCAACTTCTGGACTAGTGCCAATCTGGTTTTCGCCCGGGGTCATAATACAGAATCTGTGCTAACTCACATTGTCGATGATGCGCTAAGAATGTTGGATCAAAATGAATCTTGCCTTCTGATCCTTCTCGACCTTTTGTCAGCATTTGACACCGCTAAACACGATGACCTAATTCACTTCCAAGAACATAGAATTGGGCTGGCTAGGCCTGTACTAAACTGGTTCTCCTAATTCCTTCATGACAGATCCCAAAGCTTCAAGGTGAAACCAGTCCCTCTATCATCCTTCGCCGTTCACGTTGAGGGTCCCACAGGGTTCAGCGCTCTCACCCACGCTCTTCAACTTGTTCATGGAGCAATTGACAGAAATTTATATATTTAAATTATCCAGCATCCACTATCACATGCACGTGGATGACACCCAACTATACCTCAAGATATCCTTCCTTGAGGACATCTGGTGCCTCAATTCAGTCCTGCTGGAAACTCAAAGCTGGCTGACAGGCAACCACTTGAAGTTAAATGCTCTAAAAAACGAATTCCTGCTTATTGCACCACACAAGCAATCATCGGTCATCGAACAATGGGTGAACCATCTCACTACTCTTAACTGTAGACCGCAGCTTGTTGATTCTGCAACCTCTCTGGAAATTATATTAGACAAAAGTCTGAACATGCAGAAGCACATCAGTTCCCTCTCAAAAGGAGCGAACTTCCAACTCAGCATTCTAAGGAAACTCAAACCTTACCTCTCTGCTCATGACCTAAAGGTGGCAGTGCAAGCCTTAGTGATATCAAAGTTTGACTATGGTAGCACAACCATGCTACCTGTTACCTGCTTGCGGCCTACCTAGAGTGAAGACTGCTCCTCTAGGGCTCTACTTAACTCAGCTGCTGGGCTCGTAACAGGCACGACAAAATACTGTAGTGTAGTTCTTATATTCCCAATAGGCTCTGCGCATTGGAATAATGTATACTGTAGTTTAGACGTAGGACTGAGGTCGAATAGGTATCTACCGAATATATTTAACTTAATAGTGAGTGCCAGCTAGGTCAGAGGTCACTAGAAACGTTCTCGAATAAACAAGAAGGGATTAGTTTCTGACAAATGCATAAACATGACAACTTTGTTTCCCAAGAATAAGAAATCAAATCTCTAGAGTCGCGGAAACAATAGATAACTATTTCACTCAGTCAATCGTGCATGCTTTGTTTCACCAGAGATGCAGAGAAATAAAGAGACAGGCGTTTTCAATAAAAGTATTTATTGAACAGTCTTCTTTCTCAAGCATTGGAAATGAACTGCTACAATTGTAATACTGGTTATAAAGTAAAAGGCATATAATACAAATAGTATTATAAAGTAGTACTGTAAAAGCATGATATGGTTTCTAAGCCATAAAGTGCATAAAATGTATAAAATACATACAGTAATAAATAATGACTAAAAATACTCAACTGGAGCTTCTAAAATACACCTACCCCGGTGTACCTAACCTAAGTCTAGTACGAGGGAAGAAGTAAGTGAGGAGTAGCCTATGTTTAGTAGTTCTCTGCCAGGAATCTATTCCAAGAATTCTCTAAGAGGTCTAATCAGCTCCGTACCTTGGTTTTAGAATGAAGGAGGTCTTGTATCTCTCTCTCTCAGGACTCGATTTATCAGATACCCGCAAGGGTAAGCCGGAAACACTGGAGCTGGATTTCTCGGCAAGAGAAAAGACAGCGTCTCTCTCAGTGCGTCAGCTGGAGGGTCGGCTTCCTTCGGCACTTGCTGCTGCAGGGGGTCAGGCAAGTAGATAGTCGATCTGCTCCAAACCACCTTGTGTTTTTTCTGGGCAAACCTTGGCATATTTATACTTTGAAGGTACCGAGTTTGACGCTTGTTTGGACTTAATAACATCACTCAAAGGCTAAATTTTTGGAAAACGCCAGGAGTTCTTGGAGAACTTAATATTCAAGCAGGGGAAGTCCCTAGCTGCTGAAGGCAGGTTTTTCCAAGAAATTGTTGTTGATTCTCGGAACTTAGTGGAAGTAGCCATGCCGTATTTGGGCTGTATGGCTTAGGGCAAATATGGTAGTGATTTATATGCCTATATAACGATATGATAAAGTATACCTATATAAGGGCATGAATCGGGAAAATTACACTGGGGACCTAGATTAATTTATAACAATACAACCATATCAACCTGGACCTTTTTTCCTTGAACTGGCAGCCGTCTGAATCTCAGATACATTTAGAAATTGCTTGCATGGCACACACAGCCATTCACTTCAGTACCCCTTTGTACCTCGCTCTGAAATTGGAGCTCTCATGTGGTGAGAGAGCCTCCAGAAGCACTAGCACCCTATTGCTCAAACCACAAAAATTCAAGAAGAAAAAACCTATAATCAAGCCTTCTCCGGTATAGCACCAAGGATCTGGAACTTCCTCCCCCCTGAAGTCAGGGTGAACCCTTCCATTGTCCTCTTCAAAAAGGAAGTCAAAGTGCTCTTGATGAAGAAATTTCGCCAATGACTGGCTTTTCAAATGGATAATGAGGTCACTGTTGCAGTTCTGTTGCCCAGCTGATATGGTCACGAGATTCCCTTTGCTCTACATGACTTCTATCATCTGCTTTGTTGGTTCTGCTTTGTTTGCATGTATCTGTATGCCGCTTGCTGTATAAATTGTAAAGCCCTCTGTCTGGCTTTTCAACTGGATACTGAGATCACGGTCGCAGTTTTGTGGCCCAGCTGTTATGATCACGAGATTACCTTTGCTCCACATGACTTTATCCTCAGCTTTGTTGGTGCTGTTTTGATTGCATGTATCTGTATTCCCCTTGATGTATAAATTGTAAAGCGCTCTGATGCCCCTGGGGGGTCATGTTCGCGCTATAGAAAACTTTCAAAATAAAATAAATAGATAAGTACTGTGTCTGATAGCGCTTACCTTTTGGCACGCGATAAGGGAATACTCCGATAGTGTCGGGCTGTGCCTTCTGCTGCCGAAGTACGGAAGTGCTGCGCTGACGAATCGGGGCATGGTATAAAATGGTGACATTATGGCGTCCGCATCACAATACTAACAAAGAAAGTAAATGGGGCTCCGACCGCTCATTTGATGGATGGTGATCCGTGTAATGATCTGTGGCGTGCTGATGAGGTATCGCTGTCTGGTCCTTACAGCGTGTGATATATCAAAGTCTATTACAATGCTGCCCCAACAAGGGGGAAGTCTCCTCCGAGCACTGCAGGAAAGACTGAACCAGTCTTATTCACTTATACGTATTTAATAAAGTTTTTTGAGCAGAAAATGGTTTACTATATATTTTCAAATTCGTTTTTTCAATATCAACACATTGTTTTCATGGTTGAAAAAATCTCAAACATCTTGTCCAATGCATGTATCATCAAATTTGTTTATCCCAATGCATTTCGGGCTATCCTTCAGCCCTTCATCAGGGTATTGCTCTACAAGAAGAAGAAAGAAATGGCTGTCAGCCTACGTACTAGGGGTGTTATATGTGCGAGATAATCATCATGCACGGTGTGATTGAAAGCACCTGATGGTGAAGTGACTGTGATATCTATGTGCATTCATGCATGTTATCAGAGCAAGATCTGTGAAGAACAAAAATTAGAAAGGATAAAAATCGTGACTAACCACGGTGTTGGTGTGAATTAAAGTCGCTCATGGTGCCGGTGCTTGACAAAATGTGTCCTAAAGGTGATAGGAGCGTGCCCCAGAGATAAGTAGGAAATTTATAACTAGGTGCTCAGATTTACAGAAAGGACGGGTGTAATATCAATCAATCAATCACTGACATTTATAAAGCGCACTACATACCCGTAGGGTCTCAGGCGCTGGGGGTAGGGGGGGTGCTGCTACTGCTCGAACAGCCAGGTCTTCAGCTTCTTCCTGAAGGAGAGGTGGTCTTGGGTCAGGCGCAGGTCGGTCGGGAGGGAGTTCCAGGTCTTGGCGGCCAGGTAGGAGAAGGACCTTCCTCCTGTAGTCGCTCTTCGGATGCGGGGGACGGCGGCGAGGGCGTGGTTGGCTGATCGGAGGTGGCGTTTGGGAGCGTAGAAGTTGATTCGGCTGTTGAGGTAGCTCGGGCCTTGGTCGTGTAGGGCTTTGTGTGCGTGGGTGAGGAGGCGGAAGGTGATTCTTTTGTTGACGGGGAGCCAGTGAAGGTCTCTCAGGTTTCGTGAGATGTGGCTGGTGCGTGGAATGTCGAGGATGAGTCTGGCTGAGGCGTTCTGGATCCGCTGGAGTCTCTTCTGGAGCTTGGCGGTGGTTCCGGCGTAGAGGGCGTTGCCGTAGTCCAGTCGGCTGGTGACGAGGGCCTGGGTGACGGTCTTCCTGGTCTCCGTGGGGATCCACCAGAAGATCTTCCGTAGCATGCGCAGGATGTTGAAGCATGACGAGGAGACGGCGTTGACTTGCCTGGTCATGGAGAGGGAGGAGTCCAGGATGAAGCCCAGGTTGCGTGCATGGTCTGTCGGTTTGGGTGCGGTGCCCAGGGCGGGAGGCCACCAGGAGTCGTCCCAGGCGGAGGGTGAGGGGCCCAGGATGAGGACCTCCGTCTTGTCCGAGTTCAGTTTTAGGCGGCTGGTCGTCATCCACTCGGCTACCTCTTTCATCCCTTCGTGCAGGTTGGCTCTGGCGGTGGCGGGGTCGTTGGTCAGGGAGAGGATCAGCTGGGTGTCGTCGGCGTAGGAGATTATGTTGAGGTTGTGTTGGCGTACGATGGCCGCGAGAGGGCTCATGTAGACGTTGAAGAGGGTGGGGCTCAGAGAGGATCCTTGAGGGACGCCGCAGATGACTTCGGTGGCTTCTGACTTGTACGGTGGTAGGCGGACTCTCTGTGTTCTTCCGTCGAGGAAGGAGATGACCCATTCCAGCGCCTTGTCCTGGATTCCGACGTTGCTGAGGCGCTGTACTAGGGTGCGGTGGCAGACAGTGTCGAATGCCGCGGAGAGGTCTAGGAGGATGAGGGCCGCTGTTTCTCCGTTGTCCATCAGGGCTCGGATATCATCGGTGGCGGCGATGAGGGCGGTCTCGGTGCTGTGATTGGCTCGGAAGCCGGACTGTGAGGGGTCGAGGGATCCATTCGACTCGAGGAAGGCGGCCATCTGCTTGTTGACGGTCTTCTCGATGACTTTGGCTGGAAACGGGAGGAGCGAGATGGGGCGGTAATTCTTGAGTTCGGTGGGGTCCGCTGTGGGTTTCTTGAGTAGAGCGCTGAGTTCGGCGTGCTTCCAGCTCTCAGGGAAGATGGCGATGTCGAAGGATGTGTTGATGATGTCTCGTAGGTGGGGTGCGATGACGGCGTCGGCCTTGTTGAAGACGTGGTGAGGGCAGGGGTCGGTCGGTGATCCGGAGTGGATGGAGTTCATCGTGCGGATGGTGTCTTCGGTGCTGATCGGGGTCCAGGCGTGGAGGGTGGTGGTGGGGGGTGGTTGTTCGGTCTTGGTGTGCGTTGGTTGGTTGTTGAAGCTGTTGTGTATGTCCGTGATCTTGTTGTGGAAGTATGAAGCGAGGGAGTTGCAGAGGTCTTGCGATGGGATGATGTCGTTGTTTCCTGCGCTGGGGTTGGATAGCTCTTTCACGATGTTGAAGAGTTCCTTGCAGTTGTGTGCGTTGTTGTCCAGCCGGTCCTTGAATGCGGTTTTCTTGGCGGCACGGATCATCTGGTGGTGCTTCCGGGTGGCCAGCTTGAGTGTGGTCCTGTTGTCCGGTGTGGGTTCCCTTCTCCAGACTTTCTCGAGGGCTCGACAGTTCTTCTTGGAGCTCTTGAGTTCGTCGGTGAACCACGGGACTTTCTTGCTGCCGGGTCTGCTGGGCGGGGTCCTCAGCGGGGCGAGTTCATCCGCGCAGTTGCTGATCCCAATAGATGCCATTCTCCCAAGCATTAAACAAGCGTGTGTGCTACTCAATAAGTGACTCACTGATACGATGCCGTTATAAGTCCATGGACCTTTAAGATTACAAAGGTGCATGCATGTGATTAGCGCTGGATAATCATTATCGGTGAATATGATAAGGTAGTCCTAAAATCGAGGTACTTACAGAGATATGAGAGAACTCCGCGTAGTTTTCCTCCGGTGAATCAGCGTGTGAAACCCGTTAGAGAGTGCTGCGCTCTGCCGATGTGATGGCTAATATTGACACAAAGGATGGACTAAACCTGTGGTAACGGGCGCCATCTTTGAGTGGTGAAAGTGTACGTTAGTATGGCTAAATCCGAAAGGATGGTGAAGGTGAAGAACGTAGGTGAAGGAGAGTAGGGCACCACAATACTCAACAATAAAGGGTTCATGACTTGAGTTGCACAGAGTTGGTGGCACCAGATACACTGTGGCCGGCACGGGCCTACCGCCACGGGATGGTGACTTTCAGTGCACTGAGGTGGGTGCACCTTAAGTGTTGAGCGGGTGTACAGCCTGCGATGATGCGCTGTCCTGGCGGTACTGACTGGTAAGGATGTGTGAGCCCTGCTGGGCCCCAGTGTAGGCCTGAGCCAGTGGGCAGCGCTGGCCTACCGCCACGTGGCATTGCCTCGCGGTTCACTGAGGTAGTGGCACCAAAAGAGCTGAGCGGGTGTGTAGCCTCCGATGGTGCCATCTGCACTGATATGATCTCTGCCATTGCGAAATCAAGACCCAGAATCAAGTGTGTGACCTGGTGGCCCACGGTGCAGGGTTACATGCTGTGGAGGCTGCCAAGGTTGTGGGCCCCGGGCTTGGAACTTGCACTGGCACATGGTGGGCCCTCTTGGAGACACGCCGGTGGCGGAAGGTGAGCAGTGAGGCCTGGGTGCGCAGGGGCGG
Source organism: Lissotriton vulgaris (assembly GCF_964263255.1). Classification (NCBI taxonomy): domain Eukaryota; kingdom Metazoa; phylum Chordata; class Amphibia; order Caudata; family Salamandridae; genus Lissotriton; species Lissotriton vulgaris. The sequence continues at coordinate 1,612,613,464 of NC_141689.1, read as the reverse complement.
GCAATCACCGCTGGGCAGCGGCAGAGGCTGGGGTGCAGCAGCCTGTCTGTGCAGGGGCGGGCAAGCGATCATGGCCTGTGCAATTATATGAACTCTGCCATTCATAAATCTGGACTCTGTTTCAGATAAGGGACCTGGTGGGCTGCAGTGTATACCGGCACATGATTGGAGACACACTGGTGGCAGCAGGTGAGCAGTGAGGCCTGGGTCAGCAGTGTCTGCACTCTCTCTCCCTTTCCCTCTCTTCCTTTCACTGTCTCTCTCTCTCCCTCTCTTTCTCTCTCTTTCTTTCTCTTTCTCTTTCTCTTTCACTCACTCTCTCTCTTTCTCTTTCTCTCTCTTTCTCTCACTTTCTTTCTCCCTCTCTCCCATTCACTCTCTCTCTCTCACCCTTTATTTCTCTCTCTCTCTCTCTCTCTCTCTCTCTCTGTCCTTTGATGAACGCATGACACACCTTCTTATCTTGAATTTAGTCTTGCAGGCTGTGACTTACAGATTGTCCAGCGAAGACCGGCCATGACTCTTCCAAATAGTTGTTTTGAGCTTAATTTGAATACAATGATTTGTTTGGAAATTCAAAGATGAATGAATGATTCTCCTTTTTCTGACCACACTTGAATGTTAATTGTTGTGATTGTGCGACATCAGGCGAATTGTTTTGTTCATGATTTCGTAAAGTTGATGTAACATATCTTTGTCCGGGTGGGGGCCTGGGTCGGACATGGGGGTGGTGGCAGTGGGTGTTGTGGCCCTCTTGGGTGTCCGAGCTGCATGATCAATAGCTCCATGGCATCTGTTGTTCTTCAAGTATGGCTGAGCTCCCGTTTATGGTGCAGGTTGTCGTCCAACTTTACACCAGCTAAGAGCAGGTGTTAAAACCCTGCTACTAACGCACCTTGGCTACGATAAAGTGCAGCTAATTCAGCGATAATTCCTTGAGAATATGCCCCCAAGAGTCAAAAAGAACTTTATATTTACTAATATCAAAAATAATTTATAGCTCTGCCTTTCATAACAACCCCCTCGCTTAAAGCTCGTTATAAAGTGTCTCCACACTTCTGCCCTGATTCTGAGTTTGCCGGAAGGAAGGTGCTATTTTTTGCATCTGATTAGTAAATCTTCCACAGTGTGCGTTTTATCTCAGGTGTGCTAGATAACACTTATCTACAGTTTTTGGGACCCAACCTGTGGATTTTAATGCTTCTCGCATCAAAATCTGCATGGTAAGGTAAATACCGTAAACGTTACCCCATTTAAGCTCTGACAGGATTGACCTGCTCAAATTTAACAAAGGATGGGTTATTTAATGCACCCAATGGTGACTAGGTGCAATAAATAACACCCAGCTCATAATTTCGAACCCGACACAAACAGGAGTTTGAGCAGTGGTCTGAAAACGCAGACCCACTCACAAACAGGGCCTTAGAGTCTACCCCTGATATTACACTGGCTCACTCAGAGCCCTGAATGTAATAATACTGAAGATCATTTAAAGATCTTTATAATAACACTGATATACACATATAACTCTGCTTCTTAAAATACACATGGCCGCTCACAGTTCTGCTCCTAATCATACCTGAACTTACTCAAATTAGCTGGTGGTAATGCAAAGGCTAACTCAAATCTCTTTATGCAGCCAAGCCTTACTCACCGTTCACTCTAGATTATATCCAAAGCTCACACAAGCCCCTGGTGAGAACATAACTTAAACACCAACATTCAGTTGCTTTGCACTGTTTCATTTCGAATGTTCTATTAATTGCAAGCTTTGATATTGATATTACACTGACTCAGGAAAATATACATTCTTAATAACACCTGGAGTCTCTAAGAGATGCGCTTTTGATGAAAAGATAGAATCTCTCAGAGCTATGCTGCTAGTACGTCCCAGATTTCTGTCACCTAAGCTCTGGTTTGCTAATGTAGTGAGTCGCTCAGTCGCTCAATCCGGTGGTTATGGTATTCGCACTTTTTATTCCTTACATAAGTGATACCGACAAGCCCAGGATGGAAGATAGAGGGTTTCACTGTGCTTGATGAGTGTTAGCTAGTTCTTGCCCTCAATTCCATTCCACCTAGATCTGGGCCCCAGAGAGTGAAACATTCCAACCCCTACTGACACCCACCCAGCTGCATTCCATTCAGATATGTACTTTCGTTTATGAAGTTGTTTTTTGGGTCCGGTTTTCTAAAAGTACTCAGGGCTAAATTTTTGCATTTGTTGATGGATTCTTGCTGTTGTGCTACACCAGTTTCCACTGTAAGAGTCAATAAGAAATGTAGATAGGCAATCAGTCAAGATTCAAGTGACAGACGCAGGCTCCTTGTGAGCAGGTAAGTGCCATTTCATTGTGCATAGTTCAACACACTTTGAAAAGCGTCAAAGGGAACTACCAAGTCATTGATTCATTAAAGTAGATACACAAATTTACCTCACATTTTTGTAGCTCCTAAATGTGTGCTTAGCTTGCTAATCACCATACTCTTGAATTCATATGTCTATTAACTCAGGTCATTTAAACCATGCTAGAGATGAATGATTTTTACAGCATGCATTGTATACATGTAGTCAGTCAGTCCAACATTCTGAGTGAGCGGATCAGGGGTGGTCTCCAGTGGCGGCTCGCAGAGGTAACACTATGGGACGGTGAGGTGGGGCCGGGGAGGGAATTGCCTGGGGGTGGTGGAGTCTGACAAACGACAGCAGATATGTATTTACATTCACCTTTGCCATTGTATGTCGGACGTCACTACCTCCCCCACCTAGGCCCACCTCACCACCCCACTGTGGTGCCGATGCGAGCCGCCACTGGTGGTCTCCTAGCTTACAATTTAGTGGCAAATGCTATTGGCAGTTTAGTGGATTCATGTGCCTGCTACATCTATGTAAAATACCCAAAGTGTATAATTTCTATTTCTTGGTTTGTATTTGCTGTTTACCAGCTTTGCACCTGCTGAGTTCTCCATACTGGGTGATCCAACGTCATCTGTGGCATGCATTGGTGTTCTAGGTACCCATGCTGTTTTGAGGAGCAACCCTTACCTTGAGAGTCTATTATTTCTGCAGTAAGACAATCCAGTGCCTCAACACATCAAGAGCCCCAACAACTTGGCAAGTTAGCGTACACTTCCAAAATCCATACAAAGACACAACATGCCACCACAAAAGTGGGTACATCATCTCCCCTATGTACCTGAAACCAATCTTAGGTTTTCCTATAGGCATTTATAGATCTGTGTTAAATATATTTTAACTTTTCATTTTGTAACAAGAACAGATGGCCGTCTGACGGAAGACATAGTGACCTGGAAGTAATGCTTCAAAATATATCTGTAATAAAATAAAATATTAGAGGAGGGTCCTAGGGCTAGATTAACGACCCAACAGACACATGCCCTATTAACACCAAGTAAATTACACCACATTGACCCATCCCATCCCCACACTTGTCCCAGATGTTGCTTCCCAGAGGCAGACTTTGCACACATAACTTGGACATGTGATGAGATTGCTAGGTATTGGAGGAGGGTCTTTGTGGAAATTTCCCATATGACAGAGACGGAACTCCACACTTATAGGGTACACGCATGACCTCCCCAAAACCAAGTGAAGCTTTGTCTCCATTGCACTCCTCATTGCCAAAAGGGAAGTAGCCCTGAATTGGGGCAGCAAGTTTACACCCACATTGAAAACATGGCTACGTAGCATGGCATACTGCAACACTAACAGCAACACATATGCACTGTTGCTGCCGCCCGCTGCTAGGCCCCTTTATATATGGCAGCCAATCCACTCTTACCTATTGGCTGTACAGGATGCCGGAGACACTCCGTCCCCACAACAATACACCCCTCCAGGTACTGGGACAAACAGGGGAACACAAGCGTCCATTGGGCAAACAGTGACGCAATAGTGACTTGAGTACACCTGATCTCCCACCCCATTCAGTCAGGGTTGTCGTAATCAATGTTTATTTTTAAGACTTCTGCATGTCTATGGACCCGAAATTTAACATCAACCATGGTCAAACACCAAGCTGCACTGTGTTTCTGTTCAATTGATTATTGTGAAAATCAATGAATAAAATTTAAAACAAAAATGTTTATTTTGTCGCCTTTCACCTTATCTGAGTACTGGCTATAGTACTTATAAGGTCTATGTATCATTGGAGCTATTGGAATGGCATTTTCTGAGGACATTCTGCGACTTGTGAAGTGTTCTAAGCACAACTGGGTAAAATACCCTTACAGTAGCATTTGAATGAATACATGCACTTACATCATCGTGACTATTGAACTAAGTGCCTTATAACTGCTGTATGCAATGGTGAGGGAATGGCTTGGACAATGTCTAGTGTTGATATAAGAGGGATTTGGGGTTTGAATGCTGTATCATGCATGCTTTTTGTGCTAATTTTCTTTCCAGGTAAAATATTATATTTATGTGGTGGAGAGGTGTGGTGCAGTGCCCAGGGTAGCTGACTTTGGAGCATAGGATTCACGGTTCAATTCTCAGCTCCGGCAGCAGCTCAGCTCAGCACCATGTGACTCTGGGCAATAGCTCACTTGATTTCCACAACGGCCCCCAGTGCCTTGAGACCCGTTAGGGTGAGTAGTTTGCGCTTTATAAATATGGATTTAATTTTTATTTTTTATATGTACCATGAAGTAAAGGCTGACTTTGTGATCCTTGTCTCACTCAAAATGATACAAACATATCCAAGGGGCATGAAATACACACCTCTTCTCAACAGTGGCATGTTTGCCATTTCTAATATCAAGGAGCTGTACTAAGTATGCAGATGGGATTATGAGGGTACAGCACAAGGAAAGTAGTCTTAACATGCTAAATGTAGCACTTGCCATGTAGAGTGTATGTGTGTTGTCAATGAGATATTCCAATATTTAGAATCAAATGTTTGCAAAGGTCATATCCAAGGTCTTGTTTGTATATGACATCCAATTTTGCATTACATTGGGTTTCATTGTGCTACATAACAGATGACATTTGATAGTAAGTGTAAGACTGTTAGACCGCACATTAAAGGATAATTCTGGAACTACTTTTAGGTGTGAATATATCCATCCAGACTGTGTCCCATGTCCACTTGTAGACTTACATTGGAAGACAACTATGCTTCACTGTCAGGAAACTCACATTGCACTAATGATGAAGGTGAGTAAATACTGCAGATTGTACTGACCTAAATTGAGAACATTTATATTGTGTGAGTAATTCATCGACATTACAGTGATAGTACACATGCTTTTGGGACACAGAAACATATTATTGGTTAGTGAGATCAAAAAACTACAAAGTCAGCACTTGCCGTCATGTAGTCTCATGCTTTGTTATGAATTGGACACCAACTACATAGTTGTTTGCCTGCTATTTCAGTGGACCAGGCTGGCCAAGGACTATCAGGACCAGGAGCAGAGCGAGACATCAGTAGGCACGTCCTCTGGATACCACCAACGAGAAGGAGGAGGGACACGAACAATCAGGCAGGGCTAGTACGTCCACCATGACGGTGCCTTTAACATCTACAGCAGCAGCAAGGGTGGAGGCTGAAGAAACTGAAGGGGAGGACATTGATAGGGACACCTACAGCAAGGTGGGGAGGAATGTGGGTCTCCCCCGGCCCACAGGAACTTAACTTGGAAATGGTATCCCCATGGTAGGCCCCAGCACAATCTCGGCCTGCCATCGACTCCTCCCTAACTCTTGAGGCCCCCATTCCATAGGGTCCGCAGCACCGCCTGACACTTCTCCCCCTCCAAGTGCCTGCCCAGAAGAGCTGAGTAAGACATCTGCCCCGATACCCCACATCCATCGTGTGCTGCTCAAAAGCATCAATGTCGATTACTCCTGTGGCTGCATCCCAGTGAGTGATGGTGACATCTGATGTTTACCAGAATGTGTCCTATTGGGTCTTACAGGAGATCAGAGACAAACTCTGTATGTTCCGAGAGGCACATTCCAGAAAAATTGACAAAATAAATCCCTTCATCACTTCATTAGGTGCTGCTATTTTGTCTGCATTTGCCCATTGACTCACCCAAACCACTGTAGTAGTGTCTCCCAGTATATCTCCCCTCATTATTTCCCCTGCTATCCTTCGTACCCCTTATATTTCCCACTCCCATGAGGTGTCTTGTTGGCCAGCCACAGTGAGTCCACAAGTGCAGAGGATCTTCAAATTGTGAAGAATAAGCATGGGCGGAAAATCCGTTCCGCAATCCGCGAACGCTCGCGAATTTACGGAAAATCCGCAAATTCGCACGCAGCGGATTTTTTTTTCTTGGTGATACAATTTTGCGCCGTGCGGTGTAAGTTCGCAATTGCGAACATGTAGGTGCGGCGGGCAGCAACAATCTCACACTCGCGAAATTACAAAATTTGCAATTCTGCACAAGAAATCCACCAGCAAGCAGCATACACCTTCTGAAAATGATGATTTTTATCAGAATAACTCCTCAGGTTGACATTTGCCTGCCCTTTTTTGGATTTGAGGCCTTTTTACTTTCTTTGGATCACTTTTGGATTAGAAATAAACTTTCACAAGTAAGTTTGTTGGCATTACATTTGCTATTCTGCAGAAAAGCGAGTTTTGCTAAACTGAAAGCACTCAGCAGCAGGTGCAAAAGTTCAAATTCATCATTAGTAACCATTCCCTGTAGTGCTTCCTGACTGGGGCCCCTCCAGAGTTCAGTTGCTAGTTGCAACAATTGTATGACCCTGCTCTGACCCTCAAAGCCGGATCATAGAATAGCTACAAGTAGGCCACAAAGGTCCTGGAAAAAAAAATTGCACTGCAACAGAAAGCAAATTACAGATAAGGAAGCAGGTGCAGACTGGAATTTTAAAACAGTGACACATTAATAAATCAATCCCAAATTAATTCATGTCAGTTGAAGCAGGGCAGGTGTGCTTGCTTTTCCCCCCCATAATCTACAGTGATGATGAACCAGAGGGTGGCATTGATGTACCAGAGGGTGGCATGGGTGAAACAGAGGGTGGCAGTGGTGAAACAGAGGGTGCTGGGAACTTGTGATGATGAACCAGACGTAGAAACAACATAATCGCGACCATTGCGAGCCGACATGTAAGTTCGCAATTGCGAACTGGTACAAAACCCTTGCGAACTGGCAGAAATCCTTGCGAACACAAAAAAAAAATCCGCAAATTCGCAAGAATTCACGGATTTTGCGGATTGCGAGTTCGCAAATCCGCAAATTCGCGAATGCCAGAAACGCAAAATTCGCCCATGCTTAGTGAAGAAAGAGGACAGTGGGATTTCTTTTCTCCCTTTCCAATGGACAGTTTTTATTTAATTTATTTCCAAAAATATACATGTTTTCTTGTTTTGTGTTGTTCATTATGTATGCCTCCTTCAAAGTATGGAAGTTAACATCAGTAGGTAATTAGCTATGCTTTCAACATGATACGTTGTTACACATATGACCCTACTAATCTACATGTCTTACTCACACACATTTATTTTCACATATGTGGCCTACCACCAGAGTAACCAATTGACAATCATCAATTATTATGCAACTCAGTATTGACTTGTGACAAATACCTTTTTATTTGCAAATGTTGGGGGTATACATATTTTACTGTGATTATGTGGGATCTCTCTTGTGACTTTAGAATTTTTGTGGTGAGGATCTCTGTGAGTAAGTGCGTTTCCTGTGCTGATGTGTGTTTGGGTGTGATACATCTGCCTGTACAGTTGGTCGGTGTGCTTATAGAGGAGGTGACAGTGTCTGTACAGATGGGGGGGGGGGTGCCTGTACTGGGGGGAGGGTGCCTGTACAAATGGGGAGGTACCTATACCGGGGGTGAAGGTGCCTGTACAGGGGGCGAGAATGCTTGTACAGGTGGGGTCATGACTGTGCAGGGGGGCATATGCAGGGGGGTGGTGACTGTATATGTAGGGTGGTGCCTGTGCAGGTGGGTGGGGTGTGGTACAGGTAGGTGTGTTGAGTTTCCTCCTTGTGATATTAGACACACACCACATACTGTTGACATATTATCCAATATTTAAGACTATGAGCTTTTCATAAAGTAATTATTAAGTGTACTTACCAGGGTCTACCATCTGCCTAGTTTGTGGTATCTGACCATATGTCACACTCGTACGTGGAGAAGAGATCACTGTAGTATGTGATGTTCTGGCCAACATTAGAGGGCCTAAAATTTATATGAGTGTATTTAGTTTACATTCTAGATGGCACATGTAATAAACAATGTATCCTAGTTCAGTTTACAAGTTTGAGACTATTGATCGATTCTATTTAAAATATCTATGGGTTGTCTGATCACAATGTAGTAAATGGGACCCTCTTCTGGCCATATTTACGTACCAGTTTGTGCTGGTGGTATGGGTTGATGTTCCCCATGACGTTGCCTCCTTGCAAGTGCTGGGACATCTGCTTCAGTTGGTAAATCTACTTTGGCTTTATGTGGCAATAAAAAGACAGACAGTACCAACAAATGATGATTATGTACAACTTTTCACATATTTACTCATTTGTGTTTAGAAGACAACTGTGATGGTTATTAAATCAGGCACATTTTTAGTGCAATATACCAATGTAAAATTAAATCACCATCAGTGATGGGCCACTGTTTGTGAATGGCAAATTGAAAGTTACCATTTCCATCACAAAGGATTCTGGGACTTGTAGTGCAATAGAAAAAATGATACTCATGAGATTCTAACTTACCATGAATATTTGCACAAACTTGAAGTGGCTTCCATAGTCACATTTGCAGCATAACATACATATTCATCATTGTAAGCCATTATTTAAATCATCACATGCTACCTGGCACCACATACAGTAAGGTCATCATTAACAGGCAGCGCATTCAGCCGTAGGCATGAGCAGATTTTGCGGATTGGCAATCCGCGAATTTTCGGATTTGCGAATTTGCGGATTTTTTTTTTATGTTCGCACGGGTTTCTGCAAGTTCGCGAGGGTTTTGTACAATTTCGCAAATTGCGAAATTGTACAAAACGCGTGCGAACTTGCAGCAACCCGTGCGAACACAATTATATGAAGAGAAAGAAGCTCCTGGTCACAGGAACAGCACGGGGATTGCGCTCATGAAAGTCAAGGATGCAAAGGCCTCTACCCAGCATCACAGCTGATTTTCCACAGTAGATTTGGGAAGAGGCACACCTGTCCAGCCTCGAAGACGCTCATGATTGTTTTTGGGCTAATGAATGAGTCACTGATTTTGAGCATCAACTAGTTCGAGCGACCATGCAAAGGCCGCCCTCTACCCAGCATCACAGCTGATTTTCCACGGTAGATTTGGGAAGAGGCACACCTGTCCAGCCTCGAAGACGCTCATGATTGTTTTTGGGCTAATGAATGAGTCACTGAATTTGAGCATCAACTAGTTCGAGTGACCATGTGTTTGCTACTATGCAATCGCCCTGAAGGGCGCAGGGGTCCCTTGAGTGACCTGTGTAAGGCTGTAACTATTTTACAATGGCGCCAGCAAGCTGCCAGCGCCGTTGTAAAATAGTTACAAAGTTAGCTTGCACAGGAAGCACCTGCTTCGTTTTATCTAGTGGTTCCTGTGCAAGCTAACTTTGTAACTATTTTACAACGGCGCTGGCAGCTTGCTGGCGCCATTGTAAAATAGTTGCATGAGTGGGGGTTCAACTTTTGAACCCGTTACGTTCGCGGATTTTTTTTTGCGGATTTTGCGGGAAATCCGCAAAATTCGCGGATTTCCCAAAAATCCGCAAAATCCGCGAGCGTAACGGATTTCCCGCTCATGCTTATTCAGCCGGTGGGTGTGCATGATGGAGAGGATGTCCTTCTCAAGTGGGGTGAGGTGGAGACGGTTCCAGTTTGTCAATCAGGGAGAGCTCTGGACACCTCTATCCTTGTGAACTTCTCCTTCACCTACAACTTCTTATCCTGCCACTTCGTTTTGATGTCTGTGATGTATATGAAATTACACTTACTCTGCCCATGTGCAGAGTTTCTGCCCGAGTGCGGAGATTTCTCCCTGAGTGAGGAAACTCCGCCGAGTGCGTAACCTCCACAGTCGTAAAGATATTACTCATAAATCCCCTGGTGAATACCGAGAAAAGTAATTCAGTCAGACTTGTGGTCTAAAGTTAGACTTTTGGTCTAACTTTACCTTTGTGAATCAGGCCCTCAATGTTTTGAATTGTATTCATTTGGATATAGTATGCTCCTGGATGCACATATTGAGATACATTATTTGAAAAACATGAAACAGTAATGATGGGATATTTTTTCATTTAGTACAAAAGATTTGGTCATATTGTACACAGTAATCACAAACTGTCAGCAGGGTAGGCACTGCTGTGTCATTTATTGCTCCTGATGTCCAGCCTCGTCTTTGCTAGCTACATACCTAACCCTTTTCAGATAGGACTGAAATGATGTTTTGAGCATGGCAAGTGGTCCAAGTTACGGTGTGTGTACTTTAAATCCTTAAAAATGTCATGCACACGATAGCCATCATTCCTCAATTACACATGGTCACCCATTTATAAGGGAAAGATCCTAAACAACGAAGTTTAAATTATGATTTATCTGAACAACAAAGTCAGAACAACGAGGAATCCCGAACAACGAAGTCCTAAACCACGACTCTTCATTTCAGCGAATTCTTAAACCACGACACTCCTAAACCAGGACTCGGACTGCTGTCCCTGCTTAGGGAGGCAAAACTATGCTTGGCATCTCTCGGGAAAACGTGCCACAATATTCTTCTTTATCAGGGCCAGACTGGCTACCGGGTGTTTTGGAATGATGCTGAGCTGGGGGCTGATTTCGTTGATGGGGACCTGCGTGTGCTGAACGAAATTCGTTTTGCTTTGTTTATTTCAACCAACAAAACAGGGGTGCCAGTACTGATATGCATGATTCCAAAAAACTAATACCCACCAGAAACCTGAACAATAAATCAGAAATGGGGATTACTACTTAATAGTATTTTATTCAAAGTATTTGCAACATTTATCTCAACTTTTGATTCTTGGTACACAAAATATTTACAATAAACACGTGGGACATGAGGGTATTAACCAAACATTCAACCATTCATTCAAGATTCAGGCATATCACAGACAACAACAACATGTATGCATACTTGGGGAGGAAAAAAGATTTAAAAGTGAAACAGTGAAACAAATACCATAGTCTACAAATATTTTCCAAACCATTTAGACTGGCTGTTTTATGAGTACATTCCTATACTTCTACAGGGTCGATTCGAACTCCTTAAGATTAATATTATATGGTAATGTACAACAATAAGCTCTGGGTTCAGATAATTCGATGCCCAGGAGCTTCAGTAGACTGGTGGGGTGGGGCCTACGCGTTTCGAATCCCACTGAAGTCGCAGGGGATTCATAAATATATGTTTGGCTTATGTTAGTTATGAATATGAGCCTAGACATATTTTCATGCACATATACATATATCCAAATTTGGTCTTTAAACATAGCTAAGTGGCACCATTCAGAGTGCTATTAGAAAAGAACACCCTGCCAAGGTTGATAATAAAGGGTACTGTACAGGATCCGATTCTGGTAAGAGGGGAGCAATATCAAATGAATATCAAGACCCAAGACAACAAATAGATAACAGTCAGTTCATCTTTTTATAGAAAATAGATGTTTTTTTATTATTCTTTGTTTTGATGCAATCAGTCATTTTTAAGAAACAATCAAAAGCTAGCAAATTCTAGAATTTAAAACCATCAATGACATTCATCATTTCATGTGGGGACATAATTTTCCCCAAAGAAATAGGTGTTCCAATCACTCCAGGGTATTTCAAGGGGCTCAACAGACACTCACATCTTACGGTGGTCATTCATACTCATACAGGTTCAATCACTTCACACGGGTAAATCTCGTTTCGCCTACAACAAAAAGGTTGGACTCGATTTAGAAATTGATAATGAATTGTTCCTTGGAGGAGGTGTGTTGTAGGCATCCCTTCCAAATAGCAATTCCTATCCATATGTATCAAGGGTGAAGTAGTGGGCATCAACCATTGAAAAGTTACTGACCCCCTAAATTGGGATAGTAACCAATTTGCAAAAGGCACGTTGTTCCTTTTGGGCCCCTTCCCCTTTATGAATGTAAAAATATGTTTGTTGAGTAGAAAGAAGTGGTTAATGGGCCCACTGGCAAACCTTCCTTTAAGGTGAGCGGGCTGCAATTTAAAATGATAAGTTTTACTTTATTGAAAATCAGTCATAGACATGGGGGCCTGTTGACCCTTGCAGGCCACCATTCATGTGATTGCATTCAATTGGACTGAGCCACAATCTGAGACCTGCCTAATAAATATTAATTCACTCAATCCAATTCTGTTTTTTATGAACCAGCATACGGTTACATGGGTCAACCAACCTAAATGTGTGTAGGTCGGTTTGTTAAAGTATTTATTTGTCACAAAAAAACTGATCGCAAATTACAACCAGTGTTTTGAAACCAGTAAATCGGACACCTGGCCCTTAATGATTACTGCCTATGTTAAGCAATGTCAACTCCCTGCTATAAGTTTCCTATTTGCAGCAAATCACTACACTACCCCTGTCATGAGATTTGCATTTCGTAAGTGGCATTTTTTAAAAATAAAATAATGCTTCAAAGATAAGCAATGTAATAGGAGGGATAGGGTTTTTTTCCTGTCTTTCATAATCCAAATGTTGCAATAAAAGATTTGTTCTGGTAGAATGACATTCATATTAGTAAATTCAACCCCAACCACTCCTGAGTTTGTGCTTCTCCATACAAAACACTTAAAAAAATATACTGCCAGCTAGTATGGATGGCATTTGATTGCTACACCTTGTAATCCTCATTGTTTTATGTAACATTTCTTTTAGACTGATTTACACATATCTCATTCATTGTCTCTGTATTATGTGTTAGTGATATAAAGTGCTCTGACACCCTGCACTGGTATGAGTATGAGTAGCATTATAAAATAAATTAAATGCATGTGAGAGAGGGGATATGGATAGAAGAGGGGCACTGGTGGAGAGTGGTACTGAGGGAATATGTGAAGCAGGAGGTCATGGGTGGGAGTGCCAAACAAATTGTCTCACTGGGTGCCAGCACCGCAAAAGTCGACCCTGTTGTCAATATTTATTGTGCTCTGTCTTTGTTTTTGTAAGACTGTAGTGTATGGGGATCTGCTGGGCTCTTGACAATTTAAAAAACATAGATTGGCTGAAAACAAATATTTTGTTCTAAAAAAGCTCACATTGCCAGGAAAGTGCTTGGTACAGAAAAGAACTACATTGTGTGTGGATGTGTTACTTGTGAAAAAGAAGAATTCTGTTGCTCACTGTTGGACTGGCCCTTTTGGCAGGTTCACCCCGAAACTTTTTGCTTTTTCCTAGCCGATTTCTGTAACCTGGTGTTGGTGGTTTTCGGTCTCTGCACACTTTTTCACTGTGGTCCAGTGTAAAGTGCGTGCGCTCTCTCTGTGTGTGGTGAGAGTGACCTGCCCTCCCATAGGAATTCATGGGGAGTATGTGTGACCATGGTAGTTCCTGATGTGTGGGGAGTGCAGGGTCGAGTTTGGTATGTGCGAACTGATGAGATTGAATGCTGTGCAATGAAGTATGCGGCATGATTGTGTCTAGTGTGGAAATGCGTCTTCTAGAAGTTGGCATGTTTGTGTAATTTGTGTCTGGCGTGTGATTGGCTGGAGCTGGCTGGTGAGCCTGACTCCAGGAGTCGGGATGGGTCTGCCCCCGTGGTGAATGGAGAGATTAGCATGTTGATGTGAGGGAGGAGTACACCTGGGACCTGAATAGGGCTGGGTTTTCTCTCTACAATGCTGGCTTCACCCCCTGTGGTGCGTCCGATGTCCCTAGCCTGGCCAGTGAAAGGAGTTCCCCATAACCAGTTGTAGCTGGTTCTCACATTGCCTGCACCCTGCTAGACAAAGGATTTTGTGTATAAAAAGAGGCTGTGACCTCTTGTAAAATGTTCTTGTTTCTGACTGGAATCAACCAGGGGTGTGCTGCTGAAGGGGCCCAGGGGAAGGATTGCCTCCCTAGGCCCTGCCCAGCCCCTGGATACCCTGGATGCTGATGGACTTTCCTTTGTTGGGAGCTGCTTGCTCCATCTTTTTGAGATCCAGGACTTTGTGGGACCCTCCTGCCCTCTTCACCTATGAGGGCTGTGCTTCTGGGACCCTTCTGGTTGTAGGGGTCATTCCTGTGGGCTTTTCTATGCCCCCAGTTCCTTGAGAGCGCTTTATTCTGCTTTTCTGGGCAGAGCGCGATAGTTTTCCCTTGGAGGGAAGCGCTCCTGCCCCTTTTGTGTGCTCGCATTTGTATTTTTGTACTCGGGTGCCTACCCCGATAATGGCCGCTATTTTTATATTTTAAATAGAGGGAGCCTACCCCTTATGTTGTTTTTTAATGCGGTGGCGGCAGTAAGCCCCGGGTCCCAGGAGGGGGCCTGGGTGAAACCACAGGGCAGCAAGGGCGCCAACGGCAGTGCAGGGCTCCCAGGAGTCCAGGGGAGCCCCGCAGAAGAAGCGCTGCTGCCGGTTGAAGAGGAGAGCAGCCCCCGCGTAGCCGGTGAGTGTGATACGTGAGGGGCTCCGTGGAGGGCCCAGGTTAATGCTGAGAAAGGCGCAGTGTGAAAAGAGCCTTTAGGGCAGCCCCAGATGGCAGTGGGCTGCCCCACCATTTCCAGTACCTAGGTAGCTCCCGGGGCACACTATTCATTTAAAAGGGCCAGAGGAGCCCGTGCTGAGACCCGCGGCTCCAACGATGAGGGGCATGATTGTTTAAGGAGCCAGTGTGCTCCCCGCGGTATATGTTGGATGTCTAGCGCGCAGGTGTCTCCATTGGGTACATTAATTCTCTAGATCCATATGGCTCCAACGTTGGTCTCAGTGCTTTAGGAGCCAGTGTGCTCCCTGGGGGCAATGTTATTTGTAGAGCCTGAGGGCTCTGACAATGGGCATGTTTTGTGTCAGAGCCTGTGTGGCTCCAGCAGTGGGCGCAGTTTGTCCCAAGGGCCATTGAGAGCCCATGCCGCAGTTTTACATTCCCAGCTGCCCAGCAATCAGTGGGCAGCTGCACCGTTTAGGTGCAATTTGAGAGTCCCTGGGAAGTACAGAGATGGCACAGTGGTGGCAGGCCTTCCACAGCTGCGCAGCACTTAGTGCCAGCTGCAGCATTTAGGCCCTTGGGATTGTTCCCAGGTGCCCAGCAATTAGTGGGCAGCTGCAACGCTTAGGTTTGCGCCTGTGGCGCACCCCTGACTGGCGCTGCGTGGCAGCGCACCCTGACATTCTGGACACAGGGCATTTGAGCCCCTCCTTGGGATGGCCAGTAGGCCAGGGGGCTGGTATGTGGGTAGGGCGCAAGACCCTAGTGTGATTTTTGCGCAATGTGATGTTACTATGTTTATGATGGTAATTGCCTGATGTGATTTTTGCCCAATATGATTTTACTATGTTTCCAGATCCCAGGTGGTAGATCAGTTGATTGAGAGAGGTCCTGAACTGGTGGGAGAGTTGTGTTCTGGTGGGTGCTTCCCTGGGAGGGTGCGGAACCCCAGAAGTAGAGCTAGGGTGGGGCATTCTTGCCCGTGACCTGTGGTCAGCTTGAGGGTGTGGACCCTAGGTTGAAGGATTGGTGGTAGTTTGGAGCTACACTGAGAGGGAGAGTGGAGAATGGCTATTGTGTGCCAGGGGTTACTGCCCCCCACTCTGTGAAGTGGTTAGGACATGAGACATTTGGATGGCCTAGGGCCTGGTCCTGGCCGTGGATGACTAGGGAGTGCCAGTGGGGTATCCTAGTTGGGCCAGAGAGCTCTTGTTGAGAGAAATCCATTTGGGTTCAGAGTGGCGTAGAACCGGAGGGTGTCCCTGCCGTGCGGGTCCGTGTCCGTGTTTTGTCACCCAAAGCAGGGAAGCCCATCAGTGGAGTGATTGGTCTACCCTGCGTTTTGGCTGGAAGGGGGTTGTGTTGGACCCGGTCCATTTGGCAGGTGCACCCCAAAATGTTTGGCTTTTTCCTAGCCCATTTCTGTAACCTGGTGTTGGTGGTTTTCGGTCTCTGCGCACTTTTTCACTGCGGTCCAGTGTAAAGTGTGTGCGCTCTCTGTGTGTGTGGTGAGAGTGACCTGCCATCCCATAGGAATGCATGGGGAATATGTGTGACCATGGTAGTTCCTGATGTGTGGGGAGTGCAGGGTCGAGTTTGGTATGTGCGAACTCGTGAGATTGAATGCTGCACAATGAAGTATGCGGCATGATTGTGTCTAGTGTGGAAGTGCCACTTCTAGAAGTTGGCATGTCTGTGTAATTTGTGTCTGGCGTGTGATTGGCTGGAGCTGGCTGGTGAGCCTGGCTCCAGGAGTCAGGATGGGTCTGCCTCGGTGGTGAATGGAGAGATTAGCATGCTGATGTGAGGGAGAGGTACACCTGGGACCTGAATAGGGCTGGGTTTTCCCTCCACAATGCTGGCTCCACCCCCTGTGGTGCGTCTGATGTCCCTAGCCTGGACAGTGAAAGGAGTTCCCCATAACCAGTTGTAGCTGGTTCTCACATTGCCTGCACCCTGCTAGACAAAGGATTTTGTGTATAAAAAGAGGCTGTGACCTCTTGTAAAAGGTTCTTGTTTCTGACTGGAATCGACCAGGGGCGTGCTGCTACTGGGGTCAGGGGAAGGCTTGCCTCTTTGGGCCCTGCCCAGCCCTTGGATACCCTAGATGCTTATGGACTTTCCTTTGTTGGGAGCTGCTTGCCCCATCTTTTTGAGATCCAGGACTTTGTGGGACCCTCCTGCCCTCTTCACCTATGAGGGCTGTGCTTCTGGGACCCTTCTGGTTGTAGGGGTCATTCCTGTGGGCTTTTCTATGCCCCCAGCGCCTTGAGAGCTCTTTATTCTGCTTTTCTGGGCAGAGCACGGTCGTTTTCCCTTGGAGGGAAGCACTCCTGCTGCTTTTGTATTTTTGGTCTCGGGTGCCTACCCCGATAATGGCCGCTATTTTTATATTTTAAAAAGAGGGAGCCTACCCCTTATGGCGTATCTTGATATGCCGCATTTTTAGTTTATTCTCGAGGGAGCCTACCCCTCATTTATGGCCCGAGTATTCACCGCTGTGGCCGGTCTGAGAACCGGAAGTCAGGCAGGCCCGCCCGGGACATGGGCGGGGCCTGTCCTCAAGCAGGAAGAGGCCGGCGCGAACTCTCATGGGGCTCCCATTTGGAAAGGAGAGCCCGCGGTGGCGGCAGTAAGCCCCGGGTCCCAGGAGGGGGCCCGGGTAAATCCGCAGGGCGGTGAGGGCGCCAACGGCAGTGCGGGGCTCCCAGGAGTCCAGGGGAGCCCTGCAGAAGAAGCGCTGCTGCCGGTTGAAGAGGAGAGCAGCACCCGCATAGCCGGTGAGTGTGGTGCATGAGGGAGAGGCAGAGTTGAGCGGTCCCACATGATAGCGGGCCACTCCAACGGTCTGGCCATAATTATTTCAGGGGCTCCGTGGGGGGCCCAGGTTGATGCCGAGAAAGGCGCAGTGTGACGAGAGCCTTTAGGGCAGACCCAGATGGCAGTTGGCTGCCCCACCGTTTCCAGTACCTAGGTAGCTCCCTGGGCACACTACTCATTTAAAAGGACCAGAGGAGCCCGTCCTGAGCCCCGCGGCTCCAACGATGAGGGGCATGATTGTTTAAGGAGCCAGTGTGCTCCCCGCGGCATATGTTGGATGTCTAGAAGCCAGGTGGCTCCATTGGGTACATTCATTCTCTAGTGCCATATGGCTCCAACGTTTGTCTCAGTGCTTTAGGAGCCAGTGTGCTCCCTGAGGGCAATGTTATTTGTAGAGCCTGTGCACTCCAACGATGGGCATGTTTTGTGTCAGAACCTGTGTGGCTCCAGCAGTGCGCGCAGTTTGTCCCAAGGGCCATTGAGAGTCCATGCATTCCCAGCTACCCAGCAATTATTGGGCAGCTGCACCGTTAGGTGCAATTTGAGAGTCTCTGGGAAGTACAGAAATGGCACAATGGTGCCATGCGTTCCACAGCTGCGCAGCACTTAGTGCCAGCTGCAGCATTTAGGCCCTTGGTATTGTTCTCAGCTGCCCAGCAATTAGTGGGCAGCTGCAACGTTTAGGTTTGCGCTGGTGGCGCACCCCTGACTGGCGCTGCGTGGCAGGGCGCCCTGACATTCTGGACACAGGGCATTTGAGCCCCTCCTTGGGATGGCCACTTGGCCAGGGGGATGGTATGTGGGTAGGGCGCGAGGCCCTAATGTGATTTTTGCGCAATGTGATGTTACTATGTTTATGATGCTAATTGCCTGATGTGATTTTTGCGCAATGTGTTTTTACTATGTTTATGATGGTAATTGCCTAATGTGTTTTATGGGCTAGAGTGATGTGGTGCTAGGAAATGTAATGCATTTAGTATGTTTTACGCACCCTGCATTGATACCTCCAGAGATGGTTTTTCCTGTGGAGGTTTGTGTTAGTGAGATTGTATTTCACTATGAGTTACGCCCCTAAATGTGATTTATTCTTAGGAGGCAGAGTCTAATGGGTTTAGACCAATGAGAGATTGCTTACTGTAGTTAGACTGTTTAGACCTAAATGTGATTGCTGCGTAATGTGCTTTGCCTTTATGCTTGTGTTATACTTCTAATGGTGCTCATGCTTAGAAGTTTGCTTTGCCTACTATAGTTTATACTAGAGAGGTTTTGTGTCCATGCGTGATCTAGGCCTATGGTTATTAGTTTTGCGTGGTGTGTACCTACCTGTTACCAGTGGTTACTGGTTGTGATCTATAATTGTTATTTGGTGTGACAGTTATTTTGAGGGGTACTTCTACTTAGTGCTGATTCTGACAGTGGCCCACGTGGCCCTGTCTTGGTGTAAATAATCCCTTGTGAATATTGCCCGTGCCAGTTGGTACAATGTATATTGTGTGATTACTATCTGATGTGTTTTGACAATACAAAAGGTATTTTTATATAAGCTTGTGTGCAGTTCCTTTTGTGGTGTGCCTAGGATGTTGTTGCTGTTGTGTGCGTGCGCAAATGCTTTACACATTGCCTTCGGGATAAGCCTGTCTGCTCGTGCCAAGCTACCAAGGGGGTGAGCAGGGGTTATCCTGGCGTGTGACTCCCTTGAACTAACAACGAGGAGCTTAGAGGGAAATGGGGTCTTAGGTCGCCCTCCACTCAATATATATTTTCACAAAAAAGACCTAGACCACAGCGCATCTATAAATTATCTATTTAATGTTGTACCATATGTTGCAAAGCTTTTGCAAATAACACCTATATTTTAATTAATGAGGTAGGAGGTACATCCATGTTATGCCATATTTAAAAGAATTTGCCCATCCCTTGAAAAAATATTAGCAGTTGTGAGACAACAAATAACACACACCTATGTGCCAAACTCAGATAGGTAGAAAAAAGTGTGTGTGAGCAGGATGGCGCCTCACGGGCGCACCACCAACGGGAACCTGGCAGGTACTCACCAGGATTGCCCTGATCTCATCATTGGCACCATCAAGCTCCAAAGAAAGAATTGTGTCCAAAAACAAACAAAGATGTGTTTGTGAGAAAGTGCAGTGTATAGAAACGCCGAATGATTCTCGCGATAGAACACCAATGCAGTGGCCTAAAAATTTGGTTCCTGTTGGTGGTGCGCCCGTGAGGCGCCATCTTGCTCACACACACTTTTTCCTACCTATCTGAGTTTGGCACATAGGTGTGTGTTATTTGTTGTCTCACAACTGCTAATATTTTTTCAAGGGATGGGCAAATTCTTTTAAATATGGCATAACATGGATGTACCTCCTACCTCATTAATTAAAATATAGGAGTTATTTGCAAAAGTTTTGCAACATTTGGTACAACATTAAATAGATAATTTATAGATGCCGCTGTGGTCTAGGTATTTTTAGTGAAAATATAGCGTGACTCCCTTGCCCTGACTAGAATGGTGGTTTCTGCCTGGCTTTGGCGTAAGCCTTAGTCAACCCGAAATAGCCAGTTCTAAAACTCACAGTTAAGTTAGCCAATGGCTAAAGTGGGCTGGCCCACTGCCCCATGCTATATGCTTTAGTGGGCAAAAGAAAAAAGAATGACCCAATGGAGACCAAAGAATGAAGAGGGCTTGCTGAAGCTTCTATACTTGAGCATATTATGAGTATAATTTTAGTACAACCACCATGTCTTGGCTAACACAATACCTAAAATACAGTTATTACTAATAACAGTTTCTCTGCTATATGATGTAACTTTGCCTGGCGCATTCCAACAGAAGACCACAGCTGGCGGTCTGCTGAGAAAACCACACCCAGATTTCTGCCCTGTACCGGTCACAGAACAATAACTGGCAGTCTGCATTACAGACAAAACCTGTCTGTTTGTGAGCCAGCTGCTCTTTCCCCAGCCATTGTAAGATATGTATGAACAAAGATCATAAGGCCAAACCCTTTCAAGCATTTTATCATTCCTAGTTCAATAACATGACGGTCAGTTATTTGGGCAATTTTAACATGCTTTTCAACCATAAAAACATATCAAACATAAATATACAGGTGTGGCTAGGTAAAAAACACAGAGGGTAGGGCTTGTATTTTGGGTAAATCACCAGGAGAAGAAAAAGAAGCAAAGTCTTAGTGCGGTAGAGATACTTATTTTTGAGATGAGGTGGGGGCACAGACATCCCTTCTATTGAAGCTAGAAAATGGTAACAAGGACAAGGAGTGAGGAGGTGCTAGTTGATTTTAGATATTTGAGATTTGCAATAGGTAGTGGATTCCACTGGAAAATTTTATTTAACTATGAGATTGAAGCATCTTTGTTTTACAGACCAACCTTCCAACACAGAAAATTCTCCTCACGCTTCAGATTTAATTTTAGTAGAATCAACAGTCTTAAAAGTGATGAGGCTCAGGGGCGTAACTCAGGCCCTTGCTGCCCCTGTGGCATGGGGGGAGCATCACTCGAGGAGGCCCCCAATCCTTGAGAGGGTCCCCAATCAGCCCATGGTCAATAAATATATGTGAGATACAGGAGGTTCAGTGGGCTGGCATATTTCGCGGGTGAGCTTCATGATTTTGCTTTACACCAACAACGAGGCTGCAGGAAGCCACACGTTACTGAATCTAAAAAATTGTTCTGAACCAAAATCAAAAATAAATTAGAGGGCAGTGAGACTTGAAGAGGAGATGGATAGTCTCTAGATGCCTTCCCGGGAACAGTGGTCCTGAATATGGAACTCTATGTTTGAATGTAAATTTACTCCCTTGCAAGCTCAAGCAAAGTACCTAACATCTCAAGTTGATGAACACTTTCTATTTTTTTTTTTTTTATAAAGTTTTTTATTTGCATCAAAGGATCACATAGGCAATAAACAATTCATTTTTTCACGAAAGAAAACAGAAACAGAAACAAAAATATGACAATATTCCATAATTGCATTTAGATAAATATATAAATAGCATTATCTAAACAGTGCAAAACATAAAATTAAGAATCGATAAACTTGTATTTTGAAACACATCTGCTAAGACATGAATAGCCCCCATATTCTGTCAATTTTCCGTCTGGCCTGCACTCCTCTTGAATCTGCAATAGCGGCTTCCATACTATGAATCTCCTTTACTAAACTCCACCATTCTAAAACTGTTGGTGGGTTCTTTTGAATCCATGCTCTTGCAACAATTAACCTTCCACAAGTGATTAGGACATTCAACAGATCTTTAAACCTTTCCCCCCCATTGATACCTACGCAAACATCAATATTTGAGAATGAGAAAGGTTGCTCCAGCCTCTCAGTGATAACCTTAGTTATTCCTTCCCAGTATTCCTTGAGGTGAGGGCAAGTAAAAAACATGTGGACAATGTCCGCACCACTTAAATCACATTTAGGGCATTTCGTTTTATCTGAGTGAATGTTATTCGTTGCCCATTTAAGTATCCTTTCAGGCGTAAAATATAATTGACAGATTGTTTTAAACATCTGCAATTTTAAGCTGGAAGATTGAACTGTTGTATTTAGGCTTTTAAATGATGTAACAATTAAATCTGTAGGAATACTCATTGCCAATTTCCTATTCCATTTCTCTGTTAAAATAGTAGCATCGCCGGTCTTGAGATCAGAAAAGAGCTTATAACCCAGACTTATGATAGATTTATCAGCATCTCTATAAATGCAGTCCCATATCTCAGATTCTGAGACTGTAGTAAGTTCTATTTTTTTCACCAAGTAATCTCTAATCTGATAGTATTTAAACCTAGCTATTTCTGGTAGGTTGTCGCAAAGTTTCATTTTATCAAATGCCATAAAACCAAGATGATCATATAGATCCCCCAGAAGTCTAATACCAGAGTTTAAAAACATTTGACAGGCTGCGTCATGAAAAATAGTAGGAAAGCCGGGATTGCCCCATAAAGGTGTTTGACTATGAAAAAGAGATGTATTGCATTTAGCCATAATAGATCACCAGATACTCACAGTGTCCCTTATGGTCTTAAATTTAACCCTTTTAAAATAATTGGGGTCATTCATCCTATACACAAACATATTGACATCTAATCCTAGTAGAAACTTGTGAAAATATAAACATTTATCCAGAACTGCCAAACTGCAGATCCGAGTCATAAATGCTGACCAGTAGTAAAATTTGAAGTCCGGAAATAGCAATCCTCCTTGACTAAAGGGAAGTTTAAGCAGTGATACAGCACGCCGGGCTTTTTTATACCCCCATACAAAGCTGCCAATGATACCTTCTAGTCTAGTGAAAAAGGAATTATTGACCCGCAAAGGGATTGTTCGAAACAAATACAAGAATTTAGGCAGAATTTTCATTTTTATTAAATTTATTCGACCAATCATATTGATAGGAAGTTTATGCCATTTCTTAAGATGCATGGCAGTTTCTTTTAATAAGGGTTCATAATTTAGTCCTATGATGGAATCAATGTCTGAGCATATCTTAACACCTAAGTAGGTGGCTATATTGCTAATTCCAGGGACAGGGGTAGTAGATTGGTAATTCATGACAACTTGGGTTTTGGTGGTATTAAGTTTGTAACCAGAAACTGAGCCATAAATGCCAGCTTCTATTAAAATACCTTTCATAGTCTTAGCGACATCTGGGGTAAAAACTGCGATATCGTCAGCATATACAGTGATATCTAATTTATCTAATCCATTAAAAAAAGGGCAAATTAATGTTTGATGTTGTAAAGCAATTAAAAAAGGCTCTATTGCAAGAGCAAAAAGTAATGGTGATAAAGGGCACCCTTGCCTTGTCCCTCTTTTAATGGAAAACAAAGAAGAGCATTTTCCCATATATGAAATCTTACCCATAGGATTATCATATAAAGATTGAATCCATCGTAGATGTTTTCCTTTGATACCAAATGCCTGTAATGCGGCCCACAGAAAACCCCACCCCACCCGGTCAAATGCTTTTTCAGCGTCTAATAAAATCATACCGAGTGGGGTGTGTTTAATCCGTGCCGCATCAAAAGCTGATATAGCCATGTTAATATGTGCTGTGGTGTCACGCTTAGGGATGAATCCATGTTGTTGGGGAGAGACAAGTTGGGACATATATGGAGCTAATCTAGTAGCCAGTACTTTGGCAAAGATTTTGGCATCGCTGTTAATAAGAGAGATAGGCCTATAAGATCCCCTCTCTTGTGGTGCTTTACCTTTTTTCAAAAAGAAGATAATTTGAGTTAGATTCCATGATCTGGGTGCTTGTTGCCCTTTACCAATAGCACTAATCACATCAACAAATAGTGGTAGTAATTCTTCAGTGCAGTATTTATACAGTTCCAAGGGAATAAGATCTTCCCCAACAGCTTTACCCATTGCAAGAGATTTAATTGCACCCCTAACTTCTAAAGGCGTGATCTCGGCCTCTAATTGAGCCGATTGGTCTGAATCTAAGTTATTGACTTTATTAACATCAATATAATTATTAATACAGTCATCTAAGATAACATCTTCCGGTGTATAAAGAGTTTGGTAGAAAGAAGCAAACTGTTGTAAAATCGATTTTGGATCACAAAATAATTGATTGTTGTCCCCTTTAATTTCTTTAATCATATTAATGGAGCGATCTTCCGCAACTTTGTAAGCCAATAATTTCCCACTTTTATCTCCATTTTCTTACTGTTCCATATGATATTTTCTAAGTTTATTAATGCTTTTATCCCTCAGAAGGTTTTTAATTGCTGCTTTAAGCTCAATTAATTTGAAATTTAGATCTTCTAAGTTTAAAGCATTGTTACAAATAGCATCAGATATCTGGAGTTCAATATTCCTAATTTCATTTAACCTTTGCTGATTTATAGTTCGAAGTTCTTTATTTTGTCGCCAAATGTATTGTTGGGTAAATCCCCGTATGCTAGCTTTACATGAATCCCAGACTATCCATGGTAAACTTGATTGTCTGTTGATATCAATGAATTCTTTTATATGCTCTCTGAGCTGATTTATAAACATGGCGTCAGAGAATAAGTAACGTGGAAAAGAGAAGGAGCGAGTAGTTTTTTCCTCAGTTGTAAGTGTAAATGTTATAGAAATCGGGTTGTGATCAGACGTCACCCTTGGATATATATCCATTGAACATTTGCACTTATCAAGAATCAAGCCTGAGGCCCATATCATATTGATGCATGAGCATACCTTATGAGCAGCAGAATAAAAAGTGTATCCAGCTATATCAGGATTTAAAGATCTCCATACATCTTTTAAAAGATGAATTGCTGCCAGATCTACAATTGCAGCTCTAGTTTTCCTCATCCTTTGAAAAGCATTTTTTCTTGTGATATCCAGTTTATAATTCATTATACAATTAAAATCTCCTAGCACAATTATCTCTCCCCTCCAACCCAGTAATTCCATATTAATTTGGTCAAAGATTATAGGCTCATCTTGATTAGAAGCATAAACTCCACATATTGTAAGTTTATAATTTCCTAACTTTATCTGCGCTATCGCCCATCTGCCAGCTTTATCGGTTAAAGTCTTAATTATTTCACATTTCAGCCCTTTATGTTTTAAGATCGCTACTCCCCTAATAGAAGCATTAAATTCCGTGCAAACTATTGGATCAAATCCTAATTGTTTAATCAATTGTTTGTCTTTATAGGCAATATGTGTTTCAGTTAGAACTACTATTTGCGGACTATACATCCTAAGTTCCTCATAAACAAGACGGCGCTTAATTTTATTGTTTAATCCTGAAACATTCCAAGTTAAGCACTTTATTAAATACATTCTAAATTATATATTTCCTTACCTATGTAACCAAAAAAAATAATCACAATCAGTGCCTTGTAAAACGTCTTAATTTTTTCTTTTTCATTTTTGTGTCCTTTGATGCAATTTTTACCCCAAACCATTACTTCCCTTAACTCACCCCACACTCTGATACTACCTCCCCCCACCCCGTGTTTACCTGTGGATCCCCCCTTCCTGTTGACTGCCGTTCACTTGGCAGTAGGTGGGTGGAAAGAACGCTAATCGGGTCCAGGTATTTATAGTTAGTCCATACGACACAGTACTACACATATTCTCATTGCCTCTATTTTAGTTTCTTCAATGTCATATAAGCAATCAATTAATATCCTGCAAAAAAATTTTTTGTGAGTGACGGGAAGCTAGAAAGATATAAAAAAAAAACACCATATCACCTCTATTACGCCAATATTTACTTCACATTAATCCTGAGTTCAATCATTTCCCAGTTTTCCAAGAGGTAATTGCTTTTTCAACCTCATCTACATCCCAAAAAAAATATGAACGGCCATTTTTTATCACTTTTAGCTTTGCAGGTTCTTGCAGATAAGCTTGAAATCCGAGTTCTTTGATCGGATCTATAAATTGTTTTAGCTTCCATCTTTTCTCTAGCGACAATTTACTTAAATCCGATCTCACAAAGAAGGTGACTGACTCAATAGTGACTGGGGTATTAGGACGTGCTTTCAAAGAGATGGCTTGTCGAAGCAGATAGTTGCCAATGTAAATCAGAATAGGTCTTGGAAATTTCCCGCTCTTATCTCTCTGGAATAAGGGTAATCGATGCGCACGCTGGATCTGTGAATCCCAATCCCAGTCTGAGAGATCAGGAAAAGCCTTTTGAAACAAATGGGTAATGTATGCCCTCGGATCTGCCCCCTCTGCTCCTTCCGCAATACCAAAGACACGAAGATTCTGCCTTCTATTCCTATTCTCCAAATCCTCCAGTTTGGCCTGCATCTGGGTTATTTGTGAATCGTGCCTATTCAATTCTGCCTCAGAGCTTTGCGATCTCTCTTCTGTAGCAGCCACTCTCTGCTGCAATTCTTCTATGTCCTGTGACACTGCTCCCAATTTACATGCCATCTCTTGTAAAGAAATTTGAGTTCTGTTGTTGTCCTCTCTCATTTGCTGATAGTGAGTTTTGGCCTCTTGTTTCTGTTCGTTTAAGAGGTGTAAAATTGTCTGAAAAGAAGCAGTCACCTCACCCTGCGGTATCCATTCAGCTGCCCCAGTTGATGAGAATGAAGTATTGTCACCCAAGTGCATTACTTGTATAGATTCACTTAGTGGGGTCCTTAAAACCTCTGGAGTAGTAGCCTTAGGCATATCACACATATCACCAATTATGCTGTCACTATTGCTAGTATTGCTGCAGTCGATTAACACAGAAGCTGAAGCAGTATTATCTCCAGTAAATATCAGGGTGGATGCAGAAGAGTGAGGTTGTAACTGATCCATTGTACTAGCTCCAATGCTAGCTCCAATAACCTTTAATTTCTCAGTAAGAATAGGTTGGGTAGGGCTGAGTGGAACATCCACTTTTGTTTTGTCGGTGGATACAGTGATTACATCATTGGGGCTATTACCAGATAGACGTAGAGCCATGGTTTTCACACCACCCTTAGCCTGAACCCATTGTCTGATAGGGCTGTTTTCAGCGATAGCCTTCAAGGCGTTTGTCTTCGTTTTGCCCGCCATTTTAACCATCTTATTCTTACTTTTCCCCTTGGGCTTTTTAGGTACTGTTTTGTTTTTGTCTTTAATCAAACATAAGGGCGTGTTACTCCCCTGTTCATTGACATCCACATATTCTTCATCTGTTTCACTTATGTCTACGTTAACATCATTTTCAATTCCTTCAGTTTCAGTAGCCTCCACAGCACAGCCTTTATCGAGGGAGAGACTAGTGACATTAGTAGCATTAGTAGCGCTAGAGGAAGTTTTAGCGTTGGTGTCAGTACTGGGTGAATTCAGTATTGGAGACTGAAGTGCTTCAGGGTCGATGTGGTGGGCAAAAGTGCTGCTAATATTGTTAATAGTGGTAGTGCTAACGGTGGGATTTAGATCAGCAATGTTCTCCGTTGCCACCACCGCTGAAGCTCCGTTTCCCAATAGAGCTGTATCTAAGGCCCGTACCTCAATATTAACCTGAGCTGTAGGAGCTGTGGTAACTGTAATAGCGGCATTTTGAGAATGCTTCACAGGGTCTTTTAAGTTATTCTGCTCCCCTTCCTCCACATTTGCAGCATTGCCTCCCATTTGACCCTTATCAACTGCATTACCTTGGTTACTTTTTTGCGCCTTTTCAACAATGTTCTCTGCTGCTGCTGCCGCTGCTGTGCCTGTTCCCCCATTTACTCCAATCTGTATCTCCTGCTCAGTGCCCTGAGCCGAGTCCACGATGGTTTTCTTACTTGCTAGTATCTCGTTGATTGCAGTCACCGACAAGGAAACTGCCGAGGCTCCTGCTCTCCCGCTCGCTGTAGTATTGCGCGTTGTCCGTGTGGGAGGTTTCGGCGCCATCCTGCTGACGCTCGCTCTCTCCGGCTGGGCTGGTGCCGGTGCTATGGAGGAACGCAGACCTGGCCAGCGGATCGCTGCTGAAGCTGATGTCGATCCCAGCTTAATCCACGCTAACAGGCTTACCCAGCCCCGCCAAGTCCTTGCAGTTACTCGCTGCAGTTGCGGTGTCTCCTTTCTTTTAGCATCGGCGAAGAAAAATAAGCTTTGAAAACAGCTCCTGACCTGCCGTAACTTCCACATCAGCCAATGTTACGGTATTACTCATATGATCGAGGTGAGGTTGCTCCGTGCTCCATGCTGTAGTTTGAATTGTATAACAGCGGTTCACGGTCAGCGCTGTATACTGTGTCGGATCATAGCGCTCATAGCGCGGTTGTTGCTTCGGACCTGGACCAGGCTCAGCGTTCCCACTCCTGGCGGTGTCAATCCGCCATCTTGGATCCGCCGGAACGATCACCAGATGAACACTTTCTAGACCACTTACACTGGCCCTTCCAGTTTCTGGAAATTGATGCACTGCCAAGAACCTTTAGGTGGCCTCTCACATTTAATATTCAAATGCAAGCCAATTCAACCCCTTTGGTTTGCAGAATCATGGGTAATTGATGAGCTGTTTCACGATGTCATTGGCCAGAACTCCACTTCTATCTATGAGGTCATGCAATCCAAGGCCTACTAAAAATGGATAGGGCACAAATCCTCTTCCCTAAACTTGATGCTTTTAGCATGCTTGCTACTGCTGTTCTGCACTATTAGCTTGACTACATTAAGGTGGTGGTGGTGCTGTTGTGTAGACATTAACTTGCTACAAGTGGAAGTTATAGGCATCCACAACAATCCTAAAGATCTAAACATCAGAATGACCAATGCAAAAAGCAGAATAAGTTCAGTTTAGAAACGTACCACTGTTTATGCAGCACTGCTTCTGAAATCAAAATCCTCAACTAGTTCTTTCAAAGGTGATATCACAGATCTGGAGGATCAAAACAGAAGGAGAAACCTTGCAATCTTTAGCCTTCCAAAGGGAGTAGAGATGAAAGCTCCCTAGACAATTGAATTTTGAATCCTGGCTTATCTCCATGTTACCTTCTCTAAAGATTTTGAATTGGTATGTGCACACAGGGTTCCTACCTTCAAACTCAAAAATGCCACTTCTCTGTGACCATTGGCCTTGAAACCGCTACATAATCAGCACACTGAACTGATTCTAGTACAGATGCGGAAGGTTACATCTATTACCTGGTGAGGTAAGAGGATTTCTATCTCTCAGAACTTTTTGTAAGCCATGGTCATACGGAGAAAAGGCTTTATTAGCCCTTACGTGAAGACGTCTTGATAAATCTACTTAACATGCATTTGTGGGGCCTTACAAAATCAAGATTGATTTTCAAGGTAAGACTCTTATTTTCACGGAACCTTCTGACTTGGAAACCTTTTGGGAGAACAAATACGAAATACGTATCAGTGAAAACAATAGTGTTGCCTGACCAGGTAATACTACACCAATATTTCCTTAGCTTGCAATGTTTGACAATTAGTCTGTTGTTGCTGTTAAGATCAAATGATGTATCCTTTCTTAATAGTCCAGTGACACTTGGCTCCTTTCAGATCTCCTCGCCTTTGATGCTCAATAACACTACTTTTCTGTATGCTCTACTTTATGCTGGATATACATCACAACATTTCTAATGCATTTGTAATTCTGTCCTAACCGTACTTCTCAGTAAATGTACCACAGTTATTTTTTTAAGGAGTTAGGCCTTATATTTAATCTTCAAAACGAACAAGATGATGGACGGTATGTTGCAAAATGGCAAAAAATTCACCCCCAGTCACAGATCCGGGTTTAATCGATGGGAACAGTCCAGCCCGAACTGCCAAGCCATGTCTTCCCTGGACTGGAATTAAGCATCCTAGGACCGGTTTCTGGCAATCAGCCGTCTTCAGCCAGGATAGCTTGACTACAGTGCCGTAGTGAGCAAGGGACCCACGTCTGGGCAAACTCTTCCCACATAGGATGAACAGCAAAACAAACAAGATGATGTTCAGCCTATGTGGGAAGGGTATGCCCAGACATTGGTTCCGGTGCTCACTACGCCACTGGAGTCAAGCTATCCTGGCTGAAGATGGCTGATAGCCAAAAACCGGTCCTAGAATGCTTGATTCCGGTCCAGGGAAGACATGGCTTGGCAGTTTGGTCTGGACTATTCCCATGAGGCACAGGGTCAAGACTGATTTACATATGGCCATGTCTGAACTGGGGTGGGTTGGTGAGCAAAATAACGATGGATTAAAGCCAGATCTGTGACTCGGGGTGAATATATTACCATTGTGCAACATTTCGTCCATCATCTTGTGTGTTTTGCTGTTAACCCTATGTGGGAAGGGTATACCCAGACGTGGTTCCCGTGCTCACTATGCCACTGGAGTCAAGCTATCCAGGATGAAGACGGCTGATAGCCAGAAACCGGTCCTAGGATGCTTGATTCCGGTCCAGGGAAGACATTGCTTGGCAGTTCGGTCTGGACTGTTCCCATGAGGCACAGGGTCAAGACTGATTTGCATATTGCCATGTCTGAACCTGGGTGGCTTGATGAGCAAAGTAATGATGGATTAAACCCAGATCTGTGACTGGGGGTGAATGTTTTGTCATTGTGCAACATTCCATCCATCATCTTGTGTGTTTTGCTGTTCACCCTATGTGGGAATGGTTTGCCCAGACGTGGGTTCCTTGCTCACTATGCCACTGGAGTCAAGCTATCCTGGCTGAAGACAGCTGATAGCCAGAAACCTGTCCTAGGATGCTTGATTCAGGTCCAGGGAAGACATGGCTTGGCAGTTCAGTCTGGACTGTTCCCATGTGGCACAGGGTCAAGACTGATTTGTAAATGGCCATGTCTGAACTTTGGTGGCTTGGTGAGCAAAATAACGATGGATTAAACCCAGATCTGTGAATGGTTTGCCATTGTGCAACATTCCGTCCATCATCTTGTGTGTTTTGCTGTTCACCCTACGTGGGAAGGGTATGCCCAGACGTGGGTCCCGTGCTCACTACGCCACTTGAGTCAAGCTATCCTGGCTGAAGACGGCTGATAGCCAGAAACCTGTCCTAGGATGCTTGATTCCAGTCCAGGGAAGTCATGGCTTGGCAGTTAGGTCTGGACTATTCCCATGAGGTACAGGGTCTATACTGATTTGCATATGACCATTTCTGATCTGGGGTGGCTTGGTGAGCAAAATAAGGATGGATTAAACCCAGATCTGGGACTGGGGGTGAATGTTTTGCCATTGTGCAACATTCCGTCCATCATCTTGTGTATTTGCTGTTCACCCTATGTGGAAAGGGTGTGCCGAGACGTTGGTCCCATGCTCACTATGCCACTCCAGTCAAGCTATCCTGGCTGAAGACAGCTGATAGCCAGAAACCGGTCCTAGGATGCTTGATTCCGGTCCAGGGAAGATATTGCTTGGCAGTTCGGTCTGGACTGTTCCCATGAGGCACAGGGTCAAGACTGATTTGCATATTGCCATATCGGAACTTGGGTGGCTTGGTGAGCAAAGTAATGATGGATTAAACCCAGATCTGTGGCTGGGGGTGAATGTTTTGTCATTGTGCAACATTCCGTCCATCATCTTGTGTGTTTTGCTGTTCACCCTATGTGGGAAGGGTTTGCCCAGATGTGGGTTCCTTGCTCACTACGCCACTGGAGTCAAGCTATCCTGGCTGAAGACAGCTGATAGCCAGAAACCTGTCATAGGATGCTTGATTCCGGTCCAGGGAAGACATGGCTTGGCAGTTCGGTCTGGACTGTTCCCATGTGGCACAGGGTCAAGACTGATTTGCAAATGGCCATGTCTGAACTTTGGTGGCTTGTTGAGCAAAATAACAATGTATTAAACCCAGATATGTGACTTGGGGTGAATGGTTTGCCATTTTGCAACATTCCGTCCATCATCTTGTGTGTTTTGCTGTTCACCCTACGTGGGAAGGGTATGCCCAGACGTGGGTCCCGTGATCACTACGCCACTTGAGTCAAGCTATCCAGGCTGAAGACGGCTGATAGTCAGAATCCGGTCCTAGGATGCTTGATTCCGGTCCAGGGAAGTAATGGCTTGGCAGTTCGGTCTGGACTATTCCCATGAGGCTCAGGGTCTAGACTGATTTGCATATGACCATTTCTGATCTGGGGTGGCTTGGTGAGCAAAATATGGATGGATTAAACCTAGATTTGGGACTGGGGGTGATTATATTGCCATGGTGCAACATTTCGTCCATCATCTTGTGTGTTTTGCACTTCACCCTATGTGGGAATGGTATGCCCAGATGTGGTTCCCGTGCTCACTTTACCACTGAAGTCAAGCTATCCTGGCTGAAGACGACTGATAGCCAGAAACGGTCCTAGGATGCTTGATTCCGGTCCAGGGAAGACATGGCTTGGCAATTTGGTCTGGACTGTTCCCATGAGGCACAGGGTCAAGACTGATTTGCATATGGCCACGTCTGAACTGGGGTGGCTTGGTGAGCAAAATAAAGATGGATTAAACCCAGATCTGTGACTGGGGGTGAATGTTTTGCCATTGTGCAATATTCCGTCCATCATCTTCTGTGTTTTGCTGTTCACCCTATGTGGGAAGGGTATACCCAGACGTGGGTCCCGTGCTCACTACGCCACTGGAGTCAAGCTATCCTGGCTGAAGACAGCTGATAGCTAGAAACCGGTCCTACGATGCTTGATTCCGGTCCAGGGAAGACATGGCTTGGCAGTTCGGTCTGGACTGTTCCCGTGAGGCACAGGGTCAAGATTGATTTGCATATGGCCATGTCTGAACTGGGGTGGCTTGGTGAGCAAAACAACGATGGATTAAAACCAGATCTGTGACTGGGGGTGAATGTTTTGCCATTGTGCAACATTCCGTACATCATCTTGTGTGTTTGCTGTTCACCCTATGTGGGAAGGGTATGCCGAGACGTCGGTCCCATACTCACTATGCCACTCCAGTCAAGCTATCCTGGCTGAAGACAGCTGATAGCCAGAAACCGGTCCTAGGATGCTTGATTCCCGTCCAGGGAAGACATGGCTTGGCAGTTCGATCTGGACTGTTCCAATGAAGCACAGGGTCAAGACTGATTTGCATATGGCCATGCATGAACTGGGGTTGCTTGGTGAGCAAAATAACGATGGATTAAACCCAGATCTGTGACTGGGGTGAACATTCCGTCCATCATCTTGTGTGTTTTGCTGTTCACAGTATGTTGGAAGGGTATGCCCAGACGTGGTTGCTGTGCTCCTTATGCCACTGGAGTCAAGCTATCCTGGCTGAAGACGGCTGATAGCCAACAACCGGTCCTAGGATGCTTGATTCCAGTCCAGGGAAGACATGGCTTGGCAGTTCGGTCTGGAATGTTTCCATGAGGCACAGGATAAAGACTGATTTGCATATGGCCATGTCTGAACTGGGGTGGCTTGGTGAGCAAAATAACAATGGATTAATGCCCAGATCTGTGACTGAGGGGTGTGAATGTTTTGCCATTGTGCGACATTCCGTCCATCATCTTGTTTGTTTTGCTGTTCACCCTATGTGGGAAGGGTATGCCCAGACGTGGGTACCTTGCTCACTACGCCACTGGAGTCAAGCTATCCTGGCTAAAGACAGCTGATAGCCAGAAACCTGTCCTAGGATGCTTGATTCCGGTCCAGGGAAGACATGGCTTGGCAGTTCGGTCTGGACTGTTCCCATGAGGCACAGGGTCAAGACTGATTTGCGTATGGCCCTGTCTGAACTGGGGTGGCTTGGTGAGCAAAATAACGATGGATTAAACCCAGATCTGTTACTGGGGGTGAATCGTTTGCCATTGTGCAACATTCCGTCCATCATCTTATGTGTTTTGCTGTTCACCCTATGTGGGAAGGGTATGCCCAGACGTGGGTCCCGTGCTCACTACGCCACTTGAGTCAAGCTATCCAGGCTGAAGACGGCTGTTAGCCGCAAACCGGTAATAGGATGCTTGATTCTGGTCCAGGGAAGACATGGCTTGGCAGTTCGGTCTAGACTGTTCCCATGAGGCACAGGGTCAAGACTGATTTGCATATGGCCATGTCTGAACTGGGGTGGCTTGGTGAGAAAAATAACTATGGATTAAACTCAGATATGTGACTGGGGGTGAATGTTTTGCCATTGTGCAACATTCCGCCCATCATCTTGTTTGTTTTGCTGCTCACCCTATGTGGGAAGAGTATGCCCAGACGTGGGTCCCTTGCTCACTATGCCACTGAAGTCAAGCTATCCTGGCTGAAGACGGCGGATAGCCAGAAACCGGTCCTAGGATGCTTGATTACGGTCCAGGGAAGTCATGGCTTGGCAGTTCTGTCTGGACTATTGGCATGAGGCACAGGGTCTAGACTGATTTGCATATGACCATTTCTGATCTGGGGTGGCTTGGTGAGCAAAATAAGGATGGATTAAACCTAGATTTGGGACTGGGGGTCATTATATTGCCATGGTGCAACATTTCGTCCATCATCTTGTGTGTTTTGCTCTTCACCCTATGTGGGAATGGTATGCCCAGATGTGGTTCCCGTGCTCACTTTACCACTGAAGTCAAGCTATCCTGGCTGAAGACGACTGATAGCCAGAAACGGTCCTAGGATGCTTGATTCCGGTCCAGGGAAGACATGGCTTGGCAATTTGGTCTGGACTGTTCCCATGAGGCACAGGGTCAAGACTGATTTGCATATGGCCACGTCTGAACTGGGGTGGCTTGGTGAGCAAAATAAAGATGGATTAAACCCAGATCTGTGACTGGGGGTGAATGTTTTGCCATTGTGCAATATTCCGTCCATCATCTTCTGTGTTTTGCTGTTCACCCTATGTGGGAAGGGTATACCCAGACGTGGGTTCCGTGCTCACTACGCCACTGGAGTCAGGCTATCCCGGCTGAAGATAGCTGATAGCTAGAAACCGGTCCTACGATGCTTGATTCCGGTCCAGGGAAGACATGGCTTGGCAGTTCGGTCTGGACTGTTCCCGTAAGGCACAGGGTCAAGATTGATTTGCATATGGCCATGTCTGAACTGGGGTGGCTTGGTGAGCAAAATAACGATGGATTAAAACCAGATCTGTGACTGGGGGTGAATGTTTTGCCATTGTGCAACATTCCATCCATCATCTTGTGTGTTTGCTGTTCACCCTATGTGGGAAGGGTATGCCGAGACTTCGGTCCCATACTCACTATGCCACTCCAGTCAAGCTATCCTGGCTGAAGAAAGCTGATAGCCAGAAACCGGTCTTAGGATGCTTGATTCCTGTCCAGGGAAGACATGGCTTGGCAGTTCAATCTGGACTGTTCCCATGAAGCACAGGGTCAAGACTGATTTGCATATGGCCATGCATGAACTGGGGTTGCTAAGTGAGCAAAATAACGATGGATTAAACCCAGATCTGTGACTGGGGTGAGCATTCCGTCCATCATCTTGTGTGTTTTGCTGTTCACCGTATGTTGGAAGGGTATGCCCAGACGTGGTTGCTGTGCTCCTTATGCCACTGGAGTCAAGCTATCCTGGCTGAAGACGGCTGATAGCCAACAACCGGTCCTAGGATGCTTGATTCCAGTCCAGGGAAGACATGGCTTGGCAGTTCGGTCTGGACTGTTTCCATGAGGCACAGGATAAAGACTGATTTGCATATCGCCATGTCTGAACTGGGGTGGCTTGGTGAGCAAAATAACAATGGATTAATGCCCAGATCTGTTACTGAGGGGTGTGAATGTTTTGCCATTGTGCGACATTCCGTCCATCATCTTGTTTGTTTTGCTGTTCACCCTATGTGGGAAGGGTATGCCCAGACGTGGGTACCTTGCTCACTACGCCACTGGAGTCAAGCTATCCTGGCTAAAGACAGCTGATAGCCAGAAACCTGTCCTAGGATGCTTGATTCCGGTCCAGGGAAGACATGGCTTGGCAGTTCGGTCTGGACTGTTCCCATGAGGCACAGGGTCAAGACGGATTTGCATATGGCCCTGTCTGAACTGGGGTGGCTTGGTGAGCAAAATAACGATGGAGTAAACCCAGATCTGTTACTGGGGGTGAATAGTTTGCCATTGTGCAACATTCCGTCCATCATCTTATGTGTTTTGCTGTTCACCCTACGAGGGAAGGGTAAGCCCAGACGTGGGTCCCATGCTCTCTACGCCACTTTAGTCAAGCTATCCTGGCTGAAGACGGCTGATAGCCAGAAACCGGTCCTAGGATGCTTGATTACGGTCCAGGGAAGTCATGGCTTGGCAGTTCTGTCTGGACTATTCGCATGAGGCGCAGGGTCTAGACTGATTTGCATATGACCATTTCTGATCTGGGGTGGCTTGGTGAGCAAAATAAGGATGGATTAAACCCAGATCTGGGACTGGGGGTGAATATATTGCCATGGTGCAACATTCCGTCCATGATCTTGTGTGTTTTGCTCTTCACCCTATGTGGGAATGGTATGCCCACATGTGGTTCCCGTGCTCACTTTACCACTGAAGTCAAGCTATCCTGGCTGAAGACAGCTGATAGCCAGAAACCGGTCCTAGGATGCTTGATTCTCGTCCAGGGAAGACATGGCTTGGCAGCTTGGTCTGGACTATTCCCATGAGGCACAGGGTCAAGACTGATTTACATATGGCCATGTCTGAACTGGGGTGGGTTGGTGAGTAAAATAACGATGGATTAAAGCCAGATCTGTGACTGGGGGTGAATATATTGCCATTGTGCAACATTCCGTCTATCATCTTGTGTGTTTTGCTGTTAACCCTATGTGGGAAGGGCATACCCAGACGTGGTTCCCGTGCTCACTATGCCACTGGAGTCAAGCTATCCAGGATGAAGACGGCTGATAGCCAGAAACCGGTCCTAGGATGCTTGATTCCGGTCCAGGGAAGACATTGCTTGGCAGTTCGGTCTTGACTGTTCCCATGAGGCACAGGGTCAAGACTGATTTTCATATTGCCATATCTGAACTTGGGTGGCTTGGTGAGCAAAGTAATGATGGATTAAACCCAGATCTGTGGCTGGGGGTGAATGTTTTGTCATTGTGCAGCATTCCGTCCATCATCTTGTGTGTTTTGCTGTTCACCCTATGTGGGAAGGGTTTGCCCAGACGTGGGTCCCTTGCTCACTACGCCACTGGAGTCAAGCTATCCTGGCTGAAGACAGCTGATAGCCAGAAACCTATCCTAGGATGCTTGATTCTGGTCCAGGGAAGACATGGCTTGGCAGTTCGGTCTGGACTGTTCCCATGTGGCACAGGGTCAAGACTGATTTTCAAATGGCCATGTCTGAACTTTGGTGGCTTGGTGAGCAAAATAACAATGGATTAAACCCAGATCTGTGACTGGGGGTGAATGGTTTGCCATTGTGCAACATTCTGCCCATCATCTTGTGTGTTTTGCTGTTCACTCTACGTGGGAAGGGTATGCCCAGACGTGGGTCCCGTGCTCACTACGCCACTTGAGTCAAGCTATCCTGGCTGAAGACGGCTGATAGCCAGAAACCGGTCCTAGGATGCTTGATTACGGTCTAGGGAAGTCATGGCTTGGCAGTTCTGTCTGGACTATTCGCATGAGGCACAGGGTCTAGACTGATTTGCATATGACCATTTCTGATCTGGGGTGGCTTGGTGAGCAAAATAAGGATGGATTAAACCCAGATCTGGGACCGGGGGTGAATTTATTGCCATGGTGCGACATTCCGTCCTTCATCTTGTGTGTTTTGCTCTTCACCCTATATGGGAATGGTATGCCCAGATGTGGTCCCCGTGCTCACTTTACCACTGATGTCAAACTATCCTGGCTGAAGATGACTGATATCCAGAAACGGTCCTAGGATGCTTGATTCCGGTCCAGGGAAGACATGGCTTGGCAATTTGGTCTGGACTGTTCCCATGAGGCACAGGGTCAAGACTAATTTGCATATGACCACGTCTGAACTGGAGTGGCTTGGTGAGCAAAATAAAGATGGATTAAACCCAGATCTGTAATTGGGGGTGATTGTTTTGCCATTGTGCAACATTCCGTCCATCATCTTGCGTGTTTTTTCTGTTCACCCTATGTGGGAAGGGTATGCCCAGACGTGGGACCCGTGCTCACTACCCCACTGAAGTCAAGCTGTCCTGGCTGAAGATGGCTGATAGCCAGAAACCGGTCCTAGGATGCTTGATTCCGGTCGAGGGAAGACATGGCTTGGCAGTTTGGTCTGAACTGTTCCCATGAGGCACAGGGTAAAGACTGATTTGCATATGGCCATGTCTGAACTGGGGTGGCTTGGTGAGCAAAATAACAATGGATTAAACCCAGCTCTGTGGCTGGGGGTGAATATTTTCCCATTGTGCAACTTTCTGTCCATCATCTTGTGTGTTTTGCTGTTCACCCTATGTGGGAAGGGTATGCCCAGACGTGGGTCCCGTGCTCACTACGCCACTTGAGTCAAGCTATCCAGGCTGAAGACGGCTGTTAGCCGCAAACCGGTAATAGGATGCTTGATTCTGGTCCAGGGAAGACATGGCTTGGCAGTTCGGTCTAGACTGTTCCCATGAGGCACAGGGTCAAGACTGATTTGCATATGGCCATGTCTGAACTGGGGTGGCTTGGTGAGAAAAATAACTATGGATTAAACTCAGATATGTGACTGGGGGTGAATGTTTTGCCATTGTGCAACATTCCGCCCATCATCTTGTTTGTTTTGCTGCTCACCCTATGTGGGAAGAGTATGCCCAGACGTGGGTCCCTTGCTCACTATGCCACTGAAGTCAAGCTATCCTGGCTGAAGACGGCGGATAGCCAGAAACTGGTCCTAGGATGCTTGATTCAGGTCCAGGGAATACATGGCTTGGCAGTTCGTTCTGGACTGTTCCCATGAGGCACAGGGTCAAGACTGATTTGCATATGGTCATGTCTGAACTGGGGTGGCGTAGTGAGCAAAATACCAATGGATTAAACCCAGATCTGTGACTGGGGGTGAATGTTTTGCCATTGTGCAACATTCTGTCCATCATCTTGTGTGTTTTGCTGTTCACCCATGTGGGAAGGGTACGCCCAGACTTAGGTCCCATGCTCACTACGCCACTGGAGTCAAGCTATCCTGGCTGATGACGGCTGATAGCCAGAAACTGGTCCTAGGATGTTTGATTCCGGTCCAGGGAAGACATGGCTTGGCAGTTCGTTCTGGACTGTTCCCATGAGGCACAGGGTCAAGACTGATTTGCATATGGCCATGTCTGAACTGGGGTGGCTTGGTGAGCAAAATAACGATGGATTAAGTCCAGATCTGTGACTGGGGGTGAATGTTTTGCCATTGTGCAATATTCCGTCCATCATCTTCTGTGTTTTGCTGTTCACCCTATGTGGGAAGGGTATGCCCAGACGTGGGTCCCTTGCTCAGTACGCCACTGGAGTCAAATTTTCCGGGCTGAAGACGGCTGATAGCCAGAAACCGGTCCTAGCATGCTTGATTCTGGTCCAGGGAAGACATGGCTTGGCAGTTCGGTCTGGACTGGTCCCATGAGGCACAGGGTCAAGACTGATTTGCATATGGCCAAGTCTGAACTGGGGTGGCTTGGTGAGCAAAATAACAATGGATTAAACCCAGATCTGTGACTGGGGGTGAATGTTTTGCCATTGTGCAACATTACGTCCATCATCTTGTGTGTTTTGCTGCTCACCCTATGTGGAAGGGTGTGCCCAGACTTGAGTCAGATAAGTACAGGCCTCAGCAAGGCCTGCGAGCGTGAACGGATTTGCCCTTCTGTACACAGAGTCCTCAGACTTACACAAGGAATTGGCACGGAAACTGGAAATACAAAAACATAGTTTAATAAACCTTTAAAGGTGGTACTACAGCCCACACAACACTCTACAGTATTGTACAAGGTAGCACAAAGAACTCGGACATGCGGTCCCCTTTTATACACAAAGAAGGGGCTCATAAGTGGGCGGTTACAGCTCAAAACATGATTTACAACCATATATGGACATTTCTCGAACATGATCGATACATGGGTGGAGTTAACGGTTCTTGAAGCCCGCCGAATGCACATTCCAATCTACATTAAGCAGAAACAGATGTTACTCTTACTGGGCATGCACTAGACGCACAAGGAACTATTTATAGCCTGTTGCTGGGCAAACTTGAGGGGTGACAACCAGCAAGGTAGGACTTGCCTCGTGCGAGCACATGGTGATGTGTAACATACAAGATGGACGCCAGAAAACAAAATGGAGTCTGGCCGTATTTCAAGCACGAGCAGGAAAACCAGAATGAAGACATAATAACATGTCTTCAGCGAATGCTTAATACAATCACTGTTTTATTTACAACAGACGACCCTTTCAGCATTTGCTGAAGACATTCGGTTTTCTTGGATAATCTAAATACTCATCGTTTATATCGATGCTCATCATACCGCTATCTCCAGGGAAGACATGGCTTGGCAGTTCGGTCTGGACTGTTCCCATGAGGCACAGGGTCAAGACTGATTTGCATATGGCCATGCATGAACTGGGGTGGCTTGGTGAGCAAAATAACGATGGATTAAAACCAGATCTGTGAGTGGGGGTGAATGTATTGCCATTGTGCAACATTCCGTCCATCATTTTGTGTGTTTTGCTGTTATATTTGATCGTATCACATATTTTTCTTCTAATTTTTCATACCAGTGCGAGACATATTGTCTGCTCTCTGAGATCATGTATTGTATTTCAGGCATTTTGTTTGATACCTGTCCATCATGTTATCTCTTAGTTTGCCAAACCTATTTGATCTTTCACTGCTGTAAACAATTGTATTGAACCTTCTGGGTTTATTTGGTTCTTTCTCTTGTTACAGTGTGGCGGGGCTACGCATGCTTGGTTTCTACCACATCCCATCAGGTGACTTCATCTCTATGGGACTTTCTTGCTTTTGATATCAAGGTGGGCTTTTTCTCTTTTTTTCCCTTTATTTCTCTTTACCTTTCTATTTTCTGTTTGGTTGCTATTTATTCTCTGTTCATATTCTTGGCCTCCCATCTTTTTTCCCTTCCCTTTTCTCTTAATGTGTTTCCTGGCAGTCATGTGGCCTAACTTTATCCTTTCTTCTATCTTTAATTTTTAATGTGCTCTCTACTCATTATACTTTACCTGTGAATATATCTGTTTGAGTAACCATGCTTTTGCATCTATCTTGAAAGTAATTTCTCACCAAAGACTCGAAACACGTTGGGGATCATTAGGATGTTGGGTGGACTCTGTCCGCTCGCCATCCTATCGTGAAATGGGACCGCCCGCCATAAGGGTGGGGGCCATTAGGATGCGCCCGCAAAAGTGGCGGGCGCATCCGGCATTCCTGACATTGTGGCGGGCGGTGCACTCAACACCGCCCGCCACATGCCAGGAAGGCATGTTGCTCATTTCCATGCACAACATGGCAGGCACTGCGCGATGCCTGCCATATTGTGCATGGAACTGCACCATAAGTACCCCTCATGTGCACTCCCCAACCCCCCGAGTCACTGGGTACCCGCAACAGGTCCCCGCAAGCAATTTCCGCATGCCTTAAAGGCATGTTTCCGCCCCGTGGTAATATGGCTGGCGGTGTCTAACAGACACCACCCCCATATTAAACTCTTTTCCGCCCGGTCGACTTGTTGACCGGGCGGAAAAGTGACGGACGGTGTTTCCATCCGCCACGGTCCCCCGCCATAGTAATATGGTGGGGGAAATGGGTGGCGGGCGAGGACGGATCTCGGGCGGATCGCCACCGCCATGCTGGGGGTGGCGATCTGCCTGAGATCCCAATAGGCCCCAATGTCTCAGATTATTGTAACAACCTCATAGATGACTGAGTATTTTTACAAGAAACTAAAATTGCATACAAGGATTCGTTTTCTATGCAAAATGGCGGGGTCTAAGATTTGGCTTGCTCTTCAGCCTTCTTAAAGAAAAATAGAGTAATCACCTTAATTTCATTAAATTCTAGCCTTTCCATTATTGCATCGGAGCAAGACAATGAGGGCAGATGGTTGGATACGCCATTACAGTGCTAATGCAGTTATTATTAATGCTCCCAATAGTGATACTCCTAAATTTTGATTGTCACTGAACTCGAAATTAGATTACCTCCCCTCTGCAGGAGGAAACTTCATCCTCCTCATGCATCCCATCCCATTTCTGATAGGCAATCAACCTGTAAATATAGACTTCCACGTGCTGTTAAAACTTTGCATGCCCTATGCACCTCTCATGATCTGAAAGACATAAAGCGGCTACAAAACCCTTCAGGTAGTGCTTTCACTGTTTACTCACCCCCACATAATACCTTTTCTAGAATTTATTACAGCCTGGTAGATTCTTCCTTAATTCAAGAAACATTATCTTCCAAAATTGAACCAATTTTGGATCGTGCCACTATTAGCATCACTCTACAAATTGCCCCACTCCACCTGAAAGGATGCTCTTGCGTATGAATCCTGAAATATTGGAGCAGGTCTCTGTTGTTCATGACAAGGAACTAAAATGGTGTATGCAAAATAATATTAACTCAGTATCCTCCACAGTTAGTTTCTGAGATGCCATAAAATGTACAGTTAGGGGTCAGATTATAAGCCGCATGGCTCAGAAAA
Source organism: Lissotriton vulgaris (assembly GCF_964263255.1). NCBI lineage: Eukaryota > Metazoa > Chordata > Amphibia > Caudata > Salamandridae > Lissotriton > Lissotriton vulgaris. The sequence goes on along the minus strand of NC_141689.1, from coordinate 1,612,570,979 downwards.
ATAAAGAATTTAAATAATCTCTGGACATGTTAGCCAAATATATTAAATCAAAAGAAACTCTTCATAGATCCTCTAGTGATCTGTTCCTTCCTGCTACTCTCATGCACCATAAATATAAATACAACATGATTATCAGCAAATGTGTGCATCTATGGGTACATGCACAGAAAGGGAGGAACACTTTTTTAAACCTCAATAAGCATGGAAATCATTAGCACCTTATTTGAAATTCAAACAACATAATAACCTAACCTCTTCTTTTAAAGACCCTTGAGGTTAATCTATAGTGAAATCGGATGAAATTTTAGATGTTTTCAAGAACTTTTATGCTTCCCTTTATACTCTGTCAACACACACTTCAAACAATTCCTACCCCGAACTTCTAAAGTCTCTGCCGTTAACGCCTCTTTCTGAGGCGGATAAACTCAAATTGACTAAACTGATAGAGAAAAGCAAGATCTACGAGGCTTTCAAAGTAATTCTGGGCACAAGCGCTCCTGGACCAGATGGTTTTCCCATTACTTTCTACAAAACTGTCACTTCAACTAGTATCACTCCTTTAAAGGACATTCTCAATCACATCACCTCCTACGACAAAGTTCTGGTACGGCAGTTGAGGCTATTATCTCTGTCATACCAAAAGAAGGTAAACATCATTTTGCTCCAAAGAATTTTAGACTATTGTGTTGATTATTATAGAGGCACAGATATGTAAGCCAAGATCCTAGCTAAATGTTTGAAACTTTCATTTAGTTAATTCATGTCTCACATTTTGATTTTATGAATGGCCAATTAGCCAGTGACAATATCTGCATGTTCTTCCACATTATTGAAAAAGTTTCTCTGTCTCAGACCCCTGCAGCAGCAGATATTGCTCTGGATGCAGAGAAGACTTTTAAAGGCTTTGTTTAAGTTCAAAAGAAAAGTTTATTGAGAAGAATAGAGGTGTCCAAATACAGTACATAATAACATCTCTTATCATTTTAAAGTGAAAAGATTAAAATTGGAAAAAACAAAGAAATATGGATGTAATTGTAACAACATTGAAATATAAAATAGCTTAGGAACAATTAAGGGAATCAAGGTGGTTTAGGGACTTCTTGATGAGATGGCTTTAACTGGAAACTTCTTTGTGCACTTGCGGCAATGTAAGTTGTAACAGGTGACCATAAATGTAATCTTTTAGTCGCCAATTGTAAAGGGTACACAAATGAGGTGTCCAATCTAAGTGAAGTAGTGTGGCTCACTGGTTAGAGGCGGCAGACCCGAGAGCAGAGGACGGCCCGGGACCAGGGTTCGATTCCCGGCGCGGCAGGTTTCTGGACCAGGGTCAGCGGACTCGATAATTCTCTCGCCTCGGTGCCCACTCTGATCAGCGATCACACTCGGCAACTCTGGGCATTAGCTTGCCTCATCTTCACTAACGGCCCCACCAGACCGCCGGGGATGCCTGGTCTCACCCTGGAGATTCCCAGTAAGGGACCATCTCTCAGGGAAGCCAGGAAGGGTTTCGCAGCGGTCTAAGCGCCAGGACGCCCACGGGTAGCAGTGCGCTATATAAATGCCTACACATGCCTATGGCAAACAGCGTACCACCAAGCCTTATGAGAAAGTTTTGTGAAGTCCTTCCAATTTGTGGTAATCTGCTGAAATGCAATTGCTAGTAATAAATCAATAATCTTAACAATAATTGTAATATTTTCCAAAATAGAGGAAAGACTTCCTAAAAATATGTGAATGAAGGCAAATGAAAATTTAGTAGAGAAAATTAAATTAATTTGATTCCATACTTGCCTCCAGAAAGAGTGTACCTCTGGGCAAGAGAACAACATATGAAATAAATCTGCATTTGGAGAGGAACAAGTCTAACAAGTATCCGGCAAAGTCGGAAATCTCTTACATAATGTAGTCAGTGCTAGTAAAAGCCTGGTATATACAAAAAATAAGGTTTGCGTTATGTTTTCTGCCCTAGAGGAATTGCGTATCTTAGTCCATATACTCTGCCAAAGTGAAAATGGCCAGGAAGTTTGGAAATTAGTCTCCCATGCCTCTTCTGTTTAGGTTTTCTGTCTATCAATATGGTTACTTTGCAAATACCTATATATAGTAGAGGCTCTAGGTTTGGTGGTGAGTAAGGTATGAAGAGGGGAAACAGTGTCTGAGATATCAGAGATATCAGATGTGTTGATAAGTTTAGTGTATGTGTCCATCACAGCATCTTTTAGCAAATTATATTTGTGATAAAATGAGGCAGGCAAATTGAATGATTGCCTGGGTGAGCGAAAAGGTACGAATTCTGACTCTTAAACTAAATGACGTATCCATAATAAACCTTTTTGTCTCCAGGACCTCCAGTAGAAAGGTTTATTTCAAATTAACACATTGTTGTTTTGCCAAATAGGTGAATTGAGAAAAGAAGCTATAGTTGGTGTGTGAGAAAGAGGGGAGGATGACTCCAGAAATTTGAATGTAAGCTTTAATATTGGGGTGGAAAGGGATTGTGGCTTACGTGAGAAGGAAAGATTTTCGTGTAAGGAGAAAGGAGATTAAAATTGACTTTCTATTGAGACCCAGAGAGGACAGTCTTCTATAGAATCAAGCAAGCAAAAAGAAGCCTGATGTAAAAGAAACAACCTTTGATATGTCGGGAAATCAGGGATATCAACCCCACCCTCTTCCTTAGGGCGAGTCAATTTTAATAAAGACATTCGGGATTTCTTATTATTCCATAAAAAGGAGGAAAGGATAGAATTGACCTTCTTGAAAAAAATGGCAGGAATAGAGACGGGAATATTATAAATAGTATAGAGGACTATAGGAGATAACATCATCTTAATAGTGTCTAAGCGCCCCCACCAAGATAGATAGAGCAGGTGCCACTTGGTTGTTAAGTCTGACATTTTTTGAGTGCATTTCTTCATACATAAACCCACTGTGTCCGTTATAGAGGGAGTAAAATGTAGACCCAAATATTTAATGGAATTAGGACTCCATGTGAATTTAGAGGTACTAAAATCCGATTTAAAGGTATATTTAGTTAAAGGTAGAATTTCACACTTGTCATTATTTAGTTTGTAGCCAGAGACAGTGGAAAATAATGTTACCTACTCTAGGAAAGCAAGAACTGAGTTCTCTGGTTGTGACATGAAGAGTAAAATGTCATCAGCATATGTCCCGAGTTTAATGTGGGAGCTTGATGTTTGTAAACCGTGTATATTTGGATTCTGACGCAATTTAGAAAGGAATGGTTCCAAGGCCAAATTTAAAAGGAAGGGAGAAAGAGGGCATCCTTGTCGAACTCCTCTACCCAAATCAAAGAATGGGGAGATAAGTCCATTGGCGCAGACTGCAGCACGTGGATTGGAGAAAAGGAGGGATATTAAATATAAAAAATTGGGACCAAAACAAACCACTTAAGAGTATAAAATAGATAATTCCACTCAACTCTATCAAACTCCTTTTCTGCATCTAATGCTATAGCTGCGAGGTATTTTTTGAGATGGAAAGATTTTGATAAAACATTGAAGAAAAGTTGTGTATTGTCTGTTATAAATCTCCCTTTAACGAAACCAGATTGTTCTTTACCCAATAAATTTGGAAGATAAGTATCCAAGCAAAAGGCTACTGCTTTGGAAAAAAATGTATAGTCAATTTTTACTAAGGATATAGGCCTATAATTTTTGCAATATTTTGGGTCTTTGCCTTCCTTAGGAATAAGACATATATGGGCTTCTGAAAAAGAACCATTAGAACTGTTGAGGGAACAAAAAGCATTAATCAGGGAATGTAATTTGGGTAGTAAGAGTTTGGAAAAATTAGAATAAAATTCAACAGTAAAGCCGTCAGGGCCTGGAGCTTTATCTTTTTTGAGGCTTTGGAGGGCTTTCAAAAGTTCTTGTTGTGTTAATTCTGATTCCAGGGGAGATAAATCAGTTTGAGTTAGTTGGGATTTTTGAATTGTGGAAAATAAAGAGAACTGTTTCAAAATATCGGAGTCTTTAAATTTTAAATCAGCATAGTCATCATATATGGAGACTATATTTAACTTTTTGTGTTTAATTTTCAAATAATTAGCTAAGATTTTCCCTGCTTTGTTTTTGCCTCCATAGAATTTTGAGCTAACTTTCAATAAGTACAGAGAGGCATTTTCTGCGGATTTACTGTTAAATTGCAATTTGGCATAAATAAGGGCAGTGAGGCATTCTTTTGAATGTGAAGTATAGTATGAATGCATTAATCTTTTAATATCCTGAAAAAGATCGTAGGCAATTTTACGTGCGTTTCTTTGCTTTTTAGCAGTAAAACCACTAATGAAAGCCCTTGCTGAAGATTTAAAATCATCCAATACAGTTGAGAATGGCATAGAGTCACATTAGTTTATCGCAAAATACTCATTAATAAAGGTTGTGAAGGTAGTTGTAAATGCCAAATCCAGAAGAAGGGAGTTATTAAAACGCCATCTTCTGTGGACGCTAACCTTAGGTAGCAAATCAAGGCCAATTGAGACTGGAGGATGATCTGATAAAAGAATGGGTCCAATTTCTGCATTCATGAGAGTTTGCGAGATATTGTGGGAAACAAAAATATAATCTATTCTTGTTTGAGTTTGATGCATTGGAGAATAAAAGGTATATTCTCTGATGGTAGGATTACATAATCGCCTTGCGTCAAGAAGTTTATGTTGGGTAATGGTATGAACAAAAGATTTGGGGGATTTATTTGGGATAAAAGCATCTCCCTCTAGTATGACACTGTCCTCAACACACTGAGTAATTTGCTTTGCCAATGAATGCCAAAATTATGCATCCCCTCCCGTAGGAGCATGTACATTAAGAAGAGAGACTAAAACATAATTTAACCACAATTTAGCATTCAACTAACGACCGTCTTCATCCGATTGTTGAGATATGAGTTTAACTGGAAGTGTTTTAAGGCAAAGAATCATGACTCCATTACGTTTGCCATCTCCTTGAGAGAAAAAAATCTCTCCCACCCATCCCCTTTTCATTTTTAAAGTTTCAGCTTCTGTGAGATGCGTTTCTTGCATAAATACTATATCGGCATCTAATTTAACTGGGTGAGATAACATTTGTTGTCTTTTAATAGGAGAGTTTAATCCCCTAACTTTCAATGAAATCAGTTTCAGAGGCATAACATATTGGACGAAATAAGAAACAGGAAAATAGAGAAAAAGTCCATTTTGTCAAAAAGAAAATAAAGTGAGAAAGAAGGGAAGATAGAATGAAAAGTGGTTGAGTAAAGAGGAATAGAAAAAAGCAGATGATAATCTGGGCCAGAAATGCAAGCCATACATTGCAATACAAAGGAGTATACAAGTATTAGTTAAATAGTAGAAAGATGAGAGAATAGTTAAATATGAGTGCACAGTGAAGACAAAGAAGGTGAACATGGGTGTACGAGAGAACATGGAACTGTTAAAGACACCAAATCAACAATAATAAAACAAAGAATGCAAAACAAACCAAAAAACCAAGGACAAGACAAAAACATACCAACAATAAAAGGGAATGTTTGGGAAGGAGTAGGTGGAACCTCATGGGATAGACAAACGCCTGAGCAGAACCGGACCGGGTCCAGGGGGGAATCACGCCATGACTGTAGACAAAACTGTGGAAACAAAGAGAAGAAATGTCATTTGAAAAGAAGAAAAGGAAAAAGAGGGATTAATAGATAAGATAGTCTTGAGTCTCTATTACATGAAGAAATATTAAATAGCTAAACAAACAATAGATAAAACATCAATAAATCTAAACAATGCAGCCTGATGAAGTAAGTTTTAAACAGGAAAGCTTATGCAGATCTAGACAATAAAACGTATATAAGAGCGAGCAGAAAATCAGATGATAATTGAGGATGAAGGTCTTGAGGCGTCCATGGCATTCAGATTGCATGAATTTATAAAGCTTTGCAACCGCAGTGGATCCTCAAAGGTAGTTGTTCTGTTGTTATAGGTTACCTTAAAAAGACAGGGGTGAAAAAGGCCATAACGAGCACCCAATGACCTAAGCTCTGGTCTCATATTAAGGAATGCTTTACGTCTGTTTGCAGTAGCCTTGGCGTAGTCTTGTGCGAAGAACAAAGTTGAACCAAACCAAGTGATTCGTTGGGGGGATTTGACTGCTGATAAAACCTTTAACAAATCTGTATACTCTAGGAAGTACAATATTATGCCTCTTGGTCTTTGTGAAGATGAGGTGTTAAGGGAGGCCGGCCCAATCTATGTGCTCTCTGAATAATAAGTGTTGTACTTTCTGCCAAATGGAAAACTTTAGGAAGGAAAGATTTAAAGAATGTAAGAGGATCTGATCCCTCAATTCCTTCTGCCAGACCATAGATCCGTAGATGATTTCTTCTATTGCGGTTTTCAAGGTCTTCGAGCTGTCACTGGAGTGTAGAGACTTGAGACTGAAGTTGGGCAACTGTTGTGCTTGTGTCCTTGAAGGATGACTTATTATGTTCAACTGTACAACAAAATAGCTCAGCACACTTATAGATATCAAATGTAGACAATCCACAATAAGATAGATTTATAGCTCAATTGTTTCCCAAGAAAGAGTCAACCTGTTCTTTCAATATTGAAATTCATCCTTTATTCACACATTTTTTTTGCAACCACCAACATGTTTCTTCCACAATTGGACTTCATCAGGGCTCACAGTATAAGCTTTATGTGTTTTCATATATTCATTGCCAGTGTGTTTCGCCAATTTGATTTGAGAATACGTGTGTCCAAACACTGTACATGTACAGATTGAAAAAGACTCAGTTAAAAAGTGTGTCGGTGAGTAAATGCACCTGTCTCTGCACAATCGTCTGGTTCCAAAGGAACTTCCTTTGAGACTGAAGTTGGGTAACCGTTGTCCTTGAAGGATGACATATTATGTTCAACTGTAGTTACTCTTGATTCAAGTTGTGACCAATTATCAGTGAGTATTTGTAACTTAGTATTGGTTTCTTTCATCCAGTAGCAGCTCCATAGAAACAGGTGAAGTTGGTTTAGGTTGAGAAGGAGGGTTCTGTTTCAGACATTTAGTTACAGATTTCCCAGCGGGTGTTGAAGAGGGATCCATAATTGTTTCCGTGCTTTGATATAAAGGCAGCAAGAAATCTTCCAATTTGGAGTATACAGTGAAAAGTTCAGAATTTGTGCCAAACATATGTTTAGGTTTCAATTGCGTAGAAATAGTGCCTTTAGATCTACCCATATGTCCAAAAATGTAAAAAAGTACCAGCCAAAGTTATGTGTAAAACACCTCCTAGTTGATGAGCAAAGTTATCAGATCCATGTAGGTTAAGTTGGAGAGAGGTACAGAGCAAGCTGAGAAAAAAAGAAATGTAGAACAGGTCACTGTTGCGAAGAGCATTGATGAATCCAATGAAGTGATATGGAGATGAGAAACTCACAAAATAGCTGCCAATATTTAACTCTCTCAGTCAGCAGAGCAAGACCATATAAAACAAAGTAACATTCTGTAAATCCATAAATCAAGCATGTAATTGAGGAGAAACAAATGCCAAGGTGTGCTTTTAAACAAGTTCCTCATAAGGCCTTTATTCATACCAGGACCAGCAACTCCTCACTAGTGTAGAGCTTCGCCGGTCAAGATCAAAGGAAAATGGCGGCTGCGATATCGCGTTGAGCAGAGAGGGGATTACTTGGTAAAGAACATCGCATATCGGCTTCGTTTAGATCCGGCAGAGATCGCTGGAGTATCAGCGCCTCTTCTGGCGTCTACAGCTGATCTTCGTTTCACGGGGAGAGACCAGGTTGAGCAAAGTCTCTAAGTCGTGCCGGGGAGCCTCACCCAGGCACCGCCATATCCCGTAAGCACCAAGCCACGCCCCCTTTTGATGGCTTTTGACAAGGTCACTTGGCCTTATCTTGAAGAGGTCCTACTCCGATACAATCTTGGTGGTTGTTTTATGAAGATGGTTATGGCTCTTTATGCTAACCCTTCCGCTATTGATTAAAATGACAGGCACAACATCTGCTTCCTTCGTGTTGCAAGAAACTCATCTTGTATGTCCTTTATCTCCCTTTTTATTCTTCCTTGCTATAGACCCGCTTACCATATGTTAAATAACTCTCCTGACATCAAAGGCTTTCAGTTTAATATTTCCTGCTTTAAAATTCCCGCTTATGATGATAACATATTGATGGTTCTGCTATCCCTCTCAGGTTACTCATTGAATATCGATAAAACAGAAGTTCTATTCCTTAACATACTTTGTCACTATTTTTGTGTTGGCAGCACAGGTTACTATGACAGTCAAACTATATTAAATATTTGGCCATCTGGTTTAGCTGCGATTTCACAAACTGTCTTTCGTACAATGAACAAAAAACAGTGGATAAAATCAGGGATCTTTTAAACACAAAGAATGGTGGGGGACGTCTCGAAACCATGAAAAAGATGGTTACTCCTTCAGTTAATTTTGTGTCATGCATGCTTTCAGTAAGTCTTTGTTCCTCTTTTTTACCAGAGATAACATTATCTGCACTTTTATGTGGAAAAAACAGAAACCTGGAATTGGCTATGGTAACTCTTCCTGAATTATAATGTAGTTTGTTGCAAATGTCCTAACTGGCTTGATTAAAAAATTGCACTCTTGACAACACAAAGGTGCTTGCTGATTGAACAATCTTGCTTTCCTTACTTAACCATTTCCTCCTAGAACCTTATTTCTTCTCGTCAAATCATTCTGGACACCATGAAAGCCCTACAATTGGTGGATAAGCACAAAAGGTTTCCATGATGAACTGTATAATTCTCTCGACAGCAGAGAACCGTCGAGCAGAGAGAGCAGTTGCAGTTGCAGTTGAAGCAACTAGCGAGCAGGACGCTGTGCAGGACGCCGTCAACATCTTCGAAAGTGCGGCGCTCGAGGTCCTGCGGTCCTGCTTATGCCGACCACCTTGTCTCTGGCAAAGCGCCCCCCCCCTGAAGCAAGCGTCTGATGCTGAGCTGGGAATACTGAGGAGCTACGGATACGGCGGTGAGACGAGGCGCGGCGTGGCATATTGAACCAGCGCACTGAAACGCTCTGCCTCTGTCTCCTGTCGGCCCCCCCACCTGGTACAAAGCACAGAATTCCCCGCCCGCGAGTGAGGGAGGGCGAGGAGCATCTTGGAGGACCACTGTATGCCACTACGGATTGGTGGCTCATTTCTGCCTGACTGACTGGTTTCTCTTGCCGTCCGAGTGGTGGCGCAGCATTCGAGAGAGTCAGAGAGATAACGAACGAGGATCACGGAGCACGGAACAAGGATTGGGTCGGCGTTCTGTGTTCGGAGGAACTCCCCCTTTGCTCCATCTTCTCACCCTTTTCCATCCCCCAAGAGCGCCATCAAGGGTTGCATGATTGCGTGACCGCGGCAGGAGCTGCCAGAGCTGCTAGAGCCACTGGCTCCGCAGGTGTGAGAGCAGGGGTGAGAGCGCTACCAGTCCGCAGCAACGGTTTGGCAGAGCCTGGACCTTGATCCGACCCACTGCACCGCATTGCGCCACGCAGCTCCACGCCGAGCTGTCCCCACCCTACCTTGGACTGCTCACGGACTCACCTTCACAAGAGGGCTGTGAGGAGGGGGGAGCAGGAGGGTCACAACCAACTGACAGAGTGACAATTGTTCACTTGCAGGATGAGTTCAGTGGAAACCATCCGAATTTGGTGATTGTCGGTGGCGCCAGAGCGCTGAACCAGAGAGACGGATCGCCGACCAGAGCGGAGCAAAGTGGAGAATACGGCCTGACCAGCTATAGGTCTGTCGTCGTCCAGCGGAGCAGAGGAGATCAGGGAATAGACTGAGGTGAACCAGAGAGTGAGCAGAGGACCAGCGACGCCAGCGGAGCCCCAGCACTGGAGTGGCTAGATGCGTCGGTGAGGAGCCCCGGGAACCGGTGGACTCAGAGGAAGGAGGCGGTCAGCTCGTGTGGAGGCCTCCGGCAGTGGGACGGTGAGAGGGGTGCCTGGGCTTCGGGGAAGGGGGCGGTGGTGATTTGAGCGGTCAGCGCTGCCATTCTCCGCCCCAGTGTCTCCCCCAAAGTGCCCTGCGCCCTCAAAAGAGAGTCCACTCAACAATTCATTTTGCGCCTAGAGGGATTTTGACGCCTCCGTACAGTCCACACTTCGCCTCATAACACGAGGTGAAGCCCAAAACAACTTCCCTCCGGGAAGGCGGAACAATCTACCGTCCCAGGATAAGGTTATGGCTTTCAAGAAATTGAGGTCGCGGACCATTTTCATGAAACGAATGGGAACTGAAGAGGCAATCAGGAAGTCCTCCAATAAAGCGGTGAAAAGTGGACAGATAACAAGGACTCCTGCAATAACTAGTTATTTTTCCACACTTACCACCAAAGACCAAATAGAAAGTCAGCCAAACCCAAATTCAACGAGGGTGGAAAAGACATATCGGGAGTTTTACACGACCAATCAAGTGAACAAATCCTAATAAACCCTGAATTTGACCCAGAACAAAATTCTAGTCCATCAGTTATAGAGGAATCCCCTCTTGAATCAGACCTATTCGGTCTAACTACTCTGAGTTTATTAAATATCCAACGCAGCACTGATTGTAATAACTTATGTCCAGAAATAATTGTCAAGGAGGACGACAAGAAGCTCGAACCGCAAATAAAGTCGGAGGAGATACTTACTAGTACACTACAAAAATCTCCGGATCGAGTAGTTGATCTCGAATACTCACCAAACCTTCATATGTTTAAATCTCCCAGCCTAACTAATCACAACACTCCTGTGTCCAAATCACTCTTTATCCTGCAAGAAATTTTAGAATCAGTCCTCTCATTCTTAGGCCATATTCTGGAGAATTCAGACCAAACTCTTGACGTTCAAATAGGAATACTAAAATTCCTAGTAGAAGAAAAAAGAAAAAAAGACCACATCGAGTCAATAAAAACACAAGAAAAGCCAGTAAACTCTCAAGAGGCAACAGGTAATAATAATATCACCAACACGCTGCTAGCCCAGGGTAAAAGCGACACCGGTACCCAAACGAAAAGTACTCAAACGAAAGGAAGGTCAAATAAGGGAACTCTCTAAAGAAACTCTTCAGAGAAGATACAATTGACGCCCACAACCTATATCCTATTTTTACAAACACCAAAAATAAATTAACAACGTCCAACTCGGTGACTGACCAAGGAAAGAAGGCAAACACCATCTCCGACAGCGAACAAACGAGGGATACACAAGAAATCAAGAAGAACCAAGAAGGAGCTGGGAAAAAGAGAAGAAAGCCGCAACGTAGAATCAAAAAGAAGAAAGCGCGTAGACTCAAATTCCAGAAAGCAATAACCTCCCCTGCATCCCAGTACGAGCACGAAGAAAGTGCGAAAATACCGTCTCCCACAAAGGGAACATATCGAAATGCGGCAGAGAACACAGATAAAAAAATTCCTCGACAATATACCACTTTAGATCCAATGGCTGAAGAATTTCATCTCAATCCAACTGCTACATGGTCTAGGGAGTGCTTCAAAGGGCGAGATGATCACGACAAAAAAGCCCCCCTAGGGGAAGAAACATCGTCAAAACTTTTACAAATAACAGAACTTTTTCCCACAGACAGCATCCCACTAAATCGAGGGAGAATAGTCAACCTCCTTCAAAGCATAAGTCCGTTATAAACTTTAACAAGAAAAGAGATCGATTTAGTCATATTCCCAGACAAAGAAAATACTAAAATAGTGGTGGTTGCATTTCGGTCACCGGTGCTACCAGGGATCATCCTAAGAGAACAGGAGACCTTACAAAAATGTGGCTATGATTTGGTCCCCATACAGGAAACCACAGCCAACCACCTGAAAAAAATGTCCAAAGGCCCCTTATGGCAAAAACCCCAAACTCAATATAAATCTACCAACAGTATCGAAGACTCAGAAACAAACCCAAACTCAGACCAAAATCTAAGGATCTCAGTAAAGAACGGAGAAAGAGAAGTTTGGAGACATGACGCAGAAGCTAAGGAAGTAGCAAAAACGCTCCAGTCATGGTCATGGATCCCAGAGTCACTTAACGGTACGAAAAATGTGAAGTACCCGACTCAATCCGTTTAGCAATGGCCTCTCGATAACATCCTAGAACATGGCAGGGAAAACCACAGAAAAAATGACGGAAGTCATAAAAAATCTACCGGACATATTGGCACTCCAGGAAACTTGGTCAATAAAAACCTTTAACCAGGACGGATACTTTGTTTATGACATCCCTGCGCAGGAAGCTAAACGGGACACACCAAGGGAGGGATAGCTATCTTATTAAGGGAAGAGTATCTCTGGGCTCAAGAGATCGTTGACACCAATTCTAAGCAATTCCAGTGTATAAAAATCAGGCTGGAGACTCACTCCTCAGACCCTCAAAAAGGTCTATTACTTTTCAACATATATGTCCCTCCCGGACCAAAGAACGATGTCCAATTTGAGGAAATCCTTGAAACTATTCAACAAATAATCGAAGCTCAATCTTATTCGCCATTCTTGATAATGGGGGATCTCACTGGAAAAATATCAAACAATGACATCTCAAACTGGGCGAATTGGTACAAAGATGAAGCTCTTGAAATACCGGTGCCGACATTCCCGATTAGAAGCAGGGCTGATAAAAGGGGGAAAATGCTTTTAGCGTCACTTCCAATACTAAATGGAATTACTTTGAACGGGAACGTGGAAGGTGACATCCCAGCATCGCACACCAGACGGGGAACTAGTACCCTCTCAATCCTAGATTACATGATCAGCAGTATGGAGTTGTTTGAGTTCGCTTCACATCTCCACATCTACTTCACTGAAGAGAGTGACCACGCAATCCTGCAATTACATACGCAATGGAAGATAAGCACCTGCTCTCCTAGTCAAATCATGTATCAACACAGCACAGTGGAGGTAAAAACAAACCAAAGGAGGCTTTACTGGAATTCATCTATGTTAGATAAAATAACTACCTTAATTGATATAAATCATCTTCTAACTATAGAATTCTCTGCTGATGTAATAACAAACTTTGAATCCATCATCGAGAACTTAAAGCAAGTCTTTCAATATAAATTGCAACAAGTCGCATCAGTAACGAATAAAAACAAAAACAAAACCTCAAATTCTGCAACTGCAAAAAGACTAAACAAACTTATTAGAGCACAATATGTGGACCGCTCAATCACAAGACAGGCAGAAATTAACAAACTGAAAAATCAACTTAAGCGAGTCAAGCGTCGCTTAAAAAGAATAACGCAGGATAAAAACTGGGTCGATCTACAAATTGCGGCAAAACAGCGTAACCAACGATTATACTGGTCACTAATCGCAAAGGAAACTGGAACAAAAAAGGCCCTGCACCCCATTCCAGTTCCACCTCAAGAATGGGAAACCTACCTGACAGCTTTGTACAGAGCAAACACAAGTAATGAAGAGGCTGTAAATACTGGGAATAACAGCAAAGGAAACAACGTCCCGATCGGAACCGCATCCCCGTTCTCAATAGAAATGCACATCCGAAAGGCGAGATCTACAGGAGCCTCCGGCCCAGACCAAATACCAATCAAGGTCCTACAGACAGATCCCAAGGGTTGGAGTAAGATGCTCTCTCCCCTTTTTAACTTTATCTTTAAAACAGGATCAGTGCCAAAATCCTGGAAGGGGAGTATCATAATCCCGATTTTTAAAAAAGGGTCAAGACATCAGGCTGGCAACTATCGCCAAATAGCATTACTAGATGCCACAGGGAAAATCTTTGCCGTAGAAGTGTTGGACCAACTTAAAAACTGGGCATTTTCTCAGGATCTAATCCCCTTATATCAGGCCGGTTTCAGGCCTAACCATTCGGTTATTGACAACATTGAGATATTACAAACTATCCTCGACAAATACGTTGTAGGAAAATCTCAACCGGTATACGCAGCATTCATCGATTTTTCTACCGCATTTGATCGAGTAGACAGACCATCACTTTGGAAAAAACTGAGGAAGTTAAGAATCCCTGAGCAATTATTACAAATTATAATTACATTGCATTCGCACACGTGGTGTCAAGTGCAAATGGGGAGCGAAAAGGGCCTGACCAACATAATTCCACAGCAAATGGTCTCAAGCAGGGGTGTCTCTTAGCCCCTTTGTTATTCTCACTATACCTTAGTGATTTGCCTCAGCATTTGCAACAAGCGTCTAGTCTGCCTCCAAAGATCGCAGCCCACAAGATTCACGCTCTCTTATACGCAGACGATATCGTAATGTTAGACCTTACGCCCTTTGGTCTGCAAAGACTTCTTGACACTCTGAACCAATACAGTCAGGAAAACTTCTTAATCCCGAATCTTAATAAGACAAAAATAGTCTCCTTTTCAGGAAGAAAAAGAAGCACTAAATTCTGTTGGAGACTCGGCGCCGGAATAATAGAAGAGACAGAGGAATACACATACCTGGGCAGGATCTTCACTAAGACCTTAAAGAATAATTTACAGGTTAATAACCTGACAAGGAAAACCGAGGTGCATGCCGGAGCCCTTCAAAGACTATAAGTGGCCTCAGGCAACAGACATTTTTCATCCCTTCTCAAAGTATATAGCACAAAGATTCCTCCAGTTTTATCATTTGCTTTGGAATACATTCCAATAAAACAGTGGTCATTTCTGGACCAAAAAGAAGGGAAGATACTGAGGAAAATGCTGAAGGTATCGCAATCTACCCCAGTGCAAGCTCTTCGCCTCGAATTCTCTATCACAAGCTCCTACTCAAGAGCTATCGCAAACATCATCAGGTGGGCATATAACCTGCTGCATGCAAAGGCTGGAACTCTCCGTTCACTACTAAAAGTCGAGACCTTTGACTGTGATGCTTCTAAACAAATATTCTTCAGTAACATTTCCACTGCACTTAAACTAGCTGAGATTAATGTTAACCTGTTGCTCACGTGGTCTCCGTCACAACTGAAACTCTTTTTAAAATGTTTCACCCCCAGACTTAGTTATGAACTGGATTTTTCACACTGTGCCAAATTGACTCTGTATAAAAGTTTTACTGAAACAATCGCACCTAAGCAAGTGCAACAATATATACATTTTAATCTCTCGCATGGAGCTAGGAGATCAATCATCCTGTTACGGCTCGGCATTTTACCAGTGCTAACTACAACCTCTAGATGGCACCCAAATGGATCTCCATTATGTAACCTCTGCCACGGAGGGGAGCAGGATGTAGAACATCTTTTATTTACATGCCCTAACCCAAAAGTAGTGGCAGCTAGGACAAAACACCTGTATCCTATATACATTAACTGCCGTATCACCACCGTAAAGGACTTGATCACAGTATGCAAATTTCCCCCTAATGAACTAAACCTTTTTTAGCTTTGTATTAATATTACATTCTAAAAGTATATGTAAGTGCATTTTATCATATAAAATTTGTGGTCCTCAGTAGAGTACCAAAACAAATAAATAAACTTGAAACTTGAAACTTGTATAATTCTCTTCCAAAGTGTTGATTTATGGCCCAAAAAGCCACTTGTCTTCCCAAAACCATCAGAGCTTTCAACAGATGCCTCTATAAACAAAAAAACACTTACTTGAATAAAAGGAAATACTGTACAGCCTTGGATTCACTGGAAGCAAGCACCAGTTGCATTTCCTCTCATCTGTCCTCAATTAGGATGTGCAATCAGAAGGCTGTTTCTTTCATTTGCTAGACCAATAGAATGCAGCCCTTTCTCTTAACTCTGATTGACTCTTGTCTATTAATATGTGTGGCAGGGCATTTCAAACATTGAAAGTGTGTCGGCATGACTGAGGGAAAAGGGATTAGAAGTAGAAATGATGAATGAGGAGTGAATAGTAGAGATGATGGATGAGAAGTAGGTATGAGAAGTGAGAAGGTTTGATGAGAGGTAGCGATAATGAATGGGAAGCAGGGATGATGGAAGAGGAGTAGGGGTAATGGATGAGAAGTAAGGATATGAATTAGGGAAAATGGATGAGTAGGGATGAGAAGAAGGTATGACGGATGCAGAGTAGGGATGATAGATAAGAAGCAGGGCTGAGAAGTAGGGATAATGGATAGGAAGTAGGGATGAGAAGTAGGAATGATGGCAGAAAACTAGGGAAGAGAAGAAGGGGTGATGGATGAGAAATAGGAGGAAGAAGTAGAGGTGAGGAAGAGGAGTGAGGCATGAGGAATGTGGATATTCTGAAATGGATGCTGTACTAACAGGAGCTGCCGGGCCCTATAAAATTAGCACTAATAGTATCAAAAATTATAGGGAATACACTTGGCAACAGAAATAAAATGTGAAAATATACAAAACAATGTAATTGATATTAAAGTTGTTAGCAAACGTACAGCTTTTTTAAAATTGTATTACTAATGAACAATAAAATAACGCAAAATATTTCTATTACATACAAAAATTAAAAAATTAAAATATAAAATTAAATAATCACACTCCAACATAAATTGTTTATTAATAATTGTTAATCATTAAAGGGGGGACATTTATTATTCCTTCTCCAATCTAATCCAATTTGCGGAAGGCATAAGACACTACAGAGGCAAAATGTATAATTCCCACTCCAATCTTAACCAATTTATGGAAGTTATTGGACTTGAAAAAGGGTGATATTTATTATTCCTACTCTAATCTAAACCAATTTCAGGATGGTGTTGGACATTAAAGAGATTTTATTTACTATTTCTACTCCAATCTAAACCAATTTGGGGATAGTGTTTGACACTCAATGGGTGACATTTGTTGTTCCCACTCTAATCTAAACCTTTTTGGGAAGGTGCTGAACACTAAAGGGGTGACCTCTGCTATTCCCACTCCAATCTAATTCAATCTGGGAAAGGCATTGGGCAATAAATAGGTGATATTAGCTATTCCAACTCCAAACTAAACCAATTTGGGGATGGTGTTGACACTAAAGAGGTGACATTAGCTATATGCACTCCAATCTAAACCAATTTGGGGAAGGAGTTGGCACTAAAGGGGTGACATTTACTATTACCACTTCCAATGTAAACCAATTTGGGGAAGGTGTTGAACACTAAACAGTTGGCATTTGACATTCCTACTCCTATCAAAACCAGTTTGGGAAAGGCATTGGAAACTAGAGGGGGGACATTTAATATTCCCACTCCAACCTAAACCATTTTGGGTAAGACGTTGGACACTAAAGGGGAGATATTTACTATTCTTACCCCTATCTAAACCAATTTGAGGAAAGTGTTAGAAACTAAGGGGGGCAGGGAATTTACTATTCTCTCTCCAACGTAAACCAATTTTGGGAAGGCGTTGGAAACTAAACAGGTGAGGTGACATTACTACTCCCACTCCAATCTAAACCAATTTGAGGAAAGTGTTGGACACTAAAGGGATGGAATGTAAACCAATATGGGAAAGGTGTTGGGCACTAAAGGGGTGAAATTTGCCATTCCCACTCCAATCTAACCATATAGGTGTTGGACACTAAAATGGTAGCATTTCATAATAATTCCACTCCATTATAGGGATATTTGAAAAAAGTGTTGGATGCTAAAGATGTGAAATTTATATTACCCACGTCAATGTATTTTTTTGATAGAAAATGATACAAATTAAACAATTTAAAAAAAACAATTAACACTCCATATTCATACATAATTTTTTAACAATATTATTAACTATAATTTCATCTAAAACTAACCTAAACTAACCTAAACTGCCAAACAATATATATATGTGAAATTATTAAAATAGTAGAAAAATTACTTTATTAATATTAATAATTAAAACTTACATTCAATTCTTTTTCTACCTTTTCAAAACTTCAAATAACAAAATAACAAATAAACTATTATTTCAAAATTAACAATTGTCAATTGTCAAATCTAAAACATATAAAAAAGTTATCTTTTTACAATATAAAATATATTTTTAAAATACAATTTAAAAAATAACAAATTTCTATCATTTTGAGAAACAATTACATGTGTCAAATTAAAAATGAACGCTAGAAAAATTCTAAATAATAAATAGAATATTGAAATTTGCATATATTCAAAATTATTAAACATATTTGTATTTTAAAATGTACATATTTAAAAACTCTACCCACCCTTATCCCCTAAAACCCAATATCCTGCTGCTACAAAATAATAAGCAATTATTTATAAATATTTATACAACTAAACATACAATTTGAAAAATTCATTACGAAAAATTTAGCTTACTAAAAACACTAATCTAACAAAAATAAATAGACACAAAAAACACAATAAAATAAATTACATGCCAATTGTCACTTTGAAACAACATCACACACAACAATATTTTCTACATCAATATTTTTCACAACAATATCAAAAACACTTAAAAAAATATTTTTTGCTTCAATAATCCTGTCAATTATTTTTTTGATGCCCCCATATTATTAACTCAATAATATTGTATCACAATAGTTTTTTTCCAATATTCTGTCCAAACACCAGAAAAAGTAGTTCTGTGACTGTTCACAGTGGAAGAATGCAAGTCGCCCAGACCAAAGGAAGTCCATAGGAGGGATATGCACAAGAAGAAGAAGGAAAGCCATTGACCAAGCAAATGAGGTTGACAAGAAAACTAGTCAATGTTAAGCAATGGCCTGAACCAAAGCCCACTGTAAGTATTGGTATTATCCACAGTAGGTCTTCAACAACAGACAGCTAAAAGTTGTGTGCATGCAAGACATAAAAACCATTTCTGTCTCTTTACACTGCATGCATGAAATAAAGACTTGACTAGGTGATGGTAAAGGGGCTGATAACGATGGTATTTAGATCCCAACCGATGGCTCGTCGGTTGCCACCCAACCACCATCTGCTGCTGTGGTCTGACCAATGTGTGTGGTCGGAGGCAGCAGGCTGAGGGACCATCCAACGCTTTCTGACAGGCTCAAGGAGCCCGTTGGTGCATCGAACACACTATAATCCCCTTATGACTTCGATGCCAGGCACAGCTTTGCCACCAGGATTATGATGGCAGTTTCCGACAACCTTTCCATGTCGGCCTTACCAACATGGAAAGGCTGTCGGAAAGTGTCTATTGGGGCCTTTAGCAGGGCCCCCTTCCCTACTGGCCCACTGCAATGGGGCCTGGGGGGTACCCATGGTGCCCCTTCAACATCCCTGCACCTTGTGGCAGGCACCGCATGGTGCCTGCCACAGGGTGCAAAGATGTTTGAAAACATCATTTTTTCAATGGAAGATTATCCTATGGGCCTTTCCAACCCTATGGGCAGTCACATCCAAATACTGAGGTTGGAACTGCTGACCTAAGGTCGGGCAGTTCCCAATCTGTAAAGGTGTCGCCTCCAGACATTGTAATTAGGCCCTAAGTGTATCTTCAGATGTAAAATTGTCCCTCCTGCATAACAATACAAACATTCCATTGGAAGTAGAAAGATGCACAAAACAGCCAATAGCATGAGGTAAGAGAGAAATACAAATCTGGGTGGAATCAAAGCCAGCTTTATGTATCTTGTAAGAATTTCAACAATACGTCTTCCAGACAACTGTGTTGTTAACCCTGACCTAAAAGGCGCATGTGTAAAATTTCTGCAAAACAGCAGCATTATAAAGTTTTGAAGTTTATTAGTAAACATAACTAATTGCTCAACAGCCACAGCAAAATAAAGTACATCACAGCACACTTTCACATGCTATGTTCTGGAGATTCTGCTCTCCTCCTGCAAATTCATATCCGTGTAAGATATGTTCAATAAACGGCCACAGGCTGCGTACTGTTGTTAGCTCTATGACTCCCTATGTAGGTTGCTCAGACCTGTTCGTGAAGCTGTGGTGAGAATCTAGGGCTTAATTCAAAAATGCAGAAAGCCCATTCCCTCAAAAGAGTGTTTAATATCTCTTTACCAGGGTAATTTTGATAGAGCTTGTCTCACTGTTAAATATAATGTGGTTTCCCTATAGGTTGTATTTCTTTTACTCAATAATATACCTCTGGTCCACAATTTAACCCAAAGGTCAAGTGACTTGTAGAAGGCATACATTATCACCCTATCAACCGTAATTAGAGATGAAAGTAATGGTTGGCGCAAACCTAGGCAGGTTCAGTATTCTTTGTAGACAATGGATGTGGATTGCTGCGGCCTGACTCTTCCACCCCATACAAAAATGGAGAAATCGTTTGGGACCTGTATGCTTCTAACCTGGCAGACACAAATTACCCACTAAGGGGATCATTAGTATGGCGGGCGGACTTTGTCTGGCCGCCATACCCCTCGGGAAACGGGACCGCCCGCAATGCTTGTGGCGGTCCTGCACCTACAATTAGGATGCGCCTACCACACTGGCGGGCGCATCCCGCATTTGCAACATTGCAACATTGCTGCGGGCACAAATGTCAGGCAGATCGCCACCGCATTCTGCCCGATATGCTAATGGGACCCTAAATCTCATGTTGAACTGCATAAGCACTGGAATAACCAAATTCCTTCAGTAGCTTAATTTTCACCAATACAGGAAAGATACAGCTGCTAACGTCCAGATTCCTCAGGAGCAGCACCCTCAAAATAGCCCTGTTTTGACAGCAATCACTTTGTGAGTTTTTACCAGAGGTTTGGAGTGGCCAAGAGGGGAGGGCAATTAGAGAGAGTATGGCAGGGAAAGACATGAGCAATCATGCAAAGAGTAGAAAAAAATGTGTTTAAAAAGTAAACACATTTTTTCTGGAAGTGTTAATTTAGAATTAGTCATTTCAGAGATTACAGAAACCCTGTTTCAGATTTGAGAGATGCTGAGATCCTTCTTATCTCAATATATTACTAAGCGTCTTTGAAAATACAGTTTATACACAATTATCTGTTCCTCAACTAGTCTCTGACAGGGAACTAACAATTGTTCTGCCTTTTTTGGGTGTCAACAAGATAGTTATGACACTGTATTTTGTCTTCGTGATATCATTACCTCAAGCATCATCTCATGTACCCCTTTTATGAGTCACTCGAATCTTTATTAATTTACTCAATTCACCTGAATTCTTCTTCTGGTGTTGTTGTTCATGGTTTAAATTGTTTTTCTTTCCAATAAATGAGCAGAAAGCGTTTTTCTCTTACCGTGATTCCAGTGAGCCTGAGAATCGTTCGCCTCTTACTTGTTTCCTCTCCTGACCTCAAGGATTCCGGAACATCCTTCTGTGAATGTTGTCAAGCTGGGGTCCTCCCTCTTGAACCGGTTAAAGGATGAACCTGGCTCTTGTTCAGTGTTCTGCTCAGTATTTTGCCAGTCACCCGCTTCACCGTTCAAATAATAACCGGTATCAGGAGGGAGTGAATTATATTATGCTTGCGCTTTTCAAAATGCCAGACACAACATGCTTCTACTCTCGCAATATTTGTTTTAATCAGGGTCTGATCAATCTGGTTTCCACAGGCAATGCAAAGGTCTTTCAATAAATATGATACCAAACATTTTGCGCAATACAGTATTCACATTAAAAGGCAGTTATTTGTCTACAGTTTCACTGTTCAGAAGGCAATATTATTCTACAACATAGGAGGCCTTGAAGCAATGTCAGTTGCACACAGTGCTCCTTCCTGGTGCAAATAAACCACCAGCATGCTCTCAACCAATTAAGTAGAGTATGCAACTTGTCATACAGGCTTGTCCCTTGTGAACTGTCTGCTGCAAAGGGAACGTGATGGACTTTCAACAGACCATCTCTGACAGCGGGTGGGCTGGAAATAGTTTAGGTCTTCGAGGTCAACACATTTTTGAGACTAGAGGATCTGGCCTATTTTGAGACAGTCAGGTACTACTGCTTGTGACAGAGAGGTGTTGATTGCATTTATCAAATCAGAGGGGAAAAAGATACTGATGACGATATGGGCCGTAAGGGGGCAGTAAAATGTTTAGATGGCCTGAGGTCAGCAATTCTAACTAGTACATCAGAATGAGTTATTTCTTTGAATGAGGGTCATTTTACAGTGGTTTGCATGCCAGCTGTTCAGCTAATAGAGCATCAGTTGGTTTAAGAAAAAGCTTGATTATTTTTAATTTGTTGTTGAAGAATTTAGACAATAGTTTGAAGGAGTCTTTGTTCTTTAGGATGTCTGGAACAGCCCGTGAATTGGTTAGAATTTTGACAAAGTCAAAAAGCCTTCTTCTTGTGTAGTTCTTTGTTGAGTCTATTTCTGATCTGGTGAAGGCCGCTTTGGCTCCAATGTTTTGTCTTTTGCACTCTTTGTGTTTGTCGTTTAGACTCAGTGGATTCTGTTTTGAGGGTTTTGTTGTGCAATAAGCACTCCGTTGATATCAGGTTTTTCCACTGTTGTCAAAGATATTCTGTAGGAACACTTTATAGACTCTTCTTGAGGTTTTTTAGTTGTTAAGGGTGACATTTCGTCAGCAACCTCTAAAACGACTGTGTTCAACGAAGCCAACAAGACAAGAAGTTTCGGTTGACATTTGACTGGAGTCATCAGCAGTCAGAGGAAATCTAGTTTTGTAGGATAGCCAATACAATTTAATTAAAATATCTGAACCAGACCTTTAGTTGTTTTGTTTGGATCCAAGATGATGATTTAGAGAGAAGGGCTTTGAGAGGTGATCTAAACCCTCAAATGAAAGGGACAGCCAGGTTAAACTGGTCCTTTTTTGAGATTATGAGGTCGAGTATATTACTGTTCAGCAAGGCTTACAGAGGGTTGTTCTAGTTCATGATCAAGTATGGAGACTGATTGTCTTCCCATTAGAGACTGAAGTCCCCCAGGAAGATGTGGATTGCAACGGAGTTGTTTTTTCTACAATTAGTTCAATACTTTGTTGCAGAAACAAGGTTTTTTTTTACTGTTGGACAGGAGATGATTTGTAGTAATTTGGGATTCTTTTTGGATGTGTTACTTTCCCTTATAAGCATTGGATGGTAGATGGTTACTTGGTTCAGTCTTTTACATTGTTTGTAAGATCTGTGAATAACTGCTCCATCTCCTAGTTTTCCTTATTGGTCAACAGTAGCAATTTCACAGCCAGGCAGGATGAGGAGGTCTAGCACACGTTTAGAAGAGTTGTTTAGCCACATTTCAGTTAGGGACATTAGATCCAATAATGTGATTCTAATACATCTGCAATTTTGAGACAGTGTTTGGCCGCTGACCTGCAATTATGGAGCAAGCAGTAGAGATAGGAGTTCTCAGTCTCACTGAAGGTGGTCGTTTGAGTTGCAATCAAAATAAGGTTCTTGGGGTTGAGAGCATTTTTGCTAAATAAGGGGCATAATGCCTATCCCTTACAGCAAGTAATTAGATCATTGGTGCAATATTTTAATAAATAGATGTTCTGATCCAACATAGTTAACTGAGTACTGAAAGCACTAGTGTCACCCATCAAATAAAATTAAAATGGGTTTCTTACATAAATGAGAGAGCTATGTAATGGACAGAAAAGGAATCAAACTAGATACAAAACATGTTGTGGGTGCTCATGTGTTACATAGATCATTATTTACTTGTACATGTTTGTCTTTGATATGTAGTTAGGGTTCCTTCTTTTTCAGTGGCAGTCCTTGAGCTACAGTGACAATTTTAAGTATTTGTTTTTGTGTTTGTGATTTTCTCAACACTATGGAAGTCTGCATTTTTTTGTAAATTAGTGGAGAACTATTATTTTAATTTGAGAACTATTTTAATGAATTGAAATTGGATTTCATTTACCAGCGACATGCAATTTGACCCTCCATCTAAATTCCTGCGGACTAAAGGGGAACCTCCCATTCCGTGGGTGGGGTGGGAAGAAGAGTTTGCAACATATCTATTGCCATCGATAAAAAAAGAATGGCTGTGGAAAAGAAAAAGAACATTCTCCTACATTGTTTGCATTCAGGGGGGTCAGGTGGTTTTCAGGACTTTACCACCTATTGAAGGCCAGGATGACGGAAATCTATACGAGGAGGCATTGTTGAGGATGGAGCATTGGTTCAAACCAATGTCTAGTTTTGCGCTTAACAGGTTCAAGTTTGCAACCGGGTACAAGAGTTAGGTGAAGGTTTTGATGAATTTCTTAGTATTCTACGATCTCTAGTAACTGCAACTTTGGTCCCATCACTGATTAGATGATTAGGGACCAGATAATTGTGAATGTTAAGAGTAAAAAAGTCCAGAAACAGTTGTGGTTTTTTTTGTGACCCTAACTTGCAATTGGCTATTAGTACTGCTAAAGGGTTGGAGCAGTCTGAGCTGTGAAAGAAGTAATTGAACAAAGGCAGTAATAGGAAAAAGCGGGCTACTCCAAGAAACCTAAATTTGGGATAAAATTGAACTTACGTAAAAGAGTGAGCTATGCAATGGAGAGGAAAGGAAACAAACTAGACACAAAACATGTTGAGGGTGTCCGTAAATTACATAAGTATTATATTGTGCATGTTTTACTTTGATATGTAGTTAGGGCTCCGATGTTTTCAGGAGTGTTCTGGAATGCTTCATTGGACTGTATTTTCCAGTGGGCCAGCTTGCATGCACGCCAATTGTGTACTGTGCTGCAAGAACAAAGAAGATTTCTACATATACCCTTGGTTTGGATCTTTACAGCATGTGTCATTTCCATCGTTTATACCACAACACACCTAAATTCTTTAACAGGCAGAGCACAAGAGGCTTTCAATCACTGAGCAGCCAGCAGTGCCAGAAAACGAAAGTGAATGTGACAGAGAATGAAAGTAATTGTGCTGTCAAATGTTTAACTTTCCCACCACACTGGAGGCTGCAGAGCCAACCACCCATACCTCATACTGTAAACACGGCATGAGAATGTAAACTATTAAGGCTGGATTTATGAAGAAATGCAGGTGGGGCCTCGGCACACCCTGCAACAAGTCAAACGTGCCACAGGGCAAACACTAACTTATCGATGTTGGTGAGTCAGGTTGGGTCTTCTTGACTGGCACTGCTTATTTTGCAGCCGTAAAAGGGTGTAGACACAAAGCTACAAACACAGCACACTTTCATTCCTGGACTTTGTGGCCCAAAACACTGTCCTTAAAGTTTCTTAGCAGTCAGGGTAGGGCACCGCAACCTAATCGAGAGGGATGAGATGTCTGCTGCTTTGTGGGGAGATAAGCAGCTTATTTCTCCCCTCTGTCCATACCTGCCGGATGTAACTCCACAGGAAACTAAGTGGCTTTCAACATTTTAATATGAATAGCAGCCAAGTAACCACTCCTTTGTATGCTTGTGATTTGCAGACATTTGATGGTCATTGGCTTTATCAGATCGTATTCAAAATACATATTATTGCAGTGTGACTTTGTATAGTCAAACAGCCCTTTCTTTGTTCATGGAACAAGAACTTGTACAGCATGGGCAAACTGCCTAACTGTAATAGGAGCCCAGAAAACAGCAGTCACTTGACACTTTCAAGGTTGCAGAATGATTTGAGCTGTAAGACAATTGGTATTCTGTTAATTCAACTGGGTGATTCTTTTTATCAAAGTATGTATACACCAGTCATCCTTTACCCTCTTGTTGTTGGCATACAACATTCCAAGTGATAAATGTAGAATAATGCTTCATACAAGTACTAAACCATGTCGTATTAATTCTTAAGCATACATGTCGGCTTAACATGGGGCAAATTTGAGTTTACAATAGTGCAAGGCAAAATCTATGCAATTTGTGAAAAAAAGAAAATACAGAAATCATGCTAGTGGTTGTGCAGATGGACAGATACATGTGCTCAAATTCCCAATTTTCTGCATTTACACGAAAGAGGATACTTCTATTAGAATGATTTACCTCATGTGCATTCCATTCCTTTTTCTCAATGGCATTAGCAGCTATTACACACATCCCAAGATCTCATTCACCTGCACCAAGTCAGGTGTGGCACAATTATGGAAATTATCAACAGATGGGCTATGACCTTCTATTGTGTAAGATAGCAGCTCTTTTACTACACAGTATTCATGTTGATCACCTTTAAAGGTATGGAAATAAATATCGAAAAGGTATTCATATTTTCAAGATTTGAGATGTGCACTTTTATAAATTCAGTTCTGCTCGCATGATATTTCAACTCTCACCCACTGCTGCCTCTTTGAAGAACTATTGAGATGCTTGAACCTCATGTGCATGTGGATTCTGCATATTCATTATGTGCGCACAGTACAGAGACCATTTTCACCAAAACTGGAAAGTATTTTGTATATTAGTCTAGTCCTGTAATTTTTAGGTCTCATCTAAGTCAGTGAATGAGAACAAGACATTTTGTGTACTAAAAGGGCTTGGAGCCCACCCACTACTTATGATTGGTTGGTGTTGGGACGGAAAAGTCCTCTGCATGGTAATGTATGTGTACCCTTGCCCTGGGCTGGACTGTTCACATGAGGCACAGGGTCAGACTGATTTGCATATGGCCATGTCTAAACTGGGGTGGCAGAGTGGGCTAAAGAACGGTGATGGATTAAACCCAGATCTGTTGACTGGGTGTGAGTGTTTGATTGGTTCAGATCCTCCGTCCATCACCACCCCCTTTTGCTCTACTGGAAACCTTGCATCAACGATGTTTCACCGTTCCGAACCGGCGCTTCTCCTTCTACGCCAAAGTATCGCTGCTGCTTCAAGGATGGCAGACATCACATCAGCGACTGCGCAGCACATTACTTCAAGTTTCCTTTGCATCTCTCACTTTGCGCGGCTCGACGTGGACACATCAACCTCAATACTGCAGTTCGACGACAATGCATTGCCTCTTTGCTTCCCGCATCTGACTCTGTCAACAATGCATCTAAGATACTTTTCAGTGGGCCAAGGCTGGTCCCTGTATCTGACCCGCTATCCATTGTGGCCAGCTTGAACTTTTCGATTTACCCAGGTCTAGCGTCACCAGAACACTTCGGTTGGTGCTTCAAGCTTTTAAGCACCACAAATGTATTTAATCTTTAAAAATTCATAACTCCGGTTATACATATACATGTTTTGTCATTTTGGTCTTGTTTTGTTCATAAAAATATGAGCTCGTTTTCTAAACTGGTGTGGCGTCTTTTTGTGGTGATTTTCACTGTGTTAACATTTGAAGTGTTACACAAATACTTTACACATTGCCTCTTAAGTTAAGCCTAACTTCTCTGTGCCAAGCTACTAGAGGGCGAGTACAGGTTAACTTATAGTAAGTAGCTGACTTACTTTGACTAGGATTGTATTTCCTGCTTGGACAGAGTGCATACCTCTGCCAACCGGAAACCCAATTTCTAACAAAAGGTGTATGTGATGATACTCTCATTTGTCTTCTTCCATGTTGATAAACTAAGAAAAGGGTTCCTTCTGTTTTTCAGGTCAAGTGGATCAAAGTCCTCCTGGCCTTGTCACCCATTTCACAACACTGTTCATTTGCCAATCGACTGTCTTGTGAAATGATTTTTGGGTTTTCTGTGGCAGTTATTTTATGTGGCTAGTTCTAGTGAGCAGTCCTTATCTTTAAATCGACGTGTGCTCGAATTGGTGTTACTACAGGGTCATGGTTGGTGCTTGACTCCTGGGTTTCTGCTTTTGAATGCTGGTTAAAGACTTGTCACTACTTTGTGTTTCATCATAACATAACAAATGTGATGAAGAGACAACTAAAAAGGACAAAGTGATAATTTATGTATTTAAGTATTTTTGTTATGTATATGGAATTTCGATAAGGCGCACATACCCAAAAGGCAGCAGAGCATAAGGTCAACAAGTCATAGGAGAGATATCTACATTGTGGACAGTTATTGCATTGTGATGTAGTGCTTTTTTACAGTGGTGAGTCTTCAACTATTTTCAAAACTGGAGCAGCAGTGTGGTGGTCCTGAAGAATACAGGGATTTTGTTCCAGATCCTGGGTGCATAAAAAGGAAAAACCTGCTAACCTGCTCTTCTTTTCTAGACTTCTTAGTCTGCTTTCTGATGGTGTTCTTGCTGCGGGGTTCCAAGGATCTCCAAAGCTAGTGACCTAATTTCCAAGGTGAGCAGGGGTGCTGGCAGTGATGGCCTTTTAAATGATGCAGCTGGCTTTGAAGATGGCGTGGGCTGGTGGGGGGGGGAATGGAGTTCTATCAGAATGGGGGTATTGTGATCATATGTTTCAAGGTCCTAGATGTGCTGTGTCATGTAAAATACACTAAATGGGCTCCAATGAGGAATCTGGTAGGCTGTGGAGCAGGGTGCTAACGCCATCCACACCAAGTCTGAGCTCATAATTGCTTGAACAGCTCTGAATTCGCCTTCTGGACGAACCGGTTTGACTTTCTTTAGAAGAGAGAGCTGGTATTAGGCAGTCTTTGTGTTTTTGGCAATGTGTTTCTTGAGGGTGAGGTTAGTGTTCAGGGTGAATCCAAGTGAATTGGTATCCAGTGAAAGTTGGTTCAAAGCTGTCAAGTTCATGTCATTGAGCAAGTAAGTCATTGCTAATGCTCAGAATACTTACCAGAAACCTGGCATTCTTTCTCATCAGTCCTAAATCCCCTCCCTCCACCATTCCTTGCGAAGAGAATAGCAAACAGAAGTTCTAAATGAGATATTGAGTGTTTATACGTTGGGCAAGTGGAACAGCTAAAATGCTGTTAAAGGGCATGTGCAACCATCTATTTCACTGACATGGTCCTCTCTAATCAAGCAAGAACGATGTTGAGGAAAAGTAGTAAGATGAACTGTTTTTAGTCAGAAGATTGCACAGGCCGGATTGTGTTCCGAGAGATTTTAAAAAAAATGTGCACTCGTGCAAACAAAAGATCAAATCAATTTGCACTACTTTGCTGATTGTTTAATGTGCAATGCAGCAAACAGCACAACAGATCATGCACGGATTGCTAGTAATACATGTCTTAATTTAACTTGCAAATACATTTGACTTGTTTCTGGGATTTA
The DNA here is from genome assembly GCF_964263255.1 of Lissotriton vulgaris. Lineage (NCBI taxonomy): Eukaryota > Metazoa > Chordata > Amphibia > Caudata > Salamandridae > Lissotriton > Lissotriton vulgaris. The sequence continues at coordinate 1,612,542,091 of NC_141689.1, read as the reverse complement.
AAATAGAAATCTAAATGCATGACTAAAGGTAAAAAGAGCAAACTGGGCACATTGGTCGTTGTTATGTTGTGTATCTCTGAGGAGCAGCTGCCTAGAAGGGGATTATGGGGCCAATCTTGAGTGTGCTAATGTATCCAGATGCAATGGTGGATGGCAAATATTTACATGGCAGGTGGTAATAAAAAAAAAGGCACGTACCTTCCTGGTTTGCCGCACAATGTTCTCCTGGTCTCCTGGTCTCTCCTGGAAGCTCCGGAACCCAGGAAACTGCACTACTCAGTCCTGGCACTGCTCTTAAGAGCACTGGAGGCCTGTGTTTTCTCTAACCCAGTTGAGTAAGACAGCTTGGTTAGAGAAGTTTAAAATAGGCATGTCTGGTTGGCCACCGCAAGACAACCAGCCCAAGGGACATGAGGACTTTAAACATAAGTGCACAGCTCCATGCTGCCACTCAGCAGCAATTGCTCTGCCTTGACACTCGATTCAGGACAGGTTGCTGAAAACCAAAATGGTAATATATTAACTTTATTACCATTTTATTTGTCACCTCTGGAGGCTTTTGTTTAGCTGGGCGACGCTCGTGCGCTCTCGTGGAGGAGCCGCTCCCAGGCAGATGATTACTTTCTTTTCAGAGTCCCCTATTGTTAAAGTCTGGTCTAGGCCGTTCGCAGACTCTCCACTTCTGCATAGTTCACCTACAACTAATTATTTTTTAATAGGCTGTCATCTCCAGATGGGGAATCAGAATATAGGTACAATAAGGCAGTTTATCAGTTATTCTGCCAAGGGAAACACTTATATTTTAGCGTAGTACATTTACATTTATTTTTTATTTTTGGTTGATTTGGTTGTTTTCATCTGTGTTTAGGTGCATATATCTGTGTGAAAGTCTGGTGTGATTGTAAAGACAACGGTAGCTACAATAAGAATATTTTCTGCATCACACAACAATATAGTAGGCAAGGGCATGCTAAAGATTTTAGGTTAATTTTAAATAAACAAGTTATGCCAGCATCATTTAAATTTCAACCAGGCCTACCAGTAATCCGGCAGAATACATTAACCCGTAGATGGCTCTTATATGATAGCAGGCACATCCACCTGCAAAGTGGGAGTACAATGCAAGTTTAGAGAAGGACAGCTCTCACTGGTATAAATAATTGGACTGTGCTAGTAGTAGGCTGGTGCCTTGCAAATGTCATGAATAATAAACTAATAAAAAGTGTTTCATCCCATGTCTCTTATTTGTCTTAATAGAAAGTGATCAAATGTAGGATCTAGGGGGCAGGGATCAGTGCATACTGTGTATCTGAAAGTGCCCCCTATACCATCAATTTTAGAAGAATTGACAGAGATAAAGGTCTCACTATTATTTCTCTGAATGTCAGTCAATGACTACTGGTGAATTTGATAAATCATACAAACTGTACACTGAATATTCCATGTGTTGCATTCACAGAACCCACTATTGACCCAAACGATGGAAGAGAAAACAAGGGATTGTGTATATGATGTGGGTCGTGTGACTAGTTAGCATGGAGGAGTCTTGTTCGTTATGAGAATTAACCAAACAAATCGCTCCAACAACTAAGAACGGCCATGCACCACCACCCACAGAATCGAGAAAGAGCTATCAATCTGTCAATCTTTTCTGTGTCCGGGCCGGGTGAGGTTTATCGTGAGTAAGACATTTTGCTCAATAAATTCTTCTAAGATTGATGGTATAGGGGATACTCTCATCTCATGTCTCAAGCATTTCAGGCAATGCATAATCTTCAGACTTCAATGCATTTAGTTCTTCTGGCAAGGTTGTGTACCCAAAATACTGGCCCAGCAGAGCATGATATTCTGTGCGGGGAAAAGGAAGTACTTGCATTCTGTAAAAGTTTTCTGCTATTTGCTAAAGAGATAGTTGTAGGTTTTAAAGAGTATTAGGACAAAGGAGAGCAGTGTGTACCAGATTAAATAATCCCACGAAGCACCACCCCAAAAAACACTCCCATCTCCACAGCAGAATGTGATGGGGTCATCAGACATATGAACAACAAGATAACTCCTTTTAGGAATGTACCTCAAATCAACAGAGTAAGCAGCCTGTTGTTTGTGTACCGCAATGGCGATCCCCTAACTATGTTCAAACCAGAAAATTACTCCAGGGGCAGCATGGTGCTAATTTCATAGCTGGAAAGACACTGAAACTTAAAGATCATTATAAGAAAAGTAATTGAGATATCCTGTATACTTCTAATTCCTTTATGCCAGCAACATGCCTGATTTTATTTCCACCAAATTTGGTTATTTCTTTTAAGTGATGAGGTTTGTAAAATGTGGTTACTATGAGGCAAATAACATATACCAGTAGAGCTTTCATATTGCCTTTTTAATTGACATTTTATTTTGGAGCAGAGTTTATAATAATAATGCATATATACTTGCAGACATTAGACGTTAGGCTGGCTGTCACTGAACGCACACCTTCTGAGCCTGTCTTATATGTCTCGGGCCACTTGTTGCCTTGCTCCCTGGACCACCCCCTTGAACTACACCTACTCAGTTTACTTATTTTATTATTTAGTTATTGTTTTCCATTCCCAACACTGCCCTCAGCCATGACAGAACACCAAGAAGGTACTCCAAAGATAAGGGTCACACAAAGGCTTATACAGTGTCATCAGTTCTCACAACTTGATTCCTGTCACCCCCACTGCTATTTGGATCGTCCTGAGTAAAGTATGATTTTGGAACTTGGCTCTCGCTTTACTTTTGTAGGGGAGTACACCCATCCTCACTGTACACTTAATGAGCACCAACCTGATGTTCGTGGAGGTGCAACTGTGCACAGCACTGTGTTCACGTATATTATGAAATCGAATGTATAATTTGTCATTTAACATATACTAGCAGCCCGCCCCAGCGTTGCCCGGGGCAGAGGGGACTGGGGGCAGCATTTCAGGCTTGCGTACACTCCCGCCCCGGCCCTCGCCCGCCACGACATTGTCTGTGTGCCGGACAATGTTGTGGCGGGGTGGGGCCGGGTCGGGAGTGCACGCAAGCCTGAAATGCTGCCCCCAGAGCCTGAGCCTTACCTCAGCCGCATTTGTTCAGGGCCAACCTCCCGCACCGGCTACCTCCCGCCCTGACATTACCCATGTCCCGGAGCCTTACCTGAGCCGCCGCTCCTCCCCGCGCTCCTCACTTCACCGCCGCTCCTCCTCGTCATGACGCACCTGAGCTGCCGCTCCACCCCGCGCTCCTCACTTCACCGCCGCTCCTTCTCGTCATCACGTACGTTGCGGCCAGTGCAGCGTCGCGGCTGGCGCTACTTTCAGGGCACTACTTTTTTTTTAAAGTTATATTTTTAAATGTACGTTTTTTTTTATTTTCTGTAGCCTATGTCCATCTGCACACCCTGAGGATTACAACAATGTATTGGGTGTGTGGATTGGCGCTGTGGTTCCCGAGTTTACCTTGCCAAAAGGTTTGTGTTCTCTCTTTATAATAGTAGTATAGATGAAAGCAGCCGGGGATCTGGAGAAGGCAGGTGAAGCTTTATGTTACAATATAGGGCTAGATGTACATCCCTTTTTTGCATGCAAAAACGGGTTTGCGACCCATTTGCGCATGCAAAAACCTCATGGACCATGTACAAAACCTATTCAGCAAGTCGCAATTTCCTTCCGACTTGCTAAATAGGTTTTGCGACTCGCTATTAGGAAGGGCCGTTCCCTTCCTAATAGCGACCGCAAAGCCATGTACCAATGTTTTGCAACTTGAACAGTGGCCGCAAACCACTCGCAAATTACCACCCATCCTCTAATAGACTCGCAAGTTGGAAGGGTTTCCCAGGGGGCCCCTTCCTCGTTGTGACTGGCTCTGTAAATAGTTTTTAAGGGCAGGCAGTGGACCCAGAGACCACCACTGGCCCTTAAAAAATTATACGAAAACGTTTCTTTTTTTTTTTTTGTAAAAGCATCCAGTTTTTCTTTCCGGAAAATGGGCTGCATTAAAAAAAAACTGCTTTATTTAAAAGCAGTCCCAGACATGGTGGTCTGCTGAGCCCAGCAGGCCACCATACCTGGGAGGGCCTGCCATTCCCAATGGGGTCGCAAATTGCGAGTCACTCATTATTATTCATGAGCCGTGCATTTTGCAACCCCATTGGGAATCGCTAACAGTGTCTCTGACACTGTTGTACATCCCAATTTGTGACTCGCAATTTGCGATTCGCAATTACGACACAATTTGCGAGGAGCAAATTGGGTGGCTACATGTGGACCATATTGTCAAGAAGTCAAGCTGGGATTATCTTTAGCAGGCAAAGGCAGACCATGCGCGTTTCCTTTGGGTGAAAGCCCAACACGTTTGAACATGTTTTTCAAGCTTGCTTTCCTTCCAGTCACACTTGGAGCTTTCTTCCTTATTCAAATCCCATTCGCTGTACACCAGTCAGATATTGCATGTGCATATTGAAATGCATATACACTGGCACACCACTGTCTCAGATCCACTTATGCGTGAAATTGTCTCCCACTTGTACGGTTTTCATTACCTTCACTTAATAGATTACAAAAAGTTGCAGAATATTTTTTTTTTTTATTCAAATCATTTTTATTGAGAATAACAAAAGGACAAACAATACAGTACAACAAAGGAAGAGAAGATGATGACAGTAAACATATCGCATATCCCATTAAAGCAGCAGCATGGCGATAATAATATAAAATTATACAGGGATGATGGTAAGCAAAATAAAACTAAAATGTCAAGGCAATAAAGACACAGCAACGACAATGGTAAGATGGTGATAATGATGACATTAATGATTGGAAAGTGCTCTAGTGCTATATGCAACTACATCAGGGAGCTAGGTCATATAGTTCTGAGTGCCAGTGTAACCAATATGCATAGTGCTAAAAAGTAAGGTGGTACTCGAGTTGCAAAGAGTAAGAGACAACGTTGGGAAAGCAGGACATGCGATTTCACAGGGGGTTATAACATGTATACGAGGAGTCTAGGGAATTCCAGAGTTTCCTGTGTGATTTGCGCCATGGGGAAGTATGAAGAGAAACTAAAGAGAGGTGGAACACGCACAGCAGGGTTTTTATCCACAAGGTTAAATAACGGTGAAGTTCTGTAGTGTGCTCAAAGGGAGTCGCTGTCTGGCCTGACAGAGAGAAATCCACAAGAACTAATACAATGCCCCCCCTCTTGGGAGAGAGCACCTCCAAGCACAACTGTGAAGTGACCAGCGGTCTTATTCCATAAGTGTAAGGTACGCCAGTAGTTCAATCCATACACATAAGAGTGTTATTCCAACATTCGCAGTTTATTAAACGCATTGCAGGTTCATGGCTTAACAACAATTCACTGGGTAGTTGGTGTTCAAAATGTGCTGATCAATGATGTATGCATAGTCACAACAAATCCCGATGCATTTCGGGCCCCGCCCTTCGTCAGGGGATTACTCTACAAACAAAGCAAAAGAATCAAGGTATCAGCTGGACATCCACATCTAGACTGTCAGACACAAAATAAGGTGCAATGGTGTCGGAAAGTAAAAGGTAAAAGAAAAGGTAAACCTGTAACCAACTGATAAGTGAAGAGTTTGGGGGGTTGTGGGATGGTGAACGTGAGGAGAGATACTGACAATGTAGGGCTGACGATGGTGGTGTTTGGCGTCCCAAGGTGAGATGTTACAACATGGGAGTGGAAAAACGGCGATAAAGAAAACGTCGCGGTGCGTGCTCACGATCGTAATCTAATCATAAATCAATGTGCCCAACATGCAAGTGCTCTAAGTAACCAGTAATGCTTTTGAAACACGCGGGTCCCCGAGTGAGTACTTACAGTGGAGAGACTACGCGCGGACTACGCGGAGTTCCGAGATAGCAGCTGTGAACCGAACGCTCTGCTGGGGGGCTAAGATCTAGTGTGTGGTGCAGTCGACATAGAGGAGGGACTATAGTGAAACATGCTCTACGGTGGGCGCCATATTGGAATGTGTTAGATTCGGCGGTGTGATGGAAAGGTAAATAAGATGAAATACACAAGAGTATGTAATGAAAAACAGAATAAATGGTTAATAAACAGTCAGAGATTATGAATACGGTCTAGAGAAATAAATCATTAAAGATAACATTGAAATTCCATGCGATCATTCAATCCATGGGGCACCATGGTGGACATATATCGGATCCAGAAGTTTTCTCTCTTTAATAAAGTGTTCTTATTGTTTGTAGTCAGCTTAACTTGCTCTAACACTTGGAATTTAAGTTGAGCAGCATTATGACGGTTCTCATGGAAATGTGTAGCCACTGTAGACTTTGAGTTCAAGGTTCTGATATTACTCTTGTGTTCAAGGATCCTGACGCGGATCTTTCTTTCAGTGTGGCCAATATAACATTTCCCGCAGGGGCATTTGAGTAAGTAGATGACGTTACTGCTGTTACAGGTGGCATTGACTCGGAGTTTAATGGAGTGGCCTTTCAATGGGTGGTTGGTCGTATTGCCTGGAATGCAGTTATTGCAATTGCTGCAATTGTAACATGGTTTTAAACCTTTGTAAGTACTCTGAATGTCTGATTCCCTGGGTTTGGTTAGAATTTCTTTCAAGTTGCGGCCTCTGGTGAAGGCAAACATGGGTGGTTGGTTGAAAAGGCCTTTAAAATCGGGTTCGAAGGTTAAAATCGACCAATGTTTAGGGATGATGCATTTGAAAGTGTTAGAAATGACAGAGTATTTGGAAACCACAACCATGCGGTCTGAATGTTTCTTGGGTTTCGGTAGAAGAAGTGCTCTCCTCATTATTCTTTCACTTCTGTTGATGGCCATATCCAGGATTGGTGGAGGATATCCTCGTGCCTTTAATTTCTCCAACATGATCCTCATCTCTTGTTTGCTTTCCTGTTCTTTGGAAACAATGCGCTTCACGCGGAGTAGTTGGGCATAAGGTAAGTTATTCTTTAAACCCCAGGGGTGAAAACTTTTGTAGTGTAACGTGGAGTTTCTGTCCGTGGGTTTTCGAAATATGGTGGTAGACCATTGGCCTGTCTCTCTGTGTATTTCAACATCAAGATAGTGGATACATTTTTCATTGTATTCCCACGTAAATTGTATTCTGTCATTGATGTTGTTCCAAGTCATTAAAAACTCGACCAAAGTATCAGCTGAACCACCCCATAGTAGAAAAATATCATCTATGTATCGAAGATATAGCTTTCCATGTACCGACCAACTGGTTTGGCTCAGAATGTGTGTCTCCTCAAATTGTTTCATAAAGATATTTGCGTAGCAAGGAGCTGCGCAATTTCCCATGGCTGTGCCGTTGAGTTGATGTATCCACTTGTCCTGTACCGTGAAGTAACTATGGTAAAGGGTAAACATGGTCAATTCCATCAAGAAGACTTTCGGATCATGATCCAGGTCAGATGAAGCTAAAGCCTGTTCAATGGCTTCCATGCCCCAATCGTGGGGGATGGAGGTGTAAAGTGATGAAACGTCCACAGTACACATGATCAAATCAGTGTGTTTTAATTCTTCCATAGTGGATTCAAGTTTCAAAAGAAAATCTGTGGTGTCTCGTACATGTGACCCTGTTTTTAAAACAAAAGGCTGAAAGTATTTGTATAAAAATTTACCAATGTTCTCATGAATGGTACCTTTGGTGGACACAATCGGACGGAATGGAGGCTTCGTGGGGTGTTTGTGTATCTTGGGTAGCATGTGCAACACAGGGGGTTTCGGATTGTTGGGTACCAAGTATCGTCTGGTTTTGTCATTGATGGTACCGTTGTCAAAAGCGTGGTTGATGATATGAATCAGATTCATACAGAAGTCGGCTGTAGGGTCCCCAGAGAGGACATCATATGTGTTGGTGTCCATGATGTGAGCCTCAATTTGCTCTTCGTAGAAACTGGTGTCCATGATCACTAGGGCGCCGCCCTTATCAGCATTTTGGCAAGTGATGGTGGGATTGTCAGCCAACTTTTGTAAGATGTTCCTTTCCTTCTTCGATAAATTCCCATGTTTCATTGGTTGTTGAAATGGTAAAATGGAAATCTCTTGTTTGATCAGGTTCTCAAACGAATCGATAATCTTGTGGCTTTGAGGTGCCATGAAGGTGCTGTGTGGACGAAGTCCTCTGAGCATATCAACTGCTTGTGGTGGCATCGGACAGATGTTCTGAAAGTAATGTCTAAGTCCAATGTTTCGTATCAGTTTGAAGGCGCTGACCTCCAACTCAAGAGTGTTAGTTCTGGTCGTGGGAACAAATGATTGCTCCTTTTGAAGGGTGTTAATCTCTTCAGTGGATAATTGCATTGAGGAGATGTTGATAACTAAGTTGTCCTCAAAATTCACTTTTTTTTGTTGGTCTTCTTGCTCTTGGTGGCTGGCAGCGTTTGTTCTTTTTCTGTTTCCACGGCGGGTTTTGCCCCCCCGGGATCGGATTGTTGATCCTGGCCTGGTTCTAAAAAATGAACCACAGGTACTGTGGATGTGCTTGGTGTCTGGGACTCAGTATTGGGTGTAGTGTGGGTTGATTTTTGTTGATTTTCGTCCTCCGAGGATGAAGTTTCATTCCCAGAGAAAGGGTTATACCGTTTGTTGGGTCGTCGGCGGGCGTACACCTTTGCCCAGCTGTACACCTCGCCGAGCTTATAGTCAATGGTGTCTCTTTTAAATTTCCGAAACTTTCTTTCCTGTGTTTCGCGTGTATGTTTTTCTAGTTGGATGTTGATGTCCTCCAACATCTTGGTGAGTTCTTCTGCGGACATGGCATTGTCCAGCTCGTTCCTTACGCTCTTTATCTCCTGAGACAATTCTTCCAATGTTTTAGACAACTCTTCCACGATCAGTTGAATGATCGCATGGAATTTCAATGTTATCTTTAATGATTTATTTCTCTAGACCGTATTCATAATCTCTGACTGTTTATTAACCATTTATTCTGTTTTTCATTACATACTCTTGTGTATTTCTTTCCATTTACCTTTCCATCACACCGCCGAATCTAACACATTCCAATATGGCGCCCACCGTAGAGCATGTTTCACTATAGTTCCTTCTCTATGTCGACTGCACCACACACTAGATCTTAGCCCCCCGGCAGAGCGTTCGGTTCACAGCTGCTATCTCGGAACTCCGCGTAGTCCGCGCGTAGTCTCTCCACTGTAAGTACCCACTCGGGGACCCGCGTGCATCCAACGCATTACTGGTTACTTAGAGCACTTGCATGTTGGGCACATTGATTTATGATTAGATTACGATTGTGAGCACGCACCCCGACGTTTTCTTTATCGCCGTTTTTCCACTCCCATGTTGTAACATCTCACCTTGGGACGCCAAACACCACCATCGTCAGCCCTACATTGTCAGTATCCCTCCTCACGTTCACCATCCCACAACCCCCCGAACTCTTCACTTATCGGTTGGTTACGGGTTTACCTTTTCTTTTACCTTTTACTTCTCGACACCATTGCACCTTATTTTGTGTCTGACAGTCTAGATGTGGATGTCCAGCTGATACCTTGATTCTTTTGCTTTGTTTGTAGAGTAATCCCCTGACGAAGTGCGGGCCCGAAATGCATCGGGATTTGTTGTGACAATGCATACATCATTGATCAGCACATTTTGAACACCAACTACCCAGTGAATTGTTGTTAAGCCATGAACTTGCAATGCGTTTAATAAACTGCGAAAGTTGGAATAACACTCTTATGTGTATGATCTGAACTACTGGCGTACCTTACACTTATGGAATAAGACCGCTGGTCACTTCACTGTTGTGCTTGGAGATGCTCTCTCCCAAGAGGGGGGGCATTGTATTAGTTCTTGTGGATTTCTCTCTGTCAGGCCAGACAGCGACTCCCTTTGAGCACACTACAGAACTTCACCATTATTTAACCTTGTGGATAAAAACCCTGCTGTGCGTGTTCCACCTCTCTTTAGTTTATACTACTTACTGACCCAGGAACTCAGCACGCCATTTATTTTCAACATGAATTTCGACTCCGTCACAGGTATGACCGACCAAAAGGCGAGTACATTTGCCTTTACCACTGAGGATGCTGATAAAATATACAGTATGATCCACAATGACATCACCTCCACTGCAAACACACGCAGTGTCGAGTGTAACATCAGACAATTGCTCTACCTACTTAAAAAAGAATCAAATCAGAAACTGCACGCCAGCATACTGGTGCGGTACCATCGTGTGCAACGGATCCCCCGGGGCCTGAGGGTCCCTCTAAAACCTCTATTATGTAAAAACAACGCCAAATTTGTTGAGCGATGGTATTCCATCCTCAACAAGTGTTCTCTCGACCTGATCCTTCTGATCGTAGAAGAGTTGTCTAAAACATTGGAAGAATTGTCTCTGGAGATAAGGAGCGTAAGAAACGAGCTGGACAATGCCATGTCCGCAGAAGAACTCACCAAGATGTTGGAGGACATAAACATCCAACTAGAAAAACATACACGCGAAACACAGGAAAGAAAGTTTCGGAAATTTAAAAGAGACACCATTGACTATAAGCTCGGCGAGGTGTACACCTGGGCAGAGGTGTACGCCCGCCGACGACCCAACTAACCGTATAACCCTTTCTCTGGGAATAAAACTTCATCCTCGGAGGACGAAAATCGACAGAAATCAACCCACACTACACCCAATACTGAGTCCCAGACACCAAGCACATCCACAGGACCTGCGGTTCATTTTTTCGAACCAGGCCAGGATCAACAATCCGATCCCGGGGGGGCCAAAATCCGCAGTGGAAACAGAAAAAGAACAAACGCCGCCAGCCACCAAGAGCAAGAAGACCAACAAAAGAAAGTGAATTTTGAGGACAACCTAGTTATCAACATCTCCTCAATGCAATTATCCACTGAAGAGATTAACACCCTTCAAAAGGGGCAATCATTTGTTCCCACGACCAGAACTAACACTCTTGAGTTGGAGGTCAGCGCCTTCAAACTGATACGAAACATTCGACTTAGACATTACTTTCAGAACATCTGTCCGATGCCACCACAAGCAGATGATATGCTCAGAGGACTTCGTCCTCACAGCACCTTCATGGCACCTCAAAGCCACAAGATTATCGATTCGTTTGAGAACCTGATCAAACAAGAGATTCCAGTTTACCATTTCAACAACCAATGAAACATGGGAATTTATCGAAGAAGGAAAGGAACATCTTACAAAAGTTGGCTGACAATCCCACCATCACTTGCCAAAATGCTGATAAGGGCGGCGCCCTAGTGATCATGGACACCAGTTTCTACGAAGAGCAAATTGAGGCTCACATCATGGACACCAACACATATGATGTCGTCTCTGGGGACCCTAAAGCCGACTTCTGTATGAATCTGATTCAAATCATCAACCACGCTTTTGACAACGGTACCATCAATGACAAAACCAGACGATACTTGGTACCCAACAATTTATTTATTTTCGAGATTTTTATTGCGCAAACAAATACCCGAAGGTGTCTCGGCGCATGTGGCGGATAGAGAGACCGAGCAGCAGGCTTACTGGTTGAACAACCATGTCTTTAAGAGCCTACGAAAGCTCATCAGATTGGGGGCAGTTTTTATGGTGAGTGGCAGAAGGTTCCAAAATTTGGGTGTGGCAACCAAGAAGCGCCTGTCTCCCCAGGTTGCCGTTCTCGTGCGAGGTACCGGAAGCAGGCAGGTGTTGGCGGATCTCAACTGTCTCTTGGGGCTATACAACTGGAACGCTTCAATCAGAAACTTTGGACCAACGCCATGCACTGCCTTGTAGGCGATGCAGAGGGCCTTGAATTTAATACGGCCCTCTACTCTTAGCCAATGCAGGTGACGAATGGCTGAGGTGGTTGGCTGACGGCGGGGGATGTCAAGAAGAATTCTTGCAGCCGCATTCTGTATGGACTGCAACTTAGATAGAACGAGTTTCTGAGTATTAAGGAAGAGGGCATTCCCGTAGTCAATTTTGGAAAACACTAGGGTGGAGACCAGGGTCTTCCCAGCTGAGGTGGGGAGGTAAGGCAGTATTTTCCTAATTTTCTTTAGAATAAAGAACGCAGATGACACAACCTTGTTGACATGAAGGTTAAATGACAGCTTGTCGGTGGAGCCTAAGCTTTTCGGTATACCAAGCCGCCGATGGGGATATTCTATTAGGTCGCATAAGCTTCTCCGGGGCCACCTGATCAGCAGCGTTCCGAATCCAATCTTGGAAGTCGGAGGCTCATAAAGCAGGATTGGCTATCCCCATAGGAGAGGATAGTGTCAGGATATCTACCATCTGATGGATATCTGCATTTTTCCAAGCACGGGTCCCTAACCTAGTTCGTGGCCTGGAAGGGGGAGGGTTAGCATGCCGGGTATGGATCCTAAAGATAATGGCCCTGTGATCTGACCACATAAGAGGAAGAATATCCAGTACAGAAATGTCTGAGTTGTTGGTAAACAGACCATCTAGAGTGTGCCCCGCCTGGTGTGTAGTTCCCTTCACCAATTGTTGAAGTCCTAAGGTTAGGAAATCAGCAGTGAGTTGAGTGGTTTCGTGGTTGCCCTGTTCTTCCAGAGGGAAGGTAAATCTCCTAATATCATGTATTCCGGCGAACTTATGATATTTATTTATTTATTTATTTTATTTATTTTTTAATATTTATAAAGCGCTGCATATACCCGTGGGCGTCTTGGCGCTAATAAACCAGTTATTTGAGACGAACTGTAAGCGCTGCAGTGATCATTGAGTGAACAGCCAGGTTTTCAAAAGTTTACGGAATTGAAGAAGAGTGGGACTTTGCCTGATGTTAAGAGGCAGGGTGTTCCAGAGCTTGGGGGCAGCCACCAGAAAACGCCGGTCGCCCCAGGTGACAGTTTTAATGCGGGGAATGACCAGTTGATTGAGAGTAGCCGATCGTAAGGCTCTAGTGGGTTTGTGTTGTTGTAATTGATCTTTTAAAAAGTGAGGTCCTTGATTGTTAAGTGCTTTAAACACAATACAGAGGGATTTGAATTGGATTCTTTTTCGTACAGTGAGCCAGTGAAAATATTTTATGTTATTGGAAATAGATTCAAATTTTGTTTTGCCGGAGAGCAGACGTGCTGCCGCGTTTTGAATAGTCTGCAGTTTGGTAATTACTCTGGATTGAGCGTTGAGGAAGAGACCATTACAATAGTCCAGGGATGAGAGGACAAGAGAGGTGACGAGTGTCTTGATGGCTGAATCAGGAAGAAAAGGGCGTATTTTTCTGATCATCTTTAGTTTCAGGTGTGCTGTGGACACCGTTTTGTTGCCGTCGTCCATGAAATTTAGGCCATCGTCAAAGATGATTCCAAGGTTTCTGACTTTGGCAGTTGGGGTAGGAGGGGTACCGAAGGTCTCTGACCACCAGCTTGATGGCCAGGCTGGCAAGAGTGATCCAAAAATGAGTACCTCGGTTTTTTCAGAATTTAACTTTAGGCAGTTGGTAGCCATCCATTCTCCTATATCTAAGAGCCCTTTCTTGAATTTTTCGGCCATTTGATCTCCGTCCCCTTTGATTGCCAACACTAGTTGGGTATCATCGGCGTAAGAGGTTAGGCTCTATGATATGATATGATCATTAAAATCAGAAAGTGTGGCAAGAAAAGAATTTCGGGGCCCAGGAGGTCGATACAGCAAAATTCCCTTGAGGGCTTGTTTATGATTAATATTAATAGCAAGGGTGGCTGCTTCACAGTTAGTGGACTGTATAGGATCGAGTGTAGTACGGTACAGATTCTTATAAATAATGGCAAGTCCGCCACCTCTTCCTATATGTCTGTCATGCCTAGCAACACTGTAACCCTCAGGGGTTGCCAGGCAGAAGTCTGGTCCTGAACCAGCATCTCCCCAGGTTTCGGTGGCAAAAAGGAAATCAAGATCATGGGCGAGAATAAACTCGCTGATCTGTAGGCTATGGCATGGAAGGGAGCGCGTATTAATGAGCGCTGCTCGACAGCCATGGGGTTGAGTGATATGCAATTCATGAAAAAGTGTATTGCTAGGGGGGTCTGAGGCAGAGGAACCAGGCAAACGAGGTTGCGGAAGTTGGTATTGACACCCAGGACAAGGGATGGGGGTAACGCCCACTGCAGTGGAGAGAGGTCGAATGATACAGTGTCGATGGGAGTGGCCAGGGTTCAGCTGTCTTAGTTGCAGGGAAGAATAACGCAATAGAGGGCCAGGGGTTATGGCCCTGGGCCGAGTCCGGTCGCGGACGGGCGCAGACGGGCTTGGCTTAGGCGCGGCTTCGTCACGCATCCGGCGCGCCCGCTGCGCCATCCCGCTGCGCCGTCTGGCCATGCTGCAGATTATATAGTGTGTGAGGAGGGTGGGAGGCCGGGGCGACTAGAGCGCACCCCCCAGCCACACCAAAGATGGCGCCCACCGCCGCCTACACCGGATCAAAAGACCGGCTGGGCGAGGCAGGGAAATTAGATAATAGCCTGTGGGGGGGTGTCAGTGTTCCTGATCAATATTCCCACGGAAATAAACAATTTAGTGCCCCCAAACAATAAAAATAATTTTCGATCTAAAAGCTCCTTAAAAACGCATTACACAGCTTGTTCTTGCCAGCAGGTGATAGTATCGGTCAGACTAGCTCGCAGCCCTAGTTACTCTCGCTAGGGAGAGCTCTAATTAGGCAGCGAGGGAGAGGTAAAAGCCAAGCTAAATAGCCTGGGAGGGCGGGAGGCCGGCGCGACTAGAGCGCACCCCCCAGCCACACCAAAGATGGCGCCCACCGCCGCCTACACCGGATCAAAAGACCGGCTGGGCGAGGCAGGGAAATGAGATAATAGCGTGTGGATGGGTGTCAGTGTTCCTGATCAATATTCCCACTGAAATAAACAATTTAGAGCCCCCAAACAATAAAAATAATTTTCGATCTAAAAGCTCCTTAAAAACTCATTACACAGCGTGTTCTTGCCAGCAGGTGATAGTATCGGTCAGACTAGCTCGCAGCCCTAGTTACTCTTGCTAGGGAGAGCTCTAATTAGGCAGCGAGGGCGAGGTAAAAGCCAAGCTAAATAGCCTGGGAGGGCGGGAGGCCGGCGCGACTAGAGCGCACCCCCCCAGCCACACCAAAGATCGCGCCCACCGCTGCCTACACCGGATCAAAAGACCGGCTGGGCGAGGCAGGGAAATGAGATAATAGCGTGTGGAGGGGTGTCAGTGTTCCTGATCAATATTCCCACTGAAATAAACAATTTAGAGCCCCCAAACAATAAAAATAATTTTCGATCTAAAAGCTCCTTAAAAACGCATTACATCGCGTGTTCTTGCCAGCAGGTGATAGTATCGGTCAGACTAGCTCGCAGCCCTAGTTACTCTCGCTAGGGAGAGCTCGAATTCGGCAGCAAGGACGAGGTAAAAGCCAAGCTAAATAGCCTGGGAGGGTGGGAGGCCGGCGTGACTAGAGCGCACCCCCCAGCCACACCAAAGATGGCGCCCACCGCCGCCTACACCGGATCAAAAGACCGGCTGGGCGAGGCAGGGAAATGAGATAATAGCGTGTGGAGGGGTGTCAGTGTTCCTGATCAATATTCCCACTGAAATAAACAATTTAGAGCCCCCAAACAATAAAAATTATTTTCGATCTAAAAGCTCCTTAAAAACGCATTACACAGCGTCCGAAACCCCCTGTGTTGCACATGCTACCCAAGAGACACAAACACCCCACAAAGCCTCCATTCCGTCCGATTGTGTCCACCAAAGGTACCATTCATGAGAACATTGGTAAATTTTTAGACAAATACTTTCAGCCTTTTGTTTTAAAAACAGGGTCACATGTAGGAGACACCACAGATTTTCTTTTGAAACTTGAATCCACTATGGAAGAATTAAAACACACTGATTTGATCATGTGTACTGTGGACGTTTCATCACTTTACACCTCCATCCCCCACGATTGGGGCATGGAAGCCATTGAACAGGCTTTAGCTTCATCTGACCTGGATCATGATCTGAAAGTCTTCTTGATGGAATTGACCATGTTTACCCTTTACCATAGTTACTTCACGGTACAGGACAAGTGGATACATCAACTCAACGGCACGGCCATGGGAAATTGCGCAGCTCCTTGCTACGCAAATATCTTTATGAAACAATTTGAGGAGACACACATTCTGAGCCAAACCAGTTGGTCGGTACATGGAAAGCTATATCTTCGATACAGAGATGATATTTTTCTACTATGGGGCGGTTCAGCTGATACTTTGGTCGAGTTTTTAATGACTTGGAACAACATCAATGACAGAATACAATTTACATGGGAATACAATGAAAAATGTATCCACTATCTTGATGTTGAAATACACAGAGAGACAGGCCAATGGTCTACCACCATATTTCGAAAACCCACGGACAGAAACTCCACGTTACACTACAAAAGCTTTCACCCCTGGGGTTTAAAGAATAACTTACCTTATGCCCAACTACTCAGCGTGAAGCGCATTGTTTCCAAAGAACAGGAAAGCAAACAAGAGATGAGGATCATGTTGGAGAAATTAAAGGCACAAGGATATCCTCCACCAATCCTGGATATGGCCATCGACAGAAGTGAAAGGATAATGAGAAGAGCACTTCTTCTACCGAAACCCAAGAAACATTCAGACCGCATGGTTGTGGTTTCCAAATACTCTGTCATTTCTAACACTTTCAAATGCATCATCCGTAAACATTGGTCGATTTTAACCTTGGAACCCGATTTCAACGGCCTTTTCAACCAACCACCCATGTTTGCCTTCACAAGAGGCCGCAACTTGAAAGAAATTCTAACCAAACCCAGGGAATCAGACATTCAGAGTACTTACAAAGGTTTAAAACCATGTCACAATTGCAGCAATTGCAATAACTGCATTCCAGGCAATATGACCAACCACCCATTGAAAGGCCACTCCATTAAACTCCGAGTCAATGCCACCTGTAACAACAGTAACGTCATCTACTTACTCAAATGCCCCTGCGGGAAATGTTATACTGGCCACACTGAAAGAAAGATCCGCGTCAGGATCCTTGAACACAAGAGTAATATCAGAACCTTGAACTCAAAGTCTACAGTGGCTACACATTTCCACGAGAACCGTCATAATGTTGCTCAACTTAAATTCCAAGTGTTAGAGCAAGTTAAGCTGACTACGAACAATAAGAACACTTTATTAAAGAGAGAAAACTTCTGGATCCAATATATGTCCACCATGGTGCCCCATGGATTGAATGATCGCATGGAATTTCAATGTTATCTTTAATGATTTATTTCTCTAGACCGTATTCATAATCTCTGACTGTTTATTAACCATTTATTCTGTTTTTCATTACATACTCTTGTGTATTTCTTTCCATTTACCTTTCCATCACACGGCCGAATCTAACACATTCCAATATGGCGCCCACCGTAGAGCATGTTTCACTATAGTCCCTCCTCTATGTCGACTGCACCACACACTAGATCTTAGCCCCCCGGCAGAGCGTTCGGTTCACAGCTGCTATCTCGGAACTCCGCGTAGTCCGCGCGTAGTCTCTCCACTGTAAGTACCCACTCGGGGACCCGCGTGTTTCAAAAGCATTACTGGTTACTTAGAGCACTTGCATGTTGGGCACATTGATTTATGATTAGATTACGATCATGAGCACGCACCGCGACGTTTTCTTTATCGCCGTTTTTCCACTCCCATGTTGTAACATCTCACCTTGGGACGCCAAACTCCACCATCGTCAGCCCTACATTGTCAGTATCTCTCCTCACGTTCACCATCCCACAACCCCCCGAACTCTTCACTTATCGGTTGGTTACGGGTTTACCTTTTCTTTTACCTTTTACTTTCCGACACCATTGCACCTTATTTTGTGTCTGACAGTCTAGATGTGGATGTCCAGCTGATACCTTGATTCTTTTGCTTTGTTTGTAGAGTAATCCCCTGACGAAGGGCGGGCCCGATAAGCATCGGGATTTGTTGTGACTATGCATACATCATTGATCAGCACATTTTGAACACCAACTACCCAGTGAATTGTTGTTAAGCCATGAACTTGCAATGCGTTTAATAAATTGCGAAAGTTGAAGTATGAAGAGACTCATTGTCAGCACCTCTCAGAGGGAACAACCATTCCTGCCATGTTTTTAAGGCAACTTCACTAGCATTTTCTATTTGTTTAGAATGACTTTACATGCCAGAGTGAGCATGAGGTCCATAAGATGTTGATCCTGGGCGTTAACAAGATGAGGATCTACAGCACCTAGTAGGATGTATGAGCAATCTTTTGGAGGTTGATAGTGAAAGGTTCTGTGTATGTACTTATAGACGTTGTCCCAGTATGTTTGTAAGGCAGGGCAGTAAAAGAGCATGTGTACCAAATCACCTATATTAGATTTACAATGCCAGCAAGTGGGACTATCGCTGAGTTTAAGCTTGAAATATTTTTGGGCGTCCAGTATGCTCTGTTTATTAACATTATTTTGGTTTGTGAGAGTATAGGCGAGATTTTGTTTGAGAAAGGGGTCAGATGAATCTTCTCCCAATCAAATGGGATCAGAGAGGAATTTATCTCATTTTCCCAAGCCGTCTCACATTTTCTATGTGATTTTTGTGAGTTAGGAGAGAGGAGTTTATATATTTTGGAGACAGTGTAGCCAGATTTTACGAGTTGAGCAAGCATTCCCAATAATTGAAGGGTCGTGTGGAGTGATAGATCGTGAGGAGATGAGCGATTTGAGTTTTAGATATTTATAAAAATCCAGAGGCTGAAGCCTGTGTCTTGACTGTAAATCAGAGAAAGGGAAGGGCAAGGGGCCTGTAAATAGATCTTTGACTAGGCTTATCCCGTTTTTCGACCAGTGGTCCCAATAGAGACACCTGCAATCTACTCTTAGGCTCAGGTTATACCATAGGGAGGCCGAGTTGGATTTGTTAATCTTGGTATTGACTTTGGTTACCCGTTCTAAACTCAGCAAGGCCCTTTTGGTATTTAGTAGAATATATCTGGAGTGAGGGAAAGCAGAGACATCTGCCATTAGGAGGGTGCGGAGAGGCATATTATTGCAGATCGCTCTTTCTACATCCAACCACACAGGGGTATAGTCCCTTTGTGGGAGAAGCCAGTTAGACCCCTGTTTGCATAAGTAAGCAGTATGGTAGTTTCTAAAGTTCGGGAGGCCTATACCACCTTTTTCCTTGGGTAGTTGAAGCTTATTTAAGGGGATTCTAGGTTTCTTTCCCTGCCACAAAAATATATTGAAAAGTTTATAAACGCTTTTCAGGAAGTTGTTCGATAGTAACATTGGTAGCATGCATACAAGGTAATTAACCAGTGGCGTTATCATCATTTTCAAAGTTTCCGCCCTGCCCCACCATGACAGAAATTTTGGGGACCAACCGTCCAGTAATGTGGATATTTTTTTGTAAAGGGAGTTTTCATTAGTTTTTAAGGTGCTGAATAAATCTTTCTCAAATTCCAGCCCTAGATACTTGAAACATTTCGACTGCCAAAGTAAGCCGGAGTCACCCATAATGTCTTTGTTACCAATGTTGTTTAAGAGTTTCACCTCCATTTTATCTTTGTTTAATTTGTAACCAGACACACTGGAGAAGTCTGCTATTGAGGACATTAGGGCCGGTATAGCAGCCTCAGCGTTTTCAGATATCACCAGGACATTGTCCTCATAGGCCGTGATTTTAACCGTGCACTCCCGAAAGCCTATCCCTTTAATACCATCATTATGTCTAAGGTGGTAGAGGAAGGGCTCAATAGCAAGCAAGAATAGAGACAGGGAGAGGGGGCAGCCCTGCCTTGTGCCTTGCTCTAAGCTGAATGAGGACGAGAGGTGGTCACCCACTCTAACTCTGGTTGTGGGGCTGGAATAAAGTGCCATCACCATACGGATGAAAGCCTCACCTAGTTTGAATTTGTGTAGTGCCGCTTTCAAATAAGCCCAGTCCACCTTATTAAAGGCCTTCTCGACGTCTAGGATGATTGCAACTGTTAGGTAGTCAGTAGATTTAGCCTTCTCCAGTATATGGGCTAGGATGCGTGTATTATCGCTGGAGAGTCTGTTCTTTAAAAATCCTACTTGAGAAGGGTGGATAACCTTAGGCAAGAATTTCTGTATACGTTTCGCAAGGATCATAGCGTAAATTCTATAATCTAATTTAATTAGCGAAATTGGCCTGTACATTTTTTGGAGAAGACGGGCCTTTCCCTTCCTTGGGGATCACAGCTATAATAGCTTCAGCTGGGGTGCCTCGTACTTGACCGGTATTGCTAAAGTCAAGGTATAGGTCGAGTAAAGTCTGAGTGAGAAGTTTGGTGAAGCACTTGTAAAACTTTGCATTAAACCCATCTGGGCCGAGGGCTTTCCCTGATTTAAGTGTTTTAATTTACGCATTCAATTTCCGGAGCAGTGATCGGGCTGTTAAGTTCTGATTGTTCTTGAGCCGATAACGAGGGTAGTGAACAATTATTTAGGCAGTGTTCTCTTTTTTTTTCTTAACAGATTTTATTGAGAGATTGCACACATTCCACAGAGCTCTGCTCACAAGAGATATCTGCAGGACAAATATACGACATCAATTAAAATGCAACCAACTTTTCTTTTCTGTGAGGAACAAACCTAAACATAGCAACACTAGGCACCCCCCCAACCCCCCAAACTCCCCCCCAGGATCCCCCCTCCGCAAGTCACACCGAATCCGTCACATGTCTCCTACATGTAGCACACCCAAATGTCTGTATGCATGTACCCTCTGACATGGCCCCATCATGCCACCGCTGGAAGATCTTCCCGCTCCACTGGCGGCTCGAGCTACAGCCCTCTGAATTCAGCCCAGTGCCTCCAGATTCTATAGTGTTTTCGTGGGCATCCTTGGGCTACAAAAATCGGCTGCTCCATTCCCATACAAAAGTCGAACCCTCTCTTCCATCCACCACTGAAGGGGCCCGCGGATCCTTCAACGCTCTGGCCACGTCCCTTTTTGCCAATGTGAGGCCCAGCAGCAACAGTTGCCTCTTGTAGAGCTTGATGCCCACCCTCTCCATCACATGCAATAGGCCTAACTGCGGTGTACGGGGAAGCTCCCACCCTAGAACTTCAGACAAACAGTCCCACACCCCCCTCCAGACCCGATCAAGAGAGCTACAACTCCATACTGTGTGCATAAATGTCCCCTTTTCCCGACCACATCGGAGACAGTCCGGAGATGCTATCAATCCCGCCCACCATAATCGCTCCCTAGCCTCTTGGCTGCTAATGACAAGGGTAACTCGTCATGAACTTTCCATTCATTTCAATGGAAAATGAATGTAAAATATTAATGGTGCATTAGCAGTGAAGGTGTTATGTGAAGTAAACTCTATGTAGGTACTTAAATTGGATGAGCCGTAGGCACATCGCTATGGCAGCACCCCTGGGGGCTGCTAACGCCTCCCTCCAGTCCTCCTCCTCCAATTCCCCCACATCCCCTCCCAAGTCTCCCGGAGCTTCTGCAATGTGGGGGAACAATGTGTGACCAGGGACTGGTATCTGCGGGATATCATTTTCGGCTCCAAATCTCACATGAACACCTTCGCTTCCAGAGGGCTAAACTCGGGGAGGGACTCCAGGCCCTCTAGGCAAGGGGCTAGTGCATGGCAGAACTGGAGATATCTACAAAATTGAGAGCGAGGCATACTAAATTCCTCACAGAGATCCTGTAAAGACTTAAGCGTCGTACCTGACAACACATCTCCTAGTGTCGAAATACCAATGCTGTCCCAGCCCCGGAAGCCCTGTAGCGTTGCAAGCCCAGGTCGCTGCCCATTATGCCACAAGGGGGTTTCACTAGTCAGAGTGTTCCACCATTCCATGCGGCGCAGAGCCTGTCTCCAAATCTGAAACCCCACCTGTGTGGCCGGTGGCAGTGTCTTCCGCAACTGCGCCGCATAAAGGATGGTGTATAGCATGTAGGACCCTATAAGTTAGCGCTCCCAGGCATACGCCGGGTTCCCCCTGTCTCCATACCATCACTTGTTCAAGACTAGGAGTTGAGAGGATTGATAATAGGAGAGAATATCAGAGGTCGCCAATCCACCACAATATGTCGATAAAAAACAGGTGTGCAATGCTACCCGGACAGTGCCCCCCACCCAGAGGAACTGTCCCAGTATGGAGTTCACCTGTCGGAACCATTGAGGCGGAATGGGGTAAGGGCGGTTCTGCAATTGGTATAACATCCGGGGGAGGGCTACCATTTTAAAGATGGCCGACCTGCCATAGATTGCCAGTGGCATGCAGGACCATGTCTTAATATTCGCCCGGACCCGTTCCCACACCGGCACTAAATTCTGCTCCCAGGAGACCGTGGGCACCTCGGATAAAAAAAAACCCAAGTACTTAATGCACCCCACTGCTACTTGAAGTGTCGATGCCCAGTACACCACCCCTGATCGCTCCCCTAACACCCATAGGGTAGACTTGCGAGGGTTCATATATAGCCCTGATGTTTCTCCAAAGATTAGCAAAATTTGCAGGAGACACGCCCCCCACCGATTGAGGTCTGTAAGGAAAAACAGGACATCGTCCGCGTACAGCGCAATCCTATCAGACAGTCCCTGTGCCCACTCGAACCCTCGCAGTTGTGCATCTATGCGCACAGACGCCACCAGCGGCTCCATAGCCAGGGCAAAAAGGTACGGCAAAAGAGGACAGCCCTGCCGCGTGCCACGGCCAAAAGAAAATATGGAGGATATGGCCCTGGCTACACGAACCAAAGCTGTCAAATCTGTATAAAGAAGTCGCAACTACAAAAGAAAGAGGGGCCCTAGGTTAAGCCGAGGCAGGAGCGCAAACAGATAGACCCAGCTCAGCGAATCAAATGCCCTGTCCATATCCGCTAGGAGAAGTGCAGCCCTTTCCCCCGTACTCCGAGCCGCCGCCACCGCCACATGTGCTCGCCGGATATTGTGTCTGGTCACCCTCTGGGGCATAAAGCCAGCTTGGTCCGAATGGACAAGCGCTTTGATATGAGGCAGAAGCCTGTTGCCAATGCTTTGGCTAAGAGTTTGGCCCCCACATTTAGCAGAGAGATTGGGCGGTAGGATGTGTGGTGCTCCGGGGGCCCGCCCGGCTTATGGAACATCACCACTTTAGCGTGTCTACCTCGTTCCCTGGCCTCTTCCAGGGCCGCCCTATAATGCGCACCCAGCTGTAAGTGACAGTTCTTAAAAAATTCACTAGGGAACGCATTGGGTGCGGGAGCCTTTCCTGTGTCAATTTCACACAGGGCTGTGCCCAGCTCGTGCTCCGTCAGCGGGAGCTCCAGCACTCTCGTACCTCATCCGACACTGCACGGGGTGGTAGGTCAGCAATCAACTTGTCCACTACATCTTCAGGAAGTCATTCGTTCGGGGCATACAAATCCTCATATAATGCAGCGAAGCCCTCCGAAAGCTCTTTCGGATCTGTAACCAAGGCCCCCACTCCATCCAGTATCCCCGGCAATCGTTCCCGATTTTTCCCCCCACTGGTATATCCTGCAACACGTCGCAAGCCATATCTGCCGTGCCTTGTCTATCAGCAGGGAGGCATAGGACTGCTGCGTCAGAAGTAATTGCCCCACCGCTTTACCATCACCCTTAGCACTGCCTCGACGCTCCATCGTCTCAATCTCAGGACCGGCCTGTACCAATTCCGCCCTACGCCTCTTCCTTGCAGCCACACACCAGGCTATATCCACCCCCCCGTAGCGTGGGCTTTAGAGCCTTCCACACAGACCCGGCACTGGCGACGGACCCCACGTTTTCAACTAAGAAGTCAGCTATGGCCTCGCCCATGTGTTTCTGGTAGTCTTCTTGCTGCAAGTGCCACACGGATAGGCGCCATCGAAACGGCTGCCGCCCCTTGTCCAAACGAATGTCAACCGAAATGTGGGAATGGTCCGAGAGCCCACGCGGTAATATGTCCACCGACTCTACCCTACCCACCACTGCTCTGGGAAAAAAGATATATTCTAATCTGGAGAAGGATTTGTGGACAGCTGAAAGAAATGTGTACTCCGCTCGCTACCATGCAAGTGCCGCCATGTGTCCACCCAGTCCAAGCCCCTAACCATATCTTTTGGTAGTGTTTTATTTTTGAGTCATCAAGATCTTTGTTTTTGCTGTATAAGCTACTATAGAATTCCCTAAAGACATCCGCAATCTCAACGGGATTAGAATGAGATGTCCCAGACTGGTCCGTTAAGCTCTTAATCGTTGATCGCTGTAACTTAAATTTTAGATAAGAAGCAAGGCACTTACCTGCTTTATTAGACTCACATGACATTTTTTTGTGCCTTTAACCATATCCCTGCCCTCTCGCTGACAACCTTATTGTATTCATACTTTTTATTCACTATTTCATTCAAGACAAGGGGGTCTCTGGTTAATACTTTTTTTTCTAGTGTAGTTATCTCTTGCTCCAAGCGTGCAAGTCTACTGTTTGCGTCTCTGTTCATAGCCTCTCTAATTTTTACGATTTCCCCTCTTATGGTGCTTTTAAGTGCCTTCTATCACGTGAGATCAGATGTCTCTCCTTTTTTGTTAGATGTAAGGTAATTTTGTATTGCCTTTTCTATAGTTTGTTTATGAATGTCTTTCTCTAAAACTGCATTATTCAATCTCCAAAGATTCTCTTTCTTGATCGTATGCAACAAGGCTAGTGTCAAAGTGATACAGAAATGATCCAAAATTACTCTTGGTTCAATCGAGGTTTCCTCAATGTTGTTGGAGTCATTCCCAGATAAGAGAATAAAATCTATACTTGAGTAGGTGTTGTGAGGTGTTGAGAAGAAGGTGTAGTCCCTCTCCGTGGGGTTTTGTAGGTTCCAAGAGTCTACCAAATTAAAACGTGAGCAAAGATTAAGGAGGTTTTTGTGAGAGGTGTTGGGACGGAAAGGGCAACGGGAGTCCCTATCTAGTGTTGGATCCATAGGCAAATTAAAATTGCCTGCCATTATGTGTATCACATTATCTGGGATCGTACAGATACTTTTACTTTTACTTTTATTTCATTGTATAGCGCATAAATCACCCGAAGGTCTCAGAGCGCTTGCAGAGGAAACTCCTATCAGAAACCCAAACAAGGCAGAGGCAGGTCTAAAAGAGCCATGTTTTTAGCTGTCTGAGGAATTTCAGGTAGTCAGGTTCCGTCCTAATCTGGAGGGGCAGGGAGTTCCATGCTTCAGGAGCTGTTTTACTGAAGGCTCTGTCACCGTTTCTGGCAGTGCGAACTCTGGGGACACTTAGGAGGAACTTGGTGGATATGGTCAGACAGCTCCTTCCAAAAAACCGGGTCATCTTTGATAGGGGCATATAAATTAGTGACATAAAATTATTTGTTGTCTTTTGATAGCTTAGTGGAAATCCGTCTTCCTTTAGTGTCAGAGGAACTGCTTAGTATGTCGATATTAGACTTTTTGGCTATTAAGAGCAGAACCCCATTCTTTTTCCCTAAAGCTTTAGAGCCCACAACGTCACTGTAAGTCCTATTCTTGAGTGAATTGAATTGTGAGGTGTCCATTTTTGTCTCTTGGAGTAAGATAATGTCTCCTTTTTGTTTATAAAGATAATCAAGTATCTTCCTCCTTTTAACCGGATGGTTAATGCCTTTTACATTTAGCTAAACGATTTTTAGGTTACCACTTTTGTGTAACATGGTACCAGGAGAAACTAATGGTGGTAAGAGAACGCTGTGTACAAGCAATAATAGTTCTGTTATAGTCAGGAGACGTAACTGGGATGCAGCGTATTGGGTAGCAACTTGCCTCTTCAAGGTGTGTGACCCAGCATAGAGTTGGTTTCCATGGCATCCCTGAGTGAAACATGTGTGGAGTTGAGACTTTCTAGGTCAATGCACAAAGCTAGCAATACTAATTGAAGTCTGTTTGTAAAGCACATCGAGCAAAAACATTAGGATAAATTCAGGTAGTAGAACCTAAGAATAAAAAGAAAACAAGAAAACACATTAAGGGTCCCAACCCTACCCACCCCAACCCCAAACCCTCCCACCCCACCCAAATAGTAGACAGAAGACATGGTGACAAGGGGAAAATACCTCCCCTCCCATGACAGCAGTTAAGTCATGTGTAACACAGAGTCATAAACATTTCAAGAACATTTAAAAAACATCGGTTTTGATAGTGTAACCACAATTAAACTAAGTACTACAAAATTGAATATTTGTTAGAAATGCTCATGAAAAACTGTAACATGTATTCAAATGTAGGGTCATGCGCACTTATTTAATTTGACCCACTTGGCGAGTTTTGAACAATGAAGAAACAAGTACTAAACGTTTCTAAGCGTTAATAATAAACGTTACTATGAGAACACCTGAGGAAATTAATCAGTAGTAGGCCGAAGACACACCATAACTCTGGTACGCAGGCTGCTAATTACATGAATGGGTCTTCCTTAAGAGTAAGGTAAGCGAACACAACTATGGGCGCAAATTGTATTATAAATCTAGAGAGTTGCGCTCCGGTACTGCATCAAATGGATTGCGATGTGAACTACTAGAACATTAGACAACAGTGATATGGTCTACGACAGTGTCAAACTATCAGACTATGGTCTAGCATCAGAACAACATTAGAACAGCATTAGAACGTTAGCGCAGAGAACTTTGACTTAGCTTGACACAGAGGGGATATCAGGTGCTTGAACTAGACAATCATGGCGTTGCAGTGTCCATAGAGGAATCATCCGGGCCATCAAGGATTCTTTTCAACTGTAGAGGGTCCACAAAGACCTGAGGTAACCCCTGAATCATCACACGAAATCTTGCCGGACACACAAATCCAAATTGGTAGTTCAAGGAACGTAGCTTAGGCCTGAGAGCAAGGAAACCTTTCCTGATATTCACCGTCTCTTTGCTGCAGTCCTGAGAAATGTAGATCTTGTTAGTTTTCCAGAGAATGTGGTTGTTCATAACCGTCAGGATTTGCTTGATGTGTTGGTATCGTAGGGGTTTGCACACAATTGGTCTTGGGCCTTTTTGGTTTGGAGTAATTCATGAGGGAACTCTGTGAGCTCGATCAAAATACAGGGGATTACCGAAGGAAAGATTAGTTGCTTGAGTGAATCATGATTCTAGTAAGGAGATACACGATCCAGCAGAATCCTCTGATTCTTCAGGTATTCCAAAAGATGCATAGATTCCCTCTTCGATTTCTGTCTTCAAGTTCTGATAGTCTTCTGTTCAGAGAGTCTGTTGTGATAGACATGTGTTTGAGGGATTTACAGACTTTAGCTTCAGAGTCCTCCAGGTGACTTATTCTGTTCTCCACTTCCGAAAGTCTGATATTGGTATCCCTAATGTCTTGCCTATCGCCCAAATTTTCTCCTTAGTAGATTTCGCCAGATCATGTACCTCTGCCAACTTGTTCAGTATAGTGTTCATTGTGACGTTGATGTCTCTTTTACCCTTGGTAGGAGAGTCTGGGTTTGCAGGGTCCGCATTGAGCCTCTTAAGATTCTTTGCCTCCTTCTCCCCATGGCGCACACACAAGAGGGACGAAGTGCTTGTTTAACTGTAGTATGTGATTTGCTGGTTGTAGAAACTAAACTGAATAGTAGAGACAGACGTTAGGTCTAGCAGGTGGTTTGTAGAACTAGTGGAAGATATTACACAACTTCTTAGTTGGCGCTCATTGTAAGACAGCAGAGTTAGGAGCAACTACTATGTAGACCTGTGGCCATCTTAAGGTCAGGCAGAGCCGGTTGGAGAGTTAGGCAAGTTTAGGCGTCGGCCATTATAGAGTCAGGCATCATGAAAAACACGAAGACATATAGCGTAGGGTAAAGCATGTCTCCAAAGTCAAAACAGCCTTCACCGACATTGGATTCCTACCTGGACCATATTCGACAGCTGTGTGGCATACCAAGGGTGCCAGGGGAGTTCGAGGCACTGCACAGATGTATTTTAGCGGCAAGCCTGCATTGAACGCCAGCAACTCCAGCAGTTATGTAGACTCTCTAAAAAGTCACAAGTGTTATTCTCTCATGGACAAAGAAAAGTCAAGAGGGGTGAAGGGAAGGCGGGTGCTTTCATAAGTTTCATAAGTAGCACTCAGAGTTCTATGCCCATTTCAAAAGCCATGAAAAACGGTAACACTGGGCTGTCTCTACATTAAGGTCCGTTAGTCGCATCTGCAGCAGGCTCAGGGTGTGTTAGCAAAATTCCATCCAAAGGGGAAAAGTGCGCAGCGGTTAATTAAATATTTGAGTATTTGGAGCGATCATTTTAGGAGCTATGCGGGGGCGCAACGTTACAGGATCGCACTTGACCAAAGGGAATGGTTCCGATCCAATACAAACAGCCGCACATATGGATTTTATACTACCGCTCACTGGGGACTTCCTCTGATCATCGTAGGGGCAGGCGCTCTCCAGTTGCTCCGTGCTCCCGATCGCTGATGCCGCACACGTGGTCCGACTCCGGCAGTGGTAGAGAGAGCGCGGCGCACCACCCGCCGCTCGAGGAGTTCAGGAGTCCAATAACACAGGTATTTTTGCTCGGAAATGGGAGCCGCTGGTGTATTCAATGTTCCTACACCTAATCTGAGTAGTAGGAGTATGTTGCCTCAGAAATTAATACGAGCAAGATGATTATAAGCTGTGACACGGGAGGAGGTGAATGCTCATGCCACCATCTTCGCTGGCGTCCAAACCATGCCCCCAAAGTTGCAGAATGTTTATTTCATTAATCTGATTTTTAGGTTTCGCCTGCACATTGCTTGTGCTGTGCTTGTGAAATCTAATATATATTTGATATATCTTAAAAGGGGGCTCTCATCAGTTCCCAATGCCGAATGACTGTTTTCATTCACATTTGTGTGGAACTTTTTTTTGTTAACTTTCCCTGGCTGCACGCATTTAAGATACTTCTACTAACGCTGTTCACACTGTTTAAGCCCCATTCACTGTCAAGATAAGACCTCTTCCAAAGGAAAAGGCAGACAGCTTCTAACAGTATGCATGAATGCTTGTTTTGTATTACTTAGTTGTGTAAAGCAGATGCTTTAGCCTTAGAACGTTTGTGGCATTTCCTAGTCATGCCTCAGTACCTTTATATGCACTTTGAAGGCATTATCGGATTGATTTTTTTAACTTTATCTATTTGGTCATTATCATCAAATTCTAAATTTAATAAACATTCCTGATTAAAAATAAAGTTAATATACAAGACCATACTATACTTGACTACTAAACAGGCAGTTACTTTGAAGACAACGGGGTCATGATTAGAATGGTGCAGCAGGTGCAGTAGCACTGGGCCTAAAAGTTGTATGAACTCCTCGAAACACATAATATTGCTATATTATACTTGTTGGATAACGAGGCAGCATCTGTGAGGCCTGCACAAATAATATGACACATTTGTCCTTCACTGGGAACCAAACACCCTAGGGCAGCGCCTGACTCTAAGAGGGTAGCGATGCAGAGCAGTCTGAGGTTTACTCACGGGAGGTGGTGTGGGCTAGTAATCGCCATTTGCAGGTGCACAAAAATAACACTCAATAATTGATTGTCCAGTCTGTACTTTGTTTTATAAAAGTAAGAGTACATTTATTAAACACACACCACTCAATACTATACACCAATTTACAAATATACATAAGCTGATGGAATTACTTTGTGACATTGAATAACATCTCCACCCCTCCCGCAGGGGGGGGGGTGGGGTCTAGTACCACCACTCCCATGTATGCACATCATCTTGCTCCCAATGCAGTGAATTGGTCTTAACTTGGAGCGAGGGACCTGCGCGCTGGCACCATCCCAGTTGCAACCCCCCCAGTACCTCAACAAGCATTTAACAGTCTACATCTGCCTTGGTGACACCTGACCCTGACTGAGCATCTCCTACTGACCATACAGTATGCACCTCTACATCTTAAGGGCTAATAGTCTGGGGTCTTCACCTAAATGCAGGAGCAAGAATACATGTTTACGCACACTTTAGAATGACAGTACTCAGCACATTTGGATATTATTAAAAATGCATTGCAATTACAGCCCCTAAAGGCATCACAGATGATCACAGGATTAAGTAAATACAGTCAGACACCCTAGCAGGAGTGTCTAGCCACTTAAATCCACTGTGCTTATGACATCACCTTACAAACTATGAAATTCAGTCCCTCCAAAAGAAATAACCATTAGTAAATGTATTTCAATGTCATTACACCATTTCACCTCCAGGGGATGCCCTTCTTGAGACATCTCCAACTCAGCCCTTTAATCTTTGATACACTTCCCAATGAACCCCCACCTGTAGAACAAAAAATCCAGCCTAGGAGGTGATGCAATCTTCGCCGAGTGTTGAGGGGTTATTCTTTTTAAAGCCTCAAGAAACTTAGGGTGGGACTTAGCTTTGTGCTGGGGGCGACACTGCGCTTCTCCAGCAGCTCCCCCAGAACCTATTCACACTCAAGGGTGACTCCTCTCCTCTGGGGCCACCAAAACAGCAAAGACTATCCATTCCCCATGCCTTGCACGGCATTATGGGGTGCTTCAGCTCCTGCTGCTGAATAATAGAGGAACGTCTCTCCCGCTGTGTCGGGGAGAGCCACACTGGTGGTTCTCTGCTTTCAGGGCCTCGGTGGGGGGCCGGTCCCACCCGGAACCCCAGGTGAGCACATACGGCTCGGGGAGCCCACTCCCGCCCGCTCCTCCTCTTTTCTGGGGCCCAGGGATGGGGTCCCGGGCCCCCGGACATCTTCGGGGGGCGCAACGGTGCTCCCCTGCATCCCGCTTCGGTGGGGGGCCAGGGTGGGCTCCCGGTGCGCCCTGGGGGCAATTTTCAAAGGGGGTGCGACGGCGCTACCCCGCCACCATCCTTCACATCACCGGGGCCAAGGTGGGCTCCTGGCCCCCTGCTGGCATCTTCACAGAGAGCGCAACGTCGCTCCCCAGCTTTGCTTCCTCCTGGGGCAGCCCCCGGGACCTAACCCACCCCTGGGGCATCTATGAGACCGGCGGCGGAGCCCCACATGCTTCGTCGTCGGTCTTCTTAGGGGTCAAAGGTCGCCTACTTTCCGGGGGCCATATCTCCCCCATTTCTGCATCTTCTCGCTCCTGGTGGTGACCCCCAGCCACTGAGAGCACTCTCCTTCGTCCTCCAGGTCTTCAAGAGGGTGCATTCTGCAGGGAGCGGTCTTCACTGACTCCCTGCGCCTCTTCCTCTGTGCACCAGTCCTGGGCTCTTCCTCTAGCGCTTTTAGTGGCCTGGGGGGCAGTCAACCGTGTCCTCCTTCCAACAGCCCATTGCACCAGGCTCTAGCACCTTTCGCCTCAGCAGACCACACCCCAAAGAGAGCTTCTCTTCCTGTGCAATTACGCTTTAGTAGTTGAGTAGGGGGCTGGCAGGAAGCCTCTTTGTGTCCTATAAAACAGCAACACATCACTTCCCTGCCCCTGCTCCCTCCTTCTTGTCCAGCCTCTGGGTTTGGTCAAAATGGCGTTGTCCAGTGTCTCTGGCCACATGGCCTCTGAAACCCAACTCTTCCCCCCTCACTGCCTTCACGTAGTTCAGCTTGGTGCCTGGCACCCAGCGACAGCAGTTGATGGATTGGCTTGTAGCTCCACCTATGGCCAGACCCCAGCCAGGGACTCAGAGAAATATGACATTTCTGGATGACCCAAAAGCAGTACAAATAGGACTTTGGACTCTGCAGAATACTCATTTTCACATCCTCTACACTGGACTGTAGTGTGTGTCTGGAATCTGTAGGCTTTGTGCAAGTCATTTTAGCCATGGGCCCCACATCCCCATAGGAGAATAATGACGTGAAAACACAGTAAAACACACTGACTTTCCCTGGCATGTTCTTTTCCAGGGTATAAAGCCTATTCCATGTCACCACCCAATTCTGCATAAGTCCTGCCACACCATTCACTCTGTAGCTGCTCCTGGACTGCGCATGCTAGGAATCTCCCCTGAGCAGCCCCTACACGTGTGCACACGCATGAACACCTGTGTCTGCATGTAACCGGCACGGTGTCCCATACTCCATCTGCTGCGCAGCGGCCTAGTCAAGCCAGGGGTACACCAGTAAATCTCCATGCAGTCTCCTTCATTATGAGTTCACTGTGGGTGAGGCCCAGATTATCAGGCTCCCCCCACAGTAAAAGCTCAACAATTAGGTGCTCAAAAAGCGAAAAATCCGGGCAGCCCATAGTGTCAGAACCACCTTCTAACAATACTAAACAGGCAGTCACAATTGCAATTACCAAGCAGTTAACAGGGACTTGATTTGAATGGTGCAGCAGGTGCAGTGGCACTGGGGCCAAAAGCTGTCACAACTCCACTAAACACCAAATATTGATAACATTTAAAACTAAACAGACTGTCACAATTGCAGTTACTTTGCAGACAACAGGATCATGATTTCAATGATGCAGCAGGTGCAGTGACACCAGGACAAAAAGTTCTAGGCACCCCAATAAACACCTAAAATTGCTATATTTTACTACTAAACAGGCAGTCACAAGTGTAGTTACTTTGCAGACAACACTGTCATGATTTGAATAGTGCAGCAGGTACAGTGGCACCAGGTCCAGAAGTTGTCAGAATTCCTCTAAACACTAATATTGCTATATTTTTCTACTAAACATGTAGTCACAATTGCAGTTAACTTGCAGTTATCTTGCAGTTAAAAGGGTCTTGATTCAAATGGTGCAGCAAGTGCAGTGGTACTGGGGCCAAATGTTGCCTTAACTCCCTTAAACACCAAATATTGCTATATTTTACTAATAAACAGGCAGTCACTAGTGCAATTATCTTGCAGGCAAAAATGTCATTATTTGAATGGTGCAGCAGGTGCAGTAGAACTGGGCCCAAAAGTTATCAGAACGCCTCTAAATACCTAATATTGGTCTATTTCACTTTTCTAGCAAGCTCTATGGTCACAATTTCAATAGTGCAGCAGGTGCAATGGCTCCAGGACCAAAAGCTCCAGGCACCCCATTAACACTGATTATTGCTATATTTTACAACTAAACAGGCAGCCACAAGTG
This sequence comes from Lissotriton vulgaris, assembly GCF_964263255.1. Taxonomy (NCBI): domain Eukaryota; kingdom Metazoa; phylum Chordata; class Amphibia; order Caudata; family Salamandridae; genus Lissotriton; species Lissotriton vulgaris. Next base: position 1,612,509,039 of record NC_141689.1, on the reverse strand, counting down.
CTGTTATCTTTCAGGCACTTAGGTAATGTTTTTAATATTGCATCAGATGCAGTGGCACTGGGCCAAAAAGTTGTCAGACCTCCCCATAACCTCTAATATTGCTATATTTTACTACTAAACAGGCAGTCACAATTGCAGTTATCTAGCAGGCAATAGGGTCCTGATTTGAAGGATTCAGCAGGTGCAGTAGCACCAGGACCCAAAGCTCTAGGCGCCCCACTAAACACCTACTATTGCTATATGTTATTACTAAACAGGCAGTCACAAGTGCAGTTACCTTGCTGACAACAGGGTCATGATTTGAATGGTGCAGCAGGTGCAGTGGCTCTGGGCCCAAAAGTTGTCAGAACTCCTCTAAACACCTAATATTGCTATATTTTATTACTATAGAGGCAGACACAATTGCAGTTATCTTGCAGTTAAAAGAGGCTTAATTTAAATGGTGCAGCTGGTGCAGTGGCACCGGAGCTAAAAGGTATAGGGTTCCCACTGAACGCAAAATATTGCCAAATTTTATAACAACAAGACAGTAACAAGTGCATTTATATAGCAGGCACAAATGCCATGATTTCAATGGCACTGCAGGTGCAGTGGCACCGGGGCCAAAAGTTGTCAGAACTCCTCTAAACACCAAAAATTGCTATATTTAGCTACTAAGTAAGCAGTCATAAGTGCAGTTACCTTGCAGGCACTAGGGTCATGATTTCAATAGTGCAGCAGGTGCATTGATACTGGGGCCCATCACACTAGGAACCCCTCTAAACACCAACTATTGCAATGTTTTACTACTAAACAGGCAGTCACAAGTTAATTTACCTTACAGGTAATAGGGTTATGATTTAAATGGTGGACAGGTGCAGAGGCACCCGGGCCAAAAATTGTCTTAACTCCTCTAAACACCAGATATTGTAATATGTTACCACTAAACAGGCAGTCATAAATTCAGTTTTCTTGCAGGCACTAAGCGCATGATTTCATCGGTGTAGCAGGTGCAGCAGCACCACGCCCACAATTGTCAGAACGCCTCTAAACAAATAATATTGCTATTACATCAATTAATTCTACTATTTGCCTCTTTCATTTTATTTTTCTAAATGTTGCGATTTTCTGTAACTAATATTGTACTCCTACTCAGCAAGCTACAACTTATATAAAAAAACTGCATATTATTAATCACATAGGGAAAACCTAATGCATTTACCAATTCTTGTTATATAGTGCTGGTGGCTTTGTGGGCTATAGTTACTATTTTCCAACACAGTAGTTAGCATTTTATCAACGTTCGAAAAAAGTGTATGACCATCTAGAATCTCGCATGCTGTTTTGTACCTGACATGTGTATAGCACACTCTCTGCCATTGTTATCCTGTAACGATAGGCGAACCAACATATTAAAATGGTAGGCCGAGCCAAGGGGCTAGCTTGACTCTAAAACCCATGCACAAGCTGAGCCATAAAAATGTTTGGTATGCATAATGGTGCTTGCATCAAACATCAGGTAATAATAAGATAATGTCTCTTCAAAATTGAAAAAAATGTTTTTCTTTAAGATGTGGAAGCTTTTTTCCTTAGTACATCAGATTGTATTGGAGGCATTTATTGAAAGTGAACGTTTTTAAACATGAACTTAGAAACATTATTGGCCCCCACCCTGACGACTGTGCTGTTAGTGAAATGAGAGGCAAGTCAGTTGTTATGTGCATCCTAGGTGGGAGCTACATTCTTATTATACATGAAGCAACATTATAGTCTATTTATTAAAATACAAGAGATGTTTCTCTACAACTCACATAGCAAATTCACGTATTTTAAGATGCTCTCATACAATTATGAAGGAAAAAAGGCATTGAGAAATTTGCCAAGGATCACACAATTTGGTTAAGCGGGGAAGCCGAGATCAATCCCAGGTTTTCTGGGTTCACATTGTGCTCCTCAGCCACTAGAAAACTATCTCTTTCTCTTTCAGTTTTACCAGTGGACAGCACAAGTTTGGGGGCGGCGGCAAGATTTAGGGGCAGCGGCCCGCTCTTACCTTGCAGGGTGACTGTCATGGGACTCACCAGCTCCCCCTTACACGCAGCCGCCGGGCGGCAAAAGCAGTGATCGCCACGGGCAGCACATCATCTAGCTGCGCCACTGAGTTTTACATCAAAGATTAATGTTTTACTTTAATTCTTGGCACAGGAAGTTAGAGCATGGGGGGCAGGCAGAAGGCATGTGAAAGCTCTCCTCGTTTTGGGCTCCTGGGTCCAGGAAGACCCAGCGCTGAGCCAAAGCTGAGCCAAAGCCAGGCACCCGCCTTGAGCCTGCAACGGCTCACCCTCCTCTGTTATTTATTTTCCTGCTCAACTTACTTTGAGTACTCCTCAAAACAGTTATTGTGAGGAAACAGTGTCTTCAGTTGTATGACATCACTTCTGCCAATTTCTTTTTCTATTGTACTGTCTTGTGCTGAATATTTATGTATACTACAGCAACCAACTCTCCTTATTAAATGTAGATGTAAAAATACTTGCCAAATTGTTAGCTAACCGGCTACACCCACTACTTCCCATGATAGCGCTTCCTGATCAATCGGGATTTATCCCGGGCGGATCGACATCGCACAATTTACGGACAGTGTTCTCCACCCTGCACTATCTACAACCAACAGTTCATGCTGCGGCAGTGTTCTTAGACGCCACAAAGGATTTTGACACTCTTGAGTGGCTATATTTATTTGCTATACTGGGGTGCATGGGCTTTAGTCTGCTCTTTATTAGTAGGATTTGTCTGCTGTATAGCCTAGCAAGCGCCAGGATCAGAGTGAACGGTATAATTTCTGAACCCTTTCCTATTTCAAGAGGCACGAGACAGGGCTGTCCGCTTTCCCGCTACTATTTGCAATAGCTATGGAGCTTTTGGCTGCCCGTGTGCGGCAACACCATACGGCATGGGGAATAGGGTTTAGTTCAAGGAGCCTTTTCATATCGCTATACGCAGACGACGTGACCCTCTATCTTGTCGACCCGGAGGGTAATCTAGACCCGGTGTTGCGTGAATTTGTTTGCTTTGGCGGCCAAGCTTGGGTCTCTGTTAACTGGTCGAAATCGGTCATCTTTCCTTTAACTGACACCACCCCACAAGTTTTCTCCGTATACCCCCTGAAATGGGAGGCAGAGGCGGTTAAGTATTTGGGCATTTGGGTAAGTCTGGATGTTCAAGAAATCTGGAATTTAAACTTTGGGAGAGCTTTCGCCTGGCTGGAGGAGAAGGTTAAAATATGGCCAAAACTGCCCATGTCGCTGTCTGGGAGATTGGCTCTGGCTAAGTTGGTAATTTTGCCCAAGTTCCTGTACCTGTTTGCAAATATTCCGATCCCACTCACGTCGCATTTTATTTAAGACTCTCAGATCTCACCTTGTAACCCTGGCCTGGGCGGGCGGTCAAGCTAGGGTATCCTGGGACATCTTGACTTTGCCTCTGAGTCAGGGGGAATTGGGCGCCCCGGACATGGTCCTTTATGCGCTCTGTGCCCTAGCTCAATATTTGCACTTTTGGGTCCATCCGACACCCTTCCAACCCCATGTGGCAGTGGAGCAGGATAAGGATATGCCCGCTCCCATCCCGCTGAAGGTGGCCATGTGCGCGAAGGCAAAGCTCCCCAGAAGGGATATAGATTCTGCTGGTACTTTGAGATGGGGGATCAGTGGATCTCTGGAACAGAAGCTGCATCTGTACACCTTTGCTGATTTATTCCCTGACAACGAATTCATGCCCCCCCCCCCCACCCGGTGGCGGAGGAGGGTGAGACTGTGCCTTTCTCTGAAAATGTTCTTATATCATAAGTTTCCCACGGCATGCCGTGCCATTAGTGAGGATTTCCCGGCTGCCCCCGGTCTTTCCTGCACTGGAGAACTTGGTGGGATCTCTGTCCCCCCGAAGGTTGGTAACCAGACTCTACAGGCAAATGCGGAGCATGGCGCCGGTGGTTGAGCCGAAATCCCAGCAGTGCTGGAATGACGACCTCCCGGTGCCAATAGGTATTCTGTTGCGGTCAACTTTCAGAACTCTCACCTAACTACAGACTGCGCCTGATACATGTTAAATACCTACATAGATTCTATAGGACCCCCGTGAGTCTGCGCAGGATGGGACTCAGGGAGGGAGATGACTGCTGGAGATGTGGCTTCTCCCCCGCCTCCTTCCTACATATAGCATGGTCTTGCCCAGCACTTACAGAGTACTGGACTGATGTTTTTGCCTCAGTGAATCAAATTGTGGGTCGGTTGGATGCCCCATCTCCCACACTAGGCGTACTGGGATATGTCAAAAACACTCCACCCAAAACACGTAAACTGCATGCACTACTCCTCCTTTTTGCTAAAAGAAGGGTGGCGTTACACGGGGCAGAAAACGAGTACCCACGATTAAGGGATGGCTGGCCGATGTTACATACGGACATACACAGCTGGGAATATTCTGGGAGCTGATGCCGCCTACTTCCCATCCACGTGACATCTGGGAACCCTACGTACAATGGGCAAATACACAATCAGAAAGCACCGAGGTGGTGGGGGCTGAAGTGGTGATACCTGCGAGGTGATCGGGTGGGTATCTAGTGGTCTCAGGAAACAGTGCGGGTGACAGCATTTTTATATTAGTAACAGGATAAGGCGGTAGGTGTGTCTAAATGGAATTGTATGTGCTCAGTGATGCCAAACTGATGACTTCGACTTCCATGCATAAGCCAGTCCCTTTATTGTTTCTTTCTTTTTTTATATACTGACAAGGATCCCCCGAATTTCTATAGAAGTTAAGGATGTGTACATTGATTTGCAGCCATTTCGTGACCTGATGTTATATGCTTGTGATTTTATATGAAATGTGCGTGCACCAGGCTTATTGATGTATGTATCTGTAAACTGGTGAGTTTTGTGGTTGGCTTGTGTTGTAACTCATGAAAATGGTAATATAAAAGAACAAAACAAAAAAAACACATTTTAAAGAAGTTCCGCAAAGGTCAATAGGTCTAGCTTTTTGTTCAAGTGGAAATAGTTAGGCAATTGTGTGTGTTGCCAGGCAGGTATCCTAGAAAGAAATCCCATAAAAACACAACATTTGGGGCAACAACCACATGGAAGCTGGGAGCAGGGCTTTTTTCTGAATAGAATAATTGCGAGAGTTAAGCTGGTCGCTCCAAGAAGACTGTTATGAAAATGAGTCAGAAGACTACATTAGGGTTCTTAGTGGTGATCTCAAGCAATACACAGCAAAATATTGCTTTGGAAATACTTTGATAAACAGCCAATATTTTCTTTGCATCTTTAAGAAAGTCTCTTTGTAGACAAGTCCTTACATTGTGAACAAAAAAGCTGTACATTCAACACCGTGTGCTCATGTAAAACAAGTTAATGCACAAGGGTGACTAGTTACTAGGACGGTGTCTTTGTCATAGGCTATGGCACCCAAACAGCAAGCACTTTCTAAAGAAAAAAACTATAAATCAGCAATTAAATTGCAATAGAAACTCACCAAACAACACAAACACACAGTGGGCCTTAGTTAGAATCTATGTGCCAAGCCACATCTGCAGTCTAACAAAGTGTAAACTTGATGACTCAAAACCAGAACCTAATGGGAACACAAATGTGACAATCCAACCATCATTGAAACTCCATTGTCTTGATAAACTCCTCACCCAAACAATCACGAAGCTTGAACAATATATTCAAGTCAACAGCTAAAAAACACAGACCCAAAGCCAACTCTGTGGTTTCTTCTCATTGTACTCTTTAAAAGAATTAAAAACATCTGTAGTAGACCTAAACACGTGATATGAGAGACTTCTGGTGAGAAGTGTACAGTTTTACACAAAACCTGTGTTGCACAAAGAACTCTTGCCCAAAGTCAGGGCAGTTTTTTAAGTGCCCCATTTTGTAAAAGAGAAAGAGGGCATTCCCTTTTATAGTAGGATGTGGCCAAAGGTATGACCAGAACCACAGCTAGGATTTGTGCTGCAGGTCCTAAAGTGACTTTTATCACTCCTTACTCTACCTGGGGGCGCTGTGTTACCTGTAAGGCAGATTCGGTGGTCGGGCTCACGTTCAATCAATCAATCAATCAAAGCATTTGTATAGCACGCTACTCACCCGGAGGGTCTCAAAGCGCTTAGGGTAGGGGGGTCCGCTACTGCTCGAACAACCAGCTCTTGAGTTGCTTCCTGAAGGCGAGGTGGTCTTGGGTCAGGCGGAGGTGGGTGGGGAGGGAGTTCCACGTCTTGGCGGCCAGGTAGGAGAAGGATCTTCCTCCCCTTGTGGCTCTTCGGATGCGGGGGACGGCGGCGAGGGCGTGGCTGGTCGATCGAAGCTGGCGGGTGGGAGTGTAGAAGTTCAGGCGGTCGTTGAGGTATCTTTGGCCTTGGTTGTGGAGAGCTTTGTGTGCGTGGGTGAGGAGGCGTAACGTGATTCTCTTGCTGACGGGGAGCCAGTGCAGGTTTCTCAGGTGTGCCGAGAAGTGGCTGTGTCGGGGGATGTCCAGGATGAGTTGTGCTGAGGCGTTCTGAATGCGCTGGAGTCTTTTCTGGAGTTTTGCGGTGGTTCTGGCGTAGAGGGAGTTGCCGTAGTCCAGTTGGCTGGTGACGAGGGCCTGGGTGACCGTCTTCCTGGTTTTGGTGGGGATCCACCGGAAGATCTTACGTAGCATGCGTAGGATGTTGAAGCATGACGAGGAGACAGCGTTGACTTGTCTGGTCATGGAGAGGGAGGAGTCCAGGATGAAGCCCAGGTTGCGTGCGTGGTCTGTTGGTTTGGGTTCGCTGCCCAGGGCAGGGGGCCACCAGGAGTCGTCCCAGGCGGAGGGCGACAATCCCAGGATGAGGACTTCCGTCTTATCTGAGTTCAGTTTCAGGCGGCTGTTCATCATCCCCTCGGCTACGTCTTTCATCACTTCGTGTAGGATGGTTCTGGCGGTGGCGGGGTCGTTGGTGAGGGAGAATATCAGCTGGGTGTCATCCGCGTAGGAGATGATGTTGAGGTTGTGTTGGCGTGCGATGGCCGCGAGGGGGCTCATGTAGATGTTGAACAGCGTGGGGCTGATTGATGATCCTTGTGGTACGCCACAGATGAGTTTGGTGGCTTCTGATCTGAATGGGGGGAGGCGGACTCTCTGTGTCCTTCCGGCGAGGAAGGAGATGATCCATTCCAGTGCCTTCTCCTGGATTCTGATGTTGTTGAGGTGCTGCACTAGGGTGCGGTGGCAGACCGGTTGAACGCCACGGAGAGGTCCAGGAGGATGAGGGCCGCTGTTGGTGGTGGAGCGTGGTCCTTCTGAAGCTGAAGTGGACGCAGCTGTGGTCCGTTCAGTGGAGTCCGGTGGCGTGGCTGAAGGAGATGTCCTTGCTGGAGGAGAAGCCTGGGTCAAGCGTGTGGCTGGGGTAGTGGGTGTGGATGGTCACCAGTTGCTTGAGTCCGAGGTTGGCGAGGTTGTCCAGCAGGGTGGTGGTGTTGCGGTCGTTGTTGTTCTCCAGGTGGAAGTTGAGGTCCCCGAGGAGGATGTAGTCAGCGGAGGGAAGGGCGTGCGGGCTGATGAAGTCGGCGATATCTTCGCTGAATTGTGTGCATGGTCCCGGGGGTCTGTAGATGAGGGTGCTTCTGAGGGTGGTCTTGGGGTCGGTGTGGATCTGGAAGTGCAGGTGTTCGGCGGCTGTGAGGGTGTCCTCGGAGTTGGTCGTGATGCGGATGGTGTTCTTGTGGACGATGGCGATGCCTCCTCCAGTCTGATTGACGCGGTCTCTCCGGGTGATCTTGTATCCGTCCGGGATGGCGATGGCGATGTCTGGCGCTGAGGAGGCGTTCATCCAAGTTTCTGTGAGGAAGGCGACGTCGGGAGCCATGGTTTCGAGGAGGTTCCAGAGCTCTACGGCGTGTCTGTGGACGGAGCAGGTGTTGAGCAGGATGCATTTCAGGTGGTTGCCGCTGGTGCTCGGCTTGGCGGGTGCGGGTGCGGTGCAGGTCCGGATGCAGGAGAACTTGCAGGATTGGCAGGTGAAGGGTCCGTGGGTGCGTCCTGGGGTGCTCAGTGGCAGCCAGGGGTCCGGCCGGTGTTGAGAGCGTTGCGGATGGCATGGTCGTAAGTCCGGCGAGTGGGCTGGCATCTTCAGGGGCCAGGGGGTCTGGCGGTGGGCGCGGTCCAGGCGCGGACGGGCGCAGACGGGCTTACCTTTGGCACGCCTTCGGCGCGCAATCGGTGCGCCCGCTGCGTGTACACATGCACTCTGCCATAAATGGAGAGTGGGGGGACGGGGCGAAGGAGGAGCAGCTGGGAGGCGGGAGCAGGGTGGCGAGTGGGGGGGAGCGTGCGGGGATGCGAGAGGGAGCGTGGGTGGGGCCGCGGGGAGCAGCGGCAGGGAGTGGGGTGGGGCAGGGAACAACGAGGGACAGAGGGAAAAACCTAGGGCACACACGATAATGATAACAGCAGCAAAGTAAAAGTACAGTACAGATAACAACGAAAAACGGCAGCAGTAGAACAGCTACAGCAAGCAGGCACAGGGACAGTAAGGGATAGGGGCCAAATCAAGGCTGGGGCAGTCTTGACTCGGCAGCGGGAGGAGAGCGGGCACACTCGGCGTGGCCACGCGGCAGGAGGAGCGACCAGGCCGACCAGGTCAGGTCAGGTTAATGATGGTTAGCACTCTAATAGAAGAGACAGTTTCCTTCTCTCCTCCCTTGGCAACAATAGGGCCACATTTGCCACTTGAAAGAGCGATGCAATGGCCCCTGCTGGCCCACACAGGTCTAGTTTTGCTATACCTGAGATCCTGTCTTGTTACTGGCTGATTGTCCTAGTCTCACCACTGACTCAAACCTATTTGTACCTTTGCCTACCTTGGAGGATAGGAAATGGCCACAGTGACCCATATGCTATATGTAAAGTATAGATTGTTGCATGTAAAGCACAGTGCCAACAAAAGTTCATTTTGGCATGCATACAATTTAAAAAGACCAAACAGGGGCATATTTATATAGCATTTATTGTAGTTTTATAACTGCATTACCCTAAAAATTACTTGTATGCTGAAACCGCAAAAAGCTAAACTGTAAAAAGGCCTTGCAAGCCTAATAGGAAACTAATTAATTTAAACATGTAAATCGCAGTCTCCGACTCTTGGCATCTGTCTGGTATAAGTGATGAATAGATTAGCTTAGCAGAGGAGTTTGGTGTTTGTGTGAATGGGTTGGGTTTCCTCAGGCATTTTGGCCCTCTGATGTGCACTCAGCTCTGGTTATCAGGGATTGTGAAAAGCCAAAGGGTTCCAAGCCATGTCCTTGATATAGATCATTTGTCTTTAATGCTTGACTCTCAACCCTGATGCTATAGATCCAACTGCATATGGTCAAACTGTGTATGTCTCTGTTCATACCAGCGTATGTCTCTGTTCAAGTACTACCCTCCAAGAGAATTAAAAGCCTTTTTGGCAACAAGTGAGATAAACGCTAAAACATAATTCAAGCTCTCTGAAGAGGCTTTAATGTTGGGTAGTAGAACAATTTAGTCTAAACAGATTTGCAGAGAGAAACCTGCACTGATCTGTGATAATTGCCTTCTGTGCATATTTCAATTGGTTCAGATTTTGGTTTCTTTTTAATTTCCTCAAAAACAGAAATATTAGCCAACAAGAGGATCATAATATCTTGTATTTGTTTACTTGGGACTTCAAAAATTCCACATTGTTACGCCTGTTGCACCAGGATGCTCTCCTTCATTCATTCAAGTAATAGTACTCCTTTGGGATTGTATCCCTCAAGAGCCTCCTTCTTTTCCTTGGGGTAAGTGACCACTGGCAGACGCCCAGATGGTTTCATTTGAAAATATAGCTTTAGAAATATAAACTGTGGAAATAAAGATTCAATATTGTAGACTGCAAAGGTAAGAATAAAAGAAGAAACAGAAAAGCTGCTCTTAAAACATTAAGGGCCTGATTACGATGTTGGGCGGACTACACCGCAATTACAATGTGACCGCGTATGATGCAGTCGCGTACTATCATTTCTTTATGGAAGCTTATGCTGTGGCCATAACCTGGCGGTAGCACAATCTCAAGGTGCCTGCCACCTCAAGGTGCCTGCCACACGGTGCAGGGATTATCAGGGGGTACCATAGGTTCCCCCTCTGCCCCCAACCGGAGGCCATGGAGATATTGGGACCATGCTAGGGGCCTGTAAAGTCGCTTTCTGAGGCTTTCCATATCGGAAAGCCGACATGGAAAGCCTGTCGGAAACCAACATCGTAATCCCGACAGCGGAAACGCAGTCCTCAGGGATCACATTGGGGCTTCCGAGTAGCCGACGGGCTCCTTGAGCCTGTCGGAATTTTGCCGTAATGACCGTCCAATTTCAATTCTGACCACCTACATTGTTATTGTGCAGGCAGAATTGAAACCAGAGATGTTGGTCGCAAAGCCTCCAACCTGCAGTCAGAGGCTTTGCGACTGAAATAATAATCAGCCCCTAAACCTTTTCAAAATTTCCCAAATCCAATTAAACCCACTTCCAACCTGTTGTAGAACTTGGATTAAATTACTATTCTAAATCCAGTCATAGTTCATGTATTAGTAGGTAAGTGATGTGGAGAATTATTGCATGTTGACATGCATAGGCAGATACATATGCTCAATCTTTTTCTTTGCAGTCTGCCATTTGAGTCTTTATTTTCGTAGCCCAACTTTTTGAACTTAATGGTCATTTATTATTAGGCAGAGCAGGTCATTAAGAAATAGGCAGAGCAGGAAGACCACCTTAAAATTAGTAGTACTCATGCCCCATCAAACTCTAATTTCCCCGCTCTGTTTGGAGTCAGAGGGAACTGATGGTGGTGCTCCATTGGCTCTGTCAACGGAAACCTCTTCCCTGATAGGGCGTTGGTTCATAATGACAGCCGCCCACTCTATGAGAACGAGGCAACTGCCGGATTCCTCTGCCCGGCACCACCATGCAATTGCTTTTTGTTGTTTACTAAGTCAGAACCCCCACTTTTAGAGTTTATACCTGAAAAACAAAAAATGTCTTTGCTGAGGGACCCCATCAAACGTGGCACCCAGCAAAGCCACACTCTCACTCCATACAACTGAGTCTTTGCAGGGGTAGCTCCATTGAAGTCAGAATTATCAGTGATGGTCATCGCCATATTGTAAGTTTATATCCTGCTCTTAGGGAATTGTTTTATTCAGTGAATATCCACATTTTGGAATCAGCATTTAACTGATCGGAGTCTTCATGGATAGTCACCCATGCCCACTTTGAATTATTCCTTTTACTCAGCCTGCCCAGCAGTTTTTCAGGATTGTTACTGAGCTTGTACATTTTGCCGGGGTTGCTTAAATATTTTGAATGCTGTTTTAATAGCAATGTTGATCTTTAGCAAGACCATAGGATACCACAGGACGAGGGCCCCTTGCACAGGGGCAAGTAGCCTTTAGTTGATCTTGGGTGCCTCCTCTGCAGGGCTCTATCTCATTATCCAATGAGGGCTATTGCATGCCCGGGAGCCAACCTTAAGGCTTCCCACCGCGGTTTAAGGGGAGCCACTGACTGTTTTTATTTTATTTTATAGAGTTTTATATTGCGCGAACTTGACCCGAATGGGGTATCAGAGCGCTTTACATAGCACCGGTTGCATTACATTGTTGTTAGTTACTGTTGATTCGGTCAGATGTATGCTTTCTGCACTGTACTCGCTTTTTCTTAAACCCTGTTATTTATGATTCGAGAAGCCATGTGGCATTACTTTACTAATCCAGCATAGCTGGGCGCAACAAAGTTGGCATTATAATGAATTGCTTGCTAGACTCATGTGAGGAATCGGCCTCCAACAACAGCTTTGCGACATCCTTACATCTTTTTTAAATGGATGTTTGTGCCTTATGTGTGAGAACCCGGGCCATGCGTAAGGCTCTAGAGATGGGGCACATCACCAACAGGTGGAGTGTGTCGTCCCATGTGACCAAGTGGATAGAATGTTCCCAGGACAATGAAAAGAAAACGTACCAGTTAAAAGCATGTGAAATGCAGGAGCAGATAAAGCTACTTAAAACATTGGAATACATCACAACCACCTTGAGAGACTATTCGTGGTTAACAACTGTTTCAAAGGTACAACTGAAAAAGGGCCCTATCCTTTATTGATCTGTAAATAGCCAAGAATCTAGCGAAGTGAGTGCAAAAAAAAAAATCCTAAGAAAATGTCAGCTAACATACCCTTCTCCCCGTGGTGTTTAAGCGACTTGAAAAAAGCACAATAAAACATGATGCATTTTAATGGTATACACCTGTTACAACGCATTTGTTACAACGCACTACCGTTACAACGCGACTTTTGCAACGCATACCATTACAACGCATTGCGCTGGGGGGCGCTCTAGGATAGGGAATAAGTATAATTTACTATCCAACACCTTCCCTAGGGTCCACGGGGACTGGAGTTAGAATAGTAAATTATACTTACCACTATCCAGCACCTCAAAGCGCTATGCGTTGTAATGGTATGCGTTGTAATGGTCGCGTTGTAACGGTAGGTAGTTGTAATAGTATGCGGAGTAACATGGTACATCCCATTTTAATATGAAAACCTGTGACAGGACCCCAATTTAAAAACATTTTGCTTGAAAGTGAAGCACATAATTTATTACAATGAACAGCTGCGAGAATGCAGGGCAGGAAAAGGCTGCCATCATGTGGCTATATTTGGTATTCCTGTTCATAATAAGGTTGCATACATAAAGACATACGCCAACAAAAATAGATACAAAGAGACTGTATCCAACAAAACAGGAATACAATGTAAGTTTTATTTGTGCTACAGTCACAACCCATACCAGATGCCCTTCTTCAGATCTACGCCAGGTTTTTAAGTAGGCAGGGAGGGTGGGAGGTGGGAAGAAATAGTACCCCGCTAACGTCGGGAGCAGCAGCGAGCACCAATTAACTTAAAATAAATCTTTGCTTGGTCCATGCGCCACATAGAGGATCGGAAGTGACGTATTGACAACCCAAAACTGAGTAATTAAGGTGGCTGCAAAGGAGAGGGACACTCAAGCCAACAATTGTTTGAGATGTCATCAGTGATGTCATCAGTGATGTCACTGACCATGTCATGAATGATGTAATATGTGACATCATCAGCAGTGGATTGCGGGTGCGCGATATATAGTTAGTGCAACTAACTATATATGCGAATTTCAATGGTTTTGTGCGAGTAAAATAAGGTTTTGTAAATGCTAATCCCTAACTATATATGGTCTATAACCTATGGTTTTTTCAGTGAATTTTCTAGGTTTTGTAAATGCTAATTCCTAACTATATATGGTCTATAACCTATGTTTTTTTCAGTGAATTTCAATGATTTTTTAATAGCAAATATCAAAAGCTGTAAAATGTCAAGTACGTGGTAGATAAAATCATTTTCGTATTGATGCACGCTGATGTGCTTTGAACGCTGCCCCCCCCATCTCTTTTCTTTTAGGAGTATTCTTTCTTTGCAGATAATGAAGGGTAGGTAACACAGGCCTTTGCCCCCGTTGTAATTCGTTGTGCCTGCTTCGCTCTCCATTTGATTGATTGTTATCCTAGCATTTATTGTTTTGGAATTGGTTCTCTTTGGTTCATTCTCTATTTACAAACAAGCACAGAGTCGCAATACTCTGTTTAGTCTTTGCAGATAGTGAAAAATCGTTAAAAAACAAAAGGAATCAAGCAAAATCAGTAGGCCACTAATGGGATCTCTTTTTGACCTCGCTAAAATAGAAACATTATGAACAACCCCTCATGACAAATACGAAACTAGTGAGAGGAACTGAGCTCGACACCATGATGTCTGCAAGACAGCTCGGCTCCGCCGCCCACCCCACCCATAATAACGACAAACACTATGCAAATATTATAAATATATACAAAACACCAGCAAAGTAACAGGGTAAAACGTTTTATTAAATAACTATTTACATGGCAGCCTCCTGCAACATCGATCCAAACAAGCCTTTGTATTTTGGGCTCAAAAAAACAATCAATAGTAAGAGTTTTGTAGGTGAGTGTAGGTTCATGGTTTTCCATCCACAGACTAAAACCCTGGAGTGGGAGTGAAAGAACAATAACTAGGTAAGAAGGAAGGCAGAGGTTGTGAGAAGAACTCTGGATATGGTATGTTGCTTGGTCCCTGAGATGCTTCGATGTCACTGCCTAGCACAAATGGCATAAGTCCTGGATGTTTGGTGCCATAGTTGAGGGTTCGGAGCAGCGCTTGTAACACTGTCTGAAACTTATTTGCACCTGCTGCAGCTTCACTATTTTCAAAGTAAGTGGGGGCTGTTTGTGGACCTGACTGCATTGGAAAACAATGTGATGCGGTGCCTCCCTGAACCGCTTGATGGAGGCCCCCGAGATAATTGCGCCTGCTCCACACCTTGTCCCACAATCCGTTTGACCTGAAGACACGTCCTGCGGTGCCCTGGTCCGACCATCACATATACCTGCGCCAGGAGACGGCGTGGGGTGCAGTAGAAGGGAGAGGCGGCGCGAACGAGCCTCCCCCACCTCCCCAGGTGGAGGTTTCTCAGCTACACCCCAACGATTCACTCGACCAGCTGACTTGCGCCCGCTCTTGCGACACAGTGCCTCGCTCCGCCAGCTGAATTGCGCCTGCTCTTGCTATTACAATGTCTCACCCGCCATCCAACGGAATTGCACCCAATCTTGCGGTACGGCGACAGGCGGCTGCTACGGAGCTCACGAAATGGCGGTCGACTCCACAGACTTGGGCCTGGCCTGCCAAGATGGCTCTGGGCAACCGTGGAACTCGGACGCTTGACTGCTAGGGCATGGGCCCCATTCCCAAAAGAGTCCCCTCAGCCTTGAAGATTCTACAACAGTCACCGGGCCCCCCGACTCCCGTAAACTTCCGGTGGGGAGCGACTGCCATAATTGCTCGCGGAATGGCCACAACGTAGCCACGAGATGGTGATGCTCTCATGCTGACGCCAGCTTCAGTCTGAAACATCCAGAAACACTGTAGACTACCAATTCGATCAGTTCCGGTGGAGCCCCAACGTGACCCGGTAGAGAAGAACTTGCCCTGCAGATGAGCAGATGCAACTCATTTGTGACACGTGTGCCTTGTTCTACCTTTGGATTTTTCACAATCCCTATGATTTCAGTTATGCAACATGGATGGCAGCACCCCCACTATGACAATTGTTCCAACACCACTGCATCCATTTAATTATGGCACACCAGATCCATAGACCTTCACCCGATGCTCTTCCATTGTGAGCCTGAGGATGCTGATGGTAAGCGCTGCACATTCCAGCATCACCATGCTGTTCATTTAAGTGGGAGAATTGCATTTCACTACAGAGTTCTTCTCATCATCATGGGTGGCTACAAGGCAGGAAATATGATCGGACATGCAGCTAGCATTTGGGGGCAGGTTTACTATTCTTTCGGCACCTTATAAAAATAGAACGCATATTCTATTTATATAAGTTGTTCTATAATTGCCTGAAAGGTGCAGAAGGAATGCGTAACCCGCAATCACTGCTGTGGCAGTGCTGGAACCAAAATACAGCTAGTTGCCAATGCCATGCCATCCTATTCAAGCCCTGCAGTTATGCAAAGGATGGTTGGGGATTCTGTGTGGGGCAAATCAAGATGCACTGCACAGCTGCTAAACCTCAGGTCGGTGTCATAAGTTCAGAGTGCACATCATAGGTAAGGCTGGAATTTCCATCCCAATATTTACTGACTACAGCCTGGGCATATCATGATTACAATCATTATCTTGACACCCCATCAGATGCAGTCAACCATGATCTGTTTCCGTGAACCTCTTTATGTCTTAACAAATGGTTTTTATTGGTCCCATTTCGAGTACCAGCTATAAGTAAACTACTGTGTTTTATTCAGGTTGCAAAAGTCATTTGTCAAAACATAAACACAGAGACCATAAACATTGGGCTATAAAGTCAGGTGAAGGTAGTCCCAGCCATACTTTCCCTTTGATGCCCAGTTACTCACCGGTAATCTTCTTTACTCTGAGTCCTGCTCATCCCGTTCCATTCCTTAACAATGAGCAGCTCGTATGCTCTGCAGAAACCTATTACCTAGCAGAGGATGAACACTTCCCCTAATATGGCGCTGCCTACCCGGCATGTATAAAGGTGGAAGCATGTCACCATGATGAACTCAGACTACCAAGGAAACTCATGGAAAAGAAAAGCACAAAACAATCACAAAAAACAGAAACGGGGAGGGTGGGAGGGCTCAGGAATGGAACGGGAAGACCAGGACTCGGAGTAATGAAGATTACTGCTGAGTAACCGGGCATTACCTCCTTGTCCATCTTCCTGTTCCACTCCTTAACATTGAGCCCATACCCAAGTGTATGGTGATTGAATAACAGAGACCAGTAGGATGCAGGAAAAACCAACTGGTCAGTTTAATGACAAAAGAAAAAACTGTATAAATCACAAATTATGTACAGAAGATAACACATGACTGCCAAAAGCAGGAGGCGCCACCATCCACAACTGAAAACAGTAGTGGGAGACAAAAGTGTGGCAGAGGCCCATGTTGCAGCATTAAAAATATCACGTAACGAGGGACCCTTACACACGGCCCAAGAGGAGGAAACCCCCTGAGTGGACCACCCCTGGACAGAAGAAGGAAGAGTACAGTGAGCAGCCTCATTGGACAACAGAACCACACACGTGATCCAGCCATTCAAAGTGGGCAAGGAAGGTTTGAGACCCATCCTAGAGAGACCGTAGATAACAAACAAGGAATCCACCTTCCTGAAATCATGGGTGTGATCTAGGTAAATGCAAAGGGCCCGCAAGACACCCAGAGAATAAAGAACCTCTTCTTCAGGAGAAAACATGTCAGAAAAAAAGCATATATTGCCCAGGCCAACCTTGAGGGAACCAGGCTGCTAAAATGTAGAAGAGTCGACTCCTCTGAGAAAAAAAGATCCAGAGAGGGAAGGCTGAACCTGGAGAGAATCTGCCTAAAAAGAAGGGAGACACATGGTTACAGAGGAGGGAAATACTAGGATCAATTAATATAGAGGCCAATTCCCCATCCCCGGAAGATAAACTGCAGAGAGAGAAAGCAGATTCTGCTTGGCGAACAGACCTATCTTCAAGGAAAGGAGAAACAGACTTGCGCATCCCCCCCTTGCCTGTCGACAAAGGCACAAGCTACCTAGTTGTCAGTCTGAATGTAAACTGCCTTACCCCACAGGTGGGGAGCAAACCAAAAAAGGGCCCACCAAACTGCCATCTACTCCTGCAAGTTTGAGGACTGGAGAGCCTCTAGACGGGACCACCTGCCCTGGGCCTTGGATTTCCCCGAACTGTACTCCACCACTTGCATCGACATCAGTTGACAAGTTCACCAAGGCAGGAGGAGGATGAAGATCAAAACCCCCTGGAGAGATTGTGAGGGGATAACCATCACTGAAGAGACTCCTGAATCTCTGGAGATACAAAATTAGAGCCTCGTAGAAGCAGGATCCCAGTGAAGCAGAATGTGATGCAAGAGGGGATACAATTGGAGACTGCCCAGGGGAGGACATGCAGAGTGGAGGCCATATCCTCCTGACTCGGCAGCCACAGTCGGTTAAACACCTAAGACTGGAACAGGACTCAAGAGAGATACTGAAACAGGGTCAATTGTCTTTACGGAGACAGGAACACCATCCCCAGATCCATCTGGAAGGGGGCCTGAGGAACTTCAGAGACTGGAAGGGCCGAAGGGAGGACTTCCTGTGGTTGATGAGGAAACCACAAGAATCTAGTAGAGGATAGACCTGACAAAAACCTCTGTGACCTGAAAGAAAGAAGGAGAGCCGAACAGTCAATCATTAAGGTAAGGAAAAACCTGAATGCCCTGTGAATAGAGAATACCCACCATGGGGTCAAGAGTTTCATACACCCCTTGGCACCGATGAAAGGTTGAAAGGCAGCACCTGAGTGACAAGAGCAAACCGTAAGGCGTAGAAACTGCTGATGCACCAGATGGATGGGAACAGGTAGGCGTTCATCAGGTCAAGGAAGGTGAGGAAGCACCCCTGGTGCACCAGCTGAAGGATCTACTGCAAAGTCACCATTTTGAACAACAAGGAGGATATAGAGATTCACCCACTTGAAATCCAAAACAGGGTGCACGTCCATGGAATCCTTCTTAGAGAGCAGTAAAAGGATGGACTAACTTCCAGGGGCAGAACCTCCACAATCGCTGCCTTCTCCCAAAGAAGCCGAATTTCCTCCAGCAAGGTCACCCGCCTCAGGGCATCTCGTGTCAGATGGGTGTTCCTGAACACCGGAGCAGGGTGAGATGTAAATTAAATCTGATAACCTGAGGTCACCGTACAAACCACCCAGGGATCGGACAGACCCTACCAGGCCTGAAAAAACTTGAAAAGGCAGATAATGAATGCTTTGGAGAAGGAGCAGAGGAAACACCACCTAACTGGGACAGGGAAGGTGTCAGCTCAATGGGCACCCCGACCACAACCCCTGCCACAAAATGGCTGTGGAGCACCACTGACCTGAGGAAATACAAAAGCACAGCGATAATTAAAACCCCGACCCTGAGAGGGAGGATGAATGGAAGCGACCAGCTTGCGATTCTCCACCGATTGCTTGACCAGTTCCTCCAGCTGGGGGCCAAACACCTTAGAACCCTCAAAAGGCATTTTTAGAAGGACAAACTTCTGTGAAGACCTCATCCAGATATGGCGACGAGCAGCAATGGATGCCCCTGAGACAGCTGCAGCCACAAATAAATTATTGAAGGAGATGTCGGACAGGTAATAAACCGGTAGTTCCATGGGGGTGTTGAGATAAAAATATTGAGTTGGAAATATCAACTTGCAAAAATATTGATTAAAAAATACTGTGACATGGAAAAATCATCAGCAAGAATATCGTTGTCAAAAATATCCATTTTAAGGTAAGTAAAATTGATTTTTAAAATATAGAATTCATTGATATCGATTACAAAAATATAGTTGTTTATATAATGTTTTTTAAACTATTGTTATTTATTTTGATGTATATTTTAAATGTATATTATGTAATTTTTTTTATAATTAGTGTTTATGTTTTTTCATGTATTTGTAAAAGTTTTAGTAGTTATTAAATTTCATTTAAGTAATCTTTATATTTTTAGTACCGTAGCATGTTGTGGGTGTTTAAATAATTACATTATAATAAAGTAATGATTAATTTGTAATAAATATACTTTTTAAATTAATAATTATGTTAAATATGTTTTTTAAATATACATTTTATGTGCAGTTTGTGGGGTTTATAGAGGTACAGGATGGGAAGTAATTTAATTTTAATTAATATTGAATTGTTAATTAATAATTATTTAATTTAGAATTATGTATATTTTTTCATTTTAGGTGTGGGTTGTGGGGTTTATAAGGGTACAAGGTGGGAAGTAAATTAATTCTAAGTAATTCTTATTTTTATTTAATAATGATTATTTCATTTATAATTAAATATGTCAAATGTCTAATTAAATTGTTTTTACCCTAATTATAGGTGTGGGTTTGGGTTATGCAGGGGTTTATGGTGGGCAGTAACTAAAATAAAATGGTTTAATACATTATTTTTTGTTAATAAATAATTTTTAAATAAAGATTTTTTTATATAGAAATAATTATTGGATTTAATTTTTTTATGTTTGTAATTATTTATATGTTTTTAACATTATAATATGTATTTTTTTAAGTAATTGTTTATATGAAATAAATATGTTTTTTTAATATTTATATTTAAAAATATTTATTTTGTTTTGAAATAATTGTATTGTTTTGCAGAGAATTTTGTTTGTTTCTAATGTAGTACTGACTGCAGTGGCAATATTAAGGCCCCCATTAGGCCCGCCCGCCATCCTCACGGTACTAGGGACCACCCACCATAAGTACGGGGGTTCTGTGCATGGCATTAGGATGCGCACATCACAGCGGCGGGCGCATCCAGCATTCCTACCATTGGGCGGTGCACTCAGCACAGCCCACCACAATCGCAGGAAGGCATGCACCGCGCGGTGCCTGCCATGCTGTGCATGGAACTGCTGTGGGGTACCATAGGTACCCCCCATGTGCACCCCCCACCCCACCGGAGTCCATGGGGGCCTGCATCGGGCCCCCAATGCAGACTCCGCATGCTTTTCCGTGTCAGCATTGCAACCACGGAAAGGCATTTAAAAAAAAATCCTAATATGGCTGGCGGTGTCTGACGAAAAGCGGCGGATGGTCTGTCCATCCGTCGCGGACCCCCCAGCCATACTAATATGGTGGGGGATCATTCCGGGATGGATGGCGGGCAGATCGCCTCCCCCAGGCCGGCGGTGGCTACCGCCGGCCTGTGGGGGCGCTCCACCCGCCATCCTAATGGGCCCCTAGATGTTTCCCTTCTGTAATCCAACACTTTCCCTACTGTTGCTCTGACTGGAGTGGAAAATTAAATTGTAACCCTCCGCAATCTAACATTTTCAGTACTTTTGCACCTATTGGAATGGGAATAGTGAATGTTATCCCTCCACAATCCAACACTTTCTCTACTTTTACAGTCAGTGGAGTAGGAATAGTAAATTCTACCCCTTTGCAATCCAACACTCCCCCTACTGTTGCACTGACTGGAGTGGGAATATAAAATGTTACCCCTCCGCAATCCAAAAGTTTCCCGACTTTTGCACTTGTTGGATTGAGAATAGTAAATTGTATCCATCCGCAATCCAACACTTTCCCAACTCTACACTTTCCCTACTGTTGCACTTATTGAAGTGGGAATAGTCAATTTTATCTCTCTGTGATCTAAAATGTTTTCTAGTATTATATTAATTCTAGTGGGAGTAGTACATTTTTGTACTCCGCATTACAATATTTTATCTAATTTTGCATTTATCATAGTGAGATTAGTACATTTTAACTTTTTGTGATGTAACAATTTTATTACTGTTGTATTGTGTGTGGTGGGAGTAGTACATTTTTTATATTATTAGTATAAGAATTTGTCTATTTTTTTGATGTCACTGACCATGTCATGAATGATGTAATGTGTGACATCATCAGCAGTGGATTGCGGGTGCGCGATATATAGTTAGTGCAACTAACTATATATGAAATTTCAATGGTTTTGTGTGAGTAAAATATGGTTTTGTAAATGCTTATTCCTAACTATATATGGTCTATAACCTATGGTTTTTTCAGTGAATTTTCAAGGTTTTGTAAATGCTAATTCCTAACTATATATGGTCTATAACCTATGGTTTTTTCAGTGAATTTCATTGGTTTTTTAAAAGCTAACATCTGTAGCTGTAAAATGTATTCTTCTTTAAATCCAAAAATATATTTTAGATGTTTATTAATAATTTTTTTTTAAATATTTTTTTTCTTCGCTTCCAGTTCGCAAACCGGGAAGCTTTCCGTTAGCTCATCTTGATGCCGTGACCTAGTCCGCGAACCGGTAAACGTTTCGTTTGCGCAACTGTGACGCGTCGCGGAAGCGCGACGTATCACTTTGTCGCGTAATGCGTCTTATGACGCGCCGCGTTAGCGCTCCCGGAAGTGCTCGGGACAGCGAACCGGAAGCGATCCGGGACGCGGCGCGCACCGCGTAACGTGAGCGGAACAAGTCATGTGACTTGTTTATAAAACTTTTCATTGGTTCATTTCACTTTTGGTTTCCAAATGATGTAAGACTAGGTCATATGACCTAAAAATAACACTTTTCATTGGTTTAGAACTTTTGCTTTTCCCAAATGATGAAAACCCCTCCTTCTTTCCTCACTCTGACTTTCATCTTGGTGAGAGAAAGACCATTTTCCTATAGTTGAGCAATGGCTTCTGTACTTGCTTCAGCTGGTGCACCCCCACCACCACCTCCACCTCCTCATGAGAAGAGAGGACCACTATCTCAGTTCATCACCAACACAGAGGAGGAAGAGGATGAACTAGAGGAAGAGGAGACAGAAGAACCACAGTTCATACAGGAGTTGCCCCGTGTTTCCCGTCGGAAAACCAGTTTCATCTGGCAGTTTTTTTCAATCCCTCGAGGGGAGAAGAAAGTGAATGCAAAGTATGCCACCTGCCTCATTTGCAAACACAGGTTATCGAGAGGCACTGAAAAAAAGTATAGCATGGGAAACTATACCATGCATCGCCATATGACCAGGTGGCATCCACTAAACTACAGCCGTGCAGAGTTGCATGACCTGCAGGAAAATCCACCAACAACTCCTGTGGCCAGGTCAACTTCGCATATCTCTTTGACAGGAGGAGAGGCACAGGAAACCGTACCAAACATTCAGAAGAACTTTAAACACATGAAACTAACCTGTTTGTATTGCGGTGCATTGCTATCATGTGGTAACATGAGCATAAAGTTAATGAACATTGCTTATGAAAATCACAATTGCCCTAACCAACCCAGACAGTAATTTTTTTTTTGCTCCTGTTGAGCCCTTTTCAATGCCTGTTTTTTGTTGTTTCCCCTCCATCAAAAACAAAAAAAAAACATAAAACTGTTCAAAAAATACAAAAAAACCAAAAAATGTTTAGAAAAAAAAAGAAAATAAATAAAACAACAAAAACATTAAAAAAAAAAGTTCTTTTCAGAACTACCTCCCCTTTCAAATAAAATTGCTAGAATGTTTAGCACTCTGGCAAGCTCTATTTCTTTTGGTTCGCTTTCCCGTTCGCTGCCCGGTTCGCGAACTAGAAGCGAACAAAAATTTTTTTTTTTTAAAAAAAAGAAGAGTTAGTATAAGGGAAGTAAACAGAGAGTAATGTTAAAAGAAAGACAGCTATAGGGAGTAAACCAGAGATACTGTTTAATAGATCTATTTACCGAAGAAAAGATGGAAGAGGGTATAATTGTGAAAAACAAAATGGATAAGGAAGTGAAAGAAAAAAAAGAGAGTAGAACAATAACAAAGAAGAGTTTCTTGGAGAATGTGAGTGAATGTTCAAAATAAGATTAAAACATGTGGAATAACAGAGAGAAAAAATAGAAAACAGAAAAGAAAAAATAACAGAAAAAGATTAATTGAAACAGCAAAGAAATGTAAATAACATAGAGCCATATCATCAACATAGGCAATAAAAGTTTTGTATTTTTTATCAGCAGAAATATGTTGCCAAAGCATTCTAATTAGCTTGATACATATGACCCCAAGTGAGGCCTGTCTTGCAACATGGTGCATCTTTTTCATCACTGCTGCATCGATTTCATGTGGCACGGTTTTAAAACAACATGACACATTTGCCTAGATGCTCAATTTGTAATTTTGACGCCTCATAACATATCTTTTGCACCGCCACTGCGTCACAAAACTGACGCACAGTGGCGCAAAAGAGGCATACATATATCATAAATCTGTCCCTAACATTTTAAATAATTAATTCAGGATGACGATAAGGTGTGGTCTCTCCTGAGGTTTGTTTAAGGTGAGACCTACTCAGGGTTACAGATCAATTTTACGCTTGTTGAAGAATACAGAGGAGATAATACATGTGAAGGCCTACCAATGAAGTAAGTCATGTCCTCTTATTACATCATTCATGACATGGTCAGTGACATCATCAGCAGTGCATTGCGGGTAAAAAGAGTAGAAAACATTTACCTTATAATTCTTGTTAACTTTTTAAAATATTTTTTCATACTTTCAATCTGTAAAAGAGAGAACAAACATTTCCAAAAATATTAAAACATGTATTTAAAAATTAGAAAAGAGAAGGGAAAAGGTTCAAGAAGAAACAGTTTTTCAACAACTTTGACATTTACAGAAGCCTCTGCTTCTCTACGTCCCCTACACAATCCTAAAGATATATATTTTAAACAAACAGTATCTTCATGCTGATGAAGTGAGGCCTATTTTGGAACATGGTGCTTCTTTTGCACTGCTGATGTCTCACAATAGTGATGATATAGCAGCGCAAAAAAGATGTAAAGCCATCATAAAATTGTGTCTAACATTTTAAATGATTGTTTCAGGATGCAAATAAGATGTGTGCTTTCAAGAGGTTTCTTTGAGGTGAGGCCTATTCAGTTTTTTAAAAAAAAAACAGTACCCAGAAGTACAGCACTGTAAGCATTAACTTTGACACTTACAGAAGACTCAGTTTCTCCATATCTACCTCACATTTCTAAATGTATATCATAAGTACAAAAAGCAGAACATTAATTATACATCTTAAATGGTTTATTTTTGCTGTTCTCAGAATGTATCAAATTTCACTTAAATCAGTGACTTGAAGGTATTCATCATGTAACAGCGGGGAAAAAAAACACAATCAAAAGGATTGTGTTTAAAAAACCCATACAACCTAAGAAATCTGAATTCAAAACTCCTTAAAATTAACTTACTTTCCATAACGTCGAAGGATGTCCTATGAACAGCGTCCACTCTGTTGTGCTATAAATATTTTCAGCCCGCCACTTTCTGAAAGAAAACCTCCATCGTTTTGAAAAATATGTTACATACAAGAAAAGACTTCTCACATTCTACCACATGTTTCCACTTGGCCAAATCATGTTGCAGCGATTCACAACTCTTGTAATTCTTCCAATCAAATCCCGTCATTTTCTATTTTCGCAACTTTCAAAAAGAAAACATTTAAGATTATTTTCACAATCCTGGACTACTAATATCTTACCCTTCTTTCTCACTCATGTTCTCCTTTTCCTATGACACTGATACTGCTTACTATGAAGCAGACTTACTTGCATCAGGTTTATATAGTTGGATTTTTAAATTGACATTATAATTAAAAGTTTTGGACCAATAATCTAGACAGCATTGCAGACTTACATTCCCTCTACTTGATGAACCTTTTGCAATTCCTCAGAGGAAATCCCGAGATTCTTTCCTTAAAATTTTGGTTTTAAAAACACCAGGTAAGAATTTTTAAGGTCAAACGGCAATTTTTTTTTGAAAGTTACAACAGAATCATTGCAGAATGACCAGCCGTTTCGAGACTTTAAATAAGCTGTGTAATGTCCTGATGTTGTTGAAGGACCATCGTGATAGATAATTGCTACAGTTACAAAAGTCCTTCCTGATATTGACAGCTGAGAAGCCACAATTTTTTTTATTAAAGTTGACAATTTTGATCCATCAGGCCTACATCGTTGGATCATTAAAATGACATACTGGCCATATCTACGTATAAATAATGTTGACATCATTTCAGATTTACATTGGCTACACTCCATGTTGTGATCCGCTGCATTTACTAGCTTATTAAGGGAGACTCATTTACTGTCTGGCAAAGTTAAATATATAAATCTTTCTGAGTCTACACTAGTAGTACTTGATACCATACAGTTCTCGCAGTCATGCTGCCATTGATAAGAAAGCCCAAACAGGTGATCTACATCTACACCCTCATCTTGCAATACATCAAGCATATACATTAAAAACTCCTGACAATCTTGCTGATTATTTTCAGAGAAGTCTGTTTGACCTGAACATTCATCTAACAGATAACGAACTTCAGACACACTTTCTACTTTTGTTCGATCAGTGCTACATTTCTCGAAAACAGAATTCAACAAACAGCATAAACTTTGTTCTGAATTCAACAAAATCTGTTCTTTTAAACTCTCTAGTGAAAAGAGAACATTAACCACTACATTTGCATAGCAGTTGACACCAGAACTGTTTTCAAATTGAAAACCGACAACATCTTCAACAGAATCCACTTTCTTTCTGCTAACAATTTTCGGTTCATTGACTTTTGGTCTTTTTGCTACAACCTCCCTACTATTACTGATATTTCTTCGTTTCCGGCCTACCACACGTTTCTCAAACAAAGGATATTGAGGCAAATGTGGCGCATACTCTTTTCTTAACCTATTGTATTCCTTAACACAATCTAGATCCGCACAAATGTTTGTGACATCACAGTCAATCAAGTACAATCCCGATAAAGTTCTAACTCGTGACAATGCCACATATGCCATACCCTCCTTGAACACAGAACTGCCAATATTCACCAATGCACTATCTACACTTAAACCTTGCGATTTATGGATTGTCACCGCATATGCCAAGCAAACAGGAAACTGTTTACGGCGAACATATAAGTCTTTAACAAGCAAAAACCTAGCAGAACAACGACCAATTAGCTGTACTTCCTCAATGCCATCAAATTTAATTTTTAAAAATTCAATTCCATCTCTATTTCGGTATTTCTCAAAATCCACAACATTACCCATTGATCCATTTACCAGACCTCTTTCAACATGTAAATTCCTTCTCAAAATGATTCGGCAATTTAAACACACATTCAAAGTCTTTTCAAAACCCGCTGTTTTAGATATAGTCTTCTCTAATGAATCCAATTTTGATTTCAAATTCTCAGACAAAATAATTGTTGATCCCATATGCTCTATTCTGTCAATAGCTTCAAGTTTCACAATCTCTTGCTTTTCTAAATTCAACATTTTGTTGTTGAAGATGGCACATTCTGCAAGAGTTGGCATCAAACATATTCCGGATTTCTTCTCAGTAATTTTCTGAAAAATATTCTCAGGCACAATGTCTTGTTCGGGATATAAATTTGAAAGTAATCGTGCATTTAAAGCTTCTTTTCCATGCTCGGTCACTTTTCCAATTCTAATATCTTGTAGAATATTCTTGTAATCTTCATCCTTCGCCTGACGCATATATTAATGCAGTTCAGCATAATTGAAGTTTAACCATATATTGACGTTGCCAATGCTCCCTAGGCACTTCCTGGTATCTTCATGCGTGAGTATTTTGAACACAGGTTGACCTTTTACTGGTGTGAGCTGCAGAAGATCTCCGAAAACAATGATGTGTTTGCCACCAAATAACACATCATACTCAGTTTTAAGAACTTCTTGCATTCTCAAATGCACAAAGGCAAGCATGACATTGGAAACCATGCTTAGTCCGTCAATGAAAAGAAGTTTCATTTTCCTCAAGACTCTTGAAACTTCACAACAAGCATCCCCAGATAACTTGTGGTATTGTAATTTGTTGTCATGCTCCACTGGCAGCATCAGTAGACGATGCAAAGTAATACCTTTAATGTTATGTGCTGCCAGTCCAGTAGGAGCGGTGACAACACAAGACAGCGATGACTCAGTCCTTTCCTGCAAATAACAAGAAATTGCTTTAATAAGGAAACTTTTTCCAGTTCCCGCTTCTCCACTCACGTACAGTCGGACAGGCTTCAACGATGTACATGAGCACTCTTTCTTCTCATGACTTAATCCATGCTCAATTTGCTTGGTAACTTCATCATATATTTTCCTCTGCTCAACGTTGAGTTGTTTTTCCAAGTCTTCTAAGTTAACTGAATCCTCCTGAGCATGTGCCATGGCTCTTTCCACTTCATTCATAGCAGTGGCAGCTTCATTTTCGATAATAGGTCCTCCAAGTGGATCCTGACTCAATGAAACAGAACTCTGACTATCCTGAGAACTGTCTCTGGCAATTTCGGCTGCAATCGTTGCTTCCTGCTCAATTTCCAAAGTCAACATTTCTTGATATTTGGGAAAAGCAGGACATTCTATGGTCTCCTTAGCAGCAGTGAAAGAGTCTTCGTAACAGAGGAAATCTCCAAGCAGTTCCTCTTCTGCACGCCAAGGCTTGAAAAGTTGCAAAAGTGCTAAATAGAAAAACTCCTTTTTTTCTGGAGATTCGCCACTCAATTTTCGATGGTTTACTAATTGGCATTTTCTTTGCTTCACCAGACATCCCTCACTTCCAATTACAGCATACACTCCTTTCTCAATATCTTCTTTGATGTTCCTCTTGAATATATAATTTTGGAGAACCTCATATAGACAAACATTCTCAAGATGACTGCTTCGATTTGGATAATATGTATCCACCATGTTGGTCTTCAAAATGTCGGTACTGTTTGGTTCCTTTTCTGCCAAATACTCAATTTCCCGGACAGGTTTTAGAACTCGATTTCGCGTTGCAGCAAGACCAAGACTCGCCCAAACGATACTCCTGGATTTGGCATAGAGACTTGCTGAAGACAACCGGTCAGAACATTCGTAAGCTCCGATTTCTCGATGCGACAACATCTTCAGACTGAAACTGTACAACTTCTTGCTGAGGCTCTTTTCATGGGAAATGTCCTCCCACATATCCTTCAATTCTGTCTTTTCTTTTTTGGTGATGTAAGATGTCACATACCGAGCAACAGCCATACAGTTGTCAGCCACAAACTGTATATCCATGTTAGCATTCCACATGGACAAAATCACTGGGTTGTAGTCGTTGATGTACTTGGACTCTTCGTTCCTTTTCAAATTGTATGTATTTTTGGGTGATTTCCTTGTGACATTATGTCACAGCGAAGACATCAAACTGTTCACTCTTCCTTTAGAAATCACCGGTCGTGGAAAGTTGAAACGACATTTGGTGTAGAACTTGTCCTTGTTTCTGAATTTACGACGACAGTACTTTCCACAACGATGGCTTTGGAAACGTAGAACTTGTTCTCTTAGGCTTTTCTTCTCCGTTGCGTTTGGAACAGCACACGTAGAATACTGTTCTATGAAGTTCATCACTAAGTCATCCGGATCTGTTCCAAATTTAGGTGCATCCTTGATCAACAGCAACATATGTATATGAGGAGCACCTCTTGCTTGGTACTCCTTTCTCCAGAAGAAATCCAACACCTCTCCAAGAGGTGGATTCTTCTTATTTGTGATGAAAGACATCATAGCTTCAAATCTATGATTGAAGTACCTGCATACATTCACTGGATCCAAAGAACACAGTTCTCCAGGTGTCTTGAATTCAATGTTTTCAATATTTCCATTTGCCTCTCGTAGAAATTCAAGTAAGTCTTCCCAGCCATACTCGGCACAGCTCAGAGTAAGGAACCATGTTGGAGTTCCTAAGTTCCTCAGCATACATTTTAAATCACCATGACGACGGTACCAGTACTCATTAGTACCACACTGACACGCCATGAGATTAATTAGGTGAGAATCCAAAATACTGTCTTGGACATTGACTTTATGCATAAAGTCACTTGCCGAGATGTTTCGCATCTGTATACCACTTTTTAAGATGTGGTTCACTGCATATGACAGTCCAGACAGATCGCTTTCAAACAGGAGATGAAACAAATAGGGAATGCATTGACGAAACCTAGGATCTTCTGCATACAATCGTAAAGTCCGGTATTCAGACGCAGGAATTTGATGAGGCCGCTCATCATATCTTCCTCCTTGACCTGTTGGAAATAGCTGTGGGAAACACCGAGCTTCTAAACTTTCCTCCCAAACACTAATGGGACTCCCTTTGGCTTGTTTCATTTGAAACAACTCAATTGCATTCCCATGACTTCCTTGGAATGCAAAGGATGAACACTATAATGTTCATATATTTATTCACTTTTAGAGGCCTCTACTTTCTCAATTTGGCCAGCACACAAATCGCTATCCTCTTCATCACTTACTTCCTCTTCTGCAACATATACATTTATATAGTACTTATTATTTTTCTTCAAATACAATGTTGCCTTTTTGACTTTCCGATCATCCACTAAATCTTGCCATATTTTCTTATTCTTTGTCGGAACCCCATTAACCAAGATAACCAGAGGTTCCTCTTCCACTTTTTCTACTCCAATTGTGTTAATGTTGTTGTTCAAATCTAGAGGCAAATAAACAACTCTTCCCTTTAATCCTCTCTGTAAATCTGATGGAGGCAACTTCCCTGTCTTTGGCTCCATTCTTACAATAGCCTGAAAGGGATGGATACTTTGAATCAAAATAGATTCATAAGTATTTAAATCCTTCAATTCAGAAGGAACCTCAACCAATTCCAGATTATTATGAACCGCCCTAGCAGGCATCTGGTTTTGGTTTAATTTGTTACAACAATAAGTACATACACATTGATCCAATCCCAAATCAAAATAATTTTCTACCATCAAGTATGTGGCAAAATCCTTCCATTCACTATTATTTTCCCTTTCACTTTTTGCATATAAATCCACTAACTTAGTCTGATTCTTATAATAAGTGCGTCGACAACACACACAAGTGAAATTAGGCCTCTCACTTGATTTCATCTGAAACGTGGCAATTTCCTTCTGAAATTTATCTGTACTAGAAACCTGTACATTATCTTCAACATTACCCTCTACTTCTGGGTCAATTTGAACATTCTCATCTTTACTACCAAAGTAACAAAACTCAATTTCTTCACAAATATTCTTGACATCTATTTCAGAACCATGCAAAAGAGCAGCACATAATTGTTTAAGCAT
Organism: Lissotriton vulgaris; assembly: GCF_964263255.1. Lineage (NCBI taxonomy): Eukaryota > Metazoa > Chordata > Amphibia > Caudata > Salamandridae > Lissotriton > Lissotriton vulgaris. Next base: position 1,612,478,721 of record NC_141689.1, on the reverse strand, counting down.
AATTGCTGGACTCTTAGCATAATACAACATTCTCACTAATTTTCTCACTTTATTATGATGCACTGCTAGCATCCTGAAATGATGAAAAACACTCTGGCATACTCTCCTGGAAAGACAAGCCAGTGAATGACCACGCAAACCTGTCATTTGTCTCACTCTGCAAGGATTTAAATCTTGCAACAACTTCATTTTCTGCTTCAAACTTTTCTTATTAAATGTCCGTATAAAATCACAAAACAAATTGATGGAAACCTGTCGCACACTGCAAATAGAACTACACTTCCAAATGTACACAGGACCCTTAGGACGTCTTCCTAAAACCTCATTACCTAACACCTCGTCTGTCTCTGTTGTCACAAGTTTTTCTTTTTCAACTGGACAACCATCCTTCACTTCATAAGCTCGACCACTGGTGTCAACTGCAAACACCAAATCATTATCCTGAAAATAACTCTCCTCATTAAAAAATGCCTCACAACTTGAACTATGCATCCATTCTCCGGAAAAAACTTCACAAAAGTTACTATGATTTACTACTCTCTTCCATCTACTATTTGATTTGAAATCAGAAATTACCTTGTTTAGTTTCCTAATTCTATTGATTATCAAAATAAACAACTTTCGCTTAGTTTCAAAAGCATGATCAATAATTTTCTCTACATTTTTCTTCTTCTAAAATGCCACTTTCTGTTGGCCTTTCTTAATATTTTTTAATAAATTAACTATTATCCTGTTGCGGAACATTCGTTTTCGAATGTCCCTAAACTGTTGTTTCCTTCTACTATCATGCACAGAGTTATCTCTTCCTCTACCAGTAACATTTTTGATGGGTCTTTCCTTTCCATTTAAATTGCTTTTCTTTTTCTGGACTGAAACATTTTTGGGAGAAATACTTTTTTTACTACAAATATTTCTTATGAATGATTTCGTGCTCTTACCCGGAGCTTTCTTGGTGATTTCACGAGTATTTTGGGTAGAGGACTGCTGCAATAATACATGATCTTGCTGTCTTTGACGTTTTCTCGCCTTTCTAATTCGATTCTTATTTGGCATTTTTTAAATTTAGAAATGATGTGCAGTTGAATCTCTGGAAAAATATAATAAAAAATGTTATTAACCACTATTACCAAACAGTAAATGAATAACAGTCATCAAAAACTTAACACCCTACTTATTATATAACATAGCAAATCTTTTGCACCACCACTGCATCACAAAAATGACACACAGTGGTATAAAACAGGCATACAACAATCATAACTCTCTCCCTAACATTTTAAATGATTTATTCAGGTTGACGATAAAGTGTGGCCTATCTAGAGGTTTGTTTGGGCCCAGATCTTTGGACTGGGTTAAATGGGTGTCATTGATCCACATTCGGTCCATCACCTGTTTTGTTTGTTTGAGGTGAGGCCAACACATGGTTGCAGATGAGATTTTCACTTGTTTAAGAAAACAAAGGAGATAATACATGTGAAGGCCTAGCAATGAAGTAAGTCATGTCCACTTCACTCTTGAACAAAGGGCAGACATCTTTTGAATCTGTGGTCACACCTAAACTTAATCTGCACAATGTCATTCATAAACTTAGGAAACACTAGTGATGTAATTGAAAAATGTGAAGTTTCTTTTCCTCATTTCAGAATTACATCACCTGTGTTTCCTTGTTGACTTAAAATGTCCTTAATGCACATGAAACCGTTTTTTAGATTGCCCTTGCACCATTTTAGGGTCATTTTGAACATGGCTATGTTACTCCCATAATCAAAATCTAAATTTGCCAACCACAGGTGGCAGCGAATTTACAAGAAACTTGACCCATGAGGAACGCTTTCCATTTAAAAAGGGAAAAATAACATCATAGACACTCAAATGCCTTATAAATATGACCCAAAACAACCTATGAAGCTCTAGCAGTACATATCTAGAAATGTAATTGATTTCAAAAAATCGTTTTTAAACACAGCATATAAATCAATTGTATACCTGCATTCAAGAGGAAATGACTGAAAATGTCCTTGAGACACATGAAAGCGTTTTATTGAATGCCCTTGCACCATTTTTGGGACATTATTAACATGGCTATGTAACTCCCATAATCAAAATCTAAATTTGCCAAGCACAGGTGGGAGCGTATTTACAACAAACTTGCCCCATGAAGAACGCTTTCCATTTAAAAAGGGAAAAATAACATCATAGACACTCAAATGCCTTATAAATATGACCCAAACAACCTATGAAGCTCTAGCAGTACATATCCAGAAATGTAATTGATTTCAAAAAATCGTTTTTAAACACAGCAAATAAATCAATTGTATACCTACATTCAAGAGGAAATTATTAAAAATGTCCTTGAAACACACGAAAGCGTTTTTAGGAATGCCCTTGCACCATTTATGGGACATTATTAACATGGCTATGTTACTCCCATAATCAAAATCTAAATTTGCCAACCACAGGTGGAAGCGTATTTACAAGAAACTTGCCCCATGAGGAACGCTTTCCATTTAAAAAGGGAAAAATAACATCATAGACACTCAAATGCCTTATAAATATGACCCAAAACAACCTATGAAGCTCTAGCAGTACATATCCAGAAATGTGATTGATTTCAAAAAAACGTTTTTAAACACAGCATATAAATCAATTGTATACCTGCATTCAAGAGGAAATGACTGAAAATGTCCTTGAGACACATGAAAGCGTTTTATTGAATGCCCTTGCACCATTTTTGGGACATTATTAACATGGCTATGTAACTCCCATAATGAAAATCTAAATTTGCCAAGCACAGGTGGGAGCGTATTTACAACAAACTTGCCCCATGAGGAACGCTTTCCATTTAAAAAGGGAAAAATAACATCATAGACACTCAAATGCCTTATAAATGTGACCCAAAACAACCTATGAAGCTCTAGCAGTACATATCCAGAAATGTAATTGATTTCAAAAAATCGTTTTTAAACACAGCATATAAATCAATTGTATACCTGCATTCAAGAGGAAATGACTGAAAATGTCCTTGAGACACATGAAAGCGTTTTATTGAATGCCCTTGCACCATTTTTGGGACATTATTAACATGGCTATGTAACTCCCATAATCAAAATCTAAATTTGCAAAGCACAGGTGGGAGCGTATTTACAACAAACTTGCCCCATGAAGAACGCTTTCCATTTAAAAAGGGAAAAATAACATCATAGACACTCAAATGCCTTATAAATATGACCCAAACAACCTATGAAGCTCTAGCAGAACATATCCAAAAATGTAATTGTTTTCAAAAATCGTTTTTAAACACAACATATCTGTTTCAGCTTACATGAGAGACAATGGAATGGGCTCCATGTACAACAATAACTTGTGTTACTGCATGCCAGATTGCTACACAAAATATGCAATTAAAATTTCTCAAAGAAACAAAATCTATTTGTATATCACTTGAGACAAAGCCACATTTTAAAAACACAGCTTTCTTCATCATTTTCTCCTTAAATCATACTATTCTCTATCTAAATTAAATAAATCTTTTCTCACCTTAGCAAATACTTTTTGAGTTTCAAAACAGTCTCAGAAATACACCAAATTGTCTTCAGCAGAACAAAGAGGATGCACTCCAGAGGCTGCAGCTATTGAAAGCACAGAAATACAGATATTCATTACACATATCTCTCATATTAGCCAATCATAACTCTTCCCTCACTTTTTTCAAATCAAAACCCTTCCCCCCTCTGCCCTCTCTGCCTTTTTTGCTTAGCAACCACCTCCTGAAAGACCTCTCATGTTTGCAAGTTCACACAACAATGTTTCAATTGAACTCTGAACTCTCAGTGCACCTGCGTATCCAGTGCAATCTTTCATTAAATGTTTTTTCCTTGACCATTCAAATTACATCTTTCAAAGAACACATCCATGCACCCTAACTTTCTGTTTTCAGAAATGGAAATCCACCCATCACTGCTAATGAATCATTAGCACTGAAACTCCACAGTTTTTTTTCTTTACAAACTCCTACTGTTTCAACTGCCCTTTCATTACCACACTTCATCTGACTGCAGCACAACCTTCTCTCACCATGTTTAAAGTCTGGATTGTTGGACATAGTTACATCCACTGGGCTCAAAGGTATGCTGAGAACAGAAATTTACCTAACCTCAATTTACAAGATGTGGAAATTAAGTGGTTGGGCCAAAGAGGAATAAAATGTCACCAATTGATACCATTGGTGAAAACCTTTATGCATTTGCCAAAACCTGACCTGTTAATTGTGCACTGTGGAGGTAATGAGGACATAGCTGCAAAATCGGCCCTGTAACAAAATCGGACGAAAACTGGCCCCACCAAAGAGCTCAGTCGCACCCCCAACTCCCCTCCTCCCGGGGGAGGGGGTGGGGGGCGGCCGAGCATGTTGCCAGGGCCGGTTTTGGTTCCCAGTCCGGCCCTGGTCCCAGGCCTCTATTCTTATTGATCTTCCTTTGTTGATCCTAATATTTCCTTCTCTCTTACAGAGCACGCCTACGCCTTTTTTTATAAATTGAGCTTTTATGAATTTCTGTATCCTATTTCTGAAGTGTGTCACATGCTTTACAATGTGTTCTTTTTATTGTATGTTCATGATTCTTTTCTGTATCACATGTCCCTCCTACCCCTCAAATAATTCTATGTACCTGGTATAAGGGAGGACCCAGGGGGAGCCGTGCGCGAGCCGCTCTCTCCCCTGGGTTGGTTCGCGCAAGGGAACTGGCCACAAGTGCAAGGGGCGGTGATTAGCTAGTTGGAGCGGAAGGGAAAAGGGATGAATAGGGGTAGAAAGGGCAGAAAAGGAACTGTGCCGGGGGAGGCGGGTGGCGAAGGTTGATTTTTCCCCACCCACCCTCTTGCTCTTTCAGGTCCTATGTGTTTGTTGTTTTATTGTGCTTTGGGTACTACCGAAGCTGTTTATTCCTGGTTGCCATGCTAAGACAGGTCTAGGTGCAATTTTAGTTGGTAGGCGCTCTTTCTGGGGGTGGGCAGCCTGGACCGGTTTGGTCCATCCTCAAAAGGCAGTTAAAGGAAAGGATGGGGGTATCAACAAGAGTCAGATGTTCCTGAGTTTGTTTGGGTTAACTTGGCGGGTGTTTCATCTTTCAAAAGGATGCTAAGATAAGTTGAAGTAATTTTTGGTTTATTAAATAATGAATTGCAAGATGTTTGATTAGAAGTTAATTTGCACATGTCTTAATAAAGCGGCCTTTCTTGCTAACTAAGAAGATGTGGACAGTGAGTTATTGCGCGAATGTTTCTTTCTATCCATCACGTGGCCCTCCCAGCTCTGCTTTGCTTTATTTTTCTGGAATATATGCTTTCTGGTTCATCGTATTTGCTCCCTCCTAATTCTCCCATTAGTTTTAATATTTATTACTGCCTCACATGACACTCCCAAGCCTGTATTAGTTTTCGAATACTTGTAATTCTAAACGAATGTAATTGGAAGCCACAGCTTGTGCAGGACGTTACGCCGGGCGGTGACGCCAGCAGCCATGGCTCGTGCAGGGCGTTACGCCGGGCGGTGACGTCAGGCAGAGGAGGGGCAGGGTGGGGGGTTGTAAAATGCGGGATATGGACGATGTGAGGTAAGTACCGAAAAAAATAAACGCATTTCGTTGCCCGCGCTGCATCACATTTGGTGATGCAGCGTGGGTAACGAAATTCGTTTTTTTTTTCGGTACTTACCTGATATCATCCATTTTTTTTTTTTTTTAAATATATTTTTATTGCAGGAATCAGTAAATCAGTACAGTAACGACCAGCATGGTATCATAAGCCATAGTAACAGAATAAAGCCCTCTGGCCCCCCTCCATAAAGTCTGTACACAGCCAACCAGCCCACAACCCTGGGGTCGGGCGGCAAATTGCAATGGGGGTCAGTAGGATGCTGGAGCTGGTCCGGATAATGCACTGTCCGTCATCTGCTTTTCCAAACAAGCCTAAAACCCCCAAAATAAACCCCCTCCCCATAAATGTCTACTAACTAAGAGAACCCCCCCCCCCCCACCACCAGCGCCGGGGAGCTATCAACATAGGATCTGCTATCGGACCCACGGGGAAGGCAATAGGACTGTCAGTACTAACGTTCACCGGGACTCGGGGTGAGTCGCTTCTTCACTTTCAGAGTCGCTAGGGGCACTATAATCCCTGAGGGCCTGCACCAACATTTCCCACTCCAACGCGGCCTCCTGCGCCTTCTCATTACCCTGCCTCCAAGCCAGTTGATATCTCAGTGCGCTCTCTCCCGCCGCCCACTTCAAAAGCTCACTGTGCCATCTGCTGCCCGCCGGACCAGCTCGTGCCTTCCAGTTCCTAGTCACCTCTCGTTTAGCAAGGAGGAGCCCCAGGTCGATAAACTTACTAGAAATTTTATTCCTGGGGGTATGGGGAAACCAGTGTAGGAGCCCCACCGCCGCATCCAATGATAAGAGTCTCCCTGTCACCTCCTCCAGGGTCGTCGCTACCTCCTGCCAGTAGGATGTCAGTCCTGGACAGGCCCATAACATGTGTAGGAGATCCGCCTCCTGAGCCGGGCATCTAGGGCATTCCGCCGAGGCCGTGGCAAAATAACGCCTGACTTTCACCGGGGTCAGGTACGCTCTATGGAGAACATAATAGTGGACCAGTTGGAAACGGGCGTTGCGTGTGCCCTTCCAGGCCCGTCTCACCAACTGGGACCAGGTCGTTTCCGGGATCTCCCTACCAATGTCCTCCTCCCAGCGGGTCCTCAAAGTGGTGAGAGGAGCCAATCCCTCGGTAATCAACCTGCCGTATAGGCAAGTGACCGCCTTCACCGTTCCCGCCGACATCATTACGTACTGGCACACCTGAGATAAGTGGGGTTCCTCCTGCCCGTTCTTCCAGTGTGCCTGGATCGCTCGTACAATGGCCGAGTGCAGCAGAAAGTCACCTCGGGAGATCCCGAAGCGGTCAATGAGATCCTGAAAGGACAAGAGCGCGCCGTCCTCGTACAGATCACCAACGAGCTGTAAACCGGAATCCTCCCAGGCCGCCAAACGTGACCAATCCCCTCCGTGGGGGAGGGCCGTCAGCATCCCCAACGGTATTTCAGGCGCATATGGTGTTCTCAGTTGGCCTCGGGCGTGGGCCCGATTCCAACACAGGCGGACAGTCCGCTCCTCCATCGACAAGTCCCGCAGGACTAAACGTTGTCGCAGCGCTATAAAGGAGAGAACATGCCTGGCCATACCTGTCCCTCTTCCGTCTTCCGGGCCCCGGAATTCCCTGGCGATCTCCTGGGTGAAGGTCTGGAGCTGTGCCGCCAGATAATACTTTGCGAAGTCCGGCACAGCGAGCCCCCCCTCGTCTTTCGGCCTCATCAAGGTATTGAGGGCCACCCGCCGCCGGCCCGTTCCCCAGAGGAATCCGACCACCATAGAGCGTAATCGACGGAACGTGGCCGGTGGGACCCAGATCGGCAAAGTCCGGAAGTAATATAATAACCGGGGAAGCGCCACCATTTTGAGCAGGGCGATACGTCCCGCCACTGAGAGCGGCAGCGTGGCCCAAAAGTCCACGCAACCTCGGAGTGCTCGAATGCAGCGGGCAATGTTTCCATCTAGGAGGTTGGGTTGTTCGTGGTAAACGAATACCCCAAGGTACTTAAAGCAGTCGGGCTCCCATCTAATCTCCCTACTCAGCGCAGGGGCGGGGGTACCCCTGCGTACCGGAAAAAGACAGGTCTTAGACCAATTCACTCGGAGGCCCGAGACCTCTCCGAACTCCGTGAGCGCTAATTCCGCTCCCCGTAAAGCGTCGACCGGGTCCTCTAGGAAGAGCAACAGGTCGTCCGCATAAAGCGAGACATAATGCGGGCCCGCAGACGACCATAAGCCCGTATAGTGGGCTCCCGAGCGAAGGTGCAGCGCCAGTGGCTCCACCGCCAGCGCAAAAAGAAGCGGGGACAAGGAGCACCCTTGCCGCGTGCCTCGTTCCACCGGATACCGCGATGAAATCAATGGGCCCGCTCGGACCCTGGCCGAAGCAGAAGCATAAAGAACCGTGGTCCATCGGACAAATCCCTCCCCTAGGCCGAATCTCCGTAACACCGTGCAGAGGTAGTCCCACTCTAGGCTATCAAAAGCCTTTTCCAGGTCCACCGATAAGACTACCGGGGACGGGGCATCCACAAATGGTTCCCCTAGCAAACGGAACAACCTACGAATATTCATAGTCGTGTTCCGCCGTGGGATGAAACCGGCCTGGTCCTCATGCACCAGAGAACTCATGTGTCCCAGCAGCCTCGAGGCCAAGATGCTGCTCAGTATTTTGTAGTCCACCGTCAACATCGATAGGGGACGGTAGGACCCCGGGTCGGATGAGTCTCGGCCCGGTTTGAGGAGAGGAACCACCAGCGCCTCACACATCGAGCTCGGGAGTCGCCCCAGCCTCTTCGCCTCCCTGTAGACCACCAGTAATCGAGGGGCTAGTAGGTCAGCGTAAGCTGCATAAAACTCCACTGGTAGGCCATCTAGGCCCGGGGTCTTGTTTCTCGCCATCCGTTTAATGGCCCCGCGGATCTCCCCTAATTCAATGTCGGAACCCAGAGTTTTCGCCACTTCCTGCTCCACCGTGCGGAGCTCCAGTGGGCGAAGGTAATTATCAAGCCGGTCTGGGTCACGTGCGGAGCGACTGCGGTATAAACATTCATAATAATGCCGGAAGCAACTAAGAATTTCCGGTTGGGTGCATACCTCGGTTCCGTCTGCCCCACGCATATTTGTCGTCGTTCGGGACTGGCGCGTAGGGTTGGCCAACCACGCCAACAACGCACTCGCCCTGTCCCCCTCCGCGATAGACCGGACCGTATAGGCCTTATAATCAAAACAGCGGAGCCGTTCGACCTCCACTGCCACCTTCTCCCTCGTCTCCGCCGTTTGTGCTTGCAATTCCGGGTGTCCGGGGCGTCGAATCTCAAATTCGCGGAGTTCCCGGTCCGCTGTGTCTAGATCAGCCAGGATGACGCGCCTCATGCCCACCTTCTTGGAGATACAGTAGCCCCTCACCACTACCTTAAAAGCGTCCCATTCTAACGCCCTAGTACTCGCGGAGCCGCCGTTGGACGCAAAATAATCCGATATTCTCTCCCCCAAGTCCGCCTTGAAGACACTGTCCTCGAGGATCTCGGGTCGCAATTTCCAGGTGGGCACCGCCGGCGTCCCCGGAAACCAGCGAAGGTCCAGTAGGAGGGGGTTATGGTCCGAGATGGTCCTCGATGAGTACTCCGATCGGACCGCTGCCGAAACCAGTTCGGGCGATCCAAGAAATCCATCTAGTCTGACATGCAACTCATGGAGGCTCGAGAAATATGAATAATCCCTAGTTGCGGGGTGATGCGCCCTCCAAATGTCCGTCAAACCCCAGCGGGTCTGCCAATCCTGACGACCCTTAGCCGTGCGACGGACCGGGGAATCGGGAAGCGGGGGAATGTCCACATCCACTACGGAGTTAAAGTCTCCCCCCAGCAGGAGGGGCCCGGCGAAAAAGTGGGCCAACGAGCCCGATAACCTGGAAAGGAAGGCAGTCTGGTCTACATTAGGAGCGTATACACAGCAAACATTCAGGTCCCTCCCCCCTAGAGTGCCCGAGATGGCCACGAAACGCCCCTCTGGATCCAATACTGTCCTCGTGACTTGGAAGGGGACCCCTGCCCTGATCCATATTAGCGCCCCCCTGGCATAAGCAGAGTACGACGTGGAAAAGACCTGCCCCCGCCACCTACGCTGAAGCGCCGCCCCTTCCGCCTTGTTCAGATGAGTTTCCTGTAGCAGCGCCATTTGCACTCCCCTACACACTAAATAAGCGTGGACCTTGTGGCGCCTGGACATAGTGTGAAGCCCCCTTACGTTCCAAGTAACACATTTCAAGTTAGCAACATCAGCCGTTGTCCCAGATTGTTCTTGCACAGTCCCCCCATCCGGGTCCCCTCAAAGAAAAGACATCAATCCTCCCAGCGCTGATGGCGGCCATTTTCCCCAACCCAAACCAAGCAACCCAAAAACCAACCAAACTCCCCCCCACCCACCCCAGAACAGGACCCAAACTGCACCATCTAGATCCCATCCAAACCTCGTCCTCCATCAACCCCAGAACCCCCTCTAATCCTACGGTCGCCACCATAGGAAGGCCTTATGGGCCAGGTGCGGGCTGGGCGGAGGCAGTGGGCCCTCGTCGCCCAGGCCACCAGGACTATAACAAGCCCCAAACAGTGCCAAGACCTCCCGGGGCAAAAGCAGGCCCCCCAACCCTCTCCCCCTCGTTGTCATCAGTAAGGAACGGCAACCGCCTCCCCCCTGCCGGGCCCCCACCCAAAACAAAGCAGTATACCCCGTTACCCTTGTCCATCCAAAAGGTCCTCCACCGATTTCGGTGTGACCACCGGTGTATGGGCACTATCTGCTACTGAACCCTCCGAGTCCGATGGTGCTCCCTCATCACCCGGGTTTTCTTCCTCCTCGATGACTTCCTCCCTTGCTCCCGACAACTCCGACAATACTTCCAGCACTCCCCTCCGTTCCGATGATGTCTCCGCAGTCGAGGGCCCTCCCGTGCGGCCGCGGCGATTCCTGACCCTCTTGGATCGCCGCCTTTGTTCCGGCTCATCTGCTTGTTGGGACGAGGAGCCAAAGCCATCTTTCCCTGTCCTGTATAGGTCGAGCCAGACACAGACATCCTCCGGGGTGTCGAAGAACTGGGTTTTGTCATCGACAATGATGCGGAGCTTTGCAGGATATAGGAGTGAATACTGAATGCCCTCGCTCCTGAGCTCGCTCTTAACCGCCAGGAAGGAGAACCGCTTGCGCTGCGTCTCGTAGGTGTAATCTGGGAAAATGTTCACCTGACTGTTCGCTACTTTGAACGGGCCATTGTGCCTGGCGGCATTGAGGATTAAGTCCCTGTCTCGGAAATGCAGCAACCGCGCCACCACCGGCCTCGGGGTGCGTCCCTGCTGTGGGGGCCGTGCTGGGACTCTGTGGGCCCGTTCCAGAGTGTAGAAGGAGGACAGTCCCTCCGGGACCACCGTGTCTCGGAGCCAGGTCTCCAAGTATTGCACCATGTCGCCATCCTCGATCTTTTCCGGCAGGCCCACCACTCGGATGTTGTTCCTCCTGTTGCGGCCTTCCGCATCCTCCGCCCTCCGTTCCAGGGTCTCAATTCGGGATAGGGCGTCCTTCGTCGTCGCAGCCAAGGTTCGCTGCGCCGGCTACAAGGTTTTCACCGTGCCCTCCACCTCCTTGACCCGGTCTGAAAGTTTGCCATGGTCCGCCCTGAGGAGGCCCAGGCTCGTCGCCACCTGAGCAATGTCCTGTTGGAGGGCTGATCTCGTGGTCTCTATCGCCTCCAGGACACGGTCAAACTGTTGCTGCATCGGCGCGCCACCAGAACTTTTTGGGTCCCCATGCTCCGATTTGTCCTGGGCTTCAGAGTCCGAGGCGGTCTGGGTGGATCCCTTGGCTCCTCTGGGTTTCCCCATGCCTCCAGGGGCACTCCGTGAGGGTCCCGTAGTAGGCGTCTCCGTGTGCGGGTGTCGACCACGACCTTCCCGGGTGCTTGTCCTCAATTCGGGTCCGGGCGACCTCCTTCTCCAGAGCCTGTGGAGACTCCGCCGCTTCGGCTCACGCCATCGCCACGGCGTCCGAGGGCACCGATGAGGGGGCGGAGACAGCCGTCGTCGAGTCGGGCAGACCCGTTCACCCACTATAACCCCGGTGTGAGGGCCACCTACTCCCTCGGGTGATCTGTGGCGCCAGAGTGTCGCGCCTCCCATGTAGGTGGACTGGCCAGGAAGACGTAGCTAGTCGCGGAGTCGCGAGGCGGGCCACCGCTTGGATCACAGGGCGTCCGCTCCCGGTGCCCTCCACTGCGTGGGCACCCGCCCGGCCGTCCAACCGAGTGCAAATCCGTTGCAAGAGGTCCAATCCAGTAATGTCCAATGTCCAGAACAGCCGGGGATGGCGAAGCAGGGCGCCAGTCGCCACCCGCGGCACCTCTTCAACTCAGTAGTTCCGAATAGGGGGACAAAGGGGTCCGGGCGCCATGTTGGGTCGCCCTCCGCAACTCCGCAAACTTCGGTTTTACTCCGGAACAACCCTCGTCCGAGCTTCACCAGGGGCCCCGGCAGGTTTCCGTCGGCCCGCTCAGCAGAATGCGGGGTCTGGGGTGCCCCGCAGCCTCCGATTTTCAGGATAATTCCGGGCTTAGTCCCGGAGCCGAGCTCTCAGGCGACCATCGCCATCGGCGCCCAAGCCACGCCCCCTTACCTGATATCATCCATATCGCGTATTTTACAACCCCCACCCTGCCCCTCCTCTGCCTGACGTAACTGCCCGGCATAACGCCCTGCACGAGCCGTGGCTGCATAAATGCAATCACAATTTAAGGAATCTCAATTTAGAGATTCCTTAATTGCGATTTTTGCATTTGGGATGATGCATCCCAAATGCAAAAATACTGGTCACAAATGGAAAGATTCTGAGAATCTGCCCGTTTACCACCATTTTTTTGCTTGATGCAACTTCTTTAAAATACTCGTAAATACCAAAGAGGGTTTCAAGGATAACATTTATTTTGCAAACTACCTTTTCAAAGGTTAGCATTGCTATTATGATTCCCTAATATACATATTTTTTACATTTAAAGTCTATTGAAAAGTATTGTGGTGTCTGGAACCAAAAAGCTTCAGCAAATTATACAGAAAACTTTATGGTAAGAATCTTTTCTGAGTTCCGTACACTATATTTGAAAGCTGACTATCACCGCCAAAGATGTGTAATTCTTATAGCCCGAAGCACAGCACATATTGTTTGAGGTCAAGGGCAACAAGTTTTCATGTGTATTGTGTCCTTGGCACAAGTAGGCCAACTCCCACCAGCACAAACCCTATGGCTGACAGTTAGCAGTACCACATGATGAGTCAGAGAAGGGCACTGTCTGTAGTTAACGTAATATGTTTGCCTATATGTTAATACTGTTCAAACCTGTATTTATGGTTCATTAATTGAATGCATTTATTACTCGGGCGCGCACTCAAGTAAATGTTGTAACCTCTGAGTGCACAACTATCATTGGCTCCAGTAAACAAAAGCGTGCAGCTCTGAAACACGCCTGACCCACGTATACTTATCAGAAATGTCTACTGCTGAGTTAATATTTCTGTCCATATGTTAAAGACCTTCAAACTTGTACAACATTGATGCAGTCATTATTACTAGTTAGAGTGACTCTTCCAAATAAATGTTGTAAACTAAGACGGCACTACTAACAATGTCTGTAGTAAAAAAAGTGTACACACACTTCCAAAGTTTAGCACTATGAGGCTATATATACTGCTCCCACAATACGCAGCGATTTGACGCAAATAATTGCAGAAGCTTAAAATTTGCAGCATCATTTAATAACGTGTTCATCCATGCTAGTATTTCCCAAAAATATTCATTATGGAAAATCTCTGTAACTACTTTCAATAAGATTATGGGAAACAAAATTCAACAACCATTGGCAAACACAGTAGGTCTGAAATTGATAGTCACCTTTTTACTTTTGTCATTGTGTGACTCGTTTTGGCATCGTGATTGTAAAACTGTTTTTTTAAACTCTTTATTTACAGCTGCATAACATTCAGTACATTATACCACAGGTTCTCAGCATTTCTGCAGCCATTTTTTCATTTTTCTCCCCTAAACCTAACTTCCCACCTTTACAGAATATTCTCTGAGATAAAGTACAGGTGAATCAAATCACACGTTATCAACATGTTGTAACTTCTTATCTTGAGTCACAGCTCGGCTACTCGTCTGCTTCCTTAACCAACAATTCTGTGGGATTAAACAAGTAACACATTCCCGCCGCCCTCCCCCTGCCCCCTCCCTTGTTCCAGTCCCTCCCTCCCGTCTCCTGGTGGGTATTGAGTCTCGTACAACCAAGCTCAACCTGCACTATCTCATATGGAACCTATCTTGTGCTGTATCATAATGTGTGGTACGGGAACCTGGGGGCTCGCAGGGTCCTACCGAGCAGCCCTTGCCCCAACCCTCTCAACCCTGGGAACCACTCTCAGCCGCCGTGGTGACATCCATGTCCTCCAGCGCCAATAGGATAACCTCCCAGTCTTAGGATATGGGGAATTTTTGATGTCCCCGTGCTTCTTCCCTCCTGAGAGCTGCTCCCTCCGCTCTACCCCATTTCAACACCTCCGCCCGCCATAAATGTTTACTCGGTGGCCTGGGGGATTTCCACCTCATCGTTATTGCCCTGATTGCTAACAGGAACGCAGGATCGAGGAATCTCAACTGAGCCTTCAGCAACTTAGGTCGCCTGCGCAACCCCAGCAGACAGGGCATTGCCTCTTCCAGTACTGGCAAGTTTGTAACCGTCTGCAACGTCCGGCACGCATCAGCCCAATATTCTCGAAGTCGCGTGCAAGACCAGACCATATGGAGGAATCCAGCCTCATCCTCAGCGCAGCGTGGGCAGCTGTGTGGGGAATCCGGAAACATTTTATGTAATCGTTTGGGGGTTAGGTATGCCCTGTGTAGAACCATCACTTGTATAAAGCGAAACTTAACATTTTGTGAAACCCGCCGGGGGTGTTCCAGGATCAGTTGCCAGTCCCTCTCCGTTAATACCCTACCCGTGTCCTGAACCCAAGTGTGCATAAGTGTTGTGAGCGAGGTCTCAGCATGCATTCAGTACAACCAGAGAACTAAGTGCCCCCCTGCGCCCATGTAGTACAGTAAGTAAACTAGCTCGTGTTGTGGGGGTTGGAGTCGTTGTGGTGCCCATCTATGTTTGATGTAATGTGTGACAGTGGCATGCAGCAAGTACAGTCGGGGGGAAGCGTCCGTGATCTGCAAAAAGGTGTTGTGGTCAAGTAGGTTGTCATCACCGAAAAAGGCACCCACACTTGTTACCCCAGCCTCCTGCCAGGGCCGCAACACTCTGTCCGTGAGCCTACCCTGCGGTGTTGGGATTCCCAGCAAAGGGATGATGGTCGCGTACGCCACAGCCGAGGATGTGTATGCTAGGGCTTTCCGCCAGCACGACAAAGCAGTGCGTAGTAGTGGATGGCAGTCTGTGGGGGATTTGCTCTTTGGAGGCAGTAGGACGTGCAGTTCTCCTCGACACAGTCTCCCTGGCGTGTAATCAATTTCGTGGAGGTTCCGCCCGCCGTCCAGTAGGACAGCCACTGAAACTGGCTAGCATAGTAGTAGCCCCTGAAATCCGGGGCTCCCAGCCCCCCAGCCTTAGTCCCTAACTGTAACTTGCGGAGACTAATCCGTCTTCTCCCAGTCCCCCATATTAAGCTAATTAAGAGTGTATTGAGTGTGGTAAAAATGGACTGCGGCAGTAAGGGTAGATTAACAAAAAAGTACAATATACTTGGAGCATTACCATCTTAGAGATCGCAATTCTGCCCACTTCAGATAGAGGTAGCGCCGTCCAGAATCCCACAGAATTACGAAGACTCGTGATGGCCCTTTTGATATTCCTGTCAATCTGATCCTCCTTCTTACGGTATACCTGAATCCCCAGGTACTTAAACGTGGTCTGAACTACCGGGATAAGGTGAGCTCCAAAAGGAATGGAAGCTGGGCTTGGGGTATCCCTGAAGTAGAACCCGTTTGATTTGTCTGGGTTTATAGCAGGACCCGAGACGGCAGCAAAGCGATCAAAAATCTCATATATATCAGTGTGGTTCGCCTCTAGGTCATTAAGGTACAGCAAAATATCATCTGCGTAGATTGACAGCAGATTATGTGCACCTCCGCTCGGTATTCCTCTCCGTTCCTCCCGGGCCCGTAAGGTAATGGCCAGGGGTTCTAGGGCAAGGACAAATAAGAGTGGGGACAGGGGGCAACCTTGCCTTGTACCACGGTGTACTGCGTATTTATCGGAAACGTGTCGCCCTGTGCGTGCCCTCGCTGAGGGGGCAGTGTAGAGTAGTTTGATCCACGCCAGGAGAGATGCCGGGAGTCCAAACTTCTCCAAAGTTGCAAACATGATCGACCAAGACAGTGAGTCAAATGCCTGTCTGATGTTTGTAAAACTTAATTGACATGTAAGCTGCTGCCCGCTTACTATTATAACAAACTTTGGCAAAAGCAAAAAATATTTTTGGTTTTAAAAAGCACAAACTTCCACAGTAGTTATGGCACTGAACAAAACTACTTTGTGTGCTGATATACTCCTTGTGAAACAGCATAATGCTGTGACTCACAGTGAAGCCATCCGATACAAAGACAGAGAGAGAGAGAGAGAGAGAGAGAGAGAGAGAGAGAGAGAGACAGGAGAGAGAGCAGAGTGGATGAGAGTGGAGGGAACAGAGAGAGAGAGAGAGAGAGAGAGAGAGAGAGAGAGAGAGAGAGAGAGAGAGAGTGAGATGTAATAAAAGCAAAAGGTCACGGTTAATGCCAGACCAGGGCCCAATTATTCAAGAAAGTCTCAAAAGTGCACCCATGGAATATGTCCTAGCATTAAGTGCAGCTATACAGCTTTTGTGAATTCCCAAAAATATACACAAGTATGACAAGAAATAGTACTCCTACAAAATATTTGTGAACTACATTTTAGCATGAGCAAATTTGCATGTGTAGATTTGCTCATGCGAAAATCATGCGAAAACCTGAATGTTTACAAATTCACTTTTCCTCCAACACCTTTTTTCCCAACTCTGAAAGAAGGTTGATGTCTGCCATTGTCGGGAAGAAATTTCCAACATTATTCACTATAACAAAAGATTAGAGAAGAATTCTTAAAAACGCATAAAACATGGAAGTTAGTGGGTTTGCACAGACTCAACAGGCCATTCTGACCCTGGAACTATGTTTACCATGTAAATACATATAAAGTTTTCATTTCAAAAAGCTATTCACCTTTAAACAATGCAATATTAATTACAACATATTTTTCACTTTCTTCTCAACAGGCCCAATGTTTCGAATGCACCAGATGACCACCTTCAATTAACAAAATCAAATGTAAATCATACTTGTCTTTTTCTGCCTGTATATTTAAAAAATGTATTAATTTTGTTGACTCTAAACACACCTTCTGGATTAGGTCTATGGAATAGTGGTATAAAAATATAATTCATTCTATTGTCAGATATCTACCTTGGTGATAGTTGAATTAGAACTACTTTTTAGACAACAATATTGTGTAGAGGAGCGGTGTTGTTTTTCACCTTCAAAGAGGAAGATTTAAATTTATATTTCAACAGATAAACAAAAATAATACTCCATTTCAAAAAGAAAATTAAGTAAGAATGTTAGACAAAGTCTGCTCCAACTCTAAAAGCATTGTGGAAATCGTAACAGGTGAAAAAAAGTGTGTCTCAACATTACTTTTTAAGATAATTTGGACACAAGACTAGACTGCAGGAGTGCCCAAATACTTATGAACTTTTTATGCTGGACAGTATTGCTTCTAAACACCCTTTCACTGCTTTCTTCCAAACCTTCAAAAAAGATTTCATGAATTTACATGCATAGTCTTTCAGGGGTGTATATCTCTAATGTAAAACAATCGTACTTGTTTTCCCTTTTGTAAACTGACATATGCAAGCTCATCAGTCACTCCTATGGTAAGCCTTTACAATCCTGAATGCTGAGTGCTGAGTTTTGTGTGAGAGCATGCCCATACATAACCAAGCTAACTTTTCTTTAGCTACATAGAAACATGTAGTGTAACCTGTCAAACACTTTGAAATACTACCCTCCCATTAGTCCTAGAGGTGGATGTAGAATTCAACCGTTCTTCATAAAATAGAATTGGATGTCACTAAGTACAAGGTATTTCTCTTTTATGGAATCCCTAATGCGTCCCTTAAACATTCAAGCGAACTCCAAACACATACTTACCGAAACACACCAACGATTAGTGACCTATAAAATTTGCCAAACAACTCTTTGAAGGTGTGATCAATCCCAAAAATACTCCTTTAGCACATCAAATATAGTACAAAACACATAAACTACTTGCACCCAAACAACTTTGCTTGAGCTTCAACACAGATATTGCAAGACAACCACTTGCTGCTACACCAAGCACATCAACAGCTGCAACACCATCTTTAGCAAACAGTCCATATTCGCATATTGATCTTGAGTTTCGTAAACTTAAATTTCTATGCATTTATTTTGATGATCATTTGTGTTATGCAAACACTATATCAACCTCATCAAAAACAAGAAACAGCAGCAGCGCTGTCCTCAACATTAAGTATTAGACGTTTATCAAGCTTTTTTGTACTAAAAACGACCCCGTCCAAAGGCAGTTGAAAATGTTCATACTTGCTGCCTTTCTTGCCTGGGGTTATCAATTACTCTTGAATTTCATATTCTGATTCAAACTCATAACTCTTTATGGAGCCTTTTTGTTCTACCTACTACCCCGGCCGAAAGCGGTGGGAAATTTGCACGCTTGCTGCCTTTCTTGTGGCAGTGGGTAATTTGCGCACTACCTGCCGTTCATGTATAAACAAAAGCTTAAAAGTCTAACAATATTAAAAAACAGCCAGTATAGTCTATGGTTATCAAATCTTCTGTTTGATATTGTAATTCAAAGTACAGACCCTTTATTGAGCCTTCTTGGTAACTACTACCCGTGAATGGCACTAGGTAATTTGCACACTTGCAGCCTTTCTTATTTTTCACATTATTCATCTAACACTCAATCAACACATCATCTACACGTACACACACCTACTTCCTGCCTTTCTTGGCTGCATCAATTATCCTTCTTCTAATACAAATTTAAAGTGCAGGCCCTTTATTCAGCCTTTTTGGTAAATATTACTCAACAATGGCAGTGGGTAATTTGCACACTTGCATCCTTTCTTGCGTCCTTTCTACCACACAGTGTGTGTACTTTGTGTACTTCCATAACTCCTTAGATGAGATACCCGTTTCTCAGGCTCCCACTGCAGAATCCAACTCACAGTCTGTAATGGACTGGAAAACCAAACACCTATTTCCTTTACAAGGCAGGGGGTTGTTTCCACATCTGCTATCTTTCTTCCTTTTCACCTTATTCTGCATCCACTACCTAAAACACACATATCTCCTAACTTTCTTGCAGCCTTTGCCAAGTATTATTCTAATTCAAAGTCGAGTACCCTGAAATGGGCCCGGCGTTGTAATTTTTCAGCCCTACCCCTCACAATGGCAACTTAATGCACTTACATTGCTTCCTTCGATATCATAGCCATTTCATATGCTCCCACAGCAAAATTCGATGCCTTATCCATATAATGACTTGGAAATTCATAGATCCACTTCCCTGACAACGCAGTGGATAGTTTGCGCGTCTGCAGCCTTTCTAATTTTTCACCTTTTTTATTTCCCACTCAATCAACACATCATCTACACATACCACACACCAACTTGCTACCTTTTTTGGCTGCAGTTATCAATTCTTTTTCAATTTAATATTCTGATTCAAACTCGTGGCCCTTTATTCAGCCTGTTTGTTGTAGCTACTACCCCAGTCCAAGGTAGTGGCAAATTTAGATACTTACTGCCTTTCTTGACTGGGATTATCAATTATTGTTCAATTTCGTATTCTGATTCTTTTTTTTTTTTTAGTTCAAAAGCTTTATTCGAAATGTTAAAAACAATTCATAAAAGCATACATACAATCAACAAAGCAGAGAAACTCATTCTTGTTACAGTAAAAAAAAAAAAAAAAAAAATAACAGTATTAAAAATCCATATATACGATAATATTGGAACGACATGTGGGAATTAGGTATTCAATAATAAATAGAGCCTAACCTCGGACAGAACCGTTATATCATCAATATAACGTTACTTATTCTAGCATTATGTCTCGCCTGAATTTCAATATTGCTCTTAAATACATCATTACAGTATCAAGGGCCCGATGTAGGTAAACGCGATTTTCCGATTTCAAAATACCGAGGCGGGCCGAATCGGTATTCTGAAATCGGAAAACAAGATGTAGGGAAAAAAAAGCGAATGAAAACCGAATCGGTCGGCATCGGTAATGAGAATCGGTACGTTCCGATTCGGCACGGTCCGAATCGGAAAGTACCGAATCGGCTAATAACGAATCGGAATTTACCGATTCGGCTACCACCGAATCGGATAGTCCCGAATCGGCGAACACCGAATCGGTAAAAGCCGATTCGGTAAAATCCGATTCGGCAATCAGAGATTCGTAGCCATGAAAACACACCCATGGCGAAAAAGCCCATAGGAATGCATTGAAGGAACCGATTCGGCTTTTACCGAATCGGATAATACCGAATCGGATTTTACCGAATCGGATATTACCGATTCGGTAAAAGCCGATTCGGCAAACGCCGATTCAGCCAATGAGGTGGCTCCCCCTCCCCCACCCAAACAGGGAGTGGCAACCCTGGCAGGTGCAGCTAATTAAGAAGTTTCTGGAGAGCCAGCCTGAGCTCAACACTCACAGTTAGCAGCAGTGGGAGTAGGAGGTTGCCAACTGAACTGAACTGAGGAACATGGCAGAGCAGTCAGAAAGCCAGAAGTCCTTCCAGAAGAGGAAGCCGAAGTTCACCACCACCGAACTTCAGGTGCTGGTCGAGGAGGTGGTGAGGGTGCACCGCCAGCTGTTTGGCAAGCTGTCCCTCAACGTGCCAGACAGCACCAAGAGGAGGATCTGGGCCGACATCGCCCAGAAGGTGAATGCTGCGGGTGTCACCCCCAGGTCCGTAGAAGAACTCAAAAAAAGATTCTATGACATCCGCAGCCTCACAAAAAGGAAGATGGCTGAGATACAGAGGCAGGCTGGAGCCACTGGAGGAGGCAGGAACCCGGCGCCACCCCTCACCGAGCTGGAGGAACTGGTCTCCAGCACCATTGAGAGGGAGAGTGTCAGTGGAATCGGGACCCTGGACAGCTCTGCGAGAGCTACAGCTACAGGTAAGAAGCATGCGCATCATGACACACCCTACCAGACACCTCCCCATTAGACACAATGCATAGGCAAACCCCAGCACAGTACTGTCACCAACATACAAGAGACAAGCATCATGGCACATGTAGTCAGCAGAAGTTAGCTTAAAATGGCAGTGCAGAATCACAAGACAGGAAACAGTGTGACACAGTGTAAGGAGATGCAAGGACATGTGGAATGCTATAATTGTACTGACTGTAATACATCGGCACTCAGTTTACAAATGCTTCTTTGTACCTAGGGGCCCCATCAGGCGGAACAACAGTGCCATCAGAGGGAGCAGCAGCGTCCGACACTGCAGTCGCAGGGCCGAGCACCAGCCAGGCTGGCCAGGAGGAGGAGGAGGAAGGAGACACCCCAGGGCTAGGTATGGAGGGAGTCCTGGTCATTGACTTCGATGCACTGCACTCCCCAGAAATGGCCAGCATACCCCCCTTGCAGTTCTCCCCAGAGAACTCCCCTACAAGGGACACCATTCCGCCTACACCAGCTCCTGCCACAACCATGGCCTTGCCACCTGTTCAACCTGTCCTGGGAGCAGGGGCTCAGGGACCGGCCAGCTCCACACCCCCACCAGTGGCACCCCAGCCCACTCAGCAGGCCGGAAGCAGCAGTGCCCGGCGCCGTACCATCACCACCACTGCTGCACCAGCACGGGAGGGCAGTGTATTCCTGGGCCTCGAGGGACAGATGGTGAAGATTCAGAGGCAACAGGCAAGATCCACTATGGCCTGCCAACGCCAGCTCCTGCAGCACAACATGCAGATGGGAGAGTTGGTCAAGGGATTCCAGGCCGTCGTGGAATCGAACAAGGAGGTGGCAGCAGGGTTAGGCAGGCTAACCACTGCCATCACCCTCTCAACTAGCAGACAGGAGGAGCATGAGCTGGTGCGCAGGCGGGATGCCCGGGTGCTGAACCGCGCCATGGGCCGCCTTGCTGCGGCGACGGCACAACTGTGCCATCGCAGCGCCAACCAGGAATCTGTCCTTAGTCAGCATACGGCTGAGCTCACGAGGGGGATGGCCCGGATCACCACTGCGATGGAGGCCATGATTATTTCGAACACCGCCTCCAATCCTGCCCTGGACCTGGGTGATGCTGGGGACAGCAGCAGCCGCAGCAGCCCGGCCAGCGCTGCGTCTGAGCCACGGAGGAGCACCAGGCGCTCCACTGATGCTGCTGGGCATTCAGAGGGGGCTGAGGGACACCCCAGTGGGTCTGGCAAGCGGGCAAAGAAATAGCCTTGCAAGGGCGGGTGAGGCAACCTGAACCTTGGACTTTATTTTATTTCCCATACACCATTTTTTGTTGCACATCAGTGCCGTAACTGTGTTGCAACACAATTAAAATTTGCTTTTTTCCAATCAACATTTTGCTGTCTTTGCATCTGTACTCAGTCAGAAATAGTTCTCAGTTATCTCCTCACGTCTGTATCTGCCATCACTTGGCGTACACACCCCAGCTGGCTGTGTCAGTGGCACAGCTTCGTCGTCGCCATGGTCCTCGTAGTCAGACAACTCCACCTCAGTGCCCTTCTTCACCGCAAGGTTGTGTAACATTGCTCATACTGCTATGATCTTGCAGCAGGTGATGGGGGTATACTGCCTTGCACCTCCACTCTTGTGCAGGCATCTGAATCTACTTTTCCAGATGCCAAAGGTCCGTTCAACAACATTCCTTGTGCGTATGTGGGCCCGGTTATACCTCCTTTGGCTGGGTGTGGAGGGGTTGAGGTAGGGGGTGAGGTAGGGGGTGAGTATGAATGAGCGGAGGGCATATGCACTGTCGCCTGGAAGAGAAAGGGGTCACATTAGACACATGCATACATGTATTCCACCTACCTACTAAGTGTTATGGGGGTCTGATGATGTGTCTCACCTAGGAGGTATCCTTCTCCAAATTCGCCAGCCATCAGCCGTGCATATATGCCACTCTGTTGGAAAATATAGGAGTCATGGGTACTCCCTGGAAATTTTGCTACCAGGTCTGTGATGGTGCACTTTGCATTGCAGATCACCTGCACGTTGATGGTGTGTGTAGACTTGCGATTGCGGTATATGTATTCGGTGTCCGCTGGTGGGCAAATCGGAATGTGCGTGCCATCTATGCAACCGATGATTTGGGGAAATTGTGCCATCTGGTAGAAGTCAGCTTTGGTTTGTAGCAGTTCTGCGTGGGTTGCAGGGAAAGAGATGTATTGGTCCATCCTGTGTATCATGGCGTCAAGGAATGTGTGGAAGAACCTTGACAGGCTGCTCTGGCTCACCCCTCCTGCTGCTGCTACACCACTTTGATAGCTGCCAGGCGCTAGAAGGTGTAGGCTGCATAGCACCTGGATGTGCGCAGGGATGGCGTGTGCCCTTGGGGTGTGGTGCTCCAAGAATGGCTTGAGATCCCTGATGAGCTCAAGTATGGTGTCAGAGTCCAGCCTGTATCTCTGTAGTATTTCTGCCTCTGTGAGCATGAACAGGGTTATCCTCTGTCTGTAGGCCTGTTCATTTCTTAGCCATTCCCTCTGTCCTTCCTGCTGTAGCCGTAGCCGCCTCGCAATGACATAGAAAGCTGCCATCCTGCAAGTTGCAATGCATTTTGGGACTGTTTATATGGGTTGGAGTTGGTTACCACCTGATTGCAATCCATGGTAAATACCGAGTGATTTCTACCGAATTTGAGCCGATTTCGGTGTTTCTGTGCCTCCCTACATCTCCCCAACTGTCGGAATCGGGGAATTTCCCGATTGGCGATTCATACGAATCGGCATGTTTTCCGAATCGGCTCATGTCCGAATCGGTCTTTCTACCGATTCGGTACATGGACCGAATCGGTGATTTTCCGATTCGGTGTCACTACCGATTCGGTACATGGACCGAATCGGTGATTTTCCGATTCGGTGTCTCTACCGATTCGGTACATGGACCGAATCGGTGATTTTCCGATTCGGTGTCACTAACGAATCGGTACATGGACCGAATCGGTGATTTTCCGATTCGGTGTCACTAACGATTCGGTACATGGACCGAATCGGCCTTTGCATCCGATTCGGTGTTTTTCCGATTCGATACATATCCGATTTTCGGTATGTACGTATCGGATTCTTTCCCATTCGGTACTCATTCCGATTCGGTTTTCTATCCGATTCTTTATGTTTTTGGTTCCCTACATCTCGATGGCTGTTTACCGATCGGTAAGGGCCAAAAATCGGTATTTTCGGCCGTTACCGATCGGTAACGCCCTACCTACATCGGGCCCCAATTGTATAGTAATCTTCCAAGGATCGCAATTTGTTATAAGCTTCTCTCGATTTTCTTATGCCCCACTTTAACAAAAGGGGCCGTAATATTTGTCGTCTTGGAAGTGCGTATAAAGTGCAATATAAAGTGCAGTGAATATTAGATTGAACTGACAACTTATCACAGGGGTAAATCTTTGGACCAGTCGTTACACCTTGGGAGAGTAATAAGTCTGAAAAATGTTTCAAATCGGAAAGATGTTAATATTCTACGATAAAAAAAAGGTTGGTCAACAGTAAGGTACAACTGAATGTTTCTATGTAGTGTCACTTCATCGTGATTTCTGACTGACATCTTGACCCTTTGGGTTTTCCATCTGTTTGATTCACAATGTTCAGTCAGTATTTTTTTTAGCGCGGGTCTGGAGATAGAGTCCATGGTGGCTGGGTTAGAGAAATATTCTGGACAACCGATTTCAAAGCACAGACTTTTAGCGTAATTAAGCCACATGATGTTTTTTACCCCGCAGCACTGCAGGCAGTCCTCTGCTACCGCTCTGTTGAGATTTGTGGCAGGGTTGGTCCAGATGTTATGCCACAATAAAATTGGTGCCATCTTAATGGTATCAGAGATATGTTGTATGGCCAATTCTGCGTGCAGGACATATATTGATGTGCTGGGCGGCGCTGCCAAGACATACCTTAAGAATTTGTTCTCTATTCATTGTATGATATCCACAGACTGCATCCCCCATAACCCAGCCCCATAGGTGCCAATGGAAAGACATTTAGATTTATAAATTTGTAAAAGTTCCCTTGGTGGCCTTGATCCAATCTTCTTCGCAAAGTTGAGGAGAGCTCCCGTTGCTTTGGTGAATGCCAAAGCTCTTGCTTTCACTGCTGGTTTCCAATTACCTTGTCTGTCCATATGAACCCCAAGGTAACAGAAAATGTCTGATAATTCAACACACTTATTGTCCAAATTTATATTACATGGAGCTCTGATTTTCCTTGGGCCACAGGACATGGTGAAAGTCTTGGACACATTTATAGATAACCCCCTCTTATTCATGTACTCAGAGAATGTATTTACTGCGTTTTGTAGGCCTCTCTTAGTCTGTGACAAGATAGCCGCATCGTCGGCGTAGAGGAGTATGGGTATGGGTTTTCCTTTGATCACTGGATAGTGATTATACATTTCTGTTAGCAAGGATCCCACATCATTTATGTACAGATTAAAAAGCAGGGGTGCAAGAATGCACCCCTGCCTTACTCCTCTACGAATAGGGAAGAAATCAGAACATTCGCCTCCCTTGCCGAACCTCACCCGCGCACCAGCCCCCGAGTAGAGTTCTTTAATAAAGTTTATGATCCTGCTATCTAGACCGATATCTTCTAAGATTTGCCACAGGGTGTCATGCCTCACACAATCGAAAGCAGAACTGAGATCTACGTATGTTATGTACAAATTAACCTTTTTGGCATGAACATATTTTGACATAATAAGGGCAAGATTTAAACCTTGTTCAATTGTTCCCTTTCCTCTAGTAAAGCCGTACTGCATTGTAGATAGGATATCTTTTTCTTCGAGCCACTCCTGCATCCTGGTAAGAATGATCCTGCCCGCTGTTTTCATTAGGCCATCTAAAAGCGAGATGGGCCTATAGCAGGCAGGATCATTTCTATCCCCTTTTTTGTGTATAGGGACCAGGATAGCCTCTTGCCAGGTTTTGATGAATCCGACTTTATTAGAGGAATTAAGGACGTTTGTTAAAATGGGGGCCCAAAGGTCAGGGAGATTTTTAAAAACATCTATTGGGACCTTGTCTGGTCCTGGCGCTTTTGCCGCTGGACTTTCTTTTAAAGCTCTTTGAACTTCTTCTAGGGTAAAGGGAATATCTATTGGATAGCTAAAACCCTCTATTACATTTGTAGGTCTTGTAGTCGTGTGATCCTCACCAGTAGGGACTGAACAGCTATAAAGTTTCTGGAAGTGTTGGACCCATTCCTGTGCAGAGATTGCGTTGTCTATTGAGGGGCCCGCTCGCTCCTGGTAGAATGGAGCGCTCACGGCCTTCCAAAAGGCAACGTTGTCCCTTTTGTTACATGCTTCATGCAGGTTAGCCCACGCTTTTAATTTCAGTTCTTTTTTCCTAGAGCTTAAGGCAAGGCGATAGTTCCGTCTCGCATTTCTGATCTCTACTCTCGTGGATGAGCTACAGTGCAGGATATTTTTTAATGCAGTAAGAGCACTTCTGCATTTCTTATCAAACCACCCGAAAGGACCTTTTTGTTTGTTGGATTGGGTTCTTACAAGGATATCCTTAATTTTACCTGAGATGTTACCAAAGGATCTAAGGACAGTTAGTGGGTCCTCATCTAGGGATAAACAGATATTAAAATCTTCCAGGGTGGAGCTTATCAGGTTTTTATTAAAGTTTTCTGGGATTACCTTTTCCCATTTGATTGTAAACCCATTTTTTTTACCTAAAATCGGGGTATCGTCATAACAGCTGCCAAGGGGATGAAGTTGGTTGCTAAGTTTGAAATTATAAATAGAAAGGATAGGAAAATGGTCGCTCATAGGTGAATCGAGCGTACACCAATCAGTTACCTGAGCTGAATACCGTGCTGAAAATAGGGCAAAATCGATTATTGAGTTGGCTCCTCTTCCATTAAAGGTAGGTGTGAACGGTTTAGGTGGAGTACAGAGCTCATTTGTAAAAGCCAAGGAGTAGTGCCCCATGATCCTATTCATCTGATCTCCAAATTTTGTATGACAGAAGTGATGATAAATCATCGCCTCTTCGTCGCCCTCCCAACCGCACACCCCCTTGGTGCTCAAGGGACATAAGGAGCAGTTAAAGTCCCCCACCCATATAATTGTCATATCCTCTTTTGATGACTCTTCAATACCATTAAGAGTGGAATCCAGTTTCTTAAGCACGTTTTCCACTTCCAGGGGTGGGATATTATTGTAAAAATTTATGATTAATAGATTTTTCTGAGAACCCCATATGGAAAGAAGTATTTGAAAATAGTTATCGTCCAGAAGTGTTTTTTGAATTACTGGGCCAGAGGTTATAGATGTATATATAGTTAGACCTCCCTTTGGCCTACCTCTCCTGCTGGCTATAGCTGGGGTAAAGAAAGTTTTATAGCCCAGGATATGGAATGCCTCGGTAGCCCATGTTTCTTGAATCACGATCACAGAATGAACTGTTGTGATCGCCTGCCATTGTATGTCATCAATCTTTCCTGCTAAACCTGCCACATTCCATGAAACTACAGACATCTGGCTTTCTGTGCATTCCAAATGGGACGGGATATTTTGAGAGGTTTGGGGTGGGTCTATACCCCTATCCTGGGTGCTCGGTTCAGGGATTAAGTTTGCCACCAATAATAATGATGATTTACTTGATGTTTGGGGATCTACAATGAGTGATTGTAATTGAGGACTAGGTATGGGGGAGGAAGATCCCTGGGTGCATCAGTCTAAGAGATCTGCTCCCATCAATACCTGATATCTATTTGATAGGGATAATGGATAATAGTAATCCTCATGTTGAGGTCTCTGGTGCCTCTGATAGCTCCACTGAGTAAATTCCTGCTGAGGCCTAATGGCTACCAAAGACCTAGGGCAAAAGTATGTTAATTCCTGAAGTTGGATACCCAGGTTATCTCTCTCCTGATACCACTCTCTTAGATATTTCATCACTCTGTAGTCTCTAAAATTGATGATTATGACATCCCCACTGATGTCTTTTGGTCTAAGACCCAGCCATTTGGCCCTTCTGACATGGAGAATATCCCTGTTTATATTTGGTGGCAAATGACGATTTTTTTTTAAGCCAGTATAATATTTTATTTTTGAGGCTCCCATAGTCCTCGAACTGATTCGGTAGAAGCTCAGGGACCCCGGTCAGAATGGCCACAAATGGGGCCGATTCCGGTGGAAGAGTAATTTGTGTCTCTCGTTTTGGTCTAGTTCCTTTGTATGTTTGAGGTGACCCAGTGTTTGTAGATTCTGCCGCATTGGGATTATTTCTAGGGACTGTGGCGTCTGTAGGATTTTTATTAAGATTTTTTGTTGCGGGGTCTGCTCTTTTGGTTTTTTCCCCTGTATTATTCGAACCTTCGGATGATTTAATTAAGTTACTGATGTTGGTTTGAAGCTGACCTGATTGCAATTGGGTCGACCTAGATTTTTGAATTAAGGAGTTGGAGTTTTGTTGATTCGTCCCTGGTTTGTCTACAGGTCTAGCAGATTTCTCGGTGGGGGCTAAAGTCGTATTGGGTTTCCTAACTCCTGTGGTCTTGTCTCTCTGATTCACAAGTTGTCTGGTCAGTTCCACATTAGTTTGTGTGGTGACTTCTAATTCACCCAATTTTTCTGTGATAATTTTTAAGCGATGAACTAGGGGTAAAATTAAGGAAGTGACCAGGTGTTCGAACTTCTCTACCAGCTCTTTAATTGGGGCGGATTGTGTTGATGGATCATTAATGATGTTTATTTTATTAGTGTTGGGCTTTTCTACTACATTCTTATTGGGTTTACTTGTAGGGACCATTTTCTTACTAGCTTTGGCCCTTCTACCTTGGTGTGTTTCTATGTCCCTTTTCCTCTTTCTGGAGTGGGGAGGGTTCTTGGTATTTACAGCTGTAGTAGTGGAATTATTTTTCTGCTTTTGCAATGATAGGTTTTGGGGGCCGTGAGGAAAAATAAATTTTATGGTCAAGAAATGTTCCCTAACGTACCCCACCGTCTCCATGTACGAACTTAAAGTGCATGTAACTTCCCTCCTGTGCCAGCTATGAAGACGCAAACACATTTGCGTCCAACGTTAACATGTCCTCTTTCAGACCCACCCTGAACGGGTTGAATAGTCCGTTTCTAAGTATGCCTTGCCAACGTCTTTTTGTGGTGTACTTTACACGTTTTTCCAGCCCAGGCGAAGTAGGCCCTGAATTCTGCCATCGAGCCTTTTCCTGCCTTCAGACTCTGAAATGCCTCAGCCTGGGCCGGCCTCTGTACCCGTGACCTCTGCCTTACTCCCTGCGCGGCTCACGGCGCTTAGCTCAGCCTGTTGCCTGCCAAGACTGTATTCAACCTTCGAATTATCTGTTCCGCTCTTCGAAAATACATTCCTGCCTACTAGTTTAAGTAAACATCCTTCCAGCTGCAGAGCAAAGGGCCCGGCCTCACTGTCTCCGTCCGAGTAATTCATAGTCTCTGTTACCATGGTAGGCCCATGCCCCCTCGCATCTCATGCAGACACCTAGACGCTTATACACGCACTCACAGTCAGTATAGAATAGCCTCTGTCCAAGAGACCTTTTCCTTCTAGATAATATGGTTCCCAAACATCAGATACCAGATATGATATAGGACGAGTTGATCTGACATGCCAGACTTCTGTCTCTTTCCTCTAGTGTAAATGTCGAGTCCCCTGCACCCTCCAACTTTACGTCAATCACACGTCATGCAGCTGCGCGCGCATCCTAGCTACCGATTCCTGCTGACTCTGCACTATTTCTGTCATAGAGCCACCCACTTCTGACACTTACATGTGACGTTTCTAGAACACACCTCCGTGCACGCCTTAGTTCACGCCTTCTGATTACGTATTGCCAACACGTGTGTATCTTTATCTTGTCTCTCTCAGCTGTTACGCCTTCTGCATTGACTTCTATTGTGTATATTAAGTATAAAAGTAATGTAATGTCAATAAAATATGCTCTATCCCTTCCTGCACCCCAGTGGTGGCAGGAACCCGATATCCAGTACCTGACCCATTCCTTTTAAGGAATAAAACCCCTAAGAACTCTAACACCACGGACTCTGCCTCTTTCTTTCCGATTGAGTTATTTTTGTTTAAGTACTTACCTGCATAGAAATTAAGACGGTAAATCAAATATTTACCACATTATTCTGGCGCCCGAACAAGGATCCCTCCCCCACCCCACGCGCCGGTTGGTGCGTTGCAGCTTTGGTCCCCTGCCACAGTCGTGACGGACACTACGCGTACCTGCAGGATTTCCTGTATCTCCCTCAGGCCTACGGAGGTGACGGAGACTGCGATCAGCACCCAGACGAGGCGGTGAGGAGTGCGGAGGATCCCGACCAGAGCCTAGCCGAAAAAGCAAGGTCCGAGGTGTCAAGAGGCCCACCAGTTCCGAAGTTCCGAAGTTTTCCCGTATCGAGTCGAGTCGAGTCCAGTCCGGTCCAGTCTAGTCGAGTTTTCCGAGGCCTTCTGTTCCGTGCTTCCCGGTGAGTACCGTTGCTGGGGACGCATCTAGACGGGTGCATTATTATGTATCCGGTAAAGACAGGTTTGGGTACGCAAACACGGTCTGCACTGTTTTAGACAGTGTATCTGTGCTGTTTAGCAGTACATCTAGCATACAAGTTCTTGCACTGTTCCCAACAGTGTATCTGTGCTGTTTAGCAGTACATCTAGTGTAAAGGGTAGTCATATGTGTTCAAAATGTTTTATGTGATTAATGTTGTGGTATGAGTGACTGTTTTGTGTACATTACTGTGTTTTTGTGTAACTAGCTGTGTTCAGAAGTAAGTAACAAGTATCGAGTATCCAGCACTAAGTAACAAGATGCTGCTTTTCAATAAGTTAAGACAGATAGGAACTAGGAAAGGGATGCTAGAGGAAGAAATTCCTATCCCCCCTAGGGACACTCCTTGAAATTTTATGTATCATAAGCATGGCTTAGATGCCATACTGTACCTAGATTTATGGGCCGATTATACTAAGCACCTAGAAGAAAGACACAGATGGCCCGTTACAGGAACATGGGATGCCGAGTGCATCCTGAAAGTAGAAGAAGCGCTATGGAAAAAGAAAGCCAGACAATCTCAGAAAGATGCCATAGAATTTTGGCGTAAAGAATCACATAAACGTGCCGAAAAAGCACTCCGAAGAGAAGACAGACATAGAGAAGAGTCGGATAAAGTCCGAGAAAACGAATTAGTTAATGAGGGGATCCGAGTAAAGGCAGAACAAGTAGACCGCATGCGAAATAACCTTGTAAATGGTATGTACTTAGTGACCGAGGGCTCGCCTGAAGCCACTTCAGAAATACCGAAAGATCTGCCACCGCCATTGGTTCCAACTAAAGTAAATCACAGAACTACAAAAGACATATTCCTTGCTTCCTATCTAGATGATGTAGCTCCCGCTTACACCAATCCACCTGCCCAGGTACCACCTGCTGATGGTGACGGAGGTGGCAACCCACCCCAAGACCATATCCCGCCCTTACCACAACAAAGTTCACCCGTCCGGAATCCTGTTCCACCTATTCCTCCACCACTTCCTACACCTAAGATGGATACTCTGAATCCGTTTAGGCCTGACCCTGGAAGAACACCAGTTCAGTTACTTACACAGTCCCCACAGACAAGTCTTGCTCAAGCCTCCGCCTCGGGAGGTGCGACAGGAGGTCACAAGACCCCGCCACAACAACATAGGTTAAACATAAGGGACATATTAAAGAACCGTACACCCCGAACCTTAAATTTCGACATGCTTAAAGAACCCCTTCCAGTTTGTAGATACGATCCAGTACCCGGTAAAGACGATAGGATGTTATTAGCATCTCTACGCTTACGAAAAGTCACAGATTACTTAATGCTATTCCCAGGAATGACTGATCATCTAGATAGAATATACCATTTTATCCAGACTGGGGAAGATCCTGACTGTATTAAAGAGGCCCTGGCTTACCAGAAAACTGACACTCAAGGTTGTATATTACGATTCTTCATAAACTGTCTAATAAGAGAACGAGACAGGCCCGGGGTAGACCAGGACGAATTGGATGCACTAAACAAATGGGGCCAGAACATAGCCGAGGGAAAACACGATAAACAGAATTGTATAGCAAGTATGTACAAAAAGATCAGGAAAGAAGTAATAGAGATACACGAAAGAAAGAAACAAGAAAGTGAAGCAGATAGCAATAGGCTAGATTCCTCCGAGGAGGAAGACCGAGAGGAACCCGAACAACAACCTAAAGAAACGATAGCGTACGTAGGTAAGGGAAATTACCTTAGGAAAGGTATCCGCCCAGAAAGCAAGAGAGTTTTTATGTCTGGTATATCAAAACCGAATTCTTCTGAATATCTGTTTCAAGATACTGATAAAATGCTTCAAGAACGAATGGGGTACCATGTACTCAATTCTATGGATGAACAAGAACTAGCCCGGTCAGCAGTACTATGGGCTGACAATCCTAGCATATACAATGATGATACCGTAGCACAGACATTTCTGAACCTTTCCCCAGACGAGCAGAAATTAGCGAGTGTATACATGATTCAGCATCTTCTCACGTTATACAGAAACGAACATTCGGACCCAGGTCCCTTACCTGATACATTAGAAGCACTATTTATGAATAGATGGAGAGGTCTAAGTACCAAGTTGATTCAAATAATTCTAGAGCAACGACACAGATATAACGCTTTCTTAGGCCCACAACATGTTTCAGTTCCGCCCCCAGAAAGAAAAATGTTTCATTTGGAGCATTTGGACAGACAGAATCCTTTACGAGAAGTACACCCAGTGATGGGTACAGATAATACCCTGAAACGCGTGTATGTGTACACACCTTTGACAAAGTTAGAATTGTTAGAAATGAAGAAACTAGTACCCTGTCACGATAAAGACCCTGCAGGTTTTCACCGAGAACTTAAGGATATGTTACTCATGGGAGACTACAAATATACGGATATTATGAAATTGTTAAAAGTACTGTTGCCTACTGGCATCTACGAGAGACTCAAAGAAAAAGAATGGGAGGTGGGAGAGAAAAAGATTATATGGGCTGAAATAGAGGACGAGGAAAAACTCCGTACTCCAGGGCTAGGCCTTGGGGAGAAAGCTAAAGCATTACCAGGTCTGATAGTACAGGTTTTGCCAAGATTATTGACAACTAAAAAGGAAGACTGGGACGCGATCTCAGCCTGTAAACAGAAACACGATGAAGATACTAGTGACTTCTATTCAAGATTCGAGAAATGTTTTATTATTAATAGTGGCCTGAAACCAAGTAGCGAGTCATACCCACACCTTTTTGTAAGTAAATTAGTAGAAAATTCCCTAACACAGGTTAAGAATCGTGTATATAAAGTCGAAAGCACATGGCAAGCGAATACGCCATCCCAGATGTTACAAATGTTACAATATCACCAGAACAGAATTAGAGAGGAACAAGAACATGAACAAAGACGTATGAAAGACACGAAAATGAAAATATTAGTTGCCCAGACAGTCCCAGCTGACGGTCAGAAAAAGGGTGGGACGCAGACAAATAACTCAGCAGCTCCCGTTAAAGGGACATGCAACTATTGGAAGCAGCCAGGCCACTACGTAAATGAATGTCCAGTCCTGAAACACAATATAGCGACAGGTAAAACTAAAGAAAGACCGCGTCCGCCTAGACAAGACCAGGTCCAGCCACAGACTTCACAGAACACACAGCCTATACATGCTTCATCACACACCGCCCAGACCGTAGCGGTATCACAGCCACAGCCCATTGCCGCGACTCAGCAAGTTTCACAGCAAATGTACCAGTATGCCCAATCTGATTATCCCGATTATCAGCGATACACATGAAACAGCCTAGAGAGGGAGGTTGGCTTGCCCCTTATCGAGATTCCTGTAGATCAAGAGGGTCCTTATGTACATAGTCAGGTATTGGGAAAAGACAGAAAGTTTTTAATTGACACAGGGGCAAGCCGCACAACAATCAGCCATGATGAAGTCCCAGGGGCACCCCTCTCAGGCTCACAGAATGTTTCCCTTGGTTTTTCAGGAAAGCCTATTGTAAATGAAGTGTCAGAACCCGTCCCCCTAGCAGTAGGTCCATTATCACGTGTTACAGACTTGTTACTCACGAAATCATGTCCAGAAAACTTGTTAGGAATAAAGACGCTGAAGGCTCTAGGAGCTGTGATATGTTTTTCTCCGGAAGGAGTTAGACTTTTCCTGCGTGACTTTAAGGGTCACTATGTATTACGAGATTTTGATGTCAGATTGAAAAATGTACCAGAACACCTGTGGGCACAAGGCCCAACCGATGTAGGTTGCATGCACATTACACCATACCGTGTTACACTGAAACCAGGAGTTGTTTTACCTCGAATCAGACAATACAAGTTACCACCCGATGCTGTAGTGGCTTTACTGGAAATCATTGAAGAGCTTATTGCCCAAGGAGTGGTCGTAGAGACCGACTCCAATATCTGTAATTCCCCTATCATTCCGATTCTTAAACGTACTGATCCCAATGCACCGCCAGTATATCGGCTGGTGATTGATTTACGAGAACTGAATAAACGCATTGTTCCACAGTACCCTGTGGTTCCCGACATCTCATCTTTATTGACTGCTATTGATTCCGAAGCGACGTTCTTTACTGTAATTGACCTCAAGAACGCCTTCTTCAGTGTGCCCATTGATCCGGAGAGCCAATATCTCTTCGGATTCAGTTTAAATGGACGAAGTTTCAAATTTTCACGCGCACCTCAAGGATTCACAGAAAGCCCGAGCATCTATAGTCAAGCACTGAAAAGACAACTTGATTGTATCCAAATGCCAGTTAACACTGCCTTACTCCAGTACGTCGATGATCTGCTGATCACCGCACGAAGTGAACCCGAATGTGAACAGGCATCATTGACAGTTTTACATTTTCTGGCCGACAAGGGACACAAGGTGTCTCCTTCGAAGCTACAATTCTGTGTTCAGCAAGTTGTGTACTTGGGTCACTTGCTGTCCAAAGTGGGGAGACAGCTCACTCCTGACCGCATCCAGTTAATTGTAAATATGCCACAACCCCAGACACAAAAGGAAGTGCGGGCCTTTATAGGCCTCACCTCGTACTGCAGACAATGGATTCCCCAGTATGCATTTCTAGCTAAACCACTCATTCAGTTGACAACACAGGAGGCAGCGACTTCGACTGCCCTTCCTTGGACTCAGGAACATACACAGGCTTTTGAGGAATTAAAGAAAGCTTTATGTCAAGCACCAGTTCTAGCGACACCATGTTACAGCAAACCTTTTACACTTTTTGTTACAGAACGTGATGGTACAGCATTGTCTGTCCTCACTCAAGACCAAGCAGGTTCACATAAGCCTTGCGCTTATTTTTCGAGTACATTGGATTCAGTAGCCCAGGCACTCCCTGCGTGCTTAAAGTCAGTTGCAGCGACAGCCTTAGCAATCAGACAGAGCGACTCAATTGTATTAGGACATCCATTGACAGTACAAGTTCCACATTCTGTAGAGGTCCTTCTAAACCGAACCCAGACACAACACTTGACTATAGCACGATTGACAGGTTATGAATTGACACTATTCCAGCCTCACATAGAAATCAGACGCTGTAACATTCTAAATCCTGCCACACTGTTACCCTCGATTATAACAGATTCAGGCTCGCATGATTGTATAGAGATCATTAATGCAGTAACAAAGCCCCGACGAGATCTAACAGATGTTCCACTGACCAACCCAGACCTGACACTTTATGTGGACGGTTCATGCATGAGAACGAGTACAGGAGAGTTAGTGGCCGCATACGCAGTAACTACTGAAACCGAAGTCAAAGAAACACATCGTATTGACACACTGTCCGCTCAAGCAGCAGAGCTCATCGCTCTGACCCGAGCCTGTATACTAGCCAAGAACAGAAATGTTAACATATACACTGATTCTCGTTATGCTTTCGGAGTCGTACACGACTTCGGAATGTTATGGCAAGAACGAGGTTTCTTGACTTCCCACGGAGCCAAGATTCAACACGGTCTCCTCATTCAAGCACTGTTAGAAGCAATACATCTGCCTTCGGGCATATCCATCATGAAGTGTAAAGCACATACTAAAGTTACAGACTCTGTTTCCCAGGGTAATGACCTGGCAGATCAAACAGCAAAACATACAGCATTGACTCACACCCAGACAACTGATGTGACAAAGATTATAGTACCGACACATTGTATGACTGTTAAGGATCCCACACTAGATGTAATCGATATTCAGACACATGCCACTACAGATGAAATCAAGAAATGGACTGAACTAGGAGGGATCCAGACAGATCAGGGATGGATGACGAAGGGAAAATCTACATGGTTTCTCCCCGATTCTATGGTTCAAGTCATAATAAATACTGCACATAGTCCCGCCCACCTAGGAGAAAAAGCCATGTTAGACAGTTTACAGAATCTCTGGTACAACAAACATTTACGAGCAGCAGCAAAACAGAAAGTGCGTACTTGCATGATCTGTTGTCAGTTCAATCCAGGTAAAAGCGTCCCTGTAGAGCAAGGTGGATTTCATCCTCCCGATCACCCTTTTGAAGTCCTCCAGATGGATTATATCCAGATGGACCGATGTCGAGGATTCAAGTATGTCCTCGTAGTTGATTGTGCACTTTCCCGTTGGACCGAAGCATATCCAGTCCCAGACTACACTGCTCCGACCACTGCCAGGCAGCTGGTTCGAGAATTCTTCCCACGGTACGGCTTGCCTCGTATCGTGTACTCAGATAACGGACAGCCCTTCTCGTCCGAGCTCATGAAGCAGGTTTCACTCCTGCTAGGATATCAGTGGAAATTCCATTGCGTCCGACATCCCGAGGCAGCTGGCCTTGTAGAAAGGCATAATCAGACACTAAAGAACCGCCTTGCTAAAGTTTGTAAAGAGAAAGGGGTCGACTGGATAGTCGCCCTGCCAGTTGTTTTATTCTATATGAGGATGGTTCCTCATTCGAGATCAGGGCTATCCCCGTATGAGGTGGTTTTTGGCAGGCCACCAAATATGTGGGGGACACCCATGCCTAAGAAAATAACTGATGTTGATTGCAATATGCTGACAGATTACCTTGCCTCCTTGATGTCTGCACTCCAATCATGTCGTTCACAGGTTGCTGCAGCCTTTCCCGACAACACTGATGTAAAGCCACACGATGTCCGTCCAGGGGACACAGTGTTGATCCGCAACTTCGATAGGAGGAGTCCGCTGGAGCCCCGCTGGCAGGAGCCGAAGCTCGTCCTTCTGACCACGAGGACCGCTATCAAGGTTGAAGGCCGCAAGGGGTGGATCCACACGAGTCATATAAAAAAATGCAATGAACTTTTACCCGAAACTGACTCTTCCACCCCCTCAAAGGACTGCCTAGAAACTAGTGACTTTAAAGTTCCCAAAAGAGAGAAAACTCCGCAAGAGGAGTACAAAACTAAATTACGATCTAGCAAGTCAGACAGTTTAATTGTTTAAGTCCTCCCCTAGGTGAATCGGTTAAATTAGTTTCTGACATGTATCCCCTAGATCGAGATAGAGAGAGAGAGAGACGACTCAAGAAACGTGCATATTGTAAATCACTCCGTAGTCACTGTATAGTGACATTATTGATTTTGTTTTTTCTGAGCCTTCTGATTATCGTTGCTAGTATATTGCTGCCTGTATATTACCCTATCTTCAAGCATACACAATCTGCTTACAATGTCTCTGCCGAACATTCTTTTAGCGAATTACCCTTACATGAGTTATCTTACAGACTTGTGCTGCGCAACAATACATTCATTAGTATGTTACATCACTCCCATCAGACTAACAATGCTACCAACTGTTGGATATGTGGCCGACTCCCTCCCTACCAGAAATACAAGGGAGTTCTGCCTCTTTTTCCGTACCCGTTCACTCACAATGGCTCCTGTGGTGCATGGTTCAGATTAATTAATTCTTTAGATTCTGATATTGCTATTTTTGAAGGAAATTGGGTTTGGGGAAACCTGAACTTAGTTTTGCTTAACGTCTGCTACCCTGACAAGAAGGGACTTCCCACTAGGACAGGAACCGATCTAGAAAATGAAGTAATGGTTTAGGTAATTACACAATTAACCTCATGATTCTTACTGTTGAATCCGAAGCTGCACCAGTTCTCCCTGCTATGTCGGTATTACCAGTCACTGGTGATTTATGTCTCAGAAAGAAGGGTTCAGTACACTTAGGTCATAGTAAATGTACCACTGTGGTCGAATTCAGTGATCAGGGCAGATCTACATTTAGGGCTACTCGTCATTCCTACTTTGTTTGTGGCCATACCGCATACATACGCTTACCTCTAGATTGGGATGGTACCTGTTACATTGCCTTCCTTCTGCCCCCTGTTTTCCTAGCTCCTCCTGATTATCACAGAAATACAAATCTAGTGAACAGTAGACTCAGAAGAGATCTCCCGATTGTCGACTATACTGAAACGGCATGGGAGCAATATACAGACTTTAATAAAGGTTTCTTCCCCTACTTAGGTGCTGTTTTCAATAGTAAACTGATACGCAAATTAACTAGAACCCTCGAAGCAGTAGTGAATGAAACTACCTCCGCTCTAGGCAACTTAACAGAAGAGCAGTCCGCCATGCGGGTTGTTGTTCTTCAGAATCGTCTCGTTATTGACGTCATCTTGGCAGATAGAGGCGGAGCTTGTAAGGTCATCGGGTCAAGTTGCTGTGTTTTCATTCCAGAAAACGCGCCAACTGTATATAAAGCTATCACACGTCTTCATAAAATTGCAAGTTTGATACATCAGAATCCAGGCACCTGGACTTGGTCCGGTTGGTTCTGGACAACGTTGACTGCTTGGGGATGGAAGATCCTATCCTTCCTAGGCATTGCCCTTCTCATAGTATTCAGTTGTTGCCTATGTCTACAATGTGGGCCAGCGATTTGCGGTCTGTGCGCCACATCATGTATTCCGCATTCCAGTTTTCATGCCAAACGAGAAAAGAAGAAAGAAGAGCAAATGATGTTACGTGAACAGACTGATCGGTTCATGAGGATCGATATATCATGAAGGGTCCGTAGGGAACAAGGAGGGAATGAGGAAAAATAAATTTTATGGTCAAGAAATGTTCCCTAACGTACCCCACCGTCTCCATGTACGAACTTAAAGTGCATGTAACTTCCCTCCTGTGCCAGCTATGAAGACGCAAACACATTTGCGTCCAACGTTAACATGTCCTCTTTCAGACCCACCCTGAACGGGTTGAATAGTCCGTTTCTAAGTATGCCTTGCCAACGTCTTTTTGTGGTGTACTTTACACGTTTTTCCAGCCCAGGCGAAGTAGGCCCTGAATTCTGCCATCGAGCCTTTTCCTGCCTTCAGACTCTGAAATGCCTCAGCCTGGGCCGGCCTCTGTACCCGTGACCTCTGCCTTACTCCCTGCGCGGCTCACGGCGCTTAGCTCAGCCTGTTGCCTGCCAAGACTGTATTCAACCTTCGAATTATCTGTTCCGCTCCTCGAAAATACATTCCTGCCTACTAGTTTAAGTAAACATCCTTCCAGCTGCAGAGCAAAGGGCCCGGCCTCACTGTCTCCGTCCGAGTAATTCATAGTCTCTGTTACCATGGTAGGCCCATGCCCCCTCGCATCTCATGCAGACACCTAGACGCTTATACACGCACTCACAGTCAGTATAGAATAGCCTCTGTCCGAGAGACCTTTTCCTTCTAGATATTATGGTTCCCAAACATCAGATACCAGATATGATATAGGACGAGTTGATCTGACATGCCAGACTTCTGTCTCTTTCCTCTAGTGTAAATGTCAAGTCCCCTGCACCCTCCAACTTTACGTCAATCACACGTCATGCAGCTGCGCGTGCATCCTAGCTACCGATTCCTGCTGACTCTGCACTATTTCTGTCATAGAGCCACCCACTTCTGACACTTACATGTGACGTTTCTAGAACACACCTCCGTGCACGCCTTAGTTCACGCCTTCTGATTATGTATTGCCAACACGTGTGTATCTTTATCTTGTCTCTCTCAGCTGTTACGCCTTCTGCATTGACTTCTATTGTGTATATTAAGTATAAAAGTAATGTAATGTCAATAAAATATGCTCTATCCCTTCCTGCACCCCAGTGGTGGCAGGAACCCGATATCCAGTACCTGACCCATTCCTTTTAAGGAATAAAACCCCTAAGAACTCTAACACCACGGACTCTGCCTCTTTCTTTCCGATTGAGTTATTTTTGTTTAAGTACTTACCTGCATAGAAATTAAGACGGTAAATCAAATATTTACCACAGCCGCGCTCCTGAGATTGAGTCTCATTCCCTACTAAGTCTATAATGGGGGAAGGTGAAGTGGTTTGATCACGTAGCTGGAAGGGGATGCTGATATCTCCCAGCATTGCTTTCGTAGCTGAGGGATTTTGCGGGGAAATAATTTTATTTACAGAATCTACAGATTCCAGGATATCATCGATCAAAGGAAAAGATAAGGCCGTAGAGTGAAGAGAGGGAAGATCCAGAGGACTAGCCTCCTTTTGTTGGTCTTGAGTGAGTGGATCCAATAGGGTATGTGGAGCACAGGGAAGCGAAACAAAGGATGGAAAAAGGTACGAATCCTGGGAGATGTTAGTAATATCAGGTAAAATAGTACTGGACAGAGGGGGTAATGTTCCAGCAGGTAGGGATAAACGTTTTTCAGTTTGTTTTATGGCTGTTGTCACAGCTCCTATGGTCCTCTGCAGCATGCGATCAATGGCTGTGAGAGTTTGTACAGAGTTTTTCGAAGGTTTTACAGATTTAGCAGGAGGCATGATAAGTGACCCCAATTAGGGCAAAGACTGATAATCCCCAAATAAAAAGATATAAAACAGGGCTTACTGGCTCCGATGAGGTAGGCGAGGACCGATGAGTAGATCTAATACCTAGGGCGAAAAAGGGGTTGCCCAGCCCGGCCTCCTTCGGCCCCCGAACAGCCACAAAACGGCCCGCTCTTTGCCCGGTCTTCGCCCGCGCGCGTCCCGCGTCGCGGGTGAAGTGATAGTGATTATGTGTTTGCCGGCGGTGGGCGTGTCCGCCGGGGGAAGAGGAACCAGCTGAGCAACCTAGAGATTGCTGGTCCTCGCTGTCCCCCGGCTTGCAGATAGTAGTTTTTGCCTTCAGCCCAAGCCTCTGACCCTGGGACTCCAGCTGGGAGCGCTGGGCTGGCTCTGCCGATTGCAGAGCTCGCTCACACCAGCGAGTCCTTGGGGAGGCGGCAGTCAGGGAAAACGAGCAACTTCCAGCTTTAAACGGACCTTGGCTCCGTCCCCAGCGCAGCTAGCGGTGAACTTCTTCAGAAACAAGTGAGTGGCACCCGCGAAGCGGGTGTCACGAAAGATTAAGAGTGGCTCGGGGGTGGGCGTGTCCGTGGGCGTGTCCGCCGGGGGAAGAGGAACCAGCTGAGCAACCTAGAGATTGCTGGTCCTCGCAGTCCCCCGGCTTGCAGATAGTAGTTTTTGCCTTCAGCCCAAGCCTCTGACCCTGGGACTCCAGCTGGGAGCGCTGGGCTGGCTCTGCCGATTGCAGAGCTCGCTCACACCAGCGAGTCCTTGGGGAGGCAGCAGTCAGGGAAAACGAGCAACTTCCAGCTTTAAACGGACCTTGGCTCCGTCCCCAGCGCAGCTAGTGGTGAACTTCTGCAGAAACAAGTGAGTGGCACCCGCGAAGCGGGTGTCACGAAAGGTTAGGAGTGGCTCGGGGGTGGGCGTGTCCGTGGGCGTGTCCGCCGGGGGAAGAGGAACCAGCTGAGCAACCTAGAGATTGCTGGTCCTCGCAGTCCCCCGGCTTGCAGATAGTAGTTTTTGCCTTCAGCCCAAGCCTCTGACCCTGGGACTCCAGCTGGGAGCGCTGGGCTGGCTCTGCCGATTGCAGAGCTCGCTCACACCAGCGAGTCCTTGGGGAGGCGGCAGTCAGGGAAAACGAGCAACTTCCAGCTTTAAACGGACCTTGGCTCCGTCCCCAGCGCAGCTAGCGGTGAACTTCTCTTCTGTTCGAACATGGACGCTCTGGCTTCTGAAACTCCTTTCGAAGGCACTTCAATTGTTCCTTCACGTTCCTGATTCAAAGTCAAGGCCCATTATCAAGCCTTTTTCATATAGATACTGCACTGGCAGAAGGCAGTGGGAAATTTGTACACTTGCTGCATTTCTACGCAGGGGTTATGAACTATTGTTAAATTTCATATTCCTATTCAAACTGCAGTCCCTTTATCAAGCCCTTTTTATTCTATCAACTACCATGGCCGAAGGCAGTAGGAAATTTGAACTCTTGCTGCTTTTCTTAGCTGGGGTTATCGATTATCCTTCTTGGAATACAAATTCAAAGAGCAGGCCCTTTATTGAACCTTCTTGGTAACTATTACTCATGAATGGCAGTGGGTAATTAGTGCACTTCCTGCCATTCATGTATAAACAAAAGCTTAAAAGTCTAACAATATTAAAAAAGAGCCAGTATAGTCTATGGTTATCAAATCTTCTGATTCTTATTGAAATTCAAAGTACAGGCCCTTTATTGAGCCTTCTTGCTAACTACTACCCATGAATGGCAGTGGGTAATTTGGACACTTTCAGCCTTTCATAATTTTTTACATTATTCTTCTACCACTTAATCAACAAATCATCTACAAGTACACAAACCTACTTGCTGCCTTTCTTGGCTATGGTTATCAACTATTCTTCTATTTCATATCTGCATTCAAAGTGCGGGTCCTTTATCGAGCCTTTTTCATGTAGATACTGCACTGCCAGAAGGAAGTGGGAAATTTGCGCACTTACTAGATTTCTTCGCAGAGGCTATGAACTGTTGTTCAATTTCATATTCCTATTCAAGCTGCAGTCTCGTTATCAAG
Organism: Lissotriton vulgaris; assembly: GCF_964263255.1. NCBI lineage: Eukaryota > Metazoa > Chordata > Amphibia > Caudata > Salamandridae > Lissotriton > Lissotriton vulgaris. The sequence continues at coordinate 1,612,435,786 of NC_141689.1, read as the reverse complement.
CCCTTTTTATTCTATCAACTACCCCGGCCGAAGGCAGTAGGAAATTTGAACTGAACTCTTGCTTCCTTTCTTGGCTGGGGATATCAATTATCCTTCTTGTAATACAAATTCAAAGTGCAGGCCCTTTATTAAGTCTTCTTGGTAACTATTACTCGTGAATGGCAGTGGGTAATTTGTGCACTTCCTGCCGTCCATGTATGAACAAAAGCTTAACAAAAGTCTACCAATATTAAAAAAAGAGCCAGTATAGTCTATGGTTATCAAATCTTCTCTTTGTTATTCTAGTTCAAAGTGCAGGCCTTTTACTGAGCCTTCTTGCAAACTACTACCCGTGAATAGCAGTGGCATATTGCACTCTTACAGCCTTTCTTAGTTTTTACATTATTCATGTTCCACTCAATCAACACATTATCTACACGTACACACACCTACTTGCTGCCTTTCTTAACTATGGTTATCAACTCTTCTATTTCATATTCGTATTCAAACTACAAGCCCTTTATCAAGCCTTTTTGTTGTAGTACCCCAGCCGAAGGCAGTCAAAAATTGCACACTTGCTGCCTTTCTTAGATGGGGTTATCAATTGTTCGTAAATTTCATATTCTGATACAAAGTTGTAGCCATTTATTGAGGCTTTTTGTTGTACCTACGACTCTGGCCGAAGGCAGTGAAAATTTACACACTAACTGCCTTTTTTGGCTAGGGGTTATCAATTGTTTGTGAATTTCATATTCTGATACAAACTCGTGCCCTTTAACACTTTTTGTTGTACCTACAACTCAGGCCGAGGCAGTGAAAATTTGCACACTAACTGCCTTTCTTGGCAAGGGGTTATCAATTATTGTTCAATTTCATTTTCTGATTCAAAGTCAAGGACCTTTATCGAATCATTTTATTGTAGCTAATACCCCGGCCGAACAAAGTAGGATATTTTCACACTTGCTGCTTTTCTTCATTGGGGTTGTCAATTATTTTAAAAGTACCTACAAGCTTAGCAACAATTTTTCTTATGGAAACAAATTTCAAACTAATCGTCTCTGTAAAACTTCTTTGACATGTTCAGTCATTTCTCCAATTCTTATTTCTTGTAGAATAGTTCCATATTCAGCATCATTTCCTTATTGCATATTTGTAATACATTCCTTATATAAAAAATATAAACAAATGATAACATTACCAATGCTACATTACATCATGTACTTATACTACCTATGGAGCATAACAAAAAATTACAATACCAGAAGATATCTGGAGAAGCTTGTTGTGAAGACTCTTGAAGAAAATTAAACTTCTCATTATTGATGACATAAGCATGGTATCAAACTTAATGCTTGCCTTTGTGCATTTAAGAATGCTGCAAAGTCTTAAAACAGAGTATGACATATTAGTCTCAATTTATTTAAGGGACAGACAATTGTACTATGTCCTCAGATTCTGTTACCTGTACAAAATAACATTCATCAATGTTTGAGTCGATTAGCACCTTCAATATACATTGCAGACATCAGGGTTCACAACTTCACTTCAGCTTTCCTTCTACATTGAGGACAGCATTGTATTCTTGCTTCCTTTCCTTAAGGCAGAGACAATTATACTGTGTCCTGAGATTCTATTATCTGTGATGAAATGGCATTCGTCGACCATTGTGTCAACAACTGTCTTCAATCCACACTGCGGACAGAAGGATTCACAACTTCAACTCAGCTTTAGAACTAAAATTATCTTCAATATCTGTCCTTACAAAAACCTTTAATATATTCTGCGGTCAGTAAAAATTAAAACTTCATACCAAGAGCTCCACTACTACAGAAAACGTTGAATTCAGCCTAGCTTTATTTAAGGTAGAGACTAATGGATTTTATGTATTCCGATTTTGTAAAAGAATGTCACAAATAGTATTCATCTATAACTGCTCACAAGAGCTTTCAATCTATACTACAGACAGCTCAGTTCACAATTTCAATTCAGCTTTCCTTCTACATTAAAGACACCATTGTATTGAGCTTTACTTTCCTTAAGACAGACACAATTATACTGCATCCACAGATACTGTTAACTTTCACAACTTGCATTGACCAATCTTTCTGTCAACAACTACCTTCAATCTACACTGCGGACAGCTGGGTTCACAACTTCAATTCAGCTTTCCTTCTACATTGAGAACAGCATTGTATTCTTGCTTGCTTTCCTTAAGGCAGAGGCAATTATACTGTGTCCTCAGGTTGTGCAAACAGTGACAAAATCGCTTTCATTGATCTTTGTGTCAACAACTGCCTTCAATCTACACTGCAGACAGCTGGGTTCACAACTTGAATTCAGCTTTCCTTCTACATTAAGGACACCATTGTATTGAATTTTACTTTCCTTAAGGCAGACACAATTATACTGCGTCCACAGATACTGTAAACTTGTACAACTTGCATTGACAGATCTTTCTGTCAACAACTACCTTCAATCTACACTGCGGACAGCTGGTTTCACAACTTAAATTCAGCATTCCGTCTACATTAAGGACAGCATTGTATTCTTCCTTGCTTTCCTTAAGGCAGAGGCAATTATACTGTGTCCTTAGATTCTGTTATCTGTGACTAAATAGCATTCTTCGATCTTTGTCTCAACAACTGCCTTCAATCTACACTGCGGACAGCCGGGTTCACAAATTCAATTCAGCTTTCCTTCTACATTAAAGACACCATTGTATTGAGCTTTACTTTCCTTAAGACAGACACAATTATACTGAGTCCACATATACTCTTAACTTGTACAACTTGCATTGACAGATCTTACTGTCAACAACTACCTTCAATCTACACTCCAGACAGCTGGGTTCACAACTTCAAATCAGCTTTCCTTCTACATAAAGGACAACATTGCATTCAGCCTTCCTTTCATTAAGACAGAGACAATTATACTGTGTCCTCACATTCTGTTGATTGTACAAAATAGCATTCATCTATCTTTGCGTCAACAACTGCCTTCAACCTACACTGCGGACAGCTGCATTCAGACCTTCAATGTAGTTTTCCTTCTCATTAAGAACAGCATTACATTCAACATTGTTTTCCTTATCGCAGATACAATTCTACTCTGTCCTAAGATTCTGTTAACTGTACAAAATACCATTCATCAATGTTTCCATCGATTAGTACCTTCGATCTACATTACAGACAACAGGGTTCACAACTTCAATTCACTTTTCCATGTAAATTTCTCTTCACTATGTGTGCTGAGAACTGCCTTCAATCAATTCTGCGCTCAGTAGAGTTCACAACTAGATACCAAGAGCGCCAGCACTACATAAAACATTCAATACAATCTTGATTTACTTAAAACAAAGACCATTCCACAATATCCTCATATTTTCTTAAACTTTCAACACTAGTAAATTCAGCCTTCATTCACTTAATGCAGACAAAATTCTACTATATGTGTTTCACATTTTGTTTAAATAAGTGACAAAAAACATTCATCTATGTCTGTTAACAACTGCCTTCAATACACCCTGCACAGGGAACATACAAGCTCACCGCCAAAGATACTACTTACTCAGCGCACCATAAATAATCACAAACAAGAGTGAACACTTTTATGTCACAGTGAGACACACTGTCCCTTTTAAATAGAATTGATGCAGAATTCAATCAACAAAAGATATTACTTCAATTACTGTACCTCACCCCAACCACACATCATCACAGGGTACATTCAAACTCAGCGCCAAAGGTATTACAAATCATCACCATGTCACCATATTGAATTAGATGACTTATTTAGAAAAAAATACATCATACTTTTTGAAAATATACTTCAACTTACTTCTGTGAATGGACAACCAATATTTATTAGAAAACTGGATTTTAAAGATTTTCCTACCAATCCGTGCTGCTTGCACCACACATCATCACACACTCCACAGAACTTTGTTGCTTTAGATGCACACTTGCTTCCTTTCTTGGCTGGGACTATCAATTATTCCTCAATTTCATATTCTGATTCAAAGTCAAGGTGCTTTATTAAACCTTTTTGTTGTAGAAGTTTTCACATTTGCAGCCTTTCTTCACTAGAGTTATCAATTATTCTTCTTGAAATTGAAATTTAAACTACAGGCCCTTCATTGACCCTTCTTGTTAACTACTACCAATGAATAGCAGTGGGTAATTTGCACACTTGCGTCCTTTCTTGCATCCTTTCTACCGCACAGTGTGTGTACTTTCTGCACTAGCTTGCCTCCTTATATAAGGTACCCATTTCTCAGGCTCCCACTGCAGAATCCAACACCCCGTCGGTGTAATGGACTGGAAAACTAAAACACCCATTTCCCTTACAAGGAAATAGATAGCTTGCACATCTTCAGCAATTCTTATTTTTCACCTTATTCATATTCCATTCAATCAACATATCATCCACACATACACAAACCTACTTGATGCCTTTCTTCACTGTGGTTATCAACTATTCTTCAATTTCATAATCTGATTCAAATTCGAGGCCTTTTATCGAACCTTTTTGATGTAGCTACAACCCCACCCAAACACAGTTAAAAATGTGCACACTTGCTACTTTACTTGGCTAAGGTTATCAATTATTCTTGGATTTCATGAACTTGATTTATATCAGTTATAGGTTTAGTACAATAACAAAATTAGTCTTACAAGTCCAAAAGAACACTGAATGACAGTCTACACTACAAATATCACAGGTCACAATTTGAACTATTATGTCCCTGAAACATTCATATTTTGACAATGCATTCCATACATGTTCTATCTTTTATTTCAATCGTGATTACAGATGATGCAGTTCACCATTAAATGTACACTGCAGACAGCCGGATGCACAACTTCAATTCAGCTTTCCTTGTACATTAAGTACACCATTGGATCTACCCTTGCTTTCTTAACGTAGAGACAATTGTACTCTGTCCTCAGATTCTGTTAACTGTACAAAATAGCATTTGTTAATATTTGTATCAATTAGTACCTTTGATCTACATTACACACAGTGGAGTTCACAACTTTAATTCAGCTTTCAATGTAAATTTCTCTTCACTATGTGTGCTTAGAAGTGCCTTCAATCAATTCTCCGCTCAGTACAGTTCACAACTAGACACCAAGAGCGCTAGCACTACAGAAAACATTCAATACAATCTTGATTTACTTAAAACACAGACAATTGGTGTAGAAAATGTACAGTGTGAACATTTAGTTATTCTTGTCAATGGCGTTCCTACTAAAAGTAAGAAAATATGGCAAAAATTAGCAGATATTAGAAAAGTGAAAAAGGTAATGTTCTGTTCTATCTGCTAATAAAAAAAATTATATCAAAAAATTGTGTATGTGGGAAAAGAATAAATAACAGTAGAATATACTGACTTCCCATCTGGACACATTGAAAAACTGGATGTTTCCATAACTGAAGAAATCTACGAACATTACAGTATTCATCCACTTCATTCTTTTTTTTATGTATTTATTTTAATTCCACACTTCCAGACACATGATAAATATTTCAAAGTATTACTCTTACAATTAAATTCTGTACATTAGACCCACCATTTAAGAGTGACAACATACAAAAACCAAACATTACATAGCAATTACCTATCAAGAGAGTTAAAACATCAACAAAAAATTAAAGTAGAGTTACAGATATCCTCTATACAAAAGAAGGGGTTAAGCAACACAAATAGGACCCGGGCCCAGCTCTAGTCATGCAAACAATAACCCCATCATTCATCATCAGAGTACCCCCATGATGTACTTTAACTTGAAAATTATCATTTCAAATATCCTTTTGGATCCACAGTTAATCTTGTAATACAAGTCATACCTCCACATATACTTGCATAATAATAATACCCTAAATTGTTTATATGGGCCAAAAAAAGTTCCCAAATCATAAGGCCCAATTTCCGTTTCCTTGCCCCCTTTAATGAATATAAACTACATTCCAAACTAGCTATTCTATACATCTTAGCCCGCCAAACCTCAAATCTTGGAGGTTCAGGGCATAGCCAATCCCCGCTATACATAAGCGGGCTACAGTCATTGCTACAAATAAAAAAAGTCTATGTTGATACATACACCCCCCCTTTGAAATGGCCTGCCCCATCCTTAGAAGCATCAAGGCTGGAGTAATGTGGACAGGCCCCCTAGTATGTCAGATAGAAACTGTTCCATATCTCGTAAAAACAAATGCAATTTAACACAACAACAAAAAAATATGGTCTATATCCGCATTGGGTGCAGCACAACGAAAACATTTACCAGCATAGCGACTACCCCATTTTTTCATCCGTGCGGGTGTATAGTATAACCAAAATAAAGTTTTAAGAAATTGTACTTGTAAGTTTGCTGACATAAGGACTTCACTAGCTCTTATAATTGCTTCATCCATTGAAATATCTATTTTGTTTTCTCCCAGGGTCTCCACCCAATACAACTTATGTCTTTCCAAATCATCATATTTTTGCCAGAACTTAAAATTTTGTACAACCCACCAATTCTACTTTGAGATTTTAAGACTTCCATCAAGAGTTTAGAAATTAACTTCAAATTTCGTTTAACTTAAAAATCCCTAGATTATAAAAACTTAAAAAACTGTGACTGCGATAACCTGTGAGCCTGTGCTAAGATAGCGAACTGTTTAATCAATCCCCTTTGGTCATATAGGTCCCCTAATATATTGATCCCTTTTGTCTGCCAAGCCCTCGCCGCATTATCCCCAAAAATGGATGGAAGCAATTTTCACTGAAAAAAACATAGGTTTCAGCCACGTTATAGTTAGGAATTAGCATTTAAAAACCTTAGAAATTCACTGAAAAAACCATAGGTTTCACACATGTTATAGTTAGCTGGACATTTCACTCATACAAAAGCATTGAAATTTCCCCGTTATAGTTAGTTCAGCTAACTATAACTCGCCTGCTCTCAATGCACTGCTGATGAAGTCACATATTACATCACTCATGACATGGTCAGTGACATCACTGATGACATCTCGAATGACATCACTGATGATATCACTGATGATATCATCCAGTGAATGTGTGTCTTTCTGAAAAATAAATATTTTTTATATATGTATATCTAAAGGTTGACGGAAGAATAAATGGGTAAATAGATGGGTGTTTTGGTAAAATTGTTTGTATAACTGACTTATTAATTGTATCTTAGTGAATACTTGTATTAACGAGTAATGTTTAAATATTTAAATATCTGTATCAGTGTCTCACTTTGTGTATAAGTGTCTGCATGGGTTGGTGGGTAGCTACATGAGTGTGTATATGGGTTATTAGTTTGTTTTTTGAGTATCAATATGAGTGTCTGTATGGTTCGGTGGGGGATATTACTTAGCGTATACATGCATGAACGAGTGACTCACTGTATGTTTTTTGAAGACAGCATGTGTGCTGGACTGCATGGGTGGATGAGTGTGTATATGGGTGTGTTAATGAGTGAATGACTGTCTCAATAGTGTCTTTATTAGTAAGTACATGTGTTTTAAACTAGTATATGTGAGTATTGATGTATATAAGTTATATTATGTGAGAGTGAGAGATTGGAAGAGTTCCTGTATAAATAAGTATGTATTTCTATAAGTGATTGTTTGAGAGAGTAAGTATGTGTACGTTTCTGTAGAAGTAAGTGTAGTGGTGTGTGTATAGCTGTATATGCAAGTAAATGGATGTTTGATAGTTTATTTGCATGTGTGAGTATGTGTGTGAGTAACTCTATGGATGAGTATCGGTGTGTAACAGGATGTATAGGTGTATGAGTACATATGATGAGTGAGTACATGTATGAGTGACTATATAGAACTTTTGGTGAGAGAGTGGATGTGTATGTAGATTTTGGAATTACTGAATAGGTTGTTGTAACTGGCATTGGTATCTCCATTGTTTTGAAATGTTTAGTTTCTATTTTTGAATGTGTGTATCAAAAGATATATTACGCTGAGAGGAGGTCTGCCACTCTTTCACAAGGATGATGTCATCAGTGATGTCATTGAGATGTCATTAGTGATGTCATGAGTAATGTCACTGACCATGTCATGAGTGATGTAATATGTGACGTCGTCAGGAGTGCACTGCAGGCACGCGAGTTATAGTTAGCTGAACTAACTGTAATGGGGGAATTTCAATGGTTTTGTATGAGAGAAATGTCCAGCTAACTATAACATGTGTGAAACCTATGTTTTTTTCAGTGAATTTCTAAGGTTTTTTAAATGCTAATTCTTAACTATAACGTGTCAAAACCTATGTTTTTTCTGTGAATTTCTAAGGTTTTTTAAATGCTAATTCCTAAATATAACATGGCTGAAACCTATGATTTTTTCAGTGAATTTCAAAGGTTTTGTAAATGATAATTTTTAAATGTATTAATTGTTATATTTTTTATACTAATTTACTACATTGTTTTAAAGTATTTATTTATAGATATTTTATTTTTTAAATTACATTCCATATTTTTAATATAAATTGGAAAAAAATGTTTTTAAAAAATATTGAAATTGTAATATATTTTTTATTTTATATATATTTTATATAGCAGGCAATGATATCCTATGGAAAGACATTCAAGTTACTGGTAAGTTCAGTTAAATTTACTTTTCAGGAATAGTAGTGAGCTGAAAGATGCAGCACTGAAGTCTCTCCTGATAACAGGTGAGTAAATCGGAATTCGCAGTTAGGCTGATTTTTGAGGAATTTTTTAAAGTTCCAAAACTCCACACTTAGAAGAATTTCCAAGTGAAACCAGTCAATGTTAGCCTACAGAAGGAAATTCAAGTTACTGTAACTACGATTAGAATTACTTTTCAGGATCAGCAGTGAGCCTAAAGATGCAGCACTGAGGTCTCTCCAGATAACAGGTGAGTAAATCGGAATTTGTAGTTCGGCTGATTTTAGAGGAATTTTTTTAAGTTCCAAAACTCCACACTTAGAAGAATTTCCAAGTGAAACCAGTCAATGTTAGCCTATGGAAGGAAATTCAAGTTACTGTAAGTATGGTTAGATTACTTTCCAGGATCAGTAGTGGGCTGAAAGATGCAGCACTGAGGTCCCTCCTGATAACAGGTGAGTAAATCGGAATTCGTAGTTCAGCTGATTTTTGAGGAATTTTTTAAAGTTCCACAACTCCACACTTAGAAGAATTTCCAAGTGAAACCAGTCAATGTTACCCTATGGAAGGAAATTCAAGTTACGGTAAGTATGGTTAGAATTACTTTTCAGGATCAGTACTGGGCTGAAAGATGCAGCACTGAGGTCTCTCCTGATAATAGTTGAGTAAATCGGAATTCGTTGTTCGGTTGATTTTAGAGGAATATTTTGCTCAATAGTGAAGGAAGGGGCGGGGCCTGAGGTGACATGCGTGCAAACACACCCTGTGGAGCGTTTTAGTTTGGGGAATTAATTCCTCTTCAATCCTGAGGTCCTGTGTGAGCCAACTAGCCCACCAGGTACCTCCAGTATGCGCCAGGGAGCTGCGTTGCAGAGAGGTGTTCAAAGGGCACGTCCCCTTTTTACAACACTCTGCAACGCAGCTCAGTGGTGCCTACTGGAGGTACCTGTTGGGCTAGTTGACCCCTAGGGGACCTCTGGATTGAAAAGGAATTAATTCCCCAACTTAAAACGCTCTCCAGGGCCTGTTTGCAGTCATATCACCTCAAGCCCCCCTTTTTTTCTTTTTTTTTTGGCCCTGGGACCCCATCCCCCAGGGCCTGCCCCCAATTTCATTAATTTTTTTAAATCAGGAAGAGTGCTTTGTGGCCCCCTCTCAAAACCATAGTCCGTCATGGCCCCCCCATATTTTAAATATTAAAGCCCCGGGGAGGTGGCTGTCCCCAGGGATTGTGGGGGGGGGCTTGAGCCCCCCACACATGTTTTTTTAATGGTATTTTGAAAATAAGCCCTGGGCGGTGGCAGTCCCCAGGGCTGCGGGGGGCCATGAGCCCCCTCATACTTCATACTAAAGCCCTGGGGGTTGGCAGTCCCTTGTGTTCGGGGGCCTTAGAGGCCCCCATATATATACAATTAAGCTCCAGGGGGTGGTGGTCCCTGGGGCAGCGGGGGGCTGTGTGCCCCCGCTGTAATACGTACTTTGCCCTGGGGGTGACGGTCCCCGCGGCAGTGTGGGGGGGGATTGGGCCCCCCATACTTTACTTATGTAAAGCCTCAGGGATTTGGCCCCCGGGGGCTAATTTACATAAAAGCGCAGGAGCCGTGCTTTGTTTTTTTTTTTATCGGCAGGGTACGCGTTGGTCTTTGTGAGACCCCTAAGGAGGCCTAGATGGTCAGGGTGTTTCTACCCTGCCCCCTTTTTCGCATTTTTCACGTTACTTTTTCTGTTTTGTTGTGCCTCAGTTCTACCGAGGCACAAGATGGCTGCCAACACTTCCTGGTTTGGAGTGTTGACAGCCAATTAGCATAAAGCTCGTGCTCGGGAGGATACGCCCATGGTACTTCGTCTATAGATATATCTATGATTTTCCTTTTTGATTTTCTCAGGAAATACTGAACGAATTTACACCATTTAACAAAAAGCGTAATCTCCCAACCAAACTCTACTTTTTTGCCAAATTTGGTGTAATTCCGTTCAGCAGTTCGAGCTGTAGCTATGTCTAAAGGTCCCTATGGAAAATTGCATGGGGAAAACATGTTTTGGGACCACCCTTTTTTCTCAGCTCCCACTAGACAAACCACCCGGAATCTTTCAGGTTAGGAGCGGAGCGGAGAGCCCCATCTTCTGCGAGAATTTCACGAAGATTCGTCGACGGGCGCCAAAGTTATTCCAAATAGAATGTTGCGGATTTACTATGGAAACTAGGTCCTAACTATAACTACCTACTGGCGACTGCCAATAGGTTATGGAAATTCCACACTCCACTCCAGTAGCGCCCATCCCAGACACATCATTGATAATATCCCATACGGTAAGCTACTCCGTCTAAAGAGAATCTGCAGCACAGACCAAGAGTTGGCCACATGCACTACTGAGGCCCTTACCAGGTTCAAAGAAAGAGGGTATAGCGACAGGATCCTTAAACAAGCAGTGAATAAGATGAAAGATAGATCTAGGGAATCTCTTCTTAATTCACCAGGGATTCCTGCCTCAGAATCAACCAACTCGGAACTTGATTCCATTCCAAGGTTCATTACCATGTTCAGTTGCCAGGAAAGAAAGATCAGGGCCATCCTCACTAAAAATTGGCCCATCTTACTCACTGATAGTGTCTTGACACCACAACTTCCTAGCTGTCCCACTGTCACATATCGCAGGGGTCACTCTATGCGCACACATATTTCCCATTCACCACCCCATTTAGTCCTACTATGGTTCCTATTCAAGGAAGTTACAATTGCAAGACCGATTATGCTGTCTGTGTTCTGACATGCACCTGTGGCTTGAGAGACGTTGGGAGTACCAAGCTGCAGGTGCATGTCAGAATTCTACAGCATCTTCGGGAAATTGTTAACAATGACAGCACATATCCTGTTGCGAGACATTTTAAACTGGTCCATAATAACAACTTGTAATGTCTCAATTATTATGTCATCAGTGATGTCATTTGAGATGTCATCAGTGATGTCATGAGTGATGTCACTGACCATGTCATGAGTGATGTAATATGTGACGTCATCAGCAGTGCATTGCGGGCGCGCAAGTTATAGTTAGCTGAACTAACTATAAGGGGGAATTTCAAAGTTTTTGTCTGAGTAAAATGACCAGCTAAATATAACTGGTGGGAAACCTACGTTTTTTTCAGTGAATTTCAAAGGTTTTTAAAATGCTAATTCCTAACTATAACGTGTGTGAAACCTATGGTTTTTTCAGTGTATTTGCAAGGTTTTTTAAATGCTAATTCCTAACTATAACGTGGCTGAAACCTATGGTTTTTTCAGTGAATTTCAAAGGTTTTTTAAATGGTAATTCCTAACTATAATGTGGCTGAAACCTATGGTTTTTTTCAGTGAATTTCAATGGTTTTGTAAATGATAATTTTTAAATATATTACTTGTTATATTTTTTATACTACATTATTTTAAATTATTTATTTTTAGATATTTTATTTTTTAAATTACATTACATATTTTTAATATAAATTGAAAACAAATGTTTTTATACCTCTCTGCAATGCAGCCCCCTGGCGTGTTTGCAGAGGGGGAACTAATTCCCCTTGCATACTAGGGGTCCCTGGGGGCCAACTAGCCCACCTGAAACCTCCAGTATCCGCCAGGGGGCTGCATTGCAGAAAGGTGTACTGAGGCTATGCCCCTTTTTACACCTCTATGCAACGCAGCCCCCTGGCGCGTTTGCAGAGGGGGAACTAATTCCCCTTGCATACTGGGGGTCCCTGGGGGCCAACTAGCCCACCTGGAACCTCCAGTATACGCCAGGGGGCTGCGCTGCTTTGCCCCGGGGAGGTGGCAGTCCCCGGGGCAGTGTGGGAAGATTGGGGACCCCCCACACTTCTTTATCACTATGCCCCCACAATTTGGTCCCCCCGGGGGGTAATTTGAAAAAAACAGACCAGGTTTTAAAAAAAATATTGGGGGGCCTTGGGTGTCCTTGTGGGACCCCCTGAGCAGGCATAGGGGGTCAGGGTGCTTCTACCCTGCCTCCTTTTTGAGTTCTACACATTTGTTTTTCTGCTTTCTTGTGCCTCGGTCTACCGAGCACAAGATAGCTGCCAACACTTCCTGGTTTGAAGTGTTGACAGCCAATGAGCATGCAGCTTTCTCGGGAAGGTACGCGTACCGTATGCATACCGTAGAAAACCCACCTCCACTAAAACACTGTTGCATGCCAAAAGTTTTCACCCTGTGAACTTAAAAAGCAGTATTCCATATAGAGAATGTTTATGAACAAAACGCAATTGTAGTAATGAGGTAGAGTTAAAAGCCCAAATGAAGGTTCTGAAGCAAAGGTTTAAAACACAGAAATATCCGGACGAATGGATTGATCAAGCAATCCTCAAAGCAGATCAAAAGAAATGAGAAGATATCTTATTTGAGAAAAAAGTTACTAAAAAGAATAATGATTCCCCAAGAAAGCCAGATTTGTGACCACATATAGTGTTCAACATGAGAAATTGAGAGGCACTCTGAATAAACACTGGCAAGTGATCAAAAAAGAACCTATTCTAGGAAAATCAGTCCCCTGGAGACCACAAATTACTTTCAGGAAGGTAAAATCATTTAAATAAGCCCTAGTCAGAAATATCTTAAAGAAACCTCGCCCGAAAAGCGCTTGGTTAACTATATGCCAAGGCTTTGTGAAGTGTGTCAAGTGTAAAGCTTGTAAACACGGCATTAACACTGAGACATACCAGACAGGCTTAATTAAGCATCCCAAAAAGATTAGAGGCAAATATAACTGCAAAACAGATTTTGCTGTCTACGTGCTCTGGTGCCCTTGTGGTCTTGAGTACGTAGGCAGCACAATCTTGGAGGTACATAAAAGAGTCCTCCAACACCTGAGAGCTGTAAAAAATGGTGATAGAACGTATCCCGTTGCCCGTCATTTTGAAAAAGTTCCATGACAAAAGTGTACAAGGGTTAACGTACTATGTGATTGATGCGGTAGAAAAGAATCCGAGGGGTGGAAATCGAGAAAAAAAGTTGAGGAGACTTGAGTCACGTTACACCATAGAACTGAACACGAAACAGTCAGGAGGTTTGAGCATGGAAGAAGACCTGTATACACATTTATAGAGTAGTAATAGGTTCTAGTTGGTAAAATATGAGAATATTTAGAACATGAGCAATGAAATGTTTTTAATTCACGTACTATGTTGTTTGTTTGTTAGTTTGAAGCTCCTTTAATTGATATATTAGAAAAGAATGCCATGAGCCCACTTGGGCTATATTGACGTATATGTAACGTATATGGACATAATGCCCATTGGGGCTAAATCATGTATAACATGTATTGGCATTATGCAAAAAATGCACAATAAAAGGTTAAATATGTTATTTGCATTTAAGCACCAATCAATGACATATAAAATCAAATTATGGAGTCACATTAGATATAGTGATTCATATGCCTATTAGAAACCAGAAAAAATGGTACAAACTACGAGTCTTTTCACTAATGCACTGATGTTGTAGTGTGTTTTAATGAAATCACGTGTGAATTGTATTTAAAATAGCCGCAAATTTTTAAAATCTCTTTGTCGGTGAATAAGGGTGCAACGCACTTGAAACGCATCTGACAGCGGCTGAGGAATACATTTCTCAAAGAAAACCACACACGGCTTAATTTCCTTTCTTGGATTTAAATGGAAGGTTTGGTGTTTTGATAATTATATAAATAAATATATATATAAATATATATATATATATATATATATATATATATATATATATATATATATATATATATATATATATATATATATATATATATATATTACCTACTGGCGGTCGCCAGTAGGTAAATATAGTTAGGATTTTTTCCCTATGGGATTTCTGAAAATTCTATGCCTAATAACTTTGGCGTTTGTGGACGGAATTGGCTGAAATTTTCAGGAAAATGGCACATTTTGTTTCTGAGCAGCCCCTGAAAATTTGGGGGGGGTTCGGCAAGGGGGGCCGAGAAAAAAGGGGGTCCCAAAACGCGTTTTTCCCATGTTAATTTCCATAGGGCGGTTGGCCTCACTTTTAGCCCGAACGGCTGAATGGATTTGCACGAAACTTGGCAAAATTGTAGGGACTGTTAGCCCGATGTGCCTTTGCTAGGTCTCAATATATGTGCTCCAGTGGATTTTGAGAAATTAACGTTCAAAAAAAGATATATATCTGTAACAGCGCTCCGGGTAGCGCTCCGGTTCGCGTACTTTTCGCGTAACGGAACTTTGCGATGCGAAGCTGATTGGCTCTCTGGTGTCTGTCAACATTCTAAACAGTCCGGAGCGGCCGCCATCTTGTCTCTCGGTAGGATCGAGAGACAAGAGGAGGCCAAAACAAAGGGGGAAATTACCATAAGGGGGCATAGTAGATCCTCGTTGACCCCCTAGGTTTTATGTGGAGGTTTTAAAAGGGCCCAGCAGGGCAAAAAATATATATATTTTTTTTTTGCGTGGTGAGCGCCTAGTCCGCGAACCGGAAAGCGTTCTGGGCAGCGTACTATAAGGATAAAAGAATGATAGACTTTTCAAATACTGTATGTTAATTGTTTGTTGTTTTTGTTGATTTTTTTTTGTTTTCTTTATTTTTAAAGCATTTTTTTTTATTTTGATTGTGTTTCATAATTCATTAAACTTTCTAACATCTCATTGTCAGAAATTTCAAAATTGTCATTGAATATATTTTGTAGTCTATGAGGGTGTAAAATGTCCTCATTTTTAAGCAGGTTATCCACTGCTTCCACACATTGTAGTAGTTCCTGGTCCCTACTTTCATCCATAAATTCATTTTGATTTTCATCAATGTTTCCTTGGCTGCTCTCTTGCAGTACAATTTTAAATTGAACTTGCTGCTCGCCTTCCATTTTGCCTGAAATTTGGATTAAAAAAGTATATATTAGTAGAGATAGGGCACTGTTGGGATTATTTTAGATAGGCAGTTTTTATCAGTGAATTTATCTTTTGGCAGTGTATAGTATCAGAGTGGAAATAGGACTATAAAAAAGTGTATGTGATTTAACCAAGAGAAGCCTAACTCCATCCATAACTATAACAGAGAAGTCTATCTAAATCTATAACTACTACAGAGGGATAGTATATAACTATCAGAAAAAGTCTACCATATTAAGTTATAGTGCACAATATACTTCAGTTTTAAAAATAACAACTTACCTTCACAAACAAGTTGAAGTGTTTAGTAACTATTCAAATGTAATGTACAACAAGAAGTAGCAGTCAAAATGGCTGTGTTTTCTTCTCTTCCTTTATATATATTCAGGTATATAACCAATCAAATGTCAGGTAATAAAAGTAGAAAATGAAAGTAACATTTTCATTGGTTGTCAATTCCAACACTTCAGATGTGTTTTGTGAAGTAATTTACCTCACGGTATTTAGAGAGGTCTACAGGCTTAATGGCTAAATGGAATTTCAATCAAATTTGTGAAAATGAAAGGGATTGTTATGTAGTATGAGCTAATGTATATTTGGTGAGAGTGTCTCCAGTCGTTTTTCTGTGAATTACTTTCCCACCTTTTTTATTGGACCGCTTCCCGGTATGCGTCCCGGTCCGCGAACCAGCAGCGTAACGGGAGTCCACCATTTTGTGTTTCGGTCGAATTAAGATACAAGATGGAGGGCAAATAATGTTCAGAATGGGTAGAAGGGGGCACGGCAGATGTATCTTGACCCCCTAGGTTTTCTGAGGGTGGCTGAGGAGGACCATATGTGCGGGGAAAAAACATTTTTTTTAGAAATTTTGCGCGGATAGCTTCCAGTTCGCGTACCGGGTAGCGCTCTTTGAGCGAAGTTTGTTGAAAATTAGAGAAAAAAGTTAGAGAAAAATAATAATTGTGAGTGATCAGATGTAGGGTAGCTCTGAGAAGAGCTTTTGGGTTTATGGTACATTTTGGTACTTATAAGTAGGTACCAATGCACAGTCTTAAATTCAAAATGAAAATTCTGTTGCCCTCATCTGAGAAGTGAACTCCATCTCCTCTGTAGATATCTTGCATGTAGTAACGCAAGTTATTGTTGTACAAGGAGCCCATTCCATGGTCTCTCATGTAAGCTGAAACAGATTTGTTTACATGCTTCCTCGCTTTCTCAATTTGTGGACAAAATTGGTTGGACCACCTCCATTTCTGTCTTTGGCATATATTGGAATATACCAAGGCAGTTTGAGGAAAAAGTGCCATTAATTGCTCAAAGGTGTCCTTTAAAAGCATTTCCAGACCTACCCCAGTCAAAGTGCCCAAATCATTACCTCCACAGTGCACAATTAACAGGTCAGGTTTTGGCAAATGCATAAAGGTTTTCACCAATGGTATCAATTGGTGACATTTTAATACTCTTTGGCCCAGCCACTTAATTTCCACATCTTATAAATTGAGGTTAGGTAAATTTCTGTTCTCAGCATACCTTTGAGCCCAGTAGATGTAACTATGTCCAACAATCCAGACATTAAACATGGTGAGAGAAGGTTGGGCTGCAGTCAGATGAAGTGTGGTAATGAAAGGGCAGTTGAAACAGTAGGAGTTTGTAAAGAAAAAAAACTGTGGATTTCCAGTTCTAATGATTCATTAGCAGTGATTGGTGCATTTCCATTTCTGAAAACAGAAAGTTAGGGTGCATGGATGTGTTCTTTGAAAGATGTAATTTGAATGGTCAAGGAAAAAACATTTAATGAAAGATTGCACTGGATACGCAGGTGCACTGAGAGTTCAGAGTTCAATTGAAACATTGTTGTGTGAACTTGCAAACATGAGAGGTCTTTCAAGAGGTGGTTGCTAAGCAAAAAAGGCAGAGAGGGTAGAGGGGGGAAGGGTTTGATTTGAAAAAAGTGAGGGAAGAGTTATGATTGGCTAACATGAGAGATATGTGTAATGAATATCAGCATTTCTGTGCTTTCTATAGCTGCAGACTCTGGAGTGCATCCTCTCTGTTCTGCTGAAGACAATTTGGAGTATTTCTGAGACTGTTTTGAAACTCAAAAAGTATTTGCTAAGGTGAGAAAAGATTTATTTATTTTAGATAGAGAATAGTATGATTTAAGGAGAAAATGATAAAGAAAGCTGTGTTTTTAAAATGTGGCTTTGTCTCAAGTGATATACAAATAGATTTTGTTTCTTTGAGAAATTGTAATTGCATATTCGGTGTAGCATTCTGGCATGCAGTAACACAAGTTATTGTTGTACATGGAGCCCATTCCATGGTCTCTCATGTAAGCTGAAACAGATATGTTGTGTTTAAAAACGATTTTTGAAAACAATTACATTTCTGGATATGTACTGCTAGAGCTTCATAGGTTGTTTGGGTCATATTTATAAGGCATTTGAGTGTCTATGATGTTATTTTTCCCTTTTTAAATGGAAAGCGTTCTTCATGGGGCAAGTTTCTTGTAAATACGCTCCCACCTGTGCTTGGCAAATTTAGATTTTGATTATGGGAGTTACATAGCCATGTTAAAAATGTCCCAAAAATGGTGCAAGGGCATTCAAAAAAACGCTTTCATGTGTCTCAAGGACATTTTTAGTCATTTCCTCTTGAATGTAGGTATACAATTGATTTATATGCTGTGTTTAAAAACGATTTTTTGAAATCAATTACATTTCTGGATATGTACTGCTAGAGCTTCGTAGGTTGTTTGGGTCATATTTATAAGGCATTTGAGTGTCTATGATGTTATTTTTCCCTTTTTAAATGGAAAGCGTTCTTCATGGGGCAAGTTTCTTGTAAATACGCTCCCACCTGTGCTTGGCAAATTTAGATTTTGATTATGGGAGTTACATAGCCATGTTAATAATGTCCCAAAAATGGTGCAAGGGCATTCAAAAAAACGCTTTCATGTGTCTCAAGGACATTTTCAGTCATTTCCTCTTGAATGTAGGTATACAATTGATTTATATGCTGTGTTTAAAAATGATTTTTTGAAATCAATTACATTTCTGGATATGTACTGCTAGAGTTTCATAGGTTGTTTGGGCCATATTTATAAAGCATTTGAGTGTCTATGATGTTATTTTTCCCTTTTTAAATGGAAAGCGTTCTTCATGGGGCAAGTTTCTTGTAAATACGCTCCCACCTGTGCTTGGCAAATTTAGATTTTGATTATGGGAGTTACATAGCCATGTTAAAAATGTCCCAAAAATTGTGCAAGGGCATTCAAAAAAACGCTTTCATGTGTCTCAAGGACATTTACAGTCATTTCCAACTGAATGTAGGTATACAATTGATTTATATGTTGTGTTTAAAAACGATTTTTGAAATCAATTACATTTCTGGATATGTACTGCTAGAGCTTTATAGGTTGTTTGGGCCATATTTATAAGGCATTTGAGTGTCTATGATGTTATTTTTCCCTTTTTAAATGGAAAGCGTTCTTCATGGGGCAAGTTTCTTGTAAATACGCTCCCACCTGTGCTTGGCAAATTTAGATTTTGATTATGGGAGTTACATAGCCATGTTAATAATGTCCCAAAAATGGTGCAAGGGCATTCAAAAAAACGCTTTCATGTGTCTCAAGGACATTTTCAGTCATTTCCTCTTGAATGTAGGTATACAATTGATTTATATGCTGTGTTTAAAAACGATTTTTTGAAATCAATTACATTTCTGGATATGTACTGCTAGAGTTTCATAGGTTGTTTGGGCCATATTTATAAAGCATTTGAGTGTCTATGATGTTATTTTTCCCTTTTTAAATGGAAAGCGTTCTTCATGGGGCAAGTTTCTTGTAAATACGCTCCCACCTGTGCTTGGCAAATTTAGATTTTGATTATGGGAGTTACATAGCCATGTTAAAAATGTCCCAAAAATTGTGCAAGGGCATTCAAAAAAACGCTTTCATGTGTCTCAAGGACATTTACAGTCATTTCCAACTGAATGTAGGTATACAATTGATTTATATGTTGTGTTTAAAAACGATTTTTGAAATCAATTACATTTCTGGATATGTACTGCTAGAGCTTTATAGGTTGTTTGGGCCATATTTATAAGGCATTTGAGTGTCTATGATGTTATTTTTCCCTTTTTAAATGGAAAGCGTTCTTCATGGGGCAAGTTTCTTGTAAATACGCTCCCACCTGTGCTTGGCAAATTTAGATTTTGATTATGGGAGTAACATAGCCATGTTCAAAATGACCCAAAAATGGTGCAAGGGCAATCAAAAAAGCGCTTTCATGTGTATTAAGGACATTTTAAGTCAATGAGGAAACACAGGTGATGTAATTCTGAAATGAGGAAAAGAAACTTCACATTTTTCAATTACATCACTAGTGTTTCCTAAGTTTATGAATGACATTGTGCAGATGAAGTTTAGGTGTGACCACAGATTCAAAAGAGGTCTGCCCTTTGTTCAAGAGTGAAGTGGACATGACTTTCTTCATTGGTAGGCCTTCACATGTATTATCTCCTTTGTTTTCTTCAACAAACGAAAATCTCATCTGCAACCATGTGTTGGCCTCACCTCAAACAAACAAAACAGGTGATGGACCGAATGTGGATCAATGACACACATTCACCCCAGTCCAAAGATCTGGGCCCAAACAAACCTCTAGATAGGCCACACCTTATCGTCATCCTGAATCAATCATTTAAAATGTTAGGGAGAGATTTATGATAGGTGTATGCCTGTTTTGTACCACTGTGTGTCACTTTTGTGACGCAGTGGTGGTGCAAAAGATTTGCTATGTTAAATAATAAGTAGGGTGTTAAGTTTTTGATGACTGTTATTCATTTACTGTTTGGTAATAGTGGTTAATAACATTTTTTATTATATTTTTCCACAGATTCAACTGCAGATCATTTCAAAATTTGAAAAATGCCAACTAAGAATCGAATTAGAAAGGCTAGAAAACGTCAAAGACAGCAAGATCATCTATTATTGCAGCAGTCCTCTCCCCAAAAAACTTGTGAAATCACCAAGAAAGCTCCGGGTAAGAGCACGAAATCATTCATAAGAAATATTTGTAGTAAAAAAAGTATTTCTCCCAAAAATGTTTCAGTCCAGAAAAAGAAAAGCAATTTAAATGGAAAGGAAAGACCAATCAAAAATGTTACTGCTAGAGCAAGAGATAACTCTGTGCATGATAGTAGAAGGAAACAACAGTTTAGGGACATTCGAAAATGAATGTTCCGCAACAGGATAATAGTTAATTTATTAAAAAATATTAAGAAAGGCCAACAGAAAGTGCCATTTTAGAAGAAGAAGAAAAATGTAGAGAAAATTATTGATCATGCTTTCGAAATTAAGCGAAAGTTGTTTATTTTGATAATCAATAGAATTAGGAAACTAAACAAGGTAATTTCTGATTTCAAATCAAATAGTAGATGGAAGAGAGTAGTAAATCATAGTAACTTTTGTGAAGTTTTTTCCGGAGAATGGATGCATAGTTCAAGTTGTGAGGCATTTTTTAATGAGGAGAGTTATTTTCAGGATAATGATTTGGTGTTTGCAGTTGACACCAGTGGTCGAGCTTATGAAGTGAAGGATGGTTGTCCAGTTGAAAAAGAAAAACTTGTGACAACAGAGACAGACGAGGTGTTAGGTAATGAGGTTTTAGGAAGACGTCCTAAGGGTCCTGTGTACATTTGGAAGTGTAGTTCTATTTGCAGTGTGCGACAGGTTTCCATCAATTTGTTTTGTGATTTTATACGGACATTTAATAAGAAAAGTTTGAAGCAGGAAATGAAGTTGTTGCAAGATTTAGATCCTTGCAGAGTAAGACAAATGACAGGTTTGCGTGGTCATTCACTGGCTTGTCTTTCCAGGAGAGTATGCCAGAGTGTTTTTCATCATTTCAGGATGCTAGCAGTGCATCATAATAAAGTGAGAAAATTAGTGAGAATGTTGTATTATGCTAAGAATCCAGCAATTATGCTTAAACAATTATGTGCTGCTCTTTTGCATGGTTCTGAAATAGATGTCAAGAATATTTGTGAAGAAATTGAGTTTTCTTACTTTGGAAGTAAAGATGAGAATGTTCAAATTGACCCAGAAGTAGAGGGTAATGTTGAAGATAATGTACAGGTTTCTAGTACAGATAAATTTCAGAAGGAAATTGCCACGTTTCAGATGAAATCAAGTGAGAGGCCTAATTTCACTTGTGTGTGTTGTCGACGCACTTATTATAAGAATCAGACTTAGTTAGTGGATTTATATGCAAAAAGTGAAAGGGAAAATAATAGTGAATGGAAGGATTTTGCCACATACTTGATGGTAGAAAATTATTTTGATTTGGGATCGGATCAACGTGTGTGTACTTATTGTTGTAACAAATTAAACCAAAACCAGATGCCTGCTAGGGCGGTTCATAATAATCTGGAATTGGTTGAGGTTCCTTCTGAATTGAAGGATTTAAATACTTATGAATCTATTTTGATTCAAAGTATCCATCCCTTTCAGGCTATTGTAAGAATGGAGCCAAAGACAGGGAAGTTGCCTCCATCAGATTTACAGAGAGGATTAAAGGGAAGAGTTGTTTATTTGCCTCTAGATTTGAACAAAAACATTAACACAATTGGAGTAGAAAAAGTGGAAGAGGAACCTCTGGTTATCTTGGTTAATGGGGTTCCGACAAAGAATAAGAAAATATGGCAAGATTTAGTGGATGTTAGGAAAGTCAAAAAGGCAACATTGTATTTGAAGAAAAATAATAAGTACTATAAGAATGTATATGTTGCAGAAGAGGAAGTAAGTGATGAAGAGGATAGCGATTTGTGTGCTGGCCAAATTGAGAAAGTAGAGGCCTCTAAAAGTGAAGAAATATATGAACATTATAGTGTTCATCCTTTGCATTCCAAGGAAGTCATGGGGAATGCAATCGAGTTGTTTCAAATGAAACAAGCCAAAGGGAGTCCCATTAGTGTTTGGGAGGAAAGTTTGGAAGCTCGGTGTTTCCCACAGCTATTTCCAACAGGTCAAGGAGGAAGATATGATGAGCGACCTCATCAAATTCCTGCGTCTGAATACCGGACTTTACGATTGTATGCAGAAGATCCTAGGTTTTGTCAATGCATTCCCTATTTTTTTCATCTCCTGTTTGAAAGCGATCTGTCTGGACTGTCATATGCAGTGAACCACATCTTAAAAAGTGGTATACAGATGCGAAACATCTCGGCAAGTGACTTTATGCATAAAGTCAATGTCCAAGACAGTATTTTGGATTCTCACATAATTAATCTCATGGCGTGTCAGCGTGGTACTAATGAGTACTGGTACCGTCGTCATGGTGATTTAAAATGTATGCTGAGGAACTTAGGAACTCCAACATGGTTCCTCACTCTGAGCTGTGCCGAGTATGGCTGGGAAGACTTACTTGAATTTCTACGAGAGGCAAATGGAAATATTGAAAACATTGAATTCAAGACACCTGGAGAACTGGGTTCTTTGGATCCAGTGAATGTATGCAGGTACTTCAATCATAGATTTGAAGCTATGTTGTCTTTCATCACAAATAGGAAGAATCCACCTCTTGGAGAGGTGTTGGATTTCTTCTGGAGAAAGGAGTACCAAGCAAGAGGTGCTCCTCATATACATATGTTGCTGTGGATCAAGGATGCACCTAAATTTGGAACAGATCCGGATGACTTAGTGATGAATTTCATAGAACAGTATTCTACGTGTGCTGTTCCAAATGCAACGGAGAAGAAAAGCCTAAGAGAACAAGTTCTACGTTTCCAAAGCCATCGTTGTGGAAAGTACTGTCGTCGTAAATTCAGAAACAAGGACAAGTTCTACACCAAATGTCGTTTCAACTTTCCACGACCGGTGATTTCTAAAGGAAGAGTGAACAGTTTGATGTCTTCGCTGCGACATAATGTGACGAGGAAATCACCCAAAAATACATACAATTTGAAAAGGAATGAAGAGTCCAAGTACATCAACGACTACAACCCAGTGATTTTGTCCATGTGGAATGCTAACATGGATATACAGTTTGTGGCTGACAACTGTATGGCTGTGGCTCGGTATGTGACATCTTACATCACCAAAAAAGAAAAGACAGAATTGAAGGATATGTGGGAGGACATTTCCCATGAAAAGAGCCTCAGCAAGAAGTTGTACAGTTTCAGTCTGAAGATGTTGTCGCATCGAGAAATCGGAGCTTACGAATGTTCTGACCGGTTGTCTTCAGCAAGTCTCTATGCCAAATCCAGGAGTATCGTTTGGGCGAATCTTGGTCTTGCTGCAACGCAAAATCGAGTTCTAAAACCTGTCCGGGAAATTGAGTATTTGGCAGAAAAGGAACCAAACAGTACCGACATTTTGAAGACCAACATGTTGTATACATATTATCCAAATCGAAGCAGTCACCTTGAGAATGTTTGTCTATATGAGGTTCTACAAAATTATATATTCAAGAGGAACATCAAAGAAGATATTGAGAAAGGAGTGTATGCTGTAATTGGAAGTGAGGGATGTCTGGTCAAGCAAAGAAAATGCCAATTAGTAAACCATCAGAAATTGAGTGGCGAATCTCCAGAAAAAAAGGAGTTTTTCTATTTAGCACTTTTGCAACTTTTCAAGCCTTGGCGTGCAGAAGAGGAACTGCTTGGAGATTTCCTCTGTTACGAAGACTCTTTCACTGCTGCTAAGGAGACCATAGAATGTCCTGCTTTTCCCAAATATCAAGAAATGTTGACTTTGGAAATTGAGCAGGAAGCAACGATTGCAGCCGAGATTGCCAGAGACAGTTCTCAGGACAGTCAGAGTTCTGTTTCATTGAGTCAGGATCCACTAGGAGGACCTATTATCGAAAATGAAGCTGCCACTGCTATGAATGAAGTGGAAAGAGCCATGGCACATGCTCAGGAGGATGCGGTTAACTTAGAAGACTTGGAAAAACAACTCAACGTTGAGCAGAGGAAAATATATGATGAAGTTACCAAGCAAATTGATCATGGATTAAGTCATGAGAAGAAAGAGTGCTCATGTACGTCGTTGAAGCCTGTCCGACTGTACGTGAGTGGAGAAGCGGGAACTGGAAAAAGTTTCCTTATTAAAGCAATTTCTTGTTATTTGCAGGAAAGGACTGAGTCATCGCTGTCTTGTGTTTTTACCGCTCCTACTGGACTGGCAGCACATAACATTAAAGGTATTACTTTGCATCGTCTACTGATGCTGCCAGTGGAGCATGACAACAAATTACAATACCACAAGTTATCTGGGGATGCTTGTTGTGAAGTTTCAAGAGTCTTGAGGAAAATGAAACTTCTTATCATTGACGAAGTAAGCATGGTTTCCAATGTCATGCTTGCCTTTGTGCATTTGAGAATGCAAGAAGTTCTTAAAACTGAGTATGATGTGTTATTTGGTGGCAAACACATCATTGTTTTCGGAGATCTTCTGCAGCTGACACCAGTAAAAGGACAACCTGTGTTCAAAATACTCACGCATGAAGATACCAGGAAGTGCCTAGGGAGCATTGGCAACGTCAATATATGGTTAAACTTCAATTATGCTGAACTGCATGAAAATATGCGTCAGGCAAAGGATGAAGATTACAAGAATATTCTACAAGATATTAGAATTGGAAAAGTGACCGAGCATGAGAAGGAAGCTTTAAATGCACGATTACTGTCAAATTTATATCCAGAACAAGACATTGTGCCTGAGAATATTTTTCAGAAAATTACTGAGAAGAAATCCGGAATATGTTTGATGCCAACTCTTGCAGAATGTGCCATCTTCAACAACAAAATGTTGAATTTAGAAAAGCAAGAGATTGTGAAACTTGAAGCTATTGACAGAATAGAGCATATGGGATCAACAATTATTTTGTCTGAGAATTTGAAATCAAAATTGGATTCATTAGAGAAGACTATATCTAAAACTGCGGGTTTTGAAAAGACTTTGAATGTGTGTTTAAATTGCTGAATCATTTTGAGAAGGAATTTACATGTTGAAAGAGGTCTGGTAAATGGATCAATGGGTAATGTTGTTGATTTTGAGAAATACAGAAGTAGAGATGGTATTGAATTTTTAAAAATTAAATTTGATGGCATTGAGGAAGTACAGCTAATTGGTCGTTGTTCTGCTAGGTTTTTGCTTGTTAAAGACTTAAACAGTTCGCCGTAAACAGTTTCCTGTTTGCTTGGCATATGCGGTGACAATCCATAAATCGCAAGGTTTAAGTGTAGATAGTGCATTGGTGAATATTGGCAGTTCTGTGTTCAAAGAGGGTATGGCATATGTGGCATTGTCATGAGTTAGAACTTTATCGGGATTGTACTTGATTGATTGTGATGTCACAAACATTTGTGCGGATCTAGATTGTGTTAAGGAATACAATAGGTTAAGAAGAGAGTATGCGCCACATTTGCCTCAATATCCTTTGTTTGAGAAACGTGTGGTAGGCCGTAAACGAAGAAATATCACTAATAGTAGGGAGGTTGTAGCAAAAAGCCGAAAAGTCGATGAACCGAAAATTGTAAGCAGAAAGAAAACGTATTCTGTTGAAGATGTTGTCGGTTTTCAATTTGAAAACAGTTCTGGTGTCAATTGCAATGCAAATGTAGTGGTTAATGTTCTCTTTTCACTAGAGACTTTAAAAGAACAGATTGTGTTCAATTCGGAACAAAGTTTATGCTGTTTGTTGAATTCTGTGTTAGAGAAATGTAGCACTGATCGAACAAAAGTAGAAAGTGTGTCTGAAGTTCGTTATCTGTTAGATGAATGTTCAGGTCAAACAGACTTCTCTGAAAATAATCAGCAGGATTGTCAGGAGTTTTTAATGTATATGCTTGATGTTTTGCAAGATGAGGGTGTAGATGTAGATCACCTGTTTGGGCTTTCTTATCAATGGCAGCATGACTGCGAGAACTGTATGGTATCAAGTACTACTAGTGTAGACTCAGAAAGATTTATATATTTAACTTTGCCAGACAGTAAATCAGTCTCCTTTAATAAGCTAGTAAATGCAGCGGATCACAACATGGAGTGTAGCCAATGTAAATCTGAAATGATGTCAACATT
This sequence comes from Lissotriton vulgaris, assembly GCF_964263255.1. Taxonomy (NCBI): domain Eukaryota; kingdom Metazoa; phylum Chordata; class Amphibia; order Caudata; family Salamandridae; genus Lissotriton; species Lissotriton vulgaris. Next base: position 1,612,409,181 of record NC_141689.1, on the reverse strand, counting down.
ATTTATACGAAGATATGGCCAGTATGTCATTTTAATGATCCAACGATGTAGGCCTGATGGATCAAAATTGTCAACTTTAATAAAAAATGTTGTTGCTTCTCAGCTGTCAATATCAGGAAGGACTTTTGTAACTGTAGCAATTATCTATCACGATGGTCCTTCAACAACATCAGGACATTACACAGCTTATTTAAAGTCTAGAAACGGCTGGTCATTCTGCAACGATTCTGTTGTAACTTAAAAAAAAAAATTGCCGTTTGACCTTAAAAATTCTTACCTGGTGTTTTTAAAACCAAAATTTTAAGGAAAGAATCTCGGGATTTCCTCTGAGGAATTGCAAAAGGTTCATGAAGTAGAGGGAATGTAAGTCTGCAATGCTGTCTAGATTATTGGTCCAAAACTTTTAATTATAATGTCAATTTAAAAATCCAACTATATAAACCTGATGCAAGTAAGTCTTCTTCATAGTAAGCAGTATCAGTGTCATAGGAAAAGTAGAACATGAGTGAGAAAGAAGGGTAAGATATTAGTAGTCCAGGATTGTGAAAGTAATCTTAAATGTTTTCTTTTTGAAAGTTGCGAAAATAGAAAATGACGGGATTTCATTATAAGAATTACAAGAGTTGTAAAACGCTGCAACATGATTTGGCCAAGTGGAAACATGTGGTAGAATGTGAGAAGTCTTTTATTGTATGTAACATATTTTTCAAAACGATGGAGGTTTTCTTTCAGAAAGTGGCGGGCTGAAAATATTTATAGCACAACAGAGTGTACGCTGTTCATAGGACATCCTTCGACGTTATGGAAAGTAAGTTAATTTTAAGGAGTTTTGAATTCAGATTTCTTAGGTTGTATGGGTTTTTTAAACACAATCATTTTGATTGTGTTTTTTTTCCCCCCGCTGTTACATGATGAATACCTTCAAGTCACTGATTTAAGTGAAATTTGATACATTCTGAGAACAGCAAAAATAAACCATTTAACATGTATAATTAATGTTCTACTTTTTGTACTTATGATATACATTTAGAAATGTGAGGTAGATATGGAGAAACTGAGGCTTCTGTAAGTGTCAAAGTTAATGCTTACAGTGCTGCACTTCTGGGTACTGTTTTTTTTGAAAACTGAATAGGCCTCACCTCAAAGAAACCTCTGGAAAGGACACATCTTATTTGCATCCTGAAACAATCATTTAAAATGTTAGACACAATTTTATGAAGGCTTTACATCTCTTTTGCGCTGCTATTGCATCACTATTGTGAGACATCAGCAGTGCAAAAGATGCACCATGTTCCAAAATAGGCCTCACTTTTTCAGCATCAAGATACTGTTTGTTTAAAATATATATCTTTAGGATTGTGTAGGGGACGTAGAGAAGCAGAGGCTTCTGTAAATGTCAAAGTTGTTGAAAAACTGTTTGTTCTTGAACCTTTTCCCTTGTCTTTTCTAATTTTTAAATACATGTTTTAATATTTTTGAAATGTTTGTTCTCTCTTTTACAGATTGAAAGTATGAAAAAAGAATTGAAAAAGTTAGCAAGAATTATAAGGTAAATGTTTTCTACTCTTTCTACCCGCAATCCACTGCTGATGATGTCACTGACCATGTCATGAATGATGTAATAAGTGGACATGACTTACTTCATTGGTAGGCCTTCACATGTATTAATGCATACACTGCTGCACTTCTGGGTACTGTTTCATATGCTGGACTACATCTGCACTATGAGATACCTAAGCAAAGGCAACACAGGTGATGTGATTGTGAAATGAGCAAAAGAAACTCCACGTTTTTCAATTACATTACTTGTGTTTTCTAAGTTTACGAATGACATTGTGCAGATGAAGTTTAGGTCTGTCTATGGACACAGAAGAGGTCTGGCCGTTGTTCAAGAGTGAAGTGGACATGTTTTACTTCAATGGTAGGCCTTCACATGTATTATCTCCTCTGTATTCTTCAACAAGCATAAATTTGATATGCAACCCTGAGTAGGCCTCACCTTAAACAAACTTTTGGAGAGGCCACACCTTATCGTCATCCTGAATCAATCATTTAATCTATCACATTTAACATCTATTAGTTCTACTGCTTCATTTCTTTAATCCTTACTTTCCTGCGTTTGCTACTTCCCTCATTCCTTTCTCTATTACTTAATTATTCTACTCCTTCCAGTATTTTTCTCAGTCCCTCTCTTCTCATACTTCTTCATTCTTATTCACTCATTCTGTCTCTATTAATGTTACTGTTTCTGAATGATCTCCAAAAAACTTTTAAAACAAGAACAGTAAGTATAAGGGAAGGAAACAGACAGTTATGTTACAAGAAAGTCAGCTATAGGGAGTAAACAAAAGATACTGTTACCCGCAATCCACTGCTGATCATGTCACATATTACATCATTCTTGACATGGTCAGTGACATCATCAGCAGTGGATTGCGAGTAACAGTATCTTTTGTTTACTCCCTATAGCTGTCTTTCTTGTAACATAACTGTCTGTTTCCTTCCCTTATACTTACTGTTCTTTTTTTAAAAAAAAATTTTTGGTTCGCTCCCGGTTCGCGTACCGGAGTGCGAACCGGGAAGCGAACTAAAAGAAATAGAGGTTGGCAGAGTTTCAAAAATTCTACCAATTTTTTTATAATGGGGAGGTAGTTCTGAAAAGAACTTTTTTTTGTTTTTGTTGTTTTAAATTTTTTTTATTATTTTTCTGAACATTTTTTTTATTTTTTTTGTATTTTCTGAACATTTTGATATTTTTTTGTTTTTTTGGGGAGAGGGGTGAAACAAAAACGATTCATTGAAAAGGGCTCAACAGGAGCAACGAAAAAAAGAAGAATTTCTTGTTTGGGGCGTTTCGGGCAAACATGATTATTAATAGCTTTCATAATTAGAGTAATGCTACTTTCTCTGTAGCAAATGAGTTGGTTACAGCGCACGCACACTTGCTTCACTTCCCCAAAGTTCATTTGAATGTTTGGGACCATCTCCCTCGCCTCTGGTCCCGACACTTCTTGAAAAACCGATCTTCTTGCCATCGCAGGGGGATTTTGTTGCTCATCACGTAGCTGGGCAGCACTATAGTTGTTTGGGTGCCACCTACTCATATGCCTATGCATAGTGTAATTGCCGTAGCTGTATTTTTTATCAGTCCCCCTTGACAGTCTATCATCGCATATACGGCAAAACACATATCTTGCATTCACTTTTTTTTGCCCCTCAGGAAATTTAAAAAATTGCCAAATGTAGTTCTCTTTTCGATTATACCTCCTGGGCTCCTCTGGCAAAAACTCTGGCTCTTCCTGCTCTTCCTCCTCTTCCTGATCTTCCTCTTCTTGTTGTATGATTACTTCAGCAGGTGGTCCTCTCTTCCTTGGATCTGGTGGAGGTGGTGGGTTAGAACCAGCTGAAGCTACTAATGAAGCCATATCACAATGTTAATAAAGGGTCTTTCTCTCACCAAGATGAAAGTCAGAGTGAGGAAAGAAGGAGGGGTTTTCATCATTTGGGAAAAGTATAAGTTCTAAACCAATGAAAAGTGTTAATTTTAGATCACATGACCTAGTATTACATCATTCGGAAACTAAAAGTGAAATGAACCAATGAAAAGTGTTATTACCGAGTCACATGACCTGCTGTGTTTACGTTTCGCGCTTTGCTCCGCTTTCCGGTCCGCTTCCGGGTCCGCTAACTTGGCGCGTCAAATGACGTATTACGCGACAACGCAAAACGTCATTCTAACGTAACAGTTACGCTAAAGGAACGTTTACCGGTTCGCGGACCGAGTCACAGCTTTAAATTGAGCTAACGGGAAGCTGACCGGTTCGCGGACTGGGAGCGAAACAAAAAAAAAATTTAAAAAAATTGTATAAAAAACATGTAAAATATATTTTAAGATTTAAAGAAGAATACATTTTACAGCTACAGATATTAGCTTTTAAAAACAATTGAAATTCACTTAAAAAACCATAGGTTATAGACCATATATAGTTAGGAATTAGCATTTACAAAACCTTGAAAATTCACTGAAAAAACCATAGGTTATAGACCATATATAGTTAGGAATTAGCATTTACAAAACCTTATTTTACTCATACAAAACCATTGAAATTCCATATATAGTTAGTTGCACTAACTATATATCGCGCACCCGCAATCCACTGCTGATGATGTCACATATTACATCATTCATGACATGGTCAGTGACATCACTGATGACATCACTGATGACATCTCAAATGACATCACAGATGACATATCAAATGACATCACTGATGACATCACTGATGACATCTCAAATGACATCACTGGTGACATCACTGATGATATCATTCATGTGATAATACGATGAACCTCTTCCGACTCTAATATAACCTTAGATACAATCAGTGTAAACAGACACTCACAGACTGTCACTCATCCATGGAGTTACTCACACACCTAGTCAGTCATGCAAAGAATCAATCACACCTCCATTTCCTCAACTATACAGTTATACACACCCTACTTATTCAAACATATACTAACACATATTTACTCTCTTATACAATCCCTGATACAAGTTCACAATGATCCATACAGCCACTCACACATTCACTGGCTCTTATGCACAGTTATTTATATATGTCAACTCTCACATGTACTGTGTTTTACATATGTACTTACTTTGACATGTAGCACTGAGACATCCATTCACTCACCAATACACTCATGCACACAGTCAACCGCCCATACAGCTATTTCCACATGCTCTTTTGAACCCATACATCTAGTGAATCAACTGCTCACACATCTATGCACAGAGTCATACACCTCCCAGCCACCCACACACACACTCAGTCTCCCAAAGAAATACTTGGGCAACCTATCAATAACCCATATAGTTACTCATATAGCTACTTATCAACACATGCAGCAGTTTACAGAACAACAGACATAATGATGCACAAATTAAGACAGTTTAGTCACTAACCCATGCACTCAGTGGGACACATTTAATCACTCACTCATACAGTCAGTCATGCACCTACTAAATCCTTCATCCAGACACTTATACATCCACTCATTCTTCAATATGTAAGACATATTTTTACTTTACAGAAACATACAGTCACTGGATGTTGTCATCAGTGATGTCATCAGTGATGTCATTTGGGATGTCATCAGTGATGTCATCAGTGATGTCACTGACCATGTCATGAATGATGTAATATGTGACATCATCAGCAGTGGATTGCGGGTGCGCGATATATAGTTAGTGCAACTAACTATATATGGAATTTCAATGGTTTTGTGTGAGTAAAATAAGGTTTTGTAAATGCTAATTCCTAACTATATATGGTCTATAACCTATGGTTTTTTCAGTGAATTTTCAAGGTTTTGTAAATGCTAATTCCTAACTATATATGGTCTATAACCTATGGTTTTTTAAGTGAATATATATATATATATATATATATATATATATATATATATATATATATATATATATATATATATATATATATATATATATATATATATATATATATATATATATATATATTTTTTATATATTTACATATTTATATGCTAATCCCTAACTATATATGGTCTATAACCTATGGTTTTTTCAGTGAATATATATATATATATATATATATATATATATATATATATATATATATATATATTCACTGAAAAAACCATAGGTTTCACACCAGTTATAGTTAGGAATTAGCATTTAAAAAACCTATTAAATTCACTGACAAAACCAGTTATAGTTAGCTGGAAATTTTACTGACATAAAACCATTGAAATTCCCACGTTATAGTTAGTTGGACTCACTATAACTTGCGCGCCTGCAATGCACTGCTGATGACGTCACATATTACATCACTCATGACATGGTCAGTGACATCACTCATGACATCACTGATGACACCATCCAGTGAATGTGTGTCTTTCTGAAAAATAAATTTGTTTTATATATGTATTTGTAAAGGTCGATGGAAGAATAAATGTTTAAAAAAGTGTGTAAATGGATGTTTTTTTTAAAAAAAATTGGTTGGTTAACTGGCTTATTAAGTGTATCTTAGTGAATACATATATTAGCGAGTATTGTTTAAATATTTAAATGTTTGTATCAGTGTTTCTCTTTGTGTATAAGTGGCTGCAGGGGTTGGTGACTGACTCACTGTTTGTATGTGTTTTGAAGACAGCATATGTGCAGGACTGTATGGGTGGACGAGTGTGTATATGTGTGTGTTAGTGAGTGAATGACTGTCTCACTAGTGTCTTCATTAGTAACGACATATGTTTTAATCTAGTATATGTGAGTATTGATGTATATAAGTGAGTATAGTATATATAGTGAGAGATTGTAGGAGTTCCTGTTTAAATAAGTATGTGTTTCTATAAGTGATTGTTTAAGAGAGTAAGTATGTGTAAGTTTCCTTAGAAGTAAGGTGGTATTGTGTGTATAAATGTATATGCAAATAAATGGATGTTCAATAGTTTATGTGCATGTGTGAGTATGTGTGTGAGTAACTTTTGGATGACTGCTGATGTGTAACAGGATGTATAGGTGTATCACTACATATGATGAGTGAGTATATATATGAGTGACTATATAGAACTGTTGGTGAATGAGTGGATGAGTATATAGATGGTGGAATTACTGAATTGGTTGTTGTTACTGGTTTGGGTATCTCAATTTTTTTGAAAATGTTTGTTTCTATTTTTGAATATGTGTTTCAAGCGTTACATTACACTGAAATTAGGTCTGTCACTCTGTCACAAGGATGGTGTCATCAGTGATGTCATGAGTGATGTCACTGACCATGTCATGAGTGATGTAATATGTGACGTCATCAGCAGTGCATTGCAGGCGCGCAAGTTATAGTGAGTCCAACTAACTATAACGTGGGAATTTCAATGGTTTTATGTCAGTAAAATTTCCAGCTAACTATAACTGGTTTTGTCAGTGAATTTAATAGGTTTTTTAAATGCTAATTCCTAACTATAACTGGTGTGAAACCTATGGTTTTTTCAGTGAATTTCAAAGGTTTTTTAAATGCTAATTCCTAACTATAACTGGTGTGAAACCTATGGTTTTTTCAGTGAATTTCAAAGGTTTTTTTAATGCTAATTCCTAACTATATAAGACCTGAAAGCCCACCAGGAATCTCCAGTATGCGCCAGGGGACTGCATTGCAGAGAGGTGTAATGAAGCCACAACCCTTTTTACACCTCTCTGCAACGCAGCCCCCGTGCATGTTTGAAGAGGGGAAACTAATTCCCCTTGCATACTGGGGGCCCCTGGGGGCCAATTAGCCCACCTGGAACCTCCAGTATGCGCCTTGGGCTGCATTGCAGAGGTGTAATGAGACTATGCCCCTTGTTACAACTCTCTGCAACGCAGCCCACTGCCGCGTTTGCAGAGGGGGAACTAATTCCCCTTGCATACTGGGGGTCCCTGGGGTCAACTAGTCCACCAGGAGCCTCCAGTATGCGCGAGGGAGCTGCATTGCAGAGAAGTGTAATGAGGCCACACCCTTGTTACACCTCTCTGCAATGCAGGCCACTGGCGCGTTTGCAGAGGGGGGACTAATTCCCCTTGCATACTGGGGGTCCCTGGATCATATCTGCCCAAACACCGATATTCTGAACGATTGTAAATGACTTTTCTTGAGAAACATTTGGATTTGGATTATCATGTCCTATACTTTGGAATTTTTGAAAGACTGACTTTGAGGATGCTATAAATTACTCAAGTCTGCCCGAATTGTGTGGGTAAAATTGATACCTAGTCACTTTTAATAAGAATATACTTATGTCTCGTCTAACATTTGGAAGAAATATCTAGTTATATGACAACGGGATACCGACATAACTTGAAGGAAATAAGAACGCCCTGAAGAAGTTCTGTTGTACAGAACGAAACGTTTCGGCTGGCCGTGGTACATAAACTTAAGGAAAATAAAAGCATTTGAATATACACCAAGATTCAGCGCTTCAATAAGTACTCTAAGTGATATGATTTGATTGGACTCATTGTGAAAGTGGTGCTGTGCCAAACTTTGGAATATTCTCCACTACTCTCTACTACTTACTCTCTCCTACTCTCTACTACTCACTCTCTACTGCTCTCTACTACTCACTCTACTACTTACTCTCTACTACTCTCTACTACTCACTCTCTACTACTCACTCTCTACTACTCTCTACTACTCACTCTACTATTCACTCTACTACTCTCTACTACTCACTCTGCTACTCTCTCTACTGCTCTCTACTACTCTCTACTACTCACTCTCTACTCTCTATTACTCACTCTCTACTCTCTACCTCTCTCTTCTTCTCTCTCTACTAATCTCTACCTCTCTACCGCTACCTCTCTACCTCTTTACCTCTACACCTCTACCTCTCTACCTCTCTCTACACGCACACATATAGACATATATGCATATATATATGTGCATATGCATTTATATATATGTATGTGTATGTATAAAAAAAACAACTAAACATTTTTTTCTAAACAGCTACTTTTAAAACTGTCATTCTTTTTCCCCATGGTACGCTCCCCGGTACGCTCCCCGGTGCGCGTACCGGGCGCTCCCCCCGCGAAAATCAAAATTTTTTTTTTTATTTTTTTGCCCCGCGGGGCCCTTTTATGGCCCCCACATCAAACCTAGGGGGTCAAGGGGGGTCTACTCTGCCCCCTTATGGTCATTTCCCTCTTTGTTTTGGCCACCTCTCGTGTCTCGATCCTACCGAGACACAAGATGGCGGCCGCTCCGGACTGTTTAGAATGTTTACAGACACCCCAGAGCCAATCAGCTTTCTGCGCGCAAGTCGCGTGGCGCGCCCGGTGCGCGTACCGGTGCGCGTACCGGAGCGCTGCTATAGATATATATATTTTTTTGAACCTTAATTACTCAAAATCCACTGGAGCACATATCTTGAGACATAGCAAAGGCACATCGGGCTACCAGTCCCTACAATTTTGCCAAGTTTGGTGGAAATCCATTCAGCCGTTCGGGCTAAAAGTGAAATCGACCGCCCTATGGAAATTAACATGGGGAAAACGCGTTTTGGGACCCCCCTTTTATCTCGGCCCCCGCTTGACGAATCCCCCCCAAACTTTCAGGGAAGGACCGGAACGCCGCGAGGCCATTTTGAGGAAATTTTCAGGCAGATTCGTCAACCGGCGCCAAAGTTATTCCAAATAAAATTTTGAGATTTAACATTGAAAAAAATCCTAACTATAACTACCTACTGGCGACCGCCAGTAGGTAATATATATATATATATATATATATATATATATATTTATTAATGCTCCAAAACACCAGTAACACGAGTCATTCCAGCAGCGGGTGCTGTTTCCGCGGTGGTGCCCCGCGATAACAATGTTTGCTCCAAATTCCCCAAATAATACCCAGCCGGGTTAGAAGGGTTAGAAGAATACAGCACTCTCGGGGTTCCAGTTCTCAGCAAAAGTTTATTACCAAAACAAACGCGTTTTGGGAGGAACTCCCTTCGTCAGTGTTTACACACGAACGCGCTGCGCAGCGTCATTATGTTGGTTCACTGTGGGTGATGGAAACAAACATAGGACTACTATAAACATTCATGTTTACGCGCCATCTTAAATGTGCAAGTTATTGTTTCAAACGACTGTATAAATATTGTTCATTGTTCAGTCATATATCTCACCTCACCATAATCACGCCGCGTATCGGCTCCACGCACACAGATCATGCGTACAAATAAAACAATGTCCATATTGTGGTTGTTATCTTGCCGTGTATCGGCAATTGCAGCCAATTAGGCCGCCAAAAACCCAGGTTAATAGAATATGTCCAGATAGACCCATAATACTACATGATCTCAATACTATACTGACACTGTCTTATATCATTTCAAATAGTACCCTTAGAGACAATTTAAGATAACAACCACAATATGGACATTGTTTAATTTGCACGCATGATCTGTGTGCGTGGAGCGATGTCGTGAGGGTTTTCTCACATCGTTTCTCAGGAGAATTATGTCCATGCGACCTATATACACGAGACACTGTATATGTCAAAACAGAGTGCAAATTGTACTTTTGCCGATACACGGCGTGATTATGGTGGGGTGAGATATATGACTGAACAATGAACAATATTCATACAGTCATTTGAAACAATAACATGCACATTCAAAGATGGAGCATAAACATGAATGTTTATAGTAGTCCTATGTTTGTTTCCATCACCCACAGTGAACCAACATAATGGCGCCGCGCAGCGCGTTCGTGTGTAAACATTGATGAATGGAGTTCCTCCCGAAACGCGTTTGTTTTGGTAAGAAACTTTTGCTGAGAACTGGAACCCAGAGAGTGCTGTATTCTTCTAACCCGGCTGGCTATTATTTGGGGAATTTGGAGCAAACATTGTTATCGCGGGGCACCACCCCGGAAAGAGCACCCGCTGCTGGAGTGACTCGAGTTACTGGTGTTTTGGAGCATTAATAAATACGAACGAGTGAACCGTCGCCCACGTGGATGCCAAAGCAGGACGGAAGATCGTTCTTCTTCTCGGACCCACAGTCGATCGGACAGCTAGGAAGTGCAGGAGTTCGTAAAAGAGCCGCAAACAGCACGCAGTAAGCCTGCATCTCTATTCTACCTTCCTAGTGGTTCGGAGTTGATAACTGTTCAAGCGGCGCAGCAAGGGGCTTCCATAGTAATTCAGCATTATAAAGGAGTGGCATTCCGGGATCGGGAAGCCATAAGACAAACCATTACAACATGTTTAACATGTCAGAACGCAGAGACGCGGCTGGGGATATCTTTAAAAACAAGAATCCTGACATTTCTAAACCACCTCCAAAGGTCAACATGGAGTTAACGAATACATTGACCACCCAGTTTCAGAAATTGGAAAAACTTTATGAGAGAGAACTGCGCAAATGGTGGGAGGGGACATCTTTCCAAGGGTACATTGAGGTACAAAGGGTGCCTAGAGGACTACGGATTTTTACTGTCCCTGCATATGAAAATCCTGATCCCCTCCTGCTGGAAACATGGGCCACACACATAGCCCATTCATGCAAAGGGATGCTTGAAATCTTAGTCCAGTTTGCAGGGAGTGACCGGGACAAGGTGGTAAAGGAGATTGAGGAGATGGAAGAAGAACTCTCAAAGAATCCAGACAAAGATGAACAGGAACAACTAAGGGCAGTAATGAAAAAGAGATTACAGAAATATGAAATGAAGATCAAAATGAGGAAGCAAGAAAAATTTGACCGGGATGAACGGGATTATGCGTTGGGCAGGGTCTTGACCTTTTCCAAAAAATACAATCAGCCACGGAAAGATCTGGCAAAGAAAAATCAGATGCCGGGAGCAGTACCAGAATCAAGAGTCGAAACTTCTGACTCGGATGCTACCGCAAGTGAGGTGTCGGGTGATGAAACAACAGGCCCCTTGGCTGCGGCTACCAAGACTCCTTTTCAGCAGGAGCTCAAAGTAATCAGGGAGGCTGGCTGAGAGACGGCCGAAACAAACCCCCGGAAGGGGTAGGCAAGCCAGACGTGGCGGTTGGAAAGGGAAGAGGCAGCGGGCAAACCAATACGGCATCAAGAGTGACAAGAAGTCAGAGAAGAGGGCAGTGGTAACTCAACCTGACCACCTAACCATTGTAAATTTGTCCCGCAGACCGTTAACATCCACAGAAGAATCTGTTCTAAAACTGGGACTTACATTTTGTCCTAATGTGAACATGGAATATACCCAGACTAGGATTGATCTTTACAAATTTTTTCGTAAGATCAAACTACATAAATTCTTTAAGGTTAAACCTACTGCCAAAGAAGTTAAACATCTGAGAAACAACAAAAAGGATACTGACCTTTTAAACGTCAATGATTTGACCGCATGTGAAGTATTGCAAAATCTCCGATTAGAGAGTAACATGGAAACAAGTTGCTATAAACACTCTCAAACAGAGACTAGCCAACATTGAAATTGATCAGGAAGCACCCAAAAGTGGGTTGAAATTAACATCAACATTTGTCCCACAAATTACTATGGATGCTATTGATACGTTTTCTGAAGCAGTCATCAGGGATCTGATGAATATGAGAACAGAACAAACTTCCCAACGGAAATTTTCCAACATTTCAAAAGAACAGAGAATGGCTATAAAAAAACTATCGGAGGACAATTCCATCGTATGCAAACCCTCCGATAAAGGAGGAAACATTGTCATCATGTCAAGAAAACAATATGTGACAGAAGCCATGCGGCAACTACAGGACGGGACCTGCTATGCAATAATAACTAAGAAAGACTATCTTGAGAGCATTGATATGCTATATGACCTTTTGAAGAAATGGCATGGCAAGCAGATGATAGAACTGGAAGAATATTTATTTCTAAAAACTGTAAATCCAATTCTGCCCACTTTTTATCACCTGCCTAAGGTTCATAAAAACATTGACAATCCCCCAGGAAGACCAATCATTTCCTCTATTGGGGGATTAACTGAGAATCTTTTCACATTTTTGGACCAATACTGTTTTGAGTTTGTACTTTCATTGAAGTCGTACATTAGAGATACATCAGACTTCATTGAAAAAATTGAGAACTTAAACTGGCAACCTACTTATGTACTGCTGACTCTCGACATAACGAGTTTCTACACGTGCATTGAACACAAAAAGGGCCTACATGCCGTAAAATACTTCTTGAACAAAAAACCATTAAAATATGCCATTCACAATAAGATGTTGTTGGAACTAATTAATTTTTGTTTACATCATAACATCTTTCTTTTTCAGGATGATATATACAGGCAGTGGACTGGTACGGCGATGGGGTCCTGCTTCGCCCCCAGCTACGCGAACTTGTTCGTTGGCTGGTGGGAGGAGCAGGTAGCCTGGGCCCCTGAGAATGCCACATGGAACAACAAGGTGGTGGCTTGGTGCAGGTATATTGACGACCTGTTCCTAGTATGGGATGGGTCGGTGGCAGAGGCCAGTGAGTACATATGATTGCTAAATAACAACGACTGCAACCTAAGATTTACGGGGGAAGTTAGTCAAGAAAAGGTCAATTATCTAGACCTTCAAGTGAGCGCAAGGGCTGGTAAGATCCGTACCCTACTATATCGTAAGCCCACGGCAGGAAATAGCGTGTTACACGCTTCTAGCAGCCACCCCCGGAGACTCATAAAAAGCATCCCGTATGGGGAATTTCCTAGGTTAAGATACAATTGTACTCTAGAGGAAGACTTTGAAAAGGCAGCCAGTGAAAGTATGGATAGATTCTCTGACAGAGGATACAAACGGAATCTTCTGAATGATGCCTTGAACAGAGTGAGGAAATTGCCCCCTCTTTGCTCTCTTTGAGAAAAAGTCACGCCCAAATACTGATTGTAAATTCCGCATGATTACCCCCTATTCAGCCAACTCCTTCAGATTAAGATCTATCATGACCAAACACTGGCATATGTTAAAAACTGACCACATTGTTGGTCCCGATATACCGGTTGCCCCATTGATCACCTTTAAAAAGGCGAGATTTTTACGTGATTATATGGTTCAAAGCCATTTAAATCCTATACGTAAGATCAGGGAACATTGAAAGATGCCAAGGGCTTCTTCCCCTGTGGGAAGTGTAAAGCCTGTGCATCCAGTAAACGAACCTTAACATTTGATGTAAGGAGCTGTAAGGGTGGAAAGAGAATAAACAAATTCATGTCCTGCCACACAGACCATGTGGTTTACTGTTTGATGTGTCCTTGCCAATTAAAATATATTGGCAGCACCATCAATCCAGTTAAAACTGAGGGTGCTAGAACACATGCGAGCAATCTCAAACAGAGATTTTTCTTATCCGGTCGCTCAGCATTTTGCAATAAAGCATAACAGCAATAGGGATCTCCTGAGATTTTTCTGTTTGGACTTTGTCCCTGAAAGCCCACGAGGGGGTAATAAACTACAGACACTCAGGAGACTAGAGTCTCGATATATAATTGATTTAGAGACCAAAGCACCGGGAAGCCTGAATATGGGTGAGGAAATTTAATCTCACTTGGGATAATTTAGAAATTAACAATTGGAACGTGATGAACTCTGAAATGTGGTGATATATTTGTGACAAATCTTTTTGCAGCAGTGATTTATTCCTGAATAATGTTTGCTGAAGGAATAATTTGTATTTTTGAAAGATTGATGTATTCGATATGAAGGTTTAAATTGTCTCTAAGGGTACTATTTGAAATGATATAAGACAGTGTCAGTATAGTGTTGAGATCATGTAGTATTATGGGTCTATCTGGACATATTCTATTAACCTGGGTTTTTGGCGGCCTAATTGGCTGCAATTGCCGATACACGGCAAGATAACAACCACAATATGGACATTTTTTTATTTGTACGCATGATCTGTGTGCGTGGAGCGATGTCGTGAGGGTTTTCTGACATTGTTTCTCAGGAGAATTATGTCCATGTGACCTATATACACTAGACACTGTATATGTGAAAACAGAGTGCAAATTGTACTTTAGCCGATACACGGCGTGATTATGGTGGGGTGAGATATATGAACAATGAACAATATTCATACAGTCGTTTGAAACAATAACATGCACATTTAAAGATGGCGCGTAAACAAAAATGTTTATAGTAGTCCTATGTTTGTTTCCATCACCCACAGTGAACAAACATAAAGGCGCCGCGCAGCGTGTTCGTGTGTAAACACTGACGAAGGGAGTTCCTCCCAAAACGCGTTTGTTTTGGTAATAAACTTTTGCTGAGAACTGAAACCCCGAGAGTGCTGTATTCTTCTAACCCGGCTGGGTATTATTTGGGGAATTTGGAGCATTTTACTCATACAAAACCATTGAACTTCGCCCGTTATAGTTAGTTGTACTCACTATAACTTGCGCACCCGCAATCCACTGCTGATGATGTCACATATTACATCATTCATGACATGGTCAGTGACATCACTGATGACATCACTGATGACATCATCCAGTGAATGTGATTTGCTTTGATATTTAAATATGTATTATAAATACACTACTTTGCATTGAAGAATGAGTGGATATATAAATATAAATGTGTGGATGGTGGATTTAGTAACAGTGTCATTGATTGTTTCCTTGACTAATTTGTAGAGTCTCACTATATATAATGTGTAGTTACTAAGCTGTGTGAAAGTCTTTGTTGCTTTGTCTTAATTGCTATGTTAAAGACTATATTTGTTATTGGTTTCCTAACTGAGTATTTATATGGGTAAATGAACGTCTATGTGGTTTATTGGGGGGTGTGTGATTGCCAGAAAATGTGTGAATAGTTCATTCAGTAGGTATATGAGGTTAAGACTACATGTTATAACAGTTTTTTCAGTGAGTGTATATGTTTATGGGTGTGATGGTGATGAAATATTTCTCTCAATGGTACATCTCCATTAAACGTGAAAAAAGGCAGTGTATGTGACAGTCATATCTAATTAAGTGTGCCTAAGACTTAGTGATTGTATGAGTCACTATATGGATAACTGTATACTTGTACTAGTGATTTTATAACACACTAAGTGTGAGTTACTATCTATATAAATAGATGAAGTGGTGTTTGTATAAGTGTGTAGGTGAGTAAATGTAAGTATAATCAATTGTTTGCATAAGTCAGAAGGAAGTCTTTATAAGTGAATACAATGTGTGCTGGTGTGTAATGTTGAAATAAGCATATAAGTATATTTGATAGTGTTCTGTTGATTATTCACTGCATATAACACTGAATCTATAGGTAAGTGATTATATGTGTGTATAGTTCTATGAATAACTGAGTGGGTGTCTATTAGTGTGTCAATGGTTTCAAATATGGCACTTTCTTTTTTACAGTGAGTGATGAAAGATTATACTAGTGTGTGATGAGGTGATTTTGATTGTCACATGGCTGATGTCATCAGAGATGTCATCAGTGATGTCATTTGAGATGTCATCAGTGATGCCATCAGTGATGTCACTGACCATGTCATGAATGATGCACTTTTTGTGACGTTCCGGTGGCGCAGAAGACTGAGTGATATTTATCAGGCAGGACTAAGCCACTTATTGTGGCGTAATCCTGCCTGATAAATATCAGTCCCTTTAACGCAGTGTCCTGCATTAAAGGGGTGTGCAATGGGTGTTGCTGGGGGCGTTCCTAGCAGCATCCATGGACTTGAGTAATTTATAGCATCCTCAAAGTCAGTCTTTCAAAAATTCCAAAGTATAGGACATGATAATCAAAATCCAAATGTTTCTCAAGAAAAGTCATAAACCGTGTCCGTGGGTCATATCCACCCAAATGCCGATATTCCGAACGATTGAAAATGACTTTTCTTGAGAAACATTTGGATTTGGATTATCATGTCCTATACTTTGGAATTTTTGAAAGACTGACTTTGAGGATGCTATAAATTTCTCAAGTCTGCCCGAATTGTGTGGGTAAAATTGATACCTAGTCACTTTGAAAAAGAATGTACTTATGTCTCGTCTATCATTTGGAAAAATATCTAGTTATATGACAATAGGATACCGACATAACTTGAAGGAAATAAGAACGCCCTGAAGAAGTTCTGTTGTACAGAACGAAACGCGTCGGCTGGCTGTGGTACATACACTTAAGGAAAATAAAAGCATTTGAATATACACCAAGAATCAGCGCTTCAATAAGGCCTCTAAGTGATATGATTTGATTGGACTTGTTGTGCAAGTGGTGCTGTGCCAAACTTTGGATATTCTCCACCACTCTCTACTACTCAGTCTCTACTACTCCACTACTCTCTAATACTCACTCTCTACTATTCATTCTCTACTACTCTAGTACTCTCTACTACTATCTCTCTACTACTCACTCCCTACTACTCACTATCTACTACTCTCTACTACTCACTCTCTACTACTCTCTACTACTCACTCTCTACTACTCTCTCTCTACTACTCACTCTTTACTACTCACTCTCTACTACTCTCTACTACTCACTCTCTACTTCTCACTTTCGACTACTCTCTACTACTCAATCTCTACTACTCTCTCTCTACTACTCTCTACTACTCACTCTCTACTACTCACTCTACTACTCACTCTCTACTACTCTCTAATACTAACTCTCTACTACTTTCTCTCTACTACTCTCTACTACTCACTCTCTGCTACTCACTCTACTACTCACTCTCTACTACTCTCTACTACTCACTCTCTACTACTCTCTCTCTACTACTCTCTACTACTCACTCTACTACTCACTATCTACTACTCTCCACTATTCTCTCTCTCTCTGCTACTCACTCTCTACTACTCATTCTCTACTACTCTCTACTACTCACTCTCTACTACTCACTCTCTGCTACTCTCTACTACTCACTCTTTACTACTCTCTAATACTCACTCTCTGCTGCTCTCTACTACTCACTCTACTACATACTCTCTACTACTCTCTACTACACACTCTCTACTACTCTCTACTACTCACTCTACTACTCTCTACTACTCACTCTCTGCTACTCTCTCTACTGCTCTCCACTATTCTCTACTACTCACTCTCTACTCTCTATTACTTACTCTCTACCTCTCTCTACTAGTCTCTACCTCTCTACCTCTACCTCTCTACCTCTACCTCTCTCTACACGCACACATATACATATATATATATGCATATATATGCATATGCATTTATATATATGTATGTGTGTGTATATATATATATATATATATATATATATATATATATACATACTTATATAAACATATATAATCTGCATATCTATATAAATACAAATATAAATGCATGCATGCATATACATATATGCATACATATGCATGTTATTTACATGAAAGTTTGAAAAACATTAATAAAAGCAAAGCTAAAAAGCCACCTCATTACAAACAGAATGGCTTTAACTTAAACGAGGGCGAGATCTATTTCATTTTCAATGCTTGTTTACTTTGGTTCCATCAAGAAGGCATTCAGATGTGTCACACATTTGCCATAAATTCTGAATGTTAGCACTCTAGTTGCTCATTAGATCACTGTAGTAAAGCTACTGCTCATCAGGGAAGTCTGCTGCTGGTATTCGAAGTGCATATTACAGTCTGCATCTCAGAATTTGTTTAATGAAATAGAAGAGGATTTGATAAGTCACTCAAAATGTGCCCTAATTTTTCTTTCTGAAGCATTAATCATACTTTCTATTGCAAAATTAACCCCCTCATTTTGTTCCTTTTTAAATTAAATGTTTTCAGACTTACCACTTCATTCCAATCAAGATGGCTTCTGGTGTGCCATACTTTTGTCATAAGTAAGACAGTTAGTGCTCTAGTTGTTCTTTAGAACACTCTGGGACATTCTGTCATTGTACTTGGGCTACATCTGGGTGATATTTGGGCTCTATTGTCTCTGGTGGCCATCTTGGGAGACTGCATGTCAGAAGTTTTTAATGAAAGAGAAGGGGATTTGAGAAGTCACTCAAAATGTGCGCTAATTTTTCTTTCTGCAGCACTAATCATACTTTCTATGGCAAAATGAACCACCTCATTTTGTTCCTTTTTAAATGAAATGTTTTCAGACTTACCACTTCATTCCAACCAAGATGGCTTCTGGTGTGCCATACTTTTGTCATAAATAAGACTGTTAGCGCTCTAGTTGTTCTTTAGAACACTCTGGGACATTCTGTCATTGGGCTATACTTGGGCTACATCTGGGAGATATTTGGGCTACATTTGGGCTCTTTTGTCTCTGGTGGCCATCTTGGGAGACTGCATGTCAGAATATTTTAACGAAATAGAAGAGGATTTGAGAAGTCACTCAAAATGTGCCCTAATTTTTCTTTCTGCAGCACTAATCATACTTTCTATGGCAAAATATACCCCCTCATTTTGTTCCTTTTTAAATTAAATGTTTTAAGAGTTACCACTTTATTCCAATCAAGATGGCTTCAGGTGTGCCATACCTTTGTAATAAGTAGGACTGTAAGCGCTCTAGTTGTTCTTTAGAAAACTCTGGGAAGCTGCAGTAGAACACAAAGGAATCAACTGACAGTCTCTGTTCTTGTTGGATGTACATGTTTTACTGAGAATGTCAGACTTCATTCTCACATGACTGAGAAAGATAATGTGAATTTACAGAAAATATGCTTTCAATTTAGCTTATAGATCCCCTTCCAAACCAGTGTGGGAAAAGCATGAGATAATAGTTTTCTTTCAAACATGAGTCATGATATCCCAGCAGAAGGCTTTTTCACATGGTAAAATCACCTTAGAACACACTACAATTCCTAAAATGAGTATGGTACCATCAACAAATGATTTATAATGTAACTGAAGTCCTAAAAGCTTCTATTAACCGCAATGCTTTTTAATGAGGCGCTATCATGTATATTGGTCCCAAGATGGCTGCCAACACTTCTTGGATGAAGTGCTGACAGCCAATCAGATCTCACGATGAGATGTGTGGTTAGGCTCCGCCCAGATATATATTAAGGAAGGGCGTAGTTCGCGAAGTAGCGCTACGCGAAGCTACGCGAAGTGCACTTCGCACTACGGGAACTTCACGTAGCACTACAAGAGCTGCGTAGTAGCATGTTCGCAATGTGCAAGAAGTGTTTTCAATGATTGCACAGTGCGGACAAGCATCCGGCGCTGTGCAATCATTGAAAACGGCATCTTGCACAGTGCGAGCTGTAGTTTTCTGCTGATCGAGTAGATTATTACTCGAGCTGCAGCTTTCTCAACGCGAACTGGTAGTTTCTCATTGAGAGCGGTCGCGAGCCTGCGTAACCACTCACAATGAGAAACCTTACCTCCCCGCGTTGAGAATCTCGCCGGGATGTCATTTTGCTTGCTCGCAGTCGCAAACATGACGTTCAGGACCGCGAACAAGCAAAAAATGAGCTCTGCACTATGCTACGCTGCACTACGCGTGTTCGCACTGTGCTACGTGCAGCTCGCGTAGTGCGAAGTTGCGCAAACTTCGCAAACTCCGCGAGCGTAGGGTAGTACTTCGCCCAGGCCTAATATATATATATTTTTTCTTTCGATTTTTTCAGGAACTACTGGAGGGATTTTGTGGGAAAAGTGGGGCCCCTGCCTTATAGGATGAACCCTAGCAAGGTAAAGTAATTTTTTGGAAAACGGAAAGAGCACACCGGGTTATGTGTACTGGTAATTCATGAGTAAATTAGACATGTATTTTATAATAACTCATTTTCCACTCATAAAGATCTGATTGATGTTATTTATTCTTTATGCATCTTTTGATATATCTTCTTTTTAGTTATGTTTATAGTTTTTCTTATTTTCTTTCTTTTTTTCCTATTTTATCCTTTTCATATATATACTTTCACTTTTTTAGTTTACAAAAACATTTTTACATACAAAACCACATAAAATCTATATCCTTTAAAACAACATCATTCCTGTTTGAAACTTAATATAAACGCAGAAATAGTTCCTTCAACGCGTTTCGGCGGTCGCCTTCCTCAGGAAATCTGCCTTGTTCTTTGCTATACCCGTGGCTAAAATGATGAGAAAGCGATACTTTAGTATTCATCTTCTGTACAAATTTATTTTAATTTTCATGTCTAACTTTTACTTCATTGTGTTGTATCTCTATAAAACATTATATCCATATCATTTACATCTGTGCAAGTCCCTAAGCGATCAGTAAGCCTACTGTGGCTAGGTGCTGTCATATCTACATACTTATGCATTTTTATAGATGGTTTTCATATGCATAATAATCATCTACTTCATTTTCTTTGTATTATTCCATACAACAGATATATTTCTGTCTAATTTACATTTTTTTTGATTCATTACATCTCATAGTGTGGCCTATTGCTTGCAGATGGGAGCTTCTAGGATGAAAAGCAAGACTTATCTGGTGTCTAAGGAGCCCAGGGTTGGTTACCCCATTGGGAAAAAAATCCTTCCCTTAAAAGTGTGTCCCGTTTTACTAAACATAACGTTAGTAAAAATAGTAACATTTGCGCTACCTTTTTTATAAGGACGTCTTGGCTTCCAATAGATTTATTTGTGGCAATTATACGAGATTTAGCAAGGAACCGGGCCTTTGTATCTGAAAGAAGGTTGGATGCATCTGTCAATGCCTTTTTCTTTGCTAACAGTTTGTTATATTTCTATTTCGCTGCCTGAGTTACCTCGAGTCGGTTGTCATTGACTGTGAAAGGGTGTATCTCCGTCGTGTGTCCAAAGTGACAACACTACCTCTGTTTTATCCAATGGAGTGTTCTGGGTGTAAAGGTCACTTCCTGCATAGGAGGACACAAGGACATAGAGTTCTATTTGTTTTAGGGTATCCCATGACACATCATATCCCTTATTACAATCTGGCATGTTTTACCTTTATATAGTCAGATTAATCCGTCAGATATACTGCCTTTTTCTGTTATAGTCTGTTTTAATTTCCGGTTACCCATAAAGCTGTGAAGGTCTGTCTTCAGAATAACACTGCTATCTGACCTGTGAAAGGAGGCACAGTAAAGACTACTGGAGGGATTTACACCATTTAAACAAAAGGCACTTCTGCGTATCAGTCCCTACAATTTTGCCAAGTTTGGTGTAATTCCGTTCAGCGGTTCGGGCTGTAGCTGTGTCTAAACGTCCTATGGAAATTAACATGGGGAAAACACGTTTTGGGACCCCCCTTTTTTCTCAGCCCCTGCTTGACGAATCCCCCAAAACTTTCAGGGAAGGAGCAGAACTGAGCTGGCCAAAATTTTGGAAAATTGCACGCAAATTCCTAAATCGGCTCGATAGGTATTCCAAATAGAATGTTGCGGATTTCCTATGGAACTAGATACTAACTCTATACACCTACTGGCGATCGCCAGTAGGTAATAAATTTATATATATATATATATATATATATATATATATATATATATATATATATATATATATATATATATATATATATATATATATATATATATATATATATTACCTACTGGTGGTCGCCAGTAGGTAGTTACAGTTGGGACCTTTTTTCCCTAGGAAATCTGCAACATTCTATTTGGAATAACTTTGGCGCCGGTTGACGAATCTTAGCAAAATTTTCAAAACTGGTGAGGAGCTCCGGTCCGCTCCTATCCTGAAAGTCTCTGGGTGATTCTTCTAGCGGGGGCGTGAAAAAAGGGGGTCCCAAAATGTGTTTTCCCTATGCTATTTTCCATAGGAACCTTTAATCGCAGCTACAGCCGAACTGCTGAACGGAATTACACCAAATTTGGCAGAAAGGTAGACCTTGGTTCAGTGTCATGCCTTTTTGTTAAATGGTGTAAATCTGTTCAGTAGTTTTTTAGATATTAAAGGAAAAAATACATATATATCTGGGCGGAGCCTAACCACACATCTTATCGTGAGATCTGATTGGCTGTCAGCACTTCATCCAAGAAGTGTTGGCAGCCATCTTGGGACCAATATACATGATAGCATCTCATCAAAAAGCATTGCAGTTAATAGAAGGTTTTAAGACTTTAGTTACATTTTAAATCATTTGTTGATGGTCATACTCATTTTAGGAATTGTGGTGTGTTCTAAGGTGATTTTACCATGTGAAAAAGCCTTCTGCTGGGATTTCATGAATCATGTTTGAGAGAAAACTATTTTCTCATGCTTTTCCCACAGAGGTTTGGAAGGTGACATATAAGCTAAACTGAGAACATATTTTCTGTAAATTCACATTATCTTTCTCAGTCATGTGAGAATGAATTCTGACATTCTCAGTAAAACATATACATCCAACAAGGGCAGAGACTGTCAGCTGATTTCTTTGTGTTTTACTGCAGCTTCCCAGAGTGTTCTAAAGAACAACTAGAGCGCTAACAGTCCTACTTATGACAAACGTATGGCACCCCTGAAGCCATCTTGATTGGAATAAAGTGGTAACTCTTAAAACTTTTAATTTGCAAATCTGTGACACATCTGAATGCCTTCTTCATGGAATCAAAGTGAAAAAACTGAAAGTATTTCCTACTGAGGAGACTGTAGGAAATGAGGAAATTAGGAAACTTCATAACAAATACGTCTCCTAAGATAGCCACCAGAGACAAAAGAGCCCAAATGTAGCACAAATATCACCCAGATGTAGCCCAATGACAGAATGTCCCAGAGTGTTCTAAAGAACAACTAGAGCGCTAACAGTCTTACTTATGACAAAAGTATGGCACACCTGAAGCCATCTTGATTGGAATAAAGTGGTAACACTTAAAACATTTAATTTGCAAAGGAACAAAATGAGGGGGTTCATTTTGCCATAGAAATTATGATTGCAGAAAGAAAAATTAGGGCAAATTTTGACTTCTCAAATCCTCTTCTATTTCATTAAAGAATGCTGACATGCAGACTGAAACATTCACTTTGAATACCAGCAGCAGACTTCCCTGGTGAGCAGTAGCTTTACTACAGTGATCTAAGGAGCAACTAGAATGCTAACATTCAGAATTAATGGCAAATGTGTGACACATCTGAATATACACAAGAAAAGGTGTGGAGAGGGAAGAAAAACACATACGAAAGTGTACAAGCAGTGACACATTAGTGTATAGTGAAAAACTGCCCTCACTCACACACAATGTGTGTGACATGCTTCATCATCTGGTCTGCTGCGACGCCCAGGCGTAGCTACGCACCGGGCCGGTGCATAGGGCGGGGGAGCAGATAATACAAGAACAAAGTACAACACAAGACTGAAAGTGACGACAATGTTCACAATCAAAAAAAGACAATCCAAGACTGAGTACAGTGATAGAACAAAAAAATGCAGTAGGAAATAGTGAGATTAAAATTGGCTCCTGGTTACCAAGTATAACTTTAGTAATAGGTTCCAAGGTCAGGATTAAAACTAAACAACTGATGGTAGTGCTAAGGTAGGATATTAGGACCCCCTAACACCCCTCCTTTACTGCTACAGTCAACATGTTTCGACTTATGCGTGCCCTCAGATGATTGGTCACATCGGTCTTCTTCAGGAAGTCTGACTGTCCCAGGCTCATATAGTACTCCCCTTACCTTAGTTTGGTGCTACAAGGGTATTAGTCACTTTTGCCAATCAATTTGGGGCAATGTGGAGGGAGTTCGGCCAACACGGGTGACATAAACTGCAAAAAATCATAACAAATGGCATTCACAATTGTGGACAACACCAAATGTTACCTTTTACTCTAGTGTTACAAGGTGGCTAAATCCCTTGCATAATGCCCCTGTATCTTATGTATAATTCCTGGCCACAGCTGGACAGTTAGATAACCATGCCTAGAACCAATCGTTCCAATGCTTAATAAATAAATGTAGAGACGTCTGTCCCATCATTCAGTCTAGATACCGAATACCTTGTAAGCAAATTATTATCCATGAAAACCCTCAGTTTCACAAAATATAGAATCATGACCTTTTCATGATCCCGGGAGTATAACCATATGTAGCTTGACTACCCGTTCCTTACAAAACATTCGCATCTCACCGAGTTTATTAAAACATTAAACTCGACCTGGCGTCTGGAGGGTGGAGTTCCAGGGTACAAAACATGTGTTTCAAAATAGTAGAGGATCACATATGGGAAATGCCAAATCATGGTAAGTATCCGTTTTCACTTTCGTAAACGTCACATGAAGGACCCTAAAATGAGGCGGATCCACTCTCAATATAACACTCAAGGGGAGAAAAACAGGCCAATACTTGGAAATGCGAGTGCTGCCCATCGAGATGCTATAAAGAAGTATACCCCATAGTTACTCGTTTCTCTAATATCAGATTTCATATTATCGCAACACATCACAATACAAACTAGAGGAAATCCCCCTCGCACTTCATGCAGTACCCTTAAGTATGATACAAACATCCTCGTTTAAGGTATTTCGCATATCTGCCCATTCGGTATAATCGAACGGGGCGAACTCATTGCCCACGCACTCTCTCCATAGCTGTCCGCTCTTAGGGAGCGTCAGGCATGCATCTTACTGTTCCGGTGGATGACTCAAGCACCACTTGTGCCCTTCTCAGTGACGCAGCGGCGATACCAGCGAGATCTTTAGAGCACGCCTATATCGCTGATAGGAGAAGTTCTTGCGTGTTTCGGGCATCGCATGCGCAATGACGAAATCGTGCGCATGCGCGATATAATTGTATCTTGCCTGCAACCTGGGAAATGTAGTTTATGCCCGCATTTGCTCAATGCAGTCAATAAAACAAGGATTATACATGCATATTGTCACAAAACGAAGGGCCCGCAATACAATTATTTGATATGCCCATATCAGCGGGAAAGTCAGCATGTTGGTATAAATGCTATAGGGATAGTTGCCACTCGTACAGTTCCCATCATTCAAACTAGAGTGTACAAAAGATGCAAGCGTATCAGTATTTCTTCTCCTATTGAGGGTATCGTATGAAGTGCAGTTTACCCCAGATGTTAAAGCTACAGTGTGCATGTTATAATGTGAGCATATTAGTGTGATTGCTTCTCCATTTAAGATTATCCTATTAACCGCAATTCTCAATTTCTTCAGAAAGTTTGAGGCCACCGTGGCTAAATCCCTTCAGCACCCACTAGATGGTTAGGTATTAAGGTTTAGTAACATCAGTGTAGTTAAATTCATCTGCTCAGCAAGTACCAGGGTATGTCATTTTTGAGACCATATAGGTGGCTTTTCAGGCGGAACACCCATTTTTGTTCACATAAAAATAGTGCTCTATTTACGTCAGAAGTCTGAAAGTAAGGTTTTTCCTGTGAGTGACCCGCATCTCTGAAATGTGTTGTTAACTGCGTATTAGATCTGCCACATCTAATCGTACTGTGGTGTTTAGTGATGCGGGTTTTAACCCCTTCGATGCTCATGACGAGCTCAGCTCGTCATGAGGTATACCTCTCGCGTGCTCATGACGAGCTGAGCTCGTCATGACCACACCTGTTTACATTAGGGCCCAGCACAGGAGAAGGATACCATCAGCAGTGATGGTGTTAACTTTCCTGTTGGTCATTCCCACATACTGTTTTGAACAGGGGCAGGTAATCAAGTAAATCACTCCCTGTGAATTATAACTTGTATGTCCTCTCTGTTCCCAAGGAGTGGGTAGGCCGATGTCAATACTGTTAGTGTTGGAAGTGAGATGACATACACTTCATGATCCACACTTAAAATGGCCTACGACCGGAGGGAGCCCTGTTTAGGTGGTTCTCATCACTGATCTTTGTGGTACCCTGGGTTTTGTGTGGATCAAAAGGTCCTTTAGATTCTGGCTACGCCTGAAGGAAAACAAAGGTTTCTCCATCTTGAGACTACCTGAATTAAGAATCTTCCAATTCTTCAAAACTGTACGTCTTGTCTGTTGGGAAGAGGTGCTAAAGGTGGATACAGATACCGGTTTCTTAACTCCTGTTCTTATGGTTTTAGTAAGCAAAGACTTTCGATTTGCATTAAATGCCCTTTTCTTCGCCCTTTTGAATATCCGAGGTGGATAGCCTCTCTCAGGGACTTTCTGTGTTAGAAGCATAGCCTCTGTCATAAAATCATTAAGTTGTGAAAAAAACTGTCCTACGGGTAGGTTTTCCCGTAGTGATCGAGGGTGGAAGCTATTAAAAGCTAATAAGGCATTCTTGTCCGTTGGTTTGTGATGCACTTGCGTGTGGATCACCCCGTCCCTAGGTTCAATGTTCAAGTCCAGAAATGGAAGACTGGTTTGTGTAATTGTGGAAGTAAAGTGAAACAAAGGATTGATGGTATTCAACCACTCCAGGAAAGCTTCCACTGATAGTTTGTCCCCTCTCCAAATTATAAGCACGTCGTCGATATAACGACGCCACAGCTTCAGGTGGGTCCCACATGGGCATGCGTTGTCGTAGATGTATGTATGTTGGAAGGCCCCCACATAGAGGCCCGCCAAACTTGGCGCAAAACGCTGCCCATGGAGGTGATAGAATACTAAAAAAAAAAAATTGTAAGAGCTATTTTAGTGAGATGCAAACTAAAGGCCCTGGGTGTCTGGTAGTGCCATTCCTGCTGGAACAGGATATCCTCTAGGACCCGGAGAGTTTCCCTCTGGGGAATGTTGGTATACAAGGCCTCGATGTCGAGGCCAATGAGATATTCCAACTCCCGGTCAAAAGATAAATCCTTAAGGTGGTTAAGGATATCCAGGGTATACCTCAGGTAAGCTGGGAGCTTTTGAACCCAGCTTGAACACATCCAAATGCCTTCTTGATGGAACCAAAGTAAACAAGCATTGAAAATGCAATAGGTCTCGCCCTTGTTTAAATTAAAGCAATTTTGTTTGTAATTATGTGGCTTTTTAGATTTGCTTGTATTATTTTTCAAACTTTCATGTACATAACATGCATATGTATGCATATATGTATATGTATGCATGCATTTATATTTGTATTTATGTAGATATGCATTTTATACATATGTATGTATATATACATATATATACATGCAAATGCATATATATGTGCATATGTGTGTGTGTAGAGAGAGGTAGAGGTGTAGAGGTAGAGGTGTAGAGGTAGAGGGTAGAGAGGTAGAGACGCAGAGGTAAAGAGTTAGAGGTAGAGAGGTAGAGAGTAGTAGAGAGAGAGGTAGAGAGGTAGAGAGTAGAGAGTGAGTAATAGAGTAGAGAGTGAGTAGTAGAGAGTAGTAGAGAGAGTAGCAGAGAGTGAGTAATAGAGAGTAGTAGAGTGAGTAGTAGAGAGTAGTATAGAGTGAGTAGTAAAGAGTGAGTAGTAGAGAGTAGTAGAGAGTAGTAGAGAGTGAGTAGTAAAGTGAGTAGTAGAGAGTAGTATAGAGTGAGTAGTAGAGAGTAGTAGAGAGTGAGTAGTAGAGAGTGAGTAGTAGAGAGTGAGTAGCATAGAGAGAGTAGTAGAGAGTGAAGGTAGAATGAGTAGTAGAGTGAGTAGTAGAGAGTAGTAGAGAGTGAGTAGTAGAGTAGTACCAAGTGAGTAGTATAGAGTAAGTAGTAGAGTGAGTAGTATAGTGAGTAGTAAAGAGTGAGTAGTAGACAGTAGTAGAGAGTAGTAGAGAGAGCATAGTAGAGAGTGAGTAGTAGAGAGTGAGTAGTAGAGAGAGAGAGTAGTAGAGAGAGAGTAGTAGAAAGTAGTAGAGAGTGAGTAGTAGAGAGTGAGTAGTAGAGAGTATTAGAGTAGTAGATATTAGTAGAGTAGTAGAGAGTGAGTTGTAGAGAGTGAGTATTAGAGAGTAGTAGAGAGTGAGCAGTAGAGAGTAGTAGAGAGTGAGTAGTAGAGAGCAAGTAGTAGAGAGTGTGTAGTATAGAGTGAGTAGTAGCCAGTAGTAGAGAGTGAGTAGTAGAGAGAGTAGTAGAGAGTGAGAACTAGAGAGAGTAGTAGAGTATTATAGTAGTAGAGAGTGAGTAGTGGGGAGTGAGTAGTAGAGAGTAGTAGAGAGCAAGTAGTAGAGAGTGAGTAGTAGAGAGTGAGTAGTAGAGAGTAGTAGAGAGTGAAAAGTAGAGAGAGAGTAGTAGAGAGAGAGTAGTAGAGAGTTAGTAGTAGAGTAGTAGAGAGTAGTAGGGTGATTAGTAGAGAGTAGTAGAGAGTGAGTAGTAGAGAGAATATTAGAGAGTAGTAGAGTAGTAGAGAGTGAGTAGTAGAGAGAGTAGTAGAGAGTAGTAGAGTAGTAGAGAGTGAGTAGTAGAGAGAGTAGTAGAGTAGTAGAGAGTGTGTAGTAGAGCATGAGTAGTAGAGTAGTAGAGAGCAAGTAGTAGATAGTGAGTAGTGTAGAGTGAGTAGTAGAGAGTGAGTAGTAGAGAGTGAATAGTAGAGAGTGAGTAGTAGAGAGAGAGTATTAGAGAGTGAGTAGTAGAGAGTAATAGAGTGAGTAGGTGAGTAGTAGAGAGTAGTAGAGAATGAGTAGTAGAGAGTAGTAGTAGAGAGTCAGTAGTAGAGAGTGAGTAGTAGCGAGTGAGTAGTAGAGAGAGAGTAGTAGAGAGAGAGTAGTAGAGAGTAGTAGAGAGTGAGTAGTAGAGTGTGAATAGTAGAGAGTGAGTAGTGGAGAGAGAGCAGTAGAGAGTAGTAGAGAGTGAGTAGTAGAGCGTGAGTTATAGAGAGTGAGTAGTAGAGAGTGCATAGTAGAGAGTAGGAGAGAGTGAGTAGTAGAACATGAGTAGTAGAGAGAGAGTAGTAGAGAATGAGTTGTAGAGTAGTAGAGAGTAGTCAGTCAGTGTCAGTCAGTCAGTGTCAGTCAGTGTCAGTCAGTCAGTGTCAGTCAGACAGTCAGTGTCAGTCAATCAGTGTCAGCCAGTGTCAGTCAATCAGTGTCAGTCAGTATCAGTCAGTCAGTCAGTCAGTGTCAGTCAGTGTCAGTGGCAGTCAATCAGTGTCAGTTAGTGTCAGTCAGTGTCAGTGTCAGTCAGTGTCACTCAGTTAGTGTCACTCAGTCAGTGTCATTCAGTCAGTGTCAGCTAGAGCAGCTCTGCTGACCTGATTCTCTGGCTCTAAAGCAGCCCTGCTGACTTGGTTCTCTCCCTCTAAAGCAGCTCTGCTAACTTGGTTTCTCTGGCTCTACAGCAGCTCTGCTGACCTGATTCTCTGGCTCTAGAGCAGCTCTGCTGACCTAGTTCTTAATAATTAAACAACAGGGGGTGGTGATGGACAGAGTTTCTGAATTAGGCAGAATACTCTCACCCAGTCAAGAGATCAGGGCTTAATCCAACACCGTTTTTTTAGCTCACTGCACCATCCCAGTTCGGAACCTGGCTATATGCAAATTAGTCTGTCCCTGGCCCAGTGTATCATGGGAACAGGGCAAACCAAACTACCAAGCCAATTCTTTCACTGGGAAGGAAACAAGCAACCGGGGACCGGTTTCTGGCATTTCAGCCGTCTTCGGCCCGGCTTGCTTGAATCCTGATGGTGCAATGAGCTAGGGACTCACGTCTGAGTATACCCTTCCACGCTTATGGTGGACAAAATAATTAAACAACAGGGGGTGGTGATGGACAGAGTTTCTGAATTAAGCAGAATACTCTCACCCAGTCAAGAGATCAGGGCTTAATCCAACACCGTTTTTTAGCTCACTGCACCATCCCAGTTCAGAACCTGGCTATATGCAAATTAGTCTGTCCCTGGCCCAGTGTATCATGGGAACAGGGCAAACCAAACTACCAAGCCAATTCTTTCACTGGGAAGGAAACAAGCTACCGGGGACCGGTTTCTGGCATTTCAGCCGTCTTCGGCCCGGCTTGCTTGAATCCTGATGGTGCAATGAGCTAGGGACTCACGTCTGAGTATACCCTTCCACGCTTATGGTGGACAAAATAATTAAACAACAGGGGGTGGTGATGGACAGAGTTTCTAAATTAAGCAGAATACTCTCACCCAGTCAAGCGATCAGGGCTTAATCCAACACCGTTTTTTAGCTCACTGCACCATCCCAGTTCAGAACCTGGCTATATGCAAATTAGTCTGTCCCTGGCCCAGTGTATCATTGGAACAGGGCAAACCAAACTACCAAGCCAATTCTTTCACTGGGAAGGAAACAAGCTACCGGGGACCGGTTTCTGGCATTGCAGCCGTCTTCGGCCCGGCTTGCTTGAATCCTGGTGGTGCAATGAGCTAGGGACTCACGTCTGAGTATACCCTTCCACGCTTATGGTGGACAAAATAATTAAACAACAGGGGGTGGTGATGGACAGAGTTTCTGAATTAAGCAGAATACTCTCACCCAGTCAAGAGATCAGGGCTTAATCCAACACCGTTTTTTAGCTCACTGCACCATCCCAGTTCAGAACCTGGCTATATGCAAATTAGTCTGTCCCTGGCCCAGTGTATCATGGGAACAGGGCAAACCAAACTACCAAGCCAATTCTTTCACTGGGAAGGAAACAAGCTACCGGGGACCGGTTTCTGGCATTTCAGCCGTCTTCGGCCCGGCTTGCTTGAATCCTGATGGTGCAATGAGCTAGGGACTCACGTCTGAGTATACCCTTCCACGCTTATGGTGGACAAAATAATTAAACAACAGGGGGTGGTGATGGACAGAGTTTCGAATTAAGCAGAATATTCTCACCCAGTCAAGAGATCAGGGCTTAATCCAACACCGTTTTTTAGCTCACTGCACCATCCAAGTTCAGAACCCGGCTATATGCAATTTAGTCTGTCCCTGGCCCAGTGTATCATGGGAACAGGGCAAACCAAACTACCAAGCCAATTCTTTCACTGGGAAGGAAACAAGCAACCGGGGACCGGTTTCTGGCATTTCAGCCGTCTTCGGCCCGGCTTGCTTGAATCCTGATGGTGCAATGAGCTAGGGACTCACGTCTGAGTATACCCTTCCACGCTTATGGTGGACAAAATAATTAAACAACAGGGGGTGGTGATGGACAGAGTTTCTGAATTAAGCAGAATACTCTCACCCAGTCAAGAGATCAGGGCTTAATACAACACCGTTTTTTAGCTCACTGCACCATCCCAGTTCAGAACCTGGCTATATGCAAATTAGCCTGTCCCTGGCCCAGTGTATCATGGGAACAGGGCAAACCAAACTACCAAGCCAATTCTTTCACTGGGAAGGAAACAAGCTACCGGGGACCGGTTTCTGGCATTTCAGCCGTCTTTGGCCCGGCTTGCTTGAATCCTGATGGTGCAATGAGCTAGGGACTCACGTCTGAGTATACCCTTCCACGCTTATGGTGGACAAAATAATTAAACAACAGGGGGTGGTGATGGACAGAGTTTCTGAATTAAGCAGAATACTCTCACCCAGTCAAGAGATCAGGGCTTAATCCAACACCGTTTTTTAGCTCACTGCACCATCCCAGTTCAGAACCTGGCTATATGCAAATTAGTCTGTCCTTGGCCCAGTGTATCATGGGAACAGGGCAAACCAAACTACCAAGCCAATTCTTTCACTGGGAAGGAAACAAGCTACCGGGGACCGGTTTCTGGAATTTCAGCCGTCTTAGGCATTTTCCTCCTTCAATGTGTGCTGTGGAATGCAGCATGCATTGAAAGAGGAAAAAACGAGGAGAAATTAAAACATTTCTCCTTGTTGTGCCTCGCTACACCACTTCTAGGGTGGCGCACCATTCACACGTATCTACAGATTTACACTTTCTCGTAAGTCTTGAGATGTGTTATTCCACGGGTGTTGTGTGGGAACAGACACAGCAACACCCATGGAACGCCCCTTCAACGCAAAGTGCCACGTTTGAATGGGTCATATTTTCAAGGAGAGGAAAAGCCACGCAGGATGGCTTTTCCTCTTCTTGTAAATATGGAGGAGTCCCCAGTGCCATCACTACATTAAAAAAAGTGGCGTACTGGTGGCACAGAGGGCTTATAAATCTTCACCATAAGTGCTTAGGTATTGGCAGAATGATACAATAAGAACCTGGGGGCATATTATCAAGGGATTTATCTCCGCTTTTTTGGCTTTAAAAGCCAAGAAAGCGGAGATAAAATTATCTCCCTATAAGCAACAGGGTGCTAACATGCAAATTCGCATGTTAGCACCCTTTTTCTCTAAGCTTCCCCTTGCATCTCTAATGAGATGCAAGGGGGCGTTCCAGAGAAAAATAATAGGAGAAATGTTGTTAAGCGACATTTCTCCTATTATCAAGGATTTCGCTAACCCTGTTAGTGATAAAAAAAAGCAGCGCTAACCGCGGTTAGCACTGCTTTTTTTACACCTGGTATTTTCCTGACTTAGCCATGATATCCTATGGAAGGTGGATATCATGGCTAAGTTTGTGAGCCCTTATTATCAAGCTAACGCCAAACTTCGAGAGATTATCGTTGGTTTTCCAGAGATAATCTCTCAATTGGCAGTTAGCGTGAGGATTTTTATCACTACTGAGATAAACCTTGCTAATAGCAAGTTATCTCTGCGATAATTTCCGGCGATGCTTAGCGTTAAAAAATTCGTTGCTAAGCATCGTTAGCGGTAAACGTTGGTAATATGCCCCATAGTGCTGGATGGCTGATTGACGAACTGCATGAAACTGACAGGAGGTATCCTAGGCTGCATGAGTACTACTTCAGTATTTAGTGAAGTGTACCAATAGTATGTATCTGCTTAGAGGTTTGTAGGGATTGTGCACAGAATATTGTACGTGTACTTGTGTTGGTGCCTAGGTCATTTTTTAAGAATATCACTAGTAACTAGAATGATGACAGTGCTGCAAACAGAGTGCTGATTACATTTATAAGTTCTTAGGTATTGGCTCAATGCCTGAGTCATTCTGCAAGTGCATAGACAGTAACTGGGTTCCTAGAGTGCTAGTAGTTGACAGCAGAATACGTTTATAAGCACTTATGTTTCAGCAGAGTGATTAGATAAGGAAATGCTTCTGTCAGTATGATTGTAGGAGTAGACACAGACTCACAGTGTGATTCCAGACAAGCATGACTATTACCTAGACGTTTGCAGGACTGACTCAGTAGTCTGCAAGGGGTTAAGGGACCGCATACATTGTGCACATTTGACGGTAACACTGCTTGTCTCAATGCCTGATTCATTCTGCAAGTGCATAGACAGTGACTGGGTTCCTAGAGTGCTAGTAGTTGACAGCAGGATAAGTTTATAAGCGCTTATGTTTCAGCAGAGTGATTAGATAAGAACATGCTTCTGTCAGGATGATTGTAGGAGTGGACACAGACTCACAGTGTTATTCCAGAACCAGGTCAGCAGAGCTGTTGTAGAGCCAGAGAACCAGGTCAGCAGAGCTGCTCTAGAGCCTAAGTAGCAGGTCAGCAGCGCTGCTCTAGAACCAGAGACCCAGGTCAACAGAGCTGCTCTAGAGCCTGAGACCCAGTTCAGCACAGCTACACTAGAGGCTGAGAATCAGGTCAGCTGAGCTGCTGTGGAGCCAGAGAAACCAGGTCAGCAGAGAACCTTTAGAAGGAGAGATCCAGGTCAGAAGAACTGCTTTAGAGCCAGAGAACCAGGTGACCAGAGCTCTTTAGAGGGAGAGAACCAGGTCAGCAGAGCTGCTTTAGAGCCACAGAACCAGGTCAGCAGAGCTCTTTAGAGGGAGAGAACCAGGTCAACAGAGCTGCTTTAGAGCCAGGGAACGAGGTCAGCAGGGCAGCTCTAGAGCCAGAGAACCAGGTCAGCAGAGCTGCTTTAGAGCCAGAGAACCAGGTCAGCAGAGCTGCTCTAGAGGCAGAGAACCAGGTCAGCAGAGCGGCTTTAAAGGTAGAGAACCAAGTCAGTAGAGCTGCTTTAGAGCCAGAGAACCAGGTCAGCGGAGCTGCTCTGGAGCTAGAGAACCAGGTGAGCAGAGCTGCTCTAGAGCCGGAGAAACCAGGTCAACAGAGCTGCTCTAGAGCCAGAGAACAAGGTCAGCAGAGCTGCCTTGGAGCCATAGAACCAGGTCAGCAGACCTGATCTAGAGGCAGAAAACCAGATGAGCAGAGCTTATTTAGAGGGAGAGAACCAGGTCAGCAGAGCTGCTTTAGAGCCAGAGAACCAGGTCAGCAGAGCTGCTTTAGAGCCATAGAACCAGGTCAGCAGAGCTGATTTAGAGCCAGAGAACCAGGTCAGCAGAGCTGCTCTAGAGCCAGAGAACCAGGTCAGCAGAGATGCTGTAGAGCCAGAGAAACCAGGTCAGTAGAGCTGCTTTAGAGCAAGAGAACCAGATCAGCAGAGCTGCTTTAGAGGGAGAGAACCAGGTCAGCAGAGCTGCTTTAGAGCCCAGGGACCAGGTCAACAGAGCTGCTCTAGAGCCAGAGAACCAGGTCAGGAGAACTGCTTTAGAGCCATAGAACCGGGTCAGCAGAGCTGCTTTAGAGCCAGAGAACCAGGTCAGCAGAACTGTTGTAGAGCCAGAGAACCAGGTCAGCAGATCTGCTCTAGAGTCTAAGAACTAGGTCAGCAGAGCTGCTCTAGAACCAGAGAACCAGGTCAGCAGGGCTGCTGTAGAGCCAGAGAAAACAGGTCAGCAGAGCTGCTTTAGAGGAAGAGAACCAGGTCAGCAGAGCTGCTTTAGAGGGAGAGAACCAGGCCAGCAGAGCTGCTTTAGAGCCAGAGAACCAGGTCAGCAGAGCTGCTTTAGAGCCAGAGAACCAGGTCATCAGAGCTGCTCTAGAGCATTAGAACCAAGTCAGCAGAGCTGCTTTAGAGCCACAGAGCCTGGTCAGCAGAGCTGCTTTAGAGCCAGAGAACCAGGCCAGCAGAGCTGCTCTAGAGCCTAAGAACCAGGTCAGCAGAGCTGGTCTAGAGCCAGAGAACCAGGTCAGCAGATCTGCTGTAGAGCCAGAGAAACCAGGTCAGTAGAGCTGCTTTAGAGGGTGAAAAGCAGGTCAGCAGAGCTGCTCTAGAGCCAGAGAACCAGGCCAGCAGAGCTGCTCTAGAGCCAGAGAACCATGTCGGCAGAACTGCTTTAAAGTCATAGAACAGGGTCAGCAGAGCTGCTTTAGAGCCAGAGAACCAGGTCGTAAAAGCTGTTGTAGAGCCAGAGAAATCAGGTCAGCAGAGCTGCTCTTGAGGGAGAGAACCGGGTCAGCAGAGCTGCTTTAGAGCCAGAGAACCAGGTCAGCAGAGCTGCTTTAGAGCCAGAGAACCAGGTCAGCAGAGCTGCTTTAGAGCCAGAGAACCGGGTCAGCAGAGCTGCTCTAGCTGACACTGACTGTCTGACACTGAATGACTGACACTGACTGACTGACACTGACTGACACTGATTGACTGACACCTGACTGACTGACCCTGACTGACACTGATTGACTGACACTGACTGACTGACACTGACTCACACTGACTGACTATTCTACTACTCTACTACTCTCTCTCTACTACTCACTCTCTACTAGTCACTCTCTACTACTCTCTACTACTCACTCTCTACTACTCTCTACTACTCACTCTCTACTACTCACTCTCTACTACTCACTCTCTACTACTCACTCTCTACTACTGTCTACTACTCACTCTCCACTACTCACTCTCTACTACTCACTCTCTACTACTCTCTACTACTCACTCTACTATTCACCCTCCACTACTCTACTACTCTCTTCTACTCTCTCTACTATTCACTCTCTACTACTTTCTCTACTGCTCACTCTCTACTACTCTCTACTACTATCTACCACTCACTCTCTACTACTCTACTACTCACTCTCTACTACTCTCTACTACTCTCTCTCTACTATTCACTCTCTACTACTCTCTCTCTACTACTCACTCCCTACTATTCATTCTCTACTACTCACTCTCTACTACTCACTCTCTACTACTGGCTCTCTACTACTCTCTACTACTCACTCTCCACTAATCACTCTACTACTCGCTCTCTACTACTCTCTACTACTCACTCTGTACTACTCACTTTCTACTACTCTACTACTCTCTACTACTCTACTCTCTACTACTCTCTCTCTACTACTCACTCCCTACTATTCATTCTCTACTACTCACTCTCTACTACTCACTCTCTACTACTGGCTCTCCACTACTCTCTACTACTCACTCTCCACTAATCACTCTACTACTCGCTCTCTACTAGACTCTACTACTCACTCTGTACTACTCACTTTCTACTACTCTACTACTCTCTACTACTCTACTCTCTATTACTCTCTCTACTACTCACTCTCTACTTCTCACTTTCTACTACTCTACTGCTCTCTACAACTCTCTGTACTACTCACTTTCTACTACTCTCTACTACTCACTCTACTACTCTCTACTACTCTCTACCACTCACTCTCTACTACTCTACTACTCACTCTCTACTACTCTCTACTACTCTCTCTCTACTACTCACTCTCTGCTACTCACTCTACTACTCTCCACTACTCACTCTCTACTACTCACTCTCTACTACTCACTCTCTACTACACACTCTCCACTACTCACTCTGTACTACTCGCTCTACTACTCTCTACTACTCACTCTACTATTCACTTTCTACAGCTCTACTACTCTCTTCTACTCTCTCTACTATTCACTCTCTACTACTCTCTCTACTACTCCCTCTCTACTACTCTCTACTACTCACTCTCTACTACTCTCTCTTCTACTCTCTACTACTCACTCTCTACTACTCACTTTCTACTACTCACTCTCTACTACTCACTCTACTACTCACTATCTGCTACTCTCTCTACTACTCGCTACTACTCTCTACTACTCTCTATCACTCGCTCTCTACTCTCTACCGCTCTAATCTCTCTACCTCGCTCTACTACTCTCTACCTCTTCACCTCTCTACCTCTCTACCTCTACCTCTCTACCTCTACACCTCTACCTCTACACCTCTAGCCTCTCTACCTCTCTCTACACGCACACATATGCACATATATATATATATATATATATATATATATATATATATATATATATATATATATGTATATATATATGCATTAATATATATGTATGTGTATATATATACATACATATATAAACATATATATAATCTTTATTTCTATATAAATACAAAAATAAATGCACGCATACATATGCATGTTGTGTACATGAAAGTTTGAAAAACACTAATAAAAGCAATGCTAATAAGCCACCTAATTACAAACAGAATTGCTTTAACCCCTTCCATGCGGACGCGATTCCCCTGGTGTGCTGTAAACAACACGAACAGGGGCGGGCCGTGACGAACCTCAGCCGTCATCAGCACACGAGCACCGTAGTGCATGACGGCTGGGGTTCGTCATCAGCATGGAAGGGGTTAACTTAAACGAGGGCGAGACCTGTTGCATTTTCAATGCTTGTTTACTTTGGTTCCATCAAGAGGGCATTCAGATGTGTCACATGTTTGCCATGAATTCAAAATGTTAGCACTCTAGTTGCTCATTAGATCCCCGTAGTAAAGCTACTGATCACCAGGGAAGTCTGCTGCTGATATTCAAAGAGCATGTGTCAGTCTGCATGTTAGATTTTGTAAATGAAATAGAAGAGGATTTGAGAAGTAAAAATGTGCCCTAATTTTTCTTTTTGCAGCACTAATCATAATTTTTATGGCAACATGAAGCCCCTCATTTTGTTCCTCTGCAATTTAATTGTTTTGAGTGTTACCACTTTATTCCAATCAAGATGGCTTCAGGTTTTCCATACTTTTGTCATAAGTAAGACTGTTAGCGCTCTAGTTGTTCTTTAGAACACTCTAGGACATTCTGTCATTGGGCTATACTTGGGCTACATCTGGGTGATATTTGTGCTACAATCAGGCTCTTTTGTCTCTGGCGGCCATCTTGGGAAACCTATTTGTTCTAAAGTTTCCTAATTTCCTCATTTACTACAGTCTCCTCAGTAGGAAATACTTTCAGTTTGCTTACTTTGGTTCCATCAAGAAGGCATTCAGATGTGTCACGCATTTCTGAATGTTAGCACTCTAGTTGATCATTAGATCACTGTAGTAAAGCTACTGCTCACCAGGGAAGTCTGCTGCTGGTATTGAAAGTACATGTTTCAGTCTGCATGTCAGAATTTTTGTTAATGAAATAGAAGAGGATTTGAGAAGTCACTCAAAATGTGCCCTAATTTTTCTTTCTGCAGCACTAATTATACTTTCTATGGCAAAATGAACCCCCTCATTTTGTTCCTTTTTAAATTAACTGTTTTAAGAGTTACCACTTTATTCCAATCAAGATGGCTTCAGGCGTGCCATACTTTTGTCATAAGTAAGGCTGTTAGCACTCTAGAACACTCTGGGAAGCTGCAGCAGAACGCAAAGGAATCAACTGACAGCCTCTGCTCTTTTTGGATGTACATGTTTGACTGAGAATGTCAGTCTTCATTCTGGCATGACTGAGAAAGATAATGTGAATTTACAGAAAATATACTCTCAGTTTAGCTTATAGATCACATTCCAACCCTCTGTGGGAAAAGCATGAGAAAATAGTTTTCTCGCAAACATGATTCATGATATCCCAGCAGAAGGCTTTTTCACATGGTAAAATCACATTAGAACACACCACAATTCCTGAAATGAGTATGGTACCATTAACACATGATTTATAATGTAATTAAAGTCTTAAAACCTTCTTTTAACTGCAATGGTTTTTAATGAGGTGCTCTCATGTATATTGGTCCGAAAATGGCTGCCAACACTTCTTGGATGAAGTGCTGGCAGCCAATCAGATCTCACGATGAGATGTGTGGTTAGGCTCCGCCCAGATATGTATATATTTTTTTCCTTTAATATCTAAAAAAACTACTGTGTTTCGCACGTGTGCATGAGTTGGTTGTGAGAGTGGTGATGTGTGGGGTGGGACCCCTTTGGGCACGTGGTGGACGGGGGCCTACTTGGTCTTTGTATGTGTGCTGCAGTGTGCCACGTCGATCAGGGACATGATCCAGGGTCATTGTGGGTGTGCAGTGTACTAAACATGATTGTGCATGTGTACCATTGTGCCCATATCCCCCGTCCCCTTAGTCCCTGGTTGGTACTCACCCTGTTGATGTGGTGTCAGGTCATATAGAGCTGTGTCCAGACTCCAAACTCCTTGCAACGTCTCCACACTGATGACTGTGGCCACCATTTCCTCCAGCTCCTCCTGTGGCGCAGGACTCCCAGATCCAGTCGCCGAATTTCAAAGGTTTTTTAAATGCTAATTTCTAACTATAACGTCTCTGAAACCTATGGTTTTTTCAGTGAATTTCAAAGGTTTTTTAAATGCTAATTTTTAAGTGCAATAGTAGTTATACCTATTTTTTTTGTACTGAATTTCTACAGTTTTTCAACTGTTAATCTATAAATATTTTATTTAATAAACCACATTATATATTTTTCTGAAAATTGCAAAAAAATAATTTAATACATTTAAAACTGAAATATTTTTAATTCTTTCATTTTTTTGTACCTTAATATATTTATATAATTTTTGGGGGGGAATTGAGCACCCAAAGCGTACCTACCGCAGTGGGTCCGCGTATTCTAGCTGCCATTTTGGAAAGGTCGTGAAGGATCCGCGTATGGTGAGCGATGAGTGCGTGTTTTTTTTCAGGTACGTCATATACGAACAATGTTACGTGGTGTGCGTGACCGGTATGCGACCGGTCCGCGACTCCTGCTCCCATGCATTTGCAACACATGCGTATTACGGTACTCGATGCTTGCGCGGTGGCGGGCCCCACGTGACGTCATGTACGTGCTGGGACGCGCCGGGTGCGCGACTCCCGTGACATTTTTTATGATCTAAAATGATATGTAAGTGTCTTTAATGTATATATTAGGGCAAAAGATTATCTAAGGTATTCATAAAAATAATATATTCCTACTTGTAATAAACTTATATTATTTCTAAATATATTTTTGCGAAGTTGCGTCGGGTGCATGCTTCATGAGAAGAAAAAAAAGTTCAGAACTACCTTATCTGGTTTAAAAAAAGAGCTATAATTGCATGGTAATGTCTGAAAGTTTGGTTGAATGTATGTGTAGAGCATGATTGACTGAAAGAATGCATCAGTACTGTATGGTAAATTTATATGGGCAGATCTATAAGGAAGTGCTGCAGCGCGACACTGTAAGCCCTTTAGCTGCACCGCGCTGCGGCACTTCTGAAGCACAGGGATGTGACATATTTACATGAATATGTCGCAATTCTGTGATCCCTCTGCACTAGCACACAAACTGCAGCCATACAGTGACACAGTCTCCTTTGCACCATGATGCAAGGATATCTGTGTCGTGGGGAGATTGTTTTTGTGCAGGAAGGATATATTTCCTGCACAAAAACAATCACTAAAGGCTTTTTCCTCCTTCAATGTGTGCTGTGGAATGCAGCATGCATTGAAAGAGGAAAAAACGAGGAGAAATTAAAACATTTCTCCTTGTTGTGCCTCGCTACACCACCTCTAGGGTGGCGCACCATTCACACGTATCTACAGATTTACACTTTCTCGTAAGTCTTGAGATGTGTTATTCCACGGGTGTTGTGTGGGAACAGACACAGCAACACCCATGGAACGCCCCTTCAACGCAAAGTGCCACGTTTGAATGGGTCATATTTTCAAGGAGAGGAAAAGCCACGCAGGATGGCTTTTCCTCTTCTTGTAAATATGGCGGAGTCCCCAGTGCCATCACTACATTAAAAAAAGTGGCGTACTGGTGGCACAGAGGGCTTGTAAATCTTCACCATAAGTGCTTAGGTATTGGCAGAATGATACAATAAGAACCTGGGGGCATATTATCAAGGGATTTATCTCCGCTTTTTTGGCTTTAAAAGCCAAGAAAGCGGAGATAAAATGATCTCCCTATTAGCAACAGGGTGCTAACATGCAAATTCGCATGTTAGCACCCTTTTTCTCTAAGCTTCCCCTTGCATCTCTAATGACATTTCTCTAATGAGATGCAAGGGGGCGTTCCAGAGAAAAATAATAGGAGAAATGTTGTTAAGCGACATTTCTCCTATTATCAAGGATTTCGCTAACCCTGTAGTGATAAAAAAAAGCAGCGCTAACCGCGGTTAGCACTGCTTTTTTTACACCTGGTATTTTCCTGACTTAGCCATGATATCCATTGAAAGGTGGATATCATGGCTAAGTTTGTGAGCCCTTATTATCAAGCTAACGCCAAACTTCGAGAGATTATCGTTGGTTTTCCAGAGATAATCTCTCAATTGGCAGTTAGCGTGAGGATTTTTATCACTACTGAGATAAGCCTTGCTAATAGCAAGTTATCTCTGCGATAATTTCCGGCGATGCTTAGCGTTAAAAAATTCGTTGCTAAGCATCGTTAGCGGTGAATATCGCTAAACGTTGGTAATATGCCCCATAGTGCTGAATGGCTGATTGACGAACTGCATGAAACTGACAGGAGGTATCCTAGGCTGCATGAGTACTACTTCAGTATTTAGTGAAGTGTACCAATAGTATGTATCTGCTTAGAGGTTTGTAGGGATTGTGCACAGAATATTGTACGTGTACTTGTGTTGGTGCCTAGGTCATTTTTTAAGAATATCACTAGTAACTAGAATGATGACAGTGCTGCAAACAGAGTGCTAATTACATTTATAAGTTCTTAGGTATTGTCTCAATGCCTGAGTCATTCTGCAAGTGCATAGACAGTAACTGGGTTCCTAGAGTGCTAGTAGTTGACAGCAGAATACGTTTATAAGCACTTATGTTTCAGCAGAGTGATTAGATAAGGAAATGCTTCTGTCAGTATGATTGTAGGAGTAGACACAGACTCACAGTGTGATTCCAGACAAGCATGACTATTACCTAGACGTTTGCAGGACTGACTCAGTAGTCTGCAAGGGGTTAAGGGACCGCATACATTGTGCACATTTGACGGTAACACTGCTTGTCTCAATGCCTGATTCATTCTGCAAGTGCATAGACAGTGACTGGGTTCCTAGAGTGCTAGTAGTTGACAGCAGGAT
Organism: Lissotriton vulgaris; assembly: GCF_964263255.1. Lineage (NCBI taxonomy): Eukaryota > Metazoa > Chordata > Amphibia > Caudata > Salamandridae > Lissotriton > Lissotriton vulgaris. The sequence goes on along the minus strand of NC_141689.1, from coordinate 1,612,366,841 downwards.
AAGTTTATAAGCGCTTATGTTTCAGCAGAGTGATTAGATAAGAACATGCTTCTGTCAGGATGATTGTAGGAGTCGACACAGACTCACAGTGTTATTCCAGAACCAGGTCAGCAGAGCTGTTGTAGAGCCAGAGAACCAGGTCAGCAGAGCTGCTCTAGAGCCTAAGTAGCAGGTCAGCAGCGCTGCTCTAGAACCAGAGACCCAGGTCAACAGAGCTGCTCTAGAGCCTGAGACCCAGTTCAGCACAGCTACACTAGAGGCTGAGAATTAGGTCAGCTGAGCTGCTGTGGAGCCAGAGAAACCAGGTCAGCAGATCACTTTTAGAAGGAGAGATCCAGGTCAGAAGAACTGCTTTAGAGCCAGAGAACCAGGTGACCAGAGTTCTTTAGAGGGAGAGAACCAGGTCAGCAGAGCTGCTTTAAAACCACAGAACCAGTTCAGCAGAGCTCTTTAGAGGGAGAGAACCAGGTCAGCAGAGCTGCTTTAGAGCCAGAGAACGAGGTCAGCAGGGCAGCTCTAGAGCCAGAGAACCAGGTCAGCAGAGCTGCTTTAGAGCCAGAGAACCAGGTCAGCAGAGCTGCTCTAGAGGCATAGAACCAGGTCAGCAGAGCGGCTTTAAAGGGAGAGAACCAAGTCAGTAGAGCTGCTTTAGAGCCAGAGAACCAGGTCAGCGGAGCTGCTCTGGAGCTAGAGAACCAGGTGAGCAGAGCCGGAGAAACCAGGTCAACAGAGCTGCTCTAGAGCCAGAGAACAAGGTCAGCAGAGCTGCCTTGGAGCCATAGAACCAGGTCAGCAGACCTGCTCTAGAGGCAGAAAACCAGATGAGCAGAGCTTATTTAGAGGGAGAGAACCAGGTCAGCAGAGCTGCCTTAGAGCCAGAGAACCAGGTCAGCAGAGCTGCTTTAGAGCCATAGAACTAGGTCAGCAGAGCTGCTTTAGAGCCAGAGAACCAGGTCAGCAGAGCTGCTCTAGAGCCAGAGAACCAGGTCAGCAGAGCTGCTGTAGAGCCAGAGAAACCAGGTCAGTAGAGCTGCTTTAGAGCGAGAGAACCAGGTCAGCAGAGCTGCTTTAGAGGGAGAGAACCAGGTCAGCAGAGCTGCTTTAGAGCCCAGGGACCAGGTCAACAGAGCTGCTCTAGAGCCAGAGAACCAGGTCAGCAGAACTGCTTTAGAGCCATAGAACCGGGTCAGCAGAGCTGCTTTAGAGCCAGAGAACCAGGTCAGCAGAACTGTTGTAGAGCCAGAGAACCAGGTCAGCAGATCTGCTCTAGAGCCTAAGAACTAGGTCAGCAGAGCTGCTCTAGAACCAGAGAACCAGGTCAGCAGAGCTGCTGTAGAGCCAGAGAAACCAGGTCAGCAGAGCTGCTTTAGAGGTAGAGTACCAGGTCAGCAGAGCTGCTTTAGAGGGAGAGAACCAGGCCAGCAGAACTGCTTTAGAGCCAGAGAACCAGGTCAGCAGAGCTGCTTTAGAGCCAGAGAACCAGGTCATCAGAGCTGCTCTAGAGCATTAGAAACAAGTCAGCAGAGCTGCTTTAGAGCCACAGAGCCTGGTCAGCAGAGCTGCTTTAGAGCCAGAGACCAGGCCAGCAGAGCTGCTCTAGAGCCTAAGAACCAGGTCAGCAGAGCTGGTCTAGACCCAGAGAACCAGGTCAGCAGATCTGCTGTAGAGCCAGAGAAACCAGGTCAGTAGAGCTGCTTTAGAGGGAGAAAAGCAGGTCAGCAGAGCTGCTCTAGAGCCAGAGAACCAGGTCAGCAGAGCTGCTCTAGAGCCAGAGAACCATGTTGGCAGAACTGCTTTAAAGTCATAGAACTGGGTCAGCAGAGCTGCTTTAGAGCCAGAGAACCAGGTCGTCAAAGCTGTGTAGAGCCAGAGAAATCAGGTCAGCAGAGCTGCTCTTGAGGGAGAGAACCGGGTCAGTAGAGCTGCTTTAGAGCCAGAGAACCAGGTCAGCAGAGCTTCTTTAGAGCCAGAGAACCAGGTCAGCAGAGCTGCTTTAGAGCCAGAGAACCGGGTCAGCAGAGCTGCTCTAGCTGACACTGACTGTCTGACACTGAATGACTGACACTGACTGATTGACACTGACTGACACTGATTGACTGACACCTGACTGACTGACCCTGACTGACACTGATTGACTGACACTGACTGACTGACACTGACACTGACTAACACTGACTGACTGACACTGACTGACTGACACTGACTCACACTGACTATTCTACTACTCTACTACTCTCTCTCTACTACTCACTCTCTACTAGTCACTCTCTACTACTCTCTACTACTCACTCTCTACTACTCTCTACTACTCAATCTCTACTACTCACTCTCTACTACTCACTCTCTACTACTCTCTACTACTCACTCTCCACTACTCACTCTCTACTACTCACTCTCTACTACTCTCTACTACTCACTCTACTATTCACCCTCCACTACTCTACTACTCTCTTCTACTCTCTCTACTATTCACTCTCTACTACTTTCTCTACTGCTCACTCTCTACTACTCTCTACTAATATCTACCACTCACTCTCTACTACTCTACTACTCACTCTCTACTACTCTCTACTACTCTCTCTCTACTACTCACTCTCTACTACTCTCTCTCTACTACTCACTCCCTACTATTCATTCTCTACTACTCACTCTCTACTACTCACTCTCTACTACTGGCTCTCTACTACTCTCTACTACTCAATCTCCACTAATCACTCTACTACTCGCTCTCTACTACTCTCTACTACTCACTCTGTACTACTCACTTTCTACTACTCTACTACTCTCTACTACTCTACTCTCTACTACTCTCTCTCTACTACTCACTCCCTACTATTCATTCTCTACTACTCACTCTCTACTACTCACTCTCTACTACTGGCTCTCTACTACTCTCTACTACTCACTCTCCACTAATCACTCTACTACTTGCTCTCTACTACTCTCTACTACTCACTCTGTACTACTCACTTTCTACTACTCTACTACTCTCTACTACTCTACTCTCTATTACTCTCTCTACTTCTCACTCTCTACTTCTCACTTTCTACTACTCTACTGCTCTCTACAACTCTCTGTACTACTCACTTTCTACTACTCTCTACTACTCACTCTACTACTCTCTACCACTGACTTTCTACTACTCTACTACTCACTCTCTACTACTCTCTACTACTCTCTCTCTACTACTCACTCTCTGCTACTCACTCTACTACTCTCCACTACTCACTCTCTACTACTCACTCTCTACTACTCACTCTCTACTACACACTCTCCACTCGTCACTCTCTACTACTTGCTCTACTACTCTCTACTACTCACTCTACTATTCACTTTCTACAGCTCTACTACTCTCTTCTACTCTCTCTACTATTCACTCTCTACTACTCTCTCTACTACTCCCTCTCTGCTACTCTCTACTACTCACTCTCTACTACTCTCTCTTCTACTCTCTACTACTCACTCTCTACTACTCACTTTCTACTACTCACTCTCTACTACTCACTCTACTACTCACTATCTGCTACTCTCTCTACTACTCGCTACTACTCTCTATCACTCGCTCTCTACTCTCTACCTCTCTACTTCTCTCTACCTCTCTCTACTACTCTCTACCTCTTCACCTATCTACCTCTCTACCTCTACCTCTCTACCTCTACACCTCTACCTCTACACCTCTAGCCTCTCTACCTCTCTCTACACGCACATATGCACATATATATATATATATATATATATATATATATATATATATATATATATATATATATATATATATATGTATATATATATATATATATATATATATATATATATGCATTAATATATATGTATGTGTATATATATATATATATACATACATATATAAACATATATATAATCTTTATTTCTATATAAATACAAAAATATATGCACGCATACATATGCATGTTGTGTACATGAAAGTTTGAAAAACACTAATAAAAACAAAGCTAATAAGCCACCTAATTACAAACAGAATTGCTTTAACCCCTTCCATGCGGCCGCGATTCCCCTGGTGTGCTGTAAACAACACGAACAGGGGCGGGCCGTGACGAACCTCAGCCGTCATCAGCACACGAGCGCAGTAGTGCATGACGGCTGGGGTTCGTCATCAGCATGGAAGGGGTTAACTTAAACGAGGGCGAGACCTGTTGCATTTTCAATGCTTGTTTACTTTGGTTCCATCAAGAGGGCATTCAGATGTGTCACACGTTTGCCTTGAATTCAAAATGTTAGCACTCTAGTTGCTCATTAGATCCCCGTAGTAAAGCTACTGATCACCAGGGAAGTCTGCTGCTGATATTCAAAGAGCATGTTTCAGTCTGCATGTTAGATTTTGTTAATGAAATAGAAGAGGATTTGAGAAGTAAAAATGTGCCCTAATTTTTCTTTTTGCAGCACTAATCATAATTTTTATGGCAACATGAAGCCCCTCATTTTGTTCCTCTGCAATTTAATTGTTTTGAGTGTTACCACTTTATTCCAATCAAGATGGCTTCAGGTTTTCCATACTTTTGTCATAAGTAAGACTGTTAGCGCTCTAGTTGTTCTTTAGAACACTCTAGGACATTCTGTCATTGGGCTATACTTGGGCTACATCTGGGTGATATTTGTGCTACAATCAGGCTCTTTTGTCTCTGGCGGCCATCTTGGGAAACCTATTTGTTCTAAAGTTTCCTAATTTCCTCATTTACTAGTCTCCTCAGTAGGAAATACTTTCAGTTTGCTTACTTTGGTTCCATCAAGAAGGCATTCAGATGTGTCACACATTTCTGAATGTTAGCACTCTAGTTGATCATTAGATCACTGTAGTAAAGCTACTGCTCACCAGGGAAGTCTGCTGCTGGTATTGAAAGTACATGTTTCAGTCTGCATGTCAGAATTTTCGTTAATGAAATAGAAGAGGATTTGAGAAGTCACTCAAAATGTGCCCTAATTTTTCTTTCTGCAGCACTAATTATACTTTCTATGGCAAAATGAACCCCGTCATTTTGTTCCTTTTTAAATTAACTGTTTTAAGAGTTACCACTTTATTCCAATCAAGATGGCTTCAGGCGTGCCATACTTTTGTCATAAGTAAGGCTGTTAGCACTCTAGAACACTCTGGGAAGCTGCAGCAGAACGCAAAGGAATCAACTGACAGCCTCTGCTCTTTTTGGATGTACATGTTTGACTGAGAATGTCAGTCTTCATTCTCGCATGACTGAGAAAGATATTATGAATTTACAGAAAATATACTCTCAGTTTAGCTTATAGATCACATTCAAAACCTCTGTGGGAAAAGCATGAGAAAATAGTTTTCTCGCAAACATGATTCATGATATCCCAGCAGAAGGCTTTTTCACATGGTAAAATCACCTTAGAACACACCACAATTCCTGAAATGAGTATGGTACCATCAACAAATGATTTATAATGTAATTAAAGTCTTAAAACCTTCTTTTAACTGCAATGGTTTTTAATGAGGTGCTCTCATGTATATTGGTCCGAAAATGGCTGCCAACACTTCTTGGATGAAGTGCTGGCAGCCAATCAGATCTCACGATGAGATGTGTGGTTAGGCTCCGCCCAGATATGTATATATTTTTTTCCTTTAATATCTAAAAAACTACTGTGTTTCGCACATGTGCATGAGTTGGTTGTGAGATTGGTGATGTGTGGGGTGGGACCCCTTTGGGCACGTGGTGGACGGGGGCCTACTTGGTCTTTGTATGTGTGCTGCAGTGTGCCACGTCGATCAGGGACATGATCCAGGGTCATTGTGGGTGTGCAGTGTACTAAACATGATTGTGCATGTGTACCATTGTGCCCATATCCCCCGTCCCCTCAGTCCCTGGTTGGTACTCACCCTGTTGATGTGGTGTCAGGTCATATAGAGCTGTGTCCAGACTCCAAACTCCTTGCAACGTCTCCACACTGATGACTGTGGCCACCATTTCCTCCAGCTCCTCCTGTGGTGCAGGACTCCCACATCCAGTCGCCGTGGCTGCCTTCCTGTTGGCAGCGGGTTTCTGCTTGGTATGGCTTTTCACATCATGCCACTGCCTCTTGCCCTCCTCCATTGACCTCCTCGACACTCCGACTGTATTCACGTTGTTCACAATGGACTGGCATGTGTCCGTTTGTGTTGCCAATGACACAGTGGAGGTGACAAACAGTTGTTGTTAGTGTTCTATCTCCTCTGTGGTGAATATCCATTTTTCCTGTGGACTGAAGCCGTCTTCCTCTTTCTTTTCTCCTTGGTTCCTTGCTGGTGGTCTGTGGGACTTGTGGGGTTCACGTTGGCCTCTACACTCGCTCCGGGTGCATCCATGGTGCTACGCAGTTAATTTTTTTCTCCCTTTTTTTGTTCTGCTTTAATAGTGCATTTTCCCTCATGATGCATAGGAAATGCAGGCCTGTCGCAGGTTATCGCTGATTTTTGTATCGCGATTGGCCTCATCGCTACTATTTCCGAGTTCATGTTTAGTGTTTTTTTGGCGTCACATTAATTTTTACATGGTCATTTGACACGTTAATGTGAGACTATCACATGGTTCCGCCATGTTGAGAATACAACGTTAACACAGCATTCTTTTCCTGTGATAGACTGCGATATGCAGAGTTGCGTTAAGCTAATTTTGCGATAATTATCACACGTTCTTGAGAATATCCTTCAAAGCTTTCTCTGGGTTGCTGATCTTGTGATGACAGTCACGTTATACTGCAGGAACACAACAGACGCAGACCCCACCCTCTCACTGGGAACCTGAGGCCTCCTCACATAGGAGACCTTAAAGGATTTATAATTTATGATTAAAAACAAGAACAAAAAGTTTTTAGAAACTCACAAAAGGTTGTGAACTACCTCTTTGAAAAAAACAAAACAGGCTCAAGGTTATATTTGAAAATGAAAATTATTCTAAAATTAGTCCTTGTGGAATATTCAGGAAAATGTTAGTTTATTGATCTAAGCTCTGCCCCTTCTTTCAAGTAACGTCAGGCCACATTTCTGCAGCTTATTGACCTCACGCAATGAACACCTGGGACCATATGTATGAAAAATACGTTTTGCGATTCTCAAATTGCGATTTTTAGGGAATCGCAATTAGAGAAGCACAACATTCTATGTTTGTGGGATTTGCTAAATATTTAGCGAATCCTACATATTCTTTATTTGCGAATCACGAATTGAGATTTGCAAATAAGGAATACCTTCCCATTCATCCCTATGGGCTAGAAGGTCCATAGGAATTGATGAGAAGACATTCTCAATTTGCGATTCCCAAATAGAGAATCCCAAATTGAGAATGCAATTTCAAAGTTACAAGGTGTCAATAGGACACCCTTCCCCCCCTGAAATAAGCATGTGTGCACATGTGGCGCACATATACGCCCTAAAGGCATGTATGTACGCCACATGACACTTTGAAAAATGCAAAAAAAGGTACTTTTTTCAAAGAAATGCAAATTACCACCAACCTGAAGTTAGTGGTAATTTGCGATTCCTTAAGCCAAAATTGCACAACTTAGGTGCTTCCTACATTGCATTTAAGCAATCCCAATTTTGAGATTCCTGAAATGCATTAGCAAAATAGGGAATCCAAAGTTTGCAATTCCTTATTTTGCAAGTGGGTTTTTGTGTGCTACATTGCACACTGCCTAAATTGCGATTTCAAACCTCCATACATATGGCCCCTGGTTCTTAACCTCCACTTCAACTCTGATTTTCGAAAGAGACATACATCATTATCCATTCTTCCTTGACGGCAGGAACTAACAATAAGTGGCGAGAATGGATATCTGAAATATTTTTGTTAACAGCAGGTTTAATTGTTCAATAAAATAAAATAATTTTTAAACAGTCTTTTATTGAAGCTGTCATATTCCATAAAGATGTAGTTATTTTCTGTGCATGTATCCTTTTGACTTACAACAGGGCCAGGAAAAATTGTTACTCTGTAATGCATCTACTTTAATAAATCTGTGACCTGGTGGTTCCCTTTGAATTTTTTCAACTTGTGTTGAACTACCACAAAATGAAATGGCACTTAACTGCTCACAAGGAGCCTGCGTCTCTCGCTTGAATCTTGATTACCTGTCGCAGTAGAAACCAGTAGCCCTCAATTCCATTCCTCCCAGAGCTGGGCCCCACTGAGTGAAGAATTCCAACCCCTATTGACACCCACACTGCTGCATTCCAGTCAGACATATACTTTCGTTTATGAAGTTGTCTTTTGAGTCCTGTTTTCTAAAAATATACTTGAGAGAACTCCGGGCTATTGTTCCTTCACTTACAGATGGATTTTTGCCTTTGTTCTACACCAGTTTCTACTGTGAGAGTTACTGGGAAATGTAGATAGGCAATCAGTCAAGATTCAAGTGACAGATGCAGGTTCCTTGTGAGCAGTTAAATGCCATTTTCTTGTGTCGTGGTTCAACAGAACATTTAAAAACTTCAAAGGGAATTACTGAGTCACTGATTCACTAAAGTAGATGCTCTAATTTATCTCACCTTTTTGTAGCTCCTAAATATGTGCTTAGTTTACTAAGCACCATACTCCTGATTTCATAGGTCTATGAACTTAGACCATCTAAACCGCGTTAGAGATATTTTATAGAGGAGCATTTGAGACATCCCTTCAAAATAGTGATTCCTATCCATATGTATGAATGGTTAAGGACTGAAAAATTGTCATTGATGTATGCTGCCCACATCAGACGAAGGCTGGGTGCATCTATATGTTTGAGGAAACCCAGATCGTAATCAACAGGTATGAGAACGGAGCCTATGACGCAATCTAGCAGGTCATGGAGAAGGTGCAAACAATTAGGTTACGATAATGACTTGTTTTTATATATAACGCTTCACAGCTCATTCTGATCCATTTCTAAAGATTGCTAAATAAAAGGCTTTACTATTCAAACTATGTGACACTCAATTCATCGACCTGGAAAGATGAAAGGTTAAATTGGCTTTGTCTCATTCAAAGTCGCGGATTGTAGATCATCACTAGACTTCATCAGTAAGGACTTAACTGACTGATCCATCTTGCTGCCTTCCCCAACAACGATATGGATAGGTTACAGAAAACATACAAGCTTTGGCAAAGTCAATAGGTCCATCCCATAAGAGCTATTGGCTTTGGCATTGTTCTGTAGCTTCGTTGTACAGTAGCTCAAGCAGATGGGCAATGGAGGGTGAGCAGAGAGGCTGATGGCCAGCAGATGGACAGTTGATGGTGGACAGGAGGGGCTGACGCAAGCACACAGACGACGCAGAGTCAGTGAGAGGGGCTGTTGCAAGCCCACAGACAACAGGTGGCGAGTGTGATGAGCTGGGAGCAAGCATACAGACAGACAATCAGGGTGGGCAGGAGCTCCTGAAGCAAGTACAAAGACAACGGAGAGTTGGGCGAGGAGCTGGGGCAAGCACACAGACAATGGAAAGAGATTGGGCAGTAGGGATTGGGGAAAGAACACTGAGGGGTAGAAGTACACAAGAGAGACCGCTGAAAAACACATTTTTGGGAACACAGGACACAGTTGATAGAAGAAAAAAGGTTTATTGTAGATATAATGTAACGGCCTCCAGAGACCAACCTCTCAGCTCCCAAGCCAAGCTTCTTCTGCTGGACTCTACAATCCAGATTCTAGCAGAAGAACCTTGTTGCTAGGAGATGATAGGATTACAGAAAGATGTGCTAGAACATAACACATCTCCCTTGCTAACAAGCAAAATAACATAAAAAACTAAATAATAACATGTGAACTCATTTATACAAATAATATTCCAATTTCTTTGGTCTCACCTTTAGACGTTCGCTTGGAATTCTTTTACAAACTTCTGTGGAATTGTTGATGTTTTCTGAACTATCTTTTAACGAATATTTTACTTCCACCTCATTACATTTCACAACTTTACAAATAGTCTACCATTTTCCATCGGATACTTTAAATTACCTTCAACCTTTAAGATTTTCTTTGGTTCTGATAAGTTAGAATTTCTTTTTTTTCACAATGTTGCCTGGACAAACTCTTACAAAATCTCCTTCGGCAAACACTCTATTACATTTTCCAGTTTTGTCGTTGTGTCTTAATTGATAGCTGTTTTGATATTTAGCAACTTTGGAACGTACATCTTCCTCTTTTATGGTAAACAGTCAAAATATCGACTACAAAATATCGAATGGACATAATATTGAGATTTAAATATAGAATGGACAAAATATCGAATGGACAGAATATAAACATCAAAAATATTGTTTTTAAGGTAAGTAATGTAATATCGAATGTTAAAAATATAGAAAGTTAAAATATCAAAGTATATAATATAGGTTATTAAAATTATCGAATTTTTAATAATATCACATTTTTTATAGTGTTTTTTTATGTTATTATATGTGTGAAAAGTGTGTATTTATGTTATAATTTATTGTAATTAATGAAATTTTTTTTTTAATTTTTGCGTAATTTAATTCTGTAGCGGGTTGTGGGTTTATGGGGGAATAGGGTGGGAAGTAATTTAATTATAATTAATTAAATATGTAAATTTATTTAATGATATTCATTTTTAATTAATTGTTAATTAATTTATATCTGGTAATTAATTACATTTTAATTGGCAATTAATTTTAATTAATTAATTAATTGCTAATTATGTTAATTTTACTAATTTATTTTCTGTAGCGGGTTGTGGGTGTATAGGGGAATAGGGTGGGAAGTAATTTAATTATACTTAATTAAATATGTACATTTATTTATTGGTATATTCCATTTTATAATCTAATGTTTCAGAACGTTCTAAATCAAATGTAGAGATTGCTTGGGAGACTGACCTTGATGTCTCCTTATGTATTGCATTGAAGGGTTTGTATATGGTCCAAACTTTTTAAAATATTTGTTGCTGCACGTATTACGCAATCTTTATTCTTTATTTATCATAGAGTGGTTATTACCCCGGTTAGTATCCATAAGTTTTCTCAAGTTTCCTCACCTTTATGTTGGTCATGTTCCAAGGAAACTGGTACTCTTAAACATCAACTATACAACTGTTCCCCTGTTTTATCATTTTGGACTGAAGTATGGAACATCTGCATGCCAATGTTTTCTTTTTCCTCCCCGTTATCTCTACTGAATGTGTTATTAGGATCCTTATCTGATGATATTGAGATCGTATCTTCTTCTGCTAAGTTATTAGACCTGTTTATTGCTCTTGCATTTAAAGTTATTTTATCGTGTTGGAAGGATAACTCTAAGCTTTCTGTCCATGCTTGGTGGAACTTTATCTGTGATGAACACAGAATCTCTATTGCATCCTCCACCTCTGCCCCTTTAAAAATAAAATCTGATCTACTCTGGCTTCCTTTCACCTCCTACCTTTCTTCCAATCCCCCACCCTTATTGCGTGCTACTAATGCCACGTAATAATTCTTGCTCTTCTTTTTCTTTTCTCTTTTTTCCTTTCTTCTCTTTTCTTTTTTTCTCTCTTTTCTTTTCCCCTTTCCTTATCTTCTCTTTCTTTCTTCTTTTTCTTTTTCGCCTCTAACCCTTTTTTATGATTATTTATGTCATTTAATTGCTATTTACCATTGTACTTTTTACTAATTATTCATGACTCATATTTTTTTTTGTATTACTTAATAAACGCTTAATAAAAATTTCCTAAACAAAAAACAAAAAAAAAGAATTATGTTAATTTTACTAAATTATTTTCTGTAGCGGGTTGTGGGTGTATAGGGGAATAGGGTGGGAAGTAATTTAATTATACCTAATTAAATATGTACATTTATTTATTGGTATTCATTTTTAAATAATTGTTAATTAATTTATATTTGGTAATTAATTACATTTTAATTGCCAGTTAATTGTATTTAAATGATTAATTGCTAATTATGTTATTTTAACTAATTTATTTTCTGTAGCGGGTTATGGGTTTATAGGGAAATAGGGTGGGAAGTAATTTATTTATAATTAATTAAATACATCAATTTATTTAATTGTATTTAATTTGAATTCATTGTTAATTAATTTTTATATGTTTAATTATTAATTGTTAATTTGTAATCAATTTGTATTAATAGGTAATTAATTGTAATAATTAATTTTTATTTGTTATTGATTAATTATTATATTAAATTGGTAATTACTTTTAATTAATTTTTTATAGATATGCATTTATATTTTTTTAAATAATATATGAAGTATTTACTTTCCCTACTGTTGCACTCTCTGGAGTGGGAATAGTTATTTTTACAACTATGCTATCCAACGCTTTCCCTACTGTTGCACTCTTTGGAGTGGGAATAGTAATTTTAACCGCTACGCTATCCAATGCTTTCTCTACTGTTGCAATCTTTGGAGTGGGAAAAGTATTTTTTACACTTCTGCTATCGTACGGTAATAATATTGGATATTATTTAATTATATTATGTTAATATATATATTTTTTTTAACAAATATGATTGTAAAACATTTTTTTATAACTTTCAATAATTATTTAATTATTATAAGTTCATTTAAGTATTTTTAAGTATATTTCAGTAATTCATTTTTAATATTAATTTAATTTAACACTGTTTTTAATAAATCGATATTTTTATAAACTATATTTTTGTAAACAATATTTTTTTCTCGATATTTTTGTACTTACCTGTTTGTATATAGAAACTTGATATTCTGTCTGTCGATATTTTGTCATCGATATTTTTGCTACTCGATATTCTGTCCCTCGATATTATGTCAGTGATCCCTCTTTTATATCCTTCCTACCACTCCTACCCATCCCTGCTGGTACAACTGCAGTACAGAGAACTGTACCTTTTAGTAGACAAAAATGAGTTTCCCCAGTTACAGAATTTGGAGTGGTTAGGTAGTTCCATAACATTGTTCTTACCTGTGCTCTCTAACACATATTTATTGATACAGCCAATTGAACGCTCTCGCCAAAAACACGGTTGAAGCGCTCAACCAAACCATTTCCCCTTGGATGATAAACCAGAGTTCTCAAATGTTTGACACCCCACTTCCTGATAAATTCGCTGAAATCTTGAGAAGTGAATTGTGGGCCTTTATCTGATAATATTTCTGCAGGGCATCCTTCCCTTCTAAAAGCTTTTTCACAAAATGCAATGACATTATTGGTTATAACTACGGTAGCAAATCCTACTTCTGGCCATTTTGAATAATAATCAACCATCACCAATGCATACTTTTCCAATGTTCCTAAACCTTCAAATGGTCCACATTTGTCAATGGCTGACGCATTCCCATGCTTTTCCAGGAAGTCTCATGGGTGTTTTGGGAGAATCTCTGAACACATCAGATTTATCACTACAAGTACAAGTTATGCATTCCCTCACAAACCTTTCTATACCTCTATCCATGTTTGGCCACCAAAAGTCCATTCTGGCCTTTTGTTTGACAGTAGACATTCCTCCACGACCTTCATGTAGCAATCCCATTAATTTTAGTCTCAACGAAACAGGTACAACCAACTTGTCACACCTTCTAATCCCACCAGTTACGAAAGAAAGTTCTTACCATACATCCTTTACATTAAAATTTAATTGCCCAACTGCCATCCAAATCACTTTAACTAAAGTAGGATCAGCAGAAATAGCCTCTTTCCAATCATCTTCACTAATGGCCTGACATACATCTACGATGTTATCTATCACCCATTCTTCATCTTCATTAGTATGTTCCATCTTTCATCTACTGGTAACCGCAACAAACAATCCACATTCACATTTTTCACTCCAGGTACATATTTTAAATCAAATGAGGATTCTTGCAAATGATATATCCATTTGGCTATGCGTGGGTTTGCTCTGCCTGCACCTGTGGTGGTGAAAATGTCTAGCAATGGCCTGTGATCAGTACGAAGTTGAAATACTGTACCCCACACATAAACACAGAAATGTTGTACGCCCCACTAACAGGCTAATGCTTCCTTCTCTATGGTGGAATATGACAATTCTGCACTTTTTAGAGTATGTGATGAGAAAGCGATAACCCTCTCTTTACCATCACACTCTTGCATCAACAGAGCTCCTAAACCGTAACCACTGGCGTCTGTCACAATAATGGACTTGTCTTGAGTATTGAATGACTTTAAAGCAGTAGCGTTTGCTACAGCCTGCTTCACATCTTCAAATGCTATTTGACATTCCTTTGACCATTGGAAATTTACTCCATCCTTCATGAGGTCACGTAACAGATGTACCATTTCAGAAAAATTATGTAAAAATTTAGCATAATACTCGGCTAAACCGAGAAACGATCTCAACTGATTCTTGTCTTGTGGTGAAAGAGCTTTTTCCAATTCCAAATCTTCTAGCAAATTTAATTTTGGTTTGATACCCTTGTAAGACAACGTATATCATAAATATTCTACTTCTCGCTGACAAAATTTATATTTTTGTAAGATGATGGTGAGACCAGCTGCCTTGAGTTTAGTCAGTACTTCGCTCAAAGCGTCATCATGTTGATCCTCACTCATACCCCATACTAAAACATCATATTGGAATACCAATGCATTCTTAACATCCTTCAATATTTTTTGCATAATCCTCTGAAACATGGCAGATGCTGAGGCTAGTCCAAAAGGCATTCTGATGAATGAAAATGCCCCTGTAGGTGTGATGAAAGACGTTAAGTGCTTCGATTCTGGTTGTAAACATACTTGATAATAAACACTAGATAGATCTAAAGTAGTGAAATACTTCCCACCAGCAACACTAGATAGCATTTCATTTATGCGAGGTAAGGGATACCTATCAACTCAAATACATTTATTCAAATCTCTCAAATCCACACACATGCTGATTTTGCCGTTGGGTTTGTGTGCGATAACAATTGGACTTAATCAATCTGATGCCGCTATGGGTTCAATTATTTTCTCCTTGGATAATCTCTGTAATACTTCATTCAACGTCCCTCCTAATGTCATGGGCACATTGCGTACCTTGCGTACCTTTGGTTTAACATCCTTCTTTACTATAATTTGATGCTCAAATCCTTTAAGACATCCCAGTTCTTCCTTAAATAAATTAGGATAATCCACTACCCATTTGTTGTCTTTATGAACATTTGTCAATCAAACTTGAAAAGGATGATTTGGGTTACAAAAAATGCCCAAATTGTTCTGCTCCTTCCACCCCAACAAACACGTTCCAGTTTCTACCACATATATCTTTGCTATGGTACTTCGAGTGTACATTGTCATTGAAATATCCCAACACTGGCAGTTTCATTCAGCAGTACCCTTGCGGTTCAACATCAGTAGGAATCAATTTAGTGGATCCCATCTTTTCCCAACTATACTTATCTATCAAGGTAAAAGGGGAACAAGAATCCGCCCACATTTGCACATCAGTATTATTTAGAGTTATTACACACTTGGGAGGTACATATATTTCTAATTTACTGTTTTGCAAGATATTGGTATTGTCTACCATAACTTCTATATCACAGTCATCCTCAACATTCACTTCGTCCCTCGAATTCCCTTCTCCTCCCTTTCTCACCTCCCCTGCTCCCTCCACTACTTTTCTCTCTCCTTTCTCTCCCCTCCTAATTGTATTGCCTATTTTTTGGGATTTATTGTGTAATTGTTGAACTTTTTATGTTACATTGTTGATTCTCATGTAAAGCGCTCTGATACCTCCGGGTCTAGCCAGCGCTATATAAAACTCTTTAAATAAATAAATAAATAAAAATCACTATGGAGCTATCTATCATATTTACCGTTTTCTTTTGTTTTGAGTAATCATTAGCTTTACACACTCTTGAAAAATGACGACTTTTCCTGCATTTATAACAACAACCTTTAGCTGTAGGACCATGAATGGCATCAGCATTGTGCCTATAGCTTCCACATCTATAACAAGACTTTTTATAATTCTCTTGCTGTTTACTCACAATGTTTTTGTTGCCCTCACTGTCTATTTGGGAGATTTTTTATATATGAATTCAACACACATACTTTAATCATACCTACTTTCCCTTTAGTGTTATTTTCAGCTACTTCTTTTTCATATTGTGAAGTATTTCCAGTGCGCCTAGCAATTTCTATAGACTTGTCTAAAGATAGATCTTTTAAATCTAATCATTTTTCTTGAACTTTTTTGTTATTAGTTCTATTTATAAGTTCATCTCTAATTATATTGTCTCTTAAATCTTTAAACTTGCATGTAATAGCTAACTTCCTTAGTGCAGACACGTACTGTTCATTTTTTTCTCCTTGTTTTTGGGAACGAGAAATAAACCTGTGTCTTTCTACGACTATACTTAACTTCTTTCCATAGTTATCAGCTAACGGTGCTAAGGCACTTTCGTATACTCTTCTCCATCGTCGTCTGAAGAATCATCAACATTTCTAACACTAGGATGAAAAGGTAACATGCTCAAAACATTTCTTCCTTCCACTCCTAGAAACAGTTTTAAAATAGCTAATTTCCTCCTAGCAATAAACACATCCTTACCTATTGCTTCCAAATATGTGGTGAAGGATTCTTTCCAATCTTCCCATTCCATGCACAGAGGACCCAGTTCTTGTAGGAATGTTGGTGCAGGAGGAATAGATTACGTAGCCATTAATTTTTATGATGTTAAAAATAACTTATTTCTAGGTTTTCTAGGATAACTTTTCAGAATGAATACTATACAACCGTTAACCTAAGTACAGCTTTACAAAATTGAAAATGAATTTTCTATTGACAATATCAAAGTTTGTTTATAACTTTAGGAAAATGTACTTTATCAAGAGTTCCCCATGCTCAGGTTTGAACAGTCACACCAAGGTTTCCAACTAGTGCCCTTGATCAACCCAATGCAGAAGTTGCATCTATATTCAACTGAATGTCACTTTCAGAAAAAATTCCTTATGTGCAAAGATGAACAGTCACCTACAAAGGTGTAACACACAAAGGTGTAACAACCGGAGTTTCCTTCTGTGGTAACACCACCCACAGGATAATTAACATTTCATTTTTCCTACGGCTTTCCAGTCAGCCTTCGCTACCAGATAATCTGCCTTTCCCAGTGAGCTTCCGTTACAGAAATTATTTGGACAGAAAACTGTATTATTGCTCATCCGGTTGAATAATCCTGAAAATAAATTGGAAATTACCAAACAAATACAAATAAAATGGTGGCACACACACTGTCTGGTCACGACGGTGCGTACGTTGTTAGATCACGATGTGATGCAAATTTTGCTTGTTTCGTTGCTTTGCAACTATGCTGTGACGTCCTCTCAAAGCGCATGCCCACGTCTTCTAACGTAAAACGCTTTGCATCTCACTTCTCCAAATCCAGGATACAGGGTTCCTCCATGCGGGGACCTTAAAGGATTTATAATTTATCATTAAAAAACAAGAACAAAAAGTTTTTAGTAACTCACAAAAGGTTGTGAACTACCTCTTTGAAAAAAAAGAAAAAAACAGGCTCAAGGTTATATTTGAAATAAAAATTATTCTAAAATCAGTCCTTGTGGAATATACAGAAAAAGGTTAGTTTATTGATCTTAGCTCTGCCCCTTCTTTCAAGTAATGTCAGGCCACATTCCTGCAGCTTATTGACCCCACGCAGTAAACACCTGGGGCCATATGTATGAAAAATACGTTTTGCGATTCTCAAATTGCGATTTTTAGGGAATCGCAATTAGAGAAGCACAAAATTCTATGTATGTGGGATTTGCTAAATATTTAGTGAATCCTACATATTCCTTATTTGCAAATCACGAATTAAGATTTGCAAATAAGGAATACCTTCCCATTCATCCCTATGGGCTAGAAGGTCCAAGGAATGAATGGGAAGATTTCTCAATTTGCGATTCCCAATTAGAGAATCGCAAATTGAGAATGCAATTTCAAAGATGCAAGGTGTCAATAGGACACACAGCACCCTTGAAATAAGCATGTGTGCACATGTGGCACACATATACGCCCTTAGG
The DNA here is from genome assembly GCF_964263255.1 of Lissotriton vulgaris. Classification (NCBI taxonomy): domain Eukaryota; kingdom Metazoa; phylum Chordata; class Amphibia; order Caudata; family Salamandridae; genus Lissotriton; species Lissotriton vulgaris. Next base: position 1,612,348,882 of record NC_141689.1, on the reverse strand, counting down.
GCATGTATGCGCGCCCTAAGGCACTTTGAAAAATGCAAAAAAACATACTTTTTTCAAAGAAATCGCAAATTACCACCAACCTGAAGTTAGTGGTAATTTGCGATTCCTTAAGCAAAAATCGCACAACTTAGGTGTTTCCTACATTGCAATTTTGGGATTCCTGAAATGCATTAGCCAAATAAGGAATCCAAAGTTTGCAATTCCTTATTTTGCGAGTGGGTTTTTGTGTGCTACATTGCACACTGCCTAAATTGCAATTGCAAACCTTCATACATATGGCCCCTGGTTCTTAACCTCCACTTCAACTCTGATATTCGGAAGAGACATACATCATTATCCATTCTTCCTTGACGGCAGGAAATAACAATAAGCGGCGAGAATGGATATCTGAAATATTTTTGTTAACAGCAGGTTTAATTGTTCAATAAAATAAAATTATTTTTATCAGTCTTTTATTGAAGCTGTCATATTCCATAAAGATGTAGGTATTTTCTGTGCATGTATCCTTTTTACTCAAAACAGGGCCAGAAAAAAGTGTTACTATGTAATGCATCTACTTTAATAAATCTGTGACCTGGTGGTTCCCTTTGAAGTTTCTCAACTTGTGTTGAACTACCACAAAATGAAATGGCACTTAACTGCTCACAAAGAGCCTGTACCTCTCACTTGAATCTTGACTGATTGTCTACCTGTCGCAGTAGAAACCAGTAGCCCTCAATTCCATTCCACCCGGAGCTGGGCCCTACTGAGTGAAGAATTCCAACCCCTATTGACACCCATACTGCTGCATTCCAGTCAGACATATACTTTCGTTTATGAAGTTGTCTTTTGAGTCCTGTTTTCTAAAAATATTCATGAGAGAACTCCAGGCTATTGTTCCTTCACTTACTGATGGATTTTTGCCTTTGTTCTACACCAGTTTCTACTGTGAGAGTTAATGGGAAATGTAGGTAGGCAATCAGTCAAGATTCAAGTGACAGACGCAGGTTCCTTGTGAGCAGTTAAATGCCATTTTCTTGTGTCGCAGTTCAACAAAACATTTAAAAAATTCAAAGGGAATTACTGAGTCACTGATTCACTAAAGTAGATGCTCTAATTTATCTCACCTTTTTGTAGCTTAGTTTACTAAGCACCATACTCCTGATTTCATAGGTCTATTAACTTAGACCATCTAAACCGCGTTAGAGATATTTTATAGAGGAGCATTTGAGACATCCCTTCAAAATAGTGATTCCTATCCATATGTATGAATGGTTAAGGACTGAAAAATTGTCATTGATGTATGCTGCCCACATCAGACGAAGGCTGGGTGCATCTATATGTTTGAGGATACCCAGATCGTAATCAACAGGTATGAGAACGGAGCCTATGAAGCAATCTAGCAGGTCATGGAGAAGGTGCATTTAATTAGATTACGATAATGACTTGTTTTTTATATATAACGCTTCACAGCTCATTCTGATCCATTTCTAAAGATTGCTAAAAAAAAGGCTTTACTATTCAAACTCTGTGACACTCAATGCATCGACCTGGAAAGATAAAAGGTTAAATTGGCTTTGTCTCATTCAAAGTCGCGGATTGTAGATCATCACTAGACTTCATCAGTAAGGACTTAACTGACTGATCCATCTTGCTGCCTTCCCCAACAACGATATGGATAGGTTACAGAAAACATACAAGCTTTGGCAAAGTCAATAGGTCCATCCCATAAGAGCTATTGGCTTTGGCATTGTTCTGTAGCTTCGGTATACAGTAGCTCAAGCAGATGGACAATGGAGAGTGGGCAGAGAGGCTGATGGCCAGCAGATGGACAGTTGAGGGTGGACAGGAGGGGCTGACACAAGCACACAGACAACGCAGAGTCAGTGAGAGGGGCTGTTGCAAGCGCACAGACAACAGGTGGTGAGTGTGATGAGCTGGGAGCAAGCATACAGACAGACAATCAGGGCGGGCAGGAGCTCCTGAAGCAAGTACAAAGACAATGGAGAGTTGGGCGAGGAACTGGGGCAAGCACACAGACAATGGAAAGAGAGTGGGCAGTAGGGATTGGGGAAAGAACACTGAGGGGTAGAAGTACACAAGAGAGACAGCTGAAAAACACATTTTTGGGAGCACAGGACACAGTTGATAGAAGAAAAAAGGTTTATTGTAGATATAATGTAACGACCCCCAGAGACCAACCTCTCAGCTCCACAGCGAAGCTTCTCTGCTGGACTCTACAAGCCAGATTCTAGCAGAAGAACCTTGTTGCTAAAAGATGATAGGATTGCAGAAAGATGTACTAGAACATAACACATCTCCCTTGCTAACAAGCAAAATAACATAAAAAACTAAATAATAACATATGAACTCATTTATACAAATAATATTCTAATTTCTTTGGTCTCACTTTTAGACGTTCGCTTGGAATTCTTTTACAAACTTCTGTGGAATTGTTGATGTTTTTTGTTCTATCTTTTAACGAATATTTTACTTCCACCTCATTACATTTCACAACTTTACAAATAGTCTACCATTTTCCATCGGATACTTTAAATTACCTTCAACCTTTAAGATTTTCTTAGGTTCTGATAACTTAGAATTTCCTTTTTTCACAATGTTGCGTGGACAAACTCTTACAAAATCTCCTTCGGCAAACACTCTATTACATTTTCCAATTTTGTTGTTGTGTTTTAATTGATAGCTGTTTTGATATTTAGCAACTTTGGAACGTACATCTTCCTCTTTTATGGTAAACAGTCAAAATATCGACTACAAAATATCGAATGGACATAATATAGAGTTTTAAATATAGAATGGACAAAATATCGAATGGACCGAATATAGACATCAAAAATATCGTTTTTAAGGTCAGTAATGTAATATCGAATGTTAAAAATATAGAAAGGTAAAATATCAAAGTATATAATATAGGTTATTAAAATTATCGAATTTTTAATAATATCACATTTTTTATAGTGTTTTTTATGTTATATGAGTGAAAAGTGTGTATTTATGTTATAATTTATTTTAATTAATCAAATTTGTTTTTTTAATTGTTGCGTAATTTAATTCTGTAGCCGGTTGTGGGTTTATAGGGGAATAGGGTGGGAAGTAATTTACTTATAATTAATTAAATATGTAAATGTATTTATTGGTATTCATTTTTAATTAACTGTTAATTAATTTATTTCTTGAAATTAATTACATTTTAATTGGCAATTATTTTTAATTAATTAATTGTTAATTATGTTAATCTTACTAAATTGTTTTCTGTAGCGGGTTGTGGGTGTATAGGACAATAGGGTGGGAAGTAATTTAATTATAATTAATTAAATATGTACATTTATTTATTGGTATTCATTTTTAAATAATTGTTAATTAATTTATCATTTGGTAATTAATTACATTTTAATTGGCAATTAATTGATTAATTGTTAATTATGTTAATTTTACTAATTTATTTTCTGTAGCGGGTTGTGGGTTCATAGGGGAATTGGGTGGGAAGTAATTTATTTATAATTAATTAATTAATTAATTAATTAATTAAATATGTAAAATTATTTATTGGTATTTATTTAGAATTAATTGTTAATTAAGTTTTTATGGGTAATTAATTACATTTTAATTGCCAATTAATTGTATTTAATTGATTAATTGCGAAATATGTTAGTTTAACTAATTTATTTTCTGTAGCGGGTTGTGGGTTTATAGGGGAATAGGGTGGGAAGTAATTTATTCATAATTAATTAAATAAATCAATTCATTTAATTTTGTTTAATTTGAATTAATTGTTAATTAACTTTTTAAATGTTTAATTATTAATTGTTAATTTGTAATTAATTTGTATTAATAGGTAATTAATTGTAATAATTAATTTTAATTTGTAATTTTAATTGAATAATTATTATATTATATTAAATTGGTAATTACTTTTAATGATTTTTTTATAGATATGCATTTATATTTTTTTAATATTATACGAAGTATTTACTTTCCCTACTGTTGCACTCTCTGGAGTGGGAATAGTAATTTTTACCACTATGCTATCCAACGCTTTCCCTACTGTTGCAATCTTTGGAGTGGGAATAGTAATTTTAACCGCTACGCTATTGAAAGCTTTCTCTACTGTTGCACTCTTTGGAGTTGGAATACTAATTTTAACCCCTACGCTATCCAACGCTTTCCCTACTGTTGCACTCTTTGGAGTGGGAATAATAATTATTACCTCTACGCTATCCAATGTTTTTCCTACTGTTGCACTCACTGGAGTGGGAATAGTAATTTTTACCTCTACGCTATCCAACGCTTTCCTCACTGTTGCACCCACTGGAGTGGGAATAGTAATTTTTACCTCTACGCTATCCAACGCTTTCCCTCCTGTTGCACTCACTGGAGTGGGAATAGTAATGTTTACCCCTACACTATCCAAAGCTTTCCCTACTGTTGCACTCTTTGGAGTGGGAATAGTCATTTTAACCCCTACGCTATCCAACGTTTTCCCTACTGTTGCACTATTTAGAGTGGGAATAGTAATTTTTACCCCTACGCTATCCAATGCTTTCCCTACTGTTGCACTCTTTGGAGTTGGAATAGTAATTTTTACCCCTACGCTATCCAACGCTTTCCCTACTGTTGCACCCACTGGAGTGGGAATAGTAATTTTTACCCCTGCGCTATCCAACGCTTTCCCTACTGTTGCACCCACTGGAGTGGGAATAGTAATTTTAACCCCTACGCTATCCAACGCTTTCCCTACTGTTGCACTCTTTGGAGTGGGAATAGTAATTTTTACCCCTACGCTATCCAACGCTTTCCCCACTGTTGCACCCACTGGAGTGGGAATAGTAATTTTTACCTCTACGCTATCCAACGCTTTCCCTACTGTTGCACTCATTGGAGTGGGAATAGTAATTTTTACCCCTACGCTATCCAACGCTTTCCTTACTGTTGCACTCTCTGGAGTGGGAATAGTATTTTTTACACTTCTGCTATCGTACGGTAATAATATTGGATATTATTTAATCATATTATGTTAATATATATTTATTTTTTAACAAATATGATTGTAATTTTTTTTTATAACTTTCAATAATATTTAATTATTATAAGTTCATTTAAGTATTTTTAAGTATATTTTAGTAATTAATTTTTAATATTAATTTAATTTAACACTGTTTTTAATAAAGTCGATATTTTTATAAACTATATTTTTGTAAACGATATTTTTTACTCGATATTTTTGTACTTACCTGTTTGTTGATAGAAACTTGATATTCTGTCTGTCAATATTTTGTCATCGATATTTTTGCTACTCGATATTCTGTCCCTCGATATTATGTCAGTGATCCCTCTTTTCTATCCTTCCTACCACTCCAACCCATCCATGCTGGTACAGCTGCAGTACAGAGAACTCTACCTTTTAGTAGACAAAAATGAGTTTCCCCAGTTACAGAATTTGGAGTGGTTAGGTAGTTCCATAACATTTTTCTTACCTGTGCTCTCTAACACATATTTATTGATACAGCCAATTGAACGCTCTCGCCAAAAACACGGTTGAAGCGCTCAACCAAACCATTTCCCCTTGGATGATAAACCAGAGTTCTCAAATGTTTGACACCCCACTTCCTGATACATTCACTGAATTCTTGAGAAGTGAATTGTGGGCCTTTATTTGATAATATTTCTGCAGGGCATCCTTCCCTTCTAAAAGCTTTTTCACAAAATGCAATGACATTATTGGTTATAACTACGGTAGCAAATCCTACTTCTTGCCATTTTGAATAATAATCGACCATCACCAATGCATACTTTTCCAATGTTCCTAAACCTTCAAATGGTCCACATTTGTCAATGGCTGACGCATTCCCATGCTTTTCCAGGAAATCTCATGGGTGTTTTGGGAGAATCTCTGAACACATCAGATTTATCACTACAAGTACAAGTTATGCATTCCCTCACAAACCTTTCTATATCTCTATCCATGTCTGGCCACCAAAAGTCCTTTCTGGCCTTTCGTTTGACAGCAGACATTCCTCCATGACCTTCATGTAGCAATCCCATTAATTTTAGTCTCAACGAAACAGGTACAACCAACTTGTCACACCTTCTAATCCCACCAGTTATGAAAGAATGTTCTTCCCATACATCCTTGTACATTAAAATCTCATTGTCCAACTGCCATCCAAATCACTTTAACTAAAGTAGGAACAGCAGAAATAGCCTCTTTCCATTCATCTTCACTAATGGCCTGACATCTTATCATCTACTGGTAACCGCAACAAACAATCCGCATTCACATTTTTCGCTCCAGGTACATATTTTAAATCAATTGAGGATTCTTGCAAATGATATATCTATTTGGCTATGCGTGGGTTTGCTCTGCCTGCACCTGCGGTGGTGAAAATGTCTAGCAATGGCCTGTGATCAGTACGAAGTTGAAATGTTGTACCCCGCAAATAAACACAGAAATGTTGTACGCCCCACCAACAGGCTAATGCTTCCTTCTCTATGGTGGAGTATGACAATTCTGCACTTTTTAGAGTATGTGATGAGAAAGCGATAACCCTCTCTTTACCATCACACTCTTGCATCAACAGAGCTCCTAAACCGTGACCACTGGCGTCTGGACTTGTGTTGAGTATTGAATGACTTTAAAGCAGTAGCATTTGCTACAGCCTGCTTCACATCTTCAAAGGCTATTTGAAATTCCTTTGACCATTGGAAATTTACTCCATCCTTCATGAGGTCGCGTAACAGATGTACCATTTCAGAAAAATTATGTACAAATTTAGCATAATACTCGGCTAAACCGAGAAACGATCTCAACTGATCCTTGTCTTGTGGTGAAAGAGCTTTTTCCAATTCCAAATCTTCTACCAAATTTAATTTGGTTTGATACCCTTGTAAGACAAATTATATCCTAAATATTCTACTTCTCGCTGACAAAATTTACATTTTTGTAAACTGATGGTGAGACCAGCTGACTTGAGTTTAGTCAGTACTTCTCTCAAAGTGCCATCATGTTGATCCTCAATCATACCCCATACCAAAACATCATCTTGGAATACCAATGCATTCTTAACATCCTTCAATATTTTTTACATAATCCTCTGAAACAGGGCAGATGCTGAGGCTAGTCCAAAAGGCATTCTGATGAATGGAAATGCCCCTGTAGGTGTGATGAAAGATGTTAAGGGGTTTGATTCTGGTTGTAAACATACTTGATAATAAACACTAGATAGATCTAAAGTAGTGAAATACTTACCACCAGCAACACTAGATAGCATTTCATTTATGCGAGATAAGGGAGACCTATCAACTCAAATACAATCATTCAAATCTCTCAAATCCACACACATGCTGATTTTGCCATTGGGTTTGTGTGCGATAACAATTGGACTTAACCAATCTGATGCCGCAATGGTTACAATTATTTTCTCCTTGGATAATCTCTGTAATTCTTCATTCAACTTCCCTCCTAATGCCATGGGCACATTGCGTACCTTGTGTACCTTTGGTTTAACATCCTTCTTTACTATAATTTGATGCTCAAAGCCTTTAAGACATCCCAGTTCTTCCTTAAATAAATTAGGATAATCCTCCGCCCATTTGTTGTCTTTATGAACATTTGTCAATAAAACTTGTAAAGGATAATTTGGGTTAAGAAAAATGCCCAAATTGTTCTGCTCCTTTCAGCCCAACCAACACGTTCCAGTTTCTACCACATATATCTTTGCTATGGTACTTCGAGTGTACATTGTCATTGAAATATCCCAACACTGGCAGTTTTGTTCCGCAGTACCCATGCGGTTCAACATCAGTAGGAATCAATTTAGTGGATCCCATCTTTTCCCAACTATACTTATCTATCAAGGTAAAAGGGGAACAAGAATCCGCCCACATTTGCACATCAGTATTATTTAGAGTTATTACACACTTGGGAGGTACATATATTTCTAATTTACTGTTATGCAAGATATTGGTATTGTCTACAACCATAACTTCTATATCACAGTCATCCTCAACATTCACTTCGTCCCTCGAATTCCCTTCTCCTCCCTTTCTCACCTCCCCTGCTCCCTCCACTACTTTTCTCTCTCCTTTCTCTCCCCTCCTAATTGTATTGCCTATTTTTTGGGATTTATTGTGTAATTGTTGAACTTTTTATGTTACATTGTTGATTCTCATGTAAAGCGCTCTGATACCTCCGGGTCTAGCCAGCGCTATATAAAACTCTTTAAATAAATAAATAAATAAAAATCACTATGGAGCTATCTATCATATTTACCGTTTTCTTTTGTTTTGAGTAATCATTAGCTTTACACACTCTTGAAAAATGACGACTTTTCCTGCATTTATGACAACAACCTTTAGCTGTAGGACCATGAATGGCATCAGCATTGTGCCTATAGCTTCCACATCTATAACAAGACTTTTTATAATTCTCTTGCTGTTTCCTCACAATGTTTTTGTTGCCCTCACTGTCTATTTGGGAGATTTTTTAAATATGAATTCAACACACATACTTTAATCATACCTACTTCCCCTTTAGTGTTATTTTCAGCTACTTCTTTTATATATTGTGAAGTATTTCCAGTGCGCCTAGCAATATCTATAGACTTGTCTAAAGATAGATCTTTTAAATCTAATCATTTTTCTTGAACTTTTTTGTTATTAGTTCTATTTATAAGTTAATCTCTAATTATATTGTCTCTTAAATCTTTAAACTTGCATGTAATAGCTAACTTCCTTAGTGCAGACACGTACTGTTCATTTTTTTCTCCTTGTTTTTGGGAACGAGAAATAAACCTGTGTCTTTCTACGACTATACTTAACATCTTTCCATAGTTATCAGCTAACGGTGCTAAGGCACTTTCGTATACTCTTCTCCATCGTCGTCTGAAGAATCATCAACATTTCTAACACTAGGATGAAAAGGTAACATGCTCAAAACATTTCTTCCTTCCACTCCTAGAAACAGTTTTAAAATAGCTAATTTCCTCCTAGCAATAAACACATCCTTACCTATTGCTTCCAAATATGTGGTGAAGGATTCTTTCCAATCTTCCCATTCCATGCACAGAGGACCCAGTTCTTGTAGGAATGTTGGTGCAGGAGGAATAGATTACGTAGCCATTATTCTTTATGATGTTAAAAATAACTTATTTCTAGGTTTTCTAGGATAACTTTTCAGAATGAATACTATACAACCGTTAACCTAAGTACAGCTTTACAAAATTGAAAATGAATTTTCTATTGACAAAATCAAAGTTTGTTTATAACTTTAGGAAAATGTACTTTATCAAGAGTTCCCCATGCTCAGGTTTGAACAGTCACACCAAGGTTTCCAACTAGTGCCCTTGATCAACCCAATGCAGAAGTTGCATCTATATTCAACTGAATGTCACTTTCAGAAAAAATTCCTTATGTGCAAAGATGAACAGTCACCTACAAAGGTGTAACACACAAAGGTGTAACAACCGGAGTTTCCTTCTGTGGTAACACCACCCACAGGATAGTTAACATTTCATTTTTCCTACGGCTTTCCAGTCAGCCTTCGCTACCAGATAATCTGCCTTTCCCAGTGAGCTTCCGTTACAGAAATTATTTGGACAGAAAACTGTATTATTGCTCATCCGGTTGAATAATCCTGAAAATAAATTGGAAATTACCAAACAATGACAAATAAAATGGTGGCACACACACTGTCTGGTCACGACGGTGCGTACGTTGTTAGATCACGATGTGATGCAAATTTTGCTTGTTTCGTTGCTTTGCAACTATGCTGTGACATCCTCTCAAAGCGCATGCCCACGTCTTCTAACGTAAAACGCTTTGCATCTCACTTCTCCAAATCCAGGATACAGGGTTCCTCCATGCGGGGACCTTAAAGGATTTATAATTTATCATTAAAAAACAAGAACAAAAAGTTTTTAGTAACTCACAAAAGGTTGTGAACTACCTCTTTGAAAAAAAAGAAAAAAACAGGCTCAAGGTTATATTTGAAATGAAAATTATTCTAAAATCAGTCCTTGTGGAATATACAGAAAAAGGTTAGTTTATTGATCTTAGCTCTGCCCCTTCTTTCAAGTAATGTCAGGCCACATTCCTGCAGCTTATTGACCTTACGCAGTAAACACCTGGGGCCATATGTATGAAAAATACGTTTTGCGATTCTCAAATTGCGATTTTTAGGGAATCGCAATTAGAGAAGCACAAAATTCTATGTATGTGGGATTTGCTAAATATTTAGCGAATCCTACATATTCCTTATTTGCAAATCACGAATTGAGATTTGCAAATAAGGAATACCTTCCCATTCATCCCTATGGGCTAGAAGGTCCAAGGAATGAATGGGAAGATTTCTCAATTTGCGATTCCCAATTAGAGAATCGCAAATTGAGAATGCAATTTCAAAGATGCAAGGTGTCAATAGGACACCCAGCACCCTTGAAATAAGCATGTGTGCACATGTGGCGCACATATACACCCTAAGGGCATGCATGTGCGCCACAAGGCATTTTGAAAAATGCAAAAAAACGTACTTTTTTCTAAGAAATCGCAAATTACCACCAACCTGAAGTTAGTGGTAATTTGCGATTCCTTAAGCCAAAATTGCACAACTTAGGTGCTTCCTACATTGCATTTAAGCAATCCCAATTTTGAGATTCCTGAAATGCATTAGCAAAATAGGGAATGCAAAGTTTGCAATTCCTTATTTTGCAAGTGGGTTTTTGTGTGCTACATTGCACACTGCCTAAATTGCGATTGCAAACCTTCATACATATGGCCCCTGGTTCTTAACCTACACTTCAACTCTGATATTCGAAAGAGACATACATCATTATCCATTCTTCCTTGACGGCAGGAACTAACAATAAGTGGCGAGAATGGATATCTGAAATATTTTTGTTAACAGCAGGTTTAATTGTTCAATAAAATAAAATTATTTTTATCAGTCTTTTATTGAAGCTGTCATATTCCATAAAGATGTAGGTATTTTCTGTGCATGTATCCTTTTTACTCAAAACAGGGCCAGAAAAAAGTGTTACTATGTAATGCATCTACTTTAATAAATCTGTGACCTGGTGGTTCCCTTTGAATTTTTTCAACTTGTGTTGAACTACCACAAAATGAAATGGCACTTAACTGCTCACAAAGAGCCTGTGCCTCTCACTTGAATCTTGACTGATTGTCTACCTGTCGCAGTAGAAACCAGTAGCCCTCAATTCCATTCCACCCGGAGCTGGGCTCTACTGAGTGAAGAATTCCAACCCCTATTGACACCCACACTGCTGCATTCCAGTCAGACATATACTTTCGTTTATGAAGTTGTCTTTTGAGTCCTGTTTTCTAAAAATATTCATGAGAGAACTCCAGGCTATTGTTCCTTCACTTACTGATGGATTTTTGCCTTTGTTCTACACCAGTTTCTACTGTGCGAGTTAATGGGAAATGTAGGTAGGCAATCAGTCAAGATTCAAGTGACAGACGCAGGTTCCTTGTGAGCAGTTAAATGCCATTTTCTTGTGTCGCAGTTCAACAGAACATTTAAAAACTTCAAAGGGAATTACTGAGTCACTGATTCACTAAAGTAGATGCTCTAATTTATCTCACCTTTTTGTAGCTCCTAAATATGTGCTTAGTTTACTAAGCACCATACTCCTTATTTCATAGGTCTATTAACTTAGACCATCTAAACTGCGTTAGAGATATTTTATAGAGGAGCATTTGAGACATCCCTTCAAAATAGTGATTCCTATCCATATGTATGAATGGTTAAGGACTGAAAAATTGTCATTGATGTATGCTGCCTACATCAGACGAAGGCTGGGTGCATCTATATGTTTGAGGAAACCCAGATCGTAATCAACAGGTATGAGAACGGAGCCTATGACACAATCTCGCAGGTCATGGAGAAGGTGCAAAAATGTAGGTTACGATAATGACTTGTTTTTATATATAACGCTTCACAGCTCATTCTGATCCATTTCTAAAGATTGCTAAATAAAAGGCTTTACTATTCAAACTCTGTGACACTCTGTGACACTCAATTCATCGACCTGGATGGCTTTGTCTCATTCAAAGTCGCGGATTGTAGATCATCACTAGACTTCATCAGTAAGGACTTAACTGACTGATCCATCTTGCTGCCTTCCCCAACAACGATATGGATAGGTTACAGAAAACATACAAGCTTTGGCAAAGTCAATAGGTCCATCCCATAAGAGCTATTGGCGTTGGAATTGTTCTGTAGCTTCTGTGTACAGTTGCTCAAGCAGATGGACAATGGAGGGTGGGCAGAGAGGCTGATGGCCAGCAGATGGACAGTTGAGGGTGGACGCTGACGCAAGCACACAGACAACGCAGAGTCAGTGAGAGGGGCTGTTGCAAGCACACAGACAACAGGTGGTGAGTGGGATGAGCTGGGAGCAAGCATACAGACAGACAATCAGGGTGGGCAGGAGCTCCTGAAGCAAGTACAAAGACAACGGAGAGTTGGGCGAGGAGCTGGGGCAAGCACACAGACAATGGAAAGAGAGTGGGCAGTAGGGATTGGGGAAAGAACACTGAAGGGTAGAAGTACACAAGAGAGACAGCTGAAAAACACATTTTTGGGAACACAGGACACAGTTGATAGAAGAAAAAAGGTTTATTGTAGATATAATGTAACGACCCCCAGAGACCAACCTCTCAGCTCCACAGCCAAGCTTCTCTGCTTGACTCTACGATCCAGATTCCAGCAGAAGAACCTTGTTGCTAGGAGATGATAGGACTACAGAAAGATGTACTAGAACATAACACACATGTATTCTTGTAGAGTGCTCAAACAAAAGAACATATTAGAACCTGAAAAATGAATGCATTCATTCTCCAGGGAAGGGACAAGCACACGAAAAGGAAGGAAGAATATGGAAGCCGAAGAATAAGAATTAGGCAAATGAAAGTAAGAATAAATCCAACCAATAGTAAGTAATGGGTGGCTTCTTAGCCCCCTCTTAGGTAACAAAAAGTCTTGCAAGTGACAGCTCATCTCTGTGTTAGAACTGGAGGTCTCTAGTTGAGAGAGATATGTACCTTTGTCCAAGTAGGGACCCTTGCTTCTAATCAGGGTAAGGGGGGATACACACTGTAGATAACCCCTGCTCACCCCCTTTATAGCCTGGCACGAGCAGACAGGCGTCTCCCAAAGGCAATGTGTAAAGTAGTTGAACTCAAAACACCCAGTAATACAGTGACAACACCACAAATAGACAACACCCCAGTTTAGAAAAATAAAGTATCTTTATCTATACCAAACAAGACCAAAACAACAAAAACTCAACATACATATATCAAGAATATGACTTTAAAAAGGTTTCAAGAAACTTGGTCCATAGAAAACTATGGATGTGTGATTTTACACAAAGTACCTGTAGATACGGCAAAATTCACAAGACCAAACAGCCGAGACTTCTGAGATTGGTGCACAGGACTCGGTGTGCGGCGGGTTCTGCAGCAGCGGGCAGGCACAGCATCAATTCTTCAGCCGCTCAGCAGAGATGAGTGGAAATTCTTCCCGCACTGCGGTGCTGCGTCGGAAACAGGCGCTGGCAGGGCGATGCATCAATTTTCTTTGTTTCTTCAAGCTTTTTCAGCTTCCAGTGACAGGAACAACCTCCAAATGATTTGTAAAAATAGAGAGGGACCCCACTATCCAAGGGGATAAGGTACCACAATTAGACTATCCATCATGATGCAATATTTTAAACTAAATCTAAAAGGCACTGAGTGATACAGTTGATATCTTTGAATCACGGATACTCCGTACCTCAGACCATGACCGAATAGATTAATGATTCTATGACAAAAGTGCTTGTCTACTGTATTCTCCCGGTTTTGTCTGTATATGTGTACACTTTATCTAAAGAGAAATGTGATTGTCTACTGTATTTTTTATATTGTTGTTCAACTTTTTGTCTATGCATTCAGAGGATTCATTATTTTCTTAATTATATATGAATTACATTTTTAATTGTCACGGTGTGTTTTTTAAATAAGTTTTATATTTGGTGTATCAAAGGTTTTTATCCGGTACAGATACTGTTTCTTATAAATAAAGAAAAGAATTGTACAGTCACTGGGTCCTAAGTAGATGTCTCTAGGGTCTAGGGAAACATTTGGTATGATGACTGGAATTGGAAGTAAAGTATGAATTGGCTGTGAGATTGAGTGAGAGATACCAAAAGGGAGCTTTTTTATATGACTGGAGAACTTCCAGAGGCCCAGAAGTGGAACAGGCACCTTCTGTCAGGTCAGAACTCCCAGCAGTGGAGTTCACCAAGCTGATGGTCAAGTCTCAGTTCAGTTCAAGAGTTCTTTATTCTGTGATTAAAAACTGAACTGAACTGAACTGGTGGTCAAGCCTTTGTGTCCCTGAGATTTAAAATCAGGAAGGCATCACACACAAGCTCTTGAAGAGTCTGTTTCAAGCAGGGTCACAGAAAAGTTCCAGTCTTTGTCCTTTACGTGGCAGAAGCAGCAACTGCAGGCCAATCCCACACAGCACACAGCAAAGGGGCAGTACTACTCCTCACAGCTCTCCAGCTCTTCTGATTTACAGGCTTTGGGCAGACACAGTGCACAGTACTAGGGACTTACCAGTAATCAAATATGCCATTCATGGATAACCAATCAGAATAACAATGTACACAGAGAGCAAATGTACCTTAGCACTGATTAGCAGTGGTAAAGTGCCCGGGGTCCTAAGCCAACAAAAGCAGGTCAGGAATAATGGGAGGAAGAAGCAAAAAACTTGGAATAACCCTGCAAAAAGGCCATTTCCAACAACCTGTCTTAGGTGACACCTAAAAATGTTCACACAAATCATGAATTTTCTTATGTCACCGTGTAGAATAAAATAATGCTTTAATACATTTCAAAGCGTTGTGCTTCACCCACAAAACTTACCCAAGTTAAAAATCCACCTACTCAAATTTTGAGGTAGACATTTGGGAAATCATAGGCGTGGATCTATAAATATTTACACAAATCAGTCTATGGTCACAATTACTTTTTCATGAAACAGATAAACCGCTACCATTTTGTCAATCATACATGTTTATTTTCCTTGGAATATCAGCTCGTATATTTCTCTCTCCGGTGCTTTCAGTTTCCCCAGGAAGCATGCAAATAGTGAAATAAGAAGTGAAAGAATCAGAATGATTGACAGCTAACCTTTTCAAACAAAGCTGGTTGTGCTGGATTTACAGTCCCACAAGAAATTCCTCAAATGCAATTTGAGCTTCTGGAAACTCGTACAGCAACTTAGACAAGTTGTCAGGTTGCATAATAACAAGCATGTAGAGCTCTAACGCAAGCAAGGGTGCCCCACTTCTGGTTTGATAATAAAAGACAGCCAAAATAGGGTATAGTGAGCCCCTCAGACCTATGGGTCGCCGTGCCACTCACCGGACCACCATTAGATACACCCCTGAATCCGACACAGATGAAGATGTCTTTGTAAAAGTCTTTATGATGGCTAAAGTCCCCTTTTTCAAATGTGTCCTGTCTCTTCTTTCCTGGAAAGTATATTTTACTATTCGTTTTGTCATATTTTTCATTATGTTCTTGTGTAGAGGTCTCAAACAAAGTGGCTATTAGGAGTGTGACATAGTAGAACCTGTGGCAGTCGATTTTAGTAACAAGGGGAAGAAAAAGGGAATTCAAGAGTCAGGGCACCTGGAAGTGTAGGAATCTTTCCCTACATTGTTTGATTTTACCAGCCAATGAACACCATCTCTTTTCAGGCCATTCCTAGGTATCCAGAATCTGGGCCTGTTATATCCCACATATTGCTGCTGAATGGTCATTAATTAATACAATCAAAACAGAAGGGGTTAACTCCATGAAGCGAGATTAAACTAACTGCACATTCGAGCCTGTGGGCATGGGTAAAGTGTGCCATGCCTGTCATAGGTGTGGAAAGAAGATTTTATACATCTATTCAAAAGCTTTAGTTGTAAATATATATAAGGGGCGATTCAGCTGACATTTCCAATGAAAGAACTTTGAATTGTATAACTTTAGGTGATTTTAAACATGTGGCCTTGCACCAGGAGTAAGTAAGAACCACATTTTCAGCTGAGGGAAAGGAGCGCCTAATCAAAAGTAAGGATGAACAAATTACAGTACCAGACAGCAGTGGTGTAACGAAACTTGAGGGGGCCTCCCTGCAAGGTACACGGAGCCTCCCCCTCCCCCCCCCCTCCTCCAGACTCAATCAGGAGCTCTCCGGCCAGAGTACTGTGCTGAGGGGTCCGGCTGCAGCTGGGGCGGATCCCCCCCCCCCTGCCCCGCCGGGTGGGGGCTGGGGGCTGTGTTATGCCACTGCCAGAGAGAGGGGACAGCTGCAGGCTGCCAGGGCCTAGGAGGACACCATACCCAATCTTAGAAGTCACCTCTCCAGAAGCACAAGACTCAATGGAGGCAGCCACTGTCACGGCGCAGGGTTCCATCTCCAGGCCTCCCAGACACTTTACCGCTTCTGTCAGGCGGATTACATAATCACAGTTAGATGACCTTTTATATTTAGATTTCCATTGATGTTTGCAGTTGTTGAAAGGAGTGGGTGTGGGGTGACACCGCAGGCCCTGCAATGGGAGGTCTCAAAGCCCTGATTACGTCCAAGGCGCGGGACTTCGACGACAGAAAAGGAGAGAACACAGTTGGGGATGTCATTTCTGGCAGCATGGGGCTTCTTTTCAGATTCATGGCTGGATCGTTTTAGTGATAATAGCTTAATCCTATAAAAGAATCGGATGGTAGTTTTGCCAGATTCCCCTGTAAACATGGAAAACGTGGTTTCTCCCACGGTGGTGATACGATGACGTTGCAATGGCCATATTGTGACGTGCTCTTGGGATAAAAGGCTGGTAACCAGGGAGCCGCAGCAGTGCAGAGAAGGAACCCGACCGGGACTAACACTACTGGTGACGGGAGCTGGGTACACTGAGAAGCTGGAAGCTTCAGGGGCCGAGCAGGCTTAAAAAGTGGGAGCAGCACAGGGTGGGTGCAAGGGAACAAGGTGAGTACATGAACCAAGTGAAAACAACTGAAAACCAAAACCAAAACTAAATTGTAAACTTCCTTTAAATCCCCATTTACCTTAATCCATAATTTCTTCACTCCCATTCTTACAATCTCAGCCACTCCAACCTAATCCTTCTTTTTCTAAAACATTCCCTTCCTTTTTCTCCTTTACCTTTTATCACCACCAACCACATCCCCCCCCCCCCTGTCTCTCACACCAACCTTGACCTTTCCTGGTCTCATCTCCCAGTGCCTTCACTTTCCTTAACCAACCCAATACATTCCTATTATTCTCAACCACGTTTTTCTCCCATTTCTTCCCTCTACCTCTCCCTGTCCCTAATTTCACACGCCTTTCCTTTCCTTCACTTTCCATCCTTTCCTATCACTTCCTGTTCAGTTATCTCCGTTTCCTCTCATCTTCCTCATTCTCTTCTCTTCTCTTCTCTTCTCTTCTCTTCTCTTCTCTTCTCTTCTCTTCTCTTCTCTTCTCTTCTCTTCTCTTCTCTTCTCTTCTCTTCTCTTCTCTTCTCTTTCTTCTCTTCTCTTCTCTTCTCTTCTCTTCTCTTCTCTTCTCTTCTCTTCTCTTCTCCCCACTCCTCTTCTCTCCACACCACCTTCGCCACCCCTTCCCTCACCCCTGAACCTATTTCCTCTACTTTCCCTTCCCTCACCTTCTCCCTCCCTGCCCCTCTTCCTCTCTCTCCCTCGCCCACTCCCCATTGCCTTAATCGATCTCTCCCCTGACCCTCCCATCACATCTTCCCTCCAGGGACATCTAAGGATTTGAGGGGGCCTGGGCCTGGGAAAACCTATTTTGGACCCCTTTTTCAGACAACTTTGAAATTTAAAATCCATTTTCATCCAAATTACCCCGATTGAGTCATAACTTAAAATTAAAAAAACAGGAAAAAAATGAAGACACATATTAGGCAATTGATTATTTTGAATCCGCACCATCAACATACCTCCTTTTCTAGAGTTGCCCTTAGACTGCCTCGGTTCACATGCAGCACACAGATAGCATGGAAGCAGACCATGGGGCAGCCCTGAATGAGGCTGTGGTATACCTGCCAACATTCTATAACCAAAAGAGGTTGGATTTTTCAGATTTCTACCGTACTATTTTGCATAATGGTGACATCAAAGAAATGGCATCACATGACCTTTAACCAGACCATGAGATCACAGGAAATGACCACATAACACTTGTAGCACCCACAGGAAAATACTATGTGGCCTTTGATTCAGAGGACATCACCACGGGGTGGAAGAACTAGGCAAAATTTATAAAATGTTATTGTGCACCATAGAAACCCAAGTACACTAGCTCTATTGTCTTTTTCTGTGATTTCAAGAGTAAAGTGGAGGGAGAGAAAAAAGTAATCAGAAAGGAGATAGGGCTAGAAATATGAAGAGAGTTGTTAGACTTGGCTTTTTTAGTGGTATTACCCACAGCCTTTTTGCTTTTGGCCTCCTGTTTTTGACCATGTTTTCGTTGGTTTTAGGACTCTGGGAACTTTACCACTGCTATTCAGTGTTAAAGTGCACATGCTCTCCAGGTAAATTGTGTTTATGGATTGGTGATTCCATGATTGGCATATTTGATTTACTGGTAAATCCCTAGTGCAGTGTACTGTGGGTACCCAGGACCTGTAAATCAAATGCTGCTAGTGATCTGCAGCAATGAATATGCCACCCACATGAGTAGCCTATAAATGTAACTCAGACCTGCCACTGCAGTTTCTGCACGCAGTTTGTAACTGCCATGTCGATCTGGCAAGTGCACGCACTTGTCAGGCCCTAACCTTCCCTTTTCTTACATGTAAGTCACCCCTAAAGTAGGCCCAAGGTACAGGGCCTGCTTTAGTGCTGGTTGCGCACAGTGCAACAATGTTTGTTGGCACCCCCCCCAATGACCACCTCAGTCACAGACTCCATCACTACCACCCTTTAACAGCGCCCCTCGTCTCCATAACCACAATAAATTAGTTTTATAGTGCCACCCGTACCAGTGTAGGGTGTCATTTTACATCACTCACACACAAAGACAATCATACATGTGTAGAACAGTGTATAGGGAATGTTACATAAGGCGCAGTATTATGAGCTGTAGGAGCCACCTGTCATCCATACTGGTAGGCAGTACAGTTTAAGTGTGCTTGGTCTGCAGAAGCACAAACTAAGAATGAAAAACTTAACACCATGGTTGGGGGGTTCTTTTTAATAATAATAATTAATTTCTACTCTAATAAACCCAGCCAATCACAAGCCAGACAGTCAATTCACAGTCACTG
Organism: Lissotriton vulgaris; assembly: GCF_964263255.1. Classification (NCBI taxonomy): domain Eukaryota; kingdom Metazoa; phylum Chordata; class Amphibia; order Caudata; family Salamandridae; genus Lissotriton; species Lissotriton vulgaris. Next base: position 1,612,329,533 of record NC_141689.1, on the reverse strand, counting down.
CACAGACATGCCAATTTCTAGAAGTGGCACTTCCACACTAGACACAATTAATCCGCGCACATCATCACGCAGCATTTAATCACACATTTCGCACATACCAAACTCGCCCCTGCACTCCCCACACATCAGGAACTACCATGGACACACATATTCCCCATGCATTCCTATGGGAGGGCAGACCAGTCTCACCATACATGCACAGAGAGCGCACGCACTTTACACTGGACCACAGTGAAAAAGTGCACAGAGGCCTAAAATCACCAACACCAGGTTACAGAAACAGGCTAGGCAAATGCAAAAAGTTTCGGGGTGAACTTGCCAAAGGGACCAAGTTCAACACCTGGTCTCACCGCTGCATGACCGTCACCAAGCCGCTGCCTGCACCACGACTTGAGGGCACCGCACGCCGCACTGCTCCGCTTTACACTGCGGCGGTTGCCACGAATGGCCCGCACCAACGTGTCGGCCATAACACAAATGGTACTGTTTGCGAGTCTGTTGACATCCCCGACCAATGCTGTGGGATGGAACTGTTGGACTCTGTTGTTTACAACATTGTGGTAGCACCGGACGGAGCTACCGACTTCAAGGAACTGTGAGGCATATTATCAAGAACTGCGATAAAATTATCGCCGCTTTAGCGGCAGTTTAGCAATAATATGCCCTTGTGAATTTCCATAGCAGCCCAGGTTAACACCAGAACCTGGGCTGCTATGGGAATTCACAAGGACATATTATCAAGCCCATTATTGCCGTCTTAGAGCGGCGATAATTTTATCGCAGTTCTTGATAATATGCCCCTGTGTTTTTCAAGTATTCTTGCAAAGTGTATACTTTTAAAGTACTGTATGTTGGAGTTTTGTTATTTTGGTCATGTTTTGGATACATAAAAATATTGGATATTTTTGTACACTGCTGTGGTGTCCTTTGTGTTTTCACTTTTATTACTGTTGGTTATGTGTAAATGCATTATACACTGCCTCTTAGATAAGCCTAACTGCTCGTGCCAAGCTAAAAAGAGGATGAGCAGGGGTTATTTTAGGAGTGTAACTGCCTTGCCCTGACTAGGAAGAAGGGTCCCTACTTGGACAAAGGTACCTACATCTGCCAACTAGCCCCCTTTTCTAACGGGAGTGAAAAAAGGGGTAGGGCGAGAAAGGTGGTACAGGGCGGAAGAGATGAGAGGCAGAAAAGACAGAAGGGATGGAAGCAAATGAAAAGAGGAAAAGAAAAGAGGAGCAAGGATAAAGGACGGAGATAAAGACGATTTTATTTATTTATTTATTTATTTCATTTCTAAAGCGCTACAGCTACCCAACAAAGGGTTTCCCGGCGCTGATGATTCAGTGCATTAAGACAGTCAGGTTTCTAGATGTTAAACAGCCAGGTTTTTAAGGCCTTCCTGAATTTCAGGTGATTAGTTTCATGCCTAAGAGTCAATGGAAGAGTGTTCCAGAGGGAGGGTCCAAGGTATGAAAAAGATTTGCCGCCCATTCTCGCCAGCCTGATTTTAGGGATCACAAATTGGTTGGCTGTAGCTGAACGAAGGGTACGGGATGGACGGTAGGGCTGAACAAGGTTTTGTAGGTATTTGGGTGCCTTGTTGGTTGAAATCCTGTGCATAAGGCATAAGGATTTAAATTTTACCCGATTCTCGATTTTCAGCCAGTGCAATTCGCGGATATACTTGGTGGTAGGTGTGGAGATGGGGATTTTCCACAGCAATCTTGCGGCGGCATTTTGCACCGTCTGTAATCGTCGGGTAATGGCCTTGTTGGCCCCGAGATACAGCACATTGGCGTAATCGAGCCTGGAGGTTATCAATGCATTGATGACTGATTTTTGGGTATGTTTAGGCAACATCCAACAGATTTTCTTCAACCACTTTAGAATTGCAAAGCAAGTGGATGATGTCTTCGTAGCTTGTTGTTTAAGACTTAGTGATTCATCGATGATGACTCCGAGATTACGGGCTGATTTGACTGGGATCGGGGGTGTACCCATCACATCAGGCCAGTGCTGGGGTCCCCAGAGTTCCTTGTTTTTGCCCAAAACAAGTAACTCTGTTTTCTCGCCATTAAGTTTGAGAAAATTTTTTCTCATCCACTCAGCGATGTTAGTGAGGCCAGTTTTTAGTGACGAGGTGTTGTTGGGATCCGAAGATGATAAAGAGAAAATAAGCTGGGAATCGTCGGCATACGAGAACATGAGTAGACCAGACTTTTCTATCATTTTGGCCAGTGGACTCATGTAAACATTGAAAAGCAGTGGGCTCAATATAGAGCCCTGCGGAACTCCATGTTTAAGGGTCATAGTATCAGAGCATGCTGATTGGGAAAAAACTTGGACGATTAAACAGGGGAGGAATTTTGAAAGAAGAAATTACAAGTATAAATGAGAGTGGATATGTATATTAAGAAAAGGGGAGTCAAAAAATAGGGCAAGGAGGATAAGAACAGAGAGAAACAATGAGAGAACAGAATAAAGAGAGACATAAAAATAGGATGGAACAAGCAAGGCGTGGGACTGAAGAAGTTGATAAACGTGTAAAAGGTGTTGGAAGGGAGGTTGAAGAGAACAGAGAAGGAAAGGAGACCAAAGTGAGCGGAAGAATAGGGGTGTGAAGAGCACAAGTGGGAAGAAAGTTAAGAAAAGGTGAAGGATGGAGTGAGATATTGAGAGTAAGCCAAGGATGACCTATAGAGAAAAAATGAAGAATTAAGAGTAGGTGCAGGGAGGGGGAGAAACAGTGATACGTAAAGGAGTGGGCAGAGGAAAAAGAATACTGAGAATGAGGGGCCATTGTTTTAGATGAAGCCTCCAAATATTCTCAAACTTTATATCCCCTCATTAAGATGTTCAAACATTGATTAAATAGATTTGGACCAGTGCCTGGTCATTGCTTTGATCCAACAACTTTGAAATATGGCTGGGTTGAAGTCTGCGCATAACCATCATTATAACAAACTCCTCAATTTATCACATCAGCTGCTCAAATGAAAGAGAGGAAAATGGCCCCCACGTTTCTGAGAATTTCTGTGGACACAGGTGCACAGAAACTGAATTACAATAATTGGGTCTCAATCCTGAGCAAACATATGTAGTTAATTATCAAAAAATAAGTTCATATGGCCATATTAGTCCAAATTCAATCTTCTTCTTTATTTTCAAGAAGTCATCAGTTCCAAAAGACACAGGTGATTCACAGATGACTCATGTTATCACATTTATGTAGCCAACACGTGTTTCGTCTTGGGGGCATCACCCACCGACTTCCTCAGAGCAAATCGTCAAAAGCAGAATCCGTCACTTCCCATACAAAAGTATCATGGCCATATTCAACAAAAACCTGTATCCAATAGTATTCAGGATATCGGTTATAATGAATAAGCAAACCTCTATCCGCTAGCGTCCAGGATAACGGGTATGATAAAATTGTAAATCAGTTAGATGGAGAGTGCTACAATTAAGATGTCCTAATTGGGGCACTCTCCATCTAACTAATTTACAATTTTATCATACCCGTTATCCTGGACTCTAGCGCATACAGATGGATATCTTAATTGGAGCACTTTCCATCTGACTGATTTAAAATTTTATCATACCCGTTATCCTGGACACTAGCGGACTTACTTATTCATTATATCCGATAACCTGAATACTAATAGATACAGGCTTTTGTTGAATATGGCCATGATACTTTTGTCTGGAAAGAGACAGATTCTGCTTTTGATGATTTGCCCTGAGGAAGTCGGTGGGTGATGCCCCCAAGACGAAACACGTGTTGGCTACGTCAATGTGATTGACACCCAATTCTTGGCATTGCTTTGATCCTTCTAGACCTGTGCATGGTGGACCATTCCATTCTGTTATCCGTCTAACAACGGCAGAACTAGAGGGTAATGTGCTCAACTGGTCCCTGTCTTTTCTTTCCAGAGCCTTGCAAGCCTTAAAGTTGGATAATTTTATGGCCACAAGAATACCAATTTCCTGACAGGCACCGTAGGTCTTTGCTCTCTCATCCTACCGATTAAATATATATTTTGTACTCATTTGAAAAGCCCTTTCTAATTTGGAGTTTAAAATTATATGTAAGCTGAGGACACACAAATAAAGTGAACCTTCGGGGGACCTGTAGGGCTTTGCAGAGCTTGCCCAAAGATAAAGCATGACATCCCTTGGGATGTGTGAGGGCAACAAGAGGCATGACTTTTGACTGTCTCCTGTTGAACAAGCATAGTACCTAGTTACTCTTCTTTCTTCTCTTGACAGACACTTTTTGTGTCTCATGAGGAACAATAACCCTATTTTTGGATTGATCCTTTAGGCCCCCGGATTGTCTTCAGCTCGCCCATTTCAATCAATGCATTGGCTCCCCATCATGCAGAGGATCCATCTGAAATCTATCTGCACTACATTTAAAGCTGTTCATGGTGCAGCTCCTAAGTTCATCCCTGATCGCTTGACAAGGCATATCTCTAGGTGCACTATGCTCTCTTCATCTGACTTTAGTTGATTGTCACTACGATCATGAGGGCCAGGAGTGTAGGTTGTTTCTTTTTGTATGGTGCCCGGAAGCTCTGTAATCATCTGTCTCACTGGCTCCATATGGAATCTGATCAAGTTGTTAGATTCTGTTTGAAAGTTAGCCTCATTTAGTGTTCTGCACTTCAAAGTTCAACACATATTGTTTTACTCACCAGTGAGCACCAAGAACCCTGAAGGCAAATGTGCACTCTAAAAATACAATTAACACAACCTAACAAGACGATGTATAACAGGATGAGGAAAAAACTAGTCTAATTTAGTCTGATTGGGAATGGGAATAAACTACAATGGGATTGGTTTACTCACTGGGTGTCATTTCTTTCCTTCTGGAAGGTCAATGTTTACAACAATGAAACATCATTAAAGTGTTACCAAATGTGCTGGGTGTGGACACTGTTTTGCGGCTGGAAAGGGGGCTCTCCTGCTTTTACCTCCAGTCACTGATTTTCCACGGCAGGTGACAGCATGATTTGCTCCTTCCTCTCTTTCCTACACCATCAAGGTGTCATTGCAGAGGCCCGGTGAGCGTGCAGCACTGCCTTCTGAACAGTTTCCCTGAGCTCACTCCCATCTACTCTCACTTATGAGATTTTTAAAGGCTAGTAGAGATCCAGCCACCTAAGTGCACTGGGTCCCAGCAGACCTTGCTACTGCTGCAGGCAACAGGAGTGGGAGCAGTAAGACTTTACCTGATGCTGAAAGTGATTTAAATAGACAGGTACATTGAGCTGCTGATTAGCTGCACTTCTGCAATTTGATAGGTAGAGTACAATCATTTCTCATCAGGGACGCCCAATACCTGAAAGGTAGAGTACAAGCATTTCTCATCAGGGCCGGCCAATACATGTAATAGGAGAGTACCAAGACTTCTCATTAAAGGGCAGATGCTGTGGGATAGTGATCACCTGCAATTAATTACATTTCAATCACTCACTACTTATGTGGCCATTTCTTCTCACACCCTTTGTCTTAGTCCCACTCTGTAGTGCACAGATTGATATAAATATTTCTGAGGACCAGATGCCAGATGAGCTCTTGCACAGAACCCTTGAGCACCAAGGGGTGTTCGGAGAGAATAGTTTAAGTGTGAAAGCACTGGGTTGTGCAAAATTTGTGTAATTTGGTTTATAGTAATTTAAATATATTTCAAGAAAATTACTTGAAATTTTGGGTAATCACACAAAATGGCAAAAAGGCATTTTAGCACTATGTTTTATCAAAAATACATCCTCACATCCATTTTGGAATCAGGGACGCAATTAATGCTAAAAAACGGCACCAAAAACTACTGCGAATGACAGTCCCTCATATTCGGCTGTTCCTTCTTTGTAATTTTCCTACAAATTTAGGCGATAAAGCTTAATTGCGTAATTTCAGGAATTTTGCATTACAAACATAATGTGAAATTCCAAAAATTATGCAGGCTTAATTGACATTTTATCCAGACCTAGAAAACTGTTGCTTCACCTCTAGGAATTCTTAGTAACAACAGATCAGTTCAGGGGAAGGATGCTTAGCAGCCACAGACAAAAGAATACCCTCTTTAACATAACATGTGGGCCAGAGAGCCGCCCAGTGGACTTAACTACCTGGATTCCATGCCCACCTTACAGTAAGCCACAATTATTAGCTTAGTGAGCAGGGTCTAACAGACTTCTTAAACAATAAAAAATGAAAGAAGGAAGTAACTGTTTTTTAAAGTGGTTATTACACCTTGACTGTTGCGATAAAATTAATGAGGGGCGCTGTAGTGACCAATTAACAAGAGGCCGCCTTCAGAGGTGGGGCCCTGGGCCAGAGCCCACTTTGCACATGCCTACAAATATCTCTGGTGGGGTGCCATAGAGTGGAGTGTCATAGAGTAGAGCATCATAGAATGGACTGTCGTTGAGTGGACTGTCATAGCGTGAACTGGTGTTAAGTGAAGTGTCGTACAGTGGAGTGGAGTGGCTTAGACTGTTGTAGAGTGTTGTAGAGTGTTATAGAGTGGAGTGTCGCAGAGTGGAGTGTCATAGAGTGCAGAGACTGGAGTGGCATAGAGTGGAGTAAAGTGCAGTGGTACAGAGTGGGGTGGAGAGGAGTGCCGGAGAGTGGAGTCTTGTAGAGTGGCGTCTCATAAAGTGGAGTGGCGTGGAGAGCCACTGAGTGGAGTGTTGTAGAGTGTCATAGAGTGGAGGGGAGAAGAGTGTCATAGAGTGGAGTGACGATAAGTGGAGTATGCATGGTGTGGTAGCGCACTTCCATTAGACAACAATTTTCCATTGGAATGACCATTACATTTGCACATACAGTTTTTCTGATAGAACTATAAAGTGCACAAAGGATAATATGTGGAAATGGCATCACCTAGTGTATTGATTCGTTTTGATCGTATTAAAATATTTGTTTCCACCGCACTTCATAATTACAAAAAATGTGCTTCATTTGTGCTATGCTAATTCTGATATGGTCTGAAATATTTGCAGATTTCTTTTACATACATTAAAAACATGTGTGTGCTAGAAAAAAAGCTTTCCTGTCCAACTCTCAGTATTCAGCAAAATTGTCACATAAATCCTCTCACTTTGAAGTCAGTGAAAGAAAAGTAAATACCAAGCTCCCATAGAAGACAGGGCCTGACATTTGAACTCTGCCTGAATGCACCGCAAATATGAGAAGATACGAAGATAATTTAAAGGCCTGTTTACAGAAACAAGCACTTGTGGAAGATATAAGGAGTGGTGGTAAACAGGGTGTGATCCACAGGAGGGACAAATACATGCTGGACAGCCTAAAATAAATAAATCCAGCAACTAGAAAGAAAGTAAATGTGAGTTTCAAACCACAAAGCTAATGGTAACCAATGTGAGGTTCTTTGGTTTCCGACTTCGTCTCGTATTTGGCCGCCATTTTGTGTCCCGTCGCCATTTTGTGTTGCCCTCACTCAGGCAGCACGGCGAACGGAGTGGTTTTGCCTTTCCCAGCTGCTACATGTCTCTTCTGTCAAAAAGTAACCCCCTGCCCTTGTTTACGAAACCGATGTCAGGGTCTGGCCGAGTTCACGAATCCATGTCTAGGCTGATTGATCCATGTCTCGACTGACTGTTTGGGTCTCCCTATTCTTTCCTTACTTTATCTTATCCGACTGGCCTTCGCTATTCTCTCCTTGTATTCTCTTGTTACATAACTATCCTTTGAGGCACACCAATACGTCCTGCCACCCGCAAATTGGATTGTAGGCACTAGCACTGATTAACTTGAGGGGAGGGGTGAACACAGGGTCTGAAAGAAGGGCGTATTTGAGATACTTGATAGCTTGTTTTCTAACTTTTTCTATTGGTTAGCCTTGTATGCATTGGGGTCATACATTGTAAATATGTGTGCTATAATAGATTGTGCGCCACAGAATAAAGTGGCAGTCTCCTAAGACCCTACTCTGTACTTCTGGGACAACTGTGCTTAGCTGCAGCTAATAAACCTGATTTTCTACGCCTATCAGAGTGTCTTGTGTCTCTGTCCGACAAGGCAGGTGAACTCGGAGATTTAAGGCGTGCCCTTCGCCACCAGGCCCATAAGGCCCTGGTTCTCCAACTGGTGCCCAACGTGGGGCGGCTTCAGTGGTAGCGGTTCAGCCCGAGGGTCGTGAGGAGCCTCGCAAGAAAATTCCAGAGGATTCGCGAACCACGTCCAGCGACCCCTGTAGGTCGAAGTGGACCGAAGGTCTTTTACAGCACGGCTACTCCTTCCCGACGGCTGCTGACGACTGCTGCCCTGACTGCCGCCCTGCCTTTGGTGATGACTGGTATTGCGAGACGTTAGCCGGACGTCTGTTGGCGTGAGAGAACACTTAGTTTAGTATTCGTGGGTAGCGCCCACTTCTTTGTTTTGTTTTTGGGTTTGTTATTCGACCATTGCAATAGCCGAAGCCAAGGGGTGAGTACGTTTGTGCTGTGTTTATTGCTTTAACCCCTTGAAGTTTGTAAGCGGACCAGTGAATTAAAGATGCCTGGCCTTAGCAAGTTTAGGAAGTTTTGTTGTTTTGGTTGCAATAAGGATTCCCGGCTGGAGGACTCTTGTCCAATTCCTCCGGTTGGAACTCCCACTTATGAGCTTTATTCGAACCATGGTGTTGGCCCTATTGCCTTTAACGAAACATGGATCCGATACACAAAGAAAGATGGTGTTCTGCAGTGGCCACAAAATGGTAGCTTTGAGTCTGACATATTAGACAATCTAGAAGCAATTTTGTTCAAAAGAAAAGCCCGGCCGGCAATGTTTGACTCTTTCCGCCTCTGGCGTAAGGAAGCCAAACAGAGAGAAATTAAACAGGCAAAAAGAGATAAGAAAGCGCAAGGTATGACAATTATACAGGCTGCTCAGCAGTTTAAAGATAATGAGATTGATCAGGCGATTGAAGTTTCAGAATGACAGCATCGTATGGCAATAGATACATGTTATCCTGTGTTGCCTACTCCCCCACAGAGTAAGGATCTTGACGAAGATCCCTTAATGTCCCATTTGTTGAGATTGCCTCCGCCCTATGTACCAGGTGCTAATGCACCCCCATCGTTACCACTTGTCCAGCAACCTGTTGTTCAGCCTGTTGATCCAGCTCTTCCACAATTGCCCCTTCCAGTGTTGCCACCCCCACCTCCTTTGCCACCGACTTCTGTACCTCAGTCTCCTTTACCCTCGGTTCCTCTTGTAACTGTTAGCCCCTCTCCTGCGGTGCTTAACACCTTGTCTCCCGTTTTATTGTCAGATTCTCCCACAGTTCGTAAACGATTGGTCGATACTGTTTTTGGCCTTTTCTCCCCCTTCATTGAGTCTTTTAACATGACTCCTGCTCTTTCTCGAAGGCAATTCCGTAGTCAACTCCCAGGTTCCGACGAGCGAGTTATATTGGACTCTCTTGCTCACAAATGGATCAAGAGTGGTCCACAGTATAGCGTACACGATATCCTGAGCACCTTCCTCCATTGAAATGCGCCCACGCAGAGGTATGTTTTTAATGTTATGTGTGATACTCTTGTCAAAGGATGGGAGGATATGGATTTGGATTTAGCTCCCCAGGGTCTGTTAGACGTACAGGCTAAGTTTGATAAAGGACTTATTGTGGGTTCTGAAGTTGAAGATGCCGTAAAAACACTTGTCTCTTTCAGGTCTTTATTTTCTTCTCAGGCTTTTCTTGAACCTGATCCTGTGGTTAAACAGAAAGTGAAACATTATCCTATGAGAGAAGTTCCTCCGTTATGGAGAGAAGAGGTTCCACAGGCAGACGCTGTTCTGCGTGTCCCTGCTCATTTCCAGCGTATATGGGTACATGTCCCCTGGAAACGATCTGAAGTTTTGGCGCTTAAACAGTCTTTACCGGACCCTCGTAAAAATCCTGCTGGGTATTATAAAGAGCTGACCCAGACTGTTGATGCGTGTATTATGAATTTGGCCGATATTGATATGCTAATGGGAAATATAGTCCCACAAGCGTTATAGGCTCGGATTCGTAGGGAGGACCATGACCAAGCTTTAGGTGGTAATTTGGCTGCTATAACTGCCACGGATGCAGCACAAGTAGGTGGTGCTAAACCTGATGATTTGATTGCACAATTGTCTGGTAGGATCATCACTTTAATGAAAACAATGATGCCTGCCTTACGTGTTAATTAGGATAAGCTAGCTGCGTGTAAACAGAAGAAAGATGAGAGTATCTCCGATTTCTTTACTCGTTTTGAGGAGACGTTCATAGACCATAGTGGTCAAGATATGAGTATTGAGGGTGGACAGCGATTATTCATGGATAAAATGGTATTTAATTTACTTCCAGAATTATCGCATAAATTGAAAGACTCCGAAAGTTCGCGGGCCGTTTCTTCATCGATATTAGCCACTGCTCTGTATTACGAGAATAGGGATAAGGAGGACAAGGAGCTGAGTGGTCGCTCCCCTGTGGCTTTGGTATCGTTGTGCAGCGCATTGTACCGGAAACTGATTGAGATCTATTGCCTGCTGTGTGCTTTTGACTGCCGCTTTGTGTATTTGCATTTTAAAATTGCCAGCGTGACTTTGTTGCTGAATTTGCGTTTTCCCCCAAGCGCTCTTGCCGTGCTGACCCCTCCGCCTCCATTTTGTTGTTGTTGTCCTCCTCCGTAGCCCGCCCCGCCTCCCAGCTGAGCCGCCCTCCCACAGACAACAAACAGCGCTCCCTTACCTGGAAGCGCTGTGACTCGCTCTCCGCTTCTGAGCTGAGTGGTCGCTCCCCTGTGGCTTTGGTATCGTTGTGCAGCGCATTGTACCGGAAACTGATTGAGATCTATTGCCTGCTGTGTGCTTTTGACTGCCGCTTTGTGTATTTGCATTTTAAAATTGCCAGCGTGACTTTGTTGCTGAATTTGCGTTTTCCCCCAAGCGCTCTTGCTGTGCTGACCCCTCCGCCTCCATTTTGTTGTTGTTGTCCTCCTCCGTAGCCCGCCCCGCCTCCCAGCTGAGCCGCCCTCCCACAGACAACAAACAGCGCTCCCTTACCTGGAAGCGCTGTGACTCGCTCTCCGCTTCTGAGCTGAGTGGTCACTCCCCTGTGGCTTTGGTATCGTTGTGCAGCGCATTGTACCGGAAACTGATTGAGATCTATTGCCTGCTGTGTGCTTTTGACTGCCGCTTTGTGTATTTGCATTTTAAAATTGCCAGCGTGACTTTGTTGCTGAATTTGCGTTTTCCCCCAAGCGCTCTTGCCGTGCTGACCCCTCCGCCTCCATTTTGTTGTTGTTGTCCTCCTCCGTAGCCCGCCCCGCCTCCCAGCTGAGCCGCCCTCGCCCCTCCCCCTCCACCATCCATATATGACAGCTGTTCCCGCGTGCAGCGTTAACGGGCAGCGTTCGCGCCCCTTGCGCGCCGAAGGTGCGCCAAAGGTAAGCCCGTCTACGCCCGTCCGCGCCTGGACCGCGCCCAGCACCAGACCCCCTGGCCCTCGCATTGCCCAACCATCCCGCATTACCTACGATGCCACCACCCTCCTAGCCCTTAACCCCGGCCGTCCACCCAACTGCGTCCAAGCCGCTCCTGGACACACCCATGGACCTTTCTCATGCTACTCCTGCAAATTCATCGGCTCCGTCAACAACTCCGCTACGATCACACCTCAGATTCCCGACCCCAACCACCTACAATGCATCTTGCTCAACTCCCAATCGGTCCACAAGCACGCCATTGACCTCTGGAATCTACTAGACACCATCTCTCCGGACGTCGCCTTCCTTACAGAAACATGGATGAACGCCTCCTCCGCCCCTGACATCACCATTGCCATCCCAGAAGACTATAAGATCATACCCAAGGACCATACCGGCCACACAGGAGGAGGAATCGCTATCGTCCATAAGAAATCTATCCACATCTCAACCAGCTCTGATATCAATCTCGCCAACTCTGAACACCTTCACTTCCAGATCCACATCGACCCCAAGACCACACTCAGAGGCACCCTCCTTTACAGACCACCAGGACCCCACGCACAATTTAGTGAGGACATCACGGACTTCATCACTCCACACGCACTCCCCTCCAAAGATTACATCCTCCTGGGAGACCTCAACTTTCACCTTGAAAAGAACAACGACCGCAACTCCACCACCCTTCTGGACAACCTCGCCAACCTCGGACTTAGACAACTGGTCACTTCCCCCACCCACATCGCAGGTCACACTCTCGACCCTATCTTCACCTCCAGCAATCATGTCTCCTTCAGCCACACTACGGCTCTCCTCTGGACTGACCACAGCTGCGTTCACTTTACCTACAACAAGCCCAAACCCAACAACCACCCCCAACCAACTCTGCAAAGAAACTGGAACAAAATCACCATCGAACAGATCTCATCGCTTCTTCTAAACCCCCCAGCCCACTCCTCAAACCCCGACCAAGCCGCCTCCAACCTCTCCCTTTGGCTATCCAACAGCGCCGACATCCTAGCACCACTGAAAAAGCGACAAAGCAAACTTGGCAGCAAGAAGGCCTCATGGTTCAACGATGATCTTAAGAAATCCAAGAAACTCTGCCGCTCCCTTGAGAAGGCCTGGAAAAAAGACCCAACCACCAGCACCAAGGACGCCTTCAAAAACGCCACCCGCATACACCACCAACTGATCCGAAAGGCCAAGAAAACCGCCTTCAAGGAACGACTAGATAACAACGCCCACAACAGCAAGGAACTTTTCAACATCGTCAAGGAATTTACCAATCCCTCGGCCAACTCTAACGACATCACCCCCTCTCAAGCACTCTCCGACTCCCTAGTCTCATTCTTCCACAACAAAATTGCAGACATCCACAACAGCTTCGACAACCAACCCGGAGACCAACCCTCCCAACCATCTACTGGACCTGCACCCCCCTTGAACACCCTTAATGACTGGAACCCTATCTCCACTGAGGACACCATCCGCCTGATGAATTCCATCCACTCAGGATCCCCCACAGACCCTTGTCCTCACCACATCTTCAACAAAGCAGACTCCATCATAGCACCGCACCTCCGAGACGGCTCCTTCAAATCCGCCACCTTCCCAGAAAGCTGGAAACACGCAGAACTCAGCGCCCTTCTGAAAAAACCCACAGCGGAACCCACCAAACTCAAAAATTACCGCCCCATCTCGCTCCTTCCATTCCCGGCCAAAGTCATCGAGAAAGCAGTCAACAACCAGCTCGCCGCCTTCCTCGAAGCCAACAAATCCCTCGACTCCTCACAGTCCGGCTTCCGAGCAAAACACAGCACTGAGACCGCCCTCATCGCAGCAACAGACGACATTCGAACTCTACTGGACAATGGAGACACAGTCGCCCTCATCCTCCTCGACCTCTCCGCAGCCTTCGACACAGTCTGCCACAGCACCCTTCTACAGCGCCTCAGAAACATCGGAATCCAAGGAAAAGCACTGGAATGGATCACCTCGTTCCTCACCGGAAGAACACAGAGAGTCCGCCTTCCACCATTCAAGTCAGAGGCCACTGAAGTCATCTGCGGTGTGCCACAAGGATCTTCACTCAGCCCCACCCTTTTCAACGTATACATGAGCCCCCTCGCGGCCATCGCACGCCATCGCACGCCAACACAACCTCAACATCATCTCCTACGCGGATGACACTCAACTGATCCTATCACTCACCAATGACCCTAGCACCGCCAAAACGAACCTACACGAAGGAATGAAAGAAGTAGCCGAATGGATGAAACACAGCCGTCTAAAACTGAACTCAGATAAAACAGAAGTCCTTATCTTAGGTACCTCCCCCTCTGCATGGGACGACTCTTGGTGGCCACAAGCCCTTGGAAAAGCACCCATCCCGACAGACCACGCACGGAACCTGGGCGTCATCCTGGATTCCTCACTTTCGATGAACAGACAAGTCAACGCCGTCTCTTCATCTTGCTTCAACATTCTTCGCATGCTCAAAAAACATTTCGTTGGATCCCCACCGAAACTAGGAAAACGGTCACCCACACTCTGGTCACGAGCCGACTGGACTATGGAAACACCCTCTACGCCGGTACTACAGCTAAACTCCAGAAAAAACTCCAACGAATCCAAAACGCCTCAGCCAGGCTCATATTAGACATCCCCCGTAAAGAACATATCTCTGATCACCTGAAAAACCTCCACTGGCTTCCCGTCAATAAGAGGATCACTTTCCGGCTCCTAACCCACGCACACAAAGCACTCTACGAAATCGGACCAGAATGCCTCAACACACGACTGTCCTTCTACACCCCCTCCCGCCAGCTACGATCATCCAACCAAGCCCTTGCCACTGTACCCCGCATCAACAAAACCACCATGGGAGGTAGATCCTTCTCCTACCTGGCAGCTAAAACCTGGAACTCACTTCCCACTTACCTTCGCCTTACCCAGAACCACCTAGCATTCAGAAAGCAACTTAAAACGTGGATATTTGACAAGTAATTCCCCACCCCTCCTCAAGCGCCTTGAGACCCTCTGGGTATGTAGCGCGCTATATAAATTCTTTGACTTGACTTGACTTGACTTGACTTGAGAAAAAGACTAAAGAATTAAAAACGAAGGTTCTTTGGCAACAGGCTTATCTCCCTCGTTCTACTCAGCGCCAATTTCAACAGCCTCCACAGTTTCAGAGGTTGTTACAGAAACCTGAACCCTTTGTTCCGCGACCTTTGCTAGGTCCTAATCAATGTGCCTATTGTAAGGAGGGAGGTCATTTTAAGAATAGCTGTCCGGTTTTATTGCAGCGTAATGGTGGATTGTCAGGACCGCAAGGTTGTGGTGGTTTTCAATCAGCACCTAGAGGTAGAGGGCGAGGTGCGTTGTCTCAGGGACAGCGTTCTTTTCCCCCTCAGAATTCTGTGAATTATTTTGACCAGCAGAATACTTAGTCTGCACAATATTACAATGACGATTATGGTGTTGAAAGTGAGAATCAGGATTTTCACACTAGCTAGGACAGCCATGGGCAAAGCAAGGGAGTCGTATCAGTTCCAATGGATCAGAATGGGCCTTATGTTAATGTTGTTGCATTGGGTGTTTCAGAGCCATTTCTTTTGGATACTGGTGCAATGAGAAGTTCTATCATTCACTCCAAACTCCCTGGGGCACCTTTGTCTGGCTTAACAAATGTTTCTGTAGGATTCTCTGGCGCCCCAGTTAGCAACCCGGTTTCCTGCTTTTTGCCTATCTCCATTGGTCCTTATGATTTGGAGGCCCACTCATTTTAACGACTGGTTGCGGCGAGAATTGGCTGGGTTTGGATTTATTGAAATGTCTGCATGCAACATTGCAATAAATAATAATAATAATAAACCATTTTTAAAGCGCCTGGCTACACAAAAAGCAGTGTGTCCCCGCGCTAGATGCTGCTAATTCTCAGGAGGCACAAGTTAAGGAGAAAAGCCAGGGTCGGAGAGGAACGAGAGATTTAGATAAGAGGAAACAGAAGCGTTTTAAGTTTTCCACGGAATCTGGTTTCTGAGGGTTCATTCGGAGGTCAAGCGGAAGTTCATTCAAGTGTTTGGCAGCCAGATATCTGAAAGAACAACCACCCATCCTAGCTCTGGTAATACGAGGGGGTTTGAACAGCATCGCTCCGGTCGTTCTCAGATTCCGGGTGGGGCGGTGAACAGTGAGGAGCTTTTGCAGATAACCTGGGCCTTTGCCTTGGGCGATGCGGTGCGCGAAGCAAAGAGCTTTACATTCAATTTGTTCCTTGACTGGGAGCCATTGAAGCTTTGCTAGAGCAGTCTTCCCAGATGCTCTGCAAGGTAGGTTAAGTACTAGGCGCGCAGCAGCGTTCTAGACGCACTGAAGTTGATGTAGGCCTTTTTTACTCAAACCTAAGAGCAGAGCATTTCCATAGTCAAGGTGGGGAGTGACTAGGGCATGGACAATTGTCTTTCTAGCGCTAATGGGGAGGAGATCTAGAACCTTTCGAAGAATTTTCAGTATGCCGAAGCACTTGCCTGTCACTTTACTGACGTGAGACTTATAGGAGAGATCAGAGTCAAGCATTACTCCAAGATTCTTGACAGAATCTGCGGGAAGGGTAGTATTGCCCAGTTCAGTGGGCCACCACATGTGCGACCATGCTGAGGGAGATTTCCCAACAACCAGCAGTTCTGTTTTTCCGCCATTTAGGCGCAAACAGTTGTTCATCAATGTTGCCACTGATGACAGGCAGTTAGAAAAGTTAGTGGCATCTTCTCTGTGGTCGGGCGTAAGCTTGAACATCAGTTGGGTGTCATCAGCATAGCTGACCAAATCCACCCCAAACGCTTCCACTATGTGAGCCAGGGGTTGCATGTAAAGATTGAACAAAGTGGGGCTCAGACTCGAGCCCTGTGGTACCCCGTGGCTCAACTTCCTAGGGGAAGATTTAAAGGAGGGACAGTGCATCTGAAAGCTCCTATTAGCCAGGAAGGATTTTATCCAGGCATGTGCCGATCACTCCACTCCCATATCTGAAAGACGGGACAGCAGCGTTGTGTGCAGCACGGTGTCGAAGGCTGCACTAAGATCTAATAAAACCAACGCTGCTGTCTGTCCTTCATCCACCATCTGTCTAAGGCACTCAGTAGAATAGAGGATGGCTGACTCCGTAGAGTAGCCGGCTCTAAATCCCAATTGTGTGGGGTGGAGGAGGGATTCCTCCTCCAAATATTTCATGAGTTGCCCATTGACCACCTTTTCCACGATTTTCGAACAGAAGGGAAGAAGGGAGATGGGACGAAGATTTTGGAGTTGGGAAATATGGACATTAGGTTTTTTTTTTTTAAAGGGATGACCTGGGCTGTTTTCCACGCATCGAGCACCTTGCCTTCTTGGAGAGACAGAGCGACGCTATGAATCATCTGATCGATCATGCTCTCCATGACTCCTTTACAGCTTACAGGGGGACACACGTCACAGGGAGAGGCAGACTGTATGCTGTTAGCAATATTTAATAGTTCCTGCCTTTCAGGTACCTTAAAGCATGTAAGATGAGATTTCCCGATATAATTATCTCTTGCTTCTACCTGTTTACTCGAGAGATCAGCGTTGTCTGTGAAGGTGGCATGGATTTTGTCGACCTTGCCGACCAAAGAAATCAGCTATGGAGTCACATAGCTCGCTGGAGAAGGTGTCTTGGGCTTCGAGTCTAGACGGGACCGTAAGCTCTTTGTAGATGGCAAAGAGTTCTCTAGTGGGGTTGACTGCTGATTCTATTCTGCTCTTGAGGTGGGTACTTTTCTCTGATCTCACTAGTTTCTGATATTTTTTTAATTCTGTTCTATAATGTATTTTGCACTCTGGATTATAGCTTTTCCTCCAGCTCCGTTCCAAATTTTTACATTTGGCTTCGGCTACTTTGAGTTTTTCAGAGAACCAGGGGGCAGTTTTGGTTTGTCTTGCGGGAGATTTGAGTGTCCCGGGTGCTACTGTATCCAGCGTATTGGACACCCATTTTTCATAACTGCTCCACGCCTCCTGCAAGGTATTGCTAGGGGGCGGGGGATTCTCCAATAAGGCAAGTTTAAATGACTCTTGCTTGAATTTTCTCCAGTCTCTGCGCTTCTGAGGTAGGGGGTTGCAAAATCTAGTATCTGAAGGCATACCTTCTATTTCAAATGGGATAATAAAATGATCAGACCAGATAGTTCTGACCGGGGAGGAAACCTTAATACCCTCCCAATTAGCAAAAATGGGGTCCAAAAGATGGCCCAATTGGTGCGAGGGGGATCTGGATTGCAAGTTAACCCCAAGGGATTTCAGTGCTGCAGCCACAGCCTGTGCCTCCCCGCACTCCATATCTTCAAAGTGAAGGTTTAGGTCACCCAAAATGAGAATTTTTTTATATCGGAGTGCCGGTTGAGTTATCAGTTCCAGAAGCTGGTCGCCGAACTGTGCTGCCCCTCTGGGCGGGCGGTATATTAGCAGTCCGTTAATAACATTTGTATGTCCTGCTTTTATTGTAAAGAGACCACTCTCACTGTTAGGTAGCATGGCTTTCAGTAAGGTGCATTCTAGATCTGACGTATAGATGAGAGCTAACCCCCCACCTCGCTGCCTCTGTCTATCTAGTCTGAGTGGGCAGTAACCTGGAGGAATGGCTTCAAGAGCCTTAGGCGACGATGCTTCGTCTAGCCACGTCTCGGTAAGGAACAGCACATTAGGGCTGTTCTCCATCAATAATTCATATATCTCTAGTTTATGTTTTTTCATAGATCTGCAATTTATTAGCGACATTTTTAGCTTAGGTGTTTCCCGCTTGTCCCTCTTAGATAATTGAGAAGTGTAGTTGCAAGTCTCTCAGGAAAGAGGTAAAGAGTCAACCTGTAAAGTATGGTAACAACTATCTTCAAGTTTCGGACATAGAGATAGTAATTCTTGTCTGGTATAGTGTGAGCTGTGTTATCACAACAAATAATACCTGGGGGTCAAAAATAGTTAGTCAAACAGAGTGGATCACAACACCAATACTACACAAAAGACACCAGTGAGGACGTCATGCATGTTAGTGAATGCAGGCCAAGTAGAGGCTCAAGAGCATATGGAGAAATAGTTCCCATCAGAAGCCACACTGTACCGCCCTCTTTCTCATCATTTGGGTTCTTGTTACCCAGGAGACAAAACGGCCGGTCAGATGTTACCGTGACCGATAGATGTGGTAAGTGGGTGGTGTATTATGTACAAAGATTGAAGTGGCTACTGAAAAAGCAGTGTTGAGGTGATAGGAGTGAGAGAGTGAGGGAAATGAAAATAAAATTAGGTGAATCGGGTGGACAAACAAAATTTATTAGTGTCTCCCAATCCCTAAAGTTTAAAAAGCAAGTGTAAGTGCGGGTTTTAAATAATATCCGTACTTAATAGTGGTCAACATGTTTCTGCATTACATAGAACATAGTTTCAAATGCATTCTTCAGGACCTTATATAAAAACACTGCTGCTTGTAGTAATGAAAAATTAAGAACAATATCACCTGAACTTCAGGTACGTACTCAACCGTATACTGTTGCATCGCACGGTATTGGATCCACACAGAGAGACAAACAAACAAATAAAGAACATGAAGATATCATATTCCAATGGTTTATATACTGTAATGAGTACACATTCACATGTATTAGGACAAACATTCCGCTTCGCAGACTCACCCATATATGATGGTTGAGAGGCTTCACCCCACCTGGCTGCAGCGCAGGTATGAGGAGCACCGCTCTAAAAACAATTCACAAGTAACTTTTAGAGCTGAGGAGAGTAGGGATATTTTTGGCTTCTCTCTCGGAGGCCGAAGTTTCTGATTCAAACGTGCACCTCAAGGCTATTGTGAGAGTCCCTCCATTTATAGTCAAGCTTTGAGATCTCAGCTGGATGCTTTTACTTTGGTCCGAGGTGCCACTCTTATTCAGTACGTGGACGATTTGTTAGTTGCTGCTGATTGAGAGGATGTTTATAAGAATTTGACTGTTTCACTTTTGCGTCATTTGTCTGACCTACATCACAAGGTGTCACCCTCTAAATTACAATATTGCCGCCAAGAGGTTACCTATTTAGGTCATCTCTTGTCGAAGGAGGGAAGGCGATTGACCCCAGAATGTATTCAAGCAATCGCACAAATGTTTGTACCATCCACACAAAGGGCGGTGCGTGTCTTTCTGGCATTACCTCTTATTGCAGACAGTGGATTCCAAATTTTTCTTTGTTGGCTAAACCTCTGCTGGCACTTACTCTGAAAGACACACCCCAACCTCTTCCTTGGACTGACGAATGTCAGAAGAGTTTTTCTGACTTAGGCAGTGCCTTGTGTTCTGCCCCTGTGCTAGGTACTCCGGATTACAGTAAGCCTGTCACACTCTATGTGCATGAAAGAGAAGGTTGTGCGTTGTCAGTTTTAACGCAACAATTTGGAGACAAATAGCGGCCATGTGCCTATTTTTCGGCTACATTGGATCCAGTAGCCAAGGCACTGCCTAGTTGTCTTAGAACTACAGCAGCAGCAGTGATCTCCATTCGTCAATCTGCTGGATTGGTACTAGATAACACTCTTGTTGTTATGGTACCACATGCAGTGGATACTCTTTTGAACAGAACAAAAACACAACATCTCACGAGTGCCCGTTTGTCTGGGTATGAGCTGACGCTCTTGGCTAGTCATATACACATCAAGCGATGTAATACTTTGAATCCAGCAACACTGTTACCCATTCCAGAAGAGAAAGACACCCAAGAACAGCATGATTGTTTTCTCCGTACAGAGGAGGAAACGAAAGGCAGAATAGACTTAAAAGATAGACCACTCGTGGACCCGGATGGGATCCTATGAGTGGATGGGTCTTGTTTAAAGCTTCCTAATGGCGAGACGACTGCGGCCTATGCTGTTACCACCTTGTATACAGTAGTGGAGACAGCACGCATTACACAGAATTCAGCCCAAAAAGCTGAGCTGATTGCACTGACAAGAGCGTGTGTGTTGGCAAAGGGAAAGAGAGTGAATGTTTACACCGATAGCCAATACGCCTTTGGCGTGGCTCATAGTTTCGGTCACTTGTGGAAGGAAAGAGGATTCTTTACTTCCCATGGGACTAAGATACAGCATGGTCAGTTGGTAACTGACCTTCTTGAATCACTTGCTTTGCCTACGCAAATAACAATAGTGAAGTGTAGTGCACATAAAAGGATCACTGATTATGTGGGTCGCGGGAATGCTTTTGCAGACGAGGTAGCGAAAGAAACAGCGAGAGATGCTACAAGTCGCATGTATGTTGCAGGCCCTGCAAGATGGGTCAGAGAAGGAGGAATGTGTGAGGACACAATAGAAAGTGTGAGAATGATTTAAGAAGAGGCTACAGAGAAGGAATTGAGTAAGTGGAGAGAAAGTACGGGAATGTTGGACGCAATAGGGTGTTGGACGGAATTGTCAGAACACCAGCGTTGGCTGTTACCAGGCGCCTATGTACTGCCTGTAGTTACTATGGCGCATGGTCCAGCCCATATCAGTGCGAAAGGGATATGCAAACTTCTGGCTCCAGTATGGCAGAATGAAGGAATCCCTAAATGTGCGGAAAATGTGGTAAAACATGGTGTTGTTTGTTTGATGCATAATCCAGGAAAGGGAACCCCAACTCCGGCAGGTTATTTTGCTCCCCCTACGTATCCTTTTGAGGTATTACGAATTGATTACATTCATATGGAACATTGTACTAACCTTAAGTATGTTCTGGTGGTGGTGTGTGCCTTTTTCAGATGGATAGAGGCCTACCCCCTAAAGGATAATACTGCTTTGTCCACTGCCAAAGTCCTCTGAAAGGATTTCTTCCCGAGGTTTGGTTTGCCGCAAAATTGTCTGGAGTGACAATGGAAGTGAATTTGTAGGCCAAATTATGCAGAAGGTATGTGCGGGTCTTGGTATTAGGCAGAAATTCCATGCGGCAAAACCCTCAGTCAGCAGGTTTGGTAGAGTGCTATAATGGCACCCTCAAGCTCAAACTGGCAAAGATTCAGGCCAGCACGGGTCTTGCTTGGCCCGATGCTTTACCTTTGGCACTTTTATCTATGAGAACAGTTGTACATTCCCGTTTAGGACTCAGCCCATGCAAGGTCGTTTTTGGGCGCCCAGCTAACGTCTGGGGAGTCCCTCGACCTAAACAGTTCTCTGATATTCTGCATCCTAAGTTGATTGACTACTTACATGACCTCACCTCTAAATTGCATGTTCTTCACCAACAGGTTCAAAACGCTTTGCCGGAGGCCTCTACAGATCCAGGTCATTCCATCCAACCCGGAGACTGGGTCTGTCTGAAAAATTTTCAGAGGAAAAAGAATCTGGAACCTCGTTGGGGGCCGCCTCGGCAAGTTCTTCTAGCAACACGTATGGCAGTAAAGGTCGCCGGAAAGAAGAACTGGATCCATGGCGTGCATTGCAAAAGGGTACCTTTGCCTTTGCCTTTTGACCAGTGGGTCCGCAAGGGTGTAGGTGATAGTGAGGGTGAAAGGGTCCCTCGGTTGGTACCTTTCAGTAGTGCAAGTCTGGATCGGACAAGGTCTTAGAAAGAAGACGGCGACGTGTTGCAAGAAGCTTTACCATCACATTTGCGATTAAATACAACAAACTCAGAGACTTTGTTTCGAGAGCAAACGGTACCTGACAAGATCCGGTACAACCTAAGACCTAGTCTGATTAAGAACAATTGAACTTTTTCTCTTTTCTTTTTCTGGTTACACTTTTGAGAGACATTCTTTTTTCACTATCCATCAAGTTGCAGGGTTGCGGTAGGAGTCTTAGGCTGTGACCTGAGTAGTGACAGTAGGTCTGCAGGACTTGCAGTGTCATAGGATGGCTAATAATCACAACTAAGTGATCCAGGAAGATTACTGTGAGCCACGCTTTAGAGAATGGATATTAAAGTGGAAAAGAATGATAAAAAGCAAGAAATGAAAAGTAAATATAAGGAATTGTTGTTTAGCCCATGTGGCGTAACCTTGTGCATTTTAATATGTTCATGTATTTTATTGGCTTGTGTGGGTTGGGTTGTCCACACTGTGCAGCAAGCACCTGTTTCTACTTCTGTTTCTTTTCCTTTTTTTACTACTGCCTCTCCGCATCAGTTCCATACACTCTCAGAGCACAAGCAAATTAGGAGAAGAGAATACTTTAAAAATTCATTCATCCAGTTGTTACATCAGCATCAACTGGTAGTCAATACTAGTGACTGTTGGGTTTGTGGACTCATGCCCCATAACACAGAGAGAGGGATGCCATATTTAGTCCTTCCATTTTCCTACGAAGGTTCCGCTTGGGCTTATTTAGCCATGTTTTCTAATGCATACCAGAATCAACTTCGATATCCTCCTGGTGGTCCATATGGTGGTGGAGCAGATTTTAGTCATAGTTCTTTGATAAAGGGAATAGTGGCCATGGCTAGAATTGCCGAAATTGGTAAGATTCCCATTGATGAGAAACAAGTGTATGATGGTTGGAACGTGACTCGTTACATTACTAGCCTCACAGATAAGGCTAGACGAAGGAGTTCCCCACCAATATGGACCGTACCTCATCGAGGTAACTTATGTCTGCAGATAAATGGTCAAAATATTAAAAACCAACAGGAAAAGAGTGTTTGTTCTCATACATACATTTATTCACCCGATATTTCTTCACCGTTAGTGCCATCTCAAGGCACATATTTTGTTTGTCACGACAGAGTCTACACGTGGCTTCCCACCTATTTTTCAGGAACGTGTTATGTGGCTTTTCTTCTCTCTCTGACATACACTGCTCCTTCAGGTCATCACAGAAAAAGATATGGCAGAGAGGTTATCGATTCCGAAGACACAGCAGGACAAGAGGAAGAAGACTTTATCAAAGGGTTTCTTCCTTTCTGGGGCCCAATGGCCGATAGCAGAAACATTAGACAGTTCGTTCGTGTTGTTGAGGCTACAATAAATGTGACTTCTGGAGCCTTGAGTAATCTAACAGCCGAACTTCAGGCGGATCGCCTTATGACTTTCCAGAACCGAATGGTTCTAGACATTGTCCTTGCAGATCGTGGAGGAGTCTGTAAATTGATCGGGTCTAGTTGCTGCATTTATATTCCTGACAATGCCCCTACGGTATACCAAGCCATCTCTAAATTGCACGTAATTTCTGAGTTTATTCACCAGGACACAGGAGATTGGTCTGTGATGGGATGGTTTTGGGGACTACTGTCCACATGGGGATGGAAGGTATTAACCATCCTTGGAATGGTTTTGGCCATCATTTTTTCTTGTTGTCTTTGTTTACAGTGTGGCCCTGCCATCTGCGGTCTTGGTGCCACCATGTGTGTCCCAAGGCCGTGTGTCACAGAAAACAGAGAACATTAAAATGATGTAACAGCTTGACGACCTCATGACCATTGACATCGACTCAGACTAACTTGAGTCCTTTGTGTTTTGCCTGAGTAATGGCAAAAGGAGGGTCTGAGGTTCTTCGGTTTTCGGCTTCGTCCCGTATTTGGCCGCCATTTTGTGTCCTGTCGCCATTTTGTGTTGCCCTCACTCAGGCAGCTGGGCGAACTGAGTGTTTTTGCCTTTTCCAGCTGCTACGTGTCTCTTCTGTTAAAAAGTAACCCCCTGCCCTTGTTTACGAAACCAATGTCAGGGTCTGGCCGAGTTCACTAATCCATGGCTAGGCTGATTGATCCCTGTCTCGACTGACTGTTTGGTTCTCCCTATTCTTTCCTTACTTTATCTTATCCGACTGGCCTTCGCTATTCTTGCCTTGTATTCTCTTGTTTCATAACTATCCTTTGAGGCACACCAAATACGTCCTGCCACCCTCAAATTGGATTGTAGGCACTAGCACTGATTAACTTGAGGGGAGGGGTGAACACAGGTCTAAAAGAAGGGCGTATTTGAGATACTTGAAAGCTTGTTTTCCAACTTTTTCTATTGGTTAGCCTTGTATGCATTGGGGCCATACGTTGTAAATATGTGTGATATAAAAGATTGTGCGCCACGGAATAAAGTGGCAGTCTCCTGCGAACCTACTCTGTACTTCTGGGACAACTGTGCTTAGCTGCAGCTAATAAACCGGATTTTCTACGCCTAACAGAGTGTCTCGTGTCTCTGTCCGACAAGGCAGGTGAACTCGGAGATTTAAGGCGTGCCCTGCACCGCCAGCCCAATAAGGTCCGGTTCTCCAAATGGACGGAATGCATTCCCAGGAAAGCTTTCCGAAGTCCCCAAAAACTCTATTCGCAACCAGAGAGTTGTGCAGTCTGGTAGCATTCCACCTAAAATGCTTAAACAACTATTTTAAATTGTGAAGTTGGATTTTAGTTAATATTAAATTAAAGTATATTTTGGAAAGTTACCATTTCCCTACTTAAAGCTTCTGGTGACTAAACTGCATTAGCTCTCCATCAGTGGCCCTGCCAGGAATTAGCCATGATGAATGGTATGAAAACTGATCCCAGAGTAGGGACAATTGCTTCGGGTGTTGGGAGGTGTTTTTCTCTTCTCCTGACAGGAAGATCGGTGGGCTGGGCCCAGTAACTTAATTTACTTCAAAGGAGATGCCCCTATAACAGGTAAATGTTTGGAGTTGGAAATGGCCCTCTCTGCAGGGTTACCCCCCAAATGTTTTGCCTTCCTCATCCTACTTTTTGCAGAATTCATTTTTGGTGTCCTTAGGACTCCCTGCACCTTACCACTACTAACAAGTGCTAAAGTGACTGTCCTCTCTCCTTAAAATATTGTGGTCTGGGCTTATACCCAATTGGCATATTTTAATGTATTTGTAGGTCTGTAGGAAAGGGGCATTACATGTGACCAGGGACTGTAAATTAAATGCTACTAGTGAGCCTGCAGCACTGATTGTACCACCCGCTTAAGTAGTGCTTTAAACATGTCTCAGGCCTGCCATTGAAGAACCTGTGTGGGCAGTTTTAAACTGTCATGTCAACCTGGCAAGTTAAACCCCTCACCAGGCTCAAACCTTCCTTTATAATGCATGTAAGTTTACCCTACCGTATGCCCTAGACAGCCCATAAGGCAGGGTGCAGTGGATTTAAAAAGCAGGACATGTACTTTTAAGTTTTACATGTCCTAGCAGCGAAAAACTATTACATTTATTTTTCACTATTGCAAGGCATATATCTCCCATGGAATAACATTGGGATTACCTTATTACATTTTAAAAACATAATTTCCAAATGGGAAGATATACGTTTTTCCTGGTTGGTGTCTCTGGAATTCCAATATAAAATCCCAATTTTAAATTACAGATCTGAAATGGCCCCTTTTAGAAAGCTAGTATTTTCTTGCCTTAGCCATTTGTTGCCTTCAGCTGTCTCAGGCCACATGACTGGGTGTAGTTAGCAGGTGGGCTTTGTGTATTCCCATCTAGTCATCCACACACAATGGGGGCTTAGGTGTGACTGAGAGGATACTGACAATATGCGAGGGAGGTGCTGGACCCAGCCTCACTTACATATAAATAAACTGTATCCTGTCCCCACACAAAGGACTGCCTGCTCCCTGTAGCTATCTGGTGCCAGGGCAGGAAGGGTAGGTACTCTGTGTACTTCAAAGAACTGTTTTTGAAGTCTTCCCCACTTCAAAGGTACAACTGGGTATAAGTACTAGACTGCAGACACCACGTCTTCAGTTCACCTCTTGGCCTGTGGATACTCTGCCAGGAAGAAAGACTACTGTGCTGCTGAAGGACTGTCACTCTGCTGGACTACTGCTCTGGAAGAACTGCTGTGCTGACCTGCTGTCTGTTGCCCTCCTTGCCTGGGTGACAAGGACTGGACCTGCATCACTTGAACCCAGAACCAAGAGTGACTCAAAGGTTAGTTGGCTGGCCTCCTGATCTGAAGCCTCAAGGACATAACAGGCTTCCAGCTTCTTTGCATCTGCTCTGGACTCTGCCAGCTGTGAGTCTACCCTGCTAAGTGGTGCTACCCCAGTTCTGGACCCTTGGAATTGGGTCATTGGTGCTGGTCAGCAGAACTGACGTATCTTCTCTGCTGAGCGGTGTATCTCATGCCGAGCCGACACATCTCGGCTGAGTGGCGTATCCTCGAGCCGAACCAACACATCTCCTCGGCTGAATGGTGCATCCTCGAGCAGAACGACACATCGCCGCTGCTGCATCAATTAGGTAGGCCCAGGTTAGAAGCCCAGCATTGCCCTCGCAGTCTTCAGAACTGATGCATAGCTGCCAGCGTGGCTCATCTCCAATGCAGGTCCTTGCATCTCTTGTCGAGAGCAGCTCGATGATGGCCTTTGCATTGCAGTTCTTCGGAACGGATCCAATGCCAGCTGCGTGCTGCAGCCTCAACACCCGGGCTTCACATAACAAGCACCGTAGAAAGGATCCTCTACGACAATGCAATGGGACCTCGCCTACAGCTTGCCCCATCTTGGAACAGACACGTCCTCTCGATTGCATGACATTTGTTCTCCTCGGATCACTGCAACACTCCACAACCAGGATTTAAGGTACTTTGTTCAGTGGGCCTAACCTGGTCCCCGTAGTCGGCCCACACTCTATTGTGGCCAGCCTGAACTTGTGATTTTTGTCCCAGTCCTGTGCGACCAGATATCCCTTGTTGGTGCTTTGTGCTTTTTGTGTCATTTTACCCTAAATCTTTAGAATTCAATGTCTTAGGTTTCCCTGATTATATTTGTGCTGTTTTGGTCTTGTTTTTTTTTTACAATCTACTCTATTTTTTCAGACCTGGTGTGGGATCTTTTTGTGTGGTGTTTTCACTGTTTTACTATTTTAAGTGTTGCACATGTACTTTATTCATTGTCTTTAAGGTAGGCATGACTGCTCTGTGCCAAGCTACCAGAGGTTGAGCAGAGGTAATTTGTGGTTTGCTTGTGCCTTACCCTCACTAGGATTCTGGTTGCTGTTTAACCAGGGCTCACACCACAGTCAACCAGTAAACCAGTTTCTAACATTTTTTGACACTTCTTCCCAATCAGGCTGGCACCAAACCTAGTGGTGGGAAAGCTACCCCCAGAACTGGTTTGGAGTGACCAGAGAGAATACGTCTGCTCATTACCCTTGCCATACCTCTGGGGGGCACACAGGATATGCACAAACAGAGAATGGTTTCTCTCTTTGTGCATGTTAAATTTTGAGACACTGTGGGATTATTTACAGGAGGGCAAACAGGAACAGCTGAAAAAGTGGTAGGGTTACTCCTAGTAACATTTACTCTATTTCTTAGGGAAGAGTCAGGAGTCACCCACTAGATGGTAACAGACATAAACGTGGCACCTCCTGGGACCCTTCTTTATAGAACACTCTGTGGATCTTTGGAAGAACAGAAGAAGGGTGTTGCTGCTGTCTACAAGCTGATAGGAGCGCTGAAGGATAGGAACTGCTTTCCCTAGTACCCAAGACAAAAATATGGATTCGAAGGATCATTTGGCTTACCAGCGTAGGTACTTTGCCACAACAAGCTGCAAGGGGCATTTTCCTTGACCAGCTGACCAGTAACAATGGGACCTGACTTTGAATCTGCTGGTGACCTCTGCTTGAGTGAGTTTTACCCCTAAGTGCTGTATATCTTGTCCTGAAATCCTGGTCTGTGTCAAACTAGACTTGTCCTACCACCTCTGAAAAGCTGGGACGTAGAAACGTGTTGGGTTTCCAGACCTCGGAGGACCGGGACGAACCACCCAGCCTATTGGCCCAAGGCACAGCCTCGCTGGGCTGAAGAAAGGTTTCTCCCTCCTGGAGTTTCTCTGCAGTGGCAAAACTAGTTCAGCTGGCCCTCGACTAGTAGGTATCAGGCCTCAAGGAACCCATCAACGGATACAGCCTACCGCCGTGTACTGCTGAAGGATTATGACTTAAATTTCACAGATTAGGTCACAAGATAAAGCTATTATGTAACCATTGACTATCATTGAACCTTTGCGTTTTTTGGTACCATTTGCACTTAAATCATAAAAAATTAATATCTCTGGTACCCCTTAATGGATTTGTGTTGTTTTTGTTTCAATGTATTTATTAAATATTACTCTATTTTTCTAAGTTGGTTTGGTATTTTTATTGCTTGGTGTTTTATGATGCTGCATCACATAAATATTTCACTCTCTGCCCTAAGTTAAGCCTGTCTGCTCTGTGCCATTCAGGGGGTGGAGCTCATGTTAATTTTGTGGTTTTAAGGGTATACCCTGGCTTGAGATGTGATTATTCCTTAAGGTAGGCAGTCCGCCACCCCAAATAATAATTCAGGCCACGATGTAGGTAATCCCAGATTACCGATTCTTAAATACCGAATCATACCGATTTGGTAATTAAGAACAGGCAAATGGGATGTAGGTAATTTTACCGAAAAAATTACCGAATCGGTAAGTTTTGGTAATTACCGAATCGGTATTTACCGATTCGGTAATTGCCATTCATTCCTATGGTCCTGGTGGCCCATAGGAATGAATGTCAATTACCGAATCGGTAAATACTGATTCAGTAATTGGGGGAAACATTGAAGGGTGGCAGGGTGTCACTTTGACACCCTGTTGCACCCCTCAGTTTTGCATGGGTGCACATGTTGCAGACATACATGCCCTAAGGGCATGTATGTCTGCAACATGGCACTGTAGGAAAAGCAAAAAAAAAGCTTTTTAAAGGGTTTTCATTATTTACCACCAACTTCTAGTTAGTGGTAAATAACGAATCCTTAACTGAGCAATGCACTAACTTGACTGCTTCCTACATCCTGGATTCAGTATTTTACCGAATCGGTATGTTAAGAATTCGGTATTTTACAAAATCCTTAAATTACCGATTCGGTAAAATACTGAATCCTTAAAAAATGCCACCTACATCTGGAAAGCCCAATACCGGTCGGTAACGGCTGAAATTCGGTAATTTTGGCCTTTACCGACCGGTATTGGGTGACCTACATCTGGCCCTCAGTTTCTTACAATCGTCGGTTAAATAGGCATTTTTAAAGGATTTCTTCTTGTACTTTGTGTTCTAGGTTTATATGTCAAAAGACCAAAATACAGGATTGCATTGCTTTTTTAATTAGCATAGACACAAAAATATAGGGTAGGTTGGTAAAATGCCAGTAAAGTGCATAACTGTCAAGTTTCCCAGGTCCATGCTACGCTATGCTAAAGGATTTGTAGATTGCATGACCCCCGCAGGCATGACAGTGCTAAGAGGAGAGGTATGTACAGCAAAACAGTGATTGGGTAGGTTCAGACATCTAAAAGGTCAAGGCTAGGAGAGTCAGGTTTTAATGGCTTTACGAAAGCACAGCTCGGAATCCAGACATCTAATGGCCAAGGGGAGAGAATTCAGAACTTTGTGACGTTAAAGCTAAAGGAGTGTCCTCCTTTTCAGGCTCTTCTAATTGTGGGGACAGTGACCAAGTGCAGGTTAGAAGAGCAGAGTGCTCTCTTAGGACCATAATGGGTGACAAGCTGCTGAAGGATGAGACAGCTTTTCCCATGAAAGACTCTATGATCAATACACAGAGACTTACATTCAATTCTTTTAGCAACAGGAGCCAATGCAGCTCCCTCAGCCCTTGCCGGCCTGGTTGGGACCTGGGAATGCCCAGGAGCATGCCTGCAGCTGCATTTTGCACCACTTGAAGTGGTGGCCTGAGGGGCACCCAGGAATAAAGAGTTGCATTATTGCAGGCGGGAAAGAATTAAAACCTGAACTACCACTCGTCTGAAGGTCTGGGGAGGAGCAGCAGAATCTTGGCCCTCATCCACAGCAGACCAAAACAACTAGCTAATATTTTGGTGGCCTGGTCTTTCATAGAGTCATAAATCCACATCCCCAAACTTTTTATAAGTGCCTTATTCGCTATGGGGGACCCATGTGAGAAGGCCCGGTCAGATCGTATTGTGCAGGGGATGTATTCCTGAAAATCATTCATTACATTTTAGCTCCACTGAGCTTAAGATGGTATTGATTCATCCAGATGGCTATCTGCTCCCAGCAGGGTCCATGATTAATTAAGGACACATCAAAACCAGGTGTAAGTGAGAACAACAGCAGGGTGTCATCCAAATAGGAGACTGTAGACATCCGAAAGGAGAAACAATGTCTCCCAATGGTTGCGGATAGATGTTTAATAATATGGGGCTAAGTGAGGACCCCTTCAGGACGCCACAGGTGAGAAGCAAGGTATTTGATGTGCACCCCTTGTCAAAAACCTGAAATTTAGGCCCCTTTAAAAAGAGCTGTTCAAGCCCAGAGCTGTTCCTGTGACACCAGCCTTACCAACCCTATCCAGACGTAAGGAATGGTCCAGTGTCAAAGGCCGCACTGAGACCTAGGAGGGATCACTGGCAGAATATCGACGGACAAAAGATCGACCTACAGAAAAATCGACGCTGGAATATCGAAGGCAAGAATATCGACATCCTAAATACAACATGGTAAGTACAAACATTTTGAAACCAAAATATCGATGTAAAAAATATTGTAATTAAAAATATCAGGGTTTTTTTGTAATAAAAAAAGTGTAAAATAAAGTAAATAATACTTATAAACGAAATAAACATAGTTAAAAATATGTAATAATGTGTAAATTTAATAAATAATACATATACAATAATATAACCTTCATTAAACATAAATATAAAATATATAATAGATACTTACTAATAAGTTTTAATAATTATTTTAATAACATAAATTATTGAAAAATATTATAAATTACAAATACATCTACACACACAAAACAATAACATAAATAAAAAGTAAATAATTATATTTGATACATTTTTAAAAATTAAATATACTTCAATATTTTTAAAATTAATAATATACTACGTTATCAAAAATAATAATAAAAATATGAAATAGCTAAATAAATAAAACTACTATTCAAAGTCCCAAAAAAACGACAGTACTGATAACATTAGATAGCGTAACACTTAAAATTACTATTCCAACTTCAGAAAATGCAACAGTAGGGAAAGCGTTGGATAGCGTAGGGATAAAATAACTATTCCAACTCCAGAGGGTGCAACAGTAGGGAAAGCGTTGGATATCGTAGGGGTAAAAATTACTATTCCAAGTCCAAAGGGGACAACAGTAGGCAAAGCGTTGGATAGTGTAGGGGTAAAAATTACTATTCCAACTCCAGAGACTGAAACAGCAGGGAAAGCATTGGCTAGCGTAGGGGTAAAAATTACTATTCCAACTCCAGAGGGTGCTACAGTAGGGAAAGCGTTGGATAGCGTAGGGGTACAAATTACTATTCCGACTCCAGAGGGGGCAACAGTAGGGAAAGCATTGGATAGCGTATGGGTGAAAATTACTATTCCAACTCCAGAGGGTGCAACAGTAGGGAAAGCGTTGGATAGCGTAGGGGTAAAAATTACTATTCCAACTCCAGTGAGTGAAGCAGTAGGGAAAACATTGGATAGCGTAGAATTTAAATATAACATACTTATAAATAATTTATTTAAAATAATAAATAATTTAATTTTTAAATAACTCTACATCATTTACAAATACCCATTCATAATTATTAAAAACATAATTACAATTGAATAATTAATTAACAATAAATTAACAATAAATACCAATACATATTAATTAATAAATATTAGTCACCAAATAATAAATATTGAACAATAAAATATTTTTCATTACAAAAAAATATTAAATATTTAAAATTAATTCACAATTAAAAAATATGAAACAATAAAATGATTTTTCATACCAAATAATACTTTTTATGAAACATTGATTACCAATCAATTAAAAATATGAATTGCCAATTAACAAAAATAATTACCAATTAAAACATTATTTTCCAATTACTTAACCAATTTAAAATATTAATTACCAATTAAAAAATGTAATTATCAATTAAATTAATTAATTGCCAATTAATAATTATTTAAAAATAAAATAATTATCCATACCAATAAATACAAATAAATAATTAATTAACTACAATTAAATTACTTCCCACCCAAATTCCCTATAAACCCACAACCCGCTACATAAATAAACACAAAAATTAATTAAAATGAATTTATAATTCCTAAAGAATAAATATTAATGTAGTATATTTAAATTACTTCCCACCCTATTCCCTTATAAACCCACAACCCGCTCCGGGACTAAAACATAAAATTTATTAAAAAATAACATTATTAATATATAAAAATAGTATACATATAATTTAAAACAAGTAAAATACCTAACAAAAAACATATTACACATGCATAATAAAATACATAACAATAATACAAATATCGATATTAGTAACTTCGAGATTAGTTATATCGATATATATGCTATCGATATTACTAACTTTGATATTACTTATATCGATATAAAAAAATCGATATTACTTATCTTAGGGTCGATATTCTGTCCAACGATATTCTTGACCTCGATATTCTGTACCTTCGATATTTCCAACTCAATTTTTTTGTAGGTTGATATTTAAAACTCGATATTTAGACCACCTAGGAGTATGATAGTCACAGTAGCTCCTTGAACCAGTCTCATTTTGCCTCTTCCACCATCGCTAGAAGGGTGGTCCCGGTAATGTGCCTAGGAGGGAAACCCGTTTGAGTTTTGTGCAAAAAAGAGTTGGCCTTCTGAAAGTCAGAGAGGCATCTATTTACATTTTTTTGCCACTTTACCTATAACTTGTAATATCGAAATAGGGCGTATATTTCCCAGGCAGATGCGGTCAAGGTTGAGTTTCTTCAAAATAGTTTTAACCATCACATGCTTCCAGGGCTGAGGCACAGTCCCCGTATCCAAAGACTGGCTAATTATTTTTAGCAGAATGGGGATGATAAATTCCTGCTCAGGATCAATATTCCTAAGGGGTCTGATTTAATTTTACTAAAAAGAGCAGTAAGCTCCTCCAATAAAATGGGGGGGGGGGATTAAGCCAGAATAGAGGGACACCTATCCCTGTATTATTGAGGTGGGTGGAATGATCACCTCTACTGACTTTTTCAAAGGATTAATAAATATCAACATTTTTGAGTTCAAGAAGGAGGCCAACGCAATACATCTATCAATTGAGGGTTTGTATAAAGGAGCGCAGGAAGAAGAATCCAGCAACAGTGTAGTAATTTTGAGCATTTCTCTTGGAATATTCCCCTCCTCATTGATCCTGCTTTCGAAGTGGGACGGATTTCCGAGTAGTAGACCCCAGCTTTCTCCCGATATATAAATGTCTCCGATTCCACATAATCCTTCCTCAAATCTCTTTCTGCGTGGTAAATTCTAGTCCAGTTCAGGTTGTTTTTCTTTTAATTCTGGCACTTCAGTCCTGTTTTATAATGGAATAAACAACACTACAAGTTCCAGATTTCAAACATGAAAAAGATACCAAGCCTGGAGAAGCACACCATGGGGCACATTAGGATGGCGGGCGGACTTTGTCCGCCCGCCATCCTGTCTTAACAAGGGACCACCCGCCATAAGGGCCATTAGGATGTGCCCACCACAGTGGCGGGCGCATCCTGCATCTCTAACATTGTGGCGGGCGGTGCACTCAGCACTGCCGCCACAATGCCAGGGAGGCATGTTGTGCATGGAACTGCAGGGAGGTACCATAGGTACCCCCCATGTGCACACCCATCCCCTGGAGTCCCTGGGGGCCTGCAACAGGCCCCCAAACCAGACTCCTCATGCCTTTCCATGGCGGCAATGCCGCCGCGGAAAGGCATCTGCTGAGACACATATAGGACCCCTTTCTGCCCGGTCGACATGTCGACCGGGCGTAAAAGCGGCGGACGGTCTTTCCTTCCCCCGCAGACACCTCAGCCATGTTAATATGGCGGTGGTCATTTCTGAATGGATGGCGGGTGGATCGCCCCCGCCGGGCCGGCGGTAGCTACAGCCGGGCCGGCGGGGGCGATCCGCCCGCCATCCTAATGGGGCTCTCTGTATGGACCAGAGAAACTTGATTGGGTTGAAGGTTGTATGTGATAGAGCGCAAAATTTGCTCTGTCAGTTGTAGGGGTGCATTATAAACATGAGTAGTTTGCGCCCGCATATAATCTTTTATTGTGTTAATATTGGGTCATTAGATCGTGTAATGTAATAATGTGAAAAGTGAAGTGTTAGGTATATTTCAATGTATACATGAAGGAAACAATGTGAAAGTACATGTGGTTAGATGAAAACGTTAATGTGTAGGGCTCACATGTTTGGTTAACGAAAATATTCACAACTAGAGTGCTTATGTAACGAATATGCACGGTAATTATGTTCATTTTTACGTGTGCTCCATGAAATTAGATGTAATTTCTTATGTTGGCCGAATTCTGTAGGCCTAAAGTGTCTTTCTCCCTGAGACTCTTTAGAGAAGTTTGCTAGTAAAATCCATATGTATGCAGAGCTTGCCTTTCACACGTTTCTGTTGCAGGTGGAAGAAATTCATCCTTGTTAGAATAATGTCTTTGTTTTAGGAGTTAGGCTTAGGGAGGAGAAGATACATTAAAGGGCGAGGCTGATAATGTGGGATGGTTTTCTCTCTCACCAGAGAAAGCCTGGGAATCAAGGTCATCGAGCCAAGGCCTAGGAGCATCTCTTCCGCATGGAAAGTTACCTACGAGGAGGTGCCTTGTGTGGATGGGGTGCTATTACGTAGTATTGTGGGATGTGCTTTTATCCATTCTTGTATTAAAGTTACGGACAGAGTCTGGGGGACTTCTGACTTGCCATGAGAGAGGGAGCATCTTAAAATGAGCTCTGTAGCTTTATGCTACTTGACCCATCCAAAGTGAATGGACTTCTTAGGAAGCCTTCATTTGCGGACACCTTTACAGGACTTGCCTGGGGAATGCTAAATAGGGATGTCACCTTAGTGGTAGTGAAGGGACAGATTAAATGCTTTTCACCTACAAACCTCCAATAATGAAGACTATTGACATCAATGCCATCATATTCTGTGTCTTGATTCTGGAATTGGTCATTTTGTGCATGTTACATCGTCTTAACTTCACTTGTAGGTTTGGCTTTGTATTAGTTTCAATGCATTTTTACACCCTCGTCTTGAGGTGTTTGTATGTCCAATTGTTCTTGCCTTTGTAATAAACCTACTACATTTTGGATCGGAATCTGTGATTCTTCGGAGTCATGGTTCATTGGAACTGTAATGCTTATCTGGCTAATCATTTTTTCTCCCCATCCACACTTTCAAGCAGACGAAAAGGAGATATCGGCCAGGGGTTCCTGAGTAAATCTAGAACATGGAACCCGGCTCCATCATATGCATTTAATCAAACATGCACTGGTATTGAACTTACTGTGCAAGATAAGTGTTTGTCAATAACGCTATGTAAAATGTTCACTATAAACAAACCAGAACACTTTATTTTCCTGTTTTCCTCTCGCTTTTTCTCACTGCCCAGAACCCTTTCTTTTCATTCACCCTTTTAACTTTCTCACTTTTTGATGTTGTTTTCACTTTGTGGCTTTCAATTTCAACCCCTGCCACTTTTTCCATTCTCTTTCCCTCCTGTTTATTTCATTTTTTGATTTTATTTCCTCCAGCAAATATTTTTGTTGTTTTCACTTTATCAATACATTAATTTAATTTTCCTTTATTCTACGTTTTATTCTTCGCATTAATAGCTTTTTTTTACTGCCTGTCTCTACTCGTGCCGGAATGGACCGTGCAGAAACTGTCAGGTAATTTCTAGCATGAGGTGAGTTTGGAATGACATTGTCTCGTGTATCCCCTAACTCAACACCGGCATAGAGGCGGCTCAAGGCGACGAATGTCGTTCTCTGAAGCGTATCAGGAGGTGCGGTTGAGGGGAGGGTGGAGTCTGACCAGGAAGTAGTAAAGGACTATATCTGCCTGACTGACAGCTCCCTCGAGATCTTCTGGAGAGCGAGTGACCGAAACAGCAACAGCATGTCAGAGCACCAAAGGAAGCAGCGCTCGGAAGGTAAGGGCGAAGCAGAACCTCGTTGGCTCACGCCTCTTCCAACAACCCCCCACACCCGTTCTTTCGATCACCCTGGACCTGCACTCTCGGTTTAATTCTGTAGGGAAGTGCGCCCATTCTTGCTTTACTTGGCGACTAACACCCTGTTATTCGCGGGCGCGCTTTCTGTGCACTTCACTGCATTCAAGCGCATATCATGTGAACTCAAAAGTACGATATGTCATCTTCTAGATATCAAAGCAGCCAAGGCACCTGGAAAGGGAGATGAAGCTTTATACTCGCTGGCCAGGATCACACACAATATTGTCAAGAAGTGAAGCTGGGATTACCTTTGTCCCGGGAGTCAAAGACAGAGCTAGCAGGCTGCCTTTTTGGGCGAAGGGCGCGTTTGAACAGGTTTTTCAAGCTTGTTTTCCCCCCAGTCATACTTAGAGAAAATTCCCTTAATCAAATTACACTCACTGTACACCAGTCAGATAAGCTAGATACTGCATGCACCATATTGAAATACATACAAATGCACACATCAGTACTCTCTGACATATAAAATGTAGCAGCATGTATTTATTTCATTAGTATGTTTTTTATATAGTGCTGGCGTCTTTGTGGCGCTATAACAACTATTTTCTAGCGCGGTAATTATCATTGTATCGTCGTTGGAAGAAAGCTTATGACCATCCGGAATTGTGTATGCTGTTTTGTCCCTGGCATGTGTATAACACACGTTCTGCCATTATTATCCCACAGAGGTGGTCAAGCCAACATATTAAAATGGAGCCGAGCCAAAGTTTCTGACGAGCCCAGTTAAGAAAATGTTTGTCATGTAAATTGGTGCAATAAACATGTAATAATAATAAAGTAGTATCTTCAAAATTCCAAAAAGTGCATTTCATTAACATGCGAAAGCGTTTCTCCTTAGTACATCGGATTGGATCACTCTATTGCAGGCGTTTATTTAGATTGAAAGTTTTAAAACATGAACGTACAAATACTCATGACCCCCCCCCCCCTCCCATAATGACATTTCTGAAGCAACAGGCAGGTCAGTTGTCATGTGCTTCCTACGTGTGGCTCATTTTCTTATTATATATGAAGTAACGTCATAGTTTATTAAATCAAACACGAGTTGTTTTTGTACAGGTCACCTAACGAATTCATGTATCTCAAGATGTCCTCATGCACAATTATGAAGAAAAAGAAGGCATGGTGAAATATAAAATTTGCTTAGGATAGCAAACCAGGATTGATCGATCCGAGGTGATTTCTCATTATGCAATTCAGCCCATAGATAGCTTTCACTTTCGCTTTCTATTTTACATCAAACGGTAACGTTTATACATTCTTGACACAGGAGGTTAGAGCGTGGGTAGCAGGCAGAAGCCACGTGAAAGCTCTCCTCGTTTTGGGCTCCAGGGTCCAGGGGGACCCAGAGCTTAGTCAAAGCCAGGCACCTGCCTTGAGCCTGCAATGTCTCGCCCTCATCTGTTAACTCACAGACATTACCGCCTAGATAACTTAGGGGCATATCATCAAGCCCCGGATATAAAATTATCACAGCTTTAGCGTCCGTTTTCAGACGGAAAGCGGTAATAATTTTAACGCTTTATCAGCAAGGTCACGCTATCTATCAGGTGAATCCTTGCATTATCGCCCTTTCCCCAAACGCCCATCTTTGCATCTCTAATGAGATGCAAAGTGGGCGTTCCTGCCTTGACATAACTGGAGAAATGCCGCTAAGCGACATTTCTCCAATTTCAATGGGCACGCTAGCCTGCAGAGCGACAAG
Source organism: Lissotriton vulgaris (assembly GCF_964263255.1). Classification (NCBI taxonomy): domain Eukaryota; kingdom Metazoa; phylum Chordata; class Amphibia; order Caudata; family Salamandridae; genus Lissotriton; species Lissotriton vulgaris. Next base: position 1,612,291,307 of record NC_141689.1, on the reverse strand, counting down.
CAAAGTAGCGATAACCTCTGTTATCGCTACTTTCCTTAAACCTGCTTCAAAACTGACTTAGCCATGATATCCTATTTAAGGTGGATATCATGGCTAAGTATGCCTTGCTTTATCAGCAAGCTTTCGCCAAACCTTGTGCGATTATCGCTGTATTTCCAGCGATAATCGCACAATTGGCAGCTTGCGCTCTGAATTTTATCGCTTTGGAGATAAGCGTTGCTGACAGCACACTATCTCCGCGATAAAATTCAGAGTTGGCCAGCGATAATTATCCTCGCGCTAAGAGCGCTGAGCGATAATTATCGCATGGCCTTGATGATATGCCCCTTATTACCTTAGAACGGTCATTGTGAGGAATCCGTTTCTGCAATTGTATGACTTATCAGGCTTGCCAATATCTTTTTACTCTTGTATTGTTTGCGTGATAATTTTTATACGCTTAAAGCAACCACAAATTAATGATCACATTTTAAAGAATCCTACAAAACAATAGGTCTGGTTTTTATGTCTCGACTAGACAGCACACGCTGTCTCTTCGAGACTTGTGTACAACAAGGGGCTTGCAGCCCGCCCCTTGCATACCATTGGTTGAATGTATTGCCCCTCTTCTTTGCTGCTTCGTAGTTGGCCAGCATGTGTAAGTCCATGTTCCTGTTCAAAATCTTTTATTCGATTAAACGTTTTGTTAATCATAAAAAGTACATCATAATTATTAAAACATAATCACGTAAAAAACACATTATTATTATTACAATGTTACAGTACTTTTAAAACATATAAAACATAAAATCACATCATCTACATAGTTGATACAAATTTTTCAAGGATTTAGGTCGTCACTTCTTATTGTTTTACGGATTGTTATACATGATTTCAGAAACATGGCTACGTTTTTTGCCACGTATTGCGAGTCGAGCTGTTGCAATGCTAAAAATGCCGGTCGGCAGGTCCTCAGTCCCAACTGGCGCAACACTGGGAGTACCCAGCGTTTGCGCGTTGTAGCATAAAAACGGCAAAAAAAGACTACATGCATGGTTGTTTGGGACGAGACCTTGTCACATGGGCATTTCTCCAAGTCGTGGGACCAATTTAATGGGTTTGGAAAAGTCACCAAACGAAAAAACAAATTAAAACGTAACCTGGTTAGAAGATATTTTTCGTGATTAGATAAATGGTATGTAAGGTAGGGCTGTAGACCTTGTGACACTTGAACCATCAAAATGTGAGTGTTAGTTTGCTTGGGTACTTCGCCGCTCAAACGAAGTTCCCTAAGATGGTTAAGACAGTGACACTTGAGGGTTTTTCTGCTTATCTCACTAATTAGTGACGGCTCTATGACATATTGGTTGAGGTCCAGATCTTTCAAAAAGTTGACAACATATGCCAACCAAGGAATATTTTTCCAGGATGTCAATCCTAAGCAATCTAGGATCAAGGCACGAGTGAGATGACATTCTGGCTTAGACCAGATACGGTGCCATAGGAGCATTGGTTGGCATTTGATGTAATCAGCCAGGTAGTCAATCCCAAGCTCTATATGGCATCCGTATGTGGGGGCGCTCTGTGGAAGGGCCAACAGATATTTCACAAAGCCATTTTGGATTTTTTGAAGTTCAGTCGTGTTTACATAGCCCCATACACCGGCTCCGTATGTAGCAATGCTCTGGCATTTTGCTTGGTGAATTTTAAGTAATACGGGGGGGATGGTTTACCCATTTTTCTAGAAAATGATAGAAGGGCAGAGGTGGCACGTTGGTAGAGCAATTTTCTAGTTACCAGAGCCCTTTTCCACGTCAGCTGTTCGTCTATTAGAATACCCAAATAGGGGTATTCCCTGACACGTTCCAGTTTGGATTGCTCGATGCAGAGATGTTTTGAGCTTCTCACCTTGGGCCCTGTTTGCATAACAAAGGTCTTGGTCTTATTCACCTTTAACCCAAGTGAGAGCATGTAGTTGCAATACTTATCCAACTGTTTCTGGAGCTGTACTAGGGACCTAGCGAAGATTACAGAATCATCAGCATAGAGTAATGCTGGGATAGGGCGATGATTGATAGTAGGTAAATCCTGACTCCCTTCAAGCATGGCTACTTCTAAACCATTTGTGTATAGATTAAACAAGAAGGGAGCCAGGACACAGCCCTGTCTAACTCCGCGGGTTATTGGGAAAGGAGATGTTAGTTCGCCGCCCGTTCCAAATCTTACGCAAGCAGAGGCCTCAGAATAAAGCTCGCGCAAAAATTTGATGAGCGGTGGGTCAACTCCCAGCTCCTCCAAGATAGACCACAGCTTAGCGTGGATTACACAGTCAAACGCCGCGCTAAGGTCGACGTAGACCATGAATAGATTACCCCGTTTAACTCTCCTTTGGTAGGGGAACCAACTGACCCTGTATTTTCGGTGAAGTAAGTTCTCGTACCCCTTTTCAATGCCTTGGCTACTGTCGGTTCTCGAAGGTATCCTGGGTGGAAAGGGTAAATGCGTTTATGTGTCCGTTCTTGATTGGAAAGAGTCAGTGTTAGCGGGGAATGATCTGAGACCCCTCGTGGACGGATTTGAGCTTCGGTTATTGCGAGGAGGCCCCCCCCCCAGTGTGAGGAGGTAGTCAATTCGTGATAGGCTGTCATGAACCGCCGAGTAATATGTGTATTGTCGGTCGTTTGGGTGGGACCGCCTCCATATGTCGATCAACCCCTGCGCTTCCATGAAGTCATGCAATCGGGAGGGCCCCGGTGTTTGTGTGCGCACAGGGAAGCGGTCCATTGAGTTATGTGCCACAGCATTGAAGTCTCCCCCTAAAATAAGATCCCCCTCCGGCAGGTCTAGTAAAAATTTTCCCAATTCTGGGAGGGCCGTGGCGTGCAGTGCCGGCGGAATATACACCGAGACCACGTTCAGCGGTTTTCCCTCCCATTGCCCATGTGTCGCCGCAAAGCGCCCCTGTGTGTCCGTTTTAGTGGATTGGGTTATGAATCTTGATGATCTGTGCATCAGTATTCCCATGCCACGGGACCCCTTTGTAAATTCAGAGTGAACAATCATACTGTACCCCTTCCTATCTAGGGCCCGTGTCGCTGCGCCAGTGAGATGCGTTTCCTGGAGTAGGACCAGAGCGGGATTCAGTCTCTTTAAGCCTTGTAGCACTAGCCCCCTTTTAATTTTGTCTCCCAGCCCCCTTACATTCCAGGACATAAGGTTCAACGGGGATGCCTGCCCTACATTATCGTCCCCTCCCACCATGCTTGGTGAAATGTATTGTGTGGTCAGGATCGTTAGGCGCCAAGCCTCTTATGAAGTTAGCATGAGTGCTATGCCGTGGTACCGCTATTCTACGCGCTTGTGTCAGAAGTGTCGTGTCTAAACCCTGAAAACTAACAAAAGACCCAAAACCTGCTCTCCCCCCAACTCCCCCCCTCCCTGCCCTCCTGCTCAACGGACTTATAACTGCCCGCCCCCCCAACTCAGCAGAGTGCCCGCTCCCAACCCAAAACATAGTACTTGCTCGCTGGGGTGAAGGACTCTCCGGAGTCGGCGGCCCCCTCCTTTGGCCGCGGAGGTCCTCAGCCCAGTGTCCAAGGCGGCATTGTCGGACAGCATTACAGTCAAGTCAAGTAGACAATATCCGGGGATCACTGTTCTCTGTCATCGCCCCCATCCTGAACATCATTTAGAGGCGAGAGTGGCTCCGCTTCCTCGCCGGTTGATTGTGAGCCCCGCTGAGACCCACCAGTGCGGTTTTTCGTCTGCCTGCCGGAGCGGCGAGGGAGGCCCGCCGTCCGCCACCCCTCCAGCCAGTCCTGTGCTGCCTCCGGGTTGTCGAAAAACCAAGTCTTGTTGTCGGCCACAATCCGGAGTTTGGCCGGAAAAAGCATTGAATAAGGGATCTCTCTGGCTCTCAGTTCTTTCTTTACCTCGAAGAAAGTTCTCCTCCTCCGTGCGACCTCGGCCGTGTAGTCCGGAAAAAAGGCTAGCGTGGAGTTTTGAATCCTGATGGGGGGTGAGGTTCTTGCCGCCTGTAGAATGACATCTCGATCCCTGAAATTAAAGAGCCGTGCTATAATCGGCCTGGGGTTAGCGCCCGCTTGCCGGCGCCCTCCAGGGACTCTGTGTGCCCTCTCTACTGTGAAAAAATTCGAGAGTCCCTTAGGCTGTAGATGCTGTTTGATCAGATTTTCCACATACAAATCCATTGTCCTCGTGTCTTCCGATTCCGGCACACCTATTATACGTATGTTATTGCACCTCGAGCGCCCTTCCTGGTCGTCAACCTTGTCACGCAGTTCCTTATTTTCTTTCGAGACACGTTCCATACTAATCTGCAGTTCCGACACATCTCGCCTCCGGTCAGTTATAGTGGCTATGTGTGTTCCTCTTTTTGCAGCTACCTGTGAGGCCAGTGGGGTGGGTCATCGGCTGCTAGCCACGCCCCCCTAGACTAGAGCTTTTAAGAGTGGGGCCAAACTGAACTCCTGTGCTCGCTCGTTGTTCTTTATCCAAAACAGATGCATTTGTTTCGCACCAACATTGGGACAGGAGATGTACACACGCACGCCGTGCGCGTGCACATCGCCTGTCCGGGCGTGTGGAAAAAGCTGTTCGCAGTTTGAAGCGTGTTCACAGACCAGAATCTCTGCTCGTGCACTGGTCTGTATCACTTGGAAGGAAACACAACGACAATAAGTCTCGCTGGCGGAAGCGCTTCGCGCTGCAACGCCAGGTGAGACCTAAAAAGGAGAAAGCGGAGGAATACAAAGCAAGAAAAATAGTGACTATGGTAGTAAGCAGAGATGAAGTACCCTTAGACGCGAGACAAAGAGTCAATGAGTGTATGGGGTAGAAGAGATAGGCTTGAGGTGGAATCCAGACTATGCAGCCTTAGTATTTAGTTTCATGACCTTTGATAGTGCTGGCTGTGGGTTTCTGAGCACAACTTTGGGCCCTGGCACTTAATATTTTACAAATTAAGCACTGGATAATTGGTATCTTGGACTTAGGATGATAGAGCATGCCACCTGTTATTGATCCCAAGGGGGTTTCTATGCACATTTATTGGATTTTTTCCTAAGGGCCTGCAACAGGAGGTTCCCAAAAGATAATCCAGCTAATTCAACGTTTGAACGTGCAGGCCAGAGCTCGGTAATTGATTACCTATTAATCAGCATTGTTAACTGGCACAAAATTTTAGATTTTAGTATCATTCAACGCACAGAAAGTGACCATCATCCTTTGGTCGCTCTTTTAGATATCAGTTGTAATGATGCAGACTACGGTCCTATTCAATCTTCGAGTCTCGATTATAGAGTTAGAGATGGAGGGAGGCGCATCCGCTGGGCTAAACTATCTCAATCCCCAGAAGCGGTGGCCAGAATTTATAAAAGTATTATTCCATTGCTGGAGAGGGCATCCATAATCTCGGATAACCATACCAACAATGTATATGGAGAGGATTTTGGAGAACTCCATCAGGAAATGGCTGCGGTTCTGGTGGGCTTCTTCTTCAATCCTAAAATTATGAAGCCCAAAAATAACGGGGATAAGAACCCGTGGTTCAATAAAGAATGTAGGGTAGCAAAATGTACCCTCTTATCTACCATTAAGGGGGGAGAACAGTCACGCATCAAGGAAGCGAGGGCTGTTTTAAAAAAAAATTTATCCTAAATGCCAAAAAAGAATGGGAAGAGGAAAGATGGAACTCTATCAAATCCGCACTGGAGGTAAAAGATGCGAAGACCTTCTGGAACCTGGTTCATACCGGGAAGCCAGAGGGAAAGGCTAATTTGGGTCCATCCATCTATGAAGAAGCTTGGCGCTTACACTTTAAAGAACTTTATTCAAACTCTATAGTCGAAGCGAGCGAGCTCCCAAATTGTCTCTTAAATCTTGACCCTTCATGGGATACTCCACCCTGCACCTTGGATGAGGTCCAATTGGCCCTTCTTAAGTTGCAAGGAAATAAAGCGCCTGGCCTGGACAGGATCCCAGGTGACTTGTATAGGGAGGAACAAAAAGTTTGGGCCCCATATTTACAAGCACTTATTTAATGCCGTCTTGGGGGGTCTACCTGCTCCCGCCACATGGCTGGGGGCAGAGATTATCCCCATTTATAAAAAGGGATCACTTATGGAACCAGGAAACTACAGGCCAATAAGCCTTATAGACGTATCCCAAAAAATCTATGCAAGGGTTTTACTAAATCGTCTCCATGAATGGATGAGCGAACAAGATATCATTACTCCTTTACAAGCAGGATTCAGGGCAAAAACCTCCACTATTGATCAGTTGTTTAGGCTCCAGTTATTACACTGGAAGCATGTTACATTAGGTGGTGGTTGTCTATATCTAACCTTCGTAGATCTGAAGTTGGCATTCGACATGGTGGACGGTAACCATCTCTGGAGCATTCTCTTGGACTTGGGCGTTCCACCATATCTGTGTCATCAGTTTAGGCTTCTCCACGAAGGGTCCTTCGCAAGAGTAAGGTATGGCAAACATGGGCAACTGACCGCACCCTTCCCCGTAGAAAAGGGGGTGAGACAAGGTTGCGTTTTAGCGCCTACCCTTTTCTCCCTTTTCTTAAATGGGTTGATTGATGATCTGCTAGCCATAAAGGATATAGACTGCCCGAAGTTGGGGTCGCGAAGTTGTCCCGCCCCTAAGTTTGCGGACGACACGATGCTGCTCTCAAAGTCATCTATGGGCATGCAGCGTGTCCTAAACGCGTTTAGTCAATTCTGCAGAAAAAGGAATCTTGTGATTAACATCAACAAAACCAAGTATATGGTTTTTAATGCGAACACCAGAAATTGTCACCATCCATTAATGGAGGATTGACCCCTGGAAAGGGTGTCTGTGTTCGACTATCTGGGTCTCACATTAAATGATAAAATGGGCTGGGGTCCACAGATGGACAAGGCCAATTTGAGACTGATGCAGGCTATGGGGGGTATTCTCAGAGTGCAAAATAACTGCGCCGTAAAAACGATAGCCCCTTCGCTGGAAATTTATAAGGTCCAGGCAAGGGCGGCATCGCTATACGGGGCAGAACTATGGGGACATAGGACCTGTAATTCCCTAGCTCTAACTGACAATAATTTCATTCGACAAATTTTGACCCTCCCAAAATCAACACCCTTAGTACCACTCAGGATGGACCTTAATATTCTCCCAATATTCGATGTGGCAGCAATTAGACCGCTGTTATATTGGTGGAGGTTGTGGAGCACTCCTGAGCTAGGGTGCTATGGGGAGGAATTGAAAGAGGTAATGAAATTGTTGGGGGCTGGCAGCATACCATGGTTATCTTTTATTAGGAACTCTTTTGGTGCGATAGGCATGGAACTAATCCGGAGGATGGATGCTTAATGACACCAAAATGCTTATTGAAAGCTGCGGTTAGGGAGTACAGAATGACGGAAGCTTTAAGGTCATCCACAACATCAAGTCTTACATCTGAATTCTTTGACTTCAAGTGTCACTATGAATTTGAAAAGGTACTAGATTCTATTCAGCCATTACGAGCAAAAAAACTTTTCCTTCAATTCAGATATGGTACCCTACCTTGTTTTTGCTTTTACCAATAAGTGGGCTGGAGTACCAGAACGACTTTGCCCCGGATGCCTTGAAAAGGAGGAAACAGTTGCGCACGTAGTCCTTATTTGTGGGGCTTACAATCTGCCAAGGCGGAAATGGATAACGCAACTGTGCAGGAATTTAGGAGTTAGGAATCACTTAGATTTCCTTAGGATTTTAAGAACTGATTCTAATCCCTTATATGTGGTTGCAATAACAAAGTTCCTATTTTCCATGTGGCTGATCCGTAGAAATCTATTATAATGGTGTATGTCTACAGCTGGAATGGTGCTGCTACCGTTAAAGGATTATAGTGTTTCAACCCCTAATTGATCCCATGGCTAGAGAAAGTATAGTATTCTCCCTTTCCATCCAGTATGTGACCTGGTGATTAATATTTATTTTCCCATTTAGGATTTTAGAATTGTAAATATATCATATTTTAAAGAAAAAAGTTTTTATATTTATGTATTTTAACTTTTTAACCCGTTGGCTGCTTCCGCTTTTTTGCGCAGTGCGGCCGTTTTAAAAAACAGGCGCGGTCGCGTCGTCCATTGGCCGACGGCAGCACCAGCGAGGTAATGCTGCCGTCGGCCAATGGCAGACGGCATCAGCCAACAGGTTAATGATGTTTGGTACTTGTATGGATTACGCCCGAATTGCCTTTGTCTGTGATAAATACCCCTCCTAAAACCTATCCTCCTTATGTAACCGAAGAATTTGACTGTACTTTTATGGTATGAAAAAACCGCCATAAAGTTTTCAAACAAAACATATTAGATTTGTATTCGCTGTTTTAGATAGATGGTATTATTATTTTACCTCCTATACATTGGGGCCGATTCCGATCCTGGAAAAAAAACGTCTGTGCGATTTTCATCCAGAGCCATCGCCGTACGATTCGTACCTGTCCGTCTGAGTCGCGTAGTACGATCCGTATTCCGTCAATCTTTCCGAATCGTCGTGATCCGTATGTATTGCAAGGCTGAAACAGTGAACCGTACGACTCGTACACATGCCGTACGACCCTAAGAGTACGATCCGGACCGGGGTATGAGGACGCGATTCATACGGTCCACGTCAGGTAAGGGCGATTTGTACGGAAAAGCACACAATCACTTACACACCGTACGGTGCGTACACCCCATGATAGCAGGGGTACAGTGCGTACCCCTGCGATCTTGGGGTGTACACACCGTACCCCGCGATCGCAGGCTGTACGCACCGTACACCCAGCGAACATGGGGTACAGTGCGTATACCCCAAGATCGCGGGGTACGGTGCGTACACCCCGTGTTCGCAGGGGTATGCACCGTACCCCTGCTATCATGGGGTGTACGCACCGTACCCAGGGGGGGAGCGTTCTGTACCTGTTTCGGGGCGAACTCTGCTTTTACGGCTGTTTTCAGCTCCCGTAGAAAAAGGGTTGTTCGGTGCGTACCCGACACGAATCGTACTTGCCGGGTCGGAAAAAGCAGCCGCGAACCGTACAGATGTCGCGTACAGCGAGTTCCGATGGAGATTCGTATGGGGATTTGATTTGTACGGTCTTTGTACGATGCGTACAGAGTCCAGCTCCAGGTACGAATCGTACTTCGTCGTACGTATGGGGGACGTTGCAGGGTACGATTCGTACGGGAAAAACGCTCTGAACGGCTATTCGGAGACGTTTTTCCCGAATCGGAAGCGACCCCATAATGTAGTTGCACATGAAAGCCTCTATATTTCAAAATTCACTTGGTTAAGCATTATTGTATTTTTCAGAATAAATGTACCACCTCTTCTGCAACGAGACTTATTGTAATGCCTCAAATTAGATGCCTTTTTTTCAAATACTGAATTTTCCTTGTGTGTTTCTTGCCTTAAGTGCAACCATTGGAACTAAGTCTATCAAAGAAAAACGACATGAAACAGAACAAAAAACAAGGAAAATAGGCAGATCAGAATGCCAGCGACCTGGTCTCCTCTGGCTTTCATAAACCTTGAAACCAATAAAGAATAATAACTACTGAAAAAACCTTTTCTGGGAGTGTCAGTTTTTTTGTGGCAGAAATGCTTTTCAAGCTTCCGATTTGCAGGTTGTGCTCCTTTGGCCTCTATTTGCTGCAGTATACAAATTTCAATTGCACAATATACCCAGTACACAGTGTACACCGTAGTCATTGTACACACAAACTGGAAGTAGTACTTATACGCAGAGCAATAAAGCTGTGTGCTAATGTAAATAAATGATTAAAAACAGGTGGTGGTAAACCCTTTCCTGCGCATACGTCGTGTAACCCTCACATGGAAAACTCACAGTTTCGCGTGGAAAATCCAGATCTTGATTCACTGAGTCAAGATCTGTAGATTTTAACACTCACAGATGTCACAACCCCAAGCAGAATGTTTACATTTTTCCACTTTTGTGTAAGACAACAAGGGTGGCGAAGAGAGAGTTTGTACAAGTGTAGGCTGTTCAAAGGGCGTCAACACCCAGATAGTTTTAATCAACGAAAGAAAGGCACCCCTTCTATATGAGCCACATCACGTTACTTTCAGAATTAGAACAAATGTGCGTGCGGGGGGTGCAGTTGAGAAGTGAATGAAGTCACTTAATATTTGATGGATATCATCAAAATACAGTATGATCTAATTTGAGTATAGTTAACACAGCAGTATAAAGACAAGGAACTAAAATGTGCTCTCCATAGCAGAAGAGGTGACACGTATGAAGCAAAACAAAGTTAAAAGGCAAGCAGGTAAGGCTATTCCAAATCATTAAAATCGTTAGACATGAGAAAGGGGTAAAAATTGAGATCAAGGAGTATGTTGTCATTTAGTTTTGAGATAAGTAGAAGTAGCCAGATGCTCATGGGCTGCTCTTCTGTAGGCAGGGATCCAGTATCCCCTTGATTTTGTCATAGTGAGTGCTTAAGGGATGTGATATCAGCACAACATATGTAACTCACCCAGGTTCACAAAATGGGTATTTAATTGCATTTTGCCAGTTGGGGAAGGATGATTTCAGGTACTATGAGTAGGAGTAAGTCTAGTAGGAAGAGGGTGGCTACCCCATCCATTTTGTAGTACACTTTGGATTGCATAAACTCCCAGATGTGGTGTTATGCTTAAGGACAACTTAAAATAGCTCACTAATTAGCTGTGCTACCGCAGAGTGTAAAACTGGCTTGCAGTTAATTGTTAAATGTTAGAGGCGCCTAATGATCCTTGGCAGTGCAGCAAGTGTCTGAGATTAAGAGGCCCTGTTTACGTGGCCTAGGAAGTGTTCAATAAGTTCTAAGAAATGTTAGGAAGCTGGAACTTGTCTTGAACTTTCAAGAAAGGAGTTCCATATCCGGAACGACTGATCCTGAGCAGGCATCTTGAGCAGCTCATTCTTAAGTTTGAGTTCTGTTGACGCCTCTTATTCCATACTGGAACCCGGAGACCACCAATGAATTATTATTGGCATCCGGGAAAACCCACTAAGGTATTATTGGAATGCAGGTGCCTTAGCTAAGCATTTCTGATCATGTAAATAGCAAAACAATTCCATAAAACTAGAGAAACACGGATTTGTGAAATAAATACACAAATGATGACATTTTGGGTTTCAATTCCGACTGGCTGATTACGATACAGCTGGTTGGAATTAAAACTGACCGGTCATTCCAGTGGGCTTCCTAGGGCCTCAAGGAGCCCATCGGCCAGTCAGAACTGGCCCATAATCCATATAGACGACAGTTTACCCTGTCTGAATTACGAAGCTCAGTTTGGGGCAGGGTTTCCATGCTGACCTTTCCGACATGGAAACCCTGTCGGAAAGCGTGTTTGGGGGACCCTAGCCAGTTCCCTTTCCCTTGCGGCCTCCGGTTGGGGGCTGTGGGGGCACAATCCCTGCACCTTGTGGCAGGCACCTTGAGGTGCCTGCCACGCGTTGCAAGAATTAACACAATCTCCCATTGCTCTATGGGAGCTTGTTACACAATGGGAGGGCTGTCGTCCCGTTTCCGCCACGCTGACAGTCGCAATAGGTTCCAACCAACATCGTAATAGACCCATTTATATTTAATTCATAAACAAATACATAAAACATTTTTTTTTTATTTCAATGGGAAGGGTGGAGCTTTTTTAAAATTCAATTGAGGCCACTTATCGATTCTATATTCTGTTTGATGTATTTGCACTCCTCCCACAGTCGATCAGAGGATACTAACTTAATTTTGTAGCCTCCAATTGCAAATTTCTACACTTTTAAAGAATATTAAAAAAAATTCACATTTTACTTCTGAATTTATATACACTTTATTAATCTGTTAATGTTATTTAATTTTCTAAGCAGTTGTGGATCTCGGAGAAGAGTTTCCCTGGACCACAGGTGAAGAACTGCTGGTCTAGAAATTATCCAAATGAATTTCACGTTCCAGTCTCCCTGTCCTTCTCTAATATATTTTCGCTTTTGGCAGAGGTCTATCTTTTAAAGTCAACAAAATGTGAGGCTTCCTGCAGCCTCATTTCTTTCAAGGGACTGATGCCTGTGAAACAAATTGATTCCACTAGAATTGAAATCTGAGTGTTTGAAAATACTTTTCTGTGTTTGAAGGAGGGTCTGTAAAAAATAGATGTATCTGTCTATTACTTAAAGAAACTTACTTACTACTTTCTTAAATCAAGCAGAGCTTTATGACTCCTTCATCTTTGTTACCACCCTCTTGCTTCCATGGGAAGGGTTATCTGTGCCCCCATCTCATCTAAAAAATAAGCATTCATCTGACATCTAGATGTTGCTCATTTTCCATCCCCTGGTGATTTTTCCCAACACACAGGCCCAACTCTTCTTTTATCCACCCTGCCACACCTGCAGATCTATTCTTGATATCTTTTTATGATTAAAAAACACGTTAAAATTATCCAACTAAATGGCAGTCATTTTGAAGCTTGGAATGATGAAAGGCTAGCAATGGTTCGACCTTGTGATCTTATTTCATATGTATGTTACACTGACTGGAGAAGGTGCAGCTGGCTGACAGACAAACATGCTGTGTTTGTAATGCAGACTGTAGGTATTGTTTTGTAGACAGACACTGTGAAGGAATCTGGGCGAGGCTTCCTGAGTAAACGACTTGCTGCGGTCTTTGCTGGGATGAGTCAGCCAAAGCTTAATCATAAAACATAGACAATGCTATTAGTAATACCTGTATTTTTAGATATGCCATTAGCCATTCCTTTTGATTTTACTAAAACTGTGTGCGTGTTCAAAATCAGGGTTTGTAGAGCGCGGCTACTCACCTGTGAGGGTCTCCAGGTGCTGGGAGGGGGCTGCTGCTGCTCCGTCTATGCTCTGGTGTTTAGTCGTAGATGTCACTAGGCAGCACATGCAAAAGTGTAGATAGTAGTGGTACTTATCAGGAGACTGGGGTAAAAGGCGGTTTCCTGCAGCAATCATTCTTTTTGTCATCGGTGACCTTCTTTGAAAGTTGTGCAGAGCTCCCTCTCCCTCCAGCCTCACTCATGTGTTCAGGCAGTTGAGGGACTCTTGCATGAGAGTCCACAGGACATCAAAATACAACCTATGAGCACCACAATAGCTGTTTTATCAACAAACATGATACAACAATAGTGATGCCGAACTAGTGGGCAAGTTGCAGGCGGCAGTGTTATGATGGTGAGTGCTGCGGAATGCATTGGGCCGGGGAGGGGTCTACATTCGGGGTATCCTTGGGGGATCAGAGAGAATCAGTGTTTCTTTTTCAAGCTGGGCAAAGTGTCCTGGAGTCCTTGGTTGCTTCAGCTTGCATATGTTTTTTTCTTTTGTTTACATAGAGCCTGTGCAAATGACATTTTGGCTCTTGGATGTGACCAGGTCATAGCTGTCTGGATGAGTTGTGAGTATTTGTTTCTAAACTATAAATCTCTAGTTTGTGTTTGGCTCTGAAAATTAGGACCAGGGCCTCCAACTGTATTTTTACCTGCAAGGGGAGCCATTTGAAGTCTCCATGGGTTGAAAGAAGTTGAGCGGAAGCATTGGAAACCTTGGATCATCCCTACTTCAATATTTTTAAGATGAATTGCAGCTACTGAATTTTTCATTTTGATCGGACAACTACTGTCGGTTCTGTGGTCCAGGCGGTCAGAGTTGAAAAGTGGGCCACAATGTGGAAATTTGCAGAATAAAGAAAATGGTTACTTCTTTTTAGAGCTTTCTGGAAGATGCATGTGCGGATGGATGGAAGATCTGTCTGGTTAGGGATACAGTACCGTGGAGATGGAGCCCATGACTTCTCATCAGCTTTTTGATGGAGTGAATTGCTTACCTGACGTTAGAGGTGGCAGCACCTTGTGTTTTCTCGATAACTAAATGCGGTGAATAAAAGCATTAGTAGAGTTTTTCTGGCATTCCATTTGAGGCTGAGCAGCAACTTTAATTTCTTTGTCACAGGAATGTGTTTAGTGTCCATCTCACATGATTACCTTGCAAATGGGTCACCATGAGTAATTAAGAAATGATGGCAATAGTGTGTGTATTTTACCTATTTAACGTACACATACCATAATTTGTGCCTTCCGCCGTTCTCAAAACTCAATTTTGGTCCTATCTGAAATGATGTTGGGCCTGCATCAAGGCGAAATGAAGTTAGACCTCCGAGACAATAAATACAACTTATGGGCCTACTCCATTAACTATTTTTGATTACTAAATGGATATTATGTCCGAATCTGTTGTATTAAATGACAAAATCAATCATTAGTTTTTCATATTTTTCAAATTATATTTCTCAATTTGTGCATCAAGGAGCAGACTATATGCAAATTGTACAGTTTTTAAACATATTGAATGTATTTACACGAACAAACAGCTAAAACCTCTTCATTGCTGACAGTGAGAGTGAGAAACAGTTCTCAGTGAGTGTAAATGACAACTTCATATGCACTCATTGTTTTTATTAAGGTATGTTGTACTAAGTACATTCTTAGTGGTCAAGAAACACGTTTTAATGTAGAACAACAGGGTTAAATGCAAGTTCAGTAAGTGAACAATCACCTGGGGATTGTACCTATCAAAGTATGTCCAGAATAATGTAAAGGACACTCAGTGGCTTTAATTTGACTACATGTTGGTAACAGTTGACATTTGTTTCACCCTGCCATAATGTAATCTGAACCGAAGTGGGCCTACATTAAATAGGGTTGTCTCTCAAATAAATCATTACACCGTATTGGTTCATATTCATAACTTGAGTTTTGGAACATCCCATGAAACTAAGTACTGTTTGAAAAACATATTATTTGCCGTTCATGTCCCTGTGGGCTTTAATATTCCAGATTCAAATGCATTCATTAAAAAACAAAAAGTAAATTAAAAGAAAGATAAAAAATGAACATCAAACTGATGGCAAAGAAACATAGTCATGCATGGTATCAAATTCAGTACACCAATGTGCATTGATATAATTACTTCAGCAGGGGATGGAAAGTCTAGTTGAAAGTTCAATCACCTATATGGAAAGCTAACTCCTCATCTTTATTAAGCCCCATGGGAATTTTGTCCCTACCACTATACTGAAATGAGACTCAAGTCTTTTTAACAGTTTCACTCTGTCACCTCAACATTAACTTGGCTCAACTCTGCCAGTGGCAAAGTTCTGTAAAAGTCAAGGTCACCATTATGTTTCTCATTAAAATGACCAGCAGCAGGGTATGAACAATCACCATTCTAAGAATATTAGAGCAATGCGGGGCTAGTAAAAATGATGTTTGAGGATATGTATATCTTCAAATAAAAGCTTGTCATTTGTTTAAGAAATTCTTTTTTCCCCTTCAAATGCTAGGTTTATATTTACTAAATCATGGAGTTTGGTCTTTAAATACCAGCTTGTCCTTTCCATCAAGTACTCATATGTTGCTCATTTCTCACAGACACTGTCAAGGACGGCAGTCATATGCCAGTGGAAACCATAAAATTAGAATTCATGGTGGGCCACAATATATGAGAAATATCATAATGGCTAGTAATAAGTTGCACACAGCATGGAATGAGGGCCACCACACTCCGGGTCTCTCACAGTGCCTAGAATGGCCACAACTTGCCAAGGCGTTCCTTCTTATTTGAAGGTCACTTTAATGAATAGAATCACTGAAATACGAGCAGTGAGAGCTGCCTTATGCCGGAGCTGTCATAATACATAGAATACCATGACAGAATGGGACCAAGACTAGGCCCAGGTACCTTGAAAATTGTGGCCAACATCTGCAGATCACAACTGTTTGACGATCCCATCCTTTCGCAAAGCATTGTATTGATTGAGGGAGATAATTTTTTGGTTTGAACAAACAAAAACGATAGTTATGCAGTAGGAGACAACATATCAGAATATCCTGCAGTAATTGTGTAGTGATAACAAGCGCTGAAGAGGGCGCGCTCAGACAGAATTCCTGAGGATTTAAACGTAATTAGACTGACGTCACAAAGGATTATAATTTTCAAATAATGCACTGGCTATACTTTAACTCCTACATCCCCAATCTTAGCTAGGGTCAAACACATGTTAACATCTATGAAACACTGGCATATCCTTGACTGTGATAAGGACCACTTGCCCTTCCCGGTTACTGTCTATTAATGGCAATGCAGGGTCTCCAAGTTTACCTTTTCTCCCTCAAAACTGGAGTAGCCATGTTCAGTCCCAGACCCTAACCATCACTTCACCTGGTGGGTTCAGAGTACTTTGTGCTCATCCCCAAGTTCAGCCGCACCACATCCCGGCTGTTCCCTCTCCAGGGACTGTGGGCAGTGAACCAGCTGCTTGCAACTGGCCCTTCTACCTGGCTACTTACCCTTACTATGATTCCCAGGACTAAGACTCAAATCAGGGGCCAGTAAGAGTGGCCAAGAGTGAGGCACCTTCCCTTCTGATGCTTTCTTTGACCCATGACATGATCTGAAGCATGTGTCAGGGTGCGTGGAGCCCGCTGCAGAAACACTCTCTCTATCCCAGTATATATATATGCTTTGCTTTAGAGTTCAAGGGTCAACCATGAGTAGAGGAGGAGGTGGTTTGGCACAGGTACATTAAATTATGTCAGTAGGAAGAAAACTCACTCAGTGACGGAACTGATGTGTGGACACTGATCCACTAAAACTTTTGTCCTTTCAAGGGTGTCATAAATAAGTACAATTGTTATTGTTATTGTTATTGTTATTTTTGATTTGTAGCGCGCTCAATCACCTACAGGCCTCTAAGCGCTCGGGAATCGATGGTAAAACAACAACTTTGACAGTACAGAGGGCATCCACTAGCCTACGTGGCTCACAGGGCTCTCCTGAACAACAGCGTTTTCAGCCCCTTTCTGAAACGTAGGAGGTTTCCTTCCTTTCGTAGTGGCTCAGGTAGTGTGTTCCATAAATGCGGAACCAATACCGAAAAGGCTCTACCGCCCTTGGTGGCAAGTTTGTACCGAGGGCGCACTAATAGCTGAGAGTCTGAGGACCTAAGAGCTCTCTTTGGGCTATACATTGCCAGGCGATCTTTGATGTACGCAGGTGCCATGCCATAGATGGCTTTATGGGCGATGCACAGATTTTTAAATTCCACTCGCTCCTTAATGGGGAGCCAGTGGAGGCTTTGTAGCAGGGGGGATGCTTTAGTGTGTCTTGGCTGTCTGAAGATAAGGCGAGCGGCATCATTCATCACCACCTGTAGCCTGTTTATCAGGGTTTTTGGTAGGCCAAGGTAGAGGGCATTTCCATAATCTATGCGTGAAATCACAGTAGCTGTGACGATGGAACGTAGCATAGATTGGGAAATGATAGGTACTAATTTCCGTAGCTGTCGGATGATATTAGTACAGCTGCCCACCACTGAAGAGATTTGGCTGACCATAGAGAGGTCACAGTCCAATTTAATCCCCAATTGCACGGTATAACGTTAATTCTCATTTTTGTGTGGACAGAGACATTTTATTTGTGTACTTTATCACTGTGTGAAACACAAGCACACTGCAGCGTGGAGAATGTTTTGAGGCAGAAATGAGGGGCTAAAGGGTGCCATCTGATATCTGCCTTTGGTTCCTATGATTAAAAAGAACAAAAGGAAGGGTGAATGCTTCCCGTCTCTAGTCTTGCCTAGCTGGTATCTAAGGAAGCTGGGCAGGGCAGGCATTGCCAAACATGGGCACCAAGGACGCTTGCAGACACTAGCACAGCAACAAAACAGAAACTGCTGGTGTGGGGGAAGCAAACTTTAGGTGAGGTGACACTGCATGGGTGGCTGACAGGCACAGACTGCAGTATCCAGCAGGTCGTTAGCCACCCACCTCCCTTTGAAGCATAGAGAGGCCTCTGTGCTTCAGTGATGTCAATGCGCCCATGCAGAGTCTGATTATGACTAGCTGCCCTAAGTACATTTTATGGGAATAAGCGTGGGCTATTCGTGATCGGACCCTGTGAATGGCTACCAGGGTTAGCCAAGTAGCCATCTCCATGGTGGGAGAACCTCTATTGGGCCTCGCGTCTGCCCAACCAGTGAGAAGCATGAATTGAGCTGCAGAGCAGCAGTGGCTCCCTGGTCCATGCTGTTAAGACCCATCCTGTAGGAGAGCAGGGAAGGCACACTTCATCCTGAGTCTGCCCAGGCCGGATCATTGTCAAAATTTGGTACAAGACAGTTGGCCCACCCGACATTCAGTGGTGTCCCAAGCATCATAAACTACTTTCCTGTGTGCGAACCCTGTTTTGCTTGGCCTGCTCAGCCTTAGCCCTATTGGCCCAGGCTGATGTGGCCGTACAAAAACAAAAACTTTAAGTGGTGTCCTTCGGCTGGCTCCAGTTAGAGGTATTTCAACTGTGGATCGAGTGGCCGTGCGGATAATTCACCCCTACTAGAATAAACTAATGAGGCTGTCTTGCGTCTGGGTTGTCAGCAGCCCCCAATATACTTTAGAAGGCCTCTATATGCCAGGACCACTATAATGCCTAAATTGTTAACAGTATGCAGATGTAAACCACATTAATGCCTAGATTTACCCACTGTTAAGGGGCACTTTATGCCATGGCAACTATAAGACCTAAAATAATGACAATGGGTCAGGGCGAGCCCCCTCATGGCACTGAAGCCTAAATCAGGGTGTGGTTGGCTTCCAGATGCCAGGTTGGCTACCATCAATAAATTGGATTATCACACCTCTTGTTTACAAAATTAAAATATGGTTGAACTGTGGAATGAAGCGCTTTGTCAAAAAAAATCTCCAAATGCGAAGGAAGTTGGAGCTTCTTGGCTGACTTGCCACCTGATCCAGTTTTATCTGTGCCATATTATTGTTGATTATTGCCTTCCCCTCTCCACTTCCAGCTGTCGACAAATCTAAGGGGTCCTGAGTGCAGCAGTAAGAGGAACCAGAGGAGCAGCAGCACAATAACCTTCTTCATGCAAGCCCCATGCGCTTACACATCAGTGTGACTAACATTGCTGAGCGTGCACTTTGTGACCAATCACCATTCATCTTCTAGTATGAAGCGCATTGCAGGCCCCATGCTTAGTGCCAATATCGGCATCACTTCTCAGTTCTCATGCAGCAACATACATAAATAGACCACAAGACACCTTCTCAGTTTTCGTGCAGCAAAATACATAAATAAACCACATTACACTTTTGTTAGTGGAGAAAATTGCTGCAGGTTTATTTGCATAACACATTTATGCCAACATGGTGGGTTATCTTACAGGCGATCCAAGTGCAGGCTAGCCCCTCTGCCGCCTGCCTGCCTGATGAGCCAAATTACACCGTGACCATCGCCAATCGGTGGTTACCAATTTCGGGAGGGGCCACCCCTCCCATCAGTGGACCGCCAGTCCACGCACTTACTCACGCCCATCAAAAGGGGGAGTAGCATTCCAGGCAGTCCCCGGTTGCTCAGGCCCACAACTGCCCATAGGACTAATGGGGCGCCGTCACTCTTCCAGGATGCTAAGGCATCCCTAGGTATCCGTGGTTTAGCACCCTTAATGTGCTGCTGCATATAGTACCCTTCTGTACCTTGCATACTCTGGACCGCCCTGTAACTCCTCCTACAACACAAAACAATAGGTAAGATTCTTCCCCTCCCCTTACCACACTCTGGCCGTCTGCGGGGTAAGCGGTAGGGTGGGAAACAGCGAGACGGGCAGCATGCAACGTGGGCAGGTATTTGTACTCTTGTCCTCCCCCACCACAGCCAAAAGTGACGCTGCTGATGGAGCCCCTGGTCCCTAGACCGGGGGCACTAGTACGCTGACTTGTGTGCCTTCCTGTGGCACTAAAGCGGCCGCCGTGTTAGGAAGGTCCCCTGTGTGGACCCCGGGCAGCCTGACATTCAGTCACACTGAGTTTGTGAGCATGGAGTCTAACAACCCTTGACTGGTATCTGACAACCGCGCATGTACGTATCTGCACATATGGTGAGGCCGAGCTGCACAATGAGGCTTAGCGCATGTTAAAATACGTGCATCTGCTGCAGCTCTGCACAGATGGTAGCACTCCAATACTCCTTCCTCACTGGAAGAATCCAAAGAGTAAGACTGCCCCCTTTTACATTGGAGGTCAAGTACCTAATATGGGGAGTCCCGCAGTTTTCATCCCTCAACCCCACCCTGTTCAACGTATTCATGGCCCCACTCGTCAATTTAGGTGGTGCAGTTCACAGTGTGCATGTCTCTATGATCACGACATTGACCTGTATCCTGCTTATTTTTCTGTGCTTCCCTGTTTGTAAAAATCTCAGTTCCCTTTAGGAGGCCTAGCAACAGGAGGGCGGCAAATACATTTTGTAATATTACTTCTTGGACACCTGCTCTGCTGTCAGTCAGTCAACTATTTTCATTACAAAAGTCAAAGATAAACTATACTTTACCCAGAGATAAAAACATTCACAGGAAAAGCTAAGTTTGATTCCACAGTGTGCAAAGGTGGATGAAGTGCCCAAGTGTGTGGTGGTATGTGGTGTCCCTGTCTGGCTTCTGGAAGTCTACACTCCCTTTGCCAAGTTGGTAGGGCTCTTGGTGTGTTGAAGCCCTTGGTGGTCTTCCTGCAGAAATTAGAGACTGTCAAGATAGGAGCTGCTCCTCAAAGCAGGGTGGGTACTTGGAAAACCAGTTTGTGCCACAGTATGGATGACTATGGATCCCGCAATACGACGAACTGAGAAGGTGCAAAGCTGATCAACAGTTAAGCATTGGCCACCAGCAATGATAAGCCCGGTAGTGGCTGTTAGACAGTTTGGACACTTCACCTGGATGCTTGCTATACAAAGGCAATACAGAAGTCTGCAAATCTCTGTTTACACAGTATAACTAGTGACCGCTAGGCACCCCCACACTTTCGTGGGGAGAAGAATATTTGGGAGCAGTGTGGTACCCAAATTACACAATATTTGAGGGAGAAAAGCAGGATGATGGTGGAGATCTAGCTTGTCCTGCAAAACAATGAGCAGACTGACCTGAGGCAGGGCAGGACACCAAAGAGCTTAGAACGTAGTGCTCACGCTGCCTCCCTGCTGTCATCAGATGATGACGGGTCTGAACTCCATCTTGAGTCTGAGAGGATAGCGGTCAATGGTTGCAGTTTACAAAACTGTGTTTCAGCTGATGTTAAAGTCTAAATTTGAGCTCAGGCCACGGTCCTTGGGGAGACCCTCGCCGACATTGAGGCAGTGGTGGGAACAGGAGCCATTCCACAAACTGGTGAGACCTCATGATCATGTTTCAGATCGCACTTTCAGCAGGTTTCTGGTGGCACAAACACCTCAATGAAGAGCTCCTGAACTTTGAGTGATCCTGTGGATTATCAGATGCAGATCTTGAGTGATCCCGTGTGTTATCAGATGCAGATATTGAGTGATCCTGTGTGTTACCAGATGCAGAATTTTGATCCTATGTGTTATCAGATGCAGATCTCGGGTGATCCTGTGTGTTATCAGATGCAGAATTTTGATCCTGTGTGTTATCAGATGCAAAATTCTGATCCTGTGTGTTATCAGATGCAGAATTTTGATCCTGTGTGTTATCAGATGCAGAATGCTGATCCTGTGTGTAATCAGATGTAGAGCTCGAGTGATCCTGTGTGTTATCAGATGTAGAGCTTTGAGTGATCATGTGTGTTATCAGATGCAGAGCTTTGAGTGATCCGGTGTGTTGTCTGATGTAGAGCTTTGATTGATCCTGTGTGTAAGCAGATGCAGAGCTTTGAGTGATCCTGTGTGTTGGGGATGGAGAGCTTTGAGTGATCCTGTGTGTTGTCTGATGTAGAGCTTTGATTGATCCTGTGTGTAAGCAGATACAGAGCTTTGAGTGATCCTGTGTGTTGTCTGATGTAGAGCTTTGATTGATCCTGTGTGTAAGCAGATGCTGAGCTTAGTCATCCTGTGTGTTATCAGATGGAGAGTTTTGAGTGATCCTGTGTGTTATCAGATGCAGAGCTCGAGTGATCCTGTGTGTTATCAGATGCAGAATTGTGATCTTGTCTGTTATCAGATGTAGAGCTCGAGTGAACCTGTGTGTTATCAGATGCAGATCTCAAGGGATCGTGTATGTTATCAAATGTTGAATTTTGATCCTGCATTTTATCAGATGCAGATCTCGAGGGATCCTGCGTGTTATCAGATGCAGAATTTTGATCCTGGGTTTTATCAGATGTAGAGCTCGAGTGATCCTGTGTGTTATCAGATGCAGATCTCGAGGGATCCTGTCTGTTATCAGATGAAGAGCTCGAGTGATCCTCTGTGTTATCAGATGTAGAGCTTTGAGTTATCCTGTGTGTTGGGGATGGAGAGCTTTGAGTGATCTTGTGTGTTGTCAGATGTAGAGCTTTGAGTGATCCTGTGTGTTGGCAGATGGAGAGTTTTGAGTGATCATGTGTGTTATCGGATGCAGAGCTCTGAGTGGGCCAGTGTACTATCATGCAGAGACGCTGTGGGCCTGATTCACAAAGGCCTCTGCACTTGTGGGGGAGGCCCCGCAGTCGTGGGGGAGTCTCCACACTTTGGCCTTTCTGAAAAAGCCCCTGAGTATGTAGCACATTGTAACATGGTTTGAGCGAGTGGGTATTATCAAGAGCAGAGGTCCGAATGAGTTTTGATATTAGCAAACACATAGGGGCAGATTTGCAAGCCCCTGGTGCCACTTTTGCGTCACCTTTAACATGGGAAAAGTGACACAAAAGTGGCGCAAGGGGCTTGTAAATATTCCCTATTGTTCTTAGTGGCTGGTAGATGTAAAGTTCTCAGAAAATGTGGCATTTTGATTAGATCAGAGAGGAACAAAAATTACATTAAAAAAGAGCTCCGAGATGCCACAAAGGTGACTGAAGCCCCACAAGATACTGCCCTAGTGAATGCCAGCACGCCTGACAATGAGCAGGAAAGTGATCTGGTAGCTGCCTCGCCAACCAACCAGATGAATATAGCTTCAGGGACGGTACAAGCAAAGAATCTAGAAGGTCTAGCACCCGGACAGAGCTGTACCCTCTCGCCCAGTGCACAGGTCTATGTACCAAAAGACACAGCAACAGTACAGGCTCCTACCCAGGGAACACATTCTCTGGGTACGAGGAGGCAAGAGTAGATCTCAGGCTGTGCCTGAATATTCAAAGAACAGACATGTGAGTGACACTGGGCGTTTTCTAGAACTAAAGCAATGTAGGGTATTGTAGAAAAGATAACAATAACATATGGCTGAGATACCCGCCACCCCCTCTCGACGCAGTCCCCAAGGATGGGAAACAGAAACGGTTCTGAACTTTTGGAAGGCGGGAGGGAGTGACCCTCCCGGCCGTATTTATTAAAATATGAAACAAAATCAAAACATTAAAATAACAGTTTCATATTATGTACAATTTCATTTCCACATTACGATGTTTGGCTAACCTTAACATATTTCTAATACAAAGGTTCTCCTAGCCGAACTAACATCCTACAAAACATTTAACTTGAAATTGTACATCCTAACGTTAAGGGCCAACGGCAAGGTCGTAACCGGTGTCAGATCCCTAAACCAGAAATACCCCCCCCCCACTTGGGAGGGGCGACCGCACAGAGGCTGTACCTCAAATGCATCTACCAATTTCCCTTGACTTGACGGGGGCCCCAATGAACTCGACGCCATTTAAAGGTCGTCCGAGGACTCGTGTGAGGTGTCTAGAAGGTACCGTAAACCCCCTCCCCACTCCACACAACTTACCACATCTGCCGTCGCAGGTGTCCTGGCCCCGGGAAATTCCCCAGGAGGGGCCCGTAGCCCCTCCTATCAAGGAAGGGGCCTTGACCGCCTTTCCTTTTCTTTCGGCGGCCCATCCTTAGAAGGGACCGCCTCCCCGTTGAGGGGCCAATGGCCACCTCCCCCGGGCGCTCCCATCTGTAATGGGTGACGCCCCCCCATAGGGATCTTCCAATTACTGCTCACCGATCATGACCTTACCGCCCGACCAAAATAAATACGACAATTAACTAAATTACTAAATTAAAAAGACAACCATAACTACTTCACATATGATTACTGATCAACACTAGTGCAAAAACTTTATTCGAAAAACATACTCTAAATGAACATTCTCTTTATTGCATATACAAATAACACGTCAATCATCACAACCTGTAAGAAATAGAGTTACCACATCACAACTTTATTTTAAAAACCACTTGCTGTCTTCAGGGGCTGGTGGGTGGGTCAAAATTGGCTCTTCGTTCCGTCTCGAGCTCACGTGCAGCGGGGAGGTGCAGCTTCAGAGCACAGGAACAAGAGGATGCTTTCTTGGCTTGTTGCTCCTTTTATCCGTCTTCGGGCGGGCGTAAACCCGCCTCCGCCTGCCTCCGGGGGCGTGGCCGGCGGCGTCAGCGTCTAGGACAACCCACTCCAGGGCGGGAAAAGGCGCGCCCCGGCTACGCCGCTTCGGGCATACCAGCCGAGACTCGCCTCCCGCCTAAGATGGCCTCCCGGGGGGATCGGGGTACTCCACCATACGTTCGGAGGGACCGAGTGGTCGCCCCTTTCCATATGGCTGAGATACCCGCCACCCCCTCTCGACGCAGTCCCCAAGGATGGGAAACAAAAACGGTTCTGAACTTTTGGAAGGCGGGAGGGAGTGACCCTCCCGGCCGTATTTATTAAAATATGAAACAAAATCAAAACATTAAAATAACAGTTTCATATTATGTACAATTTCATTTCCACATTACGATGTTTGGCTAACCTTAACATATTTCTAATACAAAGGTTCTCCTAGCCGAACTAACATCCTACAAAACATTTAACTTGAAATTGTACATCCTAACGTTAAGGGCCAACGGCAAGGTCGTAACCGGTGTCAGATCCCTAAACCAGAATTACCCCCCCCCCCACTTGGGAGGGGCGACCGCACAGAGGCTGTACCTCAAATGCATCTACCAATTTCCCTTGACTTGACGGGGGCCCCAATGAACTCGACGCCATTTAAAGGTCGTCCGAGGACTCGTGTAAGGTGTCTAGAAGGTAGCGTAAACCCCCTCCCCACCCCACACAACTTACCACATCTGCCGTCGCAGGTGTCCTGGCCCCGGGAAATTCCCCAGGAGGGGCCCGTAGCCCCTCCTATCAAGGAAGGGGCCTTGACCGCCTTTCCTTTTCTTTCGGCGGCCCATCCTTAGAAGGGACCGCCTCCCCGTTGAGGGGCCAATGGCCACCTCCCCCGGGCGCTCCCATCCGTAATGGGTGACGCCCCCCCATAGGGATCTTCCAATTACTGCTCACCGATCATGACCTTACCGCCACAGGCCGGATAGTTGACCGGCTATCCGGACCCCCCACAACAACTCCTGCCTAAAGGTCATGTTTTAAACTCTTTAGCCAAGCTATGAGGTCTCCTATGAGTAACTCATTCCCCACCCGGGACAAATGGACCCCATCTCCCAAATACATACTGTCCCCCTTGATACAACCATGCGGAATAGAATGCAGTGCCCTTGAACGAAACAATCTACCCAACTTGTTATTTACTTTCTTCACTGAGTGATTCAGAGCAGAAACCGAAATCGCCCCCCGCCACACTTTTCGTGGAATCATATGGGACCATGCAATTGTGCACCCTGGAACTCTTCTCGCCAACCAACTTACCGTGGAAAGCATTGCCTCGAGAAGCAGTCGTCTACCAGTGGTCACCAAATCATTACCCCCAAGATGGACTATGATTATAGACGGCGGTGACCTTGTCCGCCCTAACAAACCCTCGAAAAAGGATTGAAACTGGTCAATACAGAGCCCGCCCCTTCCGTAGAAGGTCACCCTGTACCCGTATTCCCCAGCCTTGTGAATCATGTCACCTGCTTTGAATACGTCCGCGGCACGCCTCACGTATGAGTGGCCCACGACCCACACCACTTTTTCCGCAGCCGGTGATGTTTGACCGCTGGTTCCCAGGTGTCGGGTCGACTGCACAGTCCGCCCCGCCTCGTAAGCTTGCGAAACTGTAAACCAAACAAAAACAAGAAGCGTGAGTACATGATAGCCGCTTCACAACATGTGCAACCGCACATACCTTTTGTAACAATTCGAGGACCAACGCCCCAAACGTTTCACTTTTTCGACACTCAGACCCCTGGCTGTAGCCTCAGTAGCAGCCCCTATCCGAAAGGAATGGGTCCCAAACTCGCCGGGGTTCAAGCCCGCGGCCGAAAGCGCCATTGCAAGCACCCGCTGGAACTGAAACCTCGTCAGTGGGGTGGCATCAGCGTGCCTCAACAAGGTCCCCCCCCATGATGACGCCCTCTGCGCTAAATATTCCTCTAAGCAAACAACAGGGCACATGGGAGATCCGGGAATCCGATGTATGACTACACAATCCCCTATCGCACCGTGATCGGCCTTGGACCTGACAAACGAGACAGTCATTGTCTCCCTTTTTACCTGAATGTGCTCTCGGCACAGTCCCCCCACCGTATCCCGCTTGTTCTTCGCCACCAGTTCGCTGACCCGCATTGCCCCATGGAATGCTAACGCAAAGGCGGCCTGGAATAACACGGTTTCATACTGGGATGAACATGTCGCAGGGAGTACGGATAATAACAGGGCCAACCTATCCAGACCTATCGGGTGCCTCTCATCTACTCTGCGACCCTCAAGGCGTTGCCACCCACGTAGCGCTTTCTGCACCACAAAAGACGCTGTCGGGTCCTGGATCCCATGAGCCCTTGCCATAAAGGAAATGGCGGCCCGATGCCTCTGGGCCGTAGCTACTGATTTGCCTGCCCGATGTAAAGACAGCAAGAATTTTACGACAAGCTCTTCCTGGCCCCAAAGCTCCCCCCTAGCGGAACCCAAAAAGGACCAATAGGAACGGAACGCCCCTTCATATGCCTTCCTTGTCCTGGGTGCTAAACTCTCTCCCACGAGGTTTTGTAGTTCGGGGCACCGAGAGACCAGAGAGCTTCGGGAAAGGGTGCCGCCACCGGGTCCGCTGTGGGCAGAAAACCCCAGAAGGCCTGCATACGGAAACGAGAAAGTGCATCAGCCGCTTGGTTCAGCACCCCTGGGACATGTCGCGCCCTAAAGAGCACATTCAACTGCATACACAACAATACAATTTCTTTAAGCAATCTCAGAATCCATTTACAACGTGCTGCCTGACTATTGATACACTCAACCACGGTCATGTTATCAGACCAGAACACCACAGAGTGATCTCAGAACCCCTCAGGCCATGTTTTCAAGGCCACCAAAATAGGGAAGAGTTCGAGGAAAGCAATGTTACTTGTCAGCCCGCACTCGTGCCACCATGACGGCCATTTCTGAGCCGACCATTGCGTACCGAATATGGCGCCAAAACCTATACTCCCCGCTGAATCTGTCCACAGCCCCAGCTCCTCGGAGGACACCGCCGGCTTGTTCCAGACAATTCGACCATTGAAATCCGCCAGGAATGCCAACCAAATGCGCATGTCCTGGCGAATCTCTGCCGAGAGCCTCGTGCGGTGATGTCCCTCCTTAAGGCCGACCATGGCTTGTGCAATCGAGCGGGAAAAGGGGCGGGCCATTGGGATTACTCTAAGGGCAAAATTCAACTGGCCCACCGTTTGTTGCAATTGATGCAGGTTTACCTTAGTCTCTCGAATACATGTTTCAAGAGATGCCCTGAATTTCAACACCTTCTCTTTGGGCAACCGAAAACAACCTTCCTCTGAGTCGAGCTCGATCCCCAGAAACTCGAGTGAAGTCGAGGGACCCACAGTCTTACCTGGTGCCAATGGCACGCCAAAGTGATTCATTAAGGCACAAAACTCTCTTAAAGCCTGTCCACATTCTGGATCCCCGGCTGCCCCCAGGAACAGAAAGTCATCGAGATAATGCATCACATGCTGAAAACCCGTCTTTCTTGTGAATACTCATTGCAAAAAACAACTGAACTTTTCAAAATAAGCACAAGATATGGAGCAACCCATTGGCATACATTTATCCATGTAATAGCGACCCTGAAACATGAAACCAAGGAGACGCTGATCGTCTGGGTGTACCGGGAGCAACCGGAACGCTGACTCGATGTCTGATTTGGCCATCAGCGCTCCGGGCCCCAGGCGATTCAACATGGCGACGGCCTCATCGAAAGATGCGTACCGCACCGAACACACTTCCGGGTCTATCGCATCATTCACGGAAAGACCTCGTAGGGCTGACAAATTATGCATTAGCCTAAACTCACCCGGGTCCTTCTTGGGGACCACCCCTAAGGGGGAACAAACAAAGTTAGCAACCGGTGGTAAATCGAATGGACCGGCAACCCGCCCTCGAGTCACCTCTTTCCCAATCTTTACCTGTACCACCGCCGTATGCTGCAGGACCGACAGTTGGTTCTTACAACTAGTTTTACCCTGAAAATCCCCCACTGGAATGCGGAAACCATACGAAAACCCGTCTCGCAACACCCCAGCGGAGACATGATCCGGGTATTCATTGAGCCAAGGAATCATTGCCATGGTATCAACCGGGGTAGGTAAAGGCGCCCCTCGGACTATTTCAGACCTGTTTGGCGCTTCCCCTACCACTGTTATCACCCGTTTTGGCTCTGCACATGGTCTCAGGATGAGAGGACTGTCCACACCCCCCACATTCGTGTCTAAACTTGCATGACCCCTGAGGCCGTGTACATTTTCCCCTGTTAAAATTCCAACAAATCCCCTTTTTACCTGCGTTGCCACTCGACTTCGAGTGATGCTCGTTACCTGCACCCGTCCAAAAGGGTGTCCCAGCGGTTTGGCGGGAAGACTCACCCCCGACACCCCCCGACAATGGTACCTTTAACATGCCTGAATTCTCCATTTTTTGCCAAGAAATGGAGTCATAACAATCCCAAGTTAGAGCTGGGTCGTGCTCCTTAGCCTTCCTAAAAATATTGTCATAACAAAACCACTGATTGCCCTCGTACGCTAGAGAATACTCCATAATCCGTGTCTGATAAATAGGCAATTCCGTCAACAACTCAGGCCTTCGCTCACCCATAATGGAGGTGAAAATGCCAAACGCTCTGCCCCAAGTACCTATGTTCTCGTCGACCTTAAAGGCGGCCATTTTTGCGCGCCAAACACTCGGATGCATAAGCTCTTTTTGGGCCTTCACATGCTCGATCTCGTAATAGTCAGTAAGCAAAGAAAACATGTTCACATACTTATCAGCCCAAATCTTTTCCTTAATTTCGAGTGGAACATGCTGGGCCACTTTCTCCCTTCGTGAGGGTACAGACCCCTCCCCCGCAATCGGCAGTAGCCGCTTACCTGAACTAGGTGCTGTACTTGCTGCCGAACTCGCGCCTGCTGCAATCTCAGCCACCGGAACCTGTGGGGGAACAGAAGATGGTGCCTTCGCAGCCTCTCTAGATTCCCACAATTGTCTCATTACTGCCCTGGCGTCGTCAGCCGTGGTGCCCTCACTATCTTTTCCCAACCACGCTGCCAGTTGTGCAGCCAACTCGGGAGGCATATCTTCCCCGTTCACGGGGGTGACTACCACGGGGATCGGATGCCCCTCCTTCGGAACCGGGATTGGCTCCTCTATCGGTGTATCGGGAACCGGGGCCTCCCCCCCAGGTGCCCCCCTCTTGGACCTCTTGCCTCTCCCGCTAGGGACTACTCCCGGCAATGCTGGTCCGACAATTAGCTTCGGGCCTCCCTCCCCGTTCTTCACCGCCATCTGTTTCTTCAACTCGGCTACCTCCTTTACGAGCATGCGGAGCATCTGATCGGTACCGACCCGCTTTCCGACCTTCTTGCCCGGCATTCTCCAACGAAGATATCTGTAAAACAAGAACAAAATTACAACGCTCAAAATTGGCTCTTCGTTCCGTCTCGAGCTCACGTGCAACGGGGAGGTGCAGCTTCAGAGCACAGGAACAAGAGGATGCTTTCTTGGCTTGTTGCTCCTTTTATCCGTCTTCGGGCGGGCGTAAACCCGCCTCCGCCTGCCTCCGGGGGCGTGGCCGGCGGCGTCAGCGTCTAGGACAACCCACTCCAGGGCGGGAAAAGGCGCGCCCCGGCTACGCCGCTTCGGGCATACCAGCCGAGACTCGCCTCCCGCCCAAGATGGCCTCCCGGGGGGATCAGGGTACTCCACCATACGTTCGGGGGGACCGAGTGGTCGCCCCTTTCCACAAGATACGTTCATGATGGAGAACATTGCAGTGTGTCTGTTTTATCCGACTCTGCTGTGAGCAAAAAATACAAATGCAAAACATACTTTCTTTGAATATTTTCGCGGGCCAGCTCAGGTAAAACTTGTCTGAAAACTGTTAGCATTTCATTGAAAGATTGAGCCTGCTTATTGAAACAGTGACAGATTCAGAGTGCACCTAGCCTCCTCTTGCGTCCTCTTTCTTCTTTCCATTTCCTTCTGCCAAGGAAGATTGGCTCAAGCATGATTTGTGTCTGACTCTCTTTGTAATAACACTGTAATAATGAATGCTCGTTCCCAAAGCAATGTCGGGTTAGTGGCGATGCTGGCCTCGTATTTTGAAGATTTGACACTTGCAAGACCCAGGAGCTCACTTTAGGTACCTTGTTGCATTTTCATGGCAGTTTTTTTTGGATTTGTGCCGCTGTCAAATTGGTGTTTAGAGCTTGAATACTCCTGAGGCGTGAGCCGGGAGAGGTGAAAGCCGCTTTTGCACATTTTCTATGTCAGATTGAATTTACCTATGTATATGAGTTTTTAACCCCTTCCATGCTGGGCCGATTTTGCTCGTGTGCTAGGCTTTTAAAGAATCAATGGCTTTATGATGGCCCCCAGCCGTCATGAGCACACGAGCACCGTAATGCATGACGGATGGGGGCCGTCTTCAGCATGGAAGGGGTTAATGTCGTGGTGAGGACAGTTACAGTTAGTTTGTGGGCCCGGGGGGGGGGGGGGTAATCTGACCAGGGTAGCGGTTTAGTCTTTCTCTATTAGGAGAGAATACATTTTGGGACGGCGCGAGCGCGCAGCCTTGAATACTCCTGAGGCGTGAGCTGGGAGAGGTTGCCAGAGACGCTGTAGTGGTCTTGATATTTTTATAAATAATAAAGCCGATTTTGCACATATTTTATGAAAGCCGTTTTTGCACATTTTATATGTCAGATTGAATTTGCTTATGTATATGAGTTTTTAATGTTGTGGAGCGGACAGTTACAGTTAGTTTGGGGGCTCAGGGGGTAATCTACACGATTTCCCGTGGAGGTCCGCCATTTTGGACGACGGAGCAGGGTAGCGGTCTAGTCTTTCTCTACTGGGAGAGAATAAATTTCGGGATAGCGCAAGCGCGCAGCGGGCGCGCCGAAGGCGTGCCAAAGGCAAGCCCGTCTGCGCACGTTCTGCGCTCTGTGCCAGGACCCCTGAAGGATTTTTGACCAGTAAGGCCCCTAACATTTCTTATGACCGGGATGCCCTGATTGGGTTCAGGGAATCCGTCGGGGAGGGGGACTGTTTTCGATTTCACCCTGATAGCTGGCCAGCCACTATCACGGAGTCCTGCCCGGTCTGTAATAGAGAGATTCCTAAAATCCTTATGGCTCCTAAACAGGGTTTAGGGAGGGCGAAACAGGGGCCAAAAGGGGAGGAGGTAATAACCTATAAATGTTTATCCATAAACGCCAGGTCCTAGTGAAACAAAGCCTTGACTGTGTAGACCTTCTAATTGAGAAAGAAATAAAAATCGCATTCATCACGGAAACATGGATGGATGCGGCTTCAGGCCCAGATATAATTAAGGCCACCCCCGTAGACTATCTATGTTATAGGCAGGATAGGCAAGGAAAACTAGGTGGTGGCCTGGCGGTTATATACCATAACTCTCTAAAGGCTATTTTCCAGCATATTTAGATAGAGTCCTGCGAATCCCTCTCTATTAATTTTACTCTCTCCAATCACCAGTCGTTTAAAGGTTGCCTGTTGTACAGACCTCCTGGGGCAAAAAATGCTTTTTTAACCTCGGTGGGAACTGTTTTAGAGGTAGGTTTATGCGAGGAAGCTTTTACCTTGATTTGGGATTTTAGTTTTCATCTGGAAAATGTAAATGACCCCAAGACTATGGCTTTGTTAGAACTTATGGCGGGAGCTGAACTAAAGCAACTGGTGGTGGGACCGACACATAGCGCAGGACATCTTTTGGATGGTATATTCTCTAACCTTCCAGCTTTAGCGTTCACTGGGACATGGCCAGTTGCTTGGTTTGATCATGTGGCAGTAAGATTTGAAATAAAATTTAAGAAACTCACTTATGTAGAACATGGCCGAACTGGAGTATAGGTGGGTAGAGCCTAGAATAAGCTGGAAGGGTCAAGCTTGGAGACGCTTTTACTGGCTTCCAGGGAGGAGCTCCCATCAGAAGTGGAAGAAGCCGCCCTGGCCTATACGGGAAGGTTAGAGCAAGCTTGTGCCACGTTAGTCCCGTTAAGTAGAGTTCGCTCTTATAGATCTTCCCCCTCGGCCCCTTGGTACACAGATGACCTCAGAAGGCTTAAAATAGGTTGTAAAAGGTTGGAGAGGGAGTGGCGGAAAGGCTACAAGGATTCTGACAAATCGAATGTGAATCGGAGCCTCCTAGAATATAAGAAAATGATCTTTCGGGCGAAACAAGAGTACTTTACAACTCGGATTAATTTGGCTAGTAATTCTTCAAAGGAACTATTTAGAACAGTTTCCTGCCTCACATCCCTGAAAGTACTGGGACCTCAACCGAGTTTAGAGCTTTGCGAGGCTCTCGCCAAGTTCTTCCTGACCAAGGTAAATACCATTTTTAAGGTCTTCCTGGTTGCAGATAGGAGCGACCCACTTAGCATGAACCAGAAGGCTGGTGTTGGAGAGTTATAGGGACCCAAGTTAGTGCAGTTTACGCCAGTGAGCTTGGAGGAGACAAATAAACTGCTTCTTGCGGTAAAATCAGGTTCCCCCGATGATCCGTGTCCGGCAACGGTAGCCAGGATGGCATCTGTACCTATTGCCGCAGCATTAACAACAATTTTCAATAATATGTGTGCGACGGGGCAATTTCCTTTGTGTTGTAAACAAGCTTTGGGTCTTCCGCTGCTGAAAAAGCTAATTTGGATATAACGGACCCTAATAACTTTCGTCCTATTTCTAGGCTTCCATTGCCAGCTAAATTAATAGAAAGAATGATGAATCTCCAACTCAGCTCTTTTCTTGGTGCCACCCGGGCCCTTGATCCCTCCCACCATGGGTTCAGAGCTGGCCATAGCACTGAATCCGCTCTGATTAACCGCTTCGCCGCGGCGGCTTTTCCCGCTGTGCGCGGCAATTTCAAAATTACCGCGTTACGTGACGAGCTGGCCTTGTCATCCGCGCAGGACAGGTAAGCGCGATGACGAGCCCAGCTCGTCAATAGCCTCGAAGGGGTTAAGGCAACGGAGGAAATTAGAGAAGTGTTGGACCTCGGAGGCAGCTCGGCGCTGGTCCTATTGGACTTATCCGCTGCCTTCCATACGGTACACCATGTGATTCTGATGGACCGGTTGAGGATATGTGGGGTACAGGGGAAAGCATGGGACATCTTGAAGGCTTTCTTATCCAATAGAGAGCAGTATGTGGCAATGGGTGATTACGCATCAAAACCTTTTGTGTTGCCCTCCGGTGTCCCGCAGGGCTCTTCCCTAAGCCCCACCCTGTTTAATATATAAGTTACCTCGCTGGCTCCCATTGTCAGGTCGTTTGGATTTGATTTGACTTCTTATGCAGACAACACACAAATTGTGGTGTTGGTGTTACCTGGCAAGGAAGACGGAATAGCCTTGCAATTTCAGGAATGCATGTTGGCAGTAGGGAGATGGATGGCTGATAACTGTCTCAAATAAAATACAGCAAAAACTGAAGTCATTATATTTGGCGCAAAGAAGGACTTCTGGAGCCCTAGCTGGTGGCCTGAGGAGATGGGTTCTCCGCCCCTTCCGGTTGCCAAGGTTAAGAACCTGGGTATCTTGATTGACGATCAACTTACCTTCAAGCCCCAGGTCAAAGCCGTAGCATCATCAGTATATTTTATACTTAAAACGATTCGGAAGATCCTCCCGTTCCTTCCGGAAAGTACTAAAGAAACGGTTTATACTGCATTAGCGCTGTCCCGCCTAGATTATTGCAACAGTCTGCTCTTGAACGCCCAACAGGGACTGCTCAACAAAATGCAGTTGTTGCAAAATGCAGCAGCGAGTCTTCTGACCGGCGTTCCGAAGTTTGCTTCCATCTCTTCTCAAATCACAAAACTACACTGGTTGCCAGTGCAGAAGCGGATTTCTTTTAAGGCCCTATGTCTGGTCTTTAAGGCCTTGCAAGGCCTAGGGCCTGCCTGCTTGAGGGAGTACTTTCAATGGTATACTCCCCCTAGGCATCTAAGATCTTCTGGGTTGCGGCTGGTTAAAGTTCCTCAGGTAAAGAAGGCCCGGTGGGGAGGTAGGAGCTTTGTGCTGGGGGCTGCGAAGGCTTGGAATGCCCTGCCCCTCGCTTTGAGGATTATGACAGATTTGATGACTTTCAGAAGAAGCATTAAAGCTTGGTTGTTTAATCAATAAATCCTTGCCGGTTCCTTCTGGAGTATTCATCTAGCGTCAGGACTCCTATGGATAATAGCGTACTGTATAAATGCCAAAAATAAATATTAAATAAATAAAATAGTGCGCAGTGTGAGTAATGGCACGTGTTGTCTGCGTTGGAAATCATAACTAGTTAATTTCAGTGTTTTTTTCTGCTTGAGCCAGAACCATAACTCCGTTTTTAACTGTGGTTTCCCAGTGAATTTCATTGTTTTTTATGATATATGTATTCTTAAACCTCCACTACGCGTGTCCTTTGGCTGTGTGCAGGAGTGCATAATTGCAGGGCAGGGCTTGGCTGTGTAGCAGGCCCTGCACCCTACCTGTATCATGCCCCCAGCCCCCACTGCACAGGGTCATGGCAGGCCACCTGTCCCTGCTGTGCACGGCCACAGCAAGTAGCCAACGTCCACTGAATATGTCCTTTGGCTGAACTGTTCCTGTTGGAGAAGGATCAGCGCTGATTTGCTGGGTTGACTCGGTCTAATCTGAGGTGGCACGGTGAGCAATATAATGATGGACTGGGAATTGGCCCGAGTAATTACCAATGGCTGAGATTAATTCAATACTTTCTTGTTTACTTCATTGCAATGCTCTAGGTGTGACAGTCATGCCCAGATGTGTTTCCTGTGCTCACTATGCCACTGAAACCAAGTTGCACCTGAATGAAGAGGCAAAAAATGGTCTTAGGTTGCTTGTGTTCTGGTTCGGAAAAGATCTGCTTTTTGGCAGATCAGGCTGAACTGTTCGTATTGGAGTAGGACATAGGCTGATTTGCATATGGCTAGGTCTAATCATCTGAGATGGAAAGGTAGGAAAAATAATGGTGGACCTATTTTTACCTGTGAATGAGAATAAGTCAAGCATTCAACTTATCAACACTTTTCTCTTTACCCGATTCTGATTAGACGGATTTTGCCTGGTTTGTGGTTTGTGAGTGACTAGTTTCAACCATGTTCAATCGTTACTTCTTCATATATAATTGTAACGACCAGATTTTCGGACCAGATAAAATCAGCTCACCAAGACACCACCAACCCAGCTGAAATGCAACCACCTCCCTCCTCAGGACCCATCTATCCAGGCACCTGGGTACCTACCTGAGGATGGGGAATTAGCAATATACAAGCTCATATCATCAGAAACACCACTAAATCTATAGGGATTACTAGGAATACTCACTGATTACTAAGGACGTCCATGCCCTACACCACACTCATACCTTATAGTCTCGCAGCAACTCAGACCCAGACTATGCTACCCTCCTACTCATAGTGAAGGGGGCAGTCCCAATAACTTACCATTACACACTGGCCGCAACCAGTGCTCTCACAAGCCACAATCCTGTGGGTATAAACACCAGTGTCCCCCCTGGTGCTCTCTATATTTCATACATACACAAGCCACAATCTTGTGGGTATACACACTGACCACCATCAGTGCTCTCATTAACGCCACTTTCCCTAGAGGCGATCTCATTACACACCAGTTTCCCCCCTGGTGCTCTCATTAACGCCGCCTTACACAACGACGATCACTTTCCTATGAATACCTTCAGCTCTCTACCTGACTAGAAGACAAGGTTACCTTTACTGTATAAAAACAAGAGGTACACACTATATGCAAAAGTTATTCCCTGATTTAAGCGCTCCTCCTCCCTTTTGATCCATCAGTTACCATTACAGCATCTGGCTAGTAGAAAGGTTAGCTTTATCATAAGAATAACACATGCACACTGGTTCACTAAGAACTGGGGTTCCTTTATTACAATAACAATAACAATATAACACTATACTATAACACATAGCCTGAAAAGTAAAAGGGGAATAGACACATACACAGATCTGCGGGGTCTCTGTAAAGCTTTATTACTATAACACATCCACATGTAATTGACTGTAAATCGCTAAAGAGGGAATGTATTATACTGCACACCGCTGAAAGAAAAAGATTTAGCAATACAGTAAGGACAAGGTTAATGTTTAAATGTAAAGCAAACTATATTACAGGAAAGGTATCACCTGATTAGTATGAAGTCTTGCTCTAGCTGTCATCTGGGTTCCTCTCTCGTCTGTGCCTTAGCTCGTCTCAGATCCTTCCCTGCACTCTTGGACATGCATCTGCGCTGATCACTCTGCACTGGATTCCTCTCCCCCACAAACTCTCTCCACCTTCCAGCTTCAATCTAATAGTTTCTGCCGCTCTGATAACCGTTCGCTCCACTAGCTTCTTCACTCTGTCTGATTATCTCAGCTCCAATGTCCAATTCACTCCAGCTGCTCCCACAGACTAATCCACGATATAACTTCAGTCTCTTCCAAAAGGCATCACTTCAGACTCCAGCTGATCACAACTCCTTCTGATAAGTAACTGCTTCTGACTGCTTCCTTCAGTTCCAAACATCATCTCACTTCTCTCTGTTCAAAACACCATCTGCTCACAACTGCTTCTGACTTCTCTCTCTGGTTCCAACTCACTGACTGTCTTCTCTCTGTTCCAAGCATCGACTGTCTCTTCTTCTCTCCTCTGCTCCAACTGACTCACTGACTCACTGACAAACTGACAAACTGACAAACTGACTTCTCTCTGTTCCAAGTATCGACTGTCTGACTTCTCTCTCTGGCTCCAACTGACTAACTCCGCCTCTGCACTTCACTAATATGGAATGCTCTCTCCTCATGGAAAGTTCCAGCCAGCCGCCTCCTCCCACCGATTCCATGTACCAGGCTCCTTGCTCTAGACGCTCCCACAGTGACCAGCTGCTTGTTTCATCTAGAGACTTGAGCCCAGAGACACTTCCTGATTAGATTCAGCTCTGGCCGGTTCTCTCCAGTTTGCAAAGGGCGAACAACACCTCATAACTAAAACATCACCTTTACCCAGCAAGCATCTCAGTCTGCAGGGACAGAAAGCAAAATGGAGTCTCTCTAGTTCTGGGCCTTGTAGGCCTGAAAAGGATGAAATAACACTTAGCTCTGTCAGAGTACATACACAAACCATACCAATATGTAATATAAAGTCAGGACTACAGGATCCACCCTCTACTATAGGTAGGATGATGAAAGGACACATAATTATGTCAAAGCCAATAGGCAATAGATGCATTAGAGTCAAGAATAAGGGATCTATCATCATATAAAGCAGCTATCCTCTAGTTTATGCTTCTAGGTCTGGAAAAAGGCCTGAAAAGGACCAACACAAGCCAAGAATAGAGATCAGGATGGTAGCAAGCTTAAAGTCACCATCACTCAGAAATAGAGCCAAAAATACGGTCACTACACTCCACCCTTGAATTTAACTGGCTAACATCTGTAAACAACAACAAACAAATAAACAAACATCAACATAATCTATCAACAAAACCAAAAACCAAAAAACTCCCTAAAATGAATGACAACTTAAGGAAATACCACCTAAAACCTTATGTAGGGAATGTAAATCTGACAACTAATTGAAAACAAACCAAGGCACCCTTGACCTGAATGTTGAAATGTAACTAAGATTGATCTGATAACAACAGAAACTAACCAAAGCACCCTTGAACTAAATGTGCCTCAACTTCTAGTGATAACTCATGAAATCTATTGATGTAGGGACATGTTTGTGGAATAAAAACAACAAAGGGCCTAAATGAGGCCTACCTACTTCGGTCAACTTAAGAAAGGATTTGGTAAAATCTGACAAATAAACATGACAAAGGGTCCTCAAGGTCTGGGCAACTATTACTAATAGATGTAGGACATAACCTGACTAAAAGACACACCTCCCAGGACAACTTAAAGTCTAAGGTGACCACCCTTGGAACTAATCCCACTGTTCTAAATAAGAGTTGATGGATCAAAGTGAAAGTGTAATAACAGGAAAACAAGAACAACCCAATTCCTACAAAAAAAGCTGGTGTAGCACTATGCATATCAAGCAATAAATCAAAGAAAGTTATCTAAGTGTGGTGTATATATTCTTCTAAAAGATCATAGACTTAAACTTGGGAAATTGAGTAATAGTAGACCATGCCAAAGGCAATAGGTAAAGGTCATAAATCATCTAACTCAGGAAACAGTTTGCACCTAATCCCTCTGTATCAATCTGTGGAACACATGTGTGCACCATCATTTAAAACATTGCTTTCCCTGCATTAACAAAACTGTTTTAGAGAAAACAGGAAAACTATGAAATAGGTAAAAGATAAACAAGTGTAAAATCAATCTGTATCAATAATGAAATAGCGTAGCATACTAAAATCAAAATATCATGTATCACAGGGCATCAGATTATTAAAGCAGCTCACTAATCACTCTATGACATTCAAATAATATCCGTTGCATAATTGCATTAATGTGGCACTGCATCTTTTAAACTGGAAAATCAAAACCATGAACAGGACTGAGAATTTTTTTTCAAGTGGGGCCTGTGTATGGTAACTGCAAAAGAGGCATAATGTCCATCTGAAATAGAAACATGGGAAAAAAATGCAAGACTGAAGAAAGCAGGCCAAGGAATTACATTCCAAACTCCTTTCGAAAAGGAACATCATTATATCCAAATAAAAAAATGGGTTCTTTTTAGATAACTATTGGCTTTGTCAAGAAAAAAAATTTTCTTTAGGGAATCCAGAATTTTAACCTGACTGCTGAGGCAGCCAACTGCAAATTGTAATGTAAATTGAAAACTTCAGTCACTATAAAAAGTTCTCTTCTGTAGTTGGTTTCTTCTTAGGAAAACAGTTCATTCGTATCGGCCATGATCCTCCATCTTCATCTGTATCCTGTGCCAAGAAAGCACATCCTCCACTCTGGTCATCCTGGTACGTCCGCTTCCGGTCTGGGTCCAGGCTCGGGGGGTTTTGGGGGTGGGGGGCACTCACTCCGAAAATAACAAAACACATCACTCCAAAATAAGAAAATCACACTCATACAGGGCCCCCACACGTCAGCCATCTGAAACGAGAAACAAGCATCATCAATCTTGCAAAAACACATTTTCCATTCAAAAAGCACCCCAAGTGCTTTTAATTTTTGTAAGAAACCTCCTAATTCCTGAAAAGAACTCTTCTAAATCCAAGGAATGATTTAAATATTCTACCTATACCATATTCCTTAATTTTGTTTGGGCAAAATCTAATTTTGTCATACACAGCCAGAAGGGCTGGGGCCTAGCTACTCCTCATTCCTTTGAGAAACAGCCCCTCCCTCCAGAAAGATGTCCGCGCTCAGAGTTTTGAATCAGCTCCAACCATAACAAGCAGGAGCCGGGCTACCTTGCGATGTAATATTGAATCACTGCCAAATGCTGATCTCATTGCAGGAGCAAAGCTCCTGCCAATTATTCTGTTCAACGATTCAAAAAAGGGGGTGGGGGTGGTGATGAACAGAGTGTCTGAATTAAGCAGACCACTCTTACCCAGTCCAAAGATCAGGGCTTGATCCATCACCGTTATTTAGCTCACTGCACCATCCCAGCTCAGAACCTGGCTATATGCAAATTAGTCTGTCCCTGGCCCAGTGCATCATGGGAACAGGGCAGACCAAACTACCAAGCCAATTCTTCACAGGAAAGGAGACAAGCTTCCGGGGACCGGTTTCTGGCATTTCAGCCATCGTCGGCCCGGCTTGCTTGAATCCTGATGGTGCAGTGAGCAAGGGACTCATGTCTGAGTATACCCTGCCACACCTATAGTGGCCAAAAACGATTCAAAAAAGGGGGTGGTGATGAACAGAGTGTCTGAATTAAGCAGACCACTCTTACCCAGTTCAAAGATCAGGGCTTGATCCATCACCGTTATTTAGCTCACTGCACCATCCCAGCTCAGAACCTGGCTATATGCAAATTAGTCTGTCCCTGGCCCAGTGCATCATGGGAACAGGGCAGACCAAACTACCAAGCCAATTCTTCACCGGAAAGGAGACAAGCTTCCGGGGACCGGTTTCTGGCATTTCAGCCGTCGTCGGCCCGGCTTGCTTGAATCCTGATGGTGCAGTGAGCAAGGGACTCATGTCTGAGTATACCCTGCCACACCTATAGTGGCCAAAAACGATTCAAAAAAGGGGGTGGTGATGAACAGAGTGTCTGAATTAAGCAGACCACTCTGACCCAGTCCAAAGATCAGGGCTTGATCCATCACCGTTATTTAGCTCACTGCACCATCCCAGTTCAGAACCTGGCTATATGCAAATTATTCTGTCCCTGGCCCAGTGCATCATGGGAACAGGGCAGACCAAACTACCAAGCCAATTCTTCACCGGAAAGGAGACAAGCTTCCGGGGACCGGTTTCTGGCATTTCAGCCGACGTCGGCCCGGCTTGCTTGAATCCTGATGGTGCAGTGAGCAAGGGACTCATGTCTGAGTATACCCTGCCACACCTATAGTGGCCAAAAACGATTCAAAAAAGGGGGTGGTGATGAACAGAGTGTCTGAATTAAGCAGACCACTCTTACCCAGTCCAAAGATCAGGGCTTGATCCATCACCGTTATTTAGCTCACTGCACCATCCCAGCTCAGAACCTGGCTACATGCAAATAAGTCTGTCCCTGGCCCAGTGCATCATGGGAACAGGGCAGACCAAACTACCAAGCCAATTCTTCACCGGAAAGGAGACAAGCTTCCGGTGACCGGTTTCTGGCATTTCAGCCGTCGTCGGCCCGGCTTGCTTGAATCCTGATGGTGCAGTGAGCAAGGGACTCATGTCTGAGTATACCCTGCCACACCTATAGTGGCCAAAAACGATTCAAAAAAGGGGGTGGTGATGAACAGACTGTCTGAATTAAGCAGACCACTCTCACCCAGTCCAAAGTTCAGGGCTTGATCCATCACCGTTATTTAGCTCACTGCACCATCCCAGCTCAGAACCTGGCTATATGCAAATTAGTCTGTCCCTGGCCCAGTGCATCATAGGAACAGGGCAGACCAAACTACCAAGCCAATTCTTCACAGGAAAGGAGACAAGCTTCCGGGGACCGGCTTCTGGCATTTCAGCCGTCGTCGGCCCGGCTTGCTTGAATCCTGATGGTGCAGTGAGCAAGGGACTCATGTCTGAGTAACCCTGCCACACCTATAGTGGCCAAAAACGATTCAAAAAAGGGGGTGGTGATGAACAGAGTGTCTGAATTAAGCAGACCACTCTTACCCAGTTCAAAGATCAGGGCTTGATCCATCACCGTTATTTAGCTCACTGCACCATCCCAGCTCAGAACCTAGCTATATGCAAATTAGTCTGTCCCTGGCCCAGTGCATCATGGGAACAGGGCAGACCAAACTACCAAGCCAATTCTTCACCGGAAAGGAGACAAGCTTCCGGGGACCGGTTTCTGGCATTTCAGCTGTCGTCGGCCCGGCTTGCTTGAATTCTGATGGTGCAGTGAGCAAGGGACTCATGTCTGAGTATACGCTGCCACACCTATAGTGGCCAAAAACGATTCAAAAAAGGGGGTGGTGATGAACAGAGTGTCTGAATTAAGCAGACCACTCTTACCCAGTCCAAAGATCAGGGCTTGATCCATCACCGTTATTTAGCTCACTGCACCATCCCAGCTCAGAACCTGGCTACATGCAAATAAGTCTGTCCCTGGCCCAGTGCATCATGGGAACAGGGCAGACCAAACTACCAAGCCAATTCTTCACCGGAAAGGAGACAAGCTTCCGGTGACCGGTTTCTGGCATTTCAGCCGTCGTCGGCCCGGCTTGCTTGAATCCTGATGGTGCAGTGAGCAAGGGACTCATGTCTGAGTATACCCTGCCACACCTATAGTGGCCAAAAACGATTCAAAAAAGGGGGTGGTGATGAACAGACTGTCTGAATTAAGCAGACCACTCTCACCCAGTCCAAAGTTCAGGGCTTGATCCATCACCGTTATTTAGCTCACTGCACCATCCCAGCTCAGAACCTGGCTATATGCAAATTAGTCTGTCCCTGGCCCAGTGCATCATAGGAACAGGGCAGACCAAACTACCAAGCCAATTCTTCACAGGAAAGGAGACAAGCTTCCGGGGACCGGCTTCTGGCATTTCAGCCGTCGTCAGCCCGGCTTGCTTGAATCCTGATGGTGCAGTGAGCAAGGGACTCATGTCTGAGTAACCCTGCCACACCTATAGTGGCCAAAAACGATTCAAAAAAGGGGGTGGTGATGAACAGAGTGTCTGAATTAAGCAGACCACTCTTACCCAGTTCAAAGATCAGGGCTTGATCCATCACCGTTATTTAGCTCACTGCACCATCCCAGCTCAGAACCTAGCTATATGCAAATTAGTCTGTCCCTGGCCCAGTGCATCATGGGAACAGGGCAGACCAAACTACCAAGCCAATTCTTCACCGGAAAGGAGACAAGCTTCCGGGGACCGGTTTCTGGCATGTCAGCTGTCGTCGGCCCGGCTTGCTTGAATTCTGATGGTGCAGTGAGCAAGGGACTCATGTCTGAGTATACGCTGCCACACCTATAGTGGCCAAAAACGATTCAAAAAAGGGGGTGGTGATGAACAGAGTGTCTGAATTAAGTAGACCGCTCTTACCCAGTCCAAAGATCAGGGCTTGATCCATCACCGTTATTTAGCTCACTGCACCATCCCAGCTCAGAACCTGGCTATATGCAAATTAGTCTGTCCCTGGCCCAGTGCATCATGGGAACAGGGCAGACCAAACTATCAAGCCAATTCTTCACCGGAAAGGAGACAAGCTTCCGGGGACCGGTTTCTGGCATTTCAGCCATCGTCAGCCCGGCTTGCTTGAATCCT
Organism: Lissotriton vulgaris; assembly: GCF_964263255.1. NCBI lineage: Eukaryota > Metazoa > Chordata > Amphibia > Caudata > Salamandridae > Lissotriton > Lissotriton vulgaris. The sequence continues at coordinate 1,612,247,973 of NC_141689.1, read as the reverse complement.
GATGGTGCAGTGAGCAAGGGACTCATGTCTGAGTATACCCTGCCACACCTATAGTGGCCAAAAACGATTCAAAAAAGGGGGTGGTGATGAACAGAGTGTCTGAATTAAGCAGACCACTCTTACCCAGTCCAAAGATCAGGGCTTGATCCATCACCGTTATTTAGCTCACTGCACCATCCCAGCTCAGAACCTGGCTATATGCAAATTAGTCTGTCCCTGGCCCAGTGCATCATGAGAACAGGGCAGACCAAACTACCAAGCCAATTCTTCACCGGAAAGGAGACAAGCTTCCGGGGACCGGTTTCTGGCATTTCAGCCGTCGTCGGCCCGGCTTGCTTGAATCCTGATGGTGCAGTGAGCAAGGGACTCATGTCTGAGTATACCCTGCCACACCTATAGTGGCCAAAAACGATTCAAAAAAGGGGGTGGTGATGAACAGAGTGTCTGAATTAAGCAGACCACTCTTACCCAGTCCAAAGATGAGGGCTTGATACATCACCGTTATTTAGCTCACTGCACCATCCCAGTTCAGAACCTGCCCATATGCAAATTAGTATGTCCCTGGCCCAGTGCATCATGGGAACAGGGCAGACCAAACTACCAAGCCAATTCTTCACCGGAAAGGAAACAAGCTTCCGGGGACCGGTTTCTGGCATTTCAGCCGTCGTCGGCCCGGCTTGCTTGAATCCTGATGGTGCAGTGAGCAAGGGACTCATGTCTGAGTATACCCTGCAACACCTACAGTGGCCAAAAACGATTCAAAAAAGGGGCTGGTGATGAACAGAGTGTCTGAATTAAGCAGACTACTCTTACCCAGTCCAAAGATCAGGGCTTGATCCATCACCGTTATTTAACTTACTGCACCATCCCAGCTCAGAACCTGGCTATATGCAAATTAGTCTGTCCCTGGCCCAGTGCATCATGGGAACAGGGCAGACCAAACTACCAAGCCAATTCTTCACCGGAAAGGAGACAAGCTTCCGGGGACCGGTTTCTGGCATTTCATCCGTCGTCGGCCCGGCTTGCTTGAATCCTGATGGTGCAGTGAGCAAGGGACTCATGTCTGAGTATACCCTGCCACACCTATAGTGGCCAAAAGCGATTCAAAAAAGGGGGTGGTGATGAACAGAGTGTCTGAATTAAGAAGACTACTCTTACCCAGTCCAAAGATCAAGGCTTGATCCATCACCGTTATTTAGCTCACTGCACCATCCCAGCTCAGAACCTGGCTATATGCAAATTAGTCTGTCCCTGGCCCAGTGCATCATGGGAACAGGGCAGACCAAACTACCAAGCCAATTCTTCACCGGAAAGGAGACAAGCTTCCGGGGACCGGTTTCTGGCATTTCAGCCGTCGTCGGCCCGGCTTGCTTGAATCCTGATGGTGCAGTGAGCAAGGGACTCATGTCTGAGTATACCCTGCCACACCTATAGTGGCCAAAAACGATTCAAAAAAGGGAGTGGTGATGAACAGAGTGTCTGAATTAAGCAGACCACTCTTACCCAGTCCAAAGATCAGGGCTTGATCCATCACCGTTATTTAGCTCACTGCACCATCCCAGCTCAGAACCTGGATATATGCAAATTAGTCTGTCCCTGGCCCAGTGCATCATGGGAACAGGGCAGACCAAACTTCCAAGCCAATTCTTCACCGGAAAGGAGACAAGCTTCCGGGGACCGGTTTCTGGCATTTCAGCCGTCGTCGGCCCAGCTTGCTTGAATCCTGATGGTGCAGTGAGCAAGGGACTCCTGTCTGAGTATACCCTGCCACACCTATAGTGGCCAAAAACGATTCAAAAAAGGGGGGGCACTGGGACAGGAACAGACTAATTTGCATATATCCAGGTTCTGAGCTGGGATGGTGCAGTGAGCTAAAAAACGGTGTTGGATCTAGCCCTGATCTCTTGACTGGGTGAGAGTATTCTGCTTAATTAAGAAACTCTTGTTGTTAAATAAATTATTCTGTTCAAGCATCCCATATCTCTAGTCAGGGAAGCTTTCTGTGCCTACTGTATTTATCTCACTCCAAGGGCCAAGCATCTGCCAATTATTCTGTGTACATTACTGAGGGGAAAACTATTCATTTGCAAACATCCTTTATCTGAAGTCAATGAAGCTTTCCGGGCCGACTGTAAGGAAGAGCAACTTGACCCCCCCTTATATAAACATTTCTCTGCCGAAAGAACTGAATCATAGCCAAGAATAACAAACTGGGTGTCTCTGCTCTCATAAGTCACCCACGGGGCAGGTCCTCCACCCTTTCAAAACTCTGAGTGCTGAGAACTGCTGAATATTTGCCAAAAATAAAAAAAAACAAGACAAGGCAAGTCTGCTTTAGATGGACGCTCCAAAAAAGGCCTCGCCTTTCAAAACACTCATGGGAGCCTGGCTCATATCAGTCAAGGTCAAAGCAAATTCTTTCTAACTTAAAACATACTCGTTCCCAGACTTCAAACACTGAACCATTATTTCTAACTAATTTAAGGAAATTTAGACATGGTAAAAAGCATCCTAAAAACAGGAATTAATAAAGACATATTTTTTTTTGTAACCTAGACACATGCTAGCATTCTTAAATAAGAAGCAAAATAATTCTGTAGAATTCTAAAACAAACTATATATCATAATGTACTGCTACTTGCTGAAAAGGAAAATATTATAATAACATTTCATGCAGCAACATAGGAAATCACGGCACATTTCTTAAAATAACATGTGAAGCACCATCAATTTAAAAAAGGGAGAAAAAAAAAGTTATACATGTAATTTTGCAGTGCATAACCAAGAATTCATAATTTGGTGCGCAAGCCTTTCTGTTCTAATTATTAAAAGGGACCGATTTATTTTTGCAGATAGCCTTTTTTTTTCCTAACTGAGTGGGTTTACTCACACGCTGGTCTGCTGCATATCAGCACAAAATACAGAAACATGTGCATTTGAACTTTAAACAAAAGGGGCAGGGCAGCTTGCTTTAGGGAAATAATCACTTATATTTTCTAGATGTGCAAAATACACTACAGAACAATTTTTTTAAAAGCACACGGTTGCATTTCACTGATTAAAGCACATTCTATAGCACATTCTATGATGGGTCTGTTTTATTTTTCAGAACCGGTGATGATTGCACCCTCCGTGCTCAGCTGAAAGCTTTTTCCTAATCCGACTGGTTGATTTACAACTTTCCGACCTCCGAGTCAGACACATTAAATCATGTGTTCAAAGGCAAACCCACACACACTCGTGGACGCATTTCAAACAGAATGTTAAATGAACACTGTTTTTTTTCTCCGTGCAAGATGTTAACCGTCCGTCAGCTAGCTGTCAAAGCACATAGGGGAACCCTGCAACTAATAAAAAGTCAAATCAAACCATCATTAATCTAAACAATCACTGACTTTTAGCGTCAGCTTTTGTAACCATGCATGTTAAACAGCATGTTAAAATAAATACTACCGTCTCAATCTAAGATATTAACCCTTTGGCAGCTCAAACACAATCATTCCCCAATGTCTGCAGATACATGGGAAATTCGAGAACTTATCTCTCCACGTTTTCATATAACACGTGCGCACATCTTCAAAACATTTTCTCCAAGCACTTGAAAGAGATCCAGCTCTCTCCTGCCTAACGTAATGATAGCATGCTATGTACAAGCCATATTCACATGGCGCTATTCACAAGCCATATTTACAAGAAACTCAACAAGTCATAATAATGACATGCTCTTTACAAGGCATATTTACAAGGCGCAATTCACAAGGAACTCCAAATGTCAAAATGAGAACATGCTCTTCACAAGCCATACTTACAAGGAGCTATTTGCAAGGAACTCCACAAGTCATATTACACTGAATACATTTCACATTTCACAGCATAAGCAAATGCAGCATGCCATTTAATGGGCAATTTACAAGCATTTTTCACACACATATGTACAACTGCATCAACACCAAGATGTAATTGGCTCCCTCACGTAATATCACCCTTCAAGCCTGTCATTTCAAACACCAAGATGAAAAGCATTTCTTCCACCCTGCATAAGTCAAATGCCATGATGTACTGCAATCTCCTTACAGTGCAACTGTTCAAGCCCATAGGTCAATTGAAAAGTAGATTTCGATTTTCTCAAAAACATTGTACAATTATAAACAAATAATATACAAAATGAACTCCGTACGTGCCGAGTGCAAACCAACAAGATAAAAACAATACACCACTGATGCCAGATGTAACGACCGGATTTCCGACCAGATAGGATCAGCTCACCAAGACACCACCAACCCAGCCGAAACGCAACCACCTCCCTCCTCAGGACCCATCTATCCAGGCACCTGGGTACCTACCTGAGGATGGGGAATTAGCAATATACAAGCTCATATCATCAGAAACACCACTAAATCTATAGGGATTACTGGGAATACTCACTGATTACTAAGGACGTCCATGCCCTACACCACACTCATACCTTATAGTCTCGCGGCAACTCAGACCCAGACTATGCTACCCTCCTACTCATAGTGAAGGGGGCAGTTCCAATAACTTACCATTACACACTGGCCACAACCAGTGCTCTCACAAGCGACAATCCTGTGGGTATAAACACCAGTGTCCCCCCTGGTGCTCTCTATATTTCATACATACACAAGCCACAATCTTGTGGGTATACACACTGACCACCATCAGTGCTCTCATTAACGCCACTTTCCCTAGAGGTGATCTCATTACACACCAGTTTCCCCCCTGGTGCTCTCATTAATGCCGCCTTACACAACGACGATCACTCTCCTATGAATACCTTCAGCTCTCTACCTGACTAGAAGACAAGGTTACCTTTACTGTATAAAAACAAGAGGTACACACTATATGCAAAAGTTATTCCCTGATTTAAGCGCTCCTCCTCCCTTTTGATCCATCAGTTACCATTACAGCATCTGGCTAGAAGAAAGGTTAGCTTTATCATAAGAATAACACATGCACACTGGTTCACTAAGAACTGGGCTTCCTTTATTACAATAACAATAACAATATAACACTATACTATAACACATAGCCTGAAAAGTAAAAGGGGAATAGACACATACACAGATCTGCGGGGTCTCTGTAAAGCTTTATTACTATAACACATCCACATGTAATTGACTGTAAATAGCTAAAGAGGGAATGGATTATACTGCACACCGTTGAAAGAAAAAGAATTAGCAATACAGTAAGGACAAGGTTAATGTTTAAATGTAAAGCAAACTATATTACAGGAAAGGTATCACCTGATTAGTATGAAGTCTTGCTCTAGCTGTCATCTGGGTTCCTCTCTCGTCTGTGCCTTAGCTCGTCTCAGATCCTTCCCTGCACTCTTGGACATGCATCTGCGCTGATCACTCTGCACTGGATTCCTCTACCCCACGAACTCTCTCCACCTTCCAGCTTCAATCTAATAGTTTCTGCCGCTCTGATAACCGTTTGCTCCACTAGCTTCTTCACTCTGTCTGATTATCTCAGCTCCAATGTCCAATTCACTCCAGCTGCTCCCACAGACTAATCCACGATATAACTTTAGTCTCTTCCAAAAGGCATCACTTCAGACTACAGCTGTTCACAACTCCTTCTGATAAGTAACTGCTTCTGACTGCTTCCTTCAGTTCCAAACATCATCTCACTTCTCTCTGTTCAAAACACCATCTGCTCACAACTGCTTGTGACTTCTCTCTCTGGTTCCAACTCACTGACTGTCTTCTCCCTGTTCCAAGCATCGACTGTCTCTTCTTCTCTCCTCTGCTCCAACTGACTCACTGACAAACTGACAAACTGACAAACTAACTTCTCTCTGTTCCAAGCATCGACTGTCTGACTTCTCTCTCTGGCTTCAACTGACTAACTCCGCCTCTGCACTTCACTAATATGGAATGCTCTCTCCTCATGGAAAGTTCCAGCCAGCAGCCTCCTCCCACCGATTCCATGTACCAGGCTCCTTGCTCTAGACGCTCCCACAGTGACCAGCTGCTTGTTTCGTCTAGAGACTTGAGCCCAGAGACACTTCCTGATTAGATTCAGCTCTGGCCGGTTCTCTCCAGTTTGCAAAGGGCGAACAACACCTCATAACTAAAACATCACCTTTACCCTGCAAGCATCTCAGTCTGCAGGGACAGAAAGCAAAATGGAGTCTCTCTAGTTCTGGGACTTGTAGGCCTGAAAAGGATGAAATAACACTTAGCTCTGTCAGAGTACATACACAAACCATACCGATATGTAATATAAAGTCAGGACTACAGGATCCACCCTCTACTATAGGTAGGATGATGAAAGGACACATAATTATGTCAAAGCCAATAGGCAATAGATGCATTAGAGTCAAGAATAAGGGATCTATCATCATATAAAGCAGCTATCCTCTAGTTTATGCTTCTAGGTCTGGAAAAAGGCCTGAAAAGGACCAACACAAGCCAAGAATAGAGATTCAGGATGGTAGCAAGCTTAAAGTCACCATCACTCAGAAATAGAGCCAAAAATACGGTCACTACAATAATGGAACACAGAAATACATGCTTTGTGTGAAGATTTCTTGTTAACCTATCCATGTGGTTGTGGGGTGAGTCAACAAAATGGCTCTGTACATTAAGTGCTTGCTGCTGGCATTTTGAGTAATCTACAGTTCAGTTTTGAATCAGTCAAAGCCATTTCAGCCTTTTATCTCTCCAGCTTGATAAATTGAGTAGCATTCATCTGGAATAGTAAAGATCGATATTTACAACCTGTAGAAATGCAGGAAACTGAGCTGCTAAGCATTACATCAAAATCCAGTAATTATCGTAACGTGATATGTAGGCACTTGTTCTTTGTCATGTTAGGTAGCGTCGTTGGCTCCGTTCTCCTTCCTGTTGACTGAGGTTTGCTTTTGCATGGAACATATTGATGTAATCCAGCCTCGTTCTAATGCAGGCGACATATAACACCGACAAGCAGCCAGCTTTTGGGGAGCGATGCCACGGGCGGGACTACCTAATAGGCTCTAAACATGCGACAGCCACCTGCGCTCTGAGGCTTCAGGTGCAAACAAGTCAGTGATGTAGCAAAAGCACCCCGGAGCCCCTCTAGTGCAGGGGGCCCGAGCTCCTTGTGCCCACTGCGGCACTGGCAGGTCCATGGCCTGAGAGCTTCGGACTGGGTCAATAGCGTGGGAGGTAGCCAGGCGCGCAATGCCCATTGGGCTCAGTGGGCTTCAGCCTCCCCCGTCGTGTATGTCAGCCCGGGCTGAGACAGCTTCCCGGGCACTCACACCTGAGCACTTCACAGGTCTTTAAAAGACCATTTACTTGCTAACGAGGCTTTGTTGTGTTTTCACCCCTTCTTAGAGCCCCTGCATCTTCACTCTGCATATTGTTCGAAGAATCAGCCCCCCCGCCCCCCCCCCCGAATTTTTAGTAGCCCACCCTCCTCGAAATTTGACTCTAGTTGCGCCTCTGGTGGTGGCCCTGGTTTTACTTTGCAGGGGGGGCCTCTAGTTTCGCTACACCAGTAAACTGAGTCCCTTTGGGTCATGCGCTGCTCTTCATACAAGTAGCTGGGCAGCTCAGATCAGTGGTGTATATGCCGCGGGTATTTCACCCCAACACGAGCATGAAAAGCCCAAAGGCCTGGTCTCACCCTTTCCCCTCACCCTCCATTCTCCTCAGAGTTCCTCGTTACTGAGCCCTGCAATACATGCAATCTTGTGTTAATCTATCTCTTCTCTGTCTTCCCTCCACTGCGTCGCTTCATCCCACGACCTCTTCAGTTCCTCGTTTGATCAATCCTACATCCTCTGAGATTATGCCCGTAATAATGTTCTCAGTATTTGATCCAAGACATTACCTATTCATTGTTCTTCTTATATTATAAAGCACCCCTATACTTCACAGTACAAGCGTGTGCTGTAAAACCATTAAATACATTTTAAAAAGTGTATTAAGGCTTTGACTGAAGCCTTTTGCGTCACTCAGAATGTGATCTGGTGAAGCAGAATGAGAGGAGAACCATCCTGCTGCCTGAAATACAGTAACACCCTCTACCTAGATCTTCACTAGGGTGCGATTCCCAAAATGGAGGCTGATACAAATTCCCGGTGTCCACTTAACTCTCAGTTGGACTATTTTTACAGTCACCTACTACATGCAAAACCTATTCACAGTTATCTTTCATAAAGCAGTATATAACTATGTTCCAGGATTTCTGTAATCTTCCTTTATTTTATTTTTAAGAAATATTCCTACAAGTCCTCTTTGTTCAGCCTTAGCGAGACTACAGAAGGTGCTAGCCGTCTGTCAGGAAGCACCACTGAACCTGCCCTTTCTTCCCCAGTCTCCAGGATTTGTATTATCTTTTGCACTGCTCTTACATCCCAGTAAAAAGTGTTATTTTCACAATGACCTCAAAACCTAGCTGTGCAGTTTTTCAATTTACTTTCCTCTCTCCTGATAGAGTTCTTGCTTCTAGTGCCAGGATACACCCCTGGGTCGCTGTTCACATTTTGCAAGTCTCTTTTCATTCATTTATTCACACAGTGCCAGCAACTCGGTAAAGGGGTAAAAGTTTTTTAAAAGGCACATATATTTATTTTTGAATTAATATTTTCGTGCTCTTGACAATTATTTTGAGCTCTTTTTGTGATGTTTACACGTAAGTGATCTTATGTTTTTGTATTTTTTTGTCCATACAAGGGAGCAAGGCGGGTGCGCCACTAGTTCTTCAGATGGACCGAAGCTGAGGGCCGTGCTCTCCACAGAAAGGAGGCTAAGGGCTTTCACATATATTACACATTACCTGTTCTTGCAAACACTGAGGACTTCTCCCACGAGATAATTCTCATTTCACAATCCACCTCCGCCATAATGCTTTCCCTGGCTGTGAATTTTGCCCGGTGTTCCCGCACTGTGCAGTCCCCTCCCCCACACATAGAAGATGGAACCCATTCTCAACTCTCTGGAACCTCCACTTACCCTCGCATGATTACGTTTAAATCCGCTAAACACTCACAATCAAGAAGAGCCTGACAAGACCAGATCTGTTCACACCACTCCCCTTGTTCTTTTCCTTTTCCTTCTCCATCCCTAGTTTTAGTTTACGGTTTTATGTGAACCCTCCTTGGGTTATTTTATGGTTATGACTCCTTTATAGTTGCTAATGTGCTGTAACTACTGTCCACAACACATTCAAGACAAGTGTCATAGTCTGGCCTTGGAAAAATACCCTTATAATGAATATTTTAATTATACTCTGTTCTTTTGGGTTTACCATGGAATTCCTGTAATATTATACCACCATTACAGTATGTAATACAAAATGCCAATAAAGGGACGAAGGAGGGACTGACAGAGTCATTGTTTTTTCTAATACCAGCTTTTCATATTATTGTTTTCAATAAATGTTTAAAGAAATGTTTTTTATGTATAAGGATTATTATCCAAGGGCGGGCTATAATTGTCTATGTTTTACATTACAGGAGCTATTGAAACAGACAGTCAACGAGTGCCGGGATCCGAAGGTGCAGTATACAATTATTTGGGGATTTGGCGGGGCAGTCCCTAAAGCGTCAATATAGTTATTGTTCTTAAATTCCAAATTTACTAATTTGACAAAAAGACTACCGGATCAAGTTCAAACCCGACTGTCCTAAAAGAAGGTGATTGTATCAAATGACATCATTGTCATGTCTCCAAACAGCAATCCTTTGACGTTGGGGCTCCCTGAGCCTTATTTTCCAATATGTTGAAAGTAATGGAATGTGGTCTGTTTTCAGTGTCACCACCCATGTGACCTACTTTCAGCCTTTCGGGTACCCACTACCCCCAAAACAGCTCTAACTCCTCTAGATCTAAGTACTTGTAGAGACACATGTCAATGGTTCGATTTAGCAGCATGAAATTATAAACGTGAAAAAAGTGTTAATACACAGTCAATTAGCCAATAATCCTCCTTGTCACATCATAATCCACGGATAGCTATATAAGGTTAGTTAGTTTATTACATAGGCAAGAATATCTGGACATAGAGACACCGGGTATAGAAATACAAAGGAATTAGCATGAAGCCAAATCTATGCATCCAATATAAATGGTGCAGCATGAACAAAACTATTAGTTCCAGAAGTAGGATACAGAGAATCAGGAAGTATGAGTTGAAATTTCCCTGCATCAAAGGTTGATGAATGAAGAGCCTTAAATTTATCCCTACTCTATCACTAAGATGAAATCCTTACATGAGCTCAAGACAACATCCCGCGATGATGCACTAACATTAAGGAGCCTCTTTTTTAGTTCTTTTTTACTAAAATTTTGAATATCCTCAGGGGTCATAAGATTCATGGCCAAATTACATTCAATTAAAAGACCACAAATATGATTTAGCCCTACATGAGCATTTCAGTGAAAAAACAGAAAGGTGTCAGTACGTGTAGACTTCCTAAGAAGCCTCTCCATCATCAATAAGTAAGTAGCATAAAGCCACTATTGCATGAGAAAGAGCTAATTCTGGGATGCTCCCTCTCCGAAGGCAAGAAAGAAGTGGGCCTGTCCCTAATTCCAACAATCTGTTATTCACAAGTAGCTTTCCCATAATGCACAGCGTGAGCATATTCAACAATGAGCAGTCATGGGAGTACTTTTCAACTGTGTTCTCTGTGTACATCCCTCGTAACAATTCATCCTTGGCTACCATGCCTTCTCCCGTGTGAATCCGTCTATGTCTTTATCACCTCCAAACCATGTAACTGTATCTTCTTTTCTCCTTACCTGGATGCTAAAATAAAGACATTACACTTTCCCTAATGAATACTTCTTCACCTGCAATGTAAATGTGAGAAAGAACAGATTCCACAGTGCACATTAAATTCAAACTATTAATTCTAAAGCGAGAGTTGTCAGGGACTTGCATTTCAGGCCTATGACTTTAGCTAACATAAGAACGTATCACTCTAAGCATTAACAGATTTACATAACTCTATGGTGCTTCGGCTAACACATCTTACCATTAATAGAAATGCTAATCACATTTAGTATATGAGTAGTGTCAACTTCACAACACATGTTTTCCATGTTAATGTTTCTTTCTATTTATATTATTTCCTATGTTAATTATCCATACTACTTGTCAGTAACCTAAAATACGTCACATAGTTACATTAAAAAGTTTCACAATTCTAACACCTCACGTTAATATAATTGCATGATTATATGCGAGTGCGCTCTACTCGTGATTATGATGCACCCCTACAAATGAAATGAGATTTCCGCTCTATCATATATATGAAGTACAATGGTAATATTTTCCTGTGGGAGTAATGTTTTGTTATTTGTCTGCTTAATTTGCTAAAACGCAACTGCCGTTAAAGTATAGGTGCATGTTCATCAGTTAAATAAATGTGTAAATTTACCATTTTACAATTTCATTTATTCTCAGAACAGTAAATACCAATAAGATGGTAAAAAATAAATATGGATAATTACAGACAGAAATGTAAAAACAAAATAACATAAAACTGTGAGCCCTATTAATCAGTCACTTACCTCTCATTTTCTAAAACATATTCATTTTGTAGCTTTTCTGCAATTGATATGTTCTTGCTGCCTAGTCTTCACTCTAGTGGCATGTTGACTCCGGTGCATAAAGCTTTTTTTTCTACCTGTGCTGAAGGAGAAGACAGGGTTTTGTTACAGATCATGCATGCAAATTATGCTTACTGCCTTTACTTCTGAAAACACCAACATTTTATAACTTCCTGTTCCAGAAACATTAGGGGTAAGGGGTGACTGAATGACTAAAACACACAGGACCCTTCTCCAACAATTGCGCCATTTCATACACTATAAAACCAGCTTCCATCTTAATTTTATTAAAAACCTGGGTCATTTGATTGTAGCCCAGCACCTATTTAATAGGCGGCGCTTCATCAAAGGTCTCCTCCTGGTGTTTCAATTTATTCTCACATTTTAAATTTGAGGGCAGCACCTTACATTCAACCACACATGCTTACATTTCTAAGCTTTATACAGTTTAAAGTTGTCACATACAAATTGGTTCGTTTTTTATCATTAGCTCCTGTTAGAACTGGGGGTCTCTAGTTGGCTGAGGTAGGTACCACTGTCCAAATAGGGACCCTTGCTTCTAGTCAGGGTAAGGAGGATACCCTCTTTAGATAACCCCTGTTCACCCCCTTGGTATCAAAGGCAATTTGTAAAGTGTTTGTACCAACACTCACAGTAACATAGTGAAAACACCACAAACTGGCTCCACAACAGCTTAGAAAAATAAAGGTAATTAATCTAAACTACTCAAGACCAAAACGACAAAAATCCAACATACACAGTTCAAGAATATGGTTGCGAAAGAGTTCTTAAAGTTGCGATCAAATAATCCACAGTCGCGTGAAAAGTTCACGGTTGAGTCACGTTTAGCCAACAGTACCTTTAAGTGCGACAAAGTTCCAAAGCAGAAGCTGGTGCTGTGGAAAACAAGCGATGCATTGCTCCTGAGACCATGGGGAGGTGTTGGCGACAGTCCTGCTGCAGCAGCGGACGTGTTGCGATGAATCCGGTCTTTATGTGGAGGAAGGCGATGACTTGTATGGATTCCGGTGCTTAGGTTCCGTAGGAATTTTGTTCTCGCAAAGGCACGATGCGATGATCTGTAGGGGCTGCGACGATCTCCGGTACGAGGATGCGTGATCCAGCGGCGATCTTCCTCTTGCAGCTCCTCGATGCGATGACTCTACGACAATGTTCGCAGCGACGTGATGCGGTCCGCAAGCAGGCGGTGCAGCGATCTCACCCAGCGATGACGGGCTCTGCGACGATGCTCGCAACAATGGTGATCTTCCCGCAAACAAAGGATGCAACATCTCCGGCAGCGGCAACAGGCGCTGTGACGATCTCGGCCTTCGTAGAGGCGGGAATTTCCTCGTGCTGTTTGGGATGCACTCCGCAAGCCAGCGATGCAATAACTTTTCTGTGGTAAAGTCTCTCAAATCTTGGTTTACCACTTTCCAGCACAGGTACACCTTTCAGAGGCACCACAACTGGCCCAAGCACTCTAGGAAGGACAGAGCTCTCTCAGCAGAGCTCAGGGAAGCTGGGGGTGAAGTCCTTTTATTCCTGGGACTTTAAAACAGGGAGCCAGCTCACAACAGGCCCTTGGAGATTCCTTCAAGTAAGGGAACAAAGCACAAAGCAAAGTCCTTCACCTCTCCTTGGTAGCAAAGCAACTGCAGGTCAGTCCAGCATCACACAGCATGGCAGTCCTTCTTCTTCAGTCTTTCAGCTTTCTCCTTGGCAGAGGTTCCTTCTTGTTTCCAGGATGATCTAATTTTCTGTAGTCAGGGGCCCTGTACTCATACCCTTAAAAGTATTTGTTCCTTTTGTACAGGAGGTCTCTGAGCCCGGTCTGAACCAGTTCTGGGTTTTCCTTGGGCACTTTGTTTTCCTGGCCTCTCCTTTCCTTTCAGATAGAGGGGCAGGGTCGTCAGCCGCCCAGCAGAAGGAGGAGCCAGCATTGTGGAGGGAAAGCACAGCCCTGGAGCACTTTGTTCACATGATTAATTCTCTCCTTCCACAGTGCAGGGCAGAGACATCAGACGCACCAGTGGGGGTGAAGCCAGCACTGTGGGGGGCGGGCACAGTCCTATTCAGGCCCATGTGCTATCCCCTCCCACCACTCAAGATGCAGATGCAGACATTCAGCCTAGAGCTGACCCAGCCAGCCTCCTGGGGCTCCCCAGCCCCTGTCACTCTCAAACCAAACAGTCATTTCACAAACAGGCAAAGGCACACAGAAAGGTCAGACAAGAGAACAGCTACTTTCTAAAAGTACTGTTCTAAAACACAGGATTTAAAAAACACTTTTCCTGCAAGATGTGTTATTACATTCTGAGTTCAGGGATACCAGACTTTTATGTCCTATCTTGCTCCTATGGGGATATATGCTGGTAGCCACTGTAGCCAGCATTCCCCATGATAGCCTATGGGCAAGATAGCCTTACAATAGTGAAAAACGAAAATGGCTGTACTTTACCAACAGAGCATGTCACCTGGACCATTACATGCTCTACCTTTCACATACACTGCACCCTGCCCAAGAGGGTACCTTGGGCCTTCCATAGGGGTGACCAATGTGCACAGAAAGGGAAGGGTTAGGCCTGGTTAGTGGGGACACTGACCAGGAGGACTTGGCAGTTCACAGACAGAACAGGCACTGCTGTGGCAGGCCTGAGACAACATTTTTGGGCTACTCATGTGGGTGGCACAATCAGTGCTGCAGGCCCACTAGCAGCATTTGTATGACCAGCCCTGGCACACTCAGTGCACTTTACTAGGGACTTCTTGGTGATACATATATGCCAATCATGGATAACCAATTACAATAACAATTTACACAGAGCATATGCACTTTAGCACCGATCAGCAGTGGTAAAGGGCCCAGTGTCCTATTGCCAACAACCACAGGTCAGGAAAAATAAGGGAGGAAGAAGCAAAAGGTTTGGGGATAACCCTGCAAAAAGGGCCATTTCCAACAGCTCCTTATTTACTTCACCCATCAGGCTGAAGCAGTATCCAAGTATCTCAAGTGAGGTGTTAAAAACAGTTCTTGTCATGATAATGTTTTGATCAAGAAACAAATTAGCTTTCATTATTTTCTAACATATCTCAACAGCTGTCAGTATATGAATAAATGTGGATTGTGGCCTATCTAACGACTGATGAAATATGAAGAAAAACGGTTTGTTTCTTGTGAGTTGGAGAAAAGCAGACAATAATATTTAGTTGTGAATAAATAAATACCAACTTGTTTCTGCATCCCGAGAAATGGTCAGTAGAGGTCCAACTCTGAAGGAACCTCCCTTCAAGCAAACAGGGTAGCCCTGTCCCTGACCTCTCTAGCTGAGAGCCTTCCTGTTTTCTTGATCTCTCAAACAATGCCTTGCCTAGCTCTTTACTGCACCAAGTTACAATGACCTCTCATATGGACTTGTTCACCAGGTGACAGTTATCCACATCAATGCGTCAATGATAGCTTCTTCCTTGTAATTGGTTTGGGGCGCTCCAATCAGCAAGAGTTTCCATGGCTACAGTGCAAAAGTAAATCGGTCTGTACACTGATCTTGATTTTTAGAGATGGCCTACGGGTGATGCCTCTTCATTAGCCAAACAACTTCTGCATTCAGCAACTTTTGTTCATGTGCAAGAAGAATGTTGATCGCATTCATAGTCGCTTATGGAGGCAGCCGTTCCCCGTGGAAGGACTGACATTGGAGCCGACCACCGCACTGCAGAATTCCATACTCATCTTCAAAAGCTGTCTCCTTGCCAGTTTCTTTTATCCATAACACTCCTCTTTCTGAAGCTGACCCAGTTGGGCACTCATGTTGGCCATGTTGTAAAAACTGTCGGTTCTAACTGTTTCTTGGCTTTCTGATCCAGCGCAATCCGATGGAGAGTCAAGGAGCCTTGCCATCATATGGAATATAAAGTAATTACATAAGTGAGTGGCTCTTATGAGTGCATCATAAAGAACGTTGTGGTCCACCTAGAGTGTTTTTGAGGACCTTGGGTTTACTAGCGGCAATAAAGATTTAATTGATTTTTCAGAAAATTAGATTGAATGTTAGGGGCTGTCATACTGCTGTTTGATGTACATCGCCTCATATATGCTGAATTTTGTCATGAAATGATTTGGAGCAGCAAAATGCAGCATTGTGTAATTTTCTCCATAATTTTTCTCTGTTGCAGATGGGGGCATTACTAAAATGGAAGTAGTTGATGTTAGGTAAGATGCGCGTTTGATAAACTTTGCTTGCATTTATTTTCCCAACTATTTTGGTTTGTTGTAAATTGTGTATGTTCGAAACGAGAATTGATTAAAAAATGAGAAAGGTCTCATTGTGGATTTATGTCCCACATCTGCGGTTCTTAACGTGGCATACCTGACTCCTATTCAGTGGGACCGGAACTGAAAATGAAATAATATTAGCAGATTAATTAACTATGAGGCACATGCCTCAAGCGATTTAGGAATCGCAAACGGTGCGAATCGCAAAATTCGGCCGTTTGCGATTCCCAAATCACTATTTGGGATGCATCAACCTAAAAGTGAAGAAATCGCTATTTTAGCGATTTTTGAAAGTGCGATTGCTTTTAAGGAATCGCAATTTTGCGATTCCTTAAAAGCAATGCATGAAACTTAAAAAAATTGCGATTTCGCAATTAGAGAGAAAAAATGACCATGAGGTTGGACCTCATGGTAATTTTGCGAAAAGTTAGAAATATGCAATTTTGTTCATATTTTTAACTTTCATGTTGTGCACACACATGCCCTTAGGGCATGTGTGTACACAACATAAGTGCAGTGTTTGATTTCAGGGGTGCAACAGGGTGTCCTTTGGACACCCCTGCACCCTTGAAATCTCAATCTCAATTTGCGATTAGCTAATTGCGAATCGCAAATTGAGATTGTCTTCCCATTCATTCCTATGGGCCTCTAGGCCCATAGGAATGAATGGGAAGGGATTCCTTAATTGCGATTCGCAAAATGCTAATCGCAAATAAGGAATTCTAAGGAATCGCAATTTATTTAGCGATTTCTTGATGCATAGGCATTTGCGATTCCTTAATTGCGATTCCTTAAAAATCGCAATTAAGGAATCGCAAATGCCGAGATTGATGCATGTACCTGTATGTTTACAAAAGGTAAAACTTTTAAAACATGTAAATGCTAGTTAGGGAGTATGAAATTAGAGGATAAATATTTCGTTGGTAGCCTAATCTCAAGACGGGGAACAGCGCAAACACAGCAGGTGGAATATAGGGGCATATTACCAAGATTAAGTGATAATTATCGCTTAACACGGTTAGCGGCAATATTATTATCGCCGAGCTCCATCGATTTTTATCTCAGATAAACCTTGCTATTAACAAGGTTTATCTCAAATGAGATAAAAATCAGCTGAAATGGGTTAATATCGCTGAAAAGTCAGCGATATTCATGCATTACCGAGCTAATGCTCTTAGCCATGTTATCCACCTACCCTTGGATAACATGGCTAAGAACTGCTCTGGGCAGGCGTTAGCATTTGGAGATATTCACGCTTAGCGCGAATATTTCCAAAAGTACCCCTTCGTAGGTAATAGGAGATAGCAATGTTAGCGACTGTTTACAGTCGCTAACATCTTGGCGCGCCCACTTTGCATGTCATTAGCGATAAATATCGCGGACATGCAAAGTGGGCCCAAGATGATCGCTATCTCCTACTAGCTGTCGCTAACTGGTGTTAGCGACAGCTAGGTAATAGGGCAATAAAATTATTGCCGCTTTGGTGGGAAAAATTCCGGCTAAAGCGGCGATAAGGCCCTTGGTAATATGCCCCACTAGTGTGAACGATTGATGGCATTAACAGAAGCACTTGTGTGCGCTGACAAAAAGAGAAAATGCATTTGGAGCAAACAAGTGGTATGCATATTGCTTCATCTTTTAGAAATAAAACTACATTTTGAAAAGCTCCAAACTTCCCATTAAAACGTCGATTCGTGCATGTTATTTGGTATTGAAAATAAAATACAATATTTCATAATAATTTATTTGTTTGAGGTATACATATTTCTGTTTATTGTATTAAGGTTAAAATCTTAGAGTTCAGTACAACTTCCAGTAAAAATTGAGTGAGGGCCACTGAAGCCAAACGATTAAAACCCACTGTTCTACATTGATATCTCGAATCACCATCAAATGTGTTTAACGTAGGTTTTCATTAGAACTGTGCTTGAGAAGTCAACTGATAAACTCCAGTTGGGTCTTCAAAATGACCAACAAATATGCATATTGTTAGAAATGGGATCTCTGGTTGGCTGAGGCTTGCGCCAAAGCCAGACAGAGACCACCACTCGGCACGAGCAGTAAGGCTTATCCCGGAGGCAATGTGTAAAGCATTTGCGCACACACACAACAGCAACAAAATCCCAGGTCCCCCCCAAAAGGAACTCCACACAAGGTTATATCAAAAATAGTCTTTGTATTCTCAAAACAAATTAGAATAATAATCACATTCTGTAAACGGTGCCAACTAGCACTGGGCAATATTTACAAGGGATTATGTACACATGACAGGGCCACGTGGGCCACTGTCAGAATTAGCACTTGGTAAAGAAATAGTAAAATAGATAACTTGGTAAAAGTAAAATAGGCCATACAAAGTACAACCAGTAAACACTGGTAATCACTGTACTTTGCAACAGTCTGTGACATGAACTACATCATGCACGGTATCCCACAAGTCTAAATACATTAACCCCCTAACGACCTAAGTGAAAATTACACTAGGGGCGTAAATCACACAGGGAAGTATAATCTCCCTAACACAAACCAAGATAGGTAAAACAACCCCATAGTCATAAACCATATTTTAGAGGTATCAAAATAAGGGCGCCAAAACATACTATACACAATACATTTTCTAGCACCCAAAAAAGCATTAGCACATAAATCACATTAGGGCCTTGCACCCTATCAGTGTAACAATCCTCCTGGCCAACTGGCCATCTAAAAAGGGGACTCAAATGCCTTATGTCCAGAGAGTCAGGGCTGCTGCCTAGGCAGCGAAAGTCAAGGTTGCGCCACTGCGTCAAAAACTAAACATTGCAGCTGCCCACTACTGGCTGGACAGCTGAGAACAATACACTGGAGACCTAAATGCTGCAGCTGACACTAAGTGCTGCACAGCTGTGGAAGGCCAAGTTAGGGCGAAGGAGTGCGTCTCACTCCTCGGTTCAAAAAGAACATGTCCCCTGAAAGAAATACCTAAACGGTGCAGCTGCCCACTACTTGCTGGGCAGCTGTGAAAGTAAAACATGCGGCATGGGCTCTCACTGGCCCGTAGAAATAAAACTGCGACCAAACGTTAGAGCCACCTAGGCTCTGAAAGACACACATGGCCCCTTAACTAGTTATGCGCCCAAAATAGAAGAACTTGCCCCAAAGCACTGAGGCATCCCATGGGGATATCACAGGCCTCTCGGGCCCCTCACTGGACTCTCTGAAACAATCACTGGCCCTTCGTTGGAGCCTTCTAGGTTCTAAAATAAATAATCACATGCCCCCTTCGATGGAGCTGCCCTTAACTGCGGCTCAACTGGGAAGCACCACTAAGGACAGGGAGGCAAAAGGAATGGGGAGGAGCACTATGGGGGCTCCCAACTCAGCCCCCACTCAAGCTTAACTCACCGGTTAATGCGGTGCTCGCTCTCTCGCTGGGGCGGCTCCGCCTGGTGTCCTGCTGCAACCACCGGGACTCGCAAGGCTCCGGTCTTCTTCCTGTGCTGTGGGACCGGCAGCACTTCTCTTGCAGCATGGGGCTTCCCTTTCACTCTTGGGAGCCCCGCGCTGCCATCGGCGGCCTCTGCCGACCTTCCCGTTTCACCCGGGCCTCCTCCTGGGAGCCCCGGGACTTCTTACTGACACTCGAGGAGGCGGGTGGGCTCATGTCTTCCTCATGACGCAGCAGAGCTTCCCCTCTTGCCGCGGCGTCACTTACGCTTCTGTCGGGTGGCCCCGCCCTCAACCAGGCGGGCTGCGGCGGCAATCTTGGCAAAGTCGCGGGGTGGGCACCCGCGCATTTGAAGACCAGCACAACAACGGGGTGCGCACCCGTAATTTAAATACAGGACAAGGATGGCGGCCATAATGCAGGGTGGTCACCTGCACTGAAAATAACCAAAATAGGCGGCCATGACGGAGGGTGGGCACCCGCTAGGAATCAACAACAGCGGGGGAATCCCTGTGATGGGATTCCCTCGAAAATGAGTGCAGCGCCGTGCTGCAGGCTAACAAGAGAGGCTCTTGGTAAAATAAGGGCAGCGCTCCGCAGGGGAATCTCAGCAAAGCACACCCAGGGTGCCTAAAGAAGCATAGAGTCCTTAAATATAAAAATGAAGCCAAAGTCTTTTTAAGGGCCTGGAAATGACAAGCAAAGCAGAAGGGTCCTAAGAAGAAGTCCTCCAGGCATCCAGCGGCAGGGCAGGGCCCAGGGAGGCATGCCTTCCCCTGAGCCCCAGCAGCAGCACGCCCCTGGCAGATTCCAGTCCAAAACAAGAACAAGAAAATTTTACATGGGGTCACAGCCCCTTTTTATACACACATTTCCTTTGTTTCCAAAAGGTGCAGGCAAGGGGAGAACCAGATGCAACTAGTTCTGGAGAACTTTGTTTTGCTCAACCCCTCTCCCTATTCACAGGACAGGCCAGGGACATCAGACGCACCACAGGGGGTGGAGCCAGCATTGTGGAGGGAAGGCCCAGCCCTATTCAGGTCCCAGGTGAAACTCCTCTCTCCCATCTACATGCAGATCTCCTCCCTCAACACCAGGCAGACCCATCCTGACTCCTGGAGCCAAGCACACCAGCCAGCCCCTGTCAATCACAAGCCAGACAGTCAATTCATATTCACTGCACACAGAAATGCCAACTTCTAAAAGTGGCACTTCTACACTAGTCACATTAAATCTCCGCACACCGTCACACATCATTTAATCTGTATAGTTCGCACATACTGAACTCGCCCCCTGCACTCACCACACATCAGGAACTAACATGGACACTCATATCCCCCATGCATTCCTATGGGAGGACAGGCCAATCTCACCACACGCACTCAGAGAGCGCACGCACTTTACACTGGGCCACAGTGCTAAAGTGCGCAGAGTCCAGAAATCACTAACATTATGTAATATTAAAAAGCAAAAAGTTCAAGGGTGAGCCTGCCAAAAGGGCCAAGTCCAACACATATGCTAATAATCCTCACTTATATCCTTTGTGTCTGAACCATCCTAGATATTATTTATATCTTGAAAACCAGATTGGATTTTAGTATCTGGTGACTAGACCAGCTCAGGCCTGGTGTTCATGTTCTCTGGAATAGGACCGGTCTGATTCTGGCAGCTTTGAGTTAAGCCTCCCTGCCAGAGATGACAGTACTACAATAATGCTGATTTGGAAAGGTACCCTCCAGGCTCCAGAATACCAAATCTTCATCTGTTTAATGTAATGAAGGCTAGGATAGAAGGATACCTCTTATTTCAGCATGCATTATTGAGTGCATGTTACTTACAGAATTAGTCCCCCACCTCCGAAAACCAAAAGGGGTGGGTTAAGTAGTAAGAACTTTGCTATCCATGTTTAAGTGCCTAGTCATTTAAGTGCCTAGTTTTCTGCTTGTTGGTAAACTATCAGGTAAAGATGGGTCTATGGAAAGAAACTGGAAATTGTTTCTGCAAGAACTAGGGAGACAACAGAGAGACACTTACTACAGTTAACAAAGATATATATATATTATATGTATATATATATATATATATATATATATATATATATATAATTCACTGAAAAAAACATAGGTTATAGACCATATATAGTTAGGAATTCGCATTTACAAAACCTTATTTTACTCACACAAAACCATTGAAATTCCATATATAGTTAGTTGCACTAACTATATATCGCGCACCCGCAATCCACTGCTGATGATGTCACATATTACATCATTCATGACATGGTCAGTGACATCACTGATGACATCACTGATGACATCTCAAATGACATCATTGATGACATCTCAAATGACATCACTGATGACATCACTGATGACATCTCATTTGACATTACTGATCACATCACTGATGATATCATTCATGTGATAATACGATGAACCTCTTCAGACTCTAATATAACCTTAGATACAATCAGTGTAAACAGACACTCACAGACTGTCACTCATCCATGGAGTTACTCACACACCTAGTCAGTCATGCAAAGAATCAATCACACCTCCATTTCCTCAACTATACAGTTATACAAACTTTACTTATTCAAACATATACTAACACATATTTACTCTCTTATACAATCCCTGATACAAGTTCACAATGATCCATACAGCCACTCACACATTCACTGGCTCTTATGCACAGTTATTTATATATGTCAACTCTCACATGTACTGTGTTTTACATATGTACTTACTTTGACATGTAGCACTGAGATATCCATTCACTCACCAATACACTCATGCACACAGTCAACCGCCCATACAGCTGTTTCCACATGCACTTTTGAAACCATACATCTAGTGAATCAACTGCTCACACATCTATGCACAGAGTCATACACCTTCCAGCCACCCACACACACACTCAGTCTCCCATACAAATACTTGGGCAACCAATCAATAACCCATATAGTTACTCATATAGCTACTTATCAACACATGCAACAGTTTACAGAACAACAGACATAATGATGCACAAATTAAGACAGTTTAGTCACTAACCCATGCACTCAGTGAGACACATTTAATCACTCACTCATACAGTCAGTCATGCACCTACTAAATCCTTCATCCAGACACTTATACATCCACTCATTCTTCAATATGTAAGACATATTTTAACTTTACAGAAACATACAGTCACTGGATGTTGTCATCAGTGATGTCATCAGTGATGTAATTTGAGATGTCATCAGTGATGTCATCAGTGATGTCACTGACCATGTCATGAATGATGTAATATGTGACATCATCAGCAGTGGATTGCGGGTGCGCGATATATAGTTAGTGCAACTAACTATATATGGAATTTCAATGGTTTTGTGTGAGTAAAATAAGGTTTTGTAAATGTGAATTCCTAACTATATATGGTCTATAACCTATGGTTTTTTCAGTGAATTTTCAAGGTTTTGTATATGCTAATTCCTAACTATATATGGTCTATAACCTATGGTTTTTTCAGTGAATTTTCAAGGTTTTGTAAATGCTAATTCCTAACTATATATGGTCTATAGCCTATGGTTTTTTCAGTGAATATATATATATATATACATACATATATCATCTGTATATCTATATAAATACAAACATAAATGCATGCATACATATACTTATATGCATACAGATGCATGTTATTTACATGAAAGTTGGAAAAACACTAATAAAAGCAAAGCTAAAAAGCCACCTCATTACAAACAGAATGGCTTTAACTTAAACGAGGGCGAGATCTATTGCATTTTCAATGCTTGTTTACTTTGGTTCCATCAAGAAGGCATTCAGATGTGTCACACATTTGCCATAAATTCTGAATGTTAGCACTCTAGTTGCACATTAGATCACTGTAGTAAAGCTACTGCTCACCAGGGACGTCTGCTGCTGGTATTCAAAGTGCATGTTTCAGTCTGCATGTCACAATTTTTTTAATGAAATAGAAGAGGATTTGAGAAGTCACTCAAAATGATCCCTAATTTTTCTTTCTGAAGCACTAATCATACTTTCTATGGCAAAATTAACCCCCTCATGTTGTTCCTTTTTAAATTGAGTGTTTTCAGACTTACCACTTCATTCCAATCAAGATGGCTTCTGGTGTGCCATACTTTTGTCATAAGTAAGACTGTTAGCGCTCTAGTTGTTCTTTAGAACACTCTGGGACATTCTGTCATTGGGCTATACTTGGGGTACATCTGGGTGATATTTGGGCTACATTTAGGCTCTTTTGTCTCTGGTGGCCATCTTGGGAGACTGTATGTCAGAATTTTTTAATGAAATTGAAGAGGGTTTGAGAAGTCACTCAAAATGTGCCCTAATTTTTCTTTCTGCAGCACTAATCATAATTCATATGGCAAAATATACCCCCTCATTTTGTTCCTTTTTAAATTAAATGTTTTAAGAGTTACCACTTTATTCCCATCACGATGGCTCCAGGTGTGCTATACCTTTGTAATAAGTAGGACTGTTAGCGCTCTAGTTGTTCTTTAGAACACTCTGGGACATTCTGTCATTGGGCTATACTTGGGCTACATCTGGGTGATATTTGGGCTACATTTGGGCTCTTTTGTCTCTGGTGGCCATTTTGGGAGACTGCATGTCAGAATGTTTTAATGAAATAGAAAAGGATTTGAGAAGTCACTCAAAATGTGCCCTAATTTTTCATTCTGCAGCACTAATCATACTTTCTATGGCAAAATATACCCCCTCATGTTGTTTCTTTTTAAATTAAATGTTTTAAGAGTTACCACTTTATTCCAATCAAGATGGCTTCAGGTGTGCCATACCTTTGTAATAAGTAGGACTGTTAGCGCTCTAGTTGTTCTTTAGAACACTCTGGGACATTCTGTCATTGGGCTATACTTGGGCTACATCTGGGTGATATTTGGGCTACATTTGGGCTCTTTTGTCTCTGGTGGCCATTTTGGGAGACTGCATGTCAGAATGTTTTAATGAAATAGAAAAGGATTTGAGAAGTCACTCAAAATGTGCCCTAATTTTTCATTCTGCAGCACTAATCATACTTTCTATGGCAAAATATACCCCCTCATGTTGTTTCTTTTTAAATTAAATGTTTTAAGAGTTACCACTTTATTCCAATCAAGATGGCTTCAGGTGTGCCATACCTTTGTAATAAGTAGGACTGTTAGCGCTCTAGTTGTTCTTTAGAATACTCTAGGAGGCTGCAGTAGAACACAAAGGAATCAACTGACAGTCTCTGTCCTTGTTGGATGTACATGTTTTACTGAGAATGTCAGACTTCATTTTCACATGACTGAGAAAGATAATGTGAATTTACTGAAAATATGCTTTCAGTTTAGCTTATAGATCCCCTTCCAAACCACTGTGGGAAAATCATGAGATATTAGTTTTCTTTCAAACAATATTCATGATATCACAGCAGAAGGTTTTTTCACATGGTAAAATCCCCTTAGAACCCACCACAATTCCTAAAACGAGTATGGTACCATCAACAAATGATTTATAATGTAACTAAAGTCCTAAAACCCTCTATTAACTACAATGCTTTTTAATGAGGTGCTATCATGTATATTGGTCCCAAGATGGCTGCCAACACTTCTTGGATGAAGTGCTGACAGCCAATCAGATCAGATGTGTGGTTAGGCTCCGCCCAGATATATATCTTTTTTTGAACCTAAATTACTCAAAATCCACTGGAGCACATATATTGAGACCTAGCAAAGGCACATCGGGCTAACAGTCCCTACAATTTTGCCAAGTTTCGTGCAAATCCATTCAGCCGTTCGAGCTAAAAGTGAGGCCAACCGCCCTATGGAAATTAATATGGGAAAAACGCGTTTTGGGACCCCCCTTTTTTCTCAGCCCCCCCCTTGATGAACCCCCCCCAAATTGTCAGGGGCTGCTCAGAAAAAAAATGTTCCATTTTCCTGAAAATTTCAGCCAATTCCGTCCACAAACGCCAAAGTTATTAGACATAGAATTTTCAAAAATCCCATAGAGAAAAAATCCTAACTATATATACCTACTGGCGACCGCCAGCAGGTAATATATATATATATATATATATATATATATATATATATATATATACATATATATATATATATATACATACATATATATAGAAACACATTGGGAGTTGCACGGATGGTGCACTCTGTAAGAATGAACTTTCATTCTTTTCAGCAAATGTATTTTACAATTATTTTTCTGCATTTTGTATTTTACGTACCACACTATAATAATGATGAAGAAAGATGCAAAATAGTACTTTTTCTATGTCCATCTTTGCGCACTGGCACTTTAAAAGGAGGTGTATTCCACGACACTGTTGTCATGTGATCAAGGCAGGGATCTGCCGAAACGCGTCGTGGCTGACATGGTTGCACTTTTAAGCTAAATAAAAGAAGAAAGCACGAAAACTGGGTCTACCTCGTCTTTGCTGGTGTGTGGCGGCTGTTCTCTTGTAGAGACGGAGGCGAGCTCTTGCAGTATATTTCGCTGGTTTGCTTTTCCCAGCGACGTGGACCCCCTCCCAACAAGCGGTGGAGCAGAAAGAGGAAAAGCAGCGGCAGCTGAGTCTCTGCGTAATCCGTGGAGTAAGGCTTCCATTCGGAAAGCACCGGAAACGGAAACCTGCCCAACCCCCTTCTGAAGTGGAAGTTTTGCCGAGGTCCGAGGAGGAGAAGGCGTCCGTGTGAAGCAGTCTGGCGCAGCTCGGAGGAGCGAGTGTAGGACGGCGGAGACGGACAACGAACCTCATCAGGTACCGGGCAACCCGATATGGATCAGAAGGTGGGAGGTATGTGCTGAACCAGTAACCCGCGCAAGCAATAGGAGAGCGGAGGGGGAGCCGATAATCGGCGAGCCTTTCTTAAAGACATCCATTACGCGGCGGGCGAAAAATTTAATTAAACAAGCAGATTGTAGGCGCAACCATGTCAGCGGCAACAGTAAAGGATCGTGAGAGCGCTGCAAAAGAGCTGTTCTCAAACGAAGCAACAAGACCAAAAAGCAAGACCTCAGGCTCGGACAAAACCGTGCCGGAGGGCACAGATTTAAAAGACAAATACAAGGCACTCGAAAAGCTGATGCGCACTGAAATGGTCAAATGGTGGGAAGCGAAGTCCCTCAGCCGATACTTAGAGGTGAACAGGATCCCCAGAGGGCTACGAATAATGATAGCACCCACATATGACACTCCAAATCCGGTACTAATGGCGGAATGGGCGCAATGCAATCTAGACTCTTCAAGGAAATTAGTTGAGTTATTAGTGAAGCATGCAGAAATTGACAGAGGGGAAATCCTTCAGAAAATAGATGCACTGCGCAGCGAGATTCAAACAATGAGTGACCCACAAACCTCCAAAGTAAAATTTGAAGAGGAAATGGAACGCAAACTGAAAAAGGAGGAAGACAAAATAAAAAACCGTAAATCGTACAAATTTAGAAGGGACAAAGAGGACTATGAAAATGGGAGGATTTTCACATTTTCAAGGAAATATGACTCCATGAGAAAAAATAAATCAGGAAAACCAAGCACTGAAAAAACGGGCCAAAACCCGCAGCCCTCCAGCTCTGCACAACCAGAGAGAGAACCTCAAACAGAGATGTCTTCGGCATCAGGCTCCAGTGTATACACTGAAAGTGGATCCGAATATGAGGATGAGGATGCCACAACACTGACAATGGGTGAGGAGCTTGAGTACATCAGTAAGACAAGAAGGGACACCTTACGCTCAGCAGGTAAACCACAACCGGCAAAAAACGGACAAGGAGCAGGCGGGAGCGGAGGGCCGCCCAGAGGAAACGCAACAAAGCGAAGGGGGCGGGGCAGGGGTGCTTGGAACAACAAACGGGGGACCAAAACGTAGAAGCACAAGAAATGAACACGGATTCGAACACGATAATAAACCTAGCAAACATTGATTTGACAATGGCTGAGAAACAACTGCTGTCACTAGGTTTATCGTATTGCCCTGAGAGCAATTTTCACTATACAAAAACCAGGGCGGATGTGTTTAAATTTATACGTAAATTAAAATTACGAAAATTTCACAAGACACAGCCTACTAATAAATCAAAAAACAAGGGTATACAAGAAGATCCACTGGCAGACAATGTAAATTTGGCAGCGGGAGATTACGAGCTGTTAACATCTGTCCAAGGAATAATAAATACCCGAATTGTTTCCCCAAATAACATGGAGTCACAGAATGTAGAAAGTTCCCAAGATTTTCCAGTTCTCAATTCGCAACAAACAAGGAGTCTGGCAAATAAGAAACCGGATACACCGTTTAAAAGAAAATCTAAGTTTGTACCAATTACAACTAAAGACACAATTGATGTTTTCAATGATACAGTAGTTGCGCAAATCAAGAAACTACACACTAAGATTCAAATGACCAAGAAAAGAAGGACAAAGGAACAGATTCAATATGACAATCTAATGGATAAATTAAAAAATGAAAATCAGGTGGTGATAAGAAATTCGGACAAGGGAGGAAATATTGTGCTGTGGCCTCTTGCACAATACCTCTCTGAAGCAAACAAACAGCTCAGCGACGTCCAGTGTTACCACCATAGCTCACCCATCAAATACAAACAGGTGCAAGATGAATTGGCTAGTAAACTACTGGCATGGAAAAGTTTGGGACTTTTGGACATGGAGGAGTTCAAGTTCCTAAAAAAAGAATATCCACGAACGCCAGTAATTTATTTCATAGCCAAAATACATAAGAACAAAGAAACACCCCCAGGAAGACCAATCATCGCGGCATGTGATGGACCCCTTGAAAATCTCTCACAGTATATAGACTTTTTTTTACAAGAACACGTGCACCAACTAAAGTCATATGTGAAAGATACAGGGGACTTCCTATCAAAAATAGCCAAGGTCAAATGGGAAACAGGGTATCTCCTAATAACCCTGGATGTTTCCTCACTTTACACTTGTATCCGTAATAAGGATGGGGTGAAAGCTATACAATATTTTTTATCCAAAAGATCTATTGAATTTACAATGCACAACAAAATG
Source organism: Lissotriton vulgaris (assembly GCF_964263255.1). NCBI lineage: Eukaryota > Metazoa > Chordata > Amphibia > Caudata > Salamandridae > Lissotriton > Lissotriton vulgaris. The sequence continues at coordinate 1,612,219,637 of NC_141689.1, read as the reverse complement.
TTAATGGATATGCTTTTGTTTTGTTTGGAACACAACTTTTTCCTCTTCAACAAGCAAATGTACCGTCAGGTTCAGGGTGTCGCCATGGGGGCCAGCTTCTCCCCCAGTTATGCCTGTTTGTTTATGGGCTGGTGGGAGGAGTTGGTCCTCAAGGAGAAATATCATGACATCTGCACAAACAATATAGTATCTTACCTACGGTACATCGATGATTTGATCATTGTGTGGAAGGGCAGTAAACAGGAGGCGCAGACCTTCATAGACAACATCAATGTCAATGACATCAACTTATGTTTTACATCTGACATAAGTAATAAGCAAGTTTCCTTCCTGGATGTCCTAGTTAAAACTGATGAAGGCAAGATAAAGACCACCTTGTACAGAAAACTGACTGCAGGGAACACCCTTTTACACGCTAGTAGTGCACATCCCAGCCATCTAATCCACAGCATCCCCTATGGGGAAATGCTGCGGTTACGCAGAATATGCAGTGATGAAGGGGAACTCAGGAGGCATCAACAGGAGAGTAAGTGTAGGTTTCTGGCAAGGGGCTACAGTGCCAAGGTAATTGATGCGGCAATGGCCAAATCAAGATTAAAATCGAGAGAGGAACTCCTACAAAACGCAGAAATGTTGACGGTAGAAAAGACTAGTAGCATAACAATGTCTGACGAGGCACCTAGACTTATTATGAGCTACAACCGCCAGCATAGGGAACTGCGAAAAATTATCCAACACAACTGGCATCTTGTAAAAGAAGATCCGGTTATTGGAGACTCTCTTCCAGAGTACCCCTCTATTACCTACAGAAAAGCAACATCGATGGGGGACGTACTAGTAAGATGTAGTCCAGAATATAAGGACAGTACAGGCTTGTCCCTAGCGCGCAAAGGGTTTTATAAGTGCTCCAGCTGTAAAGCCTGTTCCTTTGGAGTGAATAAAACTTCCTTCTTAACAGCTTTCAGCTCTAAACCACAACACATCAAGTTTCACTTGACATGTAAAAGTGAATTTGTGGTATACATACTTGAGTGCACTTGTAATTTAAAATATGTAGGCAGTACTAAGCTTCCAAGCCACAAGAGGATATTACAACACATCAGGGCGATCACCAACAACGACCCCAATTATCCCGTGGCAAGACACTTCCACGAAGTCCATGGTGGAAATCTGAAAGACCTAAGATATTACATCATAGACACAGTCCCCGCGCAGAGAAGAGGAGGGGATAGGGAAGGCATGCTTCGTAGGCTGGAGACACATTACATCCTGTCTTTAGATACTAAGCAGCCAAAAGGTCTTAACATGACGGAAGATTTGTACACATTTTTAGAATGAGTACTGGACAGTATTAGCTTATAAGAAACAGCGCATTCTTGCACATTTTTCACCAGTTCAACATATTAGGATGTATATAGTTTGATTTTCCATTGGTTTCGGGTTGTAAATATCTAATGAATTGATTTTGTATTATAAATAATGAATTTTACATGATGATAAAGGCAAATGTAAATATATATATTTTTGATACTCCGAAAGGGATTTTAACTATTTATGCAATTTTAATGAAACCATGAGTGGATTGATCAAACACCATTGTATATTAACTCGGTAATTGTGATCAATTGTGGGAAGCACTCGTATGGACATTTGTATTGAGTTGCATTTATCTATTAGGTTAGAACCCTTGGAGAGTGAAAGACGTATATATGATATTTACCTAGTATTTGTCTTGCAATAACATAAGAAACAACTAAAAAAAAATTTTTCTGAACTGCTTTTTGGAAAGGTATCGATATGTGTTTATAATAAGTTTTTGAAAAAATATTTCCGTTATGCACATGGGTTATCAGTTTTTGTTTATTGAAAAAGAGTTTTTTCTTTCTATCACATTTTTGAAAAATGTTTTAGCATAAATTCTCTTTAGTTAGATTCACGGTGATGCACTACAGTATTAAGTGAATGGACATTTGAAAAATAGTATATTTTATCTTACTGTATTATACAGGATACACTTTGTAAGAATGAACTTTCATTCTTTTCAGCAAATGTATTTTACAATTATTTTTCTGCATTTTGTATTTTACGTACCACACTATGATAATGATGAAGAAAGATGCAAAATAGTACTTTTTCTATGTCCATCTTTGCGCACTGGCACTTTAAAAGGAGGTGTATTCCACGACACTGTTGTCATGTGATCAAGGCAGGGATCTGCCAAAACGCGTCGTGGCTGACATGGTTGCACTTTTAAGCTAAATAAAAGAAGAAAGCACGAAAACTGGGTCTACCTCGTCTTTGCTGGTGTGTGGCGGCTGTTCTCTTGTAGAGACGGAGGCGAGCTCTTGCAGTATATATATATATATATATATATACATATACATCTGAAGAAACACATTGGGAGTTGCACGGATGGCGCACTCTGTCAAACGTGACCGATATGATGTCCGCTGCATTGCAAATGCCATAGGATATAAGGATATAATACTCTAGTAATACAGTGGGTGAGACATATTCCAGTTTTGCAATTGAGTGTCCCCTCCACCAAATCCTAAATAAGGCCCTAAGTCCTAACTTGTCATATTCTGGACAGGGTAGTGTGTCTGTATGGCATGGGCAACAATTTAGAACTAGAATGTGGTACTTACAGTATATAAGTGAATACAAACCATATCCGCCTTTACATGAAATGACTTACTGAGGCCTATACTAGCGACCATAGTGAAAAGAGTACTCTAAATGAAGCCCAAACCCCCTGTGAACAAAATACTTCTCCTTTGCAGCTGGCTTATAATTTGTTCCTCAGGCAGAAGGGAGAAGCAGGGTGGGATTACAGAAGGCAGCACCGCCACACTTTTAAAGTATGGGTAGTATCATTCTCAAGGAAAGAAATACCTTGCACCGCTCTAACATGCATATGCTGAAGACCTCCTACTTCCCAAAGCAGTCAACAAATAGACGTGCCATGTCAGGAAGAGGCGCTGGCCAACATTATCAGTTGTACCACTCGAGCGGTAACACTGATACTACTGATTTGGCCACGTTACACCACATGCGTTTAGAACGCATGCCATTACAATGAGGTCATTACAATGACCGGGTTGTTACATCACAAACCATTACAACGCAAGTCATTACAACGACTTGCTGTAGGAGGCGCTCTGAATGTTGGAATATTATAATTTACTATTCCAACTCCAGTCGGTGCAACAGTAGGGAAGGTGTTTGATTTAAAATCCAGCACCTTCTACCCCCTACAGCAAGGTGTTGTTATGGCTTGCGTTGTAATGGCATGCAATGTAACAAAATGGCTGATGTAATGAGCGCGTTGTAATGGAATGCGATGTGTAAACATCATTGTAAATGATGATTCCCAATACCAATAGGACTATGTCATGATGCTGGCAGTGCTCCTGTAGATGGCCAGGAGGTAGCGTTACTTGTATTAGGGTGGGGCATTGACTCATTATATCTCAGACCCTTATGTCTATGTAAATTGGATTTGAATTAATGTTCATTTGTTTACATTTATTTTCCACCCAAGATATGAGCGCTTCAATCCTGCAGAAGAGTACAAAATGAACAATAAGAGGAGAGGAGTGGCACTGATCTTCAACCACGAGCGGTTCCATTGGTTCCTAACCATGCCTGAGAGACGCGGCACCAATGCTGACAGGGACAACCTCCGACAAAGGTGAGGATGAAAAAAATAAAACACAAGAACACAATGAAATCTGTTTGTATAGAGCACTTGTCATCATTGTAATTTGACTTTACATGACTGAAAACAAAAGTTCATATAACTGAACTCAGCAGGACTAATTTGATATCACCCTCTTAAGGATGAGAGGCTGAGGAGGCCTACTAGAATGTATACATGTAAACTGGTAAGCCCTTTTCTAGCACGCCCATTACCCCACTTACATATTTTAGCATCTAAAAGAAGAGGAAGCAAAGAAACAACCTGTCACTGTCTACACAGCATTTCTTTTCTTGAACAAAAATGTAGAGGTTGATTTAGGACACAGGTCTCAGAAGTCAAGATTCAGAATAAAGTGCTGTTGGTGGGTAAAGTGTCCCACAGAAAAGAGAGGGTCAGAGCTTTAGAGGGCCAGCACCAAATGTTACTACCTATTGGGCCTTCTTAAATCAACACTATATCTCGGTGCAGCAGGTCTGGAATGTGACCCACATACATCCCAAATAGGTGGTTAAAAACCACCACAATTAACCATTACAAATTGACCCTGCACCCGAGAGGGATAAGTATTCAAATTATATAATTATCCTAATGTATAATATTTCAAAAAATGATACAATGTACTGAAAATAGAATGGCTTCCCAGAAAAAAGTATCACAGAATCATATATCTTGATTGTAGCTGGAAAGAGTCTTTTTATTGAAAATCACTTGTTCCTTTAAAAACACCCCACAATTGCTTGCCAACGCGTTTCATCCCTCTTGGGACTTCTGTAGGGCTTTTTCACAGTCTATGTCTGCTGTCGGTATTGGATGTGACTTCAAGCCTTCTTGGGAAGCCATTTTATTTTCAATACATTGTATCATTGTTTGAAATATTATACGTTAGGATAATTATATAATTTGAATACTTATCCCTCTCGGGTGCAGAGTCAATTTGTAATGGTGGGTAAAGTGTTCTGCATGGCGCAGAGCACATTGTGCTAAAGTACACATGGCTAGTTGCAGAATTGAAGTGAGGGCGCATGCGCCCAGCTCCTTGTTTATTGACATGATCACCTGACTGGTGACGTCTGTCAGGGATGGTGGTGGGCTTTTTTTTCTTCTTCTTAGTTTTGTATAGTGCGGACTTGACCCAAATGTATCAGAGCACTTTACATGAGCATCAGTTGCGTTACACACGGACACATTCATTTTTGTTGGGAACGGGGAGATTAAGTGATTTGCCAGGAATCTCAAAACGTTGAGCAGCCCTGCTAAGACTCGAACCCAGTTTCCCAGCTTCGAGGTCTACTGCTCTAGCAATAAGGCCACATCCTCTCCTCAATAGTCATAAAGTAGAGCCATCCCTCTTGGAGAAGGGATGTACTGTTACAAGTCCTTGTGGACACTATAGATGACATGGCTGAGAGTGAAGAGTGTGCAGGTTTTGTGAGTCACACACCAGTGAATCCCCAAGTGATTTAATCCTGCAGTACTCTGACATCAAAGGAACCCAAAAAGTAGGCCCTACCCTTGTGTTGAGAATGTCCAAACGCCAAGGAGGAGAAGACTAGACAAGGGATCTTATCCCAGTGGAAAGTAGTCTCCACAATGGAGTTTTCCCATCCACTTTCGTCGTCAGTCTTGTGAGCTCTGGTTTTTTCTCTCTATTATGGGGAAAAGTGTATACAGCCCCCAATATCAATACAGTGAGATGGGAATCAGTGGCATAAATACCCAGTCTCAGTATCCACTTTTGAAGTGAGCTGCTCTTGAAGAAATGTGAAACAATCTGCAATTCGCTGGTGTCATCTCCATTCCGGGATAAACACCTACAAAATTAAGATCTAACCCGCTTAGAGTGTGGCAGACCTGTTAATGTAATTTCAGCAAGGTTAATTTCTAATTCCACCTAGTCATTGTAGGAGTACGTTGGCTCCAACGAATGTTTACATTACTGGGACGGAACATGCTCATACCAGAGTCAGGGCCTGTTTTCCATGATCTCTTTGACAGGCGGAAGGGGCAGGACCCGCGCAGAAGAAATTGGCCCTTATAGCATGCAGACAGGTTGAGAAAGAGTCTTCTGTTCTGAAGCCAGACTCTAACAAGGCAACTAAATCCTGAAGATTGGGTGTTGGCCTGGTGAGACAGGCCTGGGCCTGGGAAACGCAACTCCCAGCACCAGTAGCAGCTCATGGAGGGAGTGGTGCGGGGCAGTGGGGTGAGGCGGGGGATGGGCAGGGTGGGGTAGTAAAATATGGCACGAAGCGCACGAAGATAAGTAACAAAAAAAAATACATTGCGCGCGCTGCATTGCCGATGGCGTTGCAAGGCACGCAATGTAATTTGTTTTATTTATTTATTTATTTAGTTACTTATCTTCATGCCGACGTATGCCGTATTTTACTAGCCCCACACTGCCCCTCCCCAGCCCCACCCCACCACCCTGCACCACTCCCTCCACGAACTGCTACTGTCCAGCACATAAAATTGCACCCTTTAGGGATGTAAGACTAAATGTGCTAAGTTTGCCCATCATAATTGATGGGGGATGACAAAGGGAGAGGGGCAGTTGACTAGCCCCTGGGCAGAGGTTTCAACTCCAACTGGCAGAACCTGTTCCCAAGTTGATTAAAAAAACTCCTTCCAACATGGCTGCCATTACCCAGCAGTCACTAGAAAAGGGAGGAAACCTCTCATCCTGTTCCTTTTTAGGTCCAGCCTTACGCTGTCTGGAAGATTTGTGGTATGTACTTTGTGGGGGCTTTGGAGCATTGCCCCACGACTTGCCTGCTTCGCCTTTTGCTTAGGGACTACGGGGCATATTATCAAGGGGGTTTATCTCTTTTTTGGCTTTAAAAGCCAAGAAAGCGGAGATAAAATTATCTCCCTATTACCAAGCTGTCGCTAACACCAGTTAGTGACAGCTAAAAGGAGATAGCGACCATCTTGGGCCCCGCTTTGCATGTCAGTGATATTTATCACTAATGATATGCAAAGTGGGCGTGCCAAGATGTTAGCGACTGGAAACAGTCCCTAACATCGCTATCTCCTATTATCAACTTTTGGAGATATTCGCGCTAAGCGCGAATATCTCCAAAAGCTAACACCTGCCCTGAGCAGTTCTTAGCCATGTTATCCAATGGGAGGTGGATAACATGGCTAAGAGCATTTGCTCGATAATGCATGAATATCGCTGACTTTTCAGCGATATTCATGCATTGCGGCCGTTTTTTATCGCATTTGCGATAAACCTTGCTAATAGCAAGGTTTATCTGCGATAAAAATCGCCGATGTGCGGCGATAATGTTTGTCTCTAAGCAAGTTAGAGACAAAAATTATCGCTAGTTGTTGGTAATATTCCCCTACTTTTTTTCTAGCAACTGCCTCTATTTAATTGTCTTGATAGAAAACAACCAGCAGAGGTCAGTAAGATACCAGAATCGCTTTACCTAAGACAATTTGCTTCATAGCTAAAAACCTATCATGTGAGGAAAGCGCTCCTCCGGTTTAACCACACGTGCGTGTCTGGCCTATGCAGTATCATTCAACCTTTTTTGGGGGGCCATTATGAATTAAAGTGAATAGTTTGACAAACCACCCAATTCAACATGGCGCGCACCCTCAGTACGTTTTACTGGTTACGGCACCCAGCTTTGTTTCATAATGGATGCGATTAATGAAAATGCTCCAGGGCCTTCTACTGCTCCTTTCATGTAGGAGTGGGCAGAATTTGCATAGTCGCGTTACGCAAATCTCTGCAAAACGGTAAAAAAACTCCACGAACACGCAGAAATTCCACAAACACGCGGATTTGCTTGTTCGTGATGCTTTATTACTGTTTGCAATCGCTGTTTGCGTGCTTGGGTGGAAATATCTCGCGAACATGCATTTTGAGAACGCCAACAAGCAAAAAATTTTGCAAAGCCGCGGGACGCAGAATTTTGGGCAATTTTGCGATCTCCGCGAAATGCGAAATTACCCAAATTCCACACATTATGCGAGCGGAATAGAATTTACCGCCCAGGACTACTTTCATGGCATCTATACAATTCATAATTGAGAGAGCTGTAGAGGCTGCTTTTAAGAGCAGAGAGGGGGCTACTTTTCCTAAGGTGCCTTTTATTCAGGAGATGGAGGAGGTCTGTATATAGAGGCTAAAATAGAGGAGGAGAGGAAGATTTATACCAGGAGCAGAGCTCTTTAATTTGTTTCAGCATTTAAGGGACAATATTGGTTTGCCTGTTACTGAATCAGTGGTAGGGGAAGAGGACTTTCACAGTATATGCTGTAGTGAGGTCATGGGATTAACTGCAGACATTGCTAAGTTAGCATTAGTTAGTATATGCTTGGCAGCCATTTTGTCGCTTTTGCACGTGTTACTATATGGCTTTATTCTTGTGGATAGACTGCTGGTGCATTTTCGCATAAGAACTGTCTATCTTCCACACATTTAGCTCTACACTGTGCTCCTCGTCTGCACAGCGTGTTCAAGGTCGAAATCAATGTATGCTGTTGATTCACTTTGGTCAGTGCCACGCCCATAGACTCAACATAGAACACAGCTGCACTACCGAAAGTCGGGTGCTTTTAATATGGCATTTGCATGCATGAAAAGGCACTTCGAGAGATTCATTCCAACAAAGAAGAGCTGCGCTTGTGCTGAGATGTGATTCCTTGCATCTCGACTTGGATGTATAGGGTACCCCGACAAAGCCCAGAGGTCTTCTATAATTATAATAAACTAGCTTATAGCAAGTGGTAAGGCGCTGTAGCCCTGTTTCCGCTGTCATTATAATATGGTTTTCCCTTTTGTGCTTTATGGAATTGTAACCATGCTGATTATATTGTTCTAATGCATTTTGCTGCTGGTATTGGCTCATGTACTGCATTATAGAGCATGTTAGTTAAACATTTTAAACTACACTATGTCTTAGTTTACTCACATTGTGGTCAAGTATGAGTGTTTTAACGAAAGAGTGTTCTTCTTACCGCGATTCCTGAGAGGGACGGAGTGACAAGTTCTAGGATGTCTAATCATTGGTAGCTTTGCTGTAGTATGGAGAATGAAGCTAGTAGGATTGGGGTTGGGGTGGGTTTTCTGATACAGCACTTTACACCAAGGTCCTGGTTTCCTGTGCATAGTTCTGTGTATGTGCAGAATCCCTGCAACATGCAACCTGAGCCTGAGTCCTTATCTATGCATTCTTCCATACGGCATATGTTGGAGAAAAAAAGTGGAGGGATTTAGATACGTCATAGTTTCCTCGTTTTTCTGGACAGACTTTATCCTGTGGCAAAATTTTCAGAGGACTTTCTGGTGGTTGATAATCTACAGGCGGGCCTTTTATCTCAAGGCAATGTTGTGGCCTTTTGAAGCACAAGACATAACCTCTTGGCGACTGAGGAGTAAGGAGTACTCCCTTGTTAGAGTCACAAATTACATCAGCGACTGTGCCACCTCATTGTTAGCGATGTATGCGAGACCATGTCGGCAAACTAAACTGATGTGACACCTTGTTGGGTCACAAGTTTTGAATTCTGTGGAAGAAACCGTTGTGACACCTTGTGGGTCACACACATTTTTGGATTATGTAGGATTGATGGAACATTCCTGTTGCAGGGCGGACCTTCGCAGGCCCTAGTTGGACCATAATGTGGCCAAATTTGAGAACATTCCAGTGTCCTACAGACTGGAGTTATTACGCTCCGATTGGTCCTAGGTAATGTGTTTTAATCCAGAGGAGACCCTATAAATTATCGTGGGTCAAAACGTTGACATCTTCTCCTTGGTTCAATATATCTATTATGTTTTGGATATACCTACCCCGTGAGCGGAGCCCAGAAGTCCTTAGATCGAGAAGTCTCTGGTAACTCCTCCACATAAGTCTCCAATTGTTCCCTGCAGTACAGCAACTCACGGACCCACTTCTTTACTGTCGGGATAGTTTCGCTACCCCAGCATTGTGCAACTGCGCGCTTAGCCATTAGAAGAGAAACAGCCACCAGTCTGCGATTGCACGGTTTCAAGCATTCCAACCAAACAAGTAGGCAGACATCCACCACACACCTCACAGTCTCCAGCACCACATCAGTGAGCACTCTGGTAACCTTGTGCCAGAACGCATATATGCCTGCGCAGTGCCATGCTAGTTGCAGAAAATCTGCATCATCCTGTCCACATCGAACGCAGTGAGCATTCTCCAGCAGGCCAAATTTGCATAGCTGGAGAGGCGTGTCTTGAATTCTGAATTTAATTATTTATGTATTATTCAGTTAATTAAAACCATAACAATATTACAAACACTAATTTTTAAAAAAGAGCAATTCGCATAAAAGTTACCTCTCTAAAAACATCTTAAAATGTATGTAATTATAAAATATACTTCAAGTTTTATCATTGTTCATATTTAGCTTGTAGTGCTTGTTCGTGAATACGTAAAAATGTAATCAGTTTACAGTTCATTTGGGGGTCAGTGAGGTCCAGTCTTCTTATGATAGCTGTCCTGCACGACTTTATGCCTCTATCCAGAAATGCTTGCCGTTTTATTGTGGTTCGTGCTGGTTGCAGTATCTTGCAATGACATACAAGATTAATCAGATCTTCCTTTTTATAGCCACAATGCCGGCAATTTTCATTTTCCTTATATTTCCAATGAGGGGCTTCTGCAAGAGTGGGGAACTGTCCAAACCTTAATGTTATTAATTTCCTCTTTATATAAATGGAGTAAGTGGAGTACAAATAGGCTGCTTGTTTCAGTGTTTTATAAGTGTTGATCACTATCCATGAATGACTTCTTGTTGAAAAAAGGTCTTTATCAACCAGTAGCGAGTGGAACTTTGCAGCCTTGTTTAGTGTTAATTTGAATGTTTGGTAGGACATTTGTTTATACCACAACTCACTTGTGCAGGTAGCCTTTAATGCATATTCAAAAAAAGTGTATGCTGGCGAGTGTTTATCTTGTTCCATTTCCTGCCACAGAGATTCGTTAAGACTGTTTTCCTCTACGTTTTATTTTCTTTGGTACCATACTTTAATGTATATGTAAAGTCTGCCCAGTGTTTCGTTCATGAGCCTGAACTCCAGGCACATCTGCCCTGGTGAGGCAGTTTTCGGGAGTTGAAGAACCTTTTTGTAAATGCGCGCCATTAGTTTGTTTAGGGTTTCTGAGTCCTTCCCGTGCATTGCAGAACTGGTGTATGATAGTGTTGGCAGTCCTTTGGCTGCAATTATAGTTAATAATGGTTTCAAAGACGGTCCCTCCAGTTTCTTTGCAAGTATTTTAAGGGCGAATGTTATTGCACCTGCTCGCTGTGTCATATATTTTTTCTGATCGATAAACAATAAGGTATCGTCGATATAGAATCCTAAATATTTGTAGCACAATACTTTCTCCAGTGGATTGCCTTTTAATCTAATATGTTGAGTCGAGGCTGTTCAATTTGTAATAAGCATTGATTTAGTTTTTGAAACATTTAATTCCAACTTATTTACCGACTGAAATTCGGAGAGTTAGTTTAGTAGTCTTGTCAAGCCTACCTTGGTCAAGCTTAAAAGAACGATATCATCTGCATAGACAAGGTGCGATAATTGTAGTTTTCCAAGCTTCGGTGAGTGTGAGTTAATTTCTTCTAGCTGACTTGAAAGGTCTGAGATGAATAAATTAAAAAGGTGCGGGTCCAGTAGGCACCCCTGCTTCAGACCTGTGTTGATATACACTTTTCTGGATATTCTAGCTCCATTCCCAAGCTTCATGCGAACCCAGGTATTTGTGTAAAACAGTAGTAGTAGGCCCTTCAAAATTCTATCTGGTATACCCCAGCATTTTAATTTAGACCACATGAGTTTCCGATCTACGCTGTCAAAGGCGGCTTTTAAGTCGATGTAACACAGATGAAGATCTAGTTTTCTATTTTTGCATCTTTCAGCAATCATTGAGATAGACAGACTATTTGTAATAGTTCCAATACCCTTCCTAAATCCGGTTAGATTTTTTGGTATTAGGTTACTTTCTCTAGACCAAACGGCTAGGTCTTTAAGGATTAATGAGGTCTGTAGTATAGCTTGTGCAAATATTTAAAGTGGATATTGCAGAGGTTGCAGTTCGTCGTCAGGCGGCTTGTCAGTGTGCAGCAAAACTTCCAGGCATCCAGTGTAAATGAAGCCCCAAGTTCTGCATACCATTTGTTGTAGGAAGGAGTTTCGGAAACGTCCAGCTCCCTCAGAGATGTGTTATACAGCTTAGTTATCATGCCCACACGAGCTTCACCTACCAGCACCGCCTTCAGTGCCAGCAGCGTCCTCGGTTCCGTTGGATAATCAGGATAGATATCCCGGACAGCCTGCCTCATGCATACATAAGTGAACCCTAGCATCATATTGTGTGCCCGCCCAGCTTGCATCTCTGACAGCGGGCGGAACTGGCCGTTCTTATAGAGGTGGGCCAGCCGGGCAATCCCCTCAGTTCTCAGCACACCTACTGTGGCCTGCTCCTGTGTGGAAGAAATATGCTGGTGAACTGCAAGCGGCAGAGCAGGAGCATAGAAATAGTCCAATTGTGTCCTTCGAGCAAGACCTTTCCATGCCTACGCAGTGCATTGAACAGGGCTGATTTCAGTCCGCAGACCACCCATTCTACCCGTAATGGCCGCTGCCACAAGCGGTACAGGTTGTACCAAATCCTCCTCCACAGTGATGTATGGCTGGAACCACTGCGGGAAGAACCAATAATGTGCAAACTGCACCTGGGCACATAAAGAGTGGAGCCTCATATCAGGTGCTTCAAAGCCTCCACGGTCAAAGGGCTGGACCAGCAGGCTCCAGCTGCATATAGGTTTCTTGCCCCCCCAGACAAATGACAACAAAGCTGACTGCAATGTATTGAATAAGGCGGCATTCAGTCGAATCGGAATGTTGACAAACTGGTACAGTAGTTTTGGCAGTACCGACATTTTGGGAGCCGCTATTCTATCCACCAAGAAAAGTGGTAATTTTGCCCAACGAGAAGCCTGATCAGTGATCTTAAAGATAACCCTGCATAATTCGAGGAGATCACCACCTCAGGATCTCTATGCAGCCATATGCTGAAATATCTTACCGGATCAGTAGACCCCGTCAAAGGGAAATCTAGATCTATTTCTCGGGTACCAGCCGTTAAGGGGAACACCGTCGATTTCATCCAATTGATGGTCAGACCAGAGTATTGTTCAAACTTTATATATATTCGCAGAGCAATTCCGGTAAGTAAGTAGCAGCTTCGCAGATGTACAGCAGCATGTCGTCAGCATACAGCTAGACTATGAGTGGCCGCTGATGAAACCGCCACGCCGCCGGTGCATTTCGCTACCGCAGCTGACACGCCACAGGCTTTAGCCCCAACGCAAAAAGTATTCGTGACAGAGGGCAACCCTTCCGCGTCCCTCTACTTATTGGAAATGTTTTAGACACCCAGTCATTCACACGGATCCGAAACCACCGGCATGGCATAGAGGAGATGGACCCATTTGAAAAAAGTGGTGGCAGGCCCATGTGCAGCAGCACAGCAAACATATACTCTCACTGCAGATAGTCGAATCCCTTAACGGCATCAAGCAGCACCGCTACAGCTTGAAAGTCTGACTCAAAGTAGTGCAGTGTGGCGAACACAGTACGCAGGTTATGCGTCGTCGATCTGCTGGGAACTAAGCCAGACTGGTCCGGGAGTACCAGGTTAGGAACTAGGGGCTGGAGTCTACTAGCTACCATCTTTACCAACATTTTGGCGTCAATATTAATAATGGATAGGGTCCTGTAGGAGTTGCACACATTCGCTGCCTTATCTAGCTTCAGAAGCATCACAATTAAAGCCTCTTGGAGGGAGGGAGGGAACCTGCCGGTATCATAAGCCTCCGCAAAGACGTCCAACAGTCTAGGGGCTAGATCATCAGCGTAGGTCTTATAAAATTAGCTTGGGAGACCATCAATGCCCGCTGCTTTGCAGGTCGGGAGCGACATGATAGCGAGTTTTACATCATCAACATCAAAGGGCTGCATGAGATATTCACACTGATTGGCGGATAGCCAGCCCAGCGCTATGTCATCCAAATAGCGGTTGATTTAGTCAGCTGTCACCGTAGATCGACCCCGATATAGATCAGTATAGAAATCGAGCACCACCTTGCTGATCTCTGGGGTTCTGAAGGGCTCATCTCTGTCTTTGTCTAGCAACTTGGTGATGTATTCCAGCCCTCTTGGCTCAGCTAGTTTCTGCACCAGGGAAATGCTGGGTAGCACTCCCTCCCCATAATAACGGGCCTTGCTTCGACAAGATCTATGTGCCAACTCCTGATCTACGGTCTCATTGTGTTCCGAGACCAAGTCACAAATCCATGCCAGCTTTTCTGGAGCGGAGCTCCGCTCATAGTCATGCTCCAATGCGGATATCTCAGCAGCGAGCTTATTGATTCTACTGCGTAGGTCTTTCAGGACCCCAGCCTGCGCTCCAATGCACACATCACGTAGTGTGGCCTTAATTGCCTCCCAGAGGACCCCCGTGATTTCCACCGTGCCAGCATTCTCCTTAAAATAATTGAGAATCGCCTCGCCAATTGTGCACTTAAAGACCGGATCTGTCAGTGAGGTTTGTTGAAAACACCACGCAAACGGGGCCTCTCACCCCCAGGTACCCGCAGTTGAAGCAACACTGGGGAGTGATCAGAGAGAGTTTTAGCTAAATGTTGGACATCAAGCGCCCATGTGCAGACAGCCTCTGAGACCAGCCAGTAGTCCAAGCGGGACCATGTACCATGTACCGTGGATATGGAAGTGCTTTCAAGTGCCTCAGGATAACGCATACGCCAGACATCAAAAAGGTTCCCAGCGTCTAAAAGCCCCAGTAGCGTGTCGGTCGCCTGTCTGCGTCTCACCTCCCCGTTGCCCATCCTATCCGCTTTTGTGTCATGGCAGGTATTAAAATCGCCACCCCCCATATAATTTCAGCGGAAGGAAACCTAGCTATTCGGCGCCAGACACCCGCAAAAAAAGAGTGGTCGCCCATATTCGGGCCATACGCAGTAACTATCAGTACTGCCTCACCACCAAGCTTACCATGCACGAAAGCCACATCACCCTGATCGTCGTTTCAGAACTAAAGACTGTAAAAGAAACCCCTTTCTTGATAAGGATCAGCACCCCACGAGAGTAGGAGGTGTAGGAGGAGGCAACCCTGACCCCCGCCCACCGCAGACCCACCCTGTGCTCAGCTGTCTTTGTAAGGTGTGTCTCCTGCAGAAAGGCTACCTGGACATCTAAACTGTCCCGCTGGGCCAGAACAGATCAGATTTTCTTGGGGTTGTTTAAGCCACGAACGTTCCATGTGACAAGCTTTAAGTTACCACCTGTACCCTGCAGTTAAATACCTATACGAATCAACAAGACATTTGAGTGCAACAGTGCATTTCCAGGGTTCAATGTCAAGCCATGAGAAAGTGCCGTTCCAGCTCCCCCTCCACCCCACCCCGACCCACATCAGCGATGCCAACTTGCTAAAGCCATCCCCGCCCTGAAACAAAATACCTCAAGATCGAAAACCAACAGCTTGTATCCACTAGGGAACTCCCCTGTGGGGGGAATCAGAGAGCTACTAGCCTCCTAAAAGTAGGAGGTGGCTGAGCAGAACTTATACTTATGCTAGGATATAAACACACAGTTGGAAACACAAAAGTGCAACTCTGCCCTTCAGCAGGCGGCAGCTCGCTTTGCTCCACTAGCAAGCGGCCTACTCACAGATCACTCTTGCTATACCACCCTCAGCTCGAGCATATGCGCAGTGGGTGTGGGACTCAGCCCATCACCCACAGGGGACTCATCACCCCACCTCCATCAGTACAGAAGGTAACCTAGAACCATATGATGCAGCCTTGAAACATGCCCTGTATGCAGGAAATCTGTCAGACACTAACAGAGCATATAATCTGCTCGACGTTGCGAGAGACTTCCGCACAATGCGACAACTACAGAGGCGACATTCAAGATGTGACGGCAGCAGCTCCAATGGCGCTGCGCTTCTCCGTGGATGCGAGGCGCTTGTCTTGATGCTGTGAAATACGACAGCTACAGTGGCGACATCCACGATGCTACAGCAGCAGCAGCAACAGCGACACGCTTCTTCCTCTTGAGTCACCGCTTCCAGCTCCTTGTGACACGCAGTCCCTCAGAAGGCCCAAAACAGCAGCAGGCACTTCCCAAGGAACTCTGGGGAGTTGGGGGTTGAAGTCGGTTGTCCCCGAGACTTTAGGAGGAGGCAAGCTCTGTTCCAAGCCCTTGGAGATCCTTCACAAGTTGAAAGCAAAGTACTCAAAGTTCCTTTCTCCTTCCTTTGGCAGTCAGGCAACCACTGCAGGCCAATTCCCCAAGCAGCACTTCCGCTTAGGGATAGTCTCTCCTCAGTTTCTTTAGGTTCCTCTCCTCAGTAAAGGTTTCCTCTTGTTTGTCCAAAAGTGATCTAATTTCTTGGGATCAGGGTCGCAATATTTATACCCCAAAATCCTTTGTCCTCTGAGGGCCAAGGGGCCTTTGCTCAGTCCAAACCCGTTCTGTAGCACTCTTTTAACATGACTCCTTCTTTCCTTTCACAGTGCATAGCAGAAACATCAGACGCCCCCTACAGGAGGTGGATCCAGCATTGTGGAGGGAAAGCACAGCCCTGGAGCACTTTGATGACAAGATTCCTTCTCTTCTTTCACTGTGCAGGGCAGAGACTTCAGTCGCACCCCAGGGGCTGGATCCGGCATTGTGAAAGGCAGGCACAGCCCTATCCAGGTCCCAGGTGCAACTCCTCCCACCCATCTAGATGCAGATCTCTCTATTCATCAGAGGGCTGACTCATTCTGTCTCTTTGAAACACCCCCAGCCCTGTCACTCAAAAACACCAGACAAGGAATACACAACCTAGCAGGGCAGGCTTGGATAATTAGACCAGAAAATACCTACTTTCTAAAACAGTATTTTCAAACACAGAATGTTAAAATCATCTTCACTAAAAGATGTATTTTATCATTCTGACTTCAGGCATACTAAACTCGAATTTCTACCATGTTCCCTGAGTCAGGTAGGATTATAAGATGTAATAATCTAACTGCCCATTCTGGCCTGTGGAGAACAGGTAGCCTTGCAATAGTTAAAAACGAAAATGACTGTAATTCACTATTAGGACATGCCACACACACCAGGGCTTGTCCTACCTTATACTTACAATGCACCCTGCCCTTGGCCCTACCGTAGGGGTGTCTGACATGAAAAAAAGGGGAGGTTTAGGGTCCAGTCAGCATGGCAGTACTAGACTGCACACAGGCTCTGCAATGGCAGGCCTTAGACACACTTTTACAGGCTGCTTCTGTGGGTGGCACAACCAGTGGTGCAATCCCACTAGCAGCATTTGGATTACCAGCCCTGGGCACTCCTGGTGCACTGTACTATGGTCTGACAGGTAAACCAAAACTGCCAATCATGGAATCACTAATTCATACATTCATTTATAATAGGGAGAGCATATGCACTTTAGCACTGATCAGCAGTGGTAACGTGCCCAGAGACCTAAAACCAACAAAAATAGGTCAGACAAAATACAGGAGGAAGGCAAAACGTTCAGGGATGACCCTGCAAAAAAGGGCCAAGTCCAACGCTCATCATTCCCTCGTGTTTGTTAGCCAGAACCTACCGTGTGGCAATATTTTCGGAGGAATTTCTGGCGGTGGATAACCTAATTGCTGGCCTTTCATCCAAAGGCAATGTTGTGGTGGAAAATGCTTCCCCTACTCAACAGAAGAGGGCTCCTGTAATACAGAATATGGAGAACGCAATACCAGGGGAAGAAACAAGAAAGGAAAACAAGATAGTCAACTCCACAATAACTGCTTGGGTGTAACTCCAAACTATATCTAAGGGGAAAACACCACTTATTTATTTGGTACAAATAGATTCATGAGTCAGACATTCTCAATAACTCATTTATTGTGAAAATATTAACAATTTTTTCATTCATCGTAATACAGAATGCTTAATGAAAAACATGACATCTTCCAATTCAATGAGTCAAAGGGAGATGTACAACTCAAAATGATTTAAAGCTAAACAGAAGAAAAAGAGGAAAAAAACAGAACATCCCACTCAGGGTAAAAAATCACATCCATACTGACATCTGCCATACCATAAACTCTCTATCCCATTCATCCTCTAACATATAAAAAATAGGACTTAATATCCCTCTGACTCATGATATAAAATGTTCATCAAAATGTCCCATGAATATCAATCACATTGCCCAACTCAGCATTACAATAAATATTTATATTCATGTAAATATACTTATTTATGAGACATTCATGCAATTATAAATTCAACATATTCTCTTTCAGTGTAGACCCAGGATGAACATCCAGGTGGAAATTTGCGCCGACGCGCATGTCAGTGTAGCTCAGATGTGAACCACTTTCTTCAGGGCGCTAGAAAATGCACAGGAGAGCTGGCAGGAGCCCCACCTTAACTGCTCTATCTCGATTCTCTCTCTACCTCACATCTCCCTCACTTTCTCCCCCCTGTACACCCCATCACTCTTCCTCTTACTACCTAACCTCTCATTTCCACACCTCCTTGTTCCCTCATATTACCTCTGTTCCCTTTCCTTCACTGCTCTAAATATCTCGCTCCTTTCTGTTTATCTCTATTTGTCTACCTCTACCCCTTTTTCTCTGTCAACAACTCCTCTGCTTGTCCCATACACACATACACATATCTTTGTCTTTTCCTCCACTTCACGACACTTGCTACTGTTCTCTTCAAGTCACTGTCTGTCCCGTGTATTCTGAGCAGTCTCATCTCTCTTAAGTAGGGCCCAGGTAACTGTGTAGCCAGAGAAGAGCACAGATATAAAGACGAGAAGAGGAGCAAGGTAGTGGAAGAGAAATTCGTAGATAGATATTAGATTTTAACTAATGGAATGGTGAAAATCGTCAGAGCAGTGCTGAAGCAAGAACTCCAGTAGTAAAAGGGGATATATTTATTATTACAAATATTTGGTAACAAATGCTACAGTTTCAATCCCTATGTTTATGTGTATATATATCTTACTTTGTTATTCTGCATCTAACAAGCCACTGTTAGCATGTTTTTCCTACAATGCAAGTAACAAGGTAGTTAGACTGAATTCCACATAAAATGTTGTTGCATGCAACAAATCTGGTTCTAACTGAAAAAGAAATGGCTTGTTCAAGCTTTCTTTTGGGACTTTTGGACTGGCAGATACCAGGCAGCTTGAGCTAACGTCTGTTTTTTTAATGCACCCCTTTTTAGAAACTTTCGCATGCAATTTAAAATTATTCGACATCACGAGGGCTTGATGAGCCAACAAGGGGTCATAAATTCAAAGTTTCTCCCAACAGGGGACTCGAAAATATATCTTACCCAGGACCCCACAAATCCTTTAGATGCCACTGTAATCGCATAGGGTGGCATTACCATGCTTAGCAAAGGCAGGACTAGTTTGCAGGGATTGGGAAGGCCAGAGGTCAGGAATTGATTGCGAAAGGATACAGCGCTTTCGTTTGCTTCAGTGCCCTCTATCATGGACCACTGCCATATTTGTCCGTGGTACCAGACCCCAAAATAAAAGAGTCGGAGCTAAGAGACCATACATAACCAGTGCTTTTTGCGAGGATATTTGCCTCCCTAGCAAAGGGACATTTACCCACCCTCCTCCCCCCTGACAAGAGGTTGCATTTGATGCTTGTACAGTCGGAAGGCATCCAGTTGCTCTGGTTGCAGTCTAGAATCATCTTACCTTAGAACCGACCCTAAAAAGAAACAAAATGCTACAGAACTTCATGCTTACGTTGTCAGAAAGGATACACATGGTCCAAGCCACCACGGTTTGATGGAAAGAATAATTAAGATGTTTTACTTGTATTCTCCTTCTTCTGTACAGAGAACTAGGTCTGCAGAAAGTGCCTTTCGACAGGAAATGTTTGCATACATTGCTTCGTTCCTCCTTTGACCCGCCCCTGATGACTTCTCCCGTCTGTCATTCTTGTGGCAAATGAAGTGGGGCACTTTAGCTAAAAGAAATGCTGATGAACCTAGTTGCCTCGATGGGACATAAAAGGAAAATTGCTTCTGAAAGTAGGCAGGACCATGACCATGGAAGGCATAATAGGCAATAACAAGGGATTTGAATTTGACGCGATCAGCCACGAGAAGCCAGTGGAGTGAGCGGAAATGTTCACGCACGCTACTCCTCTTGGCGATTACAAGGAGAAGCCTGGCGGCTGCATTCTGGATGACCTGGAGTCTATTCAAAGAGTATCCCGGGAGGCCCACATACAAAGCGTTGGCATAATCCAAACGGGAGAGGATCAAGGGACGGATGACCGTCTCTTTAGTAGGCCTAGGGAGAAGAGGAAGAAAGCTCCTTACTATTTTTAAGGAGGCCAAAGCAACTGCCTGAAAGTTTCTTTACCCGGGCGGAAAAAGAAAGGCTATCCTCAAACCACACTCCCAGGTTCTTCGCGGATTTTCCATTGGAAGTTGGTAAGCAGAACCCAGGAGGCCAGATCGTATCTCTGAAGCCAGAGGGAATTTACGATAGAGGAGTATCTCTGACTTGTCTTCGTTACATTTGAATTTAGTGGCAGCAAGCCGCTCAAGAACCGAAGACAAGCAGCGCTGAACAATGAAAACAGAATTCTCATCCTTTTTCCAGGTGAACAGAAGGTGGGTGTCATCTGCGTAGGCAATCACCTTAACACCCAATTCCTCTGCCAAGTAGAGCAGAGGAGTGACATAGATGTTAAAAAGAAGGGGGCTAAGTGAAGACCCCTGCCGTACCCCTGTGGTGACGGGCTGTGGTGCTGATGCGACCGGCTGCAGCCAGACCTGTTGACCCGCTCTTCCAAGAAGGACCTCTGCCAGTCCCAGGCAGAGCCTTGGACACCAATCTCAGTAAGCCGGGCAAGCATCAGTGAGTGTGGGACCATGTCGAATGCTGCCGATAGGTCGAGCCTTACTAAGGCTGCTCTCCCACCGGCATCCAGACACTGGCGAATGGCCTCTGAAATCTCCACCAGTGCTGTATCTGTGCTATAAGAGGAGCAAAACCTGACTGTGTTGGATGCAGGACATCTGACCCTTCCACAAACTCCGTAAGTTGTCTGGTCACCACCTTTTCACAGACTTCAGCTAGGCTGGGCAGGAGGGAGATGGGGCGGTAATTCCCTGGGATCAAAGGGTCAAATTGGCTTTTTCAGAAGGGGGGAGGACTTTTGCCTGCTTCCAGGCCTCTGGTACACAGGCCTCAAGAAGGGAGGCTTTCATGATGGTATAATAATCTCCGCGGTTAGCAATCTAGCCGTGCAGGGGTCAGCGGGCGAGCCCAATTTCCAGCCCTTCAAGATTTTAAGAGAGTTAGGCAGATCCCCTGAAGAGAAAGCACACAGAAAGTGCTTGGGAGTAACAGGCATAGGGACACCCAGCAAAGGGTCAGAACGAGGTCCAGGACGGGCTTGAAAGCCGCCTGAATCGTGCAGATTTTATCCATGAAGAAATTGGACTAAGTATTGCACCAGCCTTCGGTGGCCTGGAGTGAGCTCAATTGTGCTGACTGGGACGTAAAACTCTGGACTATAGCAAAGATCTCCTTGGATTTGTTATGTGCCTGTTCAATTGGCCACCTCCAAGGAGAAGTAAGTGAGGCAGTAGCCTGACCAGGAGACTGGTAGAGGGTCTTCAACTGTGATTGAGACGTTGGAGCAAATTGGTTCAAGAATATGCCCCCCTTGATGTTTAGGAAGATTGACTCATTGAGAAAGTTGGGCAAGCTGAAGAATGTCGCAGAAAGCAAGGGAGTCATTAGAGTCAGACTGGTCAAGATGATTATTCAGATCCCCCAGAACCATATACTGGAAGAATCGAAGCACCCGCAAAGTCACTGCATCGCCCCATGATAGTAGAAAGGACCTGGCAGGGCCAGGGGGTCTATACATCAGAAAGCCTTTCAACATAAAATTGGCAGAAAACCTGATACTAAAGTCCAAAGCTTTGCAATCAACCCATGCATTAGTGTCTCCCCTAAGGAGGTCCCATTTGTCCCTGTACATAATAGCCACTCCTCTCCTCAAGGTGGTCTGCTCTGGCGATCTTATAACCCTCAGGGGTGACCAGTGTGACAATCGGGTCTGATGTATAATCCAGCCGAGTTTCTGTAATAAACAGTAAGACCACAGGTTTATCAGAGAGGAGCTCGAAAACATCTAAGTGGTGTTTCTGTAAAGACCGTGCATTAATCAGAGCCGCCTGGATGAGAAAGCAGGAATTTGACCAGAAATGGGGGAGTCTGAGCACAACCTGAAGCCACACACAGTGCAGATATTGTCCTGACCAAACAGCAAGTCTAACCAGCAATGAGTTACATGCTGGTGAGCGAAGTGACCAAAGTACCTTACTTGTATAACACACCCTATCCGATGTGACAGTTGGCCAACGAGCAGAGAAACTGTCCCTGGCCACTTCCGGGACGCTGATGGGCGCAGTTCAAGATAGATGTTTGAGCCTGTCCTTGCTGTGCACATGGTCAAAATGATTTACAATCTCCTCAAAAGATTTTGTGTCAATATGTTATAGAAAGTTAGACACAGACAAGACTTTAGTATAAACTGCTGTTTCTAAAACTGCCCCAAAACAACATTCTGTGCACGCTTACTTGCATTTGATTTTATTCTTGCAGTGGAAATTATCACCAAAACTAAAATTGTCCTTGCCAACACCAACCAGCTCCCTACCTCCTGTTTCTTTTGGGAATTATCAGTACACGATAGTTCCATTTTCACAGAAAAAGTTATATAATTACTTCCCTGGCGTTCATGAAATTCACAATTTTTTTCCAGGAGAAAATCTGCAAAGTTGTGAAAGTGCCATGTGCCTTGTAGTACTTATGGCATACTTTACGGAATTTATAGTATGACCATGCAGTATCATTTTTGCAGTGTAAATGCAGCTCCGTATTCTAGTACTGACATTGCACTTCAGAGCTGGTTTCTGTTTTGTCTCCACGGGGAAAAGTAAAATTCCTCCTTGCGTGAAATGTATTCAGCTCATAACTGTACTGTACCATAATATGTGAGATGATTGTTTTAAAGACTGATGAATTCGTCTGTTTTTAATTCTTCTGTGGGGTATGTCTTATTGTGTTTATCATGTATGTTTCTCATTGATGAGTTATATATAAAGAAAGATTTTTTTTAATGGAATATATATTAAAATATAAACGCTTTGTCACTCCTTGTCACTGTCTTTTTCTGGGAGGTGTTACCTCTTCCACCACCGGCATTGTTGTACTAAAAGGTGTTGAACCGTACATTATGGAAGGGAGTGGACCTGTTTTGTATGTGGCATGCCCATTGTACATGAGGCTGCTAAGGGAGGAGGAATCCTGTGGTGTTGTCTCCTAGCTGAGTTTAACCAACAGCGGAGCACTCTGCTAGACACCATTGCCAGGGCCGGCCTTAGGCATGTGCAAGCTGTGCACCTGCACAGGGCCACCAAACCCCAGGGGCCACCACACCAATATATATCCTTAATATATTTATCCTCTGAGGATGAATACATATTTGTGTGGCAGCCCCTGGTAGGGATTTGGCGGCCTCCGGCTCAGTTCCACTTCTAAACACCCTGACCCCCCCCCCCCCCTCTTTACTGGCCTCCGCGCTCTGCCCCAGCCGGACCCCCTCTTCCCGGGCCCCCTACCTACGCTCCCTGCCCAGGGCCACCATGACCCTAGAGCCGCCCCTGCCATTGCCTTTAGGTACTGACTAGCAGCATATCGTATGATGGTACCCATAAATTCACCCTGATGGTATTCTGCTGCTTTTAGTATAGTGAGCACCCTAACATATTAAGCAAGTGTGATCTTGGATCTTACACTACTGTACGCTAATTTGCATTAATTAAAAAACCATTCGGTTACTGCTTAAAACTTTTCACAATCCTCTTGCCTGCTGTATGATGTTTGCTAGGGACACACAAGAAATGTCTAGTTTTAAATAATTGTAAATTAACATACCTGTATTTTTCCTCCACAGACTTTCGGAGCAGGGCTTCGAAGTGTCATGCTATGACGACCTCAAAACTGTAGATATTCATCAGACAATTGTAGATGGTATGTCCTTTTTCTAATGCATCATACACCTGTGCTCTGCACACTCTCGCTCTGCTATCTTTGTTTTTAAAGCTATCTCCCTTCATAATCCAACACGACAAACCTAGTTTTACTAAAGTTACCTGTCACAGTCCCTCCTAAAAATGCCTGTGGTATGTACATTTAGGGCCTCATTTATGAGGCCGCGCATCACTTTTACGCTGCCGGTGCGTCATTTTTTGTGAAGCACCAGTAGCGTAAAAAATGTGCCCTGTTGCACCATATTTACAAAGTGACGCATCTAGGTAGATGTGTCACTTTGTAAACCCCTGCGCTACATTATATCTGCGCCAGGTATATTGTATGCAGGGGGGGCGTTCTGAATGCAAGAAAGGGTCATAGAAGTGACACAGTGAAATCCATAAGATTTAACTGCGCCACTTCTAGGACGCAAATGCGTAAATTTCTTACGCCTGCCTCAGAGCAGGAGTAAGACTGACGCAGGCCCTTTCACATGGGGCTTGCCCCATGTGAAAGAACGCATTACTGGAGTTGCGTCACTTTTGTGACACACTCCAACAATGCGTCACTTTTGCGCCATACAGATATGCCAGAAATACTGACGTATCTGTAACTTCTTGCACAATGATGCGTCATACTGTAAATATGACGCATCATTGGTGTCGCACGGAGGGCGCAATGAAAAGTGAGGCATTGCTGTTTTCACGCAGCGGTGCGTCACTTTTCATAAATGAGGCCCACAGATTCTAAAGATTGCATTATATACATCTCTTGAAAACCACACATTTAGTATATGGCGTGCAGCTGGGATTCTGAGCATTGACCGAAACAATGAAACACACCCTCTTTCTCAACTAAAACCTAAGAAACACCTTCTGAATTATTTGGAGACCTTGTGTTGGGACCCTGAATCAGAAATAGTTTATGTACATTTAAAGGGTTAACATTTTCTCATCTACATGTTACTTTCACCTTTATGATCAAGGTGTGTGCCATCCGTGGTTCTGGTATGTCATAACTTCTATGAAAAATGACAGAGCTCCTACAACAAGCACATTTGAAACTCCAAAGCAGCATTCTTTCAAAATCATCTGGAACCAATTATTAATTGTCCTAAAAAACTTTTCGAAATTGTCAAAAATGAAACAAACAAGGAAGGCAATTCCCCCTCTTCTGACATCAATACCATACATAACTGGGAAACTTTTGCCTTCTCCTTTGCCGAGAAAACCATGCTATTCAACACTTCGATCCATAACGCTTTGAAACTCTTACCGTGTTCAACCCCCCTTCACTCCATCATGTTCCAGAAGAAGGCCCGATAACCTCTGCCCACCAACCTAAAAACAATACCGCCTGGTCAAGCTTCAGAACCATCAGTGAAAGTGACATCTCAAAGCTTCTAACATTTCCGAAATTCTCCAACCACTTCAACGATCCCCTTCCCTCCAAACTCCTCAATGAGTCCAGACACCTCCTGCTCCCTTATGGCCTAAGATTATCAATGCTACACTGACACATAGCTCCATATCTGATTGCCAAAAAAGCAGACAGCTTACTCCTATCCTAAAAAAAAACAGCGCTGACCAGTCTATCCCCAAAAATAGAGCCCTATCTCCAACATTCCAACTTGGCTAAACACCTAGAAAAATGTGTGCACATACAGCTTCGCAATCACATGGAGCAATTCCATCTCCTGAACCAATGCCAATCCAGTTTCAGACCGGGTCATAGCACCGAAACGGCCCTGGTCCACAATGTTGCCGATGCGCTACGCTCAATTGAGCAGAATGAATCTTGCTTACTAATCCTACTTGACCTATCTGCTGCGTTCCCCACTGTGAATCATGAAACCCTTTTGAACCTATTAGAACACGGGATGGGTCTCTCCGGTATCATTTTAAAATGGTTCTCCTCCTTACGTCACAATAGATCTCAATGCATCCTAATCCATCCGGCATTTTCCAATCAGTCGCCAGTTTCACTAGGCTTCCCCCAAGGTTCCACTCTCTCCCCAACACTGTTCAACCTATACATGGTGCCCTTGGCCGAAATCCTCAAACTCTCTCAGATCTCCTATCACATGCATTCAGATGATACTCAACTCTACATGAAAATTACCTCTATCGAGGACATCAGCACCCTTAATAACACCTTGACAAAAACGCAACATTGGCTGACTCGTAACCACCTCAAACTCAATGCCCTGAATACAGAATTCCTATTGATTTCACCACCCAGTTTCGCCCCTAATATCAAAGACTGGCTTCCACATCTTTTTGCCTTGGACTGTGCCCCCACCCCCACATCATTGTCCAAACTAAGGGCCATATGTAGGCAATCTAGATTTACCGATTCTAAAATACCTAATTTTACAGATTCGATATTTCAGAATCGGTAAATGGTATGTAGCAAAAAATTCATTACATTTTACCGAATCGGTAAGATTCGGTATTTAAGAATCGGTATTTACCGATTCAGTAATTCCCATTCATTCCCATAGGAATGAATGGGAAGCCATTCACTATTACCGATTCAGTAAATACCGAATCGGAAATAGGGGGCACATATTCAAGGGTGGCAGGGTGTCACATTGACACCCTGTTGAACCCTGAATCATGCATGTGTGAACATGTGGCACACATACATGCCCTAAGGGCATGTATGTCTGCCACATGGCATTTTTGAAGAAGCACAAATTTGCTTTTTCCAAGGTTTTCGATATTTACCACCAACTTGTAGTTGGCGGTAAATAACAAATCCTTAACTCAGAAATGCACTCACTTGAGTGCTCCCTACATTACGAATTTGGTAATTTACCAATTCGCTATTTTAAAGAATTCGGTAATTTTCTGATTCCTTAAATTACCAAATCGGTAAATTACCGAATCCTTCAATCCTGCCACCTACATCTCAAATGCCAAATACCGGTCGGTAACGGCCGAAATTCGGTAATTTCGGCCGTTACCGAACGGTAATGGGCTACCTACATATGACCCTTGATCCCTCAGAATAATCTTGGATAATACTCTCTCCATTCAAAAGCACATCAGTGCCGCCACCTGAGGAGCTGACCTTCAACTACATGCATTAAGGGAACTAAAACATGTCCTTCCCACTGCAGATTTCGAAACGTTTTTGAGTTTGAATGCCACCCAACGTGTGTCATTGAAAGTGACACCTGACAAGCTCACCGACGCTCGCCCATTCTTGCTTTATCTCACCCATCATTCCACATTTCTACTGAAATGCCTACACCTTTCCTGTGGGCTCCTCTGTTCTAGCTAAAGCTCCCTTAGACCCGAATAAATAATTTCCATCCGCTCTGAGACTACTCGCATTCTATCTGCAAAATTAGACCATGGTTGTGCCACGCTCTTAGGCCTCCCAAAACACAAACGCACTCCGCTGAAGGCTACCTTGAAGATGGCAGCACGGCTCATCAGTGGTCACAAAAAAGAGATCATATCTCCCATGACCTCCATTCTCTGAAATGGTTACCCTTAGAGGCCAGGATCCGTCTCAAAATTACCTGTAAGACCCATAAAGCTTTGCATCACAGAAACTGACCCTATCTGGCAGAAACCGAACTTCCAGGTAAGCACAAGGGGCCCGATGTAGTTTGCAAATACCGGTCGGAAACGGCCAAAATCGGCCGTTTCCGACCGGTATTTGGCACTTTGAGATGTAGGGGGCCAGTATTTACCTATTCGGTATATTAACGAATCGGTAAATTTACAGAATCTGTAAAATACGAATCGGTATTTTTACCGATTCGGTATCTCCCAGATGTAGGTGGGACTCTTCTGAGTCCCACAGGCCTTTCAGATTCGGTATTTTAACACCCAATCCAATTGGGTGTTAAAATACCGAATCCAGGTGTGCATGCACATGTGTGCATGCACACCTATGCCATGTGACAGACAGACATGCCCTTAGAGCATGTCTGTGTGCCACATGGCACACAAGCAAGTATTGGGGGTGCTAGAGGGTGTCAAAGTGACACCCCCTGCACCCTTGCAGAAATCGGCAATTACCGAATCGGTAAATACCGATTCGGTAATGCCCATAGGAATCCATGGGCATTACCGATTCGGTATTTACCGAATCGGTAAATACCGATTCCTTCCGATTCGGTAATATTTAAAATAAAATTACCTACATCTGCCCTTCTCTTTTTTACCACTTCTTAAATACCGATTCGGTATGAATCGGTATTTATGAAGTGGTAAAAAAGATTTACCTACATCGGGCCCAAGATCCTTACTACTTAAGCCACAAAAATTCAACAAAAAATCTGATGCCCGACCTTCCACACACCGCCCAACACCTATCAGACTCAGCTTTTCGAATGACTATGTGTGCCTGTTTCTGTTCTTCTTAATAGTTTGACTTTATTTTTTGCTTATGTAACCTTAGCTGCATGACCTAATCCACTTATATATACATAGCAAATCGTTTGTTGTTTTAATTCATTTTGTTATTATTGTAAAGCGATCTGTCACCCGAAAGGGTCTTGTTCGCGCTACATAAAATGCTTTTAAATATAAAAAATCAAAATGGTGAGCTCTTTAGTACAATAATCCATTTTATATCTGCATACGTTTGGGGTGGGTTATGTTATCATATTTGATCTGGATAGTTTGGTGCACAGCTAAACACATAGCTGTATGTTTTTATTCCTTAGCCTCAAATGCTGATTATTCTGATGCTGACTGCTTTCTGTGTGTTTTCCTGAGCCACGGTGAGAAGGACCACATCTTTTCCTATGATTCAAAAATCGAAATTCAGGCTCTGATCAGCATGTTCAAGGGAGACAAATGTCCGAGCCTGGTGGGAAAACCCAAAATATTTATAATCCAGGTAAGGAAGTCAAATTTTCTTTAACATAAGTATAGCAGCTGATTAGAAGAATGCATTTGTAAATAGACATACTGCACTGAACTGGGTAAAACTGCTGAAGACCTATTGCTTTTGTTAAATTAAAACATTATTAGACAAGAATAAAAAGGCAGGAGACCACAGGAGTAGAAGAGGTGCACAGCTTTATAACCAAGTACTTAATCTTTAAATTAAATTAGGACCTTAGTCAAGCGATTGCCTCACATTTTGCCCAAACCCTGCAAAGTTTCGGTTGAGTAGAGCTATAGCGGTACATTATTTCTCTTGTGACGAGTGTGCCACACTTAATTGGCCTTGACAGTAACCCAACCTGTTTGATCCTAGATATTATTCAGAAGCCGTAAATAGGGATTGGCAAGAGGCAGATAATTTTTTAGTTTAAATCAATGCCACCCAACGTGTGACATTGAAAGTGATTCTGACATCAGCACCGAGGCTCGCCAATTTTTGCCTGATCTCTCCCATCCTTCATCATCTTTATAGACATACTAACATTTTTCCTGGGACTCATCCGTTCTTGCTAAAGCTCGCTTAACCCTGATGAAATACTTTCCATCCTCTCTAGGGCTTTGCGATTGTTGCCCTGGTGCTGACATGAGGTGGGGGGGGCGTAATTTTTGCAAGTAAATTCTCATTTTAATCCGTTGAGTGCTAATGACGAGCTCAGCTCGTCATGAGGCACGGTTGAGCTGCACTCATGACGAGCTGAGCTCGTCACGGCCGTTGGAACGTTCGCACGCAGGGATAATTTCCCCACTGTGCTGAACGTTCGAATAACTGGTGTGGCCGTGACGATCTCAGCTCGTCATGAGTGCAGCTCCGCTGTGCCTCATGACGAGCTGAGCTCGTCACCAGCATGGCAGCGGCGCGTGCGGCCCCCCTCCCCCTGAACAGGAGGTGAAACCCCCCGCAGGGAAGGGGTTAAATGCACTTGCTGCCGCGTTCCCGGCCTCCAGCAGTTTTCAGTCATCTATTAACCCGCTCCGTGCTACCGTCGTCTTTCCCAGTGCTGCGAACGGCCAACGGCTGTCGCAGCCCCGGCCACTTATTAGAACACCCGCACCGCAGCGGAATTGCTGCCACGGTTAAGGCGTTAAAATGTCAAGATAACTCAGGTGATTAGTTGTCTTCCTGGAAAAAGACCGGAGCTTTGTCTAGTGGCTGTTTTGACTCATCCAAAGGTAGTGCAGAGGGTTAAAATGCCTGCTGCTAAGAACGTGTACCACACAGATAAGAAAGTGCATGTAATGTAAATAGGTCAGGGGGTTACTGCTTCTGCAGGAGAGATCCTTTTGTTACTTGTGGTTTGTAAGTCAATGTCCTAATATAGAACCTTGAGCTATTAACTGTCATCAAAGAGCTGCATGCAAACTGCAAGGTATATGTTAGAGCTATGTTTTTTTGCCCAGTCTTTCATTATCCTAATCTTGCCAAAAGGGTTCATTTGGGTAGAAAACAATTCTTATTATTAAAGAGAACCCCTAACAATGCTGTTACATTTTAAATGTTGAATTTGTGCTTCTCCAGAATAAGAACTCTTAAACTATATTGCCTACCAGTATCAATGACATTTTACTCCTACAATACACCTTGTATTCCTGTCTGATGTAACATTTTCTATACACTGATTTACACACGCATGATTGATTGTCTCTGTGCAATGTGTGTGTGATGCAACGTGCTCTGACACCAAACACTGGTATGAGTGGTGCTATAAAACTAAATGAATCCAAGAGACAGTGGTTCTGGAGACTTGAGAGGCAGTATTAAAGGGTGGTGGTAACAAAATCCGTGGCAGAGGTGGTCATTTGAGGGGGCGCCAACAAACATTGTCGAACAGGGCCCCTCCAGTGAAAAAGCTGGCCCTGTCTGAGACTACTCACATTCTATCAGACTACTCACATCCTAGCTGAGACTATACACATTTGCAATGTAACTCGCCCACCTCACTGAGACTCCATCATTTTTACTACAAATCCCCATCCTCCCTGCAAGCTCCACAATTCATGCTTAGACTCTCTTCATTTTGGCACCCACAGATTTGGTGTGACTTGCCAAACCACATGCAGAATCACTTTTGTTCTCTTCATTGACACTTTCATCCTCAATCTAACTTCTCCATTCTTACTAAGACTCCCATCGTACCGAAAAGATTGCGTCCATTCTCACTGACACAACCCACAACCCTTCGGAGCTGCCTCTCATCCTCGCTGAGACACCATACTTCCTCACTGAGACTACTTTCACCCTCGTGGAGGGTATGCATATTCTCAGGGAGACTTCCCAAATCATCGCTAAGTCTCCCACATCCTTGTTGAGACTTCGAAACATCCTTGTTGAGGCTACTCACAGCCTTGCTGTAACTCTTCCCCACCACCCCTTGTACTTCATCAGTCATACTGGTAGTCCTCCATCCTCCCTTGGTCTCACCTATGCTTTCTAAGACTCCCACTTGCCTCATGAGAAATCCTCCATAATTGTGTGCCTCGCCCATCCAGTGTGACATGCTTATGATCCCACATTCAGTGACACTTCTTGAGCCTTCATGGAACTCCCCTATATTTGCATTATGCCGATATTGGCATCCCCCATAGCAGTAAATAGTTGTGCTGCATAAAATAATACAGTCCACACAAGTTTTTGTTGGAAAAAGTTTACTGCAGGATTATTACATACAAGGAGTTTGCCAACTTGGTGTGTTAACTTACGGGCGATCCAAGGGCAGGCAGCGGTGGCTCACCTAAGCTGCCCTGCCCACCTGATGAGCCAACTGCACCGTGGCCACTCCAATTGGTTCTACAATTTTGTGGGGGTTATACCCCTAACATATCATGGACCACCAGTCCATACCTTTTACTCATGCCTTTTAGGCGCGGAGCGTAACCATGCAAGCCCCCAGTTGCTCAGGCTTACATCCGCCCGAGGGACTAGCGGGGAGCCGTCGTTCACTACCAGAGTCCTGCCATAAAGACTCCTGGGATTTTGGCATAATGCACCCTTATTGTGCTCCTGAAAGGTTACCCTGCATATCAATTAGCCTCAGTATCGCCCTACGAGTCCACCACAGACCTGGATGTGGCCGCTGTCCTATCCAGGGCCCCCATCATGGCAGGCTTCATAACCTCTTGCAACGTGTGATTACCAGTTCTTCTAGCTGGATACTTCCCATCTCCCTCTGAAGGTTTCCAGTCCTTCTAGCTGGACACCTCTGAATGTGTACCCCGTCCCTATCAGGGAAATCTAGTGGTGTATCCACTCAAGAGACCACTCCTTATTTACCAAGCTCTTTGTATTTTATTATACTTTGTATTAAAGTTGCATCAAGCCCTCCTGCCTGATGAGCTTGTACATGGCTTATTTACCCCATCGAAGGCAAGTCTGCCGCCTCCACTTAAATTGTGGACTACTGTTCTGTTTTAACCATCGTTTTATTTACTCATCCATAGGCTTGTTCAATGGCCTGCCCGGAATTGAAAGAACTGCTCTCTACTTTAACCACAGTTCAGAGGGAAATCCCTATGGTGCAATGTGCAAATAAGGGCCTACTTGATGGGTGCTGCCGGTTCGTGCATTACCCATCACTGCTCAGTCACTGATATCAGAATACGCTGGAAAACATATTGGAGTTTGCCTCCCAGGCCAACGGTGTAATTGTTAACAAGTCATTGTTTGTGGCCCACACATACCCTTATCTCTGCCAATTGGCCTCCTCCTGTATAGGAGTACCACGCCGGGCAGGATTCTTATCCAAACGGGAAAGAAAGACCACTGCTATTCGTAACCATGGTTATGTCTGATTTAATCCATTGTGCACTGCGTGCAATATGTGCCTTACATCCTTACATTTAGGGTTGACTAAGCCCTTGTTTACCCCGTACTTGATTTTTCCCAAAATGGGGGTTCCAACTGATAACCGTGTACTGCACCAGCAGTGGAAATGTACCTGCTCCTTCCAAATTTGAATGCACGCTGTGTTCTAGTAACTGTCAGCATGAGTGCACTGAACCCTTCTTTCTCCACCTCATTGGAGTCCCAGCACACGCTTTTTTGGAATAGCAAACTTACGCAACCCCTTTCTAAATACCCACTATTTGTGGGTTCCTGGCAATGTACCCTTCAGACAGCGTATTGCCTGTCTCCCCATATCCTGCTTCATTACATGACCATATAACATGCCAGCCCCTCACCTTCCGACTGCGATATTTAGCTGCTGTGATGCCATGCTGATGTCCCCTCATAGCGCAAGTCGTGCACTTCCCCAACTTCTGCTAATGTGTACCATGGACCATGGAGCAGACAAGTGGGTGGGACAGCTACCTGCCTTTTCTTGAATAATTGGACATGCCAAATGTTCTAATACATTGTAGCCTTTTGTGCTTTAACACCTTGTTTCCCCAAATTTTTGGGATAGCAGCACACTTGTTAAATGGCAGCTTCCGCAATCAGCCTAGCTACTATGGCTATCTGGGCGGGCCAGTTTTTGCTTAACCGAAGCAACCTGTAACATGCCCTTAGTTCCAGAGTGCACATACTTTGCTGAACTTGACCAGACATATGCACAGACCTTTTTGTTTGCTAAACCATGGTGAACACATTCATAGTGTCAAATCTGGTTTGAGGGACTATATGTATTGTGCACACTATTGCAGTCACTACACCCTTTTTGGAGTGACAACTTACGCAGCCCACCAGGCTTGCTTAACTGCAGTCTAATCCCAGATGCACACTACCTGCTAACCAGCTGTGACCCTTGGTGCTTAAACCAGCAATAGACCTAGTTCACATAGTTATCCCTGGAATTGATTGCCCTCCACAGAATCAAAGCCTGTTTGGTTTACCTTCTAGTCACCTTATAATTCATGTTGTAACATTTTTACCCCTCCTAGTCAGAGATTCTTGCTTATTTTTTTTTTTTAAGTTTGAAGTTTTTTCTTGCTTATTTTTAATCCAATGATAATATCGGAATTTAAGATTCCCAGTTTCATGTTTTGCCACAGCCCACATTTTGTGGGCCTGCTTGGACCCCTCTTCCTCACTGCAAGTATACATCGTTACTTAATACAGCTTCCCAATGCACTTGCCTGTCACTCAAAGACACCTGGCAACAACATGACGCACTGCAGCTTAGTGAAGAGGGTTTTTGAGCCAAACGTACCCCAGTCCGTGTTTTCAGCATTTATCCTTCATAGAGGCTCTAGTTTGTGTGAAGTGTGTGTCAATGTTCTGGCAAGGCATACCCAATAGCCTGTTCCACGTTGGTGACCATCCTACTATGATATGTAAAGGCTCAACTATACAATGAGCTTAGAAATATGTGACATTGAGAAAGGGTATACTTTCCATGTATCCATCCTTTCTTACAGGAATTTTGCCTGTTCAGTTTAATCTGTGGTGTTTGCCCCCAGGCTTTCCGGGCTGCTTTCGGCTAGCAATGTGAGCAGTTGCTAATATTAATGAGGGAATCTCCTGGGTGCAACTTGACATTTTTACACCGCCCACCTTAATATGCTACGTTGTAAGCGATTAGGTACCTAACTTATATCTCATCCCCTTGAAAAGATACAACAAACTGCTTTGTTCATGAGAACCTTCGTAAGCACAAAATTTACCAAGGACCTACCTCGAAATGTTTCAGCGGTGGGGCGAGGGAGGAACACAAGAGACAGGCAGTGTGCCAAATGAGAATGGCTCTACACAGCCATGAGACCAGAGATACACATCCTTAACCCACAGATACACCTCTGAGGTATGCTAACCTCCCTCAAAATCTGCTTCCCCATGCTCCTGAACTGGGAACATATTGCATGGAGCTACAACCCCTCAGTCTCTGAAACTCTCAATAATATCAGCTGGATGAAGATGCGACTAAATGCATTACCTTTATTTGTCCAGGCCTATTGAAAGTAGATCTTATTTCACAATTCAGAGTCTGGGTGATCTTGAGGTGCGTGGGGGGACTAATACCTGCCTTCTAAGAAACAGACGTATTGTTTTAACCAATTATATGGGACACATGCTGCAGGAAATGGCCCTTTTTGCATTCTAGGCCAAGGTGATACACCCTGTTATGGAGCCCTCCAAAGGGACAGCCAGCTGTAGCTCAACAGACAGGTGCAATTGTATCCCAAGCCTGCTGCATGGAATTTGGGTGAAAGTGCTGAGTCAGGTGATCAATGAAAGGTGCCCTTGCCCACACTTATGGTACTTGTCTGCATGATTCAATTTGTCCCATAATCCCCTTAAGGATTTGTCCATGTGCAGCTAAATCCTGTGCTGTTTATCTGATCTTCCTCAAAGGACATTAACTGCTACAATATGAGTGGTGCAGTGACAATATGTCGGAGTCCAACTGTTGAAGTTTTATGTTCTGATGCAGTCCCATTTATGTGGATCCAACTGGAACCCCTCCGGCTAATTTGCATGACTTTGGTACATGGTCCTGGTCTCTTGGCGTACTTGTATGCGACTCAAGTCAAACTAGCCCCAACCGGGCGTGCTGCTGCTGGCCGAATTCTATTCATGACGGCCCACCTTCTACTGGGATGGCCTTAAGTAATGGAAGCCCCTATAATTTGCTTGACTATATTATGTGATCCTCGGCAATTGTTTGACATTCTTACTTGACTTTCCTTTGACATAAGGACACCTTGCAATCCATGTGATCAGGGTGTCCCCTGTGGTTGCCATATTGAGCAATGTTGTTCATCAATAATGACAACCCTAAAGGTTCCAACATGATGCCCTCAAAAGAGGCCAGCTATGCCCATGCCATGTGCCGTCCTGGGAACCTGACAAGAGCCGCAAGGAGGGGAGCATTGTGTGTCATTACGCTGCATGTATGTACTTGGCGATGTGATTTTGTTGTTCCTATGAGGAAATGACAATCTGAATTATCACTATCATAATATTAAAAGTGGGATAGCTTTAATACTAGTGATTGGAGCGAGCTGGTGGGTGCCCTGGGTCTTCTGCCCACTAATCTCCCATGTTCTGTCTGGGTTTTAAGGCACCATAATCCCACACCTCATAATACCCCCCATCTTAGACTTTCACTAGTTTGCTTCCCAACTGATAAGTTTGCTCCACTTTTGCAATCAAACTCTGTCGTCCTTTTGCCTCTGCGAGAAAAGGAGTTATTCATTTTGGCCCTCTTTAATATTACTCCTCAACACTGATGTACCTGAGCTTAAAATAAAGGACTTAAACTAGTCCTTCCCCATATCCTGATCTCCACTCATAATCCAACTGTGAGAAAGATTTCATCCCTTCATTCTATGCCAACCTGGCTTCAGCGTTGGTGCTCTGTGAACTGTTGATTATACATTTCGGCTGTGAGGCAACTTGCCCCTCCAGCTTAGACCAGCTGGAAATGTCGAACCTAGAGGTTCTCTCTTTGGCATTGTATTACAGCCTTTAATCTGAAAGCTTAGCTTGGCATGGTGTGCCCCATAGGCCTGCCTCTCCTGTCAATGTATCCATCTATTTAATCACCCCATAACATTAAACTATTGACTTTTTCTCAATGGTTGATAGCTGCATAAGGTAAATAAGCAACTATGGATTCCTTGTAAG
This sequence comes from Lissotriton vulgaris, assembly GCF_964263255.1. Taxonomy (NCBI): domain Eukaryota; kingdom Metazoa; phylum Chordata; class Amphibia; order Caudata; family Salamandridae; genus Lissotriton; species Lissotriton vulgaris. Next base: position 1,612,183,295 of record NC_141689.1, on the reverse strand, counting down.
AATATTGAAAATGCTTCAGTTCTGAAATGAGTCTGTGCCAGATCTATAATGAGTTTCTTAGAAGTTACATCACAGTCACAAAATTCCACCCAAACTACAACTTTATCGCAGTGTTACTCCAGTACACGCATGCTGCACCTGGACTACCGCTGACACTCCTAGGGCCCCTAGAAAGATTATTCCAGGAATATTTGTATCGCACCACGAAGTGCCTTTTATACAATTGCATGAAACTAGAAGAGTTGCTCCAGTCTTCCACATATGTTCGTGAAAAATATCGTAATAGGAAGTGCATTTTTGGTTTGTCCCACCTGCTAAGGAAATCCCATTTGCCGTACTCCCTACCTTCCTCACTACCTATCATCTAAATCTATCTTACTTTGATCACCACGAACGCGGTATGTTGTTCAATAAGTCACCATAGCTCACAACCCCCTTGTGAGAAGTCGGAGGGCCCTGTGCTTCAGTCTTTGAAGGGCTCGATGAAGAGGGCCCAAGAAGATAGCTTGAATAGATGATGATAGGAGGCCCAGGGGTCTGGTAGTTCCCTTAAGGTTACAAGGTCTAGTTTCAGAACATGATGTATCTCTTTCCGAATCTTGGATCTTCTTTTTGAGAAGTAAGAGCATAGACTTCACGGTGTCTACCGTGAAACCCAGGAACTCTAGGGACCTAAAGGGAGTCATGATGGATTTCTTCCTGTTTATAATAAAACCTGTACTCTCTATTAAATCCACAGTAGTGTTCAAGTCTTTCAGAATTAGAGAATGGTCTTGAGACATAATGAATATATCGTCTAAATAGATTATGTGGCGAACACACCTTTCTCTCAGGGCCGTGGTAATGGCCTTCATTACTTTGCTGAAGCACCAAGGGGCCGAAGATAGACCGAAGGGAAGAACTTGGAACTGATAAAGGTTATCGTCCATGCAAATTGAAGGGTTGCGATTCCTCTGCCTTTGGAATTGTGAAGTAGGTGTCCTGTAAATCTAGCTTCACTAGCCAGTGGTTTTCTAAAAGCATGACCCTGAGGAGATGGATAACCCCCATTTTGAAGTGATTGTAAGTGAGATATTTCTTCAATTCTCTTAGGTTTATAACTGGTCTCCACCCTTTGTCCTTTTTTTACCAGGAAAATATTGCTCAAGAAATGTTTTTGTTCCCATGGAACTTCTATGATCGCCCCCTCTTTAACATTGAGTTTACCTCCTATGCCACAATATATTGCTGCTCTAGTGTCAGGTTTAAAACTTTGGGAGTTAATACTGGAATGGACTTTTCCATGAAATCTACTCTGAAACCCTGAACAGTTTCTAAAACACAAGGGTCGTGTGTAATTTGTTTCCACATGTGTAGAAAATGTTTTAGGAGACCCCCTACTCTATGTGTTAAAGAGGAAGAAAGAGGAGGAAGGGCACTTACTTGAGGTGCTGGAGGGGTTAGCGCCTCTGGTCCTAAAGCCTCTTGAGCGGGAGGATCTACCTCATTGAGGGAAGAATGAAGGGCTAGGCTGGAACGGACGACCAAAACCTCTTTTTCTGCAGAAGGGTCTCTGGAAGAAGCGGCCAGCAGAATGACCCCTTCTGCCGGCCCTGGCAAAAACACTTGGGTTGGGCACACGTTAGCTTGCGCTTTGTGCAGAACCATAAAGGTTGCAACGTACTTTCCTAAATCTTTAATCATATCCTCCCCAAAGAGGAGGCCATTAGGGTTGGATAAAGATTCCTTTTCTGCCATGTCGCAGAGCTTGGGATCAATTGTGGACAAAACCACTTTCCTTCTCTCGGTATCGGTATTTAGAGAAGCGTTGGCATTGCAGAGGAGGATTAGTGTTCTTTGGCTCCATCCTCGTAGGAGGTCAATGTTGGGTTGCGAACCATTGATATAGCTCTCCTCAATTAAATCAATCATATGGCATAATGGGCCGATCATGTCAAGCACACGATCCTAACAACTTTTAAGGGAGCGTTCTATACCTTTCCTGGGATCCCTGCCCAGTTTGAATAGGAACTTGATGAGTTCAGGATCCAAGTTAGGTGTAAGACAGTATTTATCTTGGATAACAGGGCATGGGCATTCTGCCTCCAAGATGTTCCTTGCCTCTCTTTCAAGGGGGTTCTTGACCCAACTTTTAATAAACTCGGCCACGTGTTTTTAAAATGGCTGTGCTTGAAGTTGCATTAAAAGAATAATGCATAATGGTAGCCTACGGTCTTGTAATGAAATTCCCAACTCCTACCAAACCCCAACCCCCTTCACTGCGGAAATCTTCATCCTCCTCTTGCCCCCCCCACCCCCCCTCAGTTGCTCCCCGTTAATCCCCTCATTACCCATGGATGGGTCTTCCCTTCAGCAGAATGGCACTGATTCGAGAGTGGTATCTGTTCTTCCAGACACCTATGACTTTAAAGGGGAATGGGATTTTGTCTATGCGTGGTCAGCTGCTGAGGGGAGGTCTTTGCTGCCCCATCTTTCCATTGCATCAGTACAGACTCCAACCATTGGTATCCTGTTCCAAAGGGCTCACAGTCCTTCATGTGGGTCAGTGGATCCAAGGTTCTTATGGGACCATGGACGGTGGCTTTACAGTGGGCAGGGGAACCATGCCACATCCATGTCTCTAGTGTCCAACATCTCTAGAAAATGTTAAAGCTCGCCTGGCTCTGTGAATGCTCTGTGTTTCCTATCACTAGTGGGAAACATTGTGGCAGACTCAATGAAGCCAAAGCAAATGTTCAGTTCCCGAAGGGCAGGCCAGAAGGTTAAGAAGTTTTTCTGCTTCAGCATGGTGTCCTGGGAGAAGTTTAGCTGCAATGTATATTTTTGAGTTTTTATACAGGAACGTGCCATCATGCCGTTTGGCTGCTGTGATCAACTATCAGGCCTGTTGGTGGCGCAGCAAGAAGGTTATCATTTGCCACAGGAATGTACCAGAGTGGGTCGAGCGCACTCAAATCCTGAGGGTCCTTTGAAATTTCAGAAAGGGTGAGAACATCGGGTCTGTTACGTCTGTAAGAGAAGTGGTGAGGAAACCTTCACTGTCACTGGCCACCTATGGGAAACTGCATGGGGAAAACCGGTTTTAGGAGCCCCCTTTTTCCAGCCCCCGCTTGACAAATCACCCCGAAACATTCCAAACAGAAGTGAGTGGCAAAACTAGCTTTGAAAGTTTTGTGAAGGTTCATCAAACTGCACCAGTTATTAGCAAAACAAAAACACTTTTCTTATGGAAACTTGGTCCGAACTATAACTACCTACTGTAGGTAATATAGTATAAGAGGGAGAATGCAATTCTAAAGTCATTATAGTCATCAATGTCCTATTTAAAGATTGATACTTTTCTACATGACCATAGGAATATACAAGAATGGCTGAGTATTCCCAATTTGATTGGACCTCGCCATTCTACTGCATGCCTTCACCAATTTAGAAACTCTGTTAGTCAGTTCTTGATCAGTGGATGGTAGCTCTATGATATTGATAGCTTTGGAAAGGAATGAAACCCATATATCAATAAAATGGTGAACCTGATCTTTAAGTCTATAAATTAGTTGTTCAAGGGCTGCCATTATGCCCATATCATCCTCCAGTCTTTGTAGGTAGGAAATGTAGACATTTTCCAGCATCAAAGGAGGCCATCCATCTTCTCTTGTGATTGTTCGAGCTAGGGACATCATGTGTATCGTGTGGAATTGTTAGTGCCCAAAAAGGAGCGAAGGATAGTGCACTTGTGTTTTTAATAGCTTTTGAAACACTGTTCCAATGCATCTGAATGAGGGGGCACGATCATAAGATATATATATATAATGTCCCCACCAGGGAGGTGACATCGCCGGCATGCATCTGTTGTGGACTTTTTTGCTCTATGAACTTGTGGGGAGTAAATTGGATTCATGTAGCACCTTTAAAAAACTAAACTTGATGCGCTTGGTGAGACCACTCGTCTTAAGACTATGTTTTCTGGATCTGGGCCTGCCATTTGTGTAGTAATAGGCCTTTTTTAGAGATCAAAAAATCATATATCCAGATATTAGCTCCCGGTAATTACCCTATTTCCCTAGATAGTCATGTTTTGAGGAATTTTGCTGCTTCCCGGCTGTTCATAAAGTTGGGTTTATTCTGTATTTTGTTAGTGGCATTCTCCGCTCTCTGTTGCGGAGGGAGAATGCGCTATAGTAGCAATTTTGTCAGTGCCTTTCTCGGGAGACAAATCCTACTTTGTGCGTCTAGTTGGCCATCACATGAATTCATCAGTAAGTCCGACTATCTTTTTTAAAATGGTCTGGTGCATAGACATGCCACAGGCTCAACAAAGGTACACCAAAGTCAGGCCCATCTGCGCCCGCCCATGTCTAAATGGGGCCAGGAATTATGCCCGTTTGTCCAGGCATTACTGACTGTATACTTTTCCACACTTGCTTGCCCTTCGCCCCACTATATCAGCCAGCTGCAGTCACTCTGTGAATCTCGGTAAGGGGGAAGATGTAAGGATCCACAAGCTATTTTCACAGGAGTGCCAGGAACTGATGATAAGCCCAGCCCCTCCCCCTTAACACCAACACGCCTACCAGACCATAGCACGTGGAGGTGAAAAGAGGGAAAGGAGGGAACAAAACAAGGGAAGGAGGGAAGAAGATACCTTGGACCGGGAGTCTCTGTAAGTCGGATACTGGCACTGTAAGGAAAGAGGACAAATGAACAATGTTCAAAGTAGGAAAAACTCCACTAACCTATGTTTCCCTGTTCCTCACCTCCCCTGTTTACTTTACCTATAGATAAGAAACAACACTCCTCTCTTGAACACCATACATCCCTTGTTAACTGCCACAGCTAAACTCTCTACATTTCTTGCTATGGGTAAATCTAAAAGAAGAAGAGACAATATATATATACAAGAGGTATGTACCTAATCTCATGAGAAAAATATCCACTAATACCGGACTTACCCTGATGTGCAATAACACTAGTAAAATAACTCATAAATAGTGGCAGGCGCCTGTACCGGATCTTCTGAGCCTCCTCAGCTGCAGCCCCTGACAATTCCGACACACCAAAGACTGGTCCGTTGATGCCGCAAATGATAACTAATGGCCCGGGGGAAAATGAATACAGGGTAACTCAGGCGGACTACTAGTCCCACAATGCCCCAAAAAAGACCCCGCGCCTGCTCCACCCAAGTCCAGCCGGCCAACGGGAACCAAGTATGGCTGACGGGCGGAACCGGGAGCAACAAGCGGGAGTCCTAGACAGGAAGCAAAGTAGAGAGCTAAGCCGGTGCTGAGGAAAATAATATGGAGATGCGAGCACCACCTTAATTGTCCAGAGCGGAAACGCTATTGGTGCAAAGAAAAGGTCGCCAGGAACGAAATAGAAGCCCCCTTGATATCCGAAAGAACATCGAAGGGGTCAGGTCAACAGAGGAGCCGGAGTCTTGCTGGCAGAAAGGAACACCGGCACGGAACGCACATGAATCAGGAACAGATACGAAAACGGGCTGTGAGCGGAAGTGACGCGACAAAATGAGTGCACGAACACTAGAGCGCGAAGCGTCGGAGTTTAGGGACGTCAGGCTTTTGACTACTGCCTGACTCTCTCGCTCATGCGCACAGCGGCGTGGCCATCTTTATTGATGTTTAGCGAATTGGCAGGCGTGGTAGAAGATAGCTACAAGGCGTGCAATTTTGCAGTATGTCCTGTGAACAATAGGGGTTCCAGTCGGAGCAGTTTGAAGGCATTAAAACTGTGTATGTTTAGCTTTAATTGCTGCTCTTTGGTCCCACAATGCTGATGTTCTTGATTTTATTATGGATCATGAACCTGATGCTTTATTCTTAACTGAGGCCTGGCTCAGGCAACATGCCAGATCTGTCTCTTGTACTTCCTGCAGCTTACAGTTTAAAAAGACTTGATAGAAATCTCTGGGGTGAGGGTTTTGCTGTCATTTCTAAAAAGGCTCATTCCTGCACTTTGGAGCAGTTTACTATCCCAGACTGTGAGAGCACTCTGTTCCTGACTGGCTTCACCAAAAACGTAACTTTTCTGGAGTACTTGTTTATTGTCCTCCCAGTTGGGAGAAGAAGTTTTTGGAGGCGATAGTGGAGAAAATTCATACCGTACGCATTGGAGTATGGCAATTTCAATATCATTTGATATTTGAACCTGTTCTTAGATTCCAACATTTTGGCTCATGTTTTACATTTAATTAGAGATATGTAAGTCATTGGATCCTGTGTATTCCAACGTATCCCTCTAGTGTGTGCAAAGTCGCGGTCCTCTTGCTTGGACAGACCACTTGGCGGTTCTCTTGGCCGTAGTGAAGTAGACCATGTGTAAGCAGACAATGTTACAAATTTGAAGAAACAAACTTTTGCAGTTTGCTACAGCGCAATATACCAGAGTGTCCAACACTAATATAAATGACGCGTTGATGAATACCGATGCTTGGAATGTCTCGGCTCTGGATATACCTATCCCGTTAAGGACGGATAAGCACAAAAGTAAACGGTTGCCCAGTTGTATGGCAATCATTTAGTTGAGCAAAATGAACGCTGTCAAGTGCTTTAACATACATGGCGAGAATCATATGACTCTAATGCTAAAAAGGCCTACTTGTCAGCTATTAATATCTACCATAAAAAGATTAAGAAGGAGTGTTTTAATTTTTACGCTGTGAAAATTGAGGGTAGTCAGAACTCAGCAGAATAAACTTTTGCTATTGTTCAAGACATTATAGAGGCAACTGACAATTCTCCTGTGGCTGATGCATCTAACAGGCAGTGTAATATGCTTGCAAATTTGTTGGTAAAAAAAAGTAAAGGATATTTGTTCTAATTTCTCCATTGACAACACTAATTCTAAGCCATTGCTGATCATGGTATCGAAAAGGAAGCTCCCGTTTTGCTCATGCGTAGAAGAATTTCAGCCTTTCAATTTAGATGGCTTACAAAGTCTGGTATGAAAAGTAAAATCTGATCAGCCAATCTCTCTTCTGCTGTATTTGGCGAACGTTTTGGGTACATTTGTTAATTGTCAACTGGTAAAGTATTTGGGGTAACATAATCTATTGCACCCATCTCAAACTGGATTTAGACCGGCTTACAGTACTTTGTTCAGGGTGACAGAGTAGCTCTGCCAGTTGTGGACATGGGTGGGTCAGGTTCTTTGATTCTACTAGACCCAAGTGCAGGCTTTAGACACTGTATTCCATAAGGCTTTATTAAGCAGACTAAGTGAGATCGGGATTCAGGGCAAGGATTTTGCCTGGCTTACTTCTTCTCTGGACAATTGTTCTTTCCAAGTGATATCCCAATTGTTTTCCTCTACAAAGCGCCAACTGGAGTTTGGGGTTCCTCAAGCTTCGTCTTTAAGCCCTACACTGTTTAACACATATGTTCACCCTTTAGCAAACATTGTAGAATCATTTAGGTTGTCATTGGTGTCATATGCTGATGACACTCAATTGACTCTGTTATTGTTGTCTCCTGCGGAGAGGGGCACCTCTAACTTCAGGAGCTGCATGACTTCTGGGGCGCAATGGATAAACTTGAATTTTCTTAGGCTAAATGCTAATGCCTTAATGTATTGGGAAAACCTCAGGCTCCTGAACCAGCAGTTAAAAAATGTCTGAGTTTGGGTTGACAACAAATTGTCCTTTGAATCACAGATCAAAGTGGTGAAATCTTACTTGTTCTGGTTTGCTGAGAAGTCGGATGAAAATTCTAGGCTTTTTTCTCTCCTTGAGTTCAGAGGAAGGTTGTAAAGGCCTTAATTATTTCACACCTAGATTACTGTAACATCCTATATCTGGGCTCCACGAAGAATGTTAACAAGCAATTGCAGATCATTCTAAAATCTTCTTCAGAGATGTTATGCCATCTGCAGAGAGTACACTCTGTATCATCCTCTGCATTGACTTCAGATGGAGAAATCAGTTCAATTTATGGCTTTATGTGTGGCTCGCCACATTCTTAATAACTTGGGCGTGCCTATTATTACTTCTTTGCTCCAGCCTTCTCACCCCATGATATATTCTTTGCGTCTTCCGGGTCCTAGCCTATGCAATAAACGTCTGACCAGCCTGCGAAGAAATACCAATTATCTTAGATTCAGGAACCATCTTAAGACCTGTCTGTTCTAAGTTTCTTGACCTTGTGTCTTTTAGTGCTGTTTGCATTAGGTGCGCTAAGAAGCCCTCCTAGAGAGAGCCATGCGTGATATAAGTCTGTGTAATAACATAACATAACACGTGCACTGTGGCCAGGGTTCTGTCCCCAATTGGGGTTGTAGTCATTGTCTCATTTGTAGGTACCCCCAAAACTGGTTACAAGATAGCTTAAATTCAGACATAATATTTGCAAATGCTCTCTATTATTATTAGGTCTGATATCATTGATCCCTTTAGCGCCCCAGTCCTGCCGTAGAAAAGGTGAACTGTCTATGGTTAGTTTGGAATGTAAGAAATTGTTTTCTCCAGGACATTTTTGCATCAATAGCAAAATATTGTGCATTTCAGCTGAAATAAGTTTGGTAGTTTTATGTTTTGTTTCCTTTTATGCCATAATATAGGCACTGCTCAATTCTGGCCATGCAGAAGTTTCCTTTTGAGGGTTTAGATGATAGTTGACTTTGTAAAGATAATGTGCCTTATAGTATGTATATGTGGTAAGCATAGGTCTCCAGAGGTAGAAGCAGCATAGAGATTTTGTGAGGCAAGCCGAGGCGGTGTCTGATCACAGACACATTTCCATACAGGGGAATCAATCATGTTTAGGTTAGCAGCTGGGATTTTAAGGGGCATCATTCCAAAAACATAATCAAATCCAGATCCAGCACAATTTGGATGGTTTGGCCTCTACCCCAAAAGGAGAGTTGTAGTGACTTCCCCTGACTGAGCTCTATTTTTTGTTTTTTCTAATAAATTAATTTATACCTAGAGAAGAGTGAGAAATCATTTATGAGCTGTATGAACAATGAGGGTATTGGCATGCTAGGGTTAGGCAGCATCAAAAAGATGTAATTTGTGTATAAGATCAATGTAAATTCTCCTGCTGCCGTTGTGATTCTTGCCACTACTGTTGATGAACGGATGGATATGGCCAAGGGTTCTAAATCTAGGTACAAAAACAGTGGAGATAATGGGCATCCCAGTCTCATGCACTTAGTTATCAATATGGTTTCTGAGATAAAGCCATTGTAGTTATTATTATCATTATTAATTTACTTGTAAAGCGCACAATTGCCAAAAATGGGTCCTGTGCAGAAGGGTTAGTATACAACCATTAGATCATTGCTTTCATCAACGCCACATTATCACATGGTTGTGAATAGATATCATCACTCCACCCAGTCAGACGCTTTCTCTGCCACAAAAGGTAATTATACTGTTTCATCTTTTATTTGTCTAATTTGACAGAGTAAATGCATCAAAGATTGAGTAAGGCTCCAGGAGCTGCACTGCAGTATGAATCTGGCCTGATTTTCGTGAATTAAAAAGTGTATCACTTTATTAAGTCTTGTAGCCAATATTTTGATTAGTATTTAAATTCTAGGTGAAGTAAGCATGTTTCCATGGTCTCTCCATAGATCCCTGACAAGAGTGGATTGAATGCATTTGTGTACTTTTACAAAAAATCAACCAGAAAGCCGCCTCTCCATGGAGGTTACCTGTAGCCATGGCCTTTATTGCCTCTTCCTCTTCTCTTTCTGTTATATCTAGATACAGGGTCATATTCTCAATGAAGTGGCGGAGAGAGGCGTTAGCCTTCTTGGCTTAACGCCTCTCTCCGCCACTTCGGAAACCCGAGATTGCACCCTATTCTCAAGGACATGGTGCAGGCTTGCTTTCCCCCTATGATAGTGCTAAGTTTCACAACTTAGCGCCATTGCAGGCACCCTTTCTCCAGAGTGCAAGGGTGTCTGCAAGCAGGGAAGTTTGTTTATGTACAAGAAGGTGTACCTTCCTGCACATGAACAAACCTAAAATGCCAGTTTGTAACTTACATGTGTGCTGCTTCAACATGCCATGGTTTCTTATGTACAGGACACCTTCCTGTACATAAACAAACCATAGTATGTTGCTTTTCCATGTGTGCTGCACAAGGCAGCACACATGGAAAAAGCAAAAACGAGGCGAAATAAAGCATTTCTCTTCGTTTCACCACCTTAAGACCAGATTTTTCCTGGTCTTAAGTTTGGTGCTACCTCCTATTTACGCTGCCCTTGAATAGGAGGTAGCGTCAAACTCAATGGGTGTTGCGATAGAACACCCACCGCAATACCCACTGCAAGCCCCTTTCACGCTAAAAACAGTGTGAAGTGGGCCCTATTCACAAGGCAGCGTTAAGCCGTGTTAAGCCACTTTACGTGGCTTACCGCTGCCTTGTCAATAGGGCTAAGCCCCTATCGCCACAATAACGTCACTGAAAGTGACGTTGTGGTGGCGATAGGGGCTTGACAATATGCCCCATTGTTTTTCACTAAATTGTAATTATAATGTCAGAATCTGTATTTTATTCACAAAAGTTTCTTCACAAGAGAACACTTCTGGGCAGTTAGTGCGATACAAATTAGTGTAAAAGTATGCAATGTTATTTATCTTGGTTATAGGATGTGACAGAGTTGTACTAGCAGCATTATGTATGGCCGAAATAATCAATTGGGCTCCTCTTTGCCTCAGTTACCATGCTACGAGGCATTGTGAGTTTTCAACATGTTTATAGGTTTTTCTTTTCATGTGAGTCGGGGCCTTTTCTGCTGTTGATGTCGGCATAGTATTGAGTTTGGACTTTTTTGTTAATTAAGTATTGTAGCAGGGCTGGGGAAGACTTGGCATGGTATACAACCTACATGGTGCAGTTCTCAAGTTCTAGACTGATCTGTCTGGTACAGCTTCCGCAAGGCACTCAAATCCCTCATGAGCATTCACCTTAAGTAGGCTTTCCCCGCTGCCTGCTATAGTTGCAGGGAGTTTGCACAGACTTTAACATCCAGCTATTCACAGATTAGATCCCATCATTGCTTTTTCTATTACTTAAGTTTCATGACATTTAATCGCCACTTTTGTGCTTCAGGTCAGACCAGTTGCAGGTCTAACGTAAGGAGAATGGACACATGGTCGAGATATTACTCACTCTAATCTCACATGAGGGTATCTTCGGGTTTAGTAGATAGAAATATATCCTCCATTCAGAGCAGTGGGCTGGTGAGAGGTATTTAAATTGTTTTCCTGATAAGTGCAATAAGTGCTAAAGGTCTAACAGAGTGGTGTGCCCCTGTCATCTCTCTGTGATGTCCGGCTGCCAGTTGTATCCACAAGAGGGTCTAAAACCATGTTCCAATCACCCCCAATTATTCATTTGCTAGGACCAAATTCAGTGAGCAGTTTGTTCAATGTGGAGTGCCAGGTCCGTTTAGCACCTGTGGGGGGCATAAATAGAGTCAATCACTATGGTACTGTCCATGAATTTCAGTCGGTCAAAGACTTATCATCCTGCTTCATCAATCCAATTCTTTTGTACTCGAACTATGAGTATGTATGAGGATAACCACCTCATTCTTCCTATTGGTGGTGGATGTTTCTTGTATTCACCCTGTTGAATGCAAAGAGCCCGAGGAGGGGATCCCTCTCCCCATCCAGTCTTGTTTCAATTTTGCCGACTCAGAGAGATGAGTTTCGGGCAGTAGGACTATATCTAGTCTTTTAGGGGAAGATTTACAACCCCTATGCGCCACCAGGAAGTCAGTTTTTGTGACGTACTGGAGGCGCATTTCACTTATCCATATGTACAAGGAGAGGAAAAGCCACCCTGCATGACTTTTCCTCTCCTTGTAAATACGACCCCTTCACACGCAGCACTTTGCGTGGAAGGGGCGTTCCATGGTTGTTGCTGTGGGTGTTCCCACGCAACACCCATGGAACAAGACACATTTCCAGATTATATTTTTTTAAACATCTTTTCATTGAACAAAAGAAGAAACATTACACAACTCAAAACTGACCAGAGCGCATTGAGTGACTGCAAATATACATGTAGAGAACATAGACTTCCGTGTAAGACCAATAAAGCAAAATGTAAAGAATGGGCTTAGGCGTCTTCCGATTCCACACTGGCAGGGTCCACATCGGGTGGTGTACAAATGTCCCCACGATAAGCATTCCAAACTACCCAGACCTTACCCCACTTGCGGGGCTGCCCCCTCGACACATACACAGACCTCTCCCGGAACATACACCAGTCGAGGTCCTCCATCCACTTTCCAACCCGAGGTGCCCGAACAGCACCCCAGAGTTGTGCAATATTACGTTTGGCTATCGCACAAGCAAGAGTGACCCAGAGTTTGCCATGACTCGAGAGGTCGGAGGGCTCCCAAACATTCAGCAGAAAACGACACACCTCCAATTCAATTAGCACACCCCATACTTCACTCATCTTCAAATGTATCCTCGTCCAAAAATCACGGACCTTCTCACACTCCCACAGAATATGAAGGAACGTTCCAGGCATTCCACACCCTCTTCGACAATCTGCAGACACAGCCAACCCCATCCTCAACAATCCAGAGCCCGTGGTGTAGGAACGGTGCAGAATTCTGAGTTGGACCAAACGAAGTCTCATTGGGACCGCCACTACTCTAGGGGATGACACCGCCTCCCTCCAATCTTCCTCATCCAGAACTAATCCATCCGCCACCCACTGTTCTCTAAGCTGCACTATGGGATCCTCAGTATGATTAATGAGTTTTCTGTAGGTCAATGATATTGCTTTGGTAGGCAAATAACCATCCAACAGTCGGTCCTCCAGCGGAGAGGCAACCGGAGGTGTCTCGCCCCTAGGGACTACAGCACGTAAAGCATGACTAACCAGAAGGTATCTAAACCGTTCAGTATCATGCAGCTGGTACTTGGCCTGCAATTCATCAAATGTCAACACTCTATCCTTACCCCACACATCTCGCACCTGTGAAATTCCAATCAAATCCCAACGGTCAACCCCTTTTGTTTTCCACAGATTACCCAACATCTCCGAGCTCCACAAAGGCGTAGCCAGCGTTATTCGCCCGCCCATTTAAGGGCCCTTTTAGCCTTGTGCTATAACCTCGTCGCCGTCGATGAAGGACCCAACAAAGGGAAGCGACCATTCTTCGCATACAACACTCTAGTATACTCTCTCCCGGGCACTTGGCCATGGTCCATCGCAAAGCCCGGGTCTACCGGCGAGCCATAAATTGCATGATTAATAGGAGCCAACTGGGACGCCCAATAGTATTTCCTGATATTAGGCAAACCAATGCCCCTGTCATACCAGGGCAACATCAATTTTGATAATGCAATACGCGGCCTCCCATCCCACAGAAAGCCACGCTGCAAAGATTCGATCTCGTTAAAATACGACGGAGGTACCGGGTCGAAGGAATTCTGCAGAGCGTATAAAAAGCGCGGGAGAGCCAACATCTTAAAGAGGACGGCGAGGCCCACCAAGGAAAGTGGTAATGCTTTCCACCTTGCGACATCACCACGCAGTCTGGCCAATGGGGGTAATAAATTCAATCCAAAGCGTACCCTGGGGTCCTTCGATATCTGAATCCCCAAATAACGAAAACTAACCAACTCCAGCTTCACCGGGCAATTCACTGGCACTCTGGGTGGTTCGCCACTTAACACAAAGAGGACCGACTTCGCCCAGTTGATAGCGAACCCAGAGTGTCTCCTGAAAATAGCAAGGATATCCATAAAAACCACCAGGGAACTGTGAGGGGAGGTCACCAGTAGCAAGAAGAGCCAGAAATGGAGAAGATCAGACCCCCAGGGACTGAGGTATGGCCCCTGGAAGGTAGGCGACCTTTGACCTTTTATGAAACCAGCAACGAAGCGCGTGGGGCTCCGCCGCCAGTCTGTAATGGGCCCCCGGGGTGTGTTAGGTCCCGGGGCTGCCCCCCAAAGAAGTAAAGCCAGGATGCACTGTCGCGCACCCTGTGAAACTGAACCCGCAGGATGCCAGGAGCCAACCCTGGCCCCCGCTGAACACTAAGCCGGGGAGCGCCGTTGCGCCCCCGTGAAGAGATGAGGGAGGAGGGGCCCGGGACCCCATCTCCAGTCCCCGTGTGAGGAGGCGGGGCGGGAGGCGCCATCGCCCCCCTCCCGCGAAGAAGACTGGAGCGGGCCCGGGACCCATCTCCGGGCCCGAAGTCAAGCCGGGGAGCGCCGTCGCGCTCCCCGCGGAAATGCCCAACCGGGGGCCAGAAGCCCACCCTGGCCCCCTCCGAAGGTGGAGGAGGGAGGAGCAATCATTGAGTGTTATTTATGCGCACTTGCAAATGTTGATTACTAGCCCACACCACCTCCCTTGCGTAAGCCTTAGACTGCTCTGCAACGCTACCCTCTGAGAGTCAGGCGCTACAATTGGGTGTTTGGTTCTCAGTGAAGGACAAATGTAGTCATGTTATTTGTGCAGGCCTCACAGATGCTGCCTCTTTATCCACACAAGTAATCAAAAAGCAGGACTATAATAAAAATATATATTTACATAGAAGAGCGTTCAGTCAGCCCTCTGCATCATTGTGCCTTTTCATGTATCATTCGCATTTTGAATCCATCCATGTGAGAAAGTGGGTTTCTGTTGCAGTCCCCCCCTTTTGGCTTGATTTCTGATGCACTTTGACTTGATGTGCCCTGGGTCCCAGCCAATCAGTCTCCCAGGGCCTGTGTTCTTTCCCCAATACTACAACCCAACCTGCCTGAATTTCTTCTAAGTGTCGATATTCAAAACCTACAAATATTCCTTAAAAATCACTGGTGTAACAAAAACGATTTCTTTCAACTGTTTACAGGAAATGCACCAGGGCTGAATCCAGGATCCAGCCCTGAGTAAGAAAAACATATGTAAAGTGATTTTATTGCATTTATTTAAAACTTCCCGTTGAGCTTAATGGTATTTTGTGTTTAACTTGTGTTGCATACTGTAACAACTGTATCTATTGCATTCCAAAGTCTATTGCTATTAGAAAGTATTCTATTGCATCATATCATTCTGAGAAAGTATTTATGATACCTACTTGTGGTTCTAAAATAAACAACAATATCATTTTATATACAAAACAATTGGCCTAGAGTTCAGTTATTGAGTGTGTGAGACCATTTGCTGACTGAGTGTGTACAACAAATGCTTTACACTGTCCTCTGATACTGCCTTACTACTCAACCAAGCTACTACTTTAGAGAGTTAGCTTATATCTAACTTTAGCCTCTGCCATACCTCTGGGGACTGTGGACCTCTGTACCTTACTTTGGTCCAGTATATACAGAGCCATTCTCTTACATTCCACAACAGTATACAGTTTGTGACACTGTATCAGACCACTACATCTACTACCTCTTTTGCCCTGTGTGTTTCCTGCGGTACAAAAGGGGGTGGTGATGGACGGAGCATCTGAATCAATCAAACACTCACACCTAGTCAAAAGATCTGGGTTTAATCCATCACCGTTCTTTAGCCCACTCTGCCACCCCAGTTCAGACATGGCTAAATGCAAATCAGTCTGACCCTGTGCCTCATGGGAACAGTCCAGCCCGAACTGCCAAACCATGTCTTCCCTGGACCGGAAACAAGCTTCCGAGGACCGGTTTCTGGCATTCCAGCCGTCTTCAGCCCGGCTTGCTTGAATCCAGTGCCAAAGTGAGCAAGGGACTCACGACTGAGCATACCCTGCCACACTTATGGCGGCCAAAAGTGGTACAAAAGGGGGTGGTGATGGACGGAGCATCTGAATCAATCAAACACTCACACCCAGTCAAAAGATCTGGGTTTAATCCATCACCGTTCTTTAGCTCACTCTGCCACCCCAGTTCAGACATGGCTAAATGCAAATCAGTCTGACCCTGTGCCTCATGGGAACAGTCCAGCCCGAACTGCCAAACCATGTCTTCTTTCCTGAGCATCTGTGCACAACCACCTGAAAAGGAGTGTACTTCAGTGCCTGGGCTGGGGTGCCTGGTCAGCTGGGCCACTCCTTTATTTATATATTTTTTATCTTTGCAATTTTTTCTCCAATATTGCAAATACATAAACAAATACTTTCTCCATTGTTGACACCAGACCTATTAACTTTGCCAATGCTTGTTTCCAAAACTGATCTGTTGGAACTGTCTTGTTCAGGTACTACAGAGCAAATTAATGCAACCTCCTGTGCTGACAAAGCTCTTTTTCACTTCTCTCAGGCTTGCCGCGGAGACAAGTCTGACGATCCAGTCATTGAGTGCGACACAGTTGACAGCTGCATAGAGCCACAGAATGAAATTCAAGTCGACGCAGCTGCCGTGTACACATTGCCAGCTGGAGCAGATTTTCTCATGTGTTACTCTGTGGCCGAAGGTACAAACACTTTAATAATATTTTACAGGTATATATTAGTATTTATATTAGCGCAAATCAAGGTAAGGAGCAGCGGAGCTCTATGCATTACTTGTGGGAATCTGAAAGGAGCTACAAGATTATGTACATCAGGTGTGGCTTCCACAAATAAAATACATACTATATATGATGATGCTGTGGTTTTTACTTGCTGTTGCAGATAGTGATTCTTTTTTTATTTTTATTCATGAACAGTACTTTTAATTTTATTTGTATGTATATTTGCGGTCGTCACATATGGCATCAATATAAAGCTTTGGATTAATTATGTGAGGTTGGCCATAAAAAAGATTCAAGCATGGTAACTTGCATGTTGATTACCCACTAGGGGTTAATGAAATTGTTAATTTATGAAGGACATCGTGGTTGTCCACAGACATACTAAGAAATGGGCTAGGTAGGTCACTTATAGGATCATTCCCTTGCAAACACATGAAGGTGCTGTGAGTCTATTAGATGCTGAGATCAAAACATTCAAGTAGCAATGGGTTCAGTTATAGATATAACTGTGTTTATTTATTTATTTTATTTTTAAGGTTTTGTATAGCGCGAACAAGACCCTTACGGGTATCAGAGCGCTTTACTGTGCAAATGTAAGTGATTGAAAACAAGCATAGAGAGCTATA
Source organism: Lissotriton vulgaris (assembly GCF_964263255.1). NCBI lineage: Eukaryota > Metazoa > Chordata > Amphibia > Caudata > Salamandridae > Lissotriton > Lissotriton vulgaris. Next base: position 1,612,166,263 of record NC_141689.1, on the reverse strand, counting down.
GGTTACTCTAATACAGAAGGTTCACAAATCTATACTACTTTTATAAAGAGAGAACACAACCCTTTTGGCAAGGTAAACTCGGGAACCACAGCGCCAATCCACGCACCCGATACATCCTTGAAATTGTCAGGGTGTGTAGATGGACATAGTCTACATAAAATAAAAATCAAACGTAAATTAAAGAAATTAACTTTAAAAACAAAGTAGTCCCCTGAAAGAAGCGCCGGCCGCGATGTCTGCGTCATGACATCGAGAGCGCGGGGAGGAGCGGCGTTCAGGAGCAACAGGAAGAGCGGAGGACTTGATCGCGGGGAGGAGCTGCGGACAGCCGGGGAGGAGCGGCGGACAAGCGGTAATGACCAGCGAGAGCGGCGAGTAAGGTATGTGAACCTGGAGGGACGGGCTGAGGGACGTGACCAGCGAGAAGCGGAGGAGCAGTGGAGCGGTAAAATCAGCAGCGCGAGGAGGAGCGGCGAGTAAGGTAAATGAACCTGGAGGGACGGGCCGAGGGACGGGCGGATGGACGGGCCGTGGGACGGGCGGAGGGACGGGCCGAGGGACAGGCGGAGGGACGGGCCGAGGGACGGGCAAGCCTGAAATACTGCCCCCAGCCCCCTTCTGCCCCAGGCAACGCTGGGGCGGGCTGCTAGTACTATATAAATTGATACATTACAGATGTATGTGGAAAGTTCAAGTAAAGTTAGCCATGAGAATAGCTTTCACTTCTTTTTTTAAGAATTCAGTAGACGGGTTATGTCTCGTTTCTGGGGGCAAAGCATTACAAATCCTGGGCGCTATTCCTGAGAAGGCGCAGTTGTATGTTTTCTTTTTTACGAATCGTTGTGGTTTCAATAGGAGATTATTGGACTCCTATTGGATCTGTTACCACATGAGAGCACTAGTTTCTGAGCTAGATAACTCAGAGGTTTGTGATGTAATGCCTTGTGTGTCATTCAAACAATTTTTTAGATGAATTCTCACCTCGAAAGGTAGATAGTTGAGGGCTCGCAGGTCAGGGGAGATATGACTGTTTCTTTTGGAGCCTGTGATGAGTCTGGCAGCTGCGTTGAGTGAAGCTCCTAGAGGGGCCGCTGACGAGCTGGGGAGGCCACATAGAGTGACACTCCCATATTCCACTCTAGGGATAACTAGCGCTTGAACTGCCTGCTTGAAGTCATTTGCTGGCAGGAAGGGTTTCAGTCTTCTCAAGGTTTTCATTTGAAAGTTTGCTATTTTTGTAGAGGTGCTAATGTGTTTATGCATATTTAGATTTATGTCCCGGGTCACTCCAAACGATTTGGCTGAGTCTATAATGAGGGGTTGGCCTTTGAGTGCTGTTAGGTGGTTCATCCACCTGAGGATGGTGGACGATTGGTTGGGGGGAGCAATTAAGAGGAATTCCGTTTAGAGGGTGTTTAGTTTCAGATGGTTTTCGGCTCTAGCCAGCTCTGCGTTTTTTGAAGAGTTGAATTGAGGGATTTGATGTCTTCAAGTTAGTGGATCTTTATTTAGAGTTGTGTGTCGTCTGCGTACATGTGGTAATGAACCTTCAGGGAGTTGAGCAGTTCGGTGAGAGGTTCTATGAACAGATTGAAAAGTGTGGGTGAAAGGGAATATCCCTGCAGTACTCCTAAATTAACTGGGATGGGCTTGGATAAAGATTGATTAACCTTGAAATTTTGTGATCTATTCTATAGGAAGGAGGTAAACCAATTTAGCACGGATCCAGATAATCCCAAACTGTATTTCAAGAGATCAGTCAAGTTGTTGTGTTTAACAGTGTCAAAGGCCGAGGATAGGTCAAGCAAGATTAGTAGACAGGCTTCGTTTTTGTCAAGAATTTTTAATGCGTCATCTCTCATGCGGGTCATGTCTGATTCAGTGCTGTGCCCTGCATGGAAGCCGGATTGGTATTGGTGAAGTAGGTTGAATAGGGCTATGTGTTTGCTAAGCTGTGTGTGGACACATGTTTTTTAAAAGTTTGGCCAGAGTGGGGATGTTGGAAATTGGGCGATAGTTATTTAGTTCCGAGGGGTCCACTATAGGCTTCTTTAAGATAGGGGATACATACCCTGCTTTCAGGATTTTTGGGATGGTTCCTTGATGGAGAGAGGTGTTGATAATCTTGGTCCATAGAGGCAATAGCAGTGGGGTTAAGTCTTTATATAGTTTGCGGGCAGAGTGAATTGGCTGGAAGTGTTCAGGGCTGTGAGCGTTTTTAATATAGATTCTTCACTGTACGTGTGGCAGGAAGACCAGGACGCGTGGTTTTTGAGGTCAAACTTTGCGGAGCATGTGGATGGGTTCCTAGCGGGAGTCGTGAAGTGTCCATGTGAGTATCTGATTTTAAGTCGTTGAGCAGGTCCGTCTTTATGTTTTCTGTCTTCATAGTAAAGAAGGCAGCAAATTCCTCGCAATTGGGAAGTGAGCCTGGGTTAGTTTGTGGGTGATGGGGTGCGGCCTTAGATTGAGATTTGATTAGTTCAAATACCTTTTTGGGGCAGTTCTTGGCATGGTCTAATTTCTTGCTGAAGAAGTCTGCTTTTGATAGTCTTACCTTTCTCTGGCAGGCATTTCTCGTGCTTCTTAATAGCTTGAGGTAGTCAGATGATGGTGACATTCTCTATCATCAGTCAATTAGTCTTAGAGATGGTCTGTCTTCATTTAGTCTACCATCAAACCAGAGTTTTGATTCTTTTGTGGGGACTCTTTTCAGTTGTAAGGGAGCTAGTTTGTCTAGTACAGTGTTCATGGAGGGGAAGTAGTGATTAGTCAGATGTTGTACATCCGATAAGCCTATGGGTGGATGCAGGATGTTCAGAGTAGAAGTTGTGAGTAAGTCGGAACCGACTTTTTTTAGGTTCCTCTTCTAAATTTTTGTTCTCGTGGGTTGGATAGAAAGTAATTTAATTGTTACATTGATGCAATGTAATGATGTGGTGGTCAGACCAGTTGCAGGGTGTAATCGATTCAAGCTGAGTGGAGTCCACTTCGGAAATTATAAGATCAAGGGTTGGGCCTTCATCATGTGTGGGGCTGACACAGATTTGGGTAAGTTTAAGGTCAGCGAGGAAAGCTTTTAGGCCCTTGAGTCCTGGGTCATCTAGGTCATCCCAGTGGAGATTGACGTCACCAAGGAATATTTGTGTATTTTGTTGACCATCATTTGTAGCTATAATATCCATGAGATGTTCGATGAAGGTGAGGTTATCCCCTGGTGGATGGTATAATGCGTGTAGTGAACAGATTGGTTTATTATTGCTAGTTATGTCTAAACAAAGGTATTCACAGGAGGATAGTACTGGTTATTGGGAGCAGTTCACTGAGATATTGCTATGATGTATGCAGGCAATACCTCCACCTGGTCTATCGGATCTATCAAGTCTTGTGATGTTGTGATTTGGGAGGACTAGTATGTCTAGGATGGGCGTGGAAGTTTCGTTTAGCCATGTTTCAGTCAAAATAAGTGGGTCCGGTTCATTAGCGAGAATGAGGTCCGCTATGTCGGCTGCATGTCTCAATGGCAGCCTACAGTTTAGAAGAATACATTTTAGCTGCAATTTGATGGTTGTTGTGGTGGGTTTGTGTATGATGGGGACTCTTGTGAGGTTGTTTTCCATTATACCGCTAGAGATGTGTCTTGTGACTCTATGTGTATTTGGGGAATGGAGAGGATTAGAGAAGGTTTATGCAAGTTATCAGAGTGTGCGGTATTAAGGGGGGGAAACAGTGGTTCATAGCAATGGAGTAGTGTGGTTAAGTCTTTAACTGATAGCAAGTTTTTCCTCCAGACCGGACGGGATAGAGCATTGGGGATGGGTATTGTTCTGCACCTTGGGGGCTCCTTTTTTGGGGGGCTTGCGTGCATCTGCTGGGTAAGTTTTGAGTGGTTGATGTGGAGGTATGTCATGGCTTTTGGCTTGGAGCGCGTGACCATGGGTTGTTATAGAATCAGGGCATGAAGAGTTTGGATGTCCTCCTTAACTTGTTGTAAAGATAGTAATATCTCATCAAGTCTAGGGTCTGGTGTCGGAGGTAATTTATCTAATGAATGGGCTGTGATTAAGGGAAATGTGGTTGAGCCATGTAGGTGGTTTGGAGGGAAATCGTAATCTGGTTTGTTGTTCAATAGTTTTCCTGTGTGGTTATCCCCTGAGTGAGAGGGTATGAAGGCGGGATTTGGTGGAGTAAGAATGTGGGTTATATCTGGGATGGTCAGATTGGTGGTGGGGGGAAGGGGTGGGAGGGGGTAAGTGTGTGGAGTGAGATTGGCACAGAGTGAATCTTGGTGGTGCAGGAGGCGGAGAGGGAGTGGTGGAGATGGGTGTTATCTCGCAGATATGAGGAGGTAAGGGGGTGGGTTATTGGAGGTGTAGCAGGAGGATTGATGGGGAGTGGGGGTGTGAGCGAAGGCGGGATGGGAGGAGGAGAGGGTGTGGGGTGTGATAGAAATAGTAGGAGTATTGATGGTGCTGGGGGAGTGTTGTATCTCCATGGGTGAGGGTTAGGTGTGAAGTTGGGTATAAGTGAGATGGGACACCGTGAAAGAATGCCTTAGTGGGGATTCAGACAGGTCAATGGGAAGCGTAATGGGACTGTGATCGGCTGGGGAGGTGGGATGAGGTCTTACAACATTTTCCTTGATGAGAGGGAAGATGTTATCGTGTAGGTTTAAGTTATGGTCCGAAGATTGGATAAGGAGGATACATTATTGTAGATGGTGATTGTTGCTGCGGCTTTGTAACATGGGGAGGGAATGATAGATACTGTGATACCATGTGCTGTTTTCCTAGTGGAAACAATCAAGAATAGGGTTAAAACGGCTTTCCTCCATTGAGCTCTTTTAGTAAAAAAGATGGTATCATTAGTTTTATGTCCTTTATTAGTTGAGAAGTAAGGGTCAGAGATTGGGTTTTCGGGATGAGATTTTTATATATTGTGTTTAAAGTTTTTAGCTATTTGTTTTGTAATTTTGGGGGGGTATTTAATGGAATAAGTGTGTAGACCAGTGAGCTCCATATTGTGGCAGACGTTTGTAAGGGGGTGGAGAAGGGTCAGTAGGGTAATCACTCCTTATGCTTGTGCATGTAATCACTCCTTATAGAATGGGACAATGTTAGTATTGGACATTGATAATGTTTTCTTTGTTATTGGCCCTGCAAAAGGCTGTGTTTTGAAGCTAAATGACCAATTTATGTACCTTTGCAATTCTTCGTTATGCTGTATTACTTCATGTCACATCTGCCTTTTATAAGGTCTGAAAATAAAATCAATACAATTTGTTATAAAAAAAAGTAAATTATGAAGGACATAGGCAGAGGACATAAAATGAGGTGCCTGTAGGAATTGAGAACACTTGCACAGCAATACTTTACAAAGTACCCACTATTAGAAAGATGTTATGTATTGAGACAATCCGTATGGTTGAATAAATAAATAAAAATAGATAATGATGTCCTCGGAGCAATAGTCGTAAGTAAGATTCATGCATGCTATATTAGAGAAACTAATTTTAATTTCATCTTGAATAATAATGAAAATATATGCCATGCCTGCACATACGTGGAATGTGAGGACTGTTTTAAACAAACTCGAAATGAATACATTTTTTATGAGTTAGGAAAGTGAAAAAAGTTTGAAGGCAACGACTTGTAAGGAAAAACGTAAACAAAAATATGAACTGAAATAATGAATTTATGTAAAATATTGCTTCTATGTTTATGATTTGAAAGGTAAAAAACAAAAAATTAACGAGGAGAACGTAAAAACGATACTAGTAGTGTGATCAAAAAGTCGGTTAAAACGCATTGAAGTATTGGAAGATTGTTGCAGTGATATATTTATATATATATCTTAAGGGCCTGATTTAACAAACTTCCATTCCCATAAAGTGGTCGCAAATAGCCCACAAACTTTTTGTGAAGGGAAAATAATTTTGCAAACTGACCTAACCTATTTACTAATAAGTCGGTTCACAAAATTCCAAATCGTAGGGGATTTACCTCATCAATACTCACTATGATTGGATGCCATCACAGGGATTGTCATCTGCTGAGCATATCTGATCAACCCAGCTCAGCTAAAAATAATTAACGGTGGTAGAACCTTGTACTTCTCTTCTGAGGTTAAAGCCAAGGAGTATTTGGACGCACAAAGGGTTTAGCAACAAACTGAAGAGTAGAGGCGACCAGGGATCTAATGGTTAAAGATGAGTTCGAAACCCAACGTGTTGATAGACTAGAATAAGGAAACTGGTTTAAAAAAAAGAAATAATTTAAAGAGGACTAAAGATGACTTTTTGATGGACAATGATTGTGGGGGGAAAAGGGGGGAAAAAAAAGAGGGGGATGGTTATCAGGAGTGGTGTGTGGGGTGTGGTGTGTAGGGTGGAGGGGACATGGGCGCAACAGATGGGGGTTCTAACATAAAAGGGTTAGGTTTTGTTTTTCTTTTTGTAGGTTATCAGAAATCTCCTCGGCCTCAACTGCGAGCCATCACGTGCACAGACCAGCAGGTCTGAGTGCCTCTGACAAGAGGGGGTGGGGGGGGCTGGAGGGGTCAGAGGGGGTGAAGGGAGGGAAGGGGAGGGGGGGAAGGAGGAAAGGGGGGAAGCAGAGGGGGGAGAAAAGCAAAAAGAATCGAGATGGTAATTGGCAAGGAGTTGGTATTTAGCAGAATAATGGATAAGAGCAGGCAGATTGGATGCAGCAGTAACACCAGCGATGTCACACATTAAGATCTGTACTAATAATGCTGGGGGGCTAAATGACTGGAAGAAACGGCAGAGATTGAGCAATTTCGCTAAGTTTAATAATATTGGTATATTGTGTATACAGGAGACCCATCTGCCTTGGGTAAAAAGGAATTTATTGAATATGAATGGGTATGCCCTATTAGGTTGTTCGTCGCAATCGTCAATGACAAGGGGGGTCGCCATCATGGGAAAATGGAATGTGGGGGGTGTGAGAAGCACCAAGTCTGACGGGACTGGCAGATGGGTTCTAGTAGAACTGAATGTAGGTATTACATTATGTGTGGTTTATGGCTCGAATGAGGATGATCCAACAGTATTTGATGTTCTGGAGGAGGAGTTGGCAGATTGGGGGACCCCCATTGTTATGTGTGGAGATATGAATATCTCGGTCGATTGGAGGCAGGGATTTAAATATACGGGACGTAAACCCAAGGTATTTCGGGCATTAGGTTCCTTACTGAAGTCGCATGGGCTAGCTGATGTCTGGGGGGAAAAAGAGCCCGCTGATCCAGGCTTTACTTATTTCTCGCATCCTTGCCAGAAATACTCTAAGTTGGATTACTTTTTTGTCTCGGCAGGGGAGCTATGTAATGTTAAAGTTGCTACGCTTCCCAGAACAGTATCTGACCATAATCCTTTGATACTACTATACCAAGTGGACAATATCTCGAGGAAAGCAACAAGGTGGACATTCGAAAGGAAACTGTTAAATGATGATAGGTTTGTAAGACACCTTAAACAATGGGCGAAAGAGTTCTTTGACGCCAATAGATATAGCTCATCCCGTAATGGGGTGTGGGAAGCCTTCAAGGCCTCCTTAAGGGGGGAAACGATAAGTTGTTTTGCTAGGTTAAGGAAGGAGGATAGAAATATAGTAGAGATGCTTATTTTGGAGTTGGCGATGTCAGAGAAACGGCATATTGAGGAAATAGGGCTAGGCCAGGATGGTAGGGTAACGGCGAGAACTATGGCTGTGATCAAGGGAGATATTCAGAGGGTGGTTACACAAAAGGAAACCCGAGAGTATCAGGCGTCAAGGGCAAGGCGCTACGAGACAGGGGAACAAGCTGGAAGAGCGCTAGCACTGCGGATTAGGCAAGAAAGTAATACAAATATTATCCCCAGACTAGAGGATAATGGGACAGAGTATTCAGACCCGAAAGAGATAGTAGGAGTGTTCCAGAAATTTTATCAAAAATTATATGACCAGGAGGCGGGGGGACCAGCCTCATGTCAGGGGTTTGGGGCTGCATGCCCGGTTCTAGATGATAGAAGTAGGGAGGAGCTGGACAAGGATATAACCATTGATGAGATAAGGAATGCAATACAGGATCTAGCAGCAGGGAAAGCGGCGGGCCCAGATGGGATCCCGCTGGAAGTTTATGAGAGTTTAGAGGAGGAAATTGCTCCACTACTGCTTGACTTATTTAATGGCATAATCTTCTCCGGGGAGATTCTTGATTCCTGGAAAGAGACCAACATAGTGGTGTTTCATAAAAAGGGGAAACCAGAGAAGAACCCGGGTTCCTATCGGCCAATATCGCTGATTAATGCTGACACAAAACTATACTCTAAGGTTTGGGCAAAGAGATTGGGGGGGATCATTGGCCGGCTCGTCTCCCCGTGGCAGCATGGATTCGTTCCAGGTAGAGGTACCACCGATCACACCTCGCGCGCGATCTCGCTATTTGATGCTATGGCCGCCACGGGGGGAGAAATGGCCATGATCCTCCTCGACGCGGAGAAAGCCTTCGACCGCGTGGTATGGGAATTTTTGTGGGATGTCCTCGTCAGAAGAGGCTTTGGGGAAAAGTGTCTGAAAGCCATCAAGGCAATGTACTCAGATCCGGTTGCTAGGATTACAGCTATGGGTATGCGTTCGGAGGAGGTGGTAATTAGGAGAGGTACTCGTCAGGGATGCCCCTGTTCCCCAATACTGTTCTCACTTTATATAGATCCCCTGATTAGGGAAATCTTAGCCTCAGACAAAATCTCCCCAGTAACAGTAAATGGTCATACTACTAAATTATTGGCATATGCAGATGACCTGGCAATTGTTACCACTAATCCGCAGACAGCAATGGTGGAATTGTGTCAACTGGCTAAAGCATATGGGGCCTGTTCCGGTTATAAGTTGAATGAAGAAAAAACATTAATAATCAGTACAAACAATATCTATAAGGCTGATCAGAGGTTTGTGGGGTCTGCAGTATATCTCGGGGTGAGGATTAATGCGAATGTCGATAAAATTATACAGGAGAACTATGTACCCTTGATTGCGGCAATTGAAAAAGAACTAAAAAGAATAGATGTATTACATTTATCCTTGATCGGTAGGGTGAATGTACTGAAAATGGCAATGTTCCCTAAACTACTGTATTTATCCCCTTATTAGTTGAAGAGGGCTTGTTGAAGAAAATGGAAGCTGTTTTCTCACAATTCGTGTGGCAATACGGTAAAATACGTAGGTCACTGGCCCGATTATCTGTACCTCTGGAGGGAGGGGGACTGTCAGCACCAAACTTGAGGCTGTATCATTGGGTTTGTTTAATGATGCAGATGAATGTCTTATTTAAATATGAAGAAATAGGCCTGCTGGTTGGTATTTACAGGACCCCCACCATATATGAGTTGTTAGTAGGTGAAAGAGCACTGGAGCTCTTTACACGAGAAGTCAGCTATAGATATTACAAAAGGATTAGAAGCAAGGTGCTGCTTAGTGCCTGGGGGACTTGGAAGTCAATAATGAGATTCTTGAAGATACCAAAAACCAATAGCACACTAGATCTCTGGAGGTCAAATCCTTTCGTTCATCTGGGTCAGAATAGCAATAGCAGGATATGGAAGGGGCTGGGTGTTAGATGTCTGGGGGACGTTATGATTGGCGATGAGATAATGGGGTTTGATACACTACAGCAGAATTATGGCATACCAGCCAGCCAATGGCTAATATATAGACAACTGGAACAAACAGTCAAGTCAATCAGACCCAGGATTGCAATTCAGGAGATTAACCCAATTGGGGATTATGTAAGGAAAGGTGGTAAGAAGATCAGAATTGGTTATAGCTATCTTCAGCAGGGTTTGGGAGACGACATTGAAAAAACTGAATCTTCTTGGGCTCAAAGAATTGGGGATCCAGATGTAGACATTGATTATGCGTTGGCGTTGAATAAGAAAATAGTGAGAGCGTCAAATCTGAAGGCCCAGCAGTACAAGACTATTTTTAATTTGTACTTTACTCCTGCCAAGTTGTTCATGTGGGGTAAGAGAGAAAATGACAGGTGTCCTAGGTGTGATCAAGGCCCTGCAGACTTACAGCACATGTTTTACCACTGCCAGAGTCTTACACCAGTCCTCAAAGAAATTGAACGGTTTTTAGCGGGGCTGCTAGAGCAACAGATTACTCTATCCCCAACGACTGTTCTGATCGGCGGGGATGGTAACTTGAAGATAGAACGAGATGTCGAAGCTTTTATTTTTCTGTCCATGGCCGTTTTTTGGATTTTAATATCGGCTAGATGGAAAGACTCTGTAGCCCCCACGTTTCAGATGTGGATAACAAGGCTTCTGGGAACTTATAATATAGAGGAATGTTTGTATGATTTTAAAGGAAAGAGATCGAGGGAATTCGGCAAAAAGATCTGGGCTCCCCTCAGAAAGTGGAGAGAAATTAGATAAGTAAGATTGACGTGAAAGATCTATTGGTTTTAATTGATCTAACTGTTTATATTTAGCATTGTGTGGCCTTTGTGTCTTTTTAACCTGGTTTTTTATTGTTGCAAATGTAAGATGTATGTATCAATTTCAATCCCTGATCTTACCCTGCTGTTTTATGTACTTTGATACCCGGAACCATCTCAATAAAAAAAAAAATAAAAAAAAAAAGATTGTCATTTGCTGGGGTGAGTAGATAACCAAGTCTGTGTTTGTATTTAAATAAAGTTACAAATTTTAATGCAGCCTGTTTTCAATAAAGGAAATAGAGTTACATTTAAAAAGAAACTTTTTTATTTAATTTTATTTGAGAGTTTACCCCTGGAAAACTGTCTACTTCCCAATAATGTTTGTTTGTTACTTTAACAAAGGGGAAGGTGTCCCGATGGGAATGGGTTACAACCTGAACTCAGGAGTCAGTAACCTTTCAATATTTTTCTACCAGAACAGGTACCATAACAAATCGATGTTTAGGCCAAGATGGCGGCAACATCAAACGTGTAATATGGAGCTTTGTAGTGGTCCCAATAATTATCTGATATTTATCCTCTCCACCCTGCCGAATATCTGCAGCAGGGCTGCCCGGGTGCCTCCTGCGGCCCTGACTCGACATCTGAGTCCCCAAAGGTGATAGAAAACACTGTACTGGCGTGCAGCCTGTCGTGAGCCATGGCCTGGCTGGGGCTATGTACTGGTTGTCTGTCGGCGATTTGCTGCGGGTCACAGAGTGAGCTGTTACTGGCTACCCGAAGAACACTGCAAGAGCACAGGGAGCGTGGGGGCCCATGATCGCTGTCTCCACTCGGCGTGCAGCCCCAAAAACTGCGGGGCTTTCTGCCCCTGACCAGTACCTGTGAGCAGCGGGGCCTGCCATGGCTGCTGGAACTGACTGCTGCTGGGCTCTGACGATTGTGGATGACCCTGTTCCCAGTCCCTGCCTGAGAACGTTGAGCAGTACTGGTACCCGGAGAGGGACCCAGTGCCTTCCACCGCTTATTCCCCTGTGGGCGCGGACAAACTTGGCTGGCTCTACCCTGCACTGGCGATGAACTCTGGCACCCAATTGAAAGTACTGATCACTGCTGCACTACTGGTGACCAAGGCCATGAGGTGAGTCGCCCTGCTGTGCTTCTACCCATACTGCAGCGCCTCTAAGGTGCGGGTGGACCCGTGGACACCCTCCTTGCCTCCAACTATGCGCAGCTCGGCTGCGCTTCAACGTAGGACACATGGTGAGCCCCCACACCCTGATCCTTGGGCTGCAGACGCTGCAACTCCGTAGAGCGGGCGGCGCCCCTGACCCAGGCCGGGTGGGCCTTTGGAGAACATTGATGCCCACTCCGGTCCTGGGCCCACCAGACAGGGGTACATTTACTAGCCCAACGCCGAACTCTCCTTGAAGACTGGGCCAGCTGACCTAAACCCACAGGGTCGACACACCACCTCCAACTCCCTGACTGCGCCCTGGGAGGCGCAGCCTGAATGTATCCTCAGTCTCTCACAGATTGTTGCATGTAGGGATTGCCCGCTTCAGATATCCCACACGATCCCCAGGGTGTTCCCAATCTCCGGCACGGACCTGGAGTGCCCACATCGGCCTGCCCATTGGACATGGGAGATGCTGACGGGTGGTCCACCCACGGATCGCCATCCCAACTGGGAGATGTGAGCTGGCGCATTGGTAGCACCCCCACCAGGAATTATCACACCTGCTTGGCTGCCCCGCTGCTGCACGCTGCTCACCGGGATCCTGGTTCCTCCAGTCGTAGCAATCCTCCTGCTGGTCGTTGTTACCTGCAGACTTCTCTCTGTAAGGACTGGACCACACCTAACACCAACACTTGCCCCCCTACTCCGAAGCCAGAGATGGCCTCTGTTTGGTCTTTTGTGCCCTCGGCTGAACATTGACCCCATCAACACGACTTTCCTGCACCCTGAATCAATCCCCTGGATAGTTGGGATATGGCAGGCTGCCTGTGTGACCTGCAGGACCTCGGTAACGGCTCCCCTGTGGCCCTCCAACATAGAACTTCCACGCCTTTAAACCCCCTCATTCGAATGCTGCATTGAGGTGGGTAGGAACGTCTCCCGCAACCCCAGGTTCCACTTCACTCGGTTTAATTACATTCACCACACTTATGTCTCCCCTTGCCGTATTTGGCGCATAATCCCTAAGCTCTCCCAGGAATGTCCCCAGTGTAAATTGCAGAATGCAGATTTAATTCACATGGTATGGGATGCACACCATTATCACTGGCATGGAAAGAAGTCACGTCAAAAGTGGCGGAGCTGTCAACACACCCTCTCACCCCCACTCCCCCTGGGCAGAACACCTCGATGACCTCACACCAAGGGACAAAGCTTGTTCCATTGCAGTGTACACCATCCTCTGAAGCTCCCCCAAGTGGCCTGCATCACACTATGGGCATGATGAAACTCAAAGGAGCCAGTATGCAGGACATGGGGGGGGGGTTGGCAAACCTGAAATAGACCCAACACAAGGGGACAGGACCCTTGTGAGCCTTTAACTTGAAAAGACCCACCAGGCTCACTCCACACTGTTTGACAAAGTACTCCAGGCTATTTTGGACACTAAGACCTCTCGGGAGGCTAGCATTGACTCAGTCTCAGTGGAGGTAAACCTACTACGAGCTGGTCACTGCAATCTAAGGTACGAAACAAGTTTGCCCCCCCTCATCTTTGCCATCACATAGGAAGCTGTGGGCTGTCAGCTCCGCCAGTGAGCAGTGGACAGGTCCATACGTGAGTTGGACTTGTACCACATAATATTGCTATATGCTGACGATGCCTAGATCTTCCTGTGGGATGTGGCATCATCCCTCCTGGACCTGATGCAGATCCTGGATGGCTTTGGCACCGACTCTGGCTTAGAGGTAAACTGGCCCAAGTTGTGATTGTTTCCCCTGGTGCACGTATCGATCAACGACCGGCTGGCTCTCCCGGAATCTCACCTGCATTGGTGCTACCACATCTTCAAATAACAAGGCATGCAGATATATCACTCCGAACGGGACCTCAAGGAGGGTAATATGGATAAGACTATAGGATCCATTCGCTGCTAGCTTCCCTCCTGGCATTCGCATCCATTATCCCTGCTAGGATGGGTCACAATCTCTAAATTGCTCATACTCCCCCATCTGTTATATTTTTTCACAACCCTACTATTGTACTCCTTAGGAGCTTTTAACGCTACCTTCATGGGTTGTTGCTTAAACTAATCTGGAGCAACGGGAGCTGCCAATTTGGCAGCGCCCACTCTGAGGGACAGCTGGGGCTCCCAATCTTGAGCTTTACTACACCGCAGCACAATTACAGTGGCCTATGACCTGGCTGAGCACCCTGAATTATTGTTTGTACGCACTGCATTGCAGGGAACAAACATTTATATTTGGCAGTCTGATCCTACCATCCTCCCTGCGCTTGAATTCTGACAAATGGCAGTAGAACACTCCTGTTGGCATAGGTATCTGCACCCCAAGGGCCCAACCCTTCCCTATTTTCCATTGATCCCCATTTGGGATTTGCCGTTACTAAGGTGGACACCAAGAGGTAATGACTTCAGAGGATGTTTCAATCACACAGGCGGGTGATTTCTCCAACGAGGGCACGTTTATGCCATTCCAAGAAATGGTTGAGACGTACAGATTGAATGCTGGTCATTTCTCAATATATTGCACTGTACAATGGGTGGTCCACGAGACATGGGGTATCGGGGAGACTAAACCGGCAATGTCACAGGCTTTATATACACTGTTGACAGCTGACAACATACAACATGCCATTGCAACGAAAGTGCGTGCCAGGTGGGACGCAGTGTTACAATAGCCACTTTCTGATGCAGCTTGGGCTCGCGCCCTGCAGTTGGCTAAGAATGTCTCCCGCAACCCCAGGTTCTGTTTCACTCAGTTTAATTACATTCACCATACGTATCTCTCCCCTAGCCATATTCGGCGCATGTTCCCAACGCTCTCTCCATAATGTCCCTGGTATAAATTGCAGAATGCAGATTTCATACACATGGTATGGGCATGCACACCATTCTCACTGGAAAGAAGTTGCCTAAACAGTGGTGGACCTGTCCACACACCCTCTCACCCCCACTCCCGAATCCTGCCTATTGGGATTACGACCCCGGGTGAAGGGAGACAAACACTTACACCACTTCATTGACCTGGTCTTTGTTCTGTTTAAGGGGAACATAGCCATGGCTTGGAAGTCATCTGTTCCTTCAGAGATTCAGGGATGGCTTTGCGTGCTGCTGACATGGACCAGAGCAGATGCACACACTCTTAGACTACTCCGTATGTGGGTGGATTCCCACACTTGATGCGAAGGCTAGTGAGATACATTTGAGGGCAGTTGAAGCCAAAACTGATGAATGACCACCTTCAACACACAGGTAATGCATACAATCCCTTGTGGTACACTGAAAGGCAACACCATGAGGATCATACTATCATTCCTCTTTACCTGCAATGCTCCTTAACCCTCGCAACACTCCCACGCATCCCCTGCAACTGCTCTCACCTATGCACGACCACCCGACTGTGCAGTGCTTCTCCAGCGTCCCAGTCACCACTTCCTTCTCTGTGGCACGCCTGGCCATTTACGGACCCGCATATTTGACATTTCTATGTAGACGCACACATTCTCGCTGGCATGAGCTACCGGTCACCGCTAAAAAATGTGAAGTGAGTGTGAATGGACTCAGCATTTCATAATCTGTATCTTACGGGGCTCAGAGCTCTCAAATTGTTGTACTTTTATTCTCTTCTTCTTCTTTTCCTTTCTCTCCCCCTATCATTCTCCTCCTCCCTTATCTCTTCATACAGTCGAAGGCCACACAGTACATCCTGTATTTTTTTTTAAACAAACTTTATTGCCTTATGTACAGCATGCATCAAACTCCTTTAAGGTAGCAGTATAGATTAGACAGGGGCAGGCAATACGACATATTTGACATGCTGATTCTGTCAGTACCCTCGCCGGGCCCCATTTGTACATGACAACTTGGACGATCACATTATTTTCCCTTAGCTATGTACCAAGTATGTTGGATATACCCCCCTCCCTCACCCCAAACAATAAGGCATCAACCACAACTGCCCTACCCTCCCCACCCCGCACTGCTGTCTCTCCTTGAGTATTGTTCAGTTCGATTAGTATGCTCTCTGGTACTCCAGGCGTGGATAGTGGTGCTGCACCAGGACCTTCCTTTGTGACCCGCTTCCTTACCAGTGTTACATCCTGTATTTCTTCAGGGCTTTACTGGCCTCACCTTTCTGCCGTGAGGGGTACAGCTCTCCAGCACCAGCGCACGCCGTGAGGGGAATGGCCAGCACTTTCCAGATCGCGCCGTGAGTGAAACGGCCAGCATGCTGAAAATCGCGCCGTGAGGGCAGCGGCAGAACTCCATCCCCCAGCAGCCCCTGCGACAGTGACACCGCACTCGGACCCGGGGGTAGGTCAAAAGGCTTGGCCACCTCCCGCAGCGCGGGACGCTTCAGGGCTTCACTGGCCTCACCTTCCTGCCGTGAGGGGAACGGCTCTCCACACCAGCACACGCCGTGAGGGGAATGGCCAGCACTTTCCAGATCGCGCCGTGAAGGAAACGCCAGCACGCTGAAAATCGCGCTGTGAGGGCAACGGAAGAACTCCATCCCCCAGCAGCCTCTGCGAGAGTGATGCCATACTCACGCCCGGGGGTAGGTCAAAAGGCTCGGCCACTTTTCGCAGCGCGGGACGCTTCAGGTCTTCACTGGCCTCACCTTCCTGACGTGAGGGGAACGGCTCTCCAGCACCAGCGCACGCCGTGAGGGGAACGACCAGCACTTTCCAGATCGCACCGTGAGGGAAACGGATAGCATGCTGAAAATCGCGCCGTGAGGGCAACGGCAGAACTCCATCCCCCAGCAGCCCCTGCGACAGTGACGCCGCACTCGGGCTTGGGGGTAGGTCAAAAGGCTTGGTCACCTCCCGCATGCCTGGGCCAAGGGCGGGCCCGTCTGCGCCCGTCAGCAACAGGAAGAGGCAGGGCAGGGCCACCCCCTTGAGCAGCTGCATTTTCTTCTAGTTTTGCAGTGAATACAAGGCGTAAGACTCTTTCTAACTCCTATGCCCGTAACAACTTGTTGACTCTGCTACAAAGCTAAGAACACTTGTATGTTCCTTTTTTTATTTGGACCATTGCGGGGGCATTGACTGAGCACTACCATGGAGGGAAGGACTGGTTACAGACGAACTGGGCGACATCACTGTATTAATTGAGACGATAGTTGGTCTGTTTTCGGATTCTGATCCTTTCCTGAACCGGCAGGGGTGTTTATTTACATCTGGGTAGTGGTGGTACAAGGCATATTTTGCAAGAGAGCTGTAAGGACACTTGCTGGGAAAATGGGATAAAGGGTAGTTGCCAACAAAAACAAACCATCATGTGAGCCTCCAACCTCTGCCATAGACAAAATGCTCCAGAGGGCCATCAGGGTGGTGTCTACAGAAATAGAATGGACAGAAAGAAGGTTATCCCTTACTCTGGATGTTTCCCCACTAGAGTCTAAGGTGACCCGCCACCAACTATCATTAAAATATCGCAGCATAGTTCATTATCACTACCCCCTCTGGTCACTCTCCTATATCGCCAATTGGGGCCGAAGATAAGCAAACACATACCATGATACCCTCGCCGTGACCTGTTCGTACCAGGAAGCAACCAGTTAGAGATAGCACGCTTACTAACTCAAATAAAGGGAAACGTAAAGCAGCATTAGGAAAGGGTCCAAAAAACTAAAAATCATCTGTGATCAACCAGGTTGACAGACCGGGATCTGATGAATCAGAGCAGATAAAGGGCAATTCTCAAATTGCCAACTCAGTTGTAGAACAACCACCATGGGTAAACAATCTAATGGCTGACCTTGTAATGAAATTAAGAGCTACTATTAAAGAAGAAATAGCACCTCTAGTAGCCCGTTTAGAGAGATTGGAAAGAGTCTGGGAGGGCTCAGGAGCCATAGTGCAAACCGACCCTGTGATGAGGAAAGCAGGGGGATAGTCTGATAATGGAAATTCAGAGGCTGCCCATGGCTTAACACACACACAAGGTGGGGGGGCACACACAATCGAGATCCCCCCAAACGGTGGCTCGCAAAGGGAGTCGAGCACTAAAACTACAACAGCTACCCAAGATCTTAGCCATAGGAGGAGTTCAACGGAAGCAAGTGGAGGGGTTAAGGCTAAGACTATGAACAAGGAGGCTACTAGTAAACAAGCCGCACCACTGACCCAGGTTTCCAACAGTGAGAATATGGTGTCCTCCCTCCCTAGCATTAATCTTCCGCCAGCATGTGCCCCTTATGTCGCCATAATGTCAGGCATCCCTCCAATTGCCCATAACACTAAAGAATCTCAGCCTCACCTCAGGAACAAATGTTTATTCTGGCTTGCAAGGTTTAGGCATTTTGGGTATGCCCGTGCAGGGGAGATAATCATGGTCCGCAGAATAGGCTGGCTGGGCGATGCTCGAAAAACTGAGGCCGGGAAGCGCATTGTGATTAACTTTAATAACTCCAATACCTTAAGCAGACTGTTATCTACCCCTAATACAGGGCATCATACACCCACAGGAATAAGTCTACGCTCGTTGGATTATTTCTACCCCCAACCAAACTCCAACCATAGAGACAATGCATTTCCGTTAATCCATCCAGTGGGCCCTGGACCGAGTATGGAAGGAAGGTGTAGTAACCCTAGCAGGCGCCCTCTGTACAATATTGCAGTAAGCAATAGATATGAAAATATGGAAGAGGTTGACAGACTAGGGAGGGGTCACCTTAATGGCAATATTTGTGAGAAACAGCATCCCGACCAATTTACTAAACAATAGTGTTCTGAGAGAGGTGCGAATGGAGCTAGTGGTGGGGTGTTAGACCACTGTCATAGTTCAGAATCGGAGGGTGGCCAACTGACTGAGGAGGCTGTTTCCATCCTTCCTGAAACCCAGTTGAGCTGTATTGAAATGGAAGCGACCAGTGTAGTACTTGGAAAAAAAGCTGGGGTCTATCAGGTTGCACATCCCTCCCCCATTCCTTCCCCCAGGAGGCACCAATAGGGGTAGGATTGAGGAGTAACGATCTACAAATTCTATCGTGGAATCTAGCAGGACTGAAAAATAAATTCATATGTCCAGACTGGGGTTTTTTTGCGGACAATTAAGATATTTGCCTATTCCAAGAGACCTCTGAAGAACATCAGAGGGTAGGCTTCCCGCCATTTAACATCTTGGCTACTAAGGAGGGGAGGGAGCGCCTGTTTGGTGGACTTACGATCTGGGTGAGCACGCATCTCGGGTGCAAGGCAGAGCAGTTGGTAACTCCTATTAACGATATTCAATGTGTACTACTGACATTCCCCGACAAGAAGAAAATAGCCCTAATTATGTCTATTCTAGGCCTGTGAGTAACAGACTAGAATCTGCCACCATAGACCATCTTGGCCACTATATCCCAACCCTAGATCCAGAAATGTTGATGATTATAGGAGGTAACTTCAATTGTCAATTCGAACCATTAACTGACAATTCCCAGGAGGTTGCCTCAGAAGAAGACCTTTACTGGTCAATTCCTGATCCACAGATCACCCCAATCAAAGTCTGGTCCCCTTTAGCTAAGCAAATCTATTCATTTACTCTGTCCCATTGATTGAGGGCTTGCAATGGGAGGACACAGTGTGACCTTCCTGGTAAATTCACATTCAATCGCGATGGCCAGCTTTCGCTAATTGAGTATATCATGGTGGAAACGAGAACCTGGGAGAAAGTTCAAGACTTCTATGTACAACAGAGACAGGACAGTTATCACAATGCTCTGATTGTAACATTGAAGCTGGGGAATCTGGGCTCAATTAACTTCTGTCCATATCCGACAACTAGCACTAGTGCTCTAGTAACCACCAACAATCGAAGGAAAGTCAGATGGAACCGTGTCCAGCAATCTCCCCCCAAAGTGGCAAAAGTGTATCAGCTTCCAATACCGATGATAGGCAGAATGAGGGAGTTGGGACAGGTAGAGGCACCCATAGAGGACAGAGATAAAGCTAAAACAATTCACGAGGAGTAAGTAGCAAAGTTGACAGATGTCTTTTACAGGGAAACATCCAAGAGGGAAATAGATCGACCTAAATGCTCCTGGTATAATAGCAAATGCCGCAATGCAAAACAAGAGCTTGTGCAAGCGGTGAAAGCCAAAGATAGGACAAATAATAAACTAGCCAGAATAAAGCATAGGAAAATCTTGCATCAGGAAAAGAAAGAATGGGAATTAGAAAGGTGGGAGGCCCTCGGGACTGCTCTGAAGGATAACTACCTTAAATTGTTCTGGAGGCTAGTTATCACTGGGGAGGAGGGGGGACGTGCAGTTATAGAGCCTAATATTACGTCCGAAGTATGGGAATTACACTTTGGGTCTCTGTATGACTGCGAGGCGGAAGGACCCCTAAGACCAGATATCTCGAGCAATATCTTGGAGTACTGTCAGGAGGGAGACGGGGACATTTTATTGATGGAGCTTCAAAATGCTTTAACTAGCTTTCTCCCCAATAAAGCCCAGGGTTTATACAAACTCCCGGGGGACCTCTTCCGGGAGGAGCCCATTGTTTTGGCCCCTTATCTGTGTGCTTTATTCAACGCTATTTTGAAGGGGATGAACCCCCCAGACACCTGGAAAGGTGCAGAGTTAGTACCCATATTTAAAAAGGGTTGCCCTCTTCTACCTAATAATTATAGACCCATCAGTCTAATTGATAACACCCAAAAGCTGATGGGCAGAGTCTTATTGGTCCATATACAGGGTTGGATGGAGGAGCAGGGAATATTGACCCCCTACCAGGCCGGCTTCAGATCAAGTATATCAACTATAGACCAGATATTCAGACTACAGCTACTCTTATGGAAAACGGTGAAGATGGAGGGTGGCAGCCTCTATCTTATATTCGTTGATCTGAGGTCGGCCTTCGACCTTGTGCCTAGAAAGAAGTTGTGGGAGGTGCTTGATGAGCTTGGGGTTCCTCCATACCTTCTTAATGTGCTGGTGAGAGGTTACACATAGACAACTATGAGCAGGTTAGATGCAGAAAACATGGGGAACTCTCCTTGCGCTTCCCTGTCAGATAGGGGGTGAGACAGGGATGCGTTTTAGCCCCCACATTATTTTGCCTATACATCAACTGGCTTAATGCTTTTTTAAACAATATAAAAGACAGCGATGCCCCAAAGCTTGCCACTGGGAGGATACCCGCGTTGATGTTTGCGGACGATATCTTGTTATTGTCCAAGTCCCCTCTAGGTATCCAACGCATCTTGGATGGGTTTGCACAGTTTTGTAATATGAGAGGTTTGGAGATTAAGCTATCTAAGACCAAATGTATGGTCTTTAACCCTCCAAAAAGCATGCGTCCAAACTCCTCTCTTAATGGCACCCTCCTTGACAAAGTAAAGACCTTTGATTATCTGTGTATCACATTGCCTGAACAATTTGGGTGGGGCTCCCAGATGACCAAAGCACAGCTTAGGCTCACCCAGACAGCGGGGGGATAATAAAAATTCTGAGATCATCCGTTTTCAAGCCAGCGGCCCCTGTAGTGGAGATGTACAAGGCCCAAGCAAGAGGGGCTACATTATATGGAGCGGAGCTCTGGGGGCATAGTTCTTCTATGGACCTTGTGAAGCTAGAAAATAACTTCATGAGACAGCTCTTAGGTCTACCACGCAGCACTCCTCTAGTTCCCCTCCGCACGGACTCGGGTATGAGGCCGATTGACCAAGAGATGGCCCTCAGTCCCTTGACATTCGGGCGGAGGCTTTGGACAACCCCCAAGCTGAACCTGTATAAAGAAGAGCTGAAGGAGCTCCTCCCCAGGCTTAATCCCAGTAGAATACCATGGCTGGCCCATATTAGGAGTCTTTCGAACAGGCTTGGGAGGTCAGAGCTATGGTTGTCTCCTGAGCTATCCTGCCCTACGATATCCAGGGCGGATCTCGTAGAACATTTCAGGCAATTCAATCTACCGTCCCTACAGGAGAGCACCAGAGAGGGCAAGTTGACAATGGAGTTTTTACAAGTAAAAGAGGTGTATACGATGGAACCCTTTTTAGATGTAATCCAGCCACCTATGGCTAGGAAATTGTACTTGCAATTCAGATTGGGGAATTTACCTTTGGCTGCATACACTAGTTCATGGGCTCCCGAGAACTCGAATATGTGTCCCGGTTGTAAAATAACAGCTGAAACCGATCTGCATGTGTTGTTCTTTTGCCCGGCTTATGTGTTACCCCGCAAACGCTGGGTAATCCAACTATGTAAAAATGTAGGGTTCACACGCTGTGCAGAGGCTTTTAGAGTTTTAAAATATGATTCTGATCCTCCAATTGTATTTGTGGTATCTCGCTTTTTAAATGCCATGTGGCACACCAGGAGAGGACTTTTAAAGCAACTTTAGGGGAGAATTAATTTGATGAAACCCCTTGTTCATTTTTAGAGTGGAGTGTAATGTTTTTCTTTTTTTTTAGAAAACTGAATGAGAAAGTTTGTATTTTTTAAATAGCGTATATAATATGAAAGTGTCAATATTGTATATTCTGTGTAACATTTTGGGGATTTTCTTTCTTGTACTTTTATGGCCTGAATGGCCGAAATAAAGTTTTACAACAACTTATTATGAACTGCACAATGTATCTGACATATCAAGGCTAAATATGTACCTTGATGCTTTAATATACACGTACGTCTTATGCTGAGAGCTCCACTGACATTTGTTGCAATTTGTGTTGTTAATAAAAACATTTTAAAAAAATTAAAAAGGGGAGAAAAAAGTAAACAATTCAGAAAGGAAGAAGCTAAAGGGTTACATTTGCAGGTAACAAATTTCAGCAAGGGCCTGGGGTGTGTTTAGCTGGCCTCTGATAGGCGATGATGTCATAATCTATTGTAGTAATGTTCTTAATCACTCACTAACTTGTATGGCTCCGTAACCCGATATGTCGGCAAAAGGGACTCTACCAATAGACACAAACCTTTTAAAGTAGACCACAACTGACAGACATGCGCACAATATTGAACTGAATTCCAAGTAGTAAAACTGATAAAATGCTCACACTTGTACTGTATTCAAAGCCATGACGAAGTTTTCTGTTGTCATATTTTTTTTTACTAAGAATCCTTTATACTCCTCATTGCAGTGATGATTTAAAGCTTGTAATGCTGAGGTGTTTTACTCATAGGTCAGTAGCACCATAAAGTGCTCCCTAAAGATGTTGGTCTGGCGCATGCTGATCTGTGTCTTTGCTGCATGTATGGTTGTGCTTACCTGTTATAAAACATAATTTTGAGTCAAAAACGAGAACTGAGTTAACACGAAGGTCGAGTGCAGTAAAAAAATGTAACATTTACATAAAACTGACACACCTCCCTCATAGTCCCATGGCAGTGAGGCAGGGTAGGATCTGGCTAAGTGGTGTGGTGAAAGAGTTCTGTGTGGTTGTGATTTTTCTAAATAAATAAGGGGTTGAATCGGAGGGTGCAAATGTATCAGTGCGATCACTCATTCTGATCATTGCCAGTAACATTGCCGAGGGCTTAGCTGGGAACTCGTTTCTCTTTGAAATTGACACCATCAGTTTGAAAAGATACTTTTTGCAGTTGAAAAATAAAAGATTTAAGAGAACTCCAACAATCAAATAAAGCGAGGGACCACACTAGATTCAACCCAGAGAAGAGCTAAAGAGATGGGCTAAGGGTTGCACCAGAAACCCTACTGGGGGAAATACAGGACCTAAATTGTGTCTTCTGAAATAGAGAAAGGGAAGAAAACATAGGATAGAGGTCTCTAAATATCCCTGGAGCAAAAATACAGTACATGCAATGAGCTAATTCCAGCTGAATCGTCATTGCAGTGCGGTGGATCACGAGAGACAGTTTGTGGTGGATACCTCAGGAGTAAGATAGCTTTACAGAAGAAGATTCTAAGTATGACACCCCCTTCGAGCAGGAAACATTACCATCATATTTAGAAAAAGGCATTGTGGGCCTACCCCCCTCACTCACCTGTGACCAGTCCCCCGACTGATCACTGTCCTTGAGGACCTGGCTCTAGCTCCTCGAGGCACCTACCTTGTTTCTTCTGTCTCTCTCTTTCCCTCGCCCTCTTGCCTTTTTTCTCTCCCTGTGACCTTTGTGACTCTTTCCTCTGCTGTCTTTTACTTGCCACTTTTGGTCTTCATTCTTCAATCAGGCTGTGCCTCTATTTTGTCTGCTTTTACCGTTTTTTCGCTTTTGTGCCTCTGTATTGTCAGGTTTTTCCCCCGCTTTTGTGCCTATGTTTTGTCAGCTTTTACTTGTTTGTCATTCTCTCATTCCTCTGTTTTGTCTGCTTTTGTCCATTCTTGTGCTTTTGTTTAATCTGCTGTTGCCCCTTGTGCCACTGTTTCTGTCCTATCTCGTGCTCCACCTGTGTTCCTTCCTGCACTCCTTTCCTGCCCTGTCTGCTGATCCTCCCCGCTCCTTACCTGCTCCTTGTGCCCCCACTCTCTTCCCGTTCTCCTGACAGCTGTGTTCTCCTCAGACCCATGCCATACACTCCTCCCCTCTTCCAGCACCTACTTAATGGTGGCTGCAGTGCAGTACGCCGAAGGAGTGCCACAGGGTAGCCTGTCTGTGACTCGACTGTGCCCAAGTGCCAGAAAACCTGGTCCTCCCCTGGACCACCACTACCCTCCCGCATGCCCTCAACCCCTGCCACCACTCAACACTGCTGCTGCACCACACAATACAGAGGGAGCCTTCACCTGAACCTCCTACACACCAATATCATGAATGCTCCATAAAAACCCTCTCACTCAGCAAACACACAACGGAGATCTGGGAGCTCCTCATGGAAAAGTGGCAGACGCAGCATTGAGACATCGCTGTAACCGTCCCTGCTGGATCATCAGGAAAGACTGCCAACAGAGACCCAGAAGAGTTTTCACCATCTTCAAGGACACCTTCAGTTGCAAAACCTATGCAAAATCTGGAACCTACGCAGGACACATCCTGGATCCTGACTTCATGTCCTTTAAAATAACTGTCAACACATCCACACTAGTCAACTGGACTGACCATGGCATGGTAAGTTTCGCAATTGCCACCCATCATCTCACAAGAATCTGCACAACGGGCCCAGGACACCTACACTGGAGCAAATTAGCTGAGGTTGATTGGGCTTCCGCTCGCCACAAGAACCAACTGGAGCATACAAGCCATCTAGCACACGGCATTGACACGTTCAACAAATGGATCACTGCCTGTGCCAACACCCTGCCCTCCAGCAAATGAAACAACGTAGCAAAAACAACAACACAGGCCTTCTTGTATGCACCTCAGAATGATCAAAATATACTGCAAACAACAAGAACAGGGGTGGAAAAAAACAAGCCAGGAAAAAGTAGAAAAAGGCATATTCAAATCCACCCTGAGACTGTTCCACCAGCAAATCCGGAAAACCAAGGAAAGACTCTAGTCGAACACATCAACTCCAGCTCCAACAGCAGCAAAGAAATGATCACCTATGATCAAGGATTTCACTGCGCCCACAGCAGCCGCTAGCAACATCAACTCATCTCAAGAACTGTACTTTTTCTTTAGCAAGATCACTACCATATACAGCAACTTTGCCCCACAACTGGATCCTTGAACCTTGCCGGAAGCCTCCTGGTGACAGACAAAGGCCACAAAACACCCTTATAGGGCACTAAGTACAGAGGAAATCACAGTAGTCATGAAGACCATACACTCTGAGGCCTCGCTGAGTCCTTGCCCCATCACGCCATCAAAAAAGGATCAACCCTCATCAGCAAGGCCCTCCCACACATCCTCAACACCTCCATCAGCACAGCCAACTTTCCAGAATCCTGGAAGCACGCATCCTTTAACACCCTCCTGAGGAAGCACCCAGGCGACCTAACCAAACTTGCCAACGACTGACCAATATCCATTCTTCTGTGCCCAGCCAAGGTCCTGGAGAAAGCCTTTAATAGACACCTCTTGGACCACCTCGCCAACAACTAGCTTCGCAATGCCACTCAGTCAGGCTTCAGATCGAACCACAGCACTGAGAACAACCTTGTTGCAGCTGCAGACGACTCCAGATAAACCTTGCCAGAGAGGAACTACAGCCGCCATCCTTCTAGACCTTTCTGCAGCATTCAAAACCATCTCCCATCCCATTCTGAACAGAGAACTCCAGGACATAGGCATTCAAGAAAATGTCCTCCAGTGAATCTGCACAAAAGTCACTGGAAGACCCTAACCCGTCAGCATTCTACCATACTCCTCAGAAGACAGAAACTCCTTTGTGGAGTCCTGCAGGGCTCGGCGCTTAGTCCCACCCTTTTAAACATATACATGACCCCGCTGACAGACGTCATCCGTGCTCACAACATCAACATCCTTACCTACGCAGATGACGCACAACTGATATTGTCCCTCTCAGACAAAACACCCAGCACCAGGCACAAGTTTACTGCATGCATGACCAAAGAAGCCACCTGGATGAAGTCCAACTGTCTTTAGTTGAACACGGGCCGACCGAAGTGGTGATTTTCAGGAAGGACATCTTGCTGCGAGACTTCACTTAGTAGTGAACTGATTTTGCATCTGTTCCCATGCCTAGTACGCAAGATAGAAACCTTGGAATAAATGTTGATAAACTGAAAACGTCCGCTCCTGTTAACTCCGTTTCACACCCTGAAGATGTTGAAGAAGATTTTCAAGTGGGTACTGAACAGCTCCAAGTTAATGGTTACCCAAGCCCTCATCACCAGCAGACTGGACTACATGAACACCCTATACACAGGAATACCCAACCAACTCACAAAAAGATTCCAGACAGCCCCAACCACAGCAGGCAGATTAATCTTCAGTCTCCTATGCCAGACCTCCATCACACCTCACCTAAGGGATCTCCACTGGCTCCTGACACACAGGCTTGCACATTTTAGACTCCTCCCCAACATGTGCAAAGAACTTCACAACACAGGCCCTGCCTGCTTGAACAGCCAAGTACAATTCTCTCACCCTTCCAGGCACCGCCATTCTGCTGGACTCTCAGTAGCACACACACTACTCATACACAAAAGTAAATCAGGAGGTCGTGCAACAACCTCCCACAACTCATCAGAGCCTCCTTCTCCCTCTTGAATTCCGCAAGAAGCTGAAGACCTGGCTTTTTAAGTAATTACCCTGCCAAGGTTAACTCCACACACCTGCTTCTGTGCCTGGATACTCCCATAGGAGATTGAGCCCTATACAAAGTGCAGGTAATATAAGTAAATTGAATCAATGCTTTGTGTATCCCTGCGCAATGCGCACCCATGCAAAACATTAGTAAATAAACTCCCATTTATTTATTTGGTTAGAACCTCAGTACTTCCATTAAAAGGATTCCAACAGCATAATCTAGGAATAATGAACATTACTTGCTTTGCAACTGGTATTAATTAAGCTTTAGACCGCTTTCTCGCACCTCTTTGTAACCCTCTTATTCTGTGTTTCCTCCAAGGTTACTATTCCCACCGCGAAACGGTGAACGGTTCCTGGTACATTCAAGATCTTTGCAACACAATGAAACAATATGGTTCCTCCCTGGAAATGCTTGAACTACTGACCCTGGTGAACCGGAAGGTGTCTGCACGTCGAGTGGACGTGTGCAAAGACGAAAATGCAATTGGAAAGAAGCAGGTGCCCTGCTTTGCGTCCATGCTCACTAAAAAGCTATACCTGCGTCCAAAATAAAAGTCAGGTTGGGTGGCACCTTGCTGATACTTGTTGCCCTGTGTGACTTAAAAAGGGAAGACATGTTTTTATGTTTTTCAGTTAACAGGTTTTTTTTAGTACATCAAGACTGATTAATGTTTTCTTACTCGACAGACTAAAAGGCATGATAAGGTTATTTGGGACTTCTTGGTGCTAGGAACTGTTAACGTGTGCAGGAAGTTAGATGGTCGTTTTTGATAACCAGACTTATTTGACGTAATTGCTCTTTCCCCAGGGCTGAATTCTGAATTCTGAATATTACATGATATTTTACATTTTATACCGTATAATGTTATACCGTTGGTCTTCCTCTGAGCAGCTTGCAGTCATGTTTAGTACTTCTTTTTTAAATCATGTTTCAATGAAATGGCACCTGCACTTGTATTTTATTGTATTTGCATTTATATAGGGGTTACTACCCTTGACAAGGCGTCCACGCGCTTTTCCTGCGAGTAGCACGCTACTCAGGTACCCATAAAAGATTAGTGGTGAAATAGTATAGTGAAATATGAAAGTAATTTGACTGGTGGACCTGTTAGTCTGTTATTTAGATTGAAAAGTATAGTGGAGGGATAGAAGAGGGAAGGATTTAGATTTTTCTGTGGTGGGAGCTCATAGCAGTAGGAGGAGACTTGGGGTAAATTTAATGGGAGGTGGATGGGGGAAATCCATAAGGAAGGGTTTAGAAAAGCTTGTTTGGGAGATCTGAATAGTAAAAGAGGTAAGAGATAATGCAAGGAAGAGTAGAGTAGGGAAGAGTCTAGAAAGGGTTATTTTTCGGATAATAGTAGTCGTATGGGTTTTGGAATGAATGAGACAGTGGAGGTAGAGGATGTATTGATAGAGGTATTGGGTGAGAAATAGGGTAGTGCATTGGAAAGAATAGTAGAATGAGGTTTGAAATGTGTCAGAGTTGAGGTAGGGGATGTATTGAGAGTAGTATAAGGGGAGAATTAAGGTAGTGCATTTTTGCTTTTGAAATTTGGAATCTCTCAGGAAACTAGTAAACCAGAATCTGAAAGTAGCATACCACTGTGACATGAGCCACCGACAGGACATATTTACTCTGCTTCATTACATGCAAACGTCCATGTGTGAAACAAATGTAGAAACTGAGTTTCTGTAATAATGGCAATACACTGTACAACCCACTTCAATGTCTGCCCTGACCACCTGGTGGCTGGACAGTTTTCTATTGTACCATTTCAGAAGATATGTGTAAATTGTTGTGTTATGGTGAAGTCATTAATTTGGTGTCCTATAACTGACTCAATGTTTGCAATCAACTGAGGAGAATGGGAAAAATTGTAACATGTAAACTTTTTCTTATCAAAAAATATTTTTATGAATACAAAATAAAGTATTTTTTATTGCCTTACTCAATTTCCTTGCGTTATTAGGTCAGGCTCTACCCTATCTAAGACCTTTTGAGTTTACCTAAATTCTATGTATATTGTAGTTATAGTGTTTGTCAGCCAGCCGTCTTCATCCATTGGTTTGTTATTGTGTCATACCGCTCACTACAGCGACAGCATGACACAGTAGTTAAGCCAACTCCCACTGCACAGAGAGAGTTCCGCATTCTGCCATTTAACAAGGAGTACATCAACACACACATTAGACCCCTTAAGAGCCAGAGGCTGCAATGGAAATTAGTGTTTTTGAGCCGAAATATGTACTTTTGGTTTTAGCTACTATTTTTCTTCATATTGGTGAGGGCTAATAACTTACTCCATAATAAGGTTTTGTAAAACCCAAAGGAAAACAAACAACCTTACAGCCAAAGGGTTGGCAGCCAACACCAGACCTTTTGGCTTTGACACTTCTTGTGTTGCAAGTTGCAAATGTTCATAAATGTTATGAAAATTAAAACAATAGGGAAAACTTTCAGTGGAGGTTTGCAAGTAAAGTAACCCCTCCGATTAGGGTATACACACCATACAGCCCTAGTTGGAATATCAGCTTTGTAGGAATGTTCACCTCAAATATTTATTTTGACTTTCCTCATGCCAAGATTATCATTATTTAAAGATACTAACACTATTTTTGTCTATTAATCTTTTTATCGTCTTATTTTTTCAGGTTATCTATTTTCACTCTTGCCAGTAAAATATAACCACCCCAAGGGATTAAATAATGTCCCATGAAAACATACATGGACTCCTTTAGACATTAATCGAAAGCCTGCACCCTTAAATAATTGTAGTGGACTCTTTTTCTGTCATTAGATGCACCCACACATTCTAGTTTAGATATACAATGTGTTTAAAGATGTGCCTCGTATGCTTGTGTGTGCATCATCATAATGCTATGATTAATAAGGCACTTACAGTTGAGAGTTACAAGTATCATAGCACGGGAACGCCCGGTTCCCGTGCTCTCTTACCATGGCTGTATATATGTAGTATTAAAGCCCATCAGTCAAAAACAAAGTCTTTCCTAGTTGTGAGAAACTGGCCTTTTGTACCAAGCAAATGAAGATTCAGCTCCATGAACCCCTCATATGCAGAGTTGTTTAGAATATTCTTTCCTATCCGCTAATAGTGATTTATTTCACACACCAGTCAAATGTCTTAACTTGTCATACAATCCTTCTTGCAGTCCTATATCTGATGACATATAAGCCCATGTGTATATACAATATATATATGTGTGTGTGTGTGTGTGTGTGGGTGTGTGTGTGTGTGTGTGTGTATGTACATCCATATCCATATCCATACTGATATAATAGAGAGAGCCCAAACCTTTGAGGCGGGTAATCTCAGGAACCACAGCACCAATCACAACACCCAATACAGCGTTGGAAAGGGCAGTTGCAGCAGACGGACCTAGGCTATGCAGACGCCCACCATATACATTTAAAAGGTAAAAGAACCGTGCCAGCAAAGTAGTCCCTTGTGGGCGTGTCTGCGTTGTGCTTGGGGTGTGACAAACGCTGGGGGCGTGTGGTACGTTCCGCCCTTCATGCCATATCTCATATTGTGTGCTAATCCCACCCTGCTCCCTTAAAATACCCCTGCACCCCATAATCATAACCCACCCTTACTACTTAAAATACCCCAACACCCTTAAAGACTAACCCATCTTAACCCTATAAATATACCCTGTACCCCAAAACCCAAACCTATCCCTAAACCCTAAAAATACCCCTGTACCACAAAACCCAAACCTAGCCCTGAACCCTATAAATACCCCTGTACCTCAAAACCCAAACCTACCCCTGAACCCTAAAAATATCCCTGTACCCCAAAACCCAAACCTAGCCCTGAACCCTAAAAATACCACTGTACCCCAAAACCCAAACCTACCCCTGAACCCTAAAATACCCCTGGACCCCAAAGCCCAAACCTAGCCCTGAACCCTTAAAATACCCCTGTACCCCTGTACCCCAAACCGACCCCTGAACCCTAAAAATAGCCCTGTAACCCAAAACCCAAACCTAGCCCTGAACCCTAAAAACAACCCTGTACCCCAAAACCCAAACCTACCCCTGAACCCTAAAATACCCCGGTACCCCAAAACCCAAGCCTAGCCCTGAACCCTAAAAATACCCCTGTACCCCAAAACCCAAACCTACCCCTGAACCCTAAAAATACCCCTATACTTCAAAACCCAAACCTAGCCCTGAACCCTAAAAATACCCCTGTACCCCAAAATCCATACCTATCCCTAAACCCTAGAACTACCCCTGTACCCCATAACTATATCTGAACCCTTAAAATGCCCAAACACCCCAAAACATATACCTCAGTACCCCAAAACATATACCCCTATACCCATACTTACCTTATCCAAACATTAAAAAAAAACATGCTTTTACCATTCATGCATTTACAACGAATTTCGTTGTAAATGTTTGAGTGGTAAAAGTATATAAAATGTAATGCCATGAGTTATAATGGCATTGCGGAGTCATGGTACTTTCGTAATGAAAGTATGCGGAGTGATTGTATGCGGAAAGAAAGTTGCGGAATAATGGGCGTTTACCCTCCCCCGGTAAGTACATTGGTGGCACGGAGGCCCACATCTCCAGCAACATACTCATATTTTTTCACCACCAATTTGAAAAATGCACAGGTCTCTCTCATTGATGACCAGCACCGACATACACTTTTAGACACACCTCCCGCCACAAGTTCTAGAATTGCGAAATTTAGAGCTGGGGAGCTACGTTCGAATCTCGGCATCAGCTCAACATCCTGTGATTCCAGGCAAATCGCTTTGTCTCCCCATGCCTACAACAAATGAATGTGTTCTTCTGTAATGCAAATTGTGCTCATGCCATGTTGTTGAGTTTGCGCTATATATTATTGCAAGGAAAAATAAAGTAGAGAAACTCGAGTTCATACACTACTGAACGCGCACTCTTAAGTGCATCAGCAGTGCACTGTGAATCGTAGCATTTCACAGGCCTGTCACAGATAAGAAATGCTATCAAAACGAAATCCTACAAAACAATATACTACTGGCTGGCAGCAATTCATACCCGGACAACGTTCGGGACGGGCTGCTAGTATATATATATATATATATATATATATATATATATATTTATATATATATATATATATATATATATATATATAACCTACTGGCGGTCGCCAGTAGGTATATATAGTTAGGATTTTTTCCCTATGGGATTTCTGAAAATTCTATGCCTAATAACTTTGGCGTTTGTGGACGGAATTGGCTGAAATTTTCAGGAAAATGGCACATTTTGTTTCTGAGCAGCCCTTGAAAATTAGGGGGGGTTTTGTGGAGGGGGGGCCGAGAAAAAAGGGGGGTCCCAAAACGCGTTTTTTCCATGTTAATTTCCATAGGGCGGTTGGACTCACTTTTAGCCCGAACGGCTGAATGGATTTGCACGAAACTTGGCAAAATTGTAGGGACTGTTAGCCCGATGTGCCTTTGCTAGGTCTCAATATATGTGCTTCAGTGGATTTTGAGAAATTAACGTTTAAATCAAGATATATATCTGTAACAGCGCTCCGAGCAGCGATCCGGTTAGCGAACCTTTCGCGTATCGGAACTTTGCGATGCGAAGCTGATTGGCCCTCCGGTGTCTGTCAACATTCTAAACAGTCCGGAGCGGCCGCCATCTTGTCTCTCTGTAGGATCGAGAGACAAGAGGAGGCCAAAACAAAGGGGGAAATTACCATAAGGGGGCATAGTAGATCCTCGTTGACCCCCTAGGTTTTATGTGGAGGTTTTAAAAGGGCCTAGGAGGGTCCAAAAAAAAAATAAAATTTTTTTTTTGCGTGGTAAGCGCCAAGTTCGCGAACCGGAAAGCGTTCTGGGCAGCGAACTTTAAGGATAAAAGAATGATAGACTTTTCTAATACTGTATGTTAATTATTTGTTGTTTTTGTTCGTTTTTTTTTGTTTTCTTTTTTTTAAAGTTTTTTTTTATTTTGATTGTTTTTCATAATTTATTAAACTTTCTAACATTTCAGTGTCTGAAATGTCATTATTTTCTTGAAATATTCTTTGCAATCTGTGAGGTTGTAAAATGTCCTCATTTGCAAGGAGGGCATCTACTGCTTGGACACATTGCAGCAGTTCATTATCCAAGCTTTCATCCATAAATTCCATGTCAATTTGTTCAATCAATTCCTGGCTGCTCTCTTGCAGGTCCATCTCAAAAGAAACTTGCTGCTCGCCTTCCATTTTGCCTGAAATTTGGATTAAAAAAATATATATTAGTAGAGATAGGGCAATGTTGGGATTAATTTTAGATAGTCAGTTTTTATCAGTGAATTTATCTTTTGGCAGTGTATAGTATCAGAGTGGAAATAGGACTATAAAAAAGTGTATGTGATGTAACCAAGACAAGCCTAACTCCATTCATAACTATAACAGAGAAGTCTATCTAAATACATTACTACTACAGAGGGATAGTGTATATCTAGCAGAAAAAGTCTACTATATTAAGTTATAGTGCACAATATATTTCATTTTTAGAAATTATAACTTACCTTCACAAAGAAGTTGAAGTTTTTGGAAGCTATTGAAATGTGAGGTACAACAAGAAGTAGTAGTCAAAATGGCTGTGTTTCCTTCTCTTCCTTTATATATATACAGGTACATAACCAATCAAATGTCAGGTAATAAAAGTAGAAAATGAAAGTAACATTTTCATTGGTTGTCAATTCCAACACTTCAGATGTGTTTTGTGAAGTAATTTACCTCACGGTACTTAGAGAGGTCTACAGGCTTAATGGCTAAATGGAATTTCAATCAAATTTGTGAAAATGAAAGGGATTGTTATGTAGTATGAGCTAATCTATATTTGGTGAGAGTGTCTCTAGTCGTTTTTCTGTAAATTACTTTCCCACCTTTTTTTTGGACCCCTTTCCGGGAAGCGGCCCGGTTCGCGAACCTTAAGCGTCACGGGAGTCCACCATTTTGTGTTTCGGTCGCATTAAGATACAAGATGGAGGGCAAATAATGTTTAGAATGGGTAGAAGGGGTCATGGTAGACTTATCTTGACCCTCTAGGTTTTCTGAGGGTGGCTGAGGAGGCTTATATGTGCGGAAAAAAACATTTTTTTTAAAAATTCCGCGAGGTTAGCTTTTGGTTCGCGAACCGGGTAGCGCCCCGGGGAGCGAATTTTGTGGAAAATTAATGAAAAAAGTTAGAAAAAAATAATAATTGTGAGTGATCAGATGAAGGGTAGCTCTGAGAAGAGCTTTTGGGTTTATGGTACATTTAGGTACTTATAAGTAGGTACCAATGCACAGTCTTAAATTCAGAATGAAAATTCTGTTGCCCTCATCTGAGAAGTGAACTCCATCTCCTCTGTAGATATCTTGCATGTAGTAACGCAAGTTATTGTTGTACAGAGAGCCCATTCCATGGTCTCTCATGAAAGCTGAAACAGATTTGTTTACATGCTTCCTCGCTTTCTCAATTTGTGGACAAAATTGGTTGGACCACCTCCATTTCTGTCTTTGGCATATATTGGAATATACCAAGGCAGTTTGAGGAAAAAGTGCCATTAATTGCTCAAAGGTGTCCTTTAAAAGCATTTCCAGACCTACCCCTGTCAAAGTGCCCAAATCATTACCTCCACAGTGCACTATTAACAGGTCAGGTTTTGGCAAATGCATAAAGGTTTTCACCAATGGTATCAATTGGTGACATTTTAATCCTCTTTGGCCCAACCACTTAATTTCCACATCTTGTAAATTGAGGTTAGGTAAATTTCTGTTCTCAGCATACCTTTGAGCCCAGTGGATGTAACTATGTCCAACAATCCAGACCTTAAACATGGTGGGAGAAGGTTGTTCTGCAGTCAGATGAAGTGTGGTAATGAAAGGGCAGTTGAAACAGTAGGAGTTTCTAAAGAAAAAAAACTGTGGATTTCCAATGCTAATGATTCATTAGCAGTGATTGGTGCATTTCCATTTCTGAAAACAGAAAGTTAGGGTGCATGGATGTGTTCTTTGAAACATGTAATTTGAATGGTCAAGGAAGAAACATTTAATGAAAGATTGCACTGGATACGCAGGTGCACTGAGAGTTCAGAGTTCAATTGAAACATTGTTGTGTGAATTTGCAAACATGAGAGGTCTTCCAGGAGGTGGTTGCTATGGAAACAAGGCAGAGAGGGCAGAGGGGGGAAGGGTTTTGATTTGAAAAAAGTGAGGGAAGAGGTATGATTGGCTAATATGAGAGATATGTGAAATGAATATCTGTATTTCTGTGCTTTCAATAGCTGCAGCCTTTGGAGTGCATCCTTTTTCTTCTGCTGAAGACAATTTGGTGTATTTCTGAGACTGTTTTCAAAACTCAAAAAATATTTGCTAAGGTGAGAAAAGATTTATTTAATTTAGATAGAGAATAGTATGATTTAAGGAGAAAATGATGAAGAAAGCTGTGTTTTTAAAATGTGGTTTTGTCTCTAGTGATATACTAATAGAATTAGTTTCATAGAGAAATTGTAATTGCATATTTGGTGTAGCATTCTGGCATGCAGTAACACAAGTTATTGTGGTACATGGAGCCCATTCCATGGTCTGTTATGTAAGCTGAAACAGATATGTTGTTTTTAAAAACGATTTAAGAAATCAATTACATTTCTGGATATGTACTGCTAGAGCTTCATAGGTTGTTTTGAGCCATATTTATAAGGCATTTGAGTGTCTAAGATGTTATGTTTTCCTTTTAAAATGTAAAGTGTTCCTCATGGGGCAAGTGTCTTATAAATACGCTCCCACTTGTGCTTTGCAAATTTAGATTTTGATTATGGGAGTTACATAGCCATGTTAATAATGTCCAAACAATGGTGATAGGGCATTCCAGAAAACGTTTTTCTGTGTCTCTAGGACATTTTCAGTCCTTTCCTCTTGAATGCAGGTATACAATTGATTTATATGCTGTGTTTAAAAACGAATTTTCAAATCAATTACATTTCTTAATATGTACTGTTAGAGCTTCATAGGTTGTTTGGGGTCATATTTAGAAGGCATTTTAGTGTCTTTGATGTTATGTTTCCCTTTTTAAATGGAAAGCGTTCCTCATGGGGCCCTGAGCAGTTCTTAGCCATGTTATTTAATAGGAAGTGGATAACATGGCTAAGAGCATTTGCTGGAAAATGCATGAATATCGCTGACTTTTCTGCGATATTCATGCATTGCGGCCGTTTTTTTCTCGCATTTGCAAGCAGTTCTTAGCCATGTTATCCAATGGGAGGTGGATAACATGGCTAAGAGCATTTACTGGATAATGCATGAATATCGTTGACTTTTCAGCGATATTCATGCATTGCGGCCGTTTTTAATCGCATTTGTGATAAACAATTACATTTCTTGATATGTACTTTTAGAGCTTCATAGGTTGTTTGGGGTCATATTTAGAAGGCATTTTAGTGTCTTTGATGTTATGTTTACCTTTTTAAATGGAAAGCGTTCCTCTTGGGGCAAGTGTCTTGTAAATACGCTCCCACTTGCGCTTGGCAAATTTAGATTTTGATTATGGGAGTTACCTATCCATGTTAATAGTGTCCCAAAAATGGTGCTAGGGCATTCCAGAAAACACTTTCATGTGTCTCAAGGACATTTTTAGTCATTTCTTCATGAATGCAGGTATACAATTGATTTATATGCTGTGTTTAAAAACGAATTTTGAAATCAATTAAATTTCAGGATATGTACTGTTAGAGCTTCATAGGTTGTTTGGGGTCATATTTAGAAGGCATTTTAGTGTCTTTGATGTTATTTTTCCCTTTTTAAATGGAAAGCGTTCCTCATGGGGCCCTGAGCAGTTCTTAGCCATGTTATTTAATAGGAAGTGGATAACATGGCTAAGAGCATTTGCTGGAAAATGCATGAATATCGCTGACTTTTCTGCGATATTCATGCATTGCGGCCGTTTTTTTTCCCATTTGCAAGCACTTCTTAGCCATGTTATCCAATGGGAGGTGGATAACATGGCTAAGAGCATTTGCTTCAAAGGTTGTTTGGGGTCATAAACCATTTTTGGGAAATTATTAACATGCCTATGTAACTCCCATAATCAAAATCTAAATTTGCCAACCGCAGGTGGGAGCGTATTTACAATAAATTTGCACCATGAAGAACGTAAAATAGCATAATAGACACTCAAATGCCTTATAAATATGACCCAAAACATCTTATGAAGCACTAGTAGTGCATATTTCCAGAAATGTATTGGTTTTCATTTAATGATTTACTTCATTGGTAGGCCTTCACATGTTTTTTTACCTTGGTTTTTTTCAGTGAAAATCTTATCTGCAACCATGTGTTGGCCTCACCTCAAATAAACAAAACAGGTGATGGACTGAATGTGGATCAATGACACACATTCACCCCAGTCTAAAGATCTGGGCCTAAACAAATCTTTAGATAGGCTACATCTTATCGTCATCCTGAATTAATCATTTAAAATATTAGGGAGTGATTTATGATTGTTGTATGCCTGTTTTGTACCATTGAGTGTCATTTTTGTGATGCAGTGCTGGTGGAAAACATTTGCTATGTTAAATAATTAGTACGGCATTAAGTTTTAGATGACTGTTATTTATTTACTGTTTGGTAATAGTGGTTAATAACATTTTATATTATATTTTTCCACAGATTCAACTGCAGATTCTTTCATAGTTTGGAAAATGCCTACAAAAAGTAGAATAAGAAAGGCTAGAAAACGTCAAAGACAGCAGGATGATGTTTTATTGCAGCAGTCCTCTTCCCCAAATACTTGTCAAAACAGCAAGAAAGGTCCGGGTAAGAGCACGAAATCATTCTTAAGAAATATTTGTAGTAAAAAAACTTTTGCTCAAAAAAATGTTTCAGTCCACAAAAAGAAAAGTAATTTAAATGAAAATGAGAGACCCATCACAAATGTTACTGGTAGAGGAAGAGATAACTCTGTGCATGATAGTAGAAGGAAACAACAGTTTAGGGACATTCGAAATCGAATGTTCCGTAATAGGATATTAGTTAATTTATTGAAAAATATTAAAAAGAAAGGCCAACAGAAAGCGGCATTTTATAAGAAGAAGAAAAATGTAGAGAAAATTATTGATCATGCTTTTGAAATTAAGCGAAAGTTGTTTATTTTGGTAATCAATAGAATTAGGAAACTAAGCAAGGTAATTTCTGATTTCAAAACAAAAAGTAGATGGAAGAGAGTAGTAAATCGTACTAACTTTTGTGAAGTTTTTTCCGGAGAATGGATGCATAGTTCAAGTTGTGAGGCATTTTTTAATGAGGAGAGTTATTTTCAGGATAATGATTTGGTGTTTGCAGTTGACACCAGTGGTCGAGCTTATGAAGTGAAGGATGGTTGTCCAGTTGAAAAAGAACAACTTGTGACAACAGAGACAGAAGAGGCGCTAAGTGATGAGGTTTTAGGAAGACGTCCTAAGGGTCCTGTGTACATTTGGAAGTGTAGTTCTATTTGCAGTGTGCGACAGGTTTCCATCAATTTGCTTTGTGATTTTATACGGACATTTAATAAGAAAAGTTTGAAGCAGAAAATGAAGTTGTTGCAAGATTTAGATCCTTGCAGAGTGAGACAAATGACAGGTTTGCGTGGTCATTCACTGGCTTGTCTTTCCAGGAGAGTATGCCAGAGTGTTTTTCATCATTTCAGGATGCTAGCAGTGCATCATAATAAAGTGAGAAAATTAGTGAGAATGTTGTATTATGCTAAGAGTCCAGCAATTATGCTTAAACAATTATGTGCTGCTCTTTTGCATGGTTCTGAAATAGATGTGAAGAATATTTGTGAAGAAATTGAGTTTTGTTACTTTGGTAGTAAAGATGAGAATGTTCAAATTGACCCTGAAGTAGAGGGTAATGTGGAAGATAATGTACAGGTTTCCAGTACAGATAATTTTCAGAAGGAAATTGCCACGTTTCAGATGAAATCAAGTGAGAGGCCTAATTTCACTTGTGTATGTTGTCGACGCACTTATTATAAGAATCAGACTAAGGTAGTGGATTTATATGCAAAAAGTGAAAGGGAAAATAATAGTGAATGGAAGGATTTTGCCACATACTTGATGGTAGAAAATTATTTTGATTTGGGATCGGATCAACGTGTGTGTACTTATTGTTGTAATAAATTAAACCAAAACCAGATGCCTGCTAGGGCAGTTCATAATAATCTGGAATTGGTTGAGATTCCTTCTGAATTGAAGGATTTAAATACTTATGAATCTATTTTGATTCAAAGTATCCATCCCTTTCAGGCTATTGTAAGAATGGAGCCAAAGACAGGGAAGTTGCCTCCAGCAGATTTACAGAGAGGATTAAAGGGAAGAGTTGTTTATTTGCCTCTAGATTTGAACAAAAACATTAACACAATTGGAATAGAAAAAGTGGAAGAGGAACCTCTGGTTATCTTGGTTAATGGGGTTCCGACAAAGAATAAGAAAATATGGCAAGATTTAGTGGATGTTAGGAAAGTCAAAAAGGCAACAGTGTATTTGAAGAAAAATAATAAGTACTATAAGAATGTATATGTTGCAGAAGAGGAAGTAAGTGATGAAGAGGATAGCGATTTGTGTGCTGGCCAAATTGAGAAAGTAGAGGCCGCTAAAAGTGAAGAAATATATGAACATTATAGTGTTCATCCTTTGCATTCCAAGGAAGTCATGGGGAATGCTATTGAGTTGTTTCAAATGAAACAAGCCAAAGGGAGTCCCATTAGTGTTTGGGAGGAAAGTTTGGAAGCTCGGTGTTTCCCACAGCTATTTCCCACAGGTCAAGGAGGAAGATATGATGAGCGACCTCATCAAATTCCTGCGTCTGAATACCGGACTTTACGATTGTATGCAGAAGATCCTAGGTTTCGGCAATGCATTCCCTATTTGTTTCATCTCCTGTTTGAAAGCGATCTGTCTGGACTGTCATATGCAGTGAACCACATCTTAAAAAGTGGTATACAGATGCGAAACATCTCGGCAAGTGACTTTATGCATAAAGTCAATGTCCAAGACAGTATTTTGGATTCTCACTTAATTAATCTCATGGCGTGTCAGCGTGGTACTAATGAGTACTGGTACCGTCGTCATGGTGATTTAAAATGTATGCTGAGGAACTTAGGAACTCCAACATGGTTCCTCACTCTGAGCTGTGCCGAGTATGGCTGGGAAGACTTACTTGAATTTCTACGAGAGGCAAATGGAAATATTGAAAACATTGAATTCAAGACACCTGGAGAACTGTGTTCTTTGGATCCAGTGAATGTATGCAGGTACTTCAATCATAGATTTGAAGCTATGATGTCTTTCATCACAAATAAAAAGAATCCACCTCTTGGAGAGGTGTTGGATTTCTTCTGGAGAAAGGAGTACCAAGCAAGAGGTGCCCCTCATATACATATGTTGTTGTGGATCAAGGATGCACCTAAATTTGGAACAGATCCGGATGACTTAGTGATGAATTTCATCGAACAGTATTCTACGTGTGCTGTTCCAAACGCAACGGAGAAGAAAAGTCTAAGAGAACAAGTTCTACGTTTCCAAAGCCATCGTTGTGGAAAGTACTGTCGTCGTAAATTCAGAAACAAGGAGAAGTTCTACACCAAATGTCGTTTCAACTTTCCACGACCGGTGATTTCTAAAGGAAGAGTGAACAGTTTGATGTCTTCGCTGCGACATAATGTGACGAGGAAATCACCCAAGAATACATACAATTTGAAAAGGAACGAAGAGTCCAAGTACATCAATGACTACAACCCAGTGATTTTGTCCATGTGGAATGCTAACATGGATATACAGTTTGTGGCTGACAACTGTATGGCTGTGGCTCGGTATGTGACATCTTACATCACCAAAAAAGAAAAGACCGAACTGAAGGATATGTGGGAGGACATTTCCCATGAAAAGAGCCTCAGCAAGAAGTTGTACAGTTTCAGTCTGAAGATGTTGTCGCATCGAGAAATCGGAGCTTACGAATGTTCTGATCGATTGTCTTCAGCAAGTCTCTATGCCAAATCCAGGAGTCTCGTTTGGGCGAGTCTTGGTCTTGCTGCAACGCGAAATCGAGTTCTAAAACCTGTCCGGGAAATTGAGTATTTGGCAGAAAAGGAACCAAACAGTACCGACATTTTGAAGACCAACATGTTGGATACATATTATCCAAATCGAAGCAGTCACCTTGAGAATGTTTGTCTATATGAGGTTCTCCAAAATTATATATTCAAGAGGAACATCAAAGAAGATATTGAGAAAGGAGTGTATGCTGTAATTGGAAGTGAGGGATGCCTGGTCAAGCAAAGAAAATGCCAATTAGTAAACCATCGAAAATTGAGTGGTGAATCTCCAGAAAAAAAGGAGTTTTTTTATTTAGCACTTTTGCAACTTTTCAAGCCTTGGCGTGCAGAAGAGGAACTGCTTGGAGATTTCCTCTGTTACGAAGACTCTTTCAATGCAGCCAAGGAGTCCATAGAATGTCCTGCTTTTTCTAAATATCAAGAAATGCTAACTTTGGAAATTGAGCAGGAAGCAACGATTGCAGCCGAGATTGCCAGAGACAGTTCTCAGGACAGTCAGAGTTCTGTTTCATTGAGTCAAGATCCACTTGGAGGACCTATTATCGAAAATGAAGCTGCCACTGCTATGAATGAAGTAGAAAGAGCCATGGCACATGCTCAGGAGGATTCAGTTAACTTAGAAGACTTGGAAAAACAACTCAACGTTGAGCAGAGGAAAATATATGATGAAGTTACCAAGGAAATTGAGCACGGATTAAGTCATGAGAAGAACAAGTGCTCATGTACATCGTTGAAGCCTGTCCGACTGTACGTGAGTGGAGAAGCGGGAACTGGAAAAAGTTTCCTCATTAAAGCAATCTCTTGTTATTTGCAGGAAAGGAGTGAGTCATCGCTGTCTTGTGTTGTCACCGCTCCTACTGGACTGGCAGCACATAACATTAAAGGTATTACTTTGCATCGTCTACTGATGCTGCCGGTGGAGCATGACAACAAATTACAATACAACAAGTTATCTGGAGATGCTTGCTGTGAAGTTTCAAGAGTCTTGAGGAAAATGAAACTACTTATCATTGACGAAGTAAGCATGGTTTCCAATGTCATGCTTGCCTTTGTGCATTTGAGAATGCAAGAAGTACTTAAAACTGAATATGATGTGTTATTTGGTGGGAAACACATCATTGTTTTCGGAGATCTTCTGCAGCTGACACCAGTAAAAGGTCAACCTGTGTTCAAAATACTCACGCATGAAGATACCAGGAAGTGCCTAGGGAGCATTGGCAACGTCAATATATGGTTAAACTTCAATTATGCAGAACTGCATCAAAATATGCGTCAGGCAAAGGATGAAGATTACAAGAATATTCTACAAGATATTAGAATTGGAAAAGTGACTGAGCATGGGAAAGAAGCTTTAAATGCACGATTACTGTCAAATTTATATCCCAAACAAGAGATTGTGCCTGAGAATATTTTTCAGAAAATTACTGAGAAGAAATCCGGGATATGTCTCATGCCAACTCTTGCAGAATGTGCCATCTTCAACAACAAAATGTTGAATTTAGAAAAGCAAGAGATTGTGAAACTTGAAGCTATCGACAAATTAGAGCATATGGGATCAACAATTATTTTGTCAGACAATTTGAAATCAAAATTGGATTCATTAGAGAAGACTATATCTAAAACAGCGGGTTTTGAAAAGACTTTGAATGTGTGTTTAAATTGCCGAATCATTTTGAGAAGGAATTTACATGTAGAAAGAGGTCTGGTAAATGGATCAATGGGTAATGTTGTTGATTTTGAGAAATACAGAAATAGAGATGGAATAGAATTTTTAAGAATTAAATTTGATGGCATTGAGGAAGTACAGCAAATTGGTCGTTGTTCTGCTAGGTTTTTGCTTGTTAAAGACTTATATGTTCGCCGTAAACAGTTTCCTGTTTGCTTGGCATATGCGGTGACAATCCATAAATCGCAAGGTTTAAGTGTAGACTGTGCATTGGTGAATATTGGCAGTTCTGTGTTCAAGGAGGGTATGGCATATGTGGCATTGTCACAAGTTAGAACTTTATCGGGATTGTACTTAATTGACTGTGATGTCACAAACATTTGTGCGGATCTAGATTGTGTTAAGGAATACAATAGGTTAAGAAGAGAGTATGCGCCACATTTGCCTCAATATCCTTTGTTTGAGAAACGTGTGGTAGGCCGGAAACGTAGAAATAGCAGTAATAGTAGGGAGGTTGTTGCAAAAAGACTAAAAGTCAATGAACCGAAAATTGTTAGCAGAAAGAAAGTGGATTCTGTTGAAGATGTTGTCGGTTTTCAATTTGAAAACAGTTCTGGTGTCAACTGCTATGCAAATGTAGTGGTTAATGTTCTCTTTTCACTAGAGAGTTTAA
Organism: Lissotriton vulgaris; assembly: GCF_964263255.1. Classification (NCBI taxonomy): domain Eukaryota; kingdom Metazoa; phylum Chordata; class Amphibia; order Caudata; family Salamandridae; genus Lissotriton; species Lissotriton vulgaris. The sequence goes on along the minus strand of NC_141689.1, from coordinate 1,612,123,067 downwards.
AAGAACAGATTCTGTTGAATTCAGAACAAATTTTATGCTGTTTGTTGAATTCTGTTTTCGAGAAATGTAGCACTGATCGAACAAAAGTAGAAAGTGTGTCTGAAGTTCGTTATCTGTTAGATGAATGTTCAGGTCAAACAGACTTCTCTGAAAATAATCAGCAAGATTGTCAGGAGTTTTTAATGTATATGCTTGATATATTGCAAGATGAGGGTGTAGATGTAGATCAACTGTTTGGGCTTTCTTATCAATGGCAGCATGACTGCGAGAATTGTAGGGTATCAAGTACTACTAGTGTAGACTCAGAAAGATTTATATATTTAACTTTGCCAGACAGTAAATCAGTCTCCTTTAATAAGCTAGTAAATGCAGCGGATCACAACATGGAGTGTAGCCAATGTAAATCTGAAATGATGTCAACATTACTTATACGTAGATATGGACAGTATGTCATTTTAATGATGCAACGATGTAGGCCTGATGGATCAAAATTGTCAACTTTAATAAAAACTTTTGTGGCTTCTCAGCTTTCAATATCAGGAAGGACTTTTGTAACTGTAGCAATTATCTATCACGATGGTCCTTCAACAACTTCAGGACATTATACAGCTTATTTAAAGTCTCGAAACGGCTGGTCATTCTGCAATGATTCCGTTGTAACTTTCAAAAAAAAATTGCCGTTTGACCTTAAAAATTCTTACCTGGTGTTTTTAAAACCAAAATTTTAAAGAAAGAATCTCGGGATTTCCTGTGAAGAATTGGAAAAGGTTCATCAAGTTGAGGGAATGTAAGTCTGCAATGCTGTCTAGATTATTGGTCCAAAACTTTTAATTATAATGTTATTTTGTAAAATCCGACTATATAAACCTGATGCAAGTAAGTCTGCTTCATAGTAAGCAGTATCAGTGTCATAGGAAAAGGAGAACATGAGTGACAAAGAAGGGTAAGATATTAGTAGTCCAGGATTGTGAAAATTATCTTAAATGTTTTCTTTTTGAAAGTTGCGAAAATAGAAAATGACGGGATTTGATTGGAAGAATTACAAGACTTGTGAATAGCTGCAACATGATTTGGCCAAGTGGAAACATGTGGTAGAATGTGAGAAGTCTTTTCTTGTATGTAACATATTTTTCGAATCGTTGGAGGTTTTCTTTCAGAAAGTGGCGGGCTGACAATATTTATAGCACAACACAGTGGACGCTGTTCATAGGACATCCTTCGACGTCATTGAAAGTAAGTTAATTTTAAGGAGTTTTGAATTCAGATTTCTTATGTTGAATGGGTTTTTTAAACACAATCATTTTGATTGTGGTTTTTTTTCCCCGCTGTTACATGATGAATACCTTCAAGTCACTGATTTAAGTGAAATTTGATACATTCTGAGAACAGCAAAAATAAACCATTTAATATGTATAATTAATGTTCTGCTTTTTGTACTTATGATATACATTTAGAAATGTGAGGTAGATATGGAGAAACTGAGTCTTCTGTAAGTGTCAATTTTAATGCTTACAGTGCTGTACTTCTGGGTACTGTTTTTTTTTAAAAAAAAATGAATAGGCCTCACCTCAAAGAAAGCTCTTGAAAGCACACATCTTATTTGCATCCTGAAACAATCATTTAAAATGTTAGACACAATTTTATGATGGCTTTACATCTTTTTTGCGCTGCTATTGCATCACTATTGTGAGACATTAGCAGTGCAAAAAAAGCACCATGTTCCAAAATAGGCCTCAGTTCATCAACATCAAGATACAGTTTCTTTAAAATATATATCTTTAGGATTGTGTAGGGGACGTAGAGAAGCAGAGACTTCTGTAAATGTCAAAGTTGTTGAAAAACTGTTTGTTCTTGAACCTTTTCCCTTGTCTTTTCTAATTTTTAAATACATGTTTTAATATTTTTGGAAATGTTTGTTCTCTCTTTTACAGATTGAAAGTATGAAAAAATATTTTAAAAAGGTAACAAGAATTATAAGGTAAATGTTTTCTACTCTTTTTACCCGCAATGCACTGCTGATGATGTCACTGACACTATCTCTGATTTACTCTCTATAGCTGTCTTTCTTTTTACATTATTCTCTGTTTACTTCCCTTATACTAACTCTTCTTTTTTTTAAAAAAATATTTTTTTGGTTCGCTTCAAGTTCGCGAACCGGTCAGCGAACTTGAAGCGAACCAAAAGAAATAGAGCTTGCCAGAGTGATGAACATTCTAGCAATTTTATTTGAAAGGGGAGGTAGTTCTGAAAAGAACTTTTTTTTTTTGTTTTTGTTGTTTTATTTTTTATTTTATTTTTTCTGAACATTTTTTGATTTTTTTGTATTTTTAGAACAGTTTTATGTTTTTTTTGTGTTTTTTATGGAGGGGAAACAACAAAAAAACAGGAATTGAAAAGGGCTCAACAGGAGCAAAAAAAAAATTACTGCTTGGGTGCATTAGGACACTTATGGTTTTCGAACACCATATTGATCAAGTTTACGCTCATGTTCCCATACGAGAGCATAGCACCACAATATATACAGGTAAACTTCATATGTTTAAAGTTTGGTTGAATGTTTGGCACAGTTTCCTGTGCCTCTCTTCCTGTCAAAGACATTGTTGACGTAGATCTGGCCACAGGAGTTGTCGGGGGATTATCTTGTAGGTCCCTTAACTCAGCCCGGCTGTAGTTTAAGGGATGCCACCTGGCCATATGGCGATGCATAGTATAGTTGCCCATACTATATTTTTTCTCTGTGCCTCTAGACAATCTGTATTTACAGATGAGGCAGGTGGCATATTTAGCATTGACCTTCTTGTCCCCTGGAGGGATGGAAAAAAACTGCCAGATGAAACTTGTTTTCCTCTTAGAAACACGGGGCAACTCTGGGATAAATTCTGGTTGATCTCTATCCTCTTCTTCTTCTTCCTCCTCTTCCTCCTCTCTGTTGGAGATAAATTGACTTGGTGGTCCTCTCTTCTTATGAGGAGGTGGAGGTGGTGGTGGGGGTGCACCAGCTGCAGCAAGTATAGAAGCCATTGCTGAACTCCAGGAAAATGGTCTTTCTCTCACCAAGATGAAAGTCAGAGTGAGGAAAGAAGGAGGGGTTTACATGATTTGGGAAAAGCAAAAGTTCTGAACCAATGAAAAGTGTTATTTTTAGGTCACATGACCTAGTCATACATCATTTGGAAACCAAAAGTGAAATGAACCAATGAAAACTTTGATAAACAAGTCACATGACCTGTTCCGCTTACGTTACGCGGTGCGCGCCGCGTCCCGGATCGCTTCCGGTTCGCAGTCCGGAGCACTTCCGGGAGCGCTAACGCGGCGCGTCATTAGACGCATTACGCGACAACGTGATACGTCGCGCTTCCGCGACGCGTCACAGTTCCGCTAACGTAACGTTGACCGGTTCGCGGACTAGGTCGCGGCATCAAGATGAGCTAACGGAAAGCTTCCCGGTTCGCGAACTGGAAGCGAAGAAAAAAAATATTTAAAAAAAAATTATTAATAAACATCTAAAATATATTTTAAGATTTAAAGAAGAATACATTTTACAGTTACCGATGTTAGCTTTTAAAAAACCAATGAAATTCACAGAAAAAACCATAGGTTATAGACCATATATAGTTAGGAATTTGCATTTACAAAACCTTGAAAATTCACTGAAAAAACCATAGGTTATAGACCATATATAGTTAGGGATTTGCATTTACAAAACCTTATTTTACTCGCATAAAACCATTGAAATTCCATATATAGTTAGTTGCGCTAACTATATATCGCGCACCCGCAATCCACTGCTGATGATGTCACATATTACATCATTCATGACATGGTCAGTGACATCACTGATGACATCACTGATGACAACATCCAGTGACTGTATGTTTCTGTAAAGTGTAAATATGTCTTACATATTGAAGAATGAGTGGATGTATAAGTGTCTGGATGAAGGATTTAGTAGGTGCATGACTGACTGTATGAGTGAGTGATTAAATATGTCTCACTGAGTGCATGGGTTAGTGACTAAACTGTCTTAATTTGTGCATTATTATGTCTGTTGTTCTGTAAACTGCTGCATGTGTTGATAAGTAGCTATATGAGTAACTATATGGGTTATTGATTGGTAGCCCAGGTATTTGTATGGGAGACTGAGTGTGTGTGTGGGTGGCTGGGAGGTGTATGACTCTGTGCATAGATGTGTGAGCAGTTGATTCACTAGATGTATGGTTTCAAAAGTGCATGTGGAAACAGCTGTATGGGCGGTTGACTGTGTGCATGAGTGTATTGGTGAGTGAATGGATATCTCAGTGCTACATGTCAAAGTAAGTACATATGTAAAACACAGTACAAGTGAGAGTTGACATATATAAATAACTGTGCATAAGAGCTAGTGAATGTGTGAGTGGCTGTATGGATCATTGTGAACTTGTATCAGGGATTGTATAAGAGAGTAAATATGTGTTAGTATATGTTTGAATAAGTAAAGTTTGTATAACTGTATAGTTGAGGAAATGGAGGTGCGATTGATTCTTTGCATGACTGACTAGGTGTGTGAGTAACTCCATGGATGAGTGACAGTCTGTGAGTGTCTGTTTACACTGAGTGTATCTAAAGTTATATTAGAGTCTGAAGAGATTCATCGTATTATCACACGAAGGATGTCATCAGTGATGTGATCAGTAATGTCAAATGAGATGTCATCAGTGATGTCATCAGTGATGTCATTTGAGATGTCATCAGTGATGTCATCAGTGATGTCACTGACCATGTCATGAATGATGTAATATGTGACATCATCAGCAGTGGATTGCGGGTGCGCGATATATAGTTAGCGCAACTAACTATATATGGAATTTCAATGGTTTTATGCGAGTAAAATAAGGTTTTGTAAATGCAAATCCCTAACTATATATGGTCTATAACCTATGGTTTTTTCAGTGAATTTTCAAGGTTTTGTAAATGCAAATTCCTAACTATATATGGTCTATAACCTATGGTTTTTTCTGTGAATATATATATACTTAACAGAGAGGCTCCTGCTGGCAATCCGAACGCTTTAAGAGGTGGCTCGTATCCGGCGGAGCAGCCGGAATCAATATCCCAGAAGAAACGCCGTACCGACGAGCACTCGGTAAAACAGTCACAGGAGTCAGGAAAGTGTACCAGAGCAAAAAAGGGTTTATTAATTCATAAACCTTGTGACGAGTTTCGCGCTTAGAAAGCGCTTGTTCACACAAAGTCTGCACCGTTACAATACTGCTTTATGGACACTAACACTTCCGTGTCATGGACAGCAACAATGGACTGACATTGTCCGCCATCTTTGAATGGTCAAAAGTTCACATTTACACAGTTTTTCAAATTATAGGTGTATAAAACTTGAACAAAGTCAATTGATAATAACCAGTAAATTCAGTGACATCTGTGTGTCAAACATAAAGTATGCATTCGTCTCGAAACATTATAAACAGAGTACTGCGCTAGCTAGTGCGCTCTGGCTGACAGGTCTTTTCAGCGTATGTGAAACCAATGACGGCGGAGAATTGCCGGTATATGTAAATTAAATGGAAAATTCGCTCATGTGGTCTCAACAGAAAATACATTGTAGTACTGCGCTGGTTAGTGCGCTAGAGACCAGATTTCATTCATGACAGGTATAATCAGTGTTGATAAACAAATGAGTGCCGGTATATGCAAATTAGCTCATAAGGTCTCAACAGAGAATGTAGTGATGCGCTGGTTAGTGCGCTAAAACCAGAACAGCTTCATAACATCAGTAAGGTCTATATCTAAGTAAATTTCAAAACAATATATAGACCCTGCCCTCACAATACAAGTACTGACTCCGACTGTACAGGTTATATCTACTTCATAAGTGCGAAAAATACATACAAAATGATGATTATAATACGCTGGTTAGTGTGCTGTAGGAACCACTAAGCATAAAGTCAATGCACCATCTGAGCTGCTGAAGTCTAGAACAGTCAGCTAATTGATATTATACATATTTGAGGGTAATATACAGTCCATTCAGAGATGTCCAGAGTCCATATGTATGAAAGCAAGTTGCAATCCCTTTCGTGAATTGAGTGAAAAACACATATCACCTGTATAAAAATATCCATAGACTTCACATGTGTTGTGAAAAAATATATATAAATTTTCGTGAAAAACTTCATAGCAAAAAAGATACATTTACATACATGGATGGAAAAGAAGAAGAAGAAGAGTCATGGAGCAAGGGAGGGGCACCTCAATTCACAGGCCTGTGATGGGGGCCCTCACCTTTATCCTGTGTGGTAAAAAAGAGAGAGAGAGACATAAATTGCAATAACTGTAAACTTGATCACCTACAAAAATGGCACAGTATATTATTAATATAAGTGTCTGCTCATCTCCTCGTTATGGCCTTTAGGGGACTTAGTACATAGATTAATGATCTGTCTTAAACGTAATTCTCTATTGCCACCTCTGGGACCCAGATTCACCTGTTCCACAATGAAGTAGGATAATTTGGTGGCATCAGAGAAATGACAGGCTTCAAAATGACGGGCCACCGGGTATTGCTTGTCGTTTTTCGTGATGGCCCGTAGGTGTTCCAATATTCTTTTTCTGGCCATATGTTTCGTGCTACCCACGTAAAGAAGATAGCATGGGCAGACGAGAACATAGACCACATATGTGGTCGTACATGTCAGAAATTGCTTAATTTGTATAGTTTTGCAAGAGCTGGGACACCAGTATTCTTTCTTCATTTGGCTGTTATTACAAGCCTTGCAATGGCCACATGGATAGAAACCACAGAGATCTACACCCCTCTTGTTCTTCGAGTTACTTATTTCATCGCGTACTAGAAGATCTCTCAATGTCTGACCTCGTCTGTACGTAATACTAGGTCTAGCTGGTAAACTAGCACCTATTATCGGATCTGCTTTCACAATATTCCAATTTTTTACAATGATCTTGCGAATATTATCCGCATTACCATTGTAGTTCATAATGATCCGTGTTTCACGGCCTTTTTCTTCACTGTCAGTGGGGGGAGTTATCTTGGTAAGTAGGCTATCTCGTTTGACAAGTTTAACCTTATCTCTTGCTCTTTGTATCACCCAATTGGGATAGCCTCTTTCACTGAATCGTTTGGACATAATTTGCTCTTCTTTCTGATAATCAGTGTCTAGGCTACAATTTCTTTTGGCTCTCAGGAGCTCGCCATAGGGAATATTCCATTTCAGATTGTCAGGGTGACTGCTCAATCCGTGCAACAAGCTATTGCCTGCCGTTGTTTTCCTGTAGAGGGATGTTTGTATACGGTTGTCCCTAATCTGAACCTTGATATCTAGGTAATCAACTTCTACATTGCTTATGTTACATGAAAGAGTAATGTTCCTAGTATTTTTGTTCAGCTTTTCAACAAAAGTTAGGGCCTCTACTTTCGTGCCATTCCAGACGACAAAAATGTCGTCTATATACCATAGCCAGATTATTGTTTTGCCCAGTTCTTCAGTCAAGTTGATGTCATTGTATAGGTCGTTCTCCCATGCCCCCATGTACAGATTTGCAAAACTCGGTGCAAAACAAGTCCCCATCGCAGTACCATGCAATTGGAGAAAGATTTCATCATTAAATATAAAAAAGTTGTTAGTCAAACAATGTAACATCATATCCAATATCATAGTGGTGTGCAACAGGTATCCAATGTTTCTTTTTTTCAAAAATCTTGCACACGCCTCAACCCCTTGTTGATGTTCAATTGAGGTGTAGAGGGAATTCACATCCATCGTAATCAATAGATAATTAGTGTCCCATTTGATGTCTTTTAGTTTCTCAAGAAAGTCTTTGGTGTCCCTGACATACGAGGGTAACTCCACTACAAAGTCTCTAAAGAAATGATCAACATACCGTGAAACGTTCTCTAATACGCTACCTCGTGAGGAAATTATGGGTCTGCCCGGGGGATCTTTTTGACATTTGTGTATTTTTGGTAGAAGATAGAGAATGGGAAGTATAGGATTGTCTTTCTTAAGGAAACGGTACTCTTCCCATTCAAGAAGTCCCCTATCTTTCCATTCACTTAATCTATCCCAAATGCCCACAACACTCAGATTGTATTCAGCCTTAGATGATAGTTTATAGGTCTTGGTACAGTTCAATTGTCTTTTAGCTTCTTTAATGTATAGGTCTCTGGTCATGTTAACGATGTTACCACCCTTGTCAGCTGGTCTCACAAGGATGGTGTCGTCAGATGCTAAATCAATCATGGCTCTCTTCTGGGTTAATGTGAGATTATCTTTAAATTTTCTCATCTTTCCGGGCCAAATATTACTTCTGAATTCTAGTAATTCATTCCCAACCACATCTTGAAAAGTATCAATATTGTCATGGTTTAGTTTGGGGACAAAGGTAGATTTATTACGAAATTCAGTACTTTCTGTCAGATCTTGTCTAATTTCTATCGTGTCTAACATCATTAGCGTTTCTGCTGTATCAACAGGTACATTAGTGTCATTCTCCAAAGCATCCAAAGCCATCATGGTATCAATGTCACCAATAATAAGTTCATCTCTGGCCTCGATCCTAGTGTTAGTCATAGATGGTTTATTTTTAGTGGGTTTGAGTTTGTGCCATTTCTTAAGCTTAAGTTTTCTGCAGAATTTAAAAATGTCTATTTTGCTCTCTGCATAGTTCATAGGGGTACTCGGACAAAAGGAAAGTCCTAAACAAAGAGTTCTTTTAACGTTGTTACTTAATGTTTTCGAGGAAAGATTAATAATGGTTTTGTTTACCTGCTCTTCATACATGGTTAGTTCTTCTTGTATTGAGCTTTTTTGAATCCCACTTGCTCTGTTCCTCTTCCTCTGTAGTTTCCTCCTCCTCTGTTTGTATTTCTTCCTCCTCTTGTGTTGGTACCCCTTGGTCTGCCTCTGCGTGCATTCCCGCTCATGTCCTGTTGTTCCTTTATCCTCGTGGATGAACGCGTGGCTTGCCTGTTTTCTTTGAGCATGCGATACTCATCTAAAAAAGTCGTGCGTTTTCTGGGTAGTGCTCCATCAGTTGACATACTGCTCCCTTCTGTCTCAATTAAATCTGATTCAAAGGGAGTGGCGTCGCTGTATTCATCACTCTCTTCTTCTTCCGTGACATTTAGTGCGGCCGCTGCTGCACCTGATTTTTTGGCATCATCAAAGAGGTGATCGTACTTGCGGCTGTGTGTTAGGATTCTACCCGCCTCGTAGTCTCCACAGTCACGGTGCAATTGATATTGTTTACGTTTTTTAATGTCTTCTTCTGTTACCTTAAGTCTCATTCTCATTTCTTCAATGAATTTGGTGATCACTTCTTGTTCAGAGAATTTCTTTAAGTCTTCAGTTAATGTATGGATTTCTTTCTTGATGTTTTCACGGTCTGACCATGCGTATTTGACCAAAATTTTCAGCATATTCGTAGAGCTGATGGTAGAGTTTTCAGACCATTCTTCCAACATTGAAGGGTCAGGAGAATCATAAGAAGGTGTTATATAAATTCTTAGACCACGTGGGATCATCTTTTTATCAATGTAGTCCTGCAGTGAAGTAGCCTCCCACCATTTGGATATCTCTAACTTGTGGAGTTTCTCATATCTCCTTAAGTGATCCGTTAATGTTTTATCCGCTTTGGTTGTGGGTTTCATCGTTTTACTGTTACCTGGAGCCCTTGCAAACAGCGTCAATGCTGCTTCTCTCCTTTCTTTATCATCATCCATGATGTGAGCGTGGATCTTTCACTCAGACCCCTCCGGGATCACTTGCCTTTGTCGTGTAAAGTGCTCCCCCTGCCCAATGGCAGAGTTCCTCAGGGTGATGGGAAAAGTTCTGAGCCCGATTGCGAAGTTGCCCAGTGAGTCGAGTAAGCTTCTCTTCAGTACACCTCGCTTCGAAATGTTACCAGATGCGAGTTATTGACGACGTTGAAAACTGCCTCGTAGTACAAGGAGATGACAGCTGCAGCGTCTTCCGTACTGTGTATGAAGTGCAGAATTCGGATCTTCCGCTCCCGTCCCAGCGTAGATTGCCTCAAACAATATACTTAACAGAGAGGCTCCTGCTGGCAATCCGAACGCTTTAAGAGGTGGCTCGTATCCGGCGGAGCAGCCGGAATCAATATCCCAGAAGAAACGGCGTACCGACGAGCACTCGGTAAAACAGTCACAGGAGTCAGGAAAGTGTACCAGAGCAAAAAAGGGTTTATTAATTCATAAACCTTGTGACGCGTTTCGCGCTTAGAAAGCGCTTGTTCACACAAAGTCTGCACCGTTACAATACTGCTTTATGGACACTAACACTTCCGTGTCATGGACATCAATCACTGAATTTACTGGTTATCATCAATTGACTTTGTTCAAGTTTTATTCACCTATAATTTGAAAAACTGTGAAAATGTGAACTTTTGACCATTCAAAAATGGCGGATAATATCAGTCCATTGTTGATGTCCAGTTGATGCGGTCGCCAGTAGGTATATATAGTTAGGACCTAGTTTCCATAGGAAATCCGCAACATTCTATTGGGAATAACTTTGGCGCCGGTTGAGGAATTTGTATGTAATTTTCCGAAATTTAGGCCAGCTCTGCTCCGCTCCTTCCCTGAAAGTGTTGGGGGGATTCGTCAAGCGGGGGCCGAGAAACAAGGGGGGTCCCAAAATGTGTTTTCCCCATGTTAATTTCCATACGACGTTTAGACACGGCTACAGCCCGAACGACTGAATGGAATTACACCAAACTTGGCAAAATGGTAGGGACTGGTACGCAGAAGTGCCTTTTGTTTAAATGGTGTAAATCCCTCCAGTAGTTCCAGAGAAAGTCAAAAGGAAAAACATATATATCTGGGCGGAGCCTAACCACACATCTCATCGTGAGATCTGATTGGCTGTCAGCACTTCCTCCAAGAAGTGTTGGCAGCCATCTTGGGACCAATATACATGATAGCACCTCCCCCGCACCCCCCTGTGACCCGGACTCACTTCAGCCGATTCAGGGCTGAGTCAGCGGTGTCCCAGACGGGCTAAATTTTTAGCGCGGCCATCTTTGTTTGGGAAGCCTACTCTCGCACTCTAGCGGAGAGTATAAAAAGGGCACCCAGCTGAAGGCACGTATCTAAGCTGTGTACCTATTCTCTCTTGAGGCGTAACCCGAGAGGTTGTGTTACTTTGTGCTCTGGGTAACTCGTAGCTTTTTAAAAAAAAATTTTTATACTGCCCTGTATTTCCGCTTGATCACTAAGCGTTTTACTTTGTCACTGTGCCCCTTGCATATCCGCCTAAACTAAAAGTGGGTCTTACCTTCTCACTCTTGCTGCCGCCTGCTTGATTTAAAGAAAGCACGGCGAGCCTACCGACCCTCCTCCGCACCCCCCTGTGACCCGGACTCACTTCAGCCGATTCAGGGCAGATTCAGCGGTGTCCCAGACGGGCAAAATTTTAGCGCAGCCATCTTTGTTTGGGAAGCCTACTCTTGCACTCTAGCGGAGAGTATACAAAGGGCACCCAGCTGAAGGCACGTATCTAAGCTGTGTACTTATTCCCTCTTGAGGCGGAAGCCGAGAGGTTGTGTTACTTTGTGCTCTGGGTAACTCGTAGCTTTGTTTTTAAAATTGTTTTAAACTGCACTGTATTTCCGCTTGATCACTAAGCGTTTTACTTTGTCACTGTGCCCCTTGCCTATCCGTCGAAACTAACAGCGGGTCTTACCTTCTCACTCCTGCTGCCGCCTACTTGATTTAAAAAAAGCACGGCAAGCCTACCGACCCTCCTCCGCACCCCCCTGTGACCCGGACTCACTTCAACCGATTCAGGGCTGAGTCAGCGGTGTTCCGGACGGGCTAAATTTTAGCATGGCCATCTTTGTTTGAGAAGCCTACTCTCACACTCTAGCGGAGAGTATAAAAAGGGAAGGGCATGTCTCCGCGCAGCGGACGCGCACAGCGGACGCGCCGGATCTGCGCCGGTGTCGTTCCAGAGTCCTTCCCGTCTGCGCCCGTCCGCGACCAGGACGTGGCCAGGGCCAGAGACCATGCTGCACCTCCCATCCATAGGTATGATAGAAATACATTACTGAACCTATGACCCTCCCACTGTGCTTTCTCCCATTCCCTCCCCCCGACATGACTACTTCCAACTTTCCGTGTATACCTTGCTATGTCAATCAGGCAGATGGCATTCCTGCATCTCACTGCCCCCTCCGCATGAACCTTAAGCGGCTCACACCCACTAATAAAAATGTCAGGATTAAAGCAGGCCTCATTAATTGTCACTCTCTAGTAAAACACTCTCTTGACATAGCGTTATCCCTATCAGTCAATAACTGGACATTCTCTTCCTGACGGAAACTTGGCTGGGGTAGGAATCCAACCCCGGCCTAGCCCTAGCCATCCCTGTAGGATACAATATTTACTGTGAGAACAGACATAGTAGCACCCATTGCGGTGGCATTGCCATAATCTATAGATCAGCATGGACCCTTTCCTCTTTCCCCTCACTCAAATAGACTCCTTTGAGGCCCTCCCTTTTTGTATTCATTTTCCGGCTAACATTACCCTCTCAGGCCTACTAGACTACCGACCTCCTAAATCCAAGACCTCCTCCCTGCGGGACTTTTTAGATTACATACTTCAGGCCAGCTTGCGCTACGCAAATTTCACCCTACTTGGAGACTTTAACCTCCATGCAGAGGACGCCTCGGATCTGACAAGTTCCAATTTCCTCTCCACACTTTCTGATGGTGTTCTAAAACAATGGATCCGTAGCCCCACTCACAAGGCGGGACATACTCTTGATCTGATTTGTTCCAATCTGCCAGACTTAATCATTGGTCATTCTTACCCAGTGATTTGGTCCGACCATTTCTTTATTCCGTTTTCTTTTTGTTTATCCCATCAAAAACGACCTCGTGTTCAGGCCAAAACCCTCGGGCGTAACTGGAGCAATATCTCTCCAGATAGCCTTGGAGCTCACTTGGGCACCACAGCCCCGAGGGAGGCCATCGATCTAGACTCCAGGCTGAACAACTTTAATAGTTGGATTTCCTCTGCTATTGATTCAATTGCTCCCATCAGGCCAATTAAAACATTTCGTTCTGCCCCCTCCGCACCGTGGTTCTCAGAAGAAATACATAAATGTAAGTCTGTCTGTAAACTTTTGGGAAGGCACTGGAGACTTTCATATTCTCCTGATAGTAAAATAGAATATAAATCAGCACTCAAAAGGTACAGGAAAAAGATCATAGATCATAAAAGAATACACCTTGAGGGAAAAATTAACAAAACTCATGGCTCCGCAAGGGAGATTTTTCAGACTGAGATCATTCACCGACCCTCTGGCCCTCAAACGCCAGTCCCTTGTTTCACAATCCCTCTGCAATCATTTATCAGATTACTTTGAGGATAAAATTGTCACCATCTATGACTCTTTCCACAGAAAAAATTACCCTGACCTCACCCATAAGTCTACACTGACCACAACCCCCGACTCAGCACCTTCCCAGATCTTATCCAACTTTGAAGAAATCCCCCTTGATCTTTCTCTAGCAGAACTATCCAAATGCAGATCGGGTTCGCCGACCGACCCATGGCCGGCTAAACAATATAAAGCCTTGGCTCCTCTTCTCAATCCTATCTTGAACAGCATATGGAATGACTCTCTCCAGACTGGCACCTTTCCAGACTCATGGAAGCATGCACGACTAGTTCCAATCCTTAAAAAGGCTAACGCTGATCCCAATGAGCCGGCTAACTATAGACCCATATCTCTGTTGCCGGCTCCAGCCAAGGTATTGAAAAAACTAGTACAAAAACAACTTGCACGTTTCCTGGAAACCAACGGGTCATTCCATGACTCACAACACGGATTCAGACATGGCTACAGCACGGAATCAGCCCTGATAGAGATGGCCGATGCTGTGCGCTGGAAACTTGATGGAGGTTCAAAGGCGGTGTTGGTGTTGCTGGACTTGTCGGCAGCATTCGACACCGTCTCTCACTCTGTCCTGCTGGATCGGCTCCTTCCAAGGGTATTCAAGGCCAGGCCTTGAAATGGCTATCCTCTTTTTTGTCCAACAGGACTCAGGCGGTCTTCACCCCCCCGTACACGTCCAATAGCTGGCCGCTAAAGTGGGGAGTCCCTCAGGGCTCCTCCCTAAGCCCCCTTCTTTTTAATGTTTATTTTTCCCCGCTTGCTGAGATGAATGTTCAGTCCGGAATCAAAGCCACCTCATACGCGGACGATATCCAACTTCTGTTCTCCTATGACAAACTCTCCCAATCCACCTTTGATCCTTTAAAAGACTGCTTGCGTAAAATATCACTCTGGATGGACAATAACTGCCTCCGACTTAACGCCAGGAAAACCGAGGTCCTTTTTTTCCATCAGCCTTCCCCCTTGGACCCCAACCTTTGGTGGCCACTCGATCTGAGCCCCCCCCCTTCACCTAAGGAATCCGTAAAAAACCTGGGTGTCAGATGGGACTCCAACCTTTCCTTTCATAACCAAGTACAGACAGTATCAGCGGCTTGCTTCTCCAAAATTAGGATGGTAAAAAAATGTATCAACTTCCTCCCTAATAACACCAGGAGAGCCATAGTCCAAGCGCTGATTACTTCTCACTTGGACTATGCCAACGGTCTGTACATCGGTTTGGCCGCAGGGCTCTGCCATCGACTACAGACAGTTCAAAACGCAGCGGTGCGATTAGTATGGGGCATTTCCCTCAGAGAGCGCATTTCTTCTCACCGGCGCTCGCTTCACTGGTTGCCAATACAGAAGAGAGCTGAATTCAAAGCCCTTACATTGGCTCACAGGGCAATTAAAGGACAAGGCTCCACTTACTTGTCCTCCTGTCTTCCCCCCTACAAAAATGTGAGATCTCTCCGCTCCGACTCCAAAAATCTTCTTATCACCCCTAGATTCAACAAAACTCGCTCTGGAGGGAAAACCTTCTAGGTCTCTCACTGGAAAAAACTTCCTCTTTCCATCAGGATGATCCCGGACGAGTTCCCTTTTCATAAGGCACTAAAAACTTTCCTCTTTTGCTGATTCCCTCAGGAGTAAGATTCATTTACACTCTCAGAAGTGCCAGGACACCCCGTTGGGGTAGCCGTGCGCTATACAAAACACACTAAATAAATAAATAAATAAAAAGCAGTGCAGTTAATAGAAGCTTTTAAGACTTTAGTTACATTATAAATCATTTGTTGATGGTACCATACTCATTTTAGGAATTGTGATGTGTTCTAAGGTGATTTTTACCATGTGGAAAGCCTTCTGCTGGGATATCATGAATCATGTTTGAAAGAAAACTATTATCTCATGATTTTCCCACCGTGGTTTGGAAGGGGATCTATAAGCTAAGCTGAAAGCATATTTTCTGTAAATTCACATTATCTTTCTCAGTCATGTGAGAATAAAGTCTGACATTCTCAGTAAAACATGTACATCCAACAAGGACAGAGACTGTCAGTTGATTCCTTTGTGTTCTACTGCAGCCTCCTAGAGTGTTCTAAAGAACAACTAGTGCGCTAAAAGTCCTACTTATTACAAAGGTATGGCACACCTGAAGCCATCTTGATTGGAATAAAGTGGTAACTCTTAAAACATTTAATTTAAAAAGGAACAAAATGAGGCGGTATATTTTGCCATAGAAAGTATGATTAGTGCTGCAGAAAGAAAAATTAGGGCACATTTTGAGTGACTTCTCAAATCCTCTTCTATTTCATTAAAGCATTCTGACATGCAGTCTCCCAAGATGGCCACCAGAGACAAAAGAGCCCAAATGTAGCCCAAATATCACCCAGATGTAGCTCAAGTATAGCCCAATTACAGAATGTCCCAGAGTGTTCTAAAGAACAACTAGAGCGCTAACAGTCTTACTTATGACAAAAGTTTGGCACACCAGAAGCCATCTTGATTGAAATGAAGTGGTAAGTCTGAAAACATTTAATTTAAAAAGGAACAACATGAGG
Organism: Lissotriton vulgaris; assembly: GCF_964263255.1. Lineage (NCBI taxonomy): Eukaryota > Metazoa > Chordata > Amphibia > Caudata > Salamandridae > Lissotriton > Lissotriton vulgaris. The sequence continues at coordinate 1,612,107,088 of NC_141689.1, read as the reverse complement.
GGGTTCATTTTGCCATAGAAAGTATGATTAGTGCTTCAGAAAGAAAAATGAGGGCCCATTTTGAGTGACTTCTCAAATCCTCTTCTATTTCATTAAAACAATTCTGACATGCAGACTGAAACATGCACTTTGAATACCAGCAGCAGACTTCCCTGGTGAGCAGTAGCTTTACTACAGTGATCTAATGAGCAACTAGAGTGCTAACATTCAGAATTTATGGCAAATGTGTGACACATCTGAATGCCTTCTTGATGGAACCAAAGTAAACAAGCATTGAAAATGCAATATATCTCGCCCTCGTTTAAGTTAAAGCCATTCTGTTTGTAATGAAGTGGCTTTTTAGCTTTGGTTTTATTAGTGTTTTTCAAACTTTCATGTATATAACATGCATATGAATGCATATATGTATATGTATGCATGCATTTATATTTGTATTTATATAGATATGCAGAGTATATATGTTTATATATGTATGTATATATATATTCACTGAAAAAACCATTGGTTATAGACCATATATAGTTAGGAATTTGCATTTACAAAACCTTATTTTACTCGCATAAAACCATTGAAATTCCATATATAGTTAGATGCGCTAACTATATATCGCGCACCCGCAATCCACTGCTGATGATGTCACATATTACATCATTCATGACATGGTTAGTGACATCACTGATGACATCTCAAATGACATCACTGATGACAACATCCAGTGACTGTATGTTTCTGTAAAGTCAAAATGTGTCTTACATATTGAAGAATGAGTGGATGTATAAGTGTCTGGAAGAAGGATTTAGTAGGTGCATGACTGACTGTATGAGAGAATGATTAAATGTGTCTTAATGAGTGCATGGGTTAGTGACTAAACTATCTTAATTTGTGCATCATTATATCTGTTGTTCTACAAACTGCTGCATGTGTTGATCAGTAGCTATATGAATAACTGTATGGGTTATTGATTGGTTGTCCAAGTATTTGTATGGGACACTGAGTGTGTGTGTATGGGTAGCTGGGAGGTGTGTGACTCTGTACATAGATGTGTGAGTAGTTGATTCACTATATGTATGGGTTCAAAACTGCATGTGGAAACAGCTGTATGGGCGGATGACTGTGTGCATTAGTGTATTAGTGAGTGAATGGATATCTCAGTGCTACATGTCAAAGTAAGTACATATGTAAAACACAGTACATGTGAGAGTTGACATATATAAATAACTGTGCATAAGAGCCAGTGAATGTGTGAGTGGCTGTATGGATCATTGTGAACTTGTATCAGGGATTGTATAACAGAGTAAATATGTGTTAGTATATGTTTGAATAAGTAAGGTGTGTATAACTGTATAGTTAAGGAAATGGAAGTGTGATTGATTGTTTGCATGACTGACTAGGTGTGTGAGTAACTCCATGGATGAGTGACAGTCTGTGACTGTCTGTTTACACTGATTGTATCTAAGGTTATATTAGAGTCTGAAGAGGTTCATGGTATTATCACATGAATAATATCATCAGTGATGTGATCAGTAATGTCAAATGAGATGTTATCAGTGATTTTATCAGTGATGTCATTTGAGATGTCATCAGTGATGTCACTAACCATGTCATGAATGATGTAATATGTGACATCATCAGCAGTGGATTGCGGGTGCGCGATATATAGTTAGCGCATCTAACTATATATGGAATTTCAATGGTTTTATGCGAGTAAAATAAGGTTTTGTAAATGCAAATTCCTAACTATATATGGTCTATAACCAATGGTTTTTTCAGTGAATTTTCAAGGTTTTGTAAATGCAAATTCCTAACTATATATGGACTATAACGTATGGTTTTTTCTGTGAATTTCAATGGTTTTTTAATAGCAAATATCAAAAGCTGTCAAATGTCAAGTACGTGATAGGTAAAAACGTTTTCGTGTTTATGCACGCTGATGTGCTTTGAACGCTGCCCCCCTCCCCTCTTTTCTCTTAGTAGTACTCTCTCTTTGCAGATAGTGAAGGGTAGTTAACGCAGACCTTTACCCCCGTTGTAATCCGTCGTACCTGCTTGTCTCTCCATTTGATTGATTGTTATCCAAGCATTTACTGTTTTAGAATTGGTTCTCTTTGGATCATTCTCTATTTACAAACAAGCACAAAGTCGCAATACTCTGTTTAGTCTTTGCAGACAGTGAAAAATCGTGTAAAAAAATAAAAGTAATCGAGCAAAATCAGTAGACCACTAATTGGATCTCTTTTTGACCTCGCTAAAATACAAACATTAGGAACAACCCTTCATGAGAAATACGAAAATAGTGAGATGAACTGAGCTCCACACCATGATGGCTGCAAGACAGCTCGACTCCGCCACCCACCCCGCCCAAAATAACAACAAACCCTATGCAAATATTATAAATATATACAACACACCAGCAAAGTAAAAGGGTAAAACATTTTATTAAATAACTATTTACATAACTATTTTATACTTTTTGTTGCCCAATCCGGCTAGCTCAATCGATCGAGCATGAAACTCATGCACTGATAGCAAGCGTTGCTGCTGATGCTATGCAGACAAAAACTGGTTTTCAGTTTGTACATTCTTTAAGATTTTTCCATCCAAGGCTGGTTGAGAGTTTGTAGAACGATGGCTTCAGATTTTCTACATACGGTGTGGTGGCGCGGACTGGGAGGGGGCGTTTGGATCCTGCCCCTTCCCCAAATAAGATTTTCATACGTGAGTGTTCGTTCATGCTTTTGGTCCCTGAGTTGCTTCGATGTCACTGCCTTACACACATGGCATAAGTCCTGGATGTTGAGTGCCATACTTCAGAGTTCTAAGCAGCGCTTGTAACACTGTCTAAACCTTATTTGCACCTGCTGCAGCTTCACTATTCAAAGTAAATGGGGTCCGTTTGTGGACCTGACTGCATTGGAAAACAATGTGATACGGTGCCTCCCTAAACCGCTTGACGGAGGCCCCCGAGGGGCGGTGAGATGGCGCGGACTGGGATGGGGCGCTTGGCTCCTGCCCCCTCCCCAAGTCGTGTTGCCCTGGTGTGGCCTGAGATCGCCCCCGACATAGGCGGCCGGCTCCCGGGGTCCGGCGGAAATTTTTGCCTTTTGATGACTCTTCCATTCTGGACCTTGTCCCACAATCCGTTTGACCTGAAGACACGCTGTAGTGGGGCGCCCCTTTACCGTTTTAGTTGCCATTCCGCCCGCTTTTGCTACTCTGTGCCTCTTCCGCCATTCAGCTGTTTACCGCCCGCTCTTGCGACTACAGCGTCTCGCTCACCATGTAGTTGAGTTGCTCCCGCTCTTGCGATTTAACAGAACTTTTTGGACTGCTGAAAGCGGTTGTATTCCGACCGCTGGTTGGTGGAGACATTTTGACTATATTCTGGACCTGCGTTGTCGCGTAATGCGTCATATGACGCGCCGCGTTAGCGCACCCGGAAGTGCTCCGGTGCGCAAGGCGCAGCTTCCCGGAAACGATCCAGAGCGCGCCGCGCAGCGCGTAACGTAAGCATAACAGGTCATGTGACTTGTTAATAAAACTTTTCATTGGTTCATTTTACTTTTGTTTTCCTAATGATGTAAGACTAGGTCATGTGACCTAAAAATAACACTTTTCATTGGATTAAAATTTTTTTTTTCCCAAACGATGAAAGCCCCACCTTGTTTCTGGATGTTTCAGACTGAAGCTGGCGTCACCATGAGAGCACCACCATCTCGTAGCTCCGTCGTGGCCATTCCGCAAGCAATCATGGCAGCCGCTCCCCACCGGAAGCCTGCGGGAGTCGAGGGCCCCCAAGACTTTTGTAGAATCTTCAAGGCTGAGGGGACGCTTTCGAGAATGGGACCCAAGCCCTGGCAGACAAGCGTCCGAGTTCCAAGGTGTCCCAGGGCCATTTTACTGGACCAGGCCCAAATCCGAAGAGCCGGCCGCCATTTTAAGAGTCCTGTGGCAGCCGCCTATCGCTGCACCGCAAGAGTGGGAGCAACTCAACTACATGGTGAGCGAGACGCTGTAGCCGTAAGAGCCGTAAGAGCCGTAAACAGCTGAATGGCGGAAAAGGCACAGTGTAGCAAAAGCGGGCGGAATGGCAACTGAAACGATAAAGGGGCGCCCCACTACAGCAGACGAGCCTCCGCCATGTGCTTCAAAACTGCATACGTATCTCATGATATCAAGGTTGGGCAACCAGTACACAACAAGCAGTTACGAGTCCCATTTACACCGGCGCCATTTTGGGCGCGGCCGGGCAGGTCCAGGATCTAGTCAAACATAACAAATGAGGCTGACGTCTCTGAAGCAGTTGACGCACAGCAGGACATAGCAAATAAACATGAAGTCTCTAAAGCTGTTAACTCACTGCAGGACAAAACAAGTGAACCTGAAACCTCTGGAATAATTGTCGCTCAAAAGAACAACACACAAAACTCTGTAGAGCCTGAAGAAAGAAAAACAGAAGGGCACTGTAGTTTCAGACACACTTAACACTAATGACTTAACAAAGATATCGTCTGTTTATGAAGCAGTTATCATGTTCACAGAATTGACAAAGAAGTGTGCAGACACCAATGCTATTAAGAAACACAAGGAAATCCCTAACGCATCAGCATTCTCGGAAGAGGTTGACACAGATAACATCTTAAGGAACAAAGAAAGACAAAATAAGGATGAGGAAGTTATCACTTTAGTTTTTTCATCAGCTAGCGACAGCAAGAAACACATTGTAATGGAGATTAGAGAGGCTACGGATGGATGAATAAATTATCAAAAGAAATGCCGACTCCCACCTTTAGCAGATTAGCTAAATCTTTGCGTAATTTGGACATTAAAGTTATATTATTGTTGTTGTTGTTGTTATGGTTATAGTTCTGGTTAATTTCAGCAAGAAACACATTGTAATGGAGATTAGAGAGGCTACGGATTGGTGAATAAATTATCAAAAGAAATGGCGACTCCCCCCTTTAGCAGATTAGCTAAATGTTTGCGTAATTTGGGCATAAAAGTTATATTATTGTTGTTGTTGTTGTTATCGTTACAGTTCTGGTTAATTTCCATTCAGAGTGTCCTACACAGCACCACTCTAGGTAAACACTACTTTATGTAAAACCTGGGACATAGCACTCATTGAAACTATAGTTGGTCACCATGGGGTTTAAAGAAGGGATGGTTCTTCACCTGGGTGCCGTCCACAACTCAGCACGTTGTGCTGCCTTGGGACTATTCGCACAAAAGACAGCTTCTGACCATTGTTGTTTTTTTTTGTCAAAAAATGTTTAAATATATTTACAGTTTTTGTTGCGTTCGTTATATTTAAAAGTTAATAAAGTTTTATAATCCTACTTTCTTGGAGTACTATATTTTTTAAAAAAATCGGGTGAATGGGGCCTTGAATCGGGTTATTGTCATGTGTGGGCTTTGCAAGTGTACTGCTACAGGAACGGACATTTCAAACTCAAATGCACGTTCTTTTTCTTACCTTTCCGAAGCATGGAGCGCAATAGCAGGCAGAGAAAGGGTGATGCAAGTGTTGAACACTGCCTGGCCTGGCAAGTTGCTGGCAGTGCCCCCCCCCCCCCGCCCGCTCCTGAAAGAGGGCACACACACACCGCCGCCCCGAGTACTTCACAGATCTTTAAAAGACCATGCGCTTGTTCATGAGGCTTAAATGGTTTATCACCCCTTCTAGAACCCCTGCATCGACCCTCTGACGTTTCCTGGAAGAATTAGCACGTAACACAATACCAAGCCCTGTCAGCTGAAACCCCCGAGGAATCGTGGGGCATATTATCAAGGGGGTTTATTTCCGCTTTTTTGGCTTTAAAAACCAAGAAAGCGGAGATAAAATTATCTCCCTATTACCAAGCTGTCGCTAACACCAGTTAGTGACAGCTAAAAGGAGATAGCGACCATCTTGGGCCCCGCTTTGCATGTCAGTGATATTTATCACTAATGACATGCAAAGTGGGCGTGCCAAGATGTTAGCAACTGGAAACAGTCCCTAACATCGCTATCTCCTATTACCAACTTTTGGAGATATTCGCGCTAAGCGCGAATATCTCCAAAAGCTAACACCTGCCCTGAGCAGTTTTTAGCCATGTTATCCAATGGGAGGTGGATAACATGGCTAAGAGCATTTGCTGGATAATGCATGAATATCGCTGACTTTTCAGCGATATTCATGCATTGCGGCCGTTTTTTATCGCATTTGCGATAAACCTTGCTAATAGCAAGGTTTATCTGCGATAAAAATCGCCGATGTGCGGCGATAATTTTTGTCTCTAAACAAGTTAGAGACAAAAATTATCGCTAGTTGTTGGTAATATGCCCCTGGGTTTTTGATTGCAGGAATCGGGAGGCGGGAGACTAGCACTGAAATCAGTAGTCTCACGCCTGAATCGGGAGGATTGGTATGTCTGGATTCTCTACAGCTGGGGCCATAAACTACATCCGCAGGGCTAGGTGATAGCCTGGGTCCGGCCTGGACAATCGGACACAGAGGAAGAGGAGTGTCAGAGGGTGCGGTAGTGAATAGGGTGAAAGGGAGGTGTCGGGCGGGCACAGGGTGTGATTCTCAGGGAAGAGCAGCGCAGATGGGGGGAAGTATATGGCCCATGCATGAGAGAGAGAGCGGGGGTGACCAGTGCGTGGGGGAGATGCTTGCGAGGGTGGGGAGCCGTGCTGAGAATCGACGGCGTGCAGAGAGTGGGTCTGGTCAAGGCATCTAAAATGGCTGCCGTGCACGACAAAATTGTGGCTTTGGACAAAAAGGCAAGATGGCGCAGACAATGTTTATCAATAAGGATTCATTTATAACAAAATATTTTATCGCACTGACAAATTGGCGGTCAACACTTCCTGATTTCCATCGAATCGAACGTTAACAGACGTCACGCAGCAAAAAAAAAAAAAAAGCTCACGCACAGCCGCTGGAAGACATGTATCAACATATATGAGCCTCCTCAGCCACCCTCAGAAAACATAAGGGATCAGGATACGTCTCCCGCACCCCCTTATACCTAGTAATTTAATTAAAACGAAACACAAAATGGCGAATTCACGTTTCGCTACCAGTTTGCGGCCCAGTTCGCGGCCCGGGAAGCGCTTCTACCGTGAAAAATAATTTTTTTTTTATTTTCCCCACGGGACCCTTTAATAACCCCAACATCATTCCTAGGGGTTCAAGAGGGGTATACCTTGCCCCCTTTCATTAAATTCCCCCTTCGTTTTTCACCTCTTCTTTTCTCTTGATCCTACCGAGAGATAAGATGGCGGCCGCTCCGGACTGTTTAGAATGTTGACAGACACCGGAGAGCCAATCAGCTTCGCATCGCAAAGTTCCGTTTCGCGAAAAGTAAGCGGACCGGAGCGCAGCCCGGAGCGCTGTTACAGATATATATCTTGTTTTGAACGTTAATTTCTCAAAAACCACTGGAGCACATATATTGAGACCTAGCAAAGGCACATCGGGCTAACAGTCCCTACAATTTTGCCAAGTTTCGTGCAAATCCATTCAGCCGTTTGAGCTAAAAGTGAGGCCAACCGCCCTATGGAAATTAACATGGGGAAAACGCGTTTTGGGACCCCCCTTTTTTCTCGGCCCCCCCTTGAGGAAACCCCCCCGAATTTTCAGGGGCTGCTCAGAAACAAGATGTGCCATTTTCCTGAAAATTTCAGCCGATTCCGTCCACAAACGCCAAAGTTATTAGACATAGAATTTTCAAAAGTTCCATAGACAAATAATCCTAACTATATATACCTACTGGCGACACGCCAGTAGGTAATACACATACATATATATAAATGCATATGCATATATATGCATATATATATATGTGTAAATATGTGCGTGTAGAGAGAGGTAGAGAGGTAGAGGTAGAGAGGTAGATGTAGAGAGGTAGAGACTAGTAGAGAGAGGTAGAGAGGTAGAGAGTAGAAAGTATGATTAGTGCTGCAGAATGAAAAATTAGGGCACATTTTGAGTGACTTCTCAAATCCTCTTCTATTTCATTAAAACAATTCTGACATGCAGACTGAAACATGCACTTTGAATACCAGCATACATATATATAAATGCATATGCATATATATGCATATATACATATATATGTGTATATGTGTGGGTGTAGAGAGAGGTAGAGAGGTAGAGGTAGAGAGGTAGATGTAGAGAGGTAGAGGTAGAGATGTAGAGACTAGTAGAGAGAGGTAGAGAGGTAGAGAGTAGAGAGTGGGTAATAGAGAGTAGAGAGTGTGTAGTAGAGAGTAGTAGAGAGCAGTAGAGAGAGTAGCAGAGAGTGAGTAGTAGAGAGTTAGTAGTAGAGAGTAGTAGAGAGTAACTAGTAGAGTGAGTAGTAGAGAGTGAGTAGTAGAGAGTAGTAAAGAGTGAGTAGTAGAGAGTAGAAGAGCGTGAGTAGTAGAGAGTAGTAGTAGAGAGTGAGTAGTAGAGAGAGTAGTAGAGAGAGAGTAGTAGAGAGTGAGTAGTAGCGAGTAGAGAGTGGTAGAGAGTGAGTAGTAGAGAGTAGTAGATAGTGAGTAGTAGGAAGTGAGTAGTAGAGAGAGAGTAGTAGAGTAGTAGAGAATGAGTAGTAGAGAGTGAGTATTAGAGAGTAGTGGAGTAGTAGAGAGTGAGTAGTAGAGAGTAGTGGAGAATATTCCAAAGTTTGGCACAGCACCACTTGCAGAACAAGTCCAATCAAATCATATCACTTAGAGTCCTTATTGAAGCGATGAATCTTGGTGTATATTCAAATGCTTTTATTTTCCTTACGTTTATGTACCACAGCCAGCCGACCCGTTTCGTTCTGTACAACAGAACTTCTTCAGGGTGTTCTTATTTCCTTTAAGTTATGTCGGTATCCTGTTGTCATATTACTAGATAATTCTTCCAAATGTTAGACGAGACGTAAGTACAGTCTTATTCAAAGTGACTAGGTATCAATTTTACCCACACAATTCGGGCAGACTTGAGTAATTTATAGCATCCTCAAAGTCAGTCTTTCAAAAATTCCAAAGTATAGGACATGATAATCCAAATCCAAATGTTTCTCAAGAAAAGTCATTTTCAATCGTTCGGAATATCGCGATTTAAAAAAAAAAAGCCTAGGGGGTCAGGGTGCTTCTACCCTGCTCCCTTTGCATGTTTTGCACCTTTGTTTCACTGCTTTCTTGTGCCTTCGTTCTACCGAGGCACAAGATGGCTGCCAACACTTCCTGGTTTGGACTGTTGACAGACGGTGGCAGCCAATCAGCATGCCTTCCCGAGAAAGCTGCATGCTCATTGGCTGTCAACACTTCTAACCAGGAAATGTTGGCATCCATCTTGTGCTAGTGTTGACAGACAGTGGCAGCCAATCAGCATGCCTTCCCGAGAAAGCTGCATGCTCATTGGCTGTCAAAACTTCTAACCAGGAAGTGTTGGCATCCATCTTGTGCTCGATAGACAAAGGCAAAAGAAAGCAAAAAAAAAACGTGAAGAACACAAAAAGGGGGCAGGGTAGATACATCCTGACACCGTAGGCCTGCCCAGGTGGTCCCACAAGGACAAAAAAGGACCACATTTCTTTTTTAAAAAAAACCTAGTTTGTTTTTAAAAAAATTACCCCACGGGGGGACCAAATCGCGGGGGCATAGTGATAAAGAAGTGTGGGGGGTCCACAATTCCCCCCACACTTCCCCAGGGACTGCCGCCCCCGGGGCAAAGCAACGCAGCCCCTTGACGCATACTGGAGGCTCCTGGTGGGCTAGTTGGCCCCCAGGGATCCCCAGTATGCAAGGGGAATTAGTTCCTACTCTGCAAACATGCCAGGGGTTGCGCTGCAGAGAGGTATAAAAAAGATTGTGGCCTCATTACACCTCTCTGCAATTCCGCCCCCTGGCGCATATTGCAGGTTGCAGGTGGGCTAGTTGGCCCCCAGGGACCCCCAGTATGCAAGGGGAATTAGTTCCCCCTCTGCAAACATGCCCGGGGGCTGCGTTGCAGAGAGGTGTAAAAAAGGGTGTGGCCTCATTATACCTCTCTGCAATGCAGCCCCCTGGCTTAAACTGGAGGCTACTGGTTGGCTAGTTGCCCCCCAGGGACCCCCAGTATGCAAGGGGAATTAGTTCCTCTTCTGCAAAAGCGCCAGGGGTTGCGCTGCAGAGTGTTGTAAAAAGGGGGCTTGCCCTCTGAACACCAGCCTGCAAAAATGTAGTAAATCAGTATGAAAAAAAATGTTAATACATTTAAAAATTGTCATTTAATAAAACGTTGACATTCAATGAAAAAACCATAGGTTTCAGGCCTTATATAGTTAGGAATTAGCATTTAAAAAACCTTGCACATTCAATTAAAAAATCATACGTTTCAGGCCTTATATAGTTAGGAATTAGCATTTAAAAAACCTTGCAAATTCACTGAAAAAACCATAGGTTTCAGGCCTTATATAGTTAGGAATTAGCATTTAAAAAACCTTGCAAATTCACTGAAAAAAACATAGGTTTCAGGCCTCATATAGTTAGGAATTAGCATTTAAAAAACCTTGCAAATTCACTGAAAAAACCATAGGTTTCAGGCCTTATATAGTTAGGAATTAGCATTTAAAAAACCTTGCAAATTCACTGAAAAAAACATAGGTTCAGGCCTTATATAGTTAGGAATTAGCTTTTAAAAATCCTTCGAAATTCACTCAAAAAACTATACGTTTTAGGGGTGTTATAGTTAGCTGGACATTTCACTCATACAAAACCTTTGAAATTGCTCTAACTATATTTCGCGCACCCGCAATCCACTGCTGATGATGTCACATATTACATCATTCATGACATGGTCAGTGACATCACTGATGACATCTCAAATAACATCAATGATGACATCACTGATGACATCATCCACGTGACAATCACATACACCTTTTCATACACTAGTAAAATCTTTCTTCACTCTTTGTAAAATACAGAGTATCATATTTGAATCCATTGACACAACAATACAAGTATTTAAAAACCCTCTCATTGATTCCTAGATGTATACACACATCTAATCACTTACCTGTAGATTCACTCATACATGCTGTCAATGAAAAATAGAACACTATCAAAAATACTTATACACCTATATCAACATTACACACCAGCACACAACCTATTCACATATGAAGTTATCCTACTCACTTATGCAAACAATGGATCATACTTACATACTTAGTTAGCTACACACTTATACAAACACCACCTCATCTATTCATTTAGATAGTAAGTCATATTTAGTATATTTTAAAATCATTATTACAAGTATACAGTTATCCATACAGTCACTCACAATTATTGAGTCTTATGTATACTTATTTATATACAACAACTGACACATACACTGCCTTTTATTTTTCTAGTTTGTTGGACATGTACCATTGAGAAATATATTTGCTCATCACCACACCCATAAAGATATTCACTCACCCAAACAACTGTTAGAACATGTAATTTTAACCCTTTCGATGCTCATGACGAGCTCAGCTCGTCATGAGGCACAGTTAAGCTGTGCTTATGACGAGCTCAGCTCGTCATGAAACCATAGTATTCAAGCAATTTCAGCACAGGAGGGGAAAAGTCACAGCAGCCAAGGTGTTAACTTGATATATCTACTGAATCAACTATTCACACATCTTTGGGCAGTCACACACCCTCCACCGAACCACACACACATTCACTCTCCCATACAAATACTCAATTAACTAATCAATAACTAATATAGACTTTCACATAGCTAGTAACCAACTGGAGAACCAGTTTACACAACAACTGACAAAGTGATACAGATATTCACACAGTTTAGTCACTATCCACTATATTTAGTGAGACACTATACATTGTTAAAGTCCTCCATCCAAATATTTATTTTTATATATCCTCTCATACTTCAATGCAAATTGCTATATATATAATGCATATTTAAATAACGAAGCAAACCACATTCACTGGATGATGTCATCAGTGATGTCATCATTGATGTCATCAGTGATGTCACTGACCATGTCATGAATGATGTAATATGTGACCTCATCAGCAGTGGATTGCAGGTGCGCGAAATATAGTTAGTACAACTAACTATATAGGAGCCATTTCAATGGTTTTGTATGAGTGAAATGTCCAGCTAACTATAACACCCCTAAAACTTATTGTTTTTTGAGTGATTTTTAAAGGTTTTTTAAAAGCTAATTCCTAACTATATAAGGCCTGAAACCTATGGTTTTTTCAGTGAATATATATATATATATATATATATATATAGATTATATCATAGCTCGCATGACACCTTTTAACCAGGGAGAATCGGATGCACAGGCAATGTACCGGGACTTTTGTAAACAGATGGAACAATGTAGCCAAACGTAAAAGATGGGTAACATGTGATGCGATGTAAAATGTTAACACAATCAACACTTATAAAGTAAGGTATTATGAGCACACAATATATGTTTTTATAATTTACCTGTAAATATATGTTATCGACAACAAGTGAAGAAAGACTGCCATGAATCTCAAATGTGCAAGTCATGAACTGTGTATGTCATCACATGGGGTGTGACCATGAAACCGTAGCAACAGCCTCTTTGCCGGAACTTTGTTTGGGATGCTGAACAGAGGCAAGATGGCGGCCGTGTAGGACGGCCGGGAAGCAGCTCGATTGAGGAGGTGCACAATGAACGGATGACAACCCCGTAAACCCCCTACCGATCGTACTAAGATGGCATGGTACCGATATAGGGTGAAATCTGACCTGACGGTAAACGCGAAGCATGAGACGCGAGCTGGAACCGCTCGGGTGTTGGGAAAAAACTGCTGCATGAAACTGACCTGCCGTCAGCCGCTGAAGCGGCTGTTACTGGACGTATTGCAGGTGACGAGGAGGCTGAGAGGCGGGGCGGCTGTCGGGCTGCTGGCGGAGGCAACGGAGTTTGCAGAGTCTGCCTTCACCAGACAAGCAGTGCGGAGCCTCTCGACAAAACGGAGTCGGCAGCGGAGCACAAAGCCCCGTTCAGCTGGACTCCGACAAGCTGAGACCCGATTGCGCTGGCAAGCGAGCTCTCCACAAGGCGAGAAGGGGGTGAAACTTTACGCCCTGGAGGTTCCTTTGGACTTGAAGGTGGAGGATACTAACAGCGATAGTATCACAGGCGGTAAGGAGCAGTTTGGGCTGGAGGAGAGGAGGAGGGAAATTATGGCCCCTAAGATGAGCGCCAGCGCCAAAGCTGCTGCGAGGAGGAAGGCAGCAGCTGAATTAGCCGAATCAATGGCAGATTTAGAGGGCAATAAGAGGAAGAAACAAGGTTCCCCATCGCTAAAAAAACCGGTACAGCTGCAAGGGGCCAGTAAATCGAATCCGGATTCCCAGGGCACTACCCCAATTTCTAAAATTTTTCAAAAATTGAGTAAAAATAAAGACTCCAAAGATATCAAGGCTGACGCTACCCAGACGCAGACTATACTAAAGGTTGATGAGGGGACCCCTGATAATACAGAAGAGGGGCACATTGAACAGTCTAATACTGTCGGAAATATAGAGGGGGAAGAACAGCAGGGGGAGGCTCCTGAAGCTGATCCCGTGGTCAATGTCTTGGAAATACCCCGAGCATTAGAAGAGATCCTGGAGGATGATACCGGGGGGAGCTACAGCGGTAAAAAAGAAGCCCCAAGTGAGGCATTCTTTTCGGTATCAGAGGGTGGGGAATGGTCGGAAGAAGAGGAGGACAGCCTGGAGCAAGAAGTCAGTGATTTGGATACTGGCAGTGATTTGGAACACAATGAAGGTAGTCCCCCGAGTACAGCGGTGAAAACTATGGTGAGATCAAAAATACACGGTCAGAAGAGAGAACAGCCGCTGACTAATACTGTTTCAGATAGTCCAGGTGGGGAATCTGCACAAATGTCCCTTCTGGAGGTTATTCACCAGGAGATTTTAGCGCATCGAGAGGAAGCAAGACAGGAGAGCCGTAAATCTCAGGCGGCAGTCAGAAAAATACAAGGGGCGGTCAGGAAGTTGACCAAGGCATGTGTGAACTTGGGAGAGCGGGTTACCAATTTGGAAGACAGAGTTGTCTCTACTGAAGCCGAATCAGCGGCCGCGTCCAATAAGGTTGATATGCAAACAAAGCAGTTAACTGATATACAGTGGAAACTTGAGTCACTGGAAAATAGATCGCGTCAGAACAACCTACGCATTCTGGGAATCCCTGAAGGATCAGAGGGTACAGATATGAAAGCATTTGTTGTCAAACTTTTTGAACATGCCTTTATGGATTTGAAAGATTGGGATTTTGACAGGGAGGTTCAGAGAGCGCATCGTATCCCTGCCAATATCCATAAGAATACGAAAGAGGGTGACAAGCCTAGAGCGATTTTAATCTTTTTGGGCAATTTTAATTTGAGGCAAGCTATTTCTGAGAGGGCGAGACCAGATAAAAAAAAGGCAGTTGATGGTTATACTTTTTTTGTTCGCCCAGACTTCTGCCATATTACGGTTGAGAGACGTTGGAGATTGCGGCAGATGATCAAACCGTTTCAGGACAAGGGTATGCAGGCCTACCTGATTAACCCCGCTCAGTTGAAGATAATCAAAGATGGAAAAGCATTATATTTCTCCTCTGAGATTAAGGCAAAAGAATTCCTGATGTCGTAGGTGGCTTAGAAAATGTGTACAATGGTTAAAATCTGTTTGAAATAGTGGTTTGTAACCTAAATGTGAGTTCATTATATTGTCAGCTGTGATAAATGGGTGTCCTGTCCTGTCAAGCTTTTGCATAAAGTACAGAGCGGGAATATAGACAGTGGGGTGGAGTGAAATTTATAAGGTAGGGGGTCACAGAACTATAATAAAAAAGCATTTAAAAAAAAAAAAAGGAAAGGGGAAAAATGGGTACAGGTTTTTCTCCTCAATCTGAACTGAAAACCATCACGTGCACAGACCATTGGTCTGAGCGCCTCTGAACGAGGGGGGTGGGTGAGGGTGAGCTCCGTTTTGGAGCCGGGCAAGGGGAGGGAGAGAGTGCAGAGGGAGGGAGGGGTGGGGGAGGGGAGGGAAGGGGGGATGAAAACATTGGAAAATTACGAGATGGAAAGGAATTGGATTTGGGCTGATATCAGATACATGGATAATAGTCAATGTAGGAAATGCAAATACTTCAACAATGTCAGACATTAGGATCTGTACTATTCATGCAGGTGGTTTAAATGATTGGAAGAAGCGGCAGAGATTGAGTCATTTGGTTAGATCAAATAATATAGATATAGTCTGTATTCAGGAAACCCATATTCCCTGGAATAAAAGAAAGCTATTGGAGATGTATGGGTATACCTTGATCGGATGTTCATCACAATCATCAATGATCAGAAGGGTGGCTATTTTAGCTAAAAGTAATTTGGGTGGAGTGAAACGCAGTAAAACAGATGGTTCTGGTAGATGGGTATTAGTGGAACTGAATATGGGGTTCACGCTGTGCGCAATATACGGTCCGAATGAGGACGATCCAATGGTATATGATAAATTAGAAGAAGAGTTGGCTAACTGGACTACCCCGATGATAGTATGTGGTGATATGAATATTTCTGCAGACTGGCAACGGGGAAGTGACTATACAGGTCGTAAACGTAAAGTTAATAGAGCTTTAAGCTCCTTGATCCAGTCACATGGTTTGGTGGAGGTATGGGGAGAAAAAGTGCCTGGAGACCGAGGGTATACATATTTCTCCCACCCGGCACAGAAATATTCCAAACTGGATTATTTCTTTGTCACAGCGGGGGAGATCGGCAAGGTTAATATTGACAAATTACCGAGAATAATTTCCCATCATAATCCCCTAATTTTGACGTATAAGGTCCCTAATGTACAGAGGAAAACATCTAGATGGACATTTGAAAGGAAATTATTAAACGACGAAAGGTTTGTAAAACATATTAAAAAGTGGGCAAAGGAATTTTTTGAGTGTAATAGATATAGTGCTTCCAGAAATGGAGTTTGGGAATCCTTTAAGGCTGCATTAAGGGGTGAGACGATCAGCTGTGCAGTAAAATTAAGGAAAGAGGATAAAAGTAAGGTGGGAAAACTCATTTCAGATCTAGCAGAAATAGAGAGGTGTCATGTTGAGGAAATAGCTTCAGGTAAAGATAGCGGGGAGACCGTTAGAAACATGGCTCGGGTTAAGGGTGAAATTTTAAAAATAATCACACAGAAGGAGATATGTGAATACCAAACACAAAGAGCAAGGAGGTACGAGACTGGAGAACAAGCTGGTAGAGCATTAGCGCTCCGCATTAGGCAAGAATCAAATCGTAATAAAATTGGGAAGATTAAATATAATGGGAGAGAATATACAGACCCAAAATCTATAATGGATGTGTTTCAGAAATTTTATCAAAAACTTTACGATCAAGAGCCAGGGGTGGTACCATTTATGCAAGATCAGTCTCCCATAATTCCAAGGGTGGAGGAGGAAGATAGGGCCCGATTGGAATTGGATATAACAGCAGAGGAGATATAAACTGCTTTGAATGAACTGGCAGTTGGTAAAGCGGCGGGCCCAGACGGTCTACCAATAGAGGTGTATAGGGCTCTGGGGGATGAAATTCTCCCCCTGCTCGAAGATCTTTTTAATGGAATAATCTGCTCAGGTAATATCCCGGATACATGGAAACAGACCAATATCGTAATATTTCATAAGAAGGGAAAACCAGAGGAGAACCCAGGATCATATCGGCCGATTTCGTTAATAAATACAGACGCTAAATTATACTCTAAAGTATGGGCGAAAAGGCTAGGAAGGATTATTGGTCAACTTGTCTCACCCTGGCAGCATGGGTTTGTCCCAGGGAGAGGTACTACTGAGCATACAGCAAGGGCAATTTCATTATTCGATGCGGTCGCTGTTACGGGTGGAGATATGGCCATGATCCTTTTGGACGCCGAGAAGGCTTTCGACCGTGTGGTCTGGGACTTTATGTGGGAGGTTTTGGTCAGAAGGGGTTTCGGAGAAAAAAGCAGGAAAGCTATTAAAGCGATGTATATGGACCCAGTAGCCAGAATTACTACAATGGGGTTTCAATCGGAGGAGGTAGTGATTAGAAGAGGCACCCGCCAGGGATGCCCCTGCTCACCCATACTCTTCTCGTTGTACATAGACCCGCTAATTAGGAAGATTCTCGCATCTGATAGAATATCTCCTGTCATATCTCATGGACCTACCACCAAGCTATTGGCGTATGCGGATGACCTGGCAATCGTTACCACTAATCCGCAAGCGGCAATACAGGAACTAAACAGTCTGGCTCAGGAGTTTGGGAACTATTTGGGGTATAAACTCAATACAGAAAAAACAATAATAATCTGTACTAAGAACATTCAGAAAAGGGATCAAAGGTATGTGGACTCCCGCGGTCTATCTAGGAGTAAAAATCAATGCAAATGTAGGTAAAATCATTCAGGAAAATTATGGGCCCTTACTCGCTACAATCGACAAAGATTTGAGAAGGATAGATGTATTACATTTGTCTTTGATTGGAAGGGTGAATGTTCTGAAAATGTCAATGTTCCTAAAACTATTGTATCTATTCCGTGCCATACTGCTATTAATTGATGAAGGCTTGATGAAAAAAATGGAAGCAGTGTTTTCACAATTTTTATGGCAATATGGTAAAGTTAGAAGATCGTTAGCCCGACTTTCTACACCATTAGAGGGAGGAGGATTATCTGCACCAAACTTAAGGCTATACCATTGGGTCTGTCTATTGTTGCATATGAACCATCTATTGTATTATGATGCTCCCGAAGTGCCACTCGGTACTCACAGAATCCCCACAATCTATGAATTAGTAATGGGTGAAAAAGCTTTGGGGATTCTAACACGTGAAATTAATGTCTTGTACTTTAAGAGGAGCAAAAGTAAAGTGATGTTAAGTGCGTGGGGTGCATGGAAGGCGTTGTTGAAATTTCTCAAGATTCCTAAGATTAATGGTATAATAGATCTCTGGAACTCAAGTCCATTCCTACATCTCGGACAGAACAGGAATAGTGGCTTGTGGAAGAGCTTGGGCATTAGATGTTTGGGGGATGTTATGTGTAAGGATGATCTTTTCGGATTTGAGGTTCTGCAACAAAAATTTGGTATCCCCTCGAATCACTGGCTGTTATACAATCAGCTAGAACAAACAGTGAAGGCACTAAGACCTAGGGTTTCTATCCAGGAGTTAAATCCGATTGTGCAATATATAATGAATGGGGGTAAGAAGATTAAAATAGGTTATAGTCATCTTTTACAGGGCTTGGAAGAGGATATTGGACAAATAGAAAATGCCTGGGCTGTAAGAATAGGGGACCCAGACGTAGATGTGGACTATGCTCTGGCATTAAACAGGAAAGTACTAAGAGCAACCAATTTGAAAGCACAACATTATAAGATGGTTTTTAATCTCTATTATACCCCCGCTAAGCTGTTTCAATGGGGTAAAAGGGATACAGATAGATGTCCAAGGTGCAACCAAGGCCCGGCTGATCTAATACATATGTTTTATTCTTGCCAGAATCTTAAACCTGTTTTAACAGAAATGGAGAAGTTTCTATCGGGGCTGCTAGAGTGTCAAATTCCTCTATCCCCAACCACGGTTTTGATTGGCAGAGATGAAAACCTTAGAGTTGAACAGGAAGCCGAAGCTTTTATTTTTCTGTGTGTCGCTGTTTTTAGAATTTTAATTGCGGCGGCCTGGAAAGATCCGATAGCTCCCACATTCCAGATGTGGCTTACGAGGTTGCTCGGGACCCATAATATTGAAGAATGTCTATATAGTTTTAAGGATAAAAAGGATAAAAAGAGGAAAGAGTATGGTAAAAAGATATGGGCTCCTCTCAGTAATTGGAGGAAAATAATAAGATGATTGATTTGAAGAGTCCCTGCATTATCTTTTATGCATTGCAAGGTAATGTCTTCCTATGATGTTAATTTATCTTTAAGCTATTTGGATTTTCGGCAACCATTGGAAGTCGTATAAGAACTATTTATATAGTGAACAAGGCGGGAGCAAGCCGACAAAACACGTCTGAGCAGTAACTGAGCATGTAATAAATCGTTTGGATTGAGATTCACGGAGTCAGCGCATTCTTTGATTGGAAGTTTGGTGTGGTAAAGAATATATATATATATATATATATATATATATATATATATATATATATATATATATATATATATATATATATATATATATATATATATATATATATATATATATATATATATATATATATATATATATATATATCCTTGGAGCGTCCTTGGAGAAACCTGAATTTAGAGCACTTTCACCATCTGCTGCTGCAGCACCATCCTCAACCTCCTGAGGAAGTTTCCCGGGGCTACGATGACTTTTGCAAGTGGCTAGAGCATTCTTTGGATACCCTCATACCAGCAAGGTGGAGCAAAGCTAAATCCGGCTCCCCCAGTCCCTGGTATGACGAATCCCTCCGGGCACTGAAGGCATCTTGTAAAAAAGCAGAACGCGCCTGGCGCAGAAATTATGATACTGATCTTAAAGCTACCTATAGATCTTGCATCAGGATGTATCATAAGGCCATATGTTCAGCCAGGGCTGCCTTTTACTCACAAGAAATAAAAAGCAGCACGAATCCTACTAAAACCATTTTTAGGGTATGTAAGGATCTTACTAACAAAAGAACCGCCTCCACGTTCACTGCTTCTATGACGCATTGTGAAGATCTGGCCTCATTTTTCGTCGAAAAAGTGGAGGCCATATATAGGTCGTTTACCACGCCTTTTGTCAGTGAAACCACCAGTGCCCCTCCGGTCTCTAAACCCTTATTAGTCATTCCAGGTCCCACTCAAGAGGAGTTCCTAAATCTGACGGTTAAAGTTAAATCAGGTTCTCCGGAGGACCCGATGAGACCCTTGCAATTTCGTGAGTTCGCAGATTGCTGTTATCCGGCGATGCAGAACCTAATAAATCTTTCTTTCAGAACTGGTAGTGTTCCCACTGCTTGGAAGCGGGCCACTATTCTACCAATCCTAAAAAAAAGTTCTCTTGACCCTTCCAAATCGGAGCACTATCGTCCTATTTCCCTCCTTCCTTGGATGGCTAAAATAGCTGAAGCTCACGCTAATAAGATCTTATCCCTCCACCTGCAAGAAGCAAACATACTGGATAACTCCCAGAATGGGTTTCGAGCCGGTCATAGTACCGAGACTGCTATTTTGGCGGTGGTGGAACACATCAGGAACATACTTGACCAAGGTCAGACGGCGGCACTGATCCTATTGGATCTAAGTGCCGCGTTTGACACGGTCTCCCACCACATCCTCCTATATCGCCTCGCTGAGGCAGGAGTCGGAGAACAGGCGCTTGAATGGTTTCGATCATTTCTTACGGGTCGAACCTTTAAAGTTTCTACTCCTCCCTATATCTCCGCCCCTCGCCCCATTCTGCAGGGAGTGCCACAGGGCTCGGCCCTCAGCCCCACCCTTTTTAACTTGTATGTTGCTCCGCTGGCGCAGGTAGCTGCTAGCTTTGGGCTTACAATAGTGTCATACGCCGATGACACACAATTGGCGGTGTCACTCAATGGCGATTCTCATATGAACGCCGCCACCTTTCAGGCAGCCCTCAAAGCGGTTGCCGGTTGGATGGCGAACAATCGCCTACAACTCAATGCCACCAAGACGGAGGTCATTCTCTTCGGTAGAGACAGCGAGCTCTGGGGAGACCAATGGTGGCCTTCTGAATTGGGTCCTGTTCCTACTCCTGTAACCGAAGTTAGAAATTTGGGCGTCTGGCTCGACAATCAATTGTCTTTTATTCCCCACATTAAACGTGTTGCTGGAACCTGTTTCGGCGCTCTTCAAAGCCTACGGCCTATTTTTAAATTTTTTGACGCGGACACCAGACAGATCATAGTCCAAGCTCTGGTGTTGACCAGATTGGACTATGCCAGTTCTCTGTTTCTGGGTGTTAACCAAGCTGAGCTTGCCCGTCTTCAGCGGGTACAAAATTTGGCGGCTAGGATGCTGGTCGGCCTCCCTAAATTTGTTTCAGCTCGTAGTACTATCCGTGACCTTCACTGGCTCCCAGTAGGCCAAAGAATTAAGTTCAAGGCTTTGTGCCTCACTTTCAAAATTCTCAAACTGGCCTCCCCCCCCATTCTCTCCCAGACCATCCTCCACTATGTCCCCGCAAGAGCTCTTCGGTCAGCAGGGTCTAATTTGGCCATTGTTCCTCGTTTTAAAAAGTCCAGAATGGGCGGACGTTCTTTTTCGGTGATGGCGGCTACTCTATGGAACTCTTTGCCAGCCTCACTTCGTTCCATCCACGATTTGTTTCAGTTCAGGAAACAACTAAAAACCCATCTATTCTCTGCTGTATAGCACTGTGTTTGGTCATCACTGTTGTGTTATGTCTTCTATCTCCAACAGCGCCGGGACGCCTCTTGGCTGCGGCATCTGCGCGCTATACAAAAAGTTAATAACATAACATATATATATATATATATATATATATATATATATATATATATAGCACAATCCTCGAACCTCCACGCCAACAGCGCAGCGCGGCGAAAGAAGAAGGCAGACCCCACGTTTTCAGGCAGGATGATCTTGTTTATTTACGACCCTTCAAGTGACGCGTTTCGAGTACCACGTACTCTTGTTCACACACCTGCATATATATATATGTAGTTAGGACCTAGTTTCCATAGGAAATCACCAACATTCTATTGGGAATAACTTTGGCGCTGGTTGATGAATCTTCGCAAATTTCTCAAAGAAGATGGCTCGCTCCGCTCCTCTCCTTCCCTGAAAGTTTGGGGGGGATTAGTCAAGTGGGGGCTGAGAAAAAAGGGGGGTCCCAAAACGTGTTTTCCCCATGTTAATTTCCATAGGACCTTTAGACTCGGCTACAGCTTGAACCACTGAAGGGAATTACACCAAACTTGTCAAAATGGTAGTGTCTGGTACGCAGATCACGCTTTTGGTTAAATAGTGTAAATCCCTCCAGTGGTTCCTGAGACCATGTCATGAATGATGTAATATGTGACATCATCAGCAGTGGATTGCGGGTGCGCGATATATAGTTAGTGCAACTAACTATATATGGAATTCCATTGGTTTTATATCAATAAAATGTCCAGCTAACTATATATGGTCTCTAACCTATGGTTTTGTCAGTGAATTTTCAAGGTTTTGTAAATGCAAATTCCTAACTATATATGGTCTATAACCTATGGTTTTTTCAGTGAATATATATATATATATATATATATATATATATATATATATATATATATATATATATATATATATATATATATATATATATATATATATATATATATATATATATATATATATATATATATTAACTGAAAAAACCATAGGTTATAGACCATATATAGTTAGGAATTTGCATTTACAAAACCTTGAAAATTCACTGAAAAAACCATAGGTTAGAGGTTATATATATATTACCTACTGGCGGTCGCCAGTAGGTAGTTATAGTTAGGATTATTTTCAATAGAAAATCTCAACATTCTATTGTGAATAACTGTGGCGCCGGTTGAGGAATCTGCCTGAAAATTTCCTCAAATATGCCTCGCGGCGCTCCGGTCCTTCTCTGAATGTTTGGGGGGGACTCGTCAAGTGGGGGCGAGATAAAAGGGGGTCCCAAAACGTGTTTTCTCCATGTTAATTTCCATAGGGCGGTCAACCTCACTTTTAGCCCGAACGGCTGAATGGATTTCCAGCAAACTTGGCAAAATTGTAGGGACTGGTAGCCCGATGTGCCTTTGCTATGTCTCAAGATATGTGCTCCAGTGGATTTTGAGTAATTTAGGTTCAAAAAAATATATATATCTATAAGCGCCCCGGTACGCGCACCGGGGCGCGAACCAGCGCGCTACGCGAGTTTATGCGCGGAAACCTGATTGGCTTTTTTTGTGTCTGTAAACATTCCAAACAGTCTGGAGCGGCCGCAATCTTGTGTCTCGGTAGGATCGAGACACAAGAGGGGGCAAAAACAAAGGGGGAAATGACCATAGGGGGCAGAGTAGACCCCCCCTGACCCCCTAGGTATGATGTGGGGGCTATAAAAGGGCCCCGGGGGCATTTGAAAAAAATCTTTGGGGGATTTGCGCGGGGGAAGCGCCCGGTACGCGCACCGCGGAGCGTACCAGGGAGCGTACCATGGGGAAAAAAGAATGATAGAGTTTTTAAAAAATGTAGCCTTTTTTGATAATTTGGAGGTAGTTCTAAAAAGAACTGTTTTTTTTCTTCTTTTTGTTGTCTTATATTTTTTTATGTTTTTTTGAACATTTTGTACTTTTTTTGGCTTTTATGAACTATTTTATATTTTTTTTGTTATTTTTATGGGGAGAAACAAAAAAAAGGGAATTGAAAACGGCTCAACTGGAGCAAAAAAAAATCAGGAAAAAATTAAGGATTTTTGGGGCATTTGTGGTTGTCACCAGCACGGTTGATGAGCGTTATGCTTTGCTCACCATAGGTGATGGTCTTACCACAAAAAATACAAGAGATGTTGTATTGCCCAAACTTTGATTGAATGTTTGGGACCATCTCCCTTGTTTCTGGTCCCGATGGAGTGGGTTGCTTTCGTTTGGAGGTGCTGGGTGAAGATTGGGGAGGGTTGCTGGCCAGTTCTCTCACCTCTGCTGCAGCATAGTTGTTGGGATGCTTGCGCTGCATGTGCCGAATCATGGTGTTATTACCAAATAAATATTTCTTATTAGAGTTCCCACTTGAAAGTTCAATGCCACAGATTTGGCAAGTCACCTTTGGCGCATTCACTTTCTTCTTGCCCTCTGGAATGGAAAAAAACCCATACAATGTGCTGCTTTGGCCTGTATGGGGTATTGTCTTCTGGCAGCCACCTCCTCCCTTCCTCCTCCTCCTCCTCCTCCTCCTCCTCCTCCTCTTCTTCTTGACCACCAATGTGATGTTGTGGTGGTCCTCTTGGTGGTGGTGCTGGTGGTGATGGTGCAGATGCTCCAGCTGCTGCTGCCACTGTAGCCATTTTAAAGTACAAAATATTACTCAAAGATCTCCAAACAGGTCTTCCTCAGTCAAAGGACAAAGTCAGAATAAGGAAAAAAGGGGGGGGGGGGCTTTCATCATTTGGAAACTGTCCTGAACCAATGAAAAGTGTTATTTTCAGGTCACATGACCCGGGCTTTCATCATTTGGAAACCAAAACTTTTTCTGCAGCAATAAAAAGTGTTATTTTCAGGTCACATGAACCGACGCGCTTACGCGACGCGCCCCCGGGCGCACCCGGGGGCGCATCGCGTAAGCGCGTCGGATGTTTACGTTGTGCGATCGTATTCGCTCGAGTGCTTCCGGGCGCGCTTACGCCGTGCGTATCACGCGGACGCGGCTACGCGATACGTCACAATGATGTTTTAGTTCGAGGCAATAGCGCTAACGGTACGCTCACCGGTGCGCGACCTGGGGCGCACCGGAAAACTGCGCTTTCCGGTGCGCACACCGGGGTGCGCACCGGAAGCGCACCAGGGCAAAAAAAAAATATATATATAGTATTATATAAATATACAATATAGGATTCATTATAAAAAATATTACATTTCATAGGTTTGAGGCCCTATATATAGTTAGGAATTAGCATTTAAAAAACCTATGAAATTCACTGAAAAAACCATAGGTTTCACACCAGTTATAGTTAGGAATTAGCTTTTAAAAAACCTATTAAATGTATTGAAAAAAACATAGGTTTCACACCAGTTATAGTTAGCTGGAAATTATACTGACATAAAACCATAGAAATTCCAACGTTATCGTTAGTTGGACTCACTATAACAAGCGCGCCTGCAATGCACTGCTGACGACGTCACATATTACATCACTCATGACATCGTCAGTGACATCACTCATGACATCACTTATGACACCATCCTTGTGACAGAGTGACAGACCTCCTTTCAGTGTAATCTAACCCTTGAAAAACATATTCAAAAGTAGAAACTAACATTTTCAAAAAAATGGAGATACCCATACCAGTTACAACAACCAATTCAGTAATTCCACCATCTATATACACATCCACTCATTCACCAACAGTTCTATATAGTCACTCATACATATACTCACTCATCATATGTAGTGATACATCTATACATCCTGTTATACACCGACAGTCATCCAAAAGTTACTCACACACATACTCACACATGCAAATAAATTATTGAACATCCATTTATTTGCATATACAACTATACACACACTACCTCATTACTTCTAAGGAAACTTACACATACTTACTCTCTTAAATAATCACTTATAGAAACACATACTTATTTAAACAGGAACTCTTACAATCTCTTACTCTCACATATACTCACTTATATACATCAAAACTCACATACACTAGATTAAAATATAAGTCGTTACTAAAAAAGACAATAGTGAGACAGTCATTCACTCACTAACACACACATATACACACTCATCCACACATACAGTCCTGCACATATGCTGTCTTAAAAACACATACAAACAGTGAGTCAGTTACCAACCCATGCAGACACTTATACACAAAGTGAAACACTGATACATATATTTCAATATTTAAAAGTTACTCGCTAATATATGTATTCAATAGGATAATAAGGCAGTTAACCAATCATTTAAAAAAAAAAATCCATTGACACACTTATTTAACCATTTATTCTTCCATCAACCTTTACAAATACATATATAAAACATATTGATTTTTCTGAAAGACACACATTCACTGGCTGGTGTCATCAGTGATGTCATGAGTGATGTCACTGACGATGTCATGAGTGATGTAATATGTGACGTCATCAGCAGCGCATTGCAGGCGCGCTTGTTATGGTGAGTCCAACTAACTATAACTTTGGAATTTCTATGGTTTTATGTCAGTAAAATTTCCAACTAACTATAACTGGTCTGAAACCTATGGTTTTTTCAGTGAATTTAATAGGTTTTTTAAATGCTAATTCCTAACTATAACTGGTGTGAAACCTATGGTTTTTTCAGTGAATATATATATATATAGATATATAGATATATAGATGTATACATACATATATAGATATGCGCCAATGACAGAACATCAGTGGAAATTGTGTAACAGCTGCTCCAGTTCAAAGTCTAGTATCCATGGCCGGTCCCATTTTCTGGGTTGGTCCCGCAACAATTTTCTTTGTATTCCAACTAAGCCAAAGTCAAAGAAAAACATGCAGGCTGCTTCCCAAGCCTTGCAACTATGCCTCGGAGAAGTCATGTGGATATCAAGATGCTCTGAGGTCTCATTCATGGTCCCGTACATAGGAACCCATCTCACAAATAATTTTGTGGCAACCTGAGTTTCTGGGGGCATCAAAGATGTCATAACAGATTGCGGCATTTAAATATACCTTGCTTCACATATTCTGCATCTTACTCTTTCCCATTGATGCACCACCAGATGGGTTACCAATGGCGGATCCGCCTTTGGTGCCAATTGTGCCTTCTGAATCCGATTTGGTTCAGCACCCCCCCCCCCCAGCGCCTTGAGACCCTCACGGGTATGTATTGCGCTTTATAAATGCTATGATTTATTGATTGAGAGCCAGTTACTTACCCGGTGCCGCGATCCATGCTGGATCCTGCCAAGTCAACACCAGAAAGCCACCAATTATGTCCAAGGAGGACATCAAGCCCATAGTTATGTTTGACTCCGAACCAAATGTGTCCTGATCTCTAACCAAGCGGCGCATGAGCTCAGTGGCAACATGCCTAGCACTAATTCCTTCTGACTCAGACAAGACAATCCCTCCTCCTAGGAGAAGCCCACTTAAACACATTTTGGGTCAGACTCGGACCAAACCCAACCTGTATTTGGTTATAATATGGATGGTTGTGATGTTGGATTTTACCCAACCATACAATGATAACTTTTACATGGACTTACAAAAGGGCGGGGGCTAGAAATGTTCGCTTACACGGTCCTTCTACTGAGGAGTCAGCGTCCTTCGTCACGGTCAGTAGAAGGGCAGGGAAGGTGTTACACCTTGATCTTCCTTCAGTTGAAGTTAAAACAAACATAATTATAGAGATTTTGCAACCAGAACAATCCTTATCAGAATCTCCATTTCCTTTTAATGATACACTTGTTGTTACCCTCATGGGCAATTGAGCGAAACCATGCCACGCCCTCTAGTTATCAGATGAATGGCCCATTACCACAGGTGGCTCCAGGTGGCTCAGCCTTTTTGATCCATCATCATACTACGGAAAGCTTGGCGCTACAGGCCTCCACCAGCAGAATCTACTCAAACCCCTTCCCAAAAACCATGCTAGATACAGAGGCTTTCGGGAAAAGAATGTTATCTTTTCCCAGCCTTGTCGTCAGATCTGCTGTTTGCTGGGAGGCTTCTTCCATGCTTATGAGACACTGGTTGAAAGTTTGGCAGCAGTCCAGAAAGAATCCTGGGTAAATTTAGCACACACCATTCAGAATGTTAAGGTTGTAGCTAAATAAGTCATCTGCTGTGGACTAGACACAATTGACTGCATAGGCAGGGCAGTGGGCACTCGAGAGGTGCTGTGACACCATGTGTGGATGAGAACTGCAGGATTTTCATATGTTGTCCAAGCATCACTTATGGATAGGCACTTTGACGGGTCATTTTGCTTTCGTGAATAAGTTGACTCTACCCTGAGCATGTTAAACAAAGTTGAGCAACTGTATGCCCGCTCTACTAGGCAGTACCTACAACAATTTTGAGGCAATGCTATGGGTTTCGTGTTCAGACAACACCAAAGTTCCCCACAGCAGAGGTAAGTAACCCTGAAGGCGACATCCAGGCCAGCAGGGGCAACAAACAACCCATTTCCCAGAATATCGGCATACAGTATGATGCCCTCAAGCGCATCACCTACTTCCTTACAGGATGCACACACAGTATCCGGCTACCTCCATTCACCGCCACACCTAAGGACAACATATGCGGTGTACCCCAAGAATCATCACTCAGCCCCACCTTATTCAACACCTACTTGACCTCCTTCGCAGATGAGGTCAGATTCCACGGCCTCAACATAATCTTGTGACACTCGACTTTTCCTCTTGCTCACTGAGTACTCCACCAATGCCGAAACGCCATGACTAATGAAGCAAACTGGATGAGAGACAACTGCCTCAGACTAAACTCTGACAAGAGAGAAATACTGATCTTCGGGAACAACACACCCTTTAGGAACACAGCTGTTGGCCAGCTGAACTGGGACCAACTCCAAAACCAACATACCTAGGGATCTAGGGATCATCCTCGACAGCCAACTGACCATGAAACAAGTCAAAGCAGTTGCCTCTTCCTGCTTCTTCAGAATCTTCAGATGGATCCCAATCAACACTAGAAAGACCGCCAGCCAGGCCCTCCTCGCCAGCCACCGTGTGGGAGACTGAATTACTCATTTGCTGCATGGATGTAATGCAATAATGCACGACAAATAGGCCCTGCAGATAGTTTTTTTCTGTCCCACCTTCATCAGAGTGGTTGTCTGAGGTCTACTTGCCTGTTTTTGTGCAGGAAGTACAGGCTCTTTTAGACAAACCATAGAGAGTGTTTCACCTTTGGAAATCTGAACTGGGTGTTATTTCTGCTCTCTGCACTGGATCCAGGTGACTGGATGGTGGCACTGGACCTGCAGGAAACTTATATCCACTTACCTATCTTGAAGACTCACCGGCGTACCTGCAGTTTAAGGTGGGCCATGATCCATTTCAGTTTGCCGTACTCCCTTTTGGCCTCACAAGTACCCCGTGAATTTTAAGGATGGTACTGGTAGTGGTAGAAGTGTAACTCTGAAAGACAGGAATACCAGTCCTCCTCCTCGATGACAGACTGCTGAAGGCAGGCTCACCAGAATCAGTTGATGGCCAATCTTATATCTTTGGGGGTTTACAATAATTGTGCTGAAGTCACACCTGACTACTTCACAGAGGCTCCCCATCATCAGATCCATCCTAGGGGATCCGTCCTGTAAACAACCTTTGCAGTGGAATCTGAAGTCTGTGGGATCGGCACCAGGGGAACTGTGTTGATTCCATCTTGGTGCTAGAAGAGACTGCGAAAGACCTAAAGTGGTGGCTGCTCGACCTCTATTACACAGGGAGCAAACTCCCAACCCCACACTGAGCTGATAGTGGTGTCAGATGCGGCACTTCTACGTTAGGGAGGTCATCTAGGAAAGGTAGAGTTTATAGAACTCTGCTTTCTGGTGAAGACACGCCTCCACGGCAACCTGAAGGAGATATGGGGCATTTGCTTGCGGTTAAAGGCCTTAGTGCTCTATATCAAGGAGAAGCTGGATCAGGTTATCAAAAAAAAACAGTACCTCCATGTGGTACTCCAACAAGCAGGGCAATGTCAGGTTCCAGGCCCTGCGCCATGAGGGTTTTTCGCCTCTGGAATTGGATGAATCACAAGGGTAATCCCTGATGGAGAGGCTCCTGGCAGGATCATTAAACATCAGAGCGGACAAACTAGCCAACAACGATGAAATGACAATGAATGCCAGCTGCATCTGGAGGTAACGCAGGATGTATTCCATCGCTGGGGAGATCCCTAGCTAGATCTGTTTGCCACTGCTGAGAATGTGCAGTGCCAAATTTTTGTGCGGCTGGAATTCCCAACACGTCTCTCGCTGCAACTCTTTCCACCTAAAGCAGTGCGCTGGATTACTGTATGCTTTCCTGCCTTTGCGCCCAGACATTCCTAATCTTCTGATCGGGCCCAAGTCTTCCTAGTTGCTCTGCATTGGGCCAGAAGAGTGTGATACCTGGAACATTTGAATATAAACATCTGCCCTCAAATCAAGCTGCCACTTTGGAAGGTTCTTCTGTCACTGCAGCAGGGCAAAGTCTTGCATCTAGACACGGGCGATATACATCTCGATGCATGGAGATTGAGCGGTGGTAGTTGATTGCTTTTGATGTCCCTCCTCAGGTAGTGAATGTTATCCTGGCAGCCAGGCACCCTTCCACGTAATGCAGAAGGAGGTGCACAAGCACCTACATCCACTTTGTAATACCACAGTGCCTTGAGGGCACAAAAAGTGGGTGCAGACTCCTGCTGCACCCAGGGGCACAATGCATATAACGCCCCACGGTCAGAATTGAATGTTCTTTCTGACCTGCGGTACGCTGATCTACGGTGTTCTCTTTTTTTCTATCAAATGACCAAGGTAATTTGTAGAAACATATTTAGAGGATGATTCATTTATGGTGTTCTTATGCCCTGCATATTCAATCACTCAAAACATTTGGAGCCTGCAAGCAATTACGAGGCGAGGGGGGATCTGAAGCTGTGCACACTAGTATTAGAATTTGTTTAATATTCTGAGTGATTTTGTGTGCTATTTCCTGACTATGAAGTTATTATGTAGTATCAGAGTTAAGTTTCAGTTTAGTCTTTTTCTTCCGAAAATGCAGTTCCCACATCACTTCTCCGGCTTGTAACTGTTAGTCTGCTCTTGTATTAACTAAACAAACTCTTTCAACCAAGACTGGTTTGCCATATCCCGGCACAAGCCTGGATCCTGATTACCCACCAACTGAAATCTGTAAAACCTCAGACCCTCGTCTTTTCTACCCGCTTGTTGCGAGTTCCTTGAAGTTTCTGCCATCATCAAGACCATGTTAAGATCCCCACCAGGGAAAGGTCCGGCCCAGACCGAGTCCTTATTGATCTTTTTAGGCACAATCCTACCTTTTGAGTCCCCTTACTAATGAATGTATTCCTTGCTGGAATCAAGGGTGCACTGATTCATTCATGGGGGGAGTCAATAATTGTTCCCATTTTAAAAAAGGTGATAGATATCTCCAGGCCAGTTATTGCCCCCTCTCGCTGCTGGACTCATCTGTTAAGATACTAGGGCACGTAGACTTTGCTAAGTTCTTTTAATGATTTAATGGGCAACCTCGATTTTAAAGCTGAACAACCACAAATCTTACATTATGACTGGTGCCCCTAAAAAAAAACATACTGGAAAATTCATAATAGGGGGATCTCAATAGCCAAGGTCCCCAATTTCAATTGCCTAGGTTTTATTTTTGATGCTAGCTTAAAATGGAAGAACTTATTCACCTAATGGGCACAGAAATTTGCAGGGGCCTGTGAGGCAGTCTTTGGATTCGCTGGTAATCTAGGCCCTAAATCCATTAAAGAGATGACATTGTATACAAATAAAACCCTCGAATAGGGACATATGGGGCAGGAGTCTGGAGTTATGCCAACCCAAGAAGCTTGCAATCCCTAGAAAATAAGGGGCATATTATCAAGGGGGTTTATCTCCGCTTTTTTGATTTCAAAAGCCAAGAAAGCGGAGATAAAATTATCTCCCTATTGCCTAGCTGTCGCTAACACCAGTTAGCGACAGCTAGTAGGAGATAGCGACCATCTTGGGCCCCACTTTGCATGTCAGTGATATTTATCACTAATGACATGCAAAGTGGGTGTGCCAAGATGTTAGCGACTGGAAACAGTCGCTAATATCGCTCTCTCCTATTACCAACTTTTGGAGATATTCGCGCTAAGCGCGAATATCTCCAAAAGCTAACACCTGCCCCTGAACAGTTCTTAGCCATGTTATCCAATGGTAGGTGGATAATATGGCTAAGAGCATTAGCTCGGTAATGCATGAATATCGCGGACTTTTCAGCGATATTCATGCATTTCGGCCGATTTTTATCGCTTAGGAGATAAACCTTGATATTAGCAAGGCTCCTAAACGATAAAAATCGCTGCAGCTCGGCGATAAAAATATCGCCGCTAAACCAACATAGCGATAATTATCGCTAGTTGTTGGTAATATGCCCCTCAATTCTTATGCACACTGATAGCCATTCCAAAAACCACTGCATGTTACATCGTGGTCAAAGAACTGGGTATCCACTATTTGGAGGACCACATGAGAATTGCACCCCTGCTCTTGAGGACAAAAATATGGTCCTCCGCTGAAACCGGTCTCTCCCATTTGGTTTTGTAAGACTGTATCAGGCTAGATAACATGGCCTCAATCCCCTGGCTTACTAACGACAGGCAAACCTTTTTAGATATTGGAAGGCCGGACCTTTTCAACTCACCCCTTGGCATTGATGCCAACACTAAGAGGATAGTAAAGTCTTCTTTTTATAAGCCCCGCAATGACTTTAGAACAGCCAGATCACGAGCCATGGACAAAGTCTCCCGATATGCACCAATCTGAACTACCAACTTGATGGAACCAGATTTATTATCGATTATACACTCTGTAAATAGATTCTACCTTACACGCTGAAATAATGCACTGTGCACTTTTTGGTCACTTTACCATTAATATGTTGCTAGTCTACCTCTCTGCCATGTTGCCAGTGTGATTCCCTCTCACTACAATCAACAACACATTTTGGGGCATATTATCAAGGCCCGGTGTTAAAATTATCTCCGTTTTATCGGCAGGAAACTGAAGATAAAACGGCGATAATGGGCTTGATAATATGCCCTTGTATATTCCCATAGAAGCCCATGTTAACATCAGAACATGGGCTTCGATTACCAAGGGGGTATTATCATGCCCATTTCCTGCTGATAAAACAGTGATAATTTTAACACCTTGATAATATGCCACTTTATTCTTGTACAGCATCCAGAGAAGTTGCTTTTAGAGCTCCATTTTGCTTTCCCAAGGAATTCTATCTTAAAAATTAGGCCTACAATTTTTACAGCACCCAGATACAGACCTCACCTGTCACTCGGTGATCAGTTACATTCCCTGGGCTATAAAGATCAGGAAGAAATATGCTTTGTCTTAATTTTCTCTTCAGGCACTTGACGTATTACAATCCCAATTCGAGACGGAGGCTCCACCATTTCTTTACAACAATGCGGACCCTTTTATGAGGTGCTTGTTATTAAATTAATGTTGAGGGAGCCCTCCGGTTTGTACTGTGCCTGTATTTTATAGCGATGTTCTAAACCAGAGGCCTGTGTAACATTAACAATTACAATACATTTGTATATATGTAATGACATTTGATTTTATGCATCTTTTATGTACTTGCTTTGAACATGCTAGTATGTGGATGTTTCTTTTTTATGTGCTTTTTTGGTCAATGTTTGACAGAATAAAGTATTTTGACTGACTGACTGAACAAGCATTGGCAAAGCCAATAGGCCATGCCTATGCAAGAGCTAATGGCTTTGCCTAGATCTGTTAGCCATGTTGTACACCAGTGTGGCTGCTGTTCAGCATAGCTCAAAGTTAATGGTGTGGTGTAGAGTGGCATGTTGTGGCCTAGAGTAGAGTGGCATAGAGTGGAGTGGCATAGAGTAGAGGGGAGTTCCATAGAGTTGAACAGCATGGTGTTGTGCTTTATGTTGTGTTATTATGATTTCTAAAGTGCAACAAAAACCCGGAGGTGTCTTTGCAATATATTTTTTATCAAGAGGAGGGAAGAGGAATGGCTGTCCTATCAGTTCCCCAGAACAAGGTACAATTTATCAAAAAGGGATAGGACACTTGTGACCACTTATTCCAAGAGATGAATTGAAAAGCCCTCATAAACGCTGCGTATCTCGAGAAGCGGTATATCTTATTCTCCGCCCCACGCAAGCGTTATGGCAACAGTCATTGGGCTTATTCAGTCAGTATCTTGCCAGCCTCACCCGAGGCAATCTCTGGTTTTTTCGTGGCAGTATCCAGAGAAAAAAAAGGGGTTACCCCACTGAAGCTGAATGATAAGTAAAATAGTATGCAAGTGATTATAAGTTTTATTCGGATCACTTGACCACTAATTAAAAATTAATTGGTATGCTCTGGGGATAATTAGGAATCCTTAGCATAAGTCATTTGGACAAAAAAAAATAACGTCAACATGTTTCTGCTCTATCGGCCCGAGGGTCTAAGAGCTTTCGTCAGGACATATAAACAGAAATACACACAGTGAATATAAGGCTAATGTCACTATTTGTGACTTAGAAGGGTCTCTATTATTTGATAGTCTTACCCATGAAGGTTTTCAATTTACACCTAAGAAATTAGAAAAAATGAATAAATGGGGGTAACTTATGGCCTTTTAACAATTTCATGTTAAAAACGTGGTCTAAATAACATGCATTGTGTTAATCAGCACTTTGCGCGCTTTTATAGAAACATTTTGTGCAATTTTTAAAGAAGCACACAACAATAGTGACATCATGGTGAGTTTAAGCTGGGGGGAAGGTGATATACAAAATATGCAGTGCACAATAGACTATGTGGTATGTTAAATCATACCGCTGAATTAGGATTTTGCACGAAGAACCTCGATGGAAAGAGGGGAGGTGGGAATGCAAAATCGCTCTTTTACATGGGTTTACGTTTTTACAATACCTCGTGAAGAGGTCTTACCTTAGGTAGTGATTTACCGGGTTTCAGCAGGAGGTCGCAGGCTGAAGAGACATCGAAACGAGATTGTTAGCACGATGTCTGCCGGTAACTGGTATACGGCGTGTGGAGAGGGAAACACTCACCCGCTCTGGAAGCGTGTTCCGCGTCTTGTGCTGGCTCTGCCTCCTGGACGCTAGGAGCACGCTTCCGATGGCGTTTTCACCATGCTCAGTCATAGAGATAGAAAGCGGACATATATTTTCAACAATCGGGGCACATTAAAAAACATGAAAATATGGTTTTAACTCCCTTTCTGTGTCATGGTAACTAATTTAGGGTGATTAGCATGACTTGTATGTAATTATCAAAACGTTAATAATGAGATCTTATATTTAAGAAATTTCTGGAAAATCGGCGAAAAAGATGCCGAACTAGGTGGCTCCATGCTATTTGACTATCACTACGGTTTTATTAGTGATCTATGTCTTAAAGATACATTATCATATTGGGCTTCCACTTAGTAAGCAAGAACTCATGTGTATCTGGAGGCTCAAGTTTTATAGGCTTATAGGTTCAGCGTGCAAAGTGATGCCAAGAGATTTCGTCATTTAAACCAAACTTATTGGTTTTAAGACGGTCTACCCAACGTTGTTCTTTCTCGTATAGTACTTTTTCTGCGTTGGGTGTCACTTCCGATATCTTCTCTATTACCGTCCATCTCAGGTCTTCAATGCTGTGGTTTACTTCAGTAAAGTGGGAACAAAGTTTTGTTGTATTCTTTTTGAGGCGAATATTACTTTTGTGTTCCCCTATACGTAGTTTCACCTTCCTGCAAGTCATCCCAATATATTTCTTTTCACATGGGCAGGTGACCATATAGATCACATGGGATGAATTGCAGTTACTGTGTTGTTTCTGTGTCCATTTGAGTGTAGGGGACAGTTGTAAAGTTTTTGTACTGGTAGTTGATTTGCAGGCCAAACAAGAACCACATGGGTAATGTCCTGTTACTGGAACCATGTGGGCATTTATTGTGGATTTTGCCATAATTGTTTGTCTTGGACGCGTATGTACCAAAAGATCACGTAAATTCTTTGTGCGTTTGTTTGCAATACGTGGTTTTGGCCAATTGAATTTTCCGGTATTGACAATATGCCAGTTTTTATGGATGAGTTTGTTCACCTGGTATGATGCTGGACCAAAGGTAGTTACGCATGTCATGAGATCCAAAGTTTCCCTCTTTTCGAAAGTTGTTAGGAGGTTGTCTCTTGGTTGATTCATTGCTCTTTTTCTGCATTTCTCTATGGTTGATGTCTTGTACTCCCTTTGATGCAGTCTAATGCTGAGATCTTTTGATTGAGCCAAGTAGTCCATTTTTTGACTGCAGTTTCTTTTCAACCGTAAGAACTGACTATATGGTAAGTTGTCTCTTAACGGTTGAGGATGATAACTCTTGTAGGACAATAAACTGTTCTTGGCAGTCGGTTTCCTGAATGATTTTGTTTCAATTTTGTTTTCCTTTGAATATATCGTCAGGTCTAAGAAGTCAATGCTTTCTTTGTCAGCCGTGTATGTAAAACGAAGCCATGGATCACGAGTGTTAAGCCATTCCACAAATATTTTTAGATCTTGGTTGTTATGCCATATCAGGAGAACGTCATCAATGTAACGTTTCCAGTAGAGTATACTGGAAACGTAAGGGTTGGTTTGTGTCAATACGTGGTTGGTTTCAAAATTACTCACGTAGAGCCCTGCCACCGAAGGGGCAAAAGCACTTCCCATTGAGGTTCCGTGGCTCTGTAAGAACAACTGATCTTCAAATTCAAAATAATTTTCAGTGAGTGCCATCCGGCAACATTCTAGGACAAAATGTCTTGGTGTCCTGAAGTCCCAGTTTTCCATGAATAGAACGTCTTCCAGCATTTCTAGCGTTTCTTTTTGGGGTAGGGTAGTATATAAGGACTCGACGTCCAGTCCTACTAGGAGCATCGTGGTGGGATCAAAAAATTGGTCTTTGAGTTGGTTTAACAGATCTCTAGTATCTTGTAAATAGGTGGGTGTTTTTTTTACAAGTGGTTGGAGAAACTGATCTGCAAATTTGGAGAGAGGTTCTAACACTGATCCTATGCCCGAAACTATTGGGCGGCCTGGTGGTGGGACTCTGTTTTTATGTGTTTTGGGTAAAGAGTAAAAGTATGGAATTTTTGGATTTTCAGTTAGTAGGAAATCTGCTTCTTTTTTGCTTACCCATCCATTTGTTTCTGCTTCATACACCATCATAGATATGGTCGTTTTAAGTCTGGGTGTTGGATCAGTGTTGATTCTTGTGTAGAACTTCTCATCCGCAAGTAGTGTCAGGCATTGGGTCCGGTAACCTTCTTTTCCAAGGATGACCACTCCTCCACCCTTATCTGCGGGTTTGATGACAATGTCCTTATTTGCTTGAAGTTCTTCCAAAGCTTTTCTTTCCAATCGGGTTAGATTTTGATAAGGTCTCTTGACATTGTCTGCCATGTTATCAATCCCAGTGAGGATGACCTGTTCGAAGGTTAGTATCTCTACTGGTACCGTGTTGACAGACGGTGTGAAGTTTGACTTCTTGCGGAGGTTAGTGTCTCCTAGGTCAGTGAGTGGTGCAGACTCCGAGAAGTGTGCTTTCAGTTTGAGTGAGCGACAGAATTCAGATAGTTCACATTTTAATCTGAAGAGGTCAAAGTTAGGAGTGGGGACATAACCAAGTCCTTTGTTAAGGACGTTTTCTTGTTCCTTTGATAGGGTCACTGAACTTAGATTAACTATTAGTGACTCGTTTTGCTGGTTCCTGGCTTGGATGATGTCATGCTCCTTGTTTGGACATTCGGCTGTTGGTCTTGCCATGATATATTTCTTCTTCTTCCTCTTTGGTTCTGGCCCCTCAATAAAAAAGGATCCTGATTCTGATTGTTAATCCCCTGTGGTGGTATGCCCATAAAGTTCTGCATTTGCTGGGATCCTTGATTGTACGGATTCATCCATCCGGTATATGGTTGCATGTAAGGCTGGAAAAATGGCATTGGTGGGCCCATGAAGTTTTGTCTTGGCCATCTATTACCTCTTCTCTGTGGTCTAGATCGGAAGTGTCCTCGACCTCGTTTCTGACCCGAGTCTTCGGACCCTGTGTCAGAACCTCCAGACGAGTCCCAACCATCGGAATCATTATCTGTTTTTGAATCATTCATCTTGTAATCAGTTTTTGTATAAGGATGCATTTTTTCGTGACTGAACTTTTTTATGTCTTTGCTTAATTTTTGTAGTTTGTTTTGCATCAAGAAGTCTTCACTGTCTGTTATTTCTTTATTTAGATCCTCTAGTCTTTTTTTTTTATAGATCGCTGGTTGTATGCCTTTTTTCAATTCCGCTTCACAGGCTTGTATCTCTGTTAATAGGGCATCCGATAGTCTCTTGGCAGTTTTAACTATTAACACCAGATAGTCAAGGGTGCATTTCCAAGAGATTGCAGACCAGTCACGTCTAAAGGCTAGATCATGTAGGAAGATTCTTGGTGCGTTGGTAATCCAAAGACCACGTGGCGCTATTTTTGCGCGTAAGTACTCTGTCATGATGATTCCGTGAATGGCGACCCTTATTTGTTCTTGCTTTTTTGCTGTTAGGCTGTCCCAATCATCGGTCTGTGCCAGTACTTGGACTAAATCCGTATTCTGAATTAAGGATTGTGCTGCTAGAATCTCGCTGATATCACTCCCCGTAAAACTCAAACCATTCATATCTTCCATGTTGGGATTCTAAGGAAATGTCTATTTTTTCTTGACAAAAGTCAGTGACAAAGTTCCCGCAGCTGTGCGCTGCTTAATATATATTTTTTATCAAGAGGAGGGAAGAGGAATGGCTGTCCTATCAGTTCCCCAGAACAAGGTACAATTTATCAAAAAGGGATAGGACACTTGTGACCACTTATTCCTAATTCAGCGGTATGATTTAACATACCACATAGTCTATTGTGCACTGCATATTTTGTATATCACCTTCCCCCCAGCTTAAACTCACCATGATGTCACTATTGTTGTGTGCTTCTTTAAAAATTGCACAAAATGTTTCTATAAAAGCGCGCAAAGTGCTGATTAACACAATGCATGTTATTTAGACCACGTTTTTAACATGAAATTGTTAAAAGGCCATAAGTTACCCCCATTTATTCATTTTTTCTAATTTCTTAGGTGTAAATTGAAAACCTTCATGGGTAAGACTATCAAATAATAGAGACCCTTCTAAGTCACAAATAGTGACATTAGCCTTATATTCCCTGTGTGTATTTCTGTTTATATGTCCTGACGAAAGCTCTTAGACCCTCGGGCCGATAGAGCAGAAACATGTTGACGTTATTTTTTTTTTTTGTCCAAATGACTTATGCTAAGGATTCCTAATTATCCCCAGAGCATACCAATTAATTTTTAATTAGTGGTCAAGTGATCCGAATAAAACTTATAATCACTTGCAGACTATTTTACTTATCATTCAGCTTCAGTGGGGTAACCCCTTTTTTTTCTCTGGATACTGCCACGAAAAAACCAGAGATTGCCTCGGGTGAGGCTGGCAAGATACTGACTGAATAAGCCCAATGACTGTTGCCATAACGCTTGCGTGGGGTGGAGAATAAGATATACTGCTTCTCGAGATACGCAGCGTTTATGAGGGCTTTTCAATTCATCTCTTGGAATAAGTGGTCACAACGGTCCTATCCCTTTTTGATAAATTGTACCTTGTTCTGGGGAACTGATAGGACAGCCATTCCTCTTCCCTCCTCTTGATAAAAAATATATATTAAGCAGCGCACAGCTGCGGGAACTTTGTCTCTGACTTTTGTCAAGAAAAAATAGACATTTCCTTAGAATCCCAACATGGAAGATATGAATGGTTTGAGTTTTACGGGGAGTGATATCAGCGAGATTCTAGCAGCACAATCCTTAATTCAGAATACGGATTTAGTCCAAGTACTGGCACAGACCGATGATTGGGACAGCCTAACAGCAAAAAGCAAGAACAAATAAGGGTCGCCATTCACGGAATCATCATGACAGAGTACTTACGCGCAAAAATAGCGCCACGTGGTCTTTGGATTTCCAACGCACCAAGAATCTTCCTACATGATCTAGCTTTTAGACGTGACTGGTCTGCAATCTCTTGGAAATGCACCCTTGACTATCTGGTGTTAATAGTTAAAACTGCCAAGAGACTATCGGATGCCCTATTAACAGAGATACAAGCCTGTGAAGCGGAATTGAAAAAAGGCATACAACCAGCGATCTATAAAAAAAGACTAGAGGATCTAAATAAAGAAATAACAGACAGTGAAGACTTCTTGATGCAAAACAAACTACAAAAATTAAGCAAAGACATAAAAAAGTTCAGTCACGAAAAAATGCATCCTTATACAAAAACTGATTACAAGATGAATGATTCAAAAACAGATAATGATTCCGATGGTTGGGACTCGTCTGGAGGTTCTGACACAGGGTCCGAAGACTCGGGTCAGAAACGAGGTCGAGGACACTTCCGATCTAGACCACAGAGAAGAGGTAATAGATGGCCAAGACAAAACTTCATGGGCCCACCAATGCCAATTTTCCAGCCTTACATGCAACCACATACCGGATGGATGAATCCGTACAATCAAGGATCCCAGCAAATGCAGAACTTTATGGGCATACCACCACAGGGGATTAACAATCAGAATCAGGATCCTTTTTTATTGAGGGGCCAGAACCAAAGAGGAAGAAGAAGAAATATATCATGGCAAGACCAACAGCCGAATGTCCAAACAAGGAGCATGACATCATCCAAGCCAGGAACCAGCAAAACGAGTCACTAATAGTTAATCTAAGTTCAGTGACCCTATCAAAGGAACAAGAAAACGTCCTTAACAAAGGACTTGGTTATGTCCCCACTCCTAACCTTGACCTCTTCAGATTAAAATGTGAACTATCTGAATTCTGTCGCTCACTCAAACTGAAAGCACACTTCTCGGAGTCTGCACCACTCACTGACCTAGGAGACACTAACCTCCGCAAGAAGTCAAACTTCACACCTTCTGTCAACACAGTACCAGTAGAGATACTAACCTTCGAACAGGCCATCCTCACTGGGATTGATAACATGGCAGACAATGTCAAGAGACCTTATCAAAATCTAACCCGATTGGAAAGAAAAGCTTTGGAAGAACTTCAAGCAAATAAGGACATTGTCATCAAACCCGCAGATAAGGGTGGAGGAGTGGTCATCCTTGGAAAAGAAGGTTACCGGACCCAATGCCTGACACTACTTGCGGATGAGAAGTTCTACACAAGAATCAACACTGATCCAACACCCAGACTTAAAACGACCATATCTATGATTGTGTATGAAGCAGAAACAAATGGATGGGTAAGCAAAAAAGAAGCAGATTTCCTACTAACTGAAAATCCAAAAATTCCATACTTTTACTCTTTACCCAAAACACATAAAAACAGAGTCCCACCACCAGGCCGCCCAATAGTTTCGGGCATAGGATCAGTGTTAGAACCTCTCTCCAAATTTGCAGATCAGTTTCTCCAACCACTTGTAAAAAAAACACCCACCTATTTACAAGATACTAGAGATCTGTTAAACCAACTCAAAGACCAATTTTTTGATCCCACCACAATGCTCCTAGTAGGACTGGACGTTGAGTCCTTATATACTACCCTACCCCAAAAAGAAACGCTAGAAATGCTGGAAGACGTTCTATTCATGGAAAACTGGGACTTCAGGACACCAAGACATTTTGTCCTAGAATGTTGCCGGATGGCACTCACTGAAAATTATTTTGAATTTGAAGATCAGTTGTTCTTACAGAGCCACGGAACCTCAATGGGAAGTGCTTTTGCCCCTTCGGTGGCAGGGCTCTCCGTGAGTAATTTTGAAACCAACCACGTATTGACACAAACCAACCCTTACGTTTCCAGTATACTCTACTGGAAACGTTACATTGATGACGTTCTCCTGATATGGCATAACAACCAAGATCTAAAAATATTTGTGGAATGGCTTAACACTCGTGATCCATGGCTTCGCTTTACATACACGGCTGACAAAGAAAGCATTGACTTCTTAGACCTGACAATATATTCAAAGGAAAACAAAATTGAAACAAAATCATTCAGGAAACCGACTGCCAAGAACAGTTTATTGTCCTACAAGAGTTATCATCCTCAACCGTTAAGAGACAACTTACCATATAGTCAGTTCTTACGGTTGAAAAGAAACTGCAGTCAAAAAATGGACTACTTGGCTCAATCAAAAGATCTCAGCATTAGACTGCATCAAAGGGAGTACAAGACATCAACCATAGAGAAATGCAGAAAAAGAGCAATGAATCAACCAAGAGACAACCTCCTAACAACTTTCGAAAAGAGGGAAACTGTGGATCTCATGACATGCGTAACTACCTTTGGTCCAGCATCATACCAGGTGAACAAACTCATCCATAAAAACTGGCATATTGTCAATACCGGAAAATTCAATTGGCCAAAACCACGTATTGCAAACAAACGCACAAAGAATTTACGTGATCTTTTGGTACATACGCGTCCAAGACAAACAATTATGGCAAAATCCACAATAAATGCCCACATGGTTCCAGTAACAGGACATTACCCATGTGGTTCTTGTTTGGCCTGCAAATCAACTACCAGTACAAAAACTTTACAACTGTCCCCTACACTCAAATGGACACAGAAACAACACAGTAACTGCAATTCATCCCATGTGATCTATATGGTCACCTGCCCATGTGAAAAGAAATATATTGGGATGACTTGCAGGAAGGTGAAACTACGTATAGGGGAACACAAAAGTAATATTCGCCTCAAAAAGAATACAACAAAACTTTGTTCCCACTTTACTGAAGTAAACCACAGCATTGAAGACCTGAGATGGACGGTAATAGAGAAGATATTGGAAGTGACACCCAACGCAGAAAAAGTACTATACGAGAAAGAACAACGTTGGGTAGACCGTCTTAAAGCCAATAAGTTTGGTTTAAATGACGAAATCTCTTGGCATCACTTTGCACGCTGAACCTATAAGCCTATAAAACTTGAGCCTCCAGATACACATGAGTTCTTGCTTACTAAGTGGAAGCCCAATATGATAATGTATCTTTAAGACATAGATCACTAATAAAACCGTAGTGATAGTCAAATAGCATGGAGCCACCTAGTTCGGCATCTTTTTCACCGATTTTCCAGAAATTTCTTAAATATAAGATCTCATTATTAACGTTTTGATAATTACATACAAGTCATGCTAATCACCCTAAATTAGTTACCATGACACAGAAAGGGAGTTAAAACCATATTTTCATGTTTTTTAATGTGCCCCGATTGTTGAAAATATATGTCTGCTTTCTATCTCTATGACTGAGCATGGTGAAAACGCCATCGGAAGCGTGCTCCTAGCGTCCAGGAGGCAGAGCCAGCACAAGACGCGGAACATGCTTCCAGAGCGGGTGAGTGTTTCCCTCTCCACACGCCGTATACCAGTTACCGGCAGACATCGTGCTAACAATCTCGTTTCGATGTCTCTTCAGCCTGCGACCTCCTGCTGAAACCCGGTAAATCACTACCTAAGGTAAGACCTCTTCACGAGGTATTGTAAAAACGCAAACCCATGTAAAAGAGCGATTTTGCATTCCCACCTCCCCTCT
The DNA here is from genome assembly GCF_964263255.1 of Lissotriton vulgaris. NCBI lineage: Eukaryota > Metazoa > Chordata > Amphibia > Caudata > Salamandridae > Lissotriton > Lissotriton vulgaris. The sequence continues at coordinate 1,612,063,957 of NC_141689.1, read as the reverse complement.
TTCCATCGAGGTTCTTCGTGCAAAATCCTAATTCAGCGGTATGATTTAACATACCACATAGTCTATTGTGCACTGCATATTTTGTATATCACCTTCCCCCCAGCTTAAACTCACCATGATGTCACTATTGTTGTGTGCTTCTTTAAAAATTGCACAAAATGTTTCTATAAAAGCGCGCAAAGTGCTGATTAACACAATGCATGTTATTTAGACCACGTTTTTAACATGAAATTGTTAAAAGGCCATAAGTTACCCCCATTTATTCATTTTTTCTAATTTCTTAGGTGTAAATTGAAAACCTTCATGGGTAAGACTATCAAATAATAGAGACCCTTCTAAGTCACAAATAGTGACATTAGCCTTATATTCACTGTGTGTATTTCTGTTTATATGTCCTGACGAAAGCTCTTAGACCCTCGGGCCGATAGAGCAGAAACATGTTGACGTTATTTTTTTTTTTTGTCCAAATGACTTATGCTAAGGATTCCTAATTATCCCCAGAGCATACCAATTAATTTTTAATTAGTGGTCAAGTGATCCGAATAAAACTTATAATCACTTGCATACTATTTTACTTATCATTCAGCTTCAGTGGGGTAACCCCTTTTTTTCTCTGGATACTGCCACGAAAAAACCAGAGATTGCCTCGGGTGAGGCTGGCAAGATACTGACTGAATAAGCCCAATGACTGTTGCCATAACGCTTGCGTGGGGCGGAGAATAAGATATACCGCTTCTCGAGATACGCAGCGTTTATGAGGGCTTTTCAATTCATCTCTTGGAATAAGTGGTCACAAGTGTCCTATCCCTTTTTGATAAATTGTGTCTTTGCAATAGCCAACAAGCCATTTATTGACACAGAGGGAAGGAATTTGGAAGGCTAAGGAGAGTTTAAAGACCAGCAGCCAGATTCATCATTCAAAATTGCGATCGCAATAGCTGCGAATTAGCTATTGCGATCGCAATTCAAAGAAAAGCAATTCATGATTGAAATAATTACAAAATTGCAAATTCGCAAAAAAAATATTGCGAAATCGCAAAATAATTCACAGAATCCAGGAGGAACCCCTATAGCGAATCGGATATAGCGAGAATCCATAGATTCTGCGAAATATTTAGCGAACTCGCTAAATAATCGCTAACGCAATTAATGAAAAATCGCAAATTGCGAAAAATCTGAAAATCCTTATTTGCGACGCGCAATTTAAGGAGAAGCCAAATCAGGTGGTAACAATGAAGAAATTGAAAAAAAAAAAAATATTAGGCACAGGTGCAGGCCTGACCAAACACACTTAAGTAGACACAGTAGGCGCATGAGGATTCTCACAATGCCAGGACTCTACATGGTGGTCAGGCGGCGAAGGCTCCCGGCTGCAGCAAGGAACAGACGCAGAATCCAGGAGCGAATATTCCACCAGCGGATCACCCTTCTCGGCCAAACTGCGGAGCAAATCTACTCCAAGTATTGCCTGAATGGGGCAATGATCACTAAACTGATCTGTGACCTAGACCCCCTGATGCAGCACCCAACAAGGAGGACCAATGCCGTGCCCACCCATGTCCAGGTTTTGTGCAGCCTGCACCTCCTGGCCTCCAGAAGCTTCCAGGGGGTAGTTGCCGTTGCAGGGGGATCTCCCAGAGCACCATGTCCCGCTGCCTAAGGAGTTTCCTGGAGGCAATGCTGACCCGGCTACACCATTACATCACATTCCCAACCACTCAAAGAGGACTTGAATCAAACCAAGCTTCAATTTTACAAATTTTGCGCAAATCCCACATGTAATAGGATGCATTGACTGTACCCACATCCACATCTGCCCACCAGCACAAACAGAATACATGTACCGGAACCGCAAGTCCTACCACTCCCTGAATATCCAGATGGTGTGCAACGCTAAGACAATCATCACGGACATAGTGGCACAATACCCGGGGAGCACACATGACTCCTTCATATTCAGGCACAGCGGCATGCACACACGACTGGCCATGGGAGACTTTGGCGAAGGACACCCACTAGGTAAGTACACATGCCACCAAATCCTACATTGTGACCATGTATCTGCGCATAACAGGCACTCACCCTCTGCTCCTTTCATTCAGGTGACAGCGCCTAAGGTCTCCGTGAGTACCTCCTCATCGCATACCTCAACCCTGCCACACCACAGCAACGGCGTTACAATGCTGCACACATACGCACAAGAAATTGTATTGAGAGGACATTTAGCCTTCTGAAGAGCCGATTCCACATACTTTACAAGACTGGTGGGGCCCTCAAATATGAGCCAGAGGTCTGCTGCTGCATCGTGGCTGTGTGTGTAATACTCCACAACATTGCTACCAAGCGCAGGATACCTGTAGAGATCTCTGGCAGTGAGTCGGAAGGGGACAATTCGCCAACCTGCACATGTGCGTCATGCACGAGGGGAGAATCCTGCTGAAGGACACAGGCGCCGCAACCACATCACAATTAGCTGTTTCTAGTGCACCCACTCCCCTCACCCGACACTTCACTCATGCATGACAATTGAAATAATGACATGAGTCAGATGAACTGGTATTGAAAATATATTATTGTTTTCTTCACAATAATGTGGCATTGTTTCTTACAGTGACATGAGAGTCATACAACCCCATGTATGTGAGGAGGGCATGCTTGTGTCATCAGCATGGCCCTGCATGATAGAAAATGAATTGTCAATGGCGCCTCTGGGCGGACGCTCCAAGTCGCCTTTCCACCTCTTCCTCAGCATTTGCCCGTGAAGCAGCAGTGGGCCTGGTGCTGCGGCGGGATACTGTCACCAGTGGCAACGATTGGCTGCTGTGGCTTGAATTGGCCTCACTTGCGTCATCACCCACACCTGCCTGGCCATGGCCAGTCTACTGCAGACCCTGCACTGCAGTGGTGACTTGCTCCAGTGCCCTAGCAACATCCTGGCAGCATTGCACCATTTGAATTTGCATGGCCAACGAGTGTCGTGAGAGTTGGGAGGTGGCATTCCCTATGATGTGGTTAGACCGGGTGTACGCAGACAGGCGGGTCAGCAGCTGGTGGTGGCGCCGCCGGTTGACGTCCCGCTGGGTTAACATGGCCTCGGTGTTTGCCTCCACTGCAGTGGTCATCCGCTCCATTCTGTCAGACAGCTGTCCAACATTGCTTGCAGTCTTGTGCAGCTGCAAGTGAATGGCTGCAAGATGACGGGCCGGCTTCTGGTGTATGCGGAGCATACTCCGCTCTATTGACAGGCCAGGTACACGCACATTCCCCCCCTGCCTGCCCGTGGTGTTGTGTTGTGCGCCTCCCTCACCAGTCCGCTGGACTGTGTTCTCACAGTTGCTGTGCGCCGTGTTTGTTTCCGTGCTGCAGCTGTTGTTGGCAGTGCCACTGGCATGGGTGTCACACAGTGCGGTTGTTGCGCGCCTGTTGGTGCTGAGGTGGGCCTGTCCACAGGGGCAGGTGGTGGTAGTACTGATTGTGGCGCTGTGTGCCCTGATGGTCCTGGTTTAGGGGCAGGATGGATGTCTCCCTCGGTGTCCTCAGGATTTTCATCTATGTTCAGGGCCTCACTATCAGTGCTGGGTTCTTCAGCGCCACCTGTGATGTAAAGTGGACGTTGATTAATGACATGTACCTTGCACATGTAAGGTTGCTACATGCATGCAGGCTAGCATTCCCTGACTGGCTGTAGGATTGACTCTCACTGGACCCGTCTGGCTGTATGGGGCTAGATGGAAATTGTGGTCCCACAATGCAATAGGGCTATTCTGGTGTGCATGGACTGCATGACTGGGGTTTCTAATGGGTAGCTCTGGGGTCATGGCCAATTGCTAGGGGACAGGGTCGTAATCGCATTGCACTTACCTTGGGATTCTTGGGTGAGTCGGGAAGAGTCCAGCCGAGTCACCCCCACGCATGCCTAGGGATTCAGGGTGTCCTCCACGAGGTCCTCAATTGGGGTGTTGGGTGGTACAGTGGGCTCTACTCCTCCTGTTGCAACACGCTCCCCCAGCCTCTCTGCAATCCTCTCCTTTGCACGCCCTCTGAGGTCGTACCACCTCTTCTTTAAATCATCAATGGAGCGCTGGGTCACTCGCACGGAATTTAGTTTGGCGCAGATGCGCAACCAAATCCTTCTTTTGTCCGCCTCAGGCACCCTCCTTGAGTCCTTCGTGGTCTTTGCTCACTCCCTCAATGAGGTATTCCAATTCTTGTTCAGAAAACTTTATTTCTCGTTTCCTTCCTGAGGAACTGCCCCCTGCTGCTTCCTGGGACATTTTCTGCAGTGGGGTGTCTCCTGATTTTGAGCTGGAGGTGGTCTGGAGTGGAGCTCTGGACAGTGCTGTTTCCACTTCAGGCTCAGTAGGCAGAATGAGGGTGGGAACTGCCTGCTTCCTGGTTGTGATGTCATCACTGTGCTCGAAATGCGACTTCCCGTTTTTGCGATCTCACAATTAGCGAGATCTCATTTTGCGATTTCGGTAATTGCGAGATCGCAATTTCAACACGGAAAACGGCCGATTCTGCATTTTTCTGCGATTTTGGGGAAATCGCAATCAGCAATTGCGGCCGATTGCGATTCCCTTTTTTTACTCGCTGTTGATCATAAATCCCATTCTGCGATTTCTAAATTGCGATTCAGTATTTCTCGCAATTTAGAAATCGCAGATTTTGGGTTTGATGAATCTGGGGGCAGGTCTTCAGCAGTTTTCAAAAGGCCAGTGTTAGAAATGGGATTTCTGGTTGGCTGAGGCTTGCGCCAAAGCCAGGCAGAAACCATCACTCTAGTCAGGGCTTGGGAGTTACACGCCAAAGATAACCCCTGCTCACCCCCTTGGTACCTTGGCACGAGCAATTAGGCTTATCCCGGAGGCAATGTGTAAAGCATTTGCGCACACACCCACCAGCAACAACACCCAAGCCCCCCACAAAAGGAACTCCACACAAGGTTATATCAAAAATAGGCTTTGTATTATCAAAACACATCAGATAGTAATCACACCATATACATTGTGCCATCTGTCACAGGAAATATTTACAAGGGATTATGTACACCTGACAGGACCAGATGGACCACTGTCAGGATCATCAGAAAGTGAACTTGGTAAAGGTGAACTAAAACATACAAGTAAAATAGGTCATAGAACGTACAGTCAGTAACCACTGATAATCACTGCGCTTGCAACAGTCAGTGCCATGAAATCCATCATACACAGTATCCCATCAGTCTAACTACATTAGACCCTCACCACCTAAGTAAAACCTTACACTAGGGGTGGAAATCATACAGGAAAGTACAATCTCCCTAACAGAAACCTAAACAGGTAAAACAACCTCCTATGCATACATCATGTCTAGTGGCATCAAACACAGGGTGCGCAAAACATACTACACACAGTACATTTCCTAACACCCAAACCATTAGCACATAATTCACATCAAGGTCCAGGTGGCGCCACTGCGCCAAAACCTAAACGTAGCAGCTGCCCACTACTTGCTGGGTGGCTGAGGACAAGAACAGGGCCTAACGCTGCAGCTGGCACTGAGTGCGACTCACTCCTGAGTCCAAAGACATGTCCCTAGAAAGAAAAACCTAAATGGTGCAGCTGGCTCCTACTTGTAGGGCATCTGGGAACTCAAAACTGCGATAGGTGCTCTCACTAGCCCCTCAGGACAAGTTGCGCCAACGTTGGAGCCCTAAAGGCTCTTAAACAAAACATGTGCCCTCTGGAGTACTCTGGCTCCTCAGATACAAAGACTGCGCAAAAGTTTGGAGCCCTCTAGGCTCTGGAAGAGGATGCACAGAACGTGGGAGCCCTCTAGGCTGTAGAACAGTACTGCCCATTTTGGAGCCCTCTAGGCTCGTAAAACAAATGTGCCCCAGGTTGGAGCCATCTAGGCTCAAGGGATACTGGGGCCTCGTGGGAGCCCGCAGGCTATGAAAATAATCACATCCCCCTGGGCCACTCGGGCCCCTTTTTAAAATAGGTGGTCCCTTGTAGGAGCGGCCCGCTGGCAGACGGGCCGCTCTACCTCGGTGCCTCACTCGGGCCCCACACGCACTATCTGCTCTTCGGGGAGCGGAAGAGGGAATGCTCCCATGTCACCCGACTCAGCCCTAACTCACCGGGCTGTGGTCGGAGGCGTCTCTCCTCCTCTACATTGAAGGCTAAGGAGAAGCCAAAAGACTGCATAGGATTACCACAAAAATAGCAGTAGTGACTTTCTTGGAGACCACAGGTCAAAGTCCCCAAATTGTCTTTCTTTTCGGCACCAACTCCTAGATTTCACAGAACTCAATTTCAGGAAAAATGTACTCCATTTGTAGGAGGGCAGCAATATATTATAGCCACTTACCATTGTTCATAGCTGTAATCATTCTTTTGTGTTTTACATCAAACAAAGTCTTCCCTTTTTCTTTCAATCAATCATCACATGTTGGTATTTATTTCATAAAAATGTTCTTTTTATTCCACAGCCAATTTTCAAATCACTTTTGGGTGGACCCAGCCAACGCGTTTCATCCCTTACAGGGAATTCATCAGGGGAATTCTAAAGCTGTACTTTCCTCAATCCTGTTTTTCAATTTCCTTTGTTCTTCCTTTATACATTGTTCACACGTTCTGCAAGCCTGGTACTCCTCCCATGCTCATGTGCATTACGCACTGTTGCATCTCAGATTCAAAAGAGTGATTACAGCTATGAACAAAGGAAGTTGGGTATAATGTATTGCTGCCCTCCCTCAAATTAAGTGAAAGATTGTATAAGCCCAGCCAAAGGACTCACTTAAAGGTTGAAAAGTGTCAGACTAAGCGAGGAGCCCTGAGGAACCCTGCAAGGAGGCAAGTAAGAACTAGAGACAAGCTCACCGATCTGCACCGACTACTTGTGTCCAGAAAGAAAGTATGTCAGCAGATCCCAGGCTGAGCCACAAATACCTATTTTAATTAGTTGATCCAGGGTCAGCCAGTGACTGACCATGTCAAAGACAGCTGTGAGATCAAGCAGGAGGAGGGCTGCAACCCCTGCCTGATCTCCTCAGTAGCCCACACTAGGGCAGTCTCCGTGCTGTGGCCGCTAGGGAAACCAAAGTGTGCAGCATCCAAGAGGTTGTTAGAGTGGATGTTCATGATTTTTTCTATGATTTTAAAGGACAAAGGTAGAACACTAAGTGGCTTATTTAAAAGGCCATTGCGCCACTTTTGCATCATTATTAACCTGGGAAAAGTGATGCAAAAATTGGCGCAAGGGGCTTGTAAATCTGCCCCTAAATAGACCAGTAGTTGTTTGGGTCTTTAGGCTCCAAGGAGGCCTTTTTTAACAAGGAAAGCACAGACGCTTTCTTCCATGCAGCTGGGAATATGCTGGTCTGAAACATGTGATAGAAAATAGTTGTACGATGAGGTGCAATGTCTTCTGCCACTAGCTTGGCTACCCTGGGGGGCATGGGTCAGCAAGAAAGCTGGAAGATATAGATCTCAGTAGATTGGTGACCATTTCTAAAGAAGATGTGGTGAATTTATTAAAGCAATTCTGTTTGTCCTGGGACAAACAGACAGGCTGTCACTGCAGGTAAGGGAGGTGGAAGATGTAAATGTGTTAAATATTGACTCTACCTTCTGCTACAAAATAAAAGTGGCCAGAGCGTTGCAAAATGATTGGGTGGTGAGACAGGAATTTTTAAGCCAATACTTAAACAACATGGTGATGGTTTGGAATTATTCCTTGCTGGAATTTTTGGCTTCTTTTATCTTCCTGGTGAAAAATGTCTTCTTTTCATTGGCGATTAAAGTTTTATAACAAGCTAGGCATAGCTTGTATTTTGATTTTTCCTTACTTTGGTAGTTGGACCTCCATCTCTTTTGTTGACTGCTACAGCTTTGTTTGAGCGCTCCAAGCTCAGGCGTAAACCATGGGCCTGATGAGTTGTTACGTTTGGACCTCTACTCTTTTTGCTGGGGCTAAGAGATTGGCTGCGGTGTCTAGCCATTCTTTATATTGAGAGACATCTGTGTCAGGATCAGAGGAAAATGTGACTGTTGGTTTGTTAAGGGCTTAGGAAAAGAGATCTACTTGACTGTTGTGCCAGGCACGAGCAGTGGTAGTGTTGGGTATAGTTTTGAAGTTGAGACTGTGGGGCTGACTTACAAGGAAGTGCTGCATCGCGGCAATGCAAGCCCTTTGGCTGCGCCAAGCTGCGACACTTCCAAAGGACAGGAATGCAACATATTTACAATAATATGTCACATTCCTCTGCTCTCCCGTGCGCTGGCCCACATACTGCTGCCATGTGCTGGCATAGGTGTCCATGTACCATGGTGCAAGGATGCCTGTGTCATGGGAAGATTGTTTTTGTGCAGTAAGGGGAAACTTCCTGCACAGAAACAATCACTACAGGTATTTTCCTCTTTCAATGCAAGCTGTAGAATGCAGCACGCTTTGAAAGAGGAAAAAACGAGGAGATATGAAAACATTTCTCCTCATTGCGCCGCCTTGCTACGCCATTCCCTCGTAATTCTGGAAATGTGTCTTGTTCCATGGGTGTTGTGTGGGAACACCCACAGCAACACCCATGGAACGCCACATTCAGGCAGGGTGGATTTTCCTGTCCTTGTATATATGGAGCAGTAATATGCGTCACCAGTACGTCACAAAAAGTGACATACTGGTGGCGCAGGGGGCTTCTAAATCTGCCCCTGGGTGTTTGATAGCAAGGTCAAAGAAGAATGCTTTTGGTCTGACCAGACTAAGGTGGGTGTTTTTATGTTGCTTAAAGCATTGTTGTCTGTAAAGATCCCATCAATAGTGTGACTCGCTAGGTGGGTAGAGCCTACAACGATTTGCGAAAGTCCAAGCCCATCTAAGGTCTGAAGGAGAGCGAAGGTGTCAATGTCTTGGTGTGCCTCTAAGTGGAAAATGAAGTCCCCTAAAAATGTAAAATCAGAGGACAAGATGTGATCCTCAAGGAGGCACCGGATCACTTGTGTAAAGACTTGTCTTGGGCCAGCTGCATGTTAGATTAGCAAGCCCTTGAAAGTTTGAGTGTTCAACACTTCTATATTAAAAAGGTAGCTTCACAGAGAAGTGAAGGTGTGGGGCTCCAGTTGACCACTAGTTTTGCTCTGTGAACTATCGCAATGCCCACCCACCTCCGTTTAAGTGCCTGGTCTTGTCTGGCAATGGAAAAGCTATTAGGTAATGCTGCTAATAGGTCCAGGTTGCATGAGGGACCCACCATGTTTCCTTTATGAAAACCATAGCAGGTCCATAAACAGAAAGAATTTGGGGGCATATCATCAAGGCCATGCAATAGTTATCGGTCAGCACTCTTAGCGCGAGGATAATTATCGCAGGCCAACTCTGAAATTTATCACGGAGATAGCGTGCTATCAGCAACGCTTATCTCCAAAGCAATCAAATTCAGAGTGCAAGCTGCCAATTGTGCGATTATCGCTGCAAATACAGCGATAATCGCCCAAAGTTTGGCGAAAGCTTGCTGATAGGGCAAGGCATACTTAGCCATGTTATCCACCTTACATAGGATATCATGGCTAAGTCAGTTTTGAAGCATGCGTAAGAAAAGTAGCGATCACAGAGGTTATCTCTACTTTGCTTGTCGCGCTTCAGGTTAGAGTGCCCATAGATAATTGAAGAAATGTCGCTTAGCGACATTTCTCCAGTTATGTCAGGGCAGGAATGCCCACTTTGCATCTCATTAGAGATGTAAAGATGGGCATTGAGGGAAAGGCCGATAATTCAAGGATTCACGCAATAGCGTTACCTTGCTGATAAGGCGATAAAATTATCGCCGCTTTCCGTCAGAAAACAGACGCTAAAGCGGCGATAATTTTATCTCGGGGCTTGATGATATGCTCTTGGTGCTTTGTTTAACTAGTGATCTAGAGTTGATAAGCGTGCATAATAAAGTACGAGAAGGAAAAGTCGGCTCTGAATGTTTCCTAGTTGTTTGTGCCTGATTTTTGGGCTCTGTTACATGAGGTTAAAGCAGGGAGCATAGCCACTAGTACATGTGTTTAATACATTTTCTGTTGGGCACATACTATAGATGGGATACTCCTGATAATAATAAGCCTTGAGATTGTGATCACTTCTCACCCCAGGACACATTACATTTCATTATGTTCTGCGATCACTACGATAAAATCAGAAGAAAATATCTTGTTCCCATCCTTAGAGAGGCTTGCTTCTCACAAGTTAGGCCTGCGCTCTTATTTCTGCAACTTTTGCACAATGCACAAGTCACTTTTCATGTCGCTAATTTTTTAGTAGCAGGAGTACGTATTAATAAAAAGCGCAGCAAAGGTAACAATGGATTAATTATAAACGAAATATCTTAAGTGTATTCATAATAAGATAATAGATATCTTGATGTTTTAAAATATTTTAATAGTCTTTTTAAATTTTTAGATTGTATATATTGTCTGTTCATGCACATGTTACTTTAAAAACTGTCTCTCTGATGATTTGATTCACGATCCATTATGTATATACATTATGTACATATTTTCTGATATTGTCTCTTTTTATGTTTTGTGTGTAATCTATGAATTGTATCTTGTGTCTTTTTATGATTTTCAAAAATCGAATAAAAGTGATTGACTGACTGACTGACACTAGTACATGCGAGGCACAGGCCAGACAAATGTTACGCTACGCATTGGCCGTAAGGAAGTTACAGTCATTAGACAATTAGGAGCTTCACCTTATTTACAAGGTGGCGTTGAACCAATTAATGTGGCTTAATGCCACCTTGTAAATAAGGCACCCTTTCACGCTGCGTGAAAGTGGTAAGCAATGAGTGTTGCGGTGAGCGTTCTGCCGCAGCACCTATTGATTTAGATGCTGCCCCATATTTAAAAGGGTGGCATAATTATGGGGCAACACCAAAATTAATACCAGGGAAAACTTGCTCTTCATATAGCGAAACAAGGAGGAATGGTTAATTTCTCCTCGTTTTTGCTGTTTCTATGTGTGCTGCTTTCTGCAGCACACATAGCAACAGCAAAATGCCATGAATAATTGTTTATGTGAAGAAGAGTGTCCCTCCTTGTACTTAAACAATCATTTAAAAGTGACGATTTGCAACTTATATGTATGTTGCACAAAGCAGCACACATAGAAGTTACAAACCACCATTCGTGATTGTTTATGTGCAGGAAGGGACATCTTCCTACACATAAATAAGCATTCCCTCAATGCAGACACCCTTGCGCCACAGTGCCATCAATTAGTGCTAGGCAGCTGAATTAGGTGCCATCGCAGGGGGAAATGCAGGGGTGCACCGTATTATTGTAAATACAGTGCATCCCTGCATTTCTAAGGTGATGGAGCGCGGTGTTAGCTATTTTGGGGCTAACCCGCGCTCCACCACTTTTTCTGTATGTATGCCCCTTAGTGAGCTCACCAGGTTTAAGGGCAAGAAGCTCCTCAATAGAGCAACAGTGTAGGCAGGAGTCTGAACTAAAATGGCCAGTGGGACAGGCGCAGTTTGGGCACAGATGGGCCTGCCTATGGCATGCCAGTGGTGTGCCCACTGCGCAGACACACTGTGTAAGTCTTGAAATAGCCCGCCGCTCCAGCAGGGGGCATGGCAGGGGGTGTGGCTTGCCTGCACAGCAGCATTAAAACGATTGAGCAATTAAAGTAGTGACACCGGGGTCAAGCAACTGGTATATAGTCAGGTGCAAGCTACCCTGCAAAAGGAGTACTACTGGCAAAGTAAAGCAAATTAAACAAAGCTGGTGAAAGGAAAAGCATACAAGTAGTTAAAAACTAAGGAATACAGTCTTTGTAGGCACTACAGTGTAGCAGGGAGCCAGGCACCTCCTGATAAAGGAGCAACTCAGCTGCCTACAAGGAAATTAAATGGTGGGTCATCAATGCCATATAGAGTTGTAGAATTCAGCAGGATGGAGTGGCATGGCGTAGAGTGGAGTAGCAGAGTGCAGTGGCATCAAGTATAGAGGTGCAGAGCGGCATAGAGTGGAGTGGCATAGAGTAGAGTGTGGTAAACTAGAGTAGTGTAGAGCGTTGTAGAGTGACTTGAAATATTGTGGAGTGGAGCAGAGTGGCGTAGTGCAAAGAGGCCCTTGATAGAGTGGTGTTTGGTGTAGAGTAGAGTAGCATAGAGCAGCATACGGTGGAATAGAGTTGCATGGAGTGAATAGAGTAAGAATCTGGCATGTACATAAAAGGAAGTTATACTAATAAAACATTACTGGGAAAATAGAAAATGAGATAAATTTCAGGATGTGGGCGACTGTAAAAGAAAAAAACATGCACTCTCAAGAACTATTTAAAGGATCTGGTGTGTACATAAAAGAACACTTTACTGATAAAATAATGACCTCAAAGAGCACACACATGAAGGCATATGCTGCCTTTGGTTGCACAAAAACAGTTTGAAAAAAAAATCAAGTAATAAACAGGCATAAGGAAATAAATAGGCAATGTCAAAAAAGAGTGGAGTGGCGTGAAGTGAAATTGGGTACAGTGGCATAGAGTGGAGTTGGGTTCATTATAATGCCATACTCTATAATGGAGTAGCATAGAGTGGAGTGGAGTGTATTATACAACACAAACTTTTTGTCTATTAATAATAATTTTTTGATATTGGTCAACAACATCAATTTCATCTGCCATTACGTAAAAACAGTAAATGAAGTATTTTAATGTTTTAAACCATGCCCTACAGTTCAGCTAAAAATGGCAGACCAATTGTTCACCGTGGTGTTATATAGTTATGTACTTCGACTTATAACACTTATGGGTCACAATAGTACTAAAACCATAATATGCAGTGGTTAGCAACACATTATAGCTTGTAACTCTTAAATCCACATAAGACTTATCTACCATGAGGCTTGTCCATCACTAGCAATGTGCATCTAAAAACAGATATCACCAAATGAATAGGCAAGGAATAACTGAGGAGATGTGTCACACATTACTGGACAAATTGGGAGACTTTAATGTAGTGCATTCACTGCAGGTCCTAACTACCTATACAATCTGACCACTTCTTTACGTCTCTCAAAGACATTCATATATGTAATGATAATAAAAAAAGCCCATCCCAAGAGATCTCTCCACTACTCTCTCCCTCCAACCATGCCAGATAAGGACCACAACTATACACAAATATCATATTGGACAACCCAGTGCAGGAACCAGCTAAGCAGAGACTATATCATATGAAACACCATAAAGGGACCTGTAGAGCTTTTCAAAGCTATCAGCATACATAAACCTACGTGTCTGTCTCTTTCACGTCATCGTCCAACACACTGCAATGTGGTGCATCCCATAACACAGTAACCTCACCTTAGTGGTTATCACGTATAACATGGAAGCATGAGGTGGAGGAGGCAATTAATTAAAGTGAAGAGGGAATGGCATGGGGCCACCATTGGTGTTCCCATCGATTTATTGAAACAGAACACTGCTTTTTGGGCACCTCTCCTAACTAAAATCTTGCACTTTCAAGATGACCATTTCTTGGTGTACTTCAATTACCATACCTATATTCAAGAAAGATAATCGGTTAGAACCTGGGTGTTACGGACTCATTTCACTGATCAATACCTCAGTTAATATACTAGGGCAGGCAATCTAAAATATAATCAAGGAGTGGACCCAAGTAGAGTCGGTCCTATACCTGTGTCAATATGGGGTTAGAAGCAAAGTAGGGACAATTGAACAACGTTTGAATTTGAATTTGGAGCTTGGAAAATGCACTGTAGCCAAACAGAATACCCGTTATCTGTTTTTCATGGACCTGACCACAGCATTTGACTGTGTTAGTCGCCCTAAGATATGGGAAATGCTTTTAGCCCGTGGGTTGGACTCAGAACTTGTGCACTTTCTTGCGTATTTTCACAAACATTTGAGAGCTAGGGAGAGAATTAGCAATAAAGGTGAGGTATCTGATGGTGTAGATATTGCTCAGGGTGTGAGACAAAGGGTGTGTGTTGGCCCCCCTTTTATTTATTCCATGTATCAACCAGCTCCACCCTTTTTTAATTAAAATCACCCCCTAAAGTTAAGGGCAGATTGCTATCCACACTCTTATATGCAGATGATGAAGTGTTTATGGCTCGTACACCAAAAGCACTGCGTCAATTAGTACTCGCTTTTGTGGAGTTTATTGCTGACCAGGATCTGCATACCAACTTTTCCAAATCACATATCATGGCTTGCGGACATAGGTGCAGACAGGTATCTAATTTGTCAATGGGTGCTAACCATCTGACTAGTGTAAGCAGCCTCTCATACTGGGAGACACCTTCTAAGTCCCAGCGTCATGGACATCAAATATAGTTCACCCCTGGAGGCAGTTGTCAAAGGCGATTAGATCTCTTCTTTAATCTTCCACAGCCTCGGGGATGTGGACTTTTAGCACCTCTATTATAGATTTATAAATCACAATGCATTTCTATTGCAACATATGGAGCAGAAGTGAGGGTTATTTCAAACTATGAGATTATACAGTGGGAAGAGAATAGGTTCTGTAGAAAGATCGTCTTAGCCCCGATATCAATTTCACATTTCATTTGTAACTTGTAGTTTGGCTTACCCTATCAAGGGGGCCACACCAGAGCTCGTCCAACACCACTATAGCTGGCAATCTGGCGCAATGTGTAGGCGGCCCTATTTAGAGACATCATATTGGACTGCCTATATTTTAAGCCCTGATAGTGAGATCCAGTTTTTCCTGTGTGTGGACCATTCTTAAGGTTGCTGGCTGTGAAAGCGCCTCTTTTAAAGTCTCTGTCAGCCCAGAATTTACATTCTCTGGGATGGTGGTGTATCGTCCGCCGGGCAGTGATGTGGCGTTCAGGAATGCTTTCCCGGACATTGTCGCCACCTTGGTCACTGACTGTGCTAATTTTTCCATTCTGGGCGATTTAAATCTGCATTTCGATGCTCCATCCTGTCTGACAGCACGTAGTATTCTTATGGACTTAGAGGCCTTTCAACTTTCTCAGCTGGTCTCCCAGCCTACTCATTCCGGGGGACATATTCTTGACCCTTTTTTTACCAACTTGACCGAGGCTAAAGTCACGTCGGTGGCTCCTGTAGAGTGGTCTGACCATTCCTTGGTATCCATCTACTGCCCTATGACTACCAACATTTCCACCTCTTCAGCCAAGCAGTTACCCAGGAGACCCTGGAGTAAACTCAGGCTGGATGACTTTTACCATCTTCTGTCAATGGAACCTCTTGGCCCATTTAACAACGTAGAGGAGGGGTATGATCTCTTCTGCTCTTGGCTCACTAGGGCTCTGGATGTTTTGATACCTGTTGCAACAACAAAGATCAACCCTCGAGTGTCAAGCCCCTGGTATGACGACGCTTTGCGCACTCTGAAGGGAGCCTGTAGACGGGCGGAGAGGGCCTGGCGGAAGACATATGGGGCTGAGTTAAAAGCTACATATGTTGCGTCCGTCAAGCTCTATCACCGGGCCATCTGTCGTGCCCGAGCGGCATTTTATGCCGAGGAATTCCGGAACAGCACCAACCCGTCGAAGGCCATCTTCAAGGCGGTGAAAGATCTTATGTCTAAGCGGTCTATCTCTACGGCTGAGAGCTCTGTCACACACTGTGAATCCCTCGCTTCCTATTTCCTGGGAAAAGTTCAGTCTATATATCGGACTTTCCCGAGCACTGGTATAGCGCCGGGTAGCCCTAAGGAGACACCTCATCAACCCGCTCTGCTCTCATTCCGCCCCCTTACCTTGGAAGGGTTTGACAAACTTGCTACGCAAGTTAAATCTGGGTCCCCATTCGATCCAGTGAGGCCTGCCCTCTTTCGAGACCAGACCTTTGTGGGGCGCGTGGCTATACGCTCTCTTGTCAATCTCTCCCTAGAGACTGGGGTTGTTCCCATCAGCTGGAAGCAGGCGGTGGTGTCTCCGATCATTAAAAAACCATCTCTTGACCCGTCTAAGCCGGAAAGCTACCGTCCCATCTCGCTGCTGCCCTGGCCAGCTAAGTTGACAGAGGCCCATGTCAATCTGGCCCTGTATGAACACTTAGCCCGGTCCAATGCCCTCGATCCCACACAGAATGGCTTCCGTGCTGGCCACAGCACGGAGACTGCCCTTCTGGTGATGGTGGAACATCTCCGTGCAAGGTTGGATGCTGGTCAGACGGCGGCGCTGATTCTGTTAGACCTCAGCGTCGCATTCGATACTGTATCGCACAGCATCCTCCTTAGGCGGCTCGAGGAGATCGGTATCGGCGGCCAGGCGCTGCAATGGTTCCGCTCCTTCCTAGACAACCGCTCCTTCTGCGTTGCCATCCCTCCCTTCAAGTCCAGGTTCCAGCCTCTGGCCATGGGGGTTCCGCAGGGATCCTCGCTGAGTCCCACGCTGTTCAATCTCTACGTGAGACCGCTGGCTGATGTCGCAAGGCAGTGGGGCCTAACCATGGTCTCATATGCCGACGACACACAGCTGGCGGTTACTCTCAGCGGGGATGCGGAACAGGATGCCCCCAGGTTTCAGTCCGGACTGAAGGCGGTGGCCAGCTGGCTGACAGGTAACTGTCTCCAGCTTAATGCCACAAAAACAGAGGTTATGGTTGTCGGGAAGGGAGTGGAGCTCTGGGGCGATCAGTGGTGGCCTCTGGAGTTGGGCCCCACTCCGACCCCAGTGTCGGAGGTGAAGAACCTCGGGATCTGGTTAGACGCTGGTCTTACATTTATAGGGCACACCAAAAAAATCGCAGCCTGTTGCTTCGGTCTCCTAAGAGGTTTAAGGCCGGTGCTTAAGTTTTTCGACGCCCCTACCAGACAGCTTGTGGTCCAGGCAACCATCATCTCTCGTCTGGACTACGCCAGCTCTTTGCTGGCGGGAGCTAACCAGGCTGAGTTAACCCGTTTGCAGCGGGTGCAGAACGCCACGGCGAGAGCCATTGTTGGACTTCCTAAGTTCTGCTCGGTGTCTCATGTCATCCGCTCCCTGCACTGGCTCCCGGTTAGGAAGCGTATTCTCTTCAAGGTCTTGTGTCTGACCTTCAAAATCCTTAGAGGCATAGGCCCTGAGATCCTGGCCAACTCCATTTCTTTCTATGTCCCTACTCGTAATCTTCGATCTCAAGGTCTGGCCCTTGCTGTTGTCCCCAGATTTAGGCTCAGCAGGATGGGGGGCCGTTCCTTCAGGGTGAGAGCCGCGTCAATCTGGAACACCCTCCCAGTTGAAATTCGGCTGATAGAGGACTTACTGTCGTTTCGTAGAGCCATAAAAACCTTCTTATTTTAGCTTCTCTGTTTTAGTATTTTTCTGTAGTATTATCTCCATGTTGTGTTATGACTGCTCCGTGTCTCTGCGCCGGGATGCTCCTTCGCTGGAGTCGCTGTGCGCATAATAAATTGTTATAACATAACATAACATTCTGTTGTTTTTATGTGGAGATGCATTATTTTGCTGATTGTTTTTATATTGTATGGTTTCATTGTCATATTTGATGCTACTTCCAGGGTGAAAATTGTGCCCGAATAAAGTTAATTCTGATTCTGACATGAAAACACTTCCCACATAGGATCAAAAAATAAAACAACATCCTTCCAACCACACAACTGACACATGTAGTGTGCTACTTATATAGGCAAACACTTCAGTGCCACACATAGGGGTATAAATGCAGTGCTACAATACAATACAATACGAGTGGATTGTCATAAAGTAGAATGGAGTGGTGTAGAGTAGAGTGGGATGGCATATAGTAGAGTGGCATGGTGTAGAGTAAGAATCTTGTGTGTGTACATAAAAGGAAGCTATACTAATATTAAATAAACAGGCAAGGTGGAAAAAAAGATGAACCTCAGCACGTCGGCAACTACAGAAGAAACAAAAATGTGCACTTGCAAGGTCTGTTTAAGGAATGTGGCATGTACATAAAAGGAAATTATACCAATAATACTACTTTTTTAAAAAAAGAAGGTGTTAAACTGGTGCTCTTATCAAACACTCCAATACCTTTCAATTTTCGATTGAGTACGCTCTATTTAACACTGCAAAAAAATAAAAATAAAAAGCACAAACATGAAGGCTTGCTTTGGTTGCACCATAAACTGTTTGAACATAAAAAATAGGGATAAAGAAATAAACAGGCAATGTAAAAAAAGACCTACATTTGAGAAGGAGTGGTGTGCACTCCAAAGGACTGTTTAAGCTAAAGAAAAAAGTAGTTCCCACAAGAGAATCAATGCAAGGGCACAAGTAATTGACGTGCTGACCACATAAAAGCAGGTATATGAGAGTGACAACAAAACCAACCAGTGGCAAGCAATGGACAGGCTGTAAGCTCAGTGATAGTGCACACAATGTCTTGAAGAAACAGCGCATGCGCTGTCTAGGAGAGACTTAAAAAGAAATGGTGATTCGGAGGATGAAAGACAGTGTCTCTCAGCCCAGTTGTGATTGATGCCCCGTGGTTGATAGCCACTTTTATCAGTTTAGACATATACAAAATCTGAGTCTAAGCACTAGAAGATGGAGATATCCAGATAGCGTGACAAAGATTGCTACACAGTACACAACCAGTACCAAATTCTAGGTTTAAAAGATTTGCAGGTGATATAAAAGTAAGAATGTGGAAAGGTCATGATGAAACGTTTCTTGACGACAGACATAGGAGACGGGTCAAAGCCAGTTCTTCAAATCAAAATATAGAAGTACAGGTGCTCACTATTTAAAGTGGCCGCTCGCTCCTGAGAAGTGTCTGTATTCTTCCAATAAATGCATTGTAGCATTGCTGAGAAGTGGAGGTACTCCACCCAGCAAATTAAAGAAGTTCAGGTAGTCAGTACCGGATAGTACCTGCCCATTTAAAGCACTGGTCATAGCTAAGAAGACAGAGCGTGAAAGATCAAGTCGGGGGGGGGGGAGATAGCTATCAGTTGGTATGCTCTTATTTTAGGGCTGCAACTAGGTGAGGTGTTCGTGCAGTCTGTACTGCATGAACAACGGCAGCGCAGTGCAAAAGGGGCTGATGTTGCTTTCACCTGTGTGTGCACGTCCTAGAGATCACTGGCACACAAGCATCCTAGAGATGCGATTAGAGCAGCAATTCTAGTATAAGCAGGATGTCTGGGTACACAAGCAGCAAAACACAGCAAAACATTGGGGCATATTACGATTGCACAATCGAGCAATCAAGCTTTTCCTGTATACAGCAAGAATTAAATGTGCCCAGGATTGGTTGTTTGAATTTTGGATACTCGATGTGCTAAGTCTCAATGACAAATTAGATTGTCTTTTGTTTGTCTCTCCTCCTCGTTGTGTTTTTAGAATTGATTAACTGTATGACATTGTTTCCTTTTTTAAGATTGGTATCTTATGTTTATAAAGCTTGTGTAATTTAGAACTGTGATAATTTTAGCAGCACATACCTATAGAATGTGAATTTGTTTTTATTATGTATTTCTCATGTTTTAACATAAAATAATACATTTGGTATAATTTTTACACACATATGTTTTGTTATACTTGTCCAACGTGAATGTCCAATAATAACGTTTGGGCCTGATTAGCCAGTAATCTTGCCAAGGGAAACTTTTTTACTTTACTGTTGATAAGTACCCTATTCCCCTGGTGCAGGGGGTCTCTCTCTGTTAAATTCAGCATATTACCAAGGGTCATTATCGCCGCATTAGCAGGACTTTTTCCCACTAATACGGCGATAATTTCATCACCCTATTACCAAGCTGTCGCTAACACCAGTTAGCGACAGCTTGTAGGCGATAGCGGGCATTTAGGGGCCCACTTTGCATGTCAACGATAATTATCGCTAATGACATGCAAAGTGGGCGTGCCAAGATGTTAGCGACTGAAAACAGTCGCTAAGATCGCTATCTCCTATTACCAACTTTTGGAAATATTTGCGCTAAGCGCAAATATCTCCAAAAGCTAATGCATGCCCTGAGCAGTTCTTAGCCATGTTATCCAACGGTAGGTGGATAACATGGCTAAGAGCATTAGCTCGGTAATGCATGAATATCGCTGACTTTTCAGTGATATTCATGCATTTCGGCTGATTTTTATCGCTTAGGAGATAAACCTTGATAATAGCAAGGCTCCTAAGCGATAGAAATAGGCGAAGCATGGCGATAAAATTATTGCCGCTAACCAAGCATTGCGATAATTATCGCTTATGCTTAGTAATATGCCCCATTGTCAGTAGAGAAGAAAAGAATGTAAAATAACGAAGAAATATGCAATAGGATCTGTATATTCTATTAGGGAAAGGCAGTGAATGTGGCAGTCATCTTGGAATATAGGTTTCAGTGTTGGAAAGGTTTGTCACTGCCTGGACACCAACATTGAGCCCAGCAAGAGGGGACGGGGCTGCTCAGCAATAGGCATCGGGTGGATGACACCAGTGTAGAGACTGGCTATTCACGGTCTAGTGTTCCTACAAAAGAGTTGTTTGCACCTGCCCTACCTTGAGGTCTGGCTTCCACACTCACCCCGCACCCATCCATCACAGGTGTCACCGGTCAGGTGACTTGCTAATAAAACGGGTGGGGCTCATGTGCCCTGGGACGACTTCAGAGTATCATACCATGGTGTCTGTGTGATTATTATAACTGCATGGGGGCCTAGAATCCCGAACCTTGCATTGACGACGAATGGGTCAGCCAGGCATGTGAGCATGCAGCGGCCCTAGCGTTGGGCATAGAGGGGGAGTAGCCTTTTCGAAGGCACCCTTACCAGCACACTGCAACTGATGGGCCAGGAAAGCGGTGCCCGTAAGTGAATTCCCCTGAAGCATGAACGGACAGCTGGCCCCAGTGAGGCGGTTCCAAACCTGGCAAATCGACCGCTGACTCATCGGGCGTGAGGTGAGCCCCAGTAATGGCAGGGTGAGGCCGCATGCAAGGCGAAGGAAAAGGGGGCGAGGGGTTGCAGCCAGCACTGCGCCCAAGGTGCCCCATTAAGCTGCCAACCCTCACTGCAGGGAGAGAAGCCTCCTTTGCCCATGAAGAAACTGTACCAACATTGAGGTGGCTGTGGTGCCTGCAGGGGAGAGAAGAACCGGTAGGCTGTAAAGTAGTGGGCGCTAGGCCCACATACTTCCGAATGAAGCACACTGACACAGCTATAAAGTATGGGTTACTGGCCTCAAGCACATGCACTCTGGCCCTTTAATTGGCAGGGTAACCTGACCTGTGACGCCTGTGTTGGATGGGTGTGGGATGGATGTATGGGCCAGCCCTCGAGGGTGTGGCTGGCAAAACAATAGACTGTGTCCAGCAGGACACAGCATTCAACAAAATAAACAAGAGTCCAACCTGTGGGAATGAATGAGAAGACAACTAAAAATAACTGAAGTCTCACAGTTCTGATGCAGGTGCAGCTGGGGGCACTCGGGCATCTTGGCATGTATCCTACTTTAACCAGGTACATCTGGACACTAACACACTGCTGATGAAGTCCGGACCTTTCAGCTTTGCGACAGTAGACCTTTGTGATGTTAGTCGGTCCAGCGTGCTCTTAATGTGAGGTAATTGGTGTCTTATAGTTCAAACGTAGGTTAATCAGGAGCTTAGGCGAGTCTATTGTGAACACTTGACAATGATGTTGTTTGATCCCTTGAAGACAGTCTTGGCATTCTGTGACCTGTTGAAGTCTCTGTTGCATGGCCTAGCTACTTCCTGGAATACATTAGTGGGGCAAAGTAAATCCATCTCTCACGCATGGGGAGGCCCCTTGGATGAGTTGCAACGTGATTGCCTGTGGGCTGCACTGAGGCTGCAACTTGTCTGCATCTGGACAGCTGCAAGACCACCTCGGAGCACCCGCCTAGTCTATCGTGCATCATTAGGGGTGGATGTGTCCTGGTCAGAACAAGCTCTTGCAACCGGGATCAGGATGTAAGCCAGCTAAACAAATGGTCACTGGTTCTTCAGATCGTCACTCTGTTTGGGAACGGTGCAGGTCTCCCGTTGTGTTACTTGATGCTCCAGGGATGGTGGTGATGCATATGGCAAATGATGGAGTGGCTGCTATGGGACGACTTGTACGATAGGTGGTGATGACTTGCATGGAGTAAGGGTGACTGGAGGATCTTTACAGTCATGCAGCTTGTCGGATAACTTGGTGCAGCTTTTCTTATTCGGCATGTGTGCTAGCAAACAGGTATGCCATGTACTTTAAGCAGCTGGTGACAGGTGGTTGGACGGTCACACTGTAAAGCGCGGGGCAGATACACAGTTCACACATGTAGGCGGCTTACATTTGGTACTCCAGCTGAGCTATCTCCTGTGACGTTACCGCACCCAGTGGCAGGCTTATATTTTGAGGTGCTCTAAGGTAATGGAACGAGTACTCCTTCGTGTCCCCTTGTTGACTTATTCTGTGCACCTGTGGTCGTCTGCTCTTTTGTGACAAGATTTTCACCCGCCTATCTCCCCACTCCTTTTCTTCTTTGCAAATGTGACAACACGCCATGCCCTCTTCTTCCTTTGTTCTTGCTTCCTGTGAAATGTGGCGTCTGGCCACATGTCTTCTTTGTAAATGTTGCAAAGTGGCGACAGTCCACGTATTGCATGTCTTTTCTGCACATGCTCTGAAGTGGCGATAGGCCATGTAGTCTCACAGGGACTTCCTGCTCACTCCGTCGTGTCCTTTGGACTACGCATCTTCTCCCACCACAGACCACTCACAGGCCCTGTCCTGTCAGTATGATGGGGGGTCGTCTCAGGTGCGTCAGCCATTTCATGGACGGCAGTGGAGGTAGGTGTGCTTTTATGGATCCATTCTGCAGAGCCTTCCATACCCTTCTTCTCCTCAACAAGGTATTCCGGCTGTAAGTCAGGATCTCTGTGGGAGGTAGGGGCCTCCTCTCTTTTGCAGGGGACATGTGACTCTTCTCTTGCCTGTAATGGTCCAATGTGTGTCTTAATCTTAAGGCAATGGTGGGGGCACTCCCTGAATAGTCTTAGGCTGGCTGCGAGGTGGTGCTATTGCAGTCGAGGTGTGTAGATGATGATCTTTCTGCATTCAGGCCACACAGGACCCCTCCTCTGGGATCCCCTCTGTGTTTCACTCTATTCATAACTTCCTTTCTACCTCCTCTTTGCTCGAGTGCACAGAGCTTGCACCTCAAGGCTACACCGTGGTGCTGGATCCTGCCCACATTCACTTGGCAGGGTTGGTCAGTCCATGTGACACTCTCACTCACAGGACAGTGGTGGCCATGCGTTACCGGAGGTGGCCGGCTGGTGCGGCCTCTGTCGTCCAACTTGATTTCTCAGTCTCAGAGGGCTTACTCTTCCCAGGGCTCCTGTCGGTGCTATCAGAACTCCAGGTGCGGCTCTGTGCGCAACTCTAACCTCATGCTCTCAGTCCTTTTTCATGGACGCCCTCTTCTGGTGCTTGGTGTGCCCGTTCTCTCTTGCAGTGATGCCTGTTCACCACTGGGGGAATGTGGCACTATCTGTTCAAGTGTGGTGGCATCACATCAAACAGCTGCAAGCGGGGCACACAGCGCGACTCTCTTTCTTTGGGAACTTCTCGTTGTGTGGCCTCTTCTCTCAGGCCAATTTGTAATCAGCCTTTTCAGGCTAGACAGGCTGATTAGCAGGGCCTTGCATGGGGAGCACCCACTTCTGCTGCTATACTTCCTTTCTTCTCCTTGGGCACTGCCTTCATTTTCAATCTATTCGCTTTCTCTATACCCTTAGTAGCTTTCTTGGAAGGGTCATGTAGTGTTCTCCTTTTCTCTTTCCTCGTGGAGGCTCCCTCACTCTGTAAAGTGCAACTGGCAGTCAGACTAATCAGTCCTTGTTGGATTTAATTTACTTCAAGGAAGAAGTCTGACGCGCGGCATGAGTGGTGAGTTCCCTTTAATGCCTTTTGTGTTAAAAGGTGAGACTTTCCTTTTAAATGCAGTGTATGCAGAACTTTGCTCACACTTCATCTGGATTAATTTATCTGTGGTGAGTTTCATGGGGTGCCATCTATTTAAAAGGTGAGACTTTCTTGGATTAGGCGAAAACCACCAAAACTAAGTTTAAGTGTGCTGAATGGCTTTATTCTACGTTCTTGTCCTGTTGCTGTTTCAATTCTAAACGCACCAGATTGAAACAATATTTTACTGCTGATTTTAATGTATATTACACTAATATGATTTCCGATGCATAGATTTATTTCAAGGGCAGAATTAATACAAAAGTGTCATCTTGTGGTTTTCCAGCACTAATGCACCTGAACATTCAAAACATTGGAGCACCTTAATTGATCATCGTCCTTCCCTGCATAGTGTACGTCATTGGATCATTTTCTCTGTTGTGTCACATTACCATTGTGTTTAATAGTCTTTTCCCAGGTGGTAAGAGCAACTTCTTCATCAAAACGGCCCTGTAGTGTGAATGTTTCTTATTTTGGATGTGCATTCAAGACTTATTTCCGCTGATTCACACAGCCTTTAAGGTCTGAGCCTCTGTAATTGTTCTCAACTGAAGTTGTTTCATGCGAAGAAGTACGCTGATTCGCACACCTATCAAACTCTAATCTTCATATTTGATTTATTTTGGTCACATATTTCCTTTCAAAGTGAATGGTTTTAAATAATCTCACACATGTGTCTGTTTCTGATCAGCATAGTTTATTTTTGAAAATGCTTCTTACTTTGTAATTCATGAATGTGAGTTAATTATATTGTAGGTTCTATTTAAGTTGCAGTAAATTTAACATAATTCAAGTTCAAAGTACATATAGCTGTATCACATTTTACCATGTCTACACCAACTACTAATATAACAGTAAATCCACCCAAAGAATTAATGTGCATTCTGGGAGACCCACCTGTTCTTTGGGTACAGTGGAAAGAGTATTTCATTCATTATTTATTTACTATTGACCATGAAAATAAGTTAACTGCTGAGATAAAAAAAGGTTTATTAATGCACAGTTTAGGTCCTGAAGGTCTCAGAATATACAACAAACATAGTAAAGACACTGTGTCTGGTGATGAAAATGTTTTTAACCAATCTATTAGACATTTGGATAATTATTCTTCTCCAAAAGTATGTATTGGTGTTACTCGTTTCAAATTCTTCCAAAGGAAACAACTTAAGAATGAATCTTTTGATGATTGTGTTATTGCACTTCAGAAACTTGCTATAGATTGTAGATTTGGTGTTATAGAAGAAGAACTAATAAGAGACCAAGTGGTCATGCACACGTTTGATTCTTCAATACAAGACAGGTTATGAGTTAATGGTGATGACTCTCTTAAAGACGTGCTAGCAGTTGCTAGGAAAGCTGAATTGTAAGGTAGATGTGCAAAAGCTCTAATAAATGAGAGTTCTGATAGTGCACAACAGGAAACAGTTGCGAGAATCCTGCCTAACAAATATAAATATAAATCCACTTCTAAATCTTTTGTTAAGAAAGGTAGACATTCCAGTGAAAAACAACGCAGATGTTACCGATGTGATAGCAAAGATCACCTAGCTAACGATAAAAAGTGTCCTGCCTTAAGACAAAGATGTACGGTTTGTAAAAAAATTGGTCCCTTCAGCAGTGTTTGTCATGCTAAGAAATATGGTAAAGATAAAGTTAAGTGTATTGAGGAGGGCCACACCTCTTCCAATAATGAAGAAAGTGATGATGAAGCTTGTTTTGCAACAGGCTCCATGAGTAAAGTGGTCCTCAATATTTCACATTCCAATGATTCTAACAAACCTATGTGTTCTATATCTATTGGAGGTATTGACCTACACATTGCAGCTGATTCTGGATCGCCTTTCACCATTGTAAATGAAGCTGTATGGTCTGATAAATTTGTAAAGAAACTTGGTTCTGATCTACTTCAACCTGATATTGCTCCTGAGAGTTACACTGGTGAACCAATTGATCTCTTAGGTTTTAGGAACCTTATGTTTAGGTTCAAGAATAGAAATGTACTTTATAAACTTTATGTTTCCAAGAAGGGTCCTTCTGTTCTTGGATGGAAAGATCAAAGGAAACATAACATCATTCTTGATCCTAACAGTGTGGAACAAGTCCTCATTTTAGATGAAGGTGAATGTTTAGGTAAAATGTTATGTGATAAATTTCTTGCGATTTTCTCAGGTTCGTTAGGCAAATTAGAAGGTTTTGAACAGCAAATCCACCTAAAAAAAGATGCTTCTCTCAAAATTCACAAACTTCGCAATATCCCTTTTTCGGTTAGAGAAGAAGTGGAAAAAGACTTATGTAGGCTGGTAAGGGATGGTGTTATTGAGCCTATTGATGTCTTCCCAATCGATTTCTCCATTGGTCTCCACGAGGAAGTCCAATAGAAAGCTCAGGCTATGCATTGACTTATGCTATCTTAATGAGAATATTTTAATTGATCAGTTCCCTTTACTAAAAATTTATGAAATGCTTACAAAAACTAAAGGTATGGAGATTTTCTCCACCATTGATCTTTCCCAAGCTTATCACTAGATATCCCTCACTAAAGATTGTAAAAAACTTACTGCTTTAATTTCACATATGGGATGCTTTCAATACACTAGAATGCCTTTTGGTTTAGCATCTGCTGCTGCGGTATTTCAACGATTAATGTTCAGAATTTTTGGTCATCTGGATTATGTGCTCATTTTTCAAGATGATATTCTTCTCATGGGCAGAGGGCCATGAAATTAGCGCAGTGGGTATTCATCCCTAAGCCAAATTGGTTTCAGCTATTATAGATGCCCCCACACCGAAGAATAAAGATGAAGTGACGTCTTTTTTAGGACTTGTAGAGTTTTTCCAAAATTTGTCAAGAACTTTTCAAATAGAATATTTCAGATTAGACAACTTCTTAAATCTACTTCCAAATATGAGTGGTCTACTTCATGTCAGAAAGAATTTTCAGATATTAGGAATGCTGTTTCTTCTGCTCCTGTCCTTCAAGGTTTTGATCCGTGAGGAAAAAACATTATCACCACTGATGCTAGTGGTACTGGCATTGGCGCTATTTTATCTCAAGTTGACAAAAAAGGGTCAGAATCCATTGCGGCTTATGCATCTAGACTTTATCTCCTGCTGAGTGCAAGTATGCTGTTATTGAGCGTGAAGCTCTCTCTTGTGTTTGGGTATTAGAGCATTTTCACACTTTTGTCTGGGGTAAGGAAGTTACTGTTAAGTGTGACCATAAACCGCTGGTTAAAATTCTGTCTGATGTAGGCATGGTCAATGTGTCGGCCAGGTTAGCACGGATATCCATGCGACTATTAGATTTTCTATACAAGATTGAATACTTACCTGGTAAGAAAAATGCAGTTGCTGATTTTGTATCATGCTTACCTGTTCCGATGGTTGAGAACCAGGATGATCTCATAGATACAGTTCAAGTTGCTTGGTTGTGGGATCATGGTCTGGATTCAGTACAAAAAGAAGAGTGGAATGATGCCTTAACTAAAGATGACTGCATAAGGAAAGTGCTAGAATTTGTGTGCAATGGTTGGCCTCACAAAATGGATATTAAA
Source organism: Lissotriton vulgaris (assembly GCF_964263255.1). Lineage (NCBI taxonomy): Eukaryota > Metazoa > Chordata > Amphibia > Caudata > Salamandridae > Lissotriton > Lissotriton vulgaris. The sequence goes on along the minus strand of NC_141689.1, from coordinate 1,612,036,467 downwards.
GAATTAAAAGCATATTGGGAAGTCAGGGATCAATTATCTTCCTTCGATGGTAACCTTATGAGAGGAGATAAAGTTGTTTCTCCATTTGATTTAAGAAATAAAATTATTTCTTTATGCCATGATGGTCATCTAGGTATTTTAAAAATAAAGTCGATTGTTAGAAGCAGATATTGGTGGCCTGTAGTAGACATTGAGGTAGAGAGAGTTGTTAGAGACTGTGGTTTGTGTTCTTCTGCGGACAAAACATTAAAAACCTTGAGACCACCAATGCTTGAGTTTATGTGCCCGGATTCACCCTGGGAGTACGTTGCTGTGGACATTATGGGTCCTGTGGGCAGTTCTGAAAAGTATGTCATTTCTATGATAGATATGTTTTCTAAATGGCCTGTGGTCAAAGTTATCAGAAAAGTGGATACAGACACAGGGTTAGCATTCTTTGTTGCGCTTTTCTTAGTGAGGGGACACCCTCAGTGATCATTAGTGATAATGGTGTAGAGTGTACTTCGGATACAATTACCAATTATTTGTCAAAATGTGGTATACACCACAAAAACACTTCCCTGTATAATTCCAGTGGTAATGGCCTAGTGGAAAGGTATAAAAGAGTTTTTAAAGGTACCATTTAATTGGCTTTCAAAAATAATATTCCCTGGGAGACACAAATGTTTAAAACTCTGTGAACTTATAGAGTTTCGATTGTAGATTCCACTAAATTTTTTCCATTTGAGCTTATGAGAGGTAGAAAACCCAGAGCCGAGTGGTATCCAAGTTGGATTAAAAGCAAAGGAGAAGTGAATTGGCCTTCTTCTGATTTAAAAAACAATCTTTTTCTCAAACAGTTTTATGACAAGATACATAACACCCAAGATGTTAGGCGTTCTATAGGCCAATGGGTCAGAATCAAGAAGCCAGGTTTTGTGAGAAAGAATGAAAGCCGGTTTTTTGAACCTCAGCATATTACTGAGTTAAAGAAAAATGCTGTCTTTCCGGAAGATGGGAAATGTTGGAATCTCAAAAGAGTTGCCTTATGCAAAGCTCCCATTGCTTTTGATTCTGTTAACAACAAATCGTCTGTCTTGCAGGATGCTTTTATTTCTCTACAGGATCGTCCTGATCAAGAAAGGGAAATCCCAGTTTCTGATGATGGTTCACATGTTAAAGATACCAACACTCGAGAAAAAAGGATCATCAGACGTCCAGTTGTTTTAAATGATTATGTTTGCAATTAATGTATTTATTACTATTGGTTGGTTTGTCTGTAGAGGGGAGGATGTGTAGTGTTCTCCTTTTCTCTTTCCTCGAGGAGGCTCTCGTGCCTGAGGGACTCCACGAGGAAGCTGTGAAATTACATTGTTAAGGAACTTACCTTTGAATAGGAACAATCTGGGTGTCAGTTGAATTGTATAGCTGTTGACTTCCGGAGGCTCTTCATGTTAGTCTGGTTGAGTTATCAATAAATTAAAGTTAAAACTTGCTACGTGTATCCTGGATTCACTACAGGTCAGCTTTTAGCTTCTTGGAGTTGTGTCTCTATAGGTGTTCACTGTCTCTCCCCTTCAGACGACAGGCTGCCTACAGGGGCATGTGGTTCTCTCTTCTAAAAGTCTTTTGCTGTAGTGCTTAAACAAGCAGTGCCTAGAGTGCTGCAGGGCCTCTCTCCCTTCTACTGCTTGCTACCTTGGCACATGGCAGCCTCACATGCAGGCAACTCTGCAAGGGTTTCTTGCTACTTCCTCAGGGCTGGGACAGTGCTTTCATCAGTGCTGCATTGTCTCTACCTTGTGCCTGAGGAGGAACCACTGCAGGTTTCTCTTCTTCCAGCATGATAATCACTAGGGCCTTGCAGTACTCATAGTTTTGTTTTTCATGGAAAGGCACGAAGCTGCCTCTCCCTTCACCTTGACAGTAGGCTACCGCAGCCTTTCCCAGTGCTGCAGGTCTTTTCTCTGGAAGATGCTGACTTGAAACGGGTACAGTAACTAATGACGGCCAGTAGGTGTCACTGCCACGCTTCTGTTCATAGTCCGAGGCAGTCTCTCCTGAAACTGAGGGCCATGCAGCTTTCACCTGCGAAAAGGGGGAGCTAGCCTCGCTGATGCGGGCATCCAGATGAGGTAACTGGTGTGGGGGGCTGCGGGCTCTGTAATCATGTTTGGCGGTAGGGCGGCTTGTCTATATTGCACAATTGTCTGTTTTTTTATTTTATTTTCTCAGTGTTGGGGCGCAGTTGCACAGTGGTGGAGCGGGCGCTGGAGATGCTGGTGGGTCTTTACTGCGTCCAAAGTGCGGCTTGTATTTTTCATCGATTTCGCCCTGTCACGCCGCCGCATTTGATTCAGTCATTAGGTGGCGTGGTAGCCGGTTCCCTTCACAAGGCAGCGGAAGCTTCCCTAGCAATGCGGGCCTCTGGAGATGCCAGTGTGGAGGTTTAAATCCAAGGGCGCCTTCACTTCCTATTGTAGGGGCTGGCAGTGTGTGCCTCCACTCCGCATGACTGGCAGGCATACTTTCCACTCCTCCGACCTACCGCTAGGGCACAGTCTATTGGGGCAACTCTGCTGGCTTGAGCATGTAGTGTTGGGCCTTAGGCCCACATCATGTAAATGAGAGACAAAGACATCGTGAGAGTTAGTGTGATAACTAGCCACGAGCACGTGCACCCGGGCCCCTTTCATTAGCGGGGTCACGTCACTCGTGACACCCGTGATAGATGGGTGTGGGGGTGCATGGTGTCCAGCCCTCTAGGGAGTGGCTGGCATTACAACTTCCTGCAGGACATTAGAACATGCCTCGCAGGATACTACATTCATCGCCAACTTTATTGAGGAACAATCACAGTGTTAGTCCAACCTGTGGGGATAAAACAAACAGTTAACTAGTTACCAGAGGGTCCATCAGTCTCTAGAGTAAGGTAGCCGGACGACAGCAGACCTGGGCTGGTGACTTTGCTTGCAGCAGAACCTTTCGGCGGGCACCCGTAGTTTAACCTGAGGGGCTCAGGAAACGACCGCTGGCTTGGAGACGTCCTCTGCATACCGTCAGTTCACTGACGATGACAAGTCTTGCTACCTTTCCTGGATTCCACTTTGCTGACGTCGGTGATGGTCTGTGGTGGGTTCTAATAGTTCCTTGTAATGGGTTGCGTCGTGAACATGGATGGAGTCCCAAGTGAGAATTCACAGAGGTGTTGCTGGGCTGACTGTCTCTATTTAACTGCTTGGCCGTGCCCGGTAACCTGTCGGGGGGGCAGAGTCTCTTCTCGCTCTCCCGCCTGCGGAGGCCCGTTGTCGGGGTTGCTGCGGGACTGTAGGAGGGCTGCGCTGAGGGCTGCTTGTGTGCCGTCTGGGGGCAGCTGCAGTACCGCAGAGGAGCCGTTACTTAGTCCCACGCCCAACTCCAATGGGTAGATGAGTCTTGGCCAAGACTTGCACTCGCTGCTGCGTTTCCAGTGTAGGCCAGGTTCCCAGGTGTCTTCTGATTTGTTTTGGTCGGCTGGTGTGGCAACGGGGTTGGACTCCAGTCCCCAGGTGCTCTGGTAGTGGTGCTTGACGCATGTGCTGATGGTTGGCATGGTGGCAGTTGCCAGCCCTTTGGTGAGTCAGAATGACAGGTGGTGGTGACTTGCTGAGAGAGTTCGGATGGCAGGAGGGACTTAGCAGCCAGGTGATTCCGCTTCGTTGAGGTTGATCTTCGGTGGTGGCTTGACACGTAGAGTGTACGGATCCTCTCTTGCCTGTTTTGGGGGCACTGCCAACTCCATCTTGAGGTGGTGTGAGGGCAGACACTCAGTGCTGATCTTCACCCATGGCATCTGCGGACACGAGCAGGGATGCCTCTTGACTTAGACCGCCGACGCTCGGGGACGGACTGTCGCCTGGGGAAGTGTTAGGATGAGACGCGGTTAGCGCTTGCTGCAGCTTACATTTGACTCACCCACGAGGCTGTATCCAGGGACGTCCGTTTTACCTTGGTGGCTGTCTGGTGTGTCAGGATGTGCTCTTGGCTGGCTGTGAGTCCTCGGTCTTCTTCCTTTGTTGGTCTATTCAGCCCACCTGTGTTCCTCTGATTTTTGGGGTGACAGGGCTGTCACTCTCTTCTTTTCTTCGAGGGCGTTGCGCTTGGACCTCGAGGCGGCACTGTCATGGCGCTGGCTTCTGCCTTTGCTCTGGCATGCTTGTCTGGACTAATCACTTGGTGACGTGCTCCCTGCTTGCTGGGCGACGTGACGTCCGGTCTTGTGTCGCTGTTTGTTAGAGCGCATGTAGATGTGGCGGCCTGCCATGTGGGGTGTGCGACTCCTCTCTTGCCGATCTTTGGTCCCGGCCGGCTCCGTCTTGAGGCAGTGTGAGGGAGAAGACCACGGGTGGTCTTCAGCCTACTGCAGGGCTTTGCTGGGGGCGGTGGAGACGTGGGCGCTCTCCTATCTGCGTTCACCAGTGCTTCCTTGTGGAGATGTCTCTATCTCCTGGGTGCTTGCTTGTGCGTCAGGTTCACTGGCGCTGTCTTCTGCACGCACCTCATGTAGTGCACTCCGTATTCTTCTGGGACGCTGTCCTCTGGCACCTATATTTACAACAAGGGGTGGTGAGGGACAGAGTCTCTGAATTAAACAGAATACTCTCACCCAGTCAAGAGATCAGGGCTAGATCCAACACCATTTTTTAGCTCACTGCACCATCCCAGTTTCAGAACCTGGCTGTATGCAAATTAGTCTGTTCCTGTCCCAGTGCATGATGGGAACAGGGCAAACCAAACTACAAAAGCCAATTCTTACACTGGGAAGGAAACAAGCTACCGGGGACCGGTTTCTGGCATTTCAGCCGTCTTCGGCCCGGCTTGCTTGAATCCTGATGGTGCAATGAGCAAGGGACTCACATCTGAGTATACCCTTCCACGCTTAGGGTGGACAAAAATATTTACAACAAGGGGTGGTGAGGGACAGAGTCTCTGAATTAAACAGAATACTCTCACCCAGTCAAGAGATCAGGGCTAGATCCAACACCATTTTTTAGCTCACTGCACCATCCCAGTTTCAGAACCTGGCTGTATGCAAATTAGTCTGTTCCTGTCCCAGTGCATGATGGGAACAGGGCAAACCAAACTACAAAAGCCAATTCTTACACTGGGAAGGAAACAAGCTACCGGGGACCGGTTTCTGGCATTTCAGCCGTCTTCGGCCCGGCTTGCTTGAATCCTGATGGTGCAATGAGCAAGGGACTCACATCTGAGTATACCCTTCCACGCTTAGGGTGGACAAAAATATTTACAACAAGGGGTGGTGAGGGACAGAGTCTCTGAATTAAACAGAATACTCTCACCCAGTCAAGAGATCAGGGCTAGATCCAACACCATTTTTTAGCTCACTGCACCATCCCAGTTTCAGAACCTGGCTGTATGCAAATTAGTCTGTTCCTGTCCCAGTGCATGATGGGAACAGGGCAAACCAAACTACAAAAGCCAATTCTTACACTGGGAAGGAAACAAGCTACCGGGGACCGGTTTCTGGCATTTCAGCCGTCTTCGGCCCGGCTTGCTTGAATCCTGATGGTGCAATGAGCAAGGGACTCACATCTGAGTATACCCTTCCACGCTTAGGGTGGACAAAAATATTTACAACAAGGGGTGGTGAGGGACAGAGTCTCTGAATTAAACAGAATACTCTCACCCAGTCAAGAGATCAGGGCTAGATCCAACACCATTTTTTAGCTCACTGCACCATCCCAGTTTCAGAACCTGGCTGTATGCAAATTAGTCTGTTCCTGTCCCAGTGCATGATGGGAACAGGGCAAACCAAACTACAAAAGCCAATTCTTACACTGGGAAGGAAACAAGCTACCGGGGACCGGTTTCTGGCATTTCAGCCGTCTTCGGCCCGGCTTGCTTGAATCCTGATGGTGCAATGAGCAAGGGACTCACATCTGAGTATACCCTTCCACGCTTAGGGTGGACAAAAATATTTACAACAAGGGGTGGTGAGGGACAGAGTCTCTGAATTAAACAGAATACTCTCACCCAGTCAAGAGATCAGGGCTAGATCCAACACCATTTTTTAGCTCACTGCACCATCCCAGTTTCAGAACCTGGCTGTATGCAAATTAGTCTGTTCCTGTCCCAGTGCATGATGGGAACAGGGCAAACCAAACTACAAAAGCCAATTCTTACACTGGGAAGGAAACAAGCTACCGGGGACCGGTTTCTGGCATTTCAGCCATCTTCGGCCCGGCTTGCTTGAATCCTGATGGTGCAATGAGCAAGGGACTCACATCTGAGTATACCCTTCCACGCTTAGGGTGGACAAAAATATTTACAACAAGGGGTGGTGAGGGACAGAGTCTCTGAATTAAACAGAATACTCTCACCCAGTCAAGAGATCAGGGCTAGATCCAACACCATTTTTTAGCTCACTGCACCATCCCAGTTTCAGAACCTGGCTGTATGCAAATTAGTCTGTTCCTGTCCCAGTGCATGATGGGAACAGGGCAAACCAAACTACAAAAGCCAATTCTTACACTGGGAAGGAAACAAGCTACCGGGGACCGGTTTCTGGCATTTCAGCCGTCTTCGGCCCGGCTTGCTTGAATCCTGATGGTGCAATGAGCAAGGGACTCAAATCTGAGTATACCCTTCCACGCTTAGGGTGGACAAAAATATTTACAACAAGGGGTGGTGAGGGACAGAGTCTCTGAATTAAACAGAATACTCTCACCCAGTCAAGAGATCAGGGCTAGATCCAACACCATTTTTTAGCTCACTGCACCATCCCAGTTTCAGAACCTGGCTGTATGCAAATTAGTCTGTTCCTGTCCCAGTGCATGATGGGAACAGGGCAAACCAAACTACAAAAGCCAATTCTTACACTGGGAAGGAAACAAGCTACCGGGGACCGGTTTCTGGCATTTCAGCCGTCTTCGGCCCGGCTTGCTTGAATCCTGATGGTGCAATGAGCAAGGGACTCACATCTGAGTATACCCTTCCACGCTTAGGGTGGACAAAAATATTTACAACAAGGGGTGGTGAGGGACAGAGTCTCTGAATTAAACAGAATACTCTCACCCAGTCAAGAGATCAGGGCTAGATCCAACACCATTTTTTAGCTCACTGCACCATCCCAGTTTCAGAACCTGGCTGTATGCAAATTAGTCTGTTCCTGTCCCAGTGCATGATGGGAACAGGGCAAACCAAACTACAAAAGCCAATTCTTACACTGGGAAGGAAACAAGCTACCGGGGACCGGTTTCTGGCATTTCAGCCGTCTTCGGCCCGGCTTGCTTGAATCCTGATGGTGCAATGAGCAAGGGACTCACATCTGAGTATACCCTTCCACGCTTAGGGTGGACAAAAATATTTACAACAAGGGGTGGTGAGGGACAGAGTCTCTGAATTAAACAGAATACTCTCACCCAGTCAAGAGATCAGGGCTAGATCCAACACCTGGCATGCCTGTTCTTCCTCACTGCGGTGGTGGTTGTTCACCACCAGGGGCGTATGGCACTCTCGTCTGTCACGGAGTGTGCCTGAGTTGTAGATGTTGGTTCACCAGCAGGGAGCAAGTGATGTGATCTCTTCTCTGGTGGTGGCGTTTGGGCAGCCACGTGTGGTGCGTGCTCTGCACCAGTCTTTCACACGCTCTAGGTGGGGGCAGCTCCATTGAGACGTTGCTGTTCTGGCTAGTTGTCCACTCTTTCTAGTGGAGGTTTGTGTCGCCGTGTCCTTGCTTGAAGTGGAGTCAGGCAGCCACTGGTGGTGCGCGCTTGGCTCTAGTTTCCCTTGTGTCTCAAGGTGTGGCCACTATCTGGAGACTTTGCTGTCTTTAAGAGTGTCCTGGCTGCTCTCACTTGCAGGGTGCAGAGGGCCACTCTCTGGGCATTCCTCTCTGAGGGCACGTCTTGCTGCACCTGGTGCAGTCTGTCTCAGCAACTGGGTTTGAGCAGGCAGTCCTTCTTCAGTGGCGGTGTGCACTCTTGGGCCTGGTGACAGTTTGTTTTTTCTTGGTAGCAGGGTCTTGTGGTGCTTCAGGAACCACTGTGTTACCTACCTGCCATGAGAGAGGAGATTTGGCGTACTTTATTATTTACAAGGGTATGGTTACACAAGGCTGTTAAAATATAGCCATTGATTTGTAGACTTGGGCTGTGCTCTGGTACCCTATGTCTTCAGGTGGCACTGCAGCCACACTCCTCACTGTTGTGCTTTTGACTGTTGGTCGCTGTGCGCTGTCAGTTTGCTTAATTGTTCTTCGGTACATGAGCCTGGATCTGGGGAGAATAGGTTGTGAGGGCACTGCTGGCAATTTGCTCAGGCCAGGCAGTATGTCGGTTTCTCAGAGCGTTGCTCTGGGAAGACACCAGGTGGTGCTGTGGTCGTTTCTCGGCAGTCACAGCAGTCCTAACTCCTGCTAGTGGCCTTGGGGCTGGCTGAACATGCCGATGCAGAGCCATGTGACACCAGGACAACTCGTCCTTCTTTCAAGACGGTGGACGCACCTGATGCTTTCCGGTGGGCATATGCAGTAACTTTGCATTCAAGCGCTGCAGCAGTCTCCCTTGCGCTGTAGCCTTATTTTGCTGGGGGTGCGCATTCACTCTTAATGCATCAGGGATGATTTTCTTTCCCTCCAGTGCTCATGGGGCAGTGGCTGTGTAGCATGCGCAGCTTCCTCGCTGGGTTAGGTTCAGTCATACCTGTGGTGATCAACAGCCTTCCCTTGCCTTGCTGCAGGGAGTGCAGAGTGGGCAGGTGCTAGGTGGCGCTGTGGGCTGTTTTCCACCGGTTGTCCGTTGTGTAGTGCATGCCGCTGGAGGTATGAAACCAGCCTGCCGTTCTCATCTTGTCAGGGGCGCTGGAGGGTGCTACAGTCTCAGGCCCCCTTTCTGCGCGGATGCATCCGACTGGATCATCTGCAGGCAGTGCTTTAAATGGGCCCGTACTCACCGGTACGGAGTACCGGCACTTCTTAGATTTGTCACTCTGAGTACCGGCACTTCTCTTCTGCCAGAGGAGAGTACTGGTACTCATGACAAGGGAGGTCACTGGCTGAGAGTGCGAATGAGAAGGTGGGGACGTTTCTGTCAGCCAAGGCGCCACTTCTGTAGCCCCCATCTGAGCCCCTGCTGAGCTAATCGGCAGGGCTCACTTGATTAATGTGAGGTGCTCTCAGTCACGCTGTGCTAGACCAAGCAGGGTGGAGATTCATTTTACCTGCTAGTGTGCGCGTGTGATTTTCAAAGCGCAGCACTTCAGAAAGTGAAAAGTACTTTAAACATATACATTTTAGCAGTGGCAAGGGCGGCGGATTCTCACACTTCCTGTACTTTCTGGATCAGAGGGTTAATGCCCAGACAATGCGATGGAAGAGGCTCTTTGAGCGCTAACCTAACAGCGTTCTGCACTGAGAAACCCACCTTCCTAAAAAAAAATTCTCAATTACCCAGTGTGGCTGCATTTGTATGACTGGTTTTGTAAGGAAAACGCGAGAGAGAGAGAGAATCAAGCAGGCGCTGTGCGTCCATTGGGGCGTAGGGGCTGTAATGTTCTAGAAGCCGCATGCGTGCGGGAGAGTTGTCACGTACGCAGCAGTGCGTTAACGCGCCCGTGATACGTCACGACCGCGCAGGCTTTAAATAAAGAGAGGCGGGCCACGGAGTTAGTCCGGACCACGCAGAGAGTAACAGCGTGTCCTGAGTCCTTGATTGCGCGCCTACTGCTTACGCTGCGCAGCGAGCCTAGGACTCAACAATGGCGACGAGGGTCTGAAGGACTCACGAGGTGCCACGCTCTTGACCTTGCCCCATCAGTGTTCGTCCACGGACCGACGACCCTACATCCTGTACCCTACAGGTGCGTGGATCTACGCCTCCGCCCACCATGACGTCCATTCCGCCCATCGAGCCCTTCTCGGTTGATGGCGCGCCGGCGGCCCTTGCCCCGCGGTGGAAAGACTGGGTTGAGAGGCTGCATTTCTACTTCGAAGGTGCCGGCACGGCCAGGGAAAGGCGCAGAGCGCTGCTGCTGCATCTCGGTGGGAAGGATATCCATCGTATCTACAAGACGCTGACGGAGGCCACCCCTCACACATACGTCACTCTCCTCAACGCGCTCAATGCCCACTTTGAGCCGATGCAGAGCAAAGATTATGAACGGTTCAAATTTCGACAAGCACGACAGGAAGCGGAAGAATCACTTGACGCCTTCCATGGCCGCCTCAAAGAACTGGCGAGCACGTGCGGATTCCGGGATGAGCAAGAAGAGATCCGCGGACAAATCATTCAGGGATGCTATTCCTCTGAATTGAGGGTGAAAATCCTCCAAGAGGACGGCAAACCACTGGTTGACATCCTCAAACTGGGGCGCTCAAAAGAACTATCCCAAGCGAGGGCGTCCCACATGGAGGCAGCTCTGCACAGGCCCGGGAAAACAGAACTAGTGCACGTGGCTGAACATGTCAACGTAGTGCGGCCCAAACAACGCCCCGCGGGGAGAGGTAGGCCTCAGGACCGCCAAAAGGACTGCGGATACTGCGGTGGCTTGCCGCATGGAGCGCAAGAGTGCCCGGCCCGTGGAAAGAAATGTGGGTCATGCGGACGCATGAACCATTTTGCCTCGGTGTGCAGATCGTCCAGGCTCAAATCAGAGATGGCCCACACAGTGCAAGAGAGGCCTGAGAACGAGGATATGGACGACGACAGCGCTGGTTACCCGGTACACTTCGTACTCGCTATCAGCCAACCGCATAAGAAGAACCGACGGGTACCGAAATGCAGGGTAAGCATTCAAAACCAAGAAGTACGAGCGACCATCGATACCGGAGCATCAATCGAACTCATGGCCGCCAATGTCTACGCACAACTGCGGGACAAACCCCGGCTGCAACCCGCGAAAATCAGAGTCTTCGCGTATGGCCAAAAGGCTCCCATCCCATTGATAAGATGCTTCCAGTCAGACATCTACCACCAGGACAGAAAGGCGTCATCCACAATCTATGTCACCAAGGAAGGTAGTGGAATGCTGCTGAGTGGCCAAACAGCGGAAGAACTCCACCTTATATCTTTCGCCATGGCGGTTCTAGAAGAGGAACTCGAGACAATCATCTAAGAATTCAACGATGTCTTCAAAGGCATCGGGTGCCTCAGAGGGAAGGAGGTATCCCTACATATTGACCAATCCATACAACCCGTAGCCCTACGCCATCGAAGAATTGCCTTCCACCTCCGAAAGAAAGTGGAACAGGAACTAGAGAGCCTCGAAAAGCAAGGAATCATCGAGAAGGTCAGCGGCCCCACCCCCTGGGTGTCGCCGATCGTAGTGGCGCGAAAACCCAAGCAACCAGGCCAAGTACGCATCTGCGTAGACATGCGTCTACCCAACGCCGCCGTCAAGCGAGAGAGACATCTGACGCCCACAATAGACGATATACTAGGAGAACTGAACGGGGCGAAATGGTTTTCTAAAGTTGACTTGAGGTCGGGCTACCACCAGCTGCCTCTGCACCCCGACTCCAGATATATCACGACGTTCTCCACTCACGTCGGGCTGAGACGATACCGACGACTCAATTTTGGGATCTCGAGTGCGGCAGAAGTGTTTCAAAATACCATTCGAGAAGTGCTGAGCGGAATAACCGGAGTTCTCAACGTCAGTGACGATCTGTTGATTTATGCTGACACCATAGAGGACCACCACCGGAGACTTAGGAGCGTGCTACAGAGGATCAGAGACTCAGGCCTCACCCTCCACAGAGAAAAATGCCAATTCCTAAGGAACACCATCAGTTTCTTCGGGTACACCTTCTCCGACAAAGGGGTAGCACCAGACCCTGAGAAAGTAAAAGTTGTACAAGCCGCCCCGGCCCCCACCAACGTGTCGGAGGTACGAAGCTTTCTGGGGATGGTGAACTTCTGCGGGAGGTTCATCCCAGACCTCTCCAACCTAACCAGACCGCTAAGAGAACTCACGAAGACCACCATTCCATGGCACTGGGGAGAGGAAAAAGAACTGGCGATCCAGAACACCAAACTCGCTTTGTCCGCACACACCACCCTGTCCTATTTCGACCCCACGAAGTCAACGAACATCGCCGTGGATGCCAGCCCCCACGGGCTTGGAGCGGTACTGACCCAGAGTCGAAATGGAGAAGACTGGGTGCCAATAGCCTACGTGAGCTGCTCCCTCACCGAGACCGAACAGAGGTACTCACAAATTGAAAGAGAGGCTATCGCGATACATTGGGCATGCCGGCATTTTCATGTGTATGTATACGGTCACCCCTTCACCGTATTCACGGACCATAAACCCCTGCTTCCCCTGTTCAGAGGCTCGGTATCTAAACCTCCCCGAAGGATTGAAAAATGGATCTTGCAGCTCCAGGAATATGACTACAGGTTAGAATTCAAGCCCGGAGTGAACAACCCGGCTGACTACTTGTCCCGACATCCCCGGGCGGCCACCACACAAGAAAGAGAAGACGCAGAGGACACGGAAGAGTACATCAGGAACATTCTGGAGCGCTCCAGGCCCCTGCCAATCAGCCTCGATCAAATAATAGACGCGACCCGCAGCGACAAGCCCCTCCAATTGGCTATTGAAGCAACCAGGAGCAGCGACTGGAAATCACTGGCCAACTCCCTAAGTCAACGAACTCCGGAGGCACGGGGAGTCCTTGAGGCAATCCTCAGAGTGAAAGATGAACTATCAGTGGACACCCAGGGATGTCTCCTCCGGGGACCCAGGATCGTCATGCCGGCTAATCTGCAACAACAGGCCGTAGAACTCGCCCACCGTGGTCACCAAGGGATCGTGAAAATGAAGAGCAGGCTCCGGGCGAAGGTCTGGTTCCCGGGGATGGATGAGAAGGTTGAGCAATGGGTGAAAGCATGCCACTGGTGCCAGGCAGCAGCCCATCGGACACCCCGGCGCCAATCATCACCGAGGATGAACCAACAAAACCCTGGGAGCGAGTGAGTGTCGACTTTGGTCACCTCCCGGACGGCCGCCACATGCTCCTCGTCATCGACAACCTCACAAGATACCCGGAAGTCGAAATCATATCGTCGCTGACCGCCAAGGAAGTGATCACCAAACTAGAGAAAATAATCGCCACACATGGAATCTTCGAACAAATGAAGACGGACAACGGGCCCCCATTTCAAAGCCAGGAACTCGCGGACTACCTCCACGAATGGGGAATTCACCACAGGAAAATCACCCCCAGATGGCCCCAGGCCAACGGAGAGGTGGAGCGATTTATGAGGACCCTGAAAAAAGTGATTTGAATTGCCCAAGCAGAGGAGACACAGGTCGAGAGGGCCCTGTACACATTCTTATGAGAATACAGACTTACGCCCCACCGCACTACTACCGCGGCCCCGGGGCCCTCCACCATGGGCCGAATAGTCCGAGATACTATTCCTCACCACCGCACCTGGATTCCCACGAGAGTAAACCCACAACTAGCCCAAGTCAACCGGAGGCGCTCAAATGAATATGCCAGCTTTAGGCGCAGGAGCAGGAACTCCCCGATCGAGGAGCGAGACTGGGTCTATGTGCGAGACCGATTCCCGGGGAGCAAGTTCCGACTCCCCTTTGAGCCCCGTCCCGGGACTGTCACACGTCGGTCGGGCACGATGATAACCGCCCAGAGAGATGACGAAAGTGTTACCAGGAACGTTTCATTCTTCAAGCGAGCCACAGCCCCCGCCGGAGGTCGCCCTAGCCAGGAACAAAATCCACCAGGGCCGAGTCCTTCCGCATCGGACACCCCGGCATCGTTGACCATGACACGAGGCTCGGGAGAGAGTGCAGAATCAGCCCCACCGAGTCCGAGGACAGCGGACACCGGTAGCCCCCGGACCCCTGAAGGCAGTTCATCGCCGGTCCCGGCTCCATCGAGCGTTCCACGGAGGGTCCTGTTCAGGGGAGAGGCCGCGGGCTATGGACTGAGAAGAAACCCCGCGCCCTCCTCGCAACTGGCTGACTTTGCTGTGGGCTAAGATGGTGGTACCTGCGACATGAACTGGTAACAGGCCTGCCGGCCATTTTGACTTTTTGTTGTAACTATGCCTGGTGTCGTTGATAACTGTTTGAACTGCTAAGACTTTTACAGCGGGCTGACTGCCCGGGTTTGTTTTTCTGTGTTTCGAATTTTAATAAAGGTTGCAAGGGATGTAATGTTCTAGAAGCCGCATGCGTGCTGGAGAGTTCTCACGTACGCAGCAGTGCGTTAACGCGGCCGTGATACGTCACGACCGCGCAGGCTTTAAATAAAGAGAGGCGGGGCCATGGAGTTAGTCCGGACCACGCGGAGAGTAACAGCGTGTCCTGAGTCCTTGATTGCGCGCCTACTGCTTATGCTGCCCAGCGAGCCTAGGACTCAACAGGGGCGTAACCCCACTAAGCCCCATGGACCTACTGCGTCGTCACTAAAAGCCCAATACAAATATTTTAAAAAATTGCGCTATCTGCCGGCCGGGAAACCAGTGCATGGGGGGGGGGGGGGGGGGAGGGGGGAGGATGGGCCTGCTGCGCAAGTGTATTTTTGGACACAAGCATGCCCGCGCATGCGCAGATCATTTTCCTGTGAATTCCCCCTTAGAGAGAGGACCAGGGGCGGGCCGCAGCCCCCGGGGTTACACAGGGCGACTGGGCGAGGAGTCATGGTGCCCCCCCAGCCAATCCTGGCTCTACGAGGTGGCCCTTTACCAAATTGCTACATTGAGCCTCGCAAAGTAAGTATGTGTCCCAGTGCCCCATGAAGACTGTATATTCTCTCTGCTATTTGTTTTGCAATAGTACTGGTTTTAAATTAGCAGTTACCGCGCGATCATGATCACCTGCTTGCCAGGGCCCTCTAGCAGAAGTTCACACACAGTACGTGGCAGGTGCCTGCCAGCGGCGTCTTGCAGCAGAGCAGTCCTGTATAGCTCTCTGTGACAGCCCTGCTGTGGTGTGTTCTGTGCAGCCGAGGTAAGGGCGAGGCGGCGGACCAGGGTTTGATTATTTTTGGGTGTCTGTGAGTCGAGGAGTAATGTTAAATAATGCTGCTTTCTGTGAGTGGCCTATGTGCTTCAGCTGTCTAGTGTTCAGCTACTTGTCCACGAGTCAGCTGTATTGGCTCTTACTTTTAAATGTAGGCGCCATATCTGTGCTGCTGTTTGCTGGGCTGGGCAAGTAGCGCAAAACGCTTTTGGGATAATCATAATTTTTATTAGGGTTGAAGAGACTCGTTTTAATTGACTACAGTGCCATAGCTGCCAGCTCACATTGACTGCCGTGAGCCTTGTTCAGTGTCTGTCTGTGGTGGTATCCACGAGTCAGCTGACTCGTCACTTCATATAGATATTTTAAAAAACAAATAAAAATGATGTTCCGACTAAGGTGTGAAATTGGTGTCGAATAAATACATGTTTTAAAAACAATTAATATTAATCATGTATCATTGGTGCTGGAGTAAAAGGTTCGAGACTGGTATTGAACACTGACAAGCTGTGTGCAAGTTATATGGTCATAAAAATACATGAATGATGGATGGATGCAGGATGGATGATGGGTGGGTGGATGGGTGGATGCATGAATGGATGCAGGCTGAATGATGGGTGGATGCATGAATGAATGATGGATGCAGGATGGATGCAGGATGGATGGCTGGATGGATGGGTGGATGCATGAATGAATGATGGATGCAGGATGGATGGGTGGGTAGATGGATGGGTGGATGCATGAATGAATGATGGATGCAGGATGGATGGATGAATGGATGCAGGATGGATGATGGATGGGTGGATGGATGGATGGATGCATGAATGCATGATGGGTGCAGGATGGATGCAGGATGGATGGGTGGATGGATGGATGGGTGCATGAATGAATGATGGATGCAGGATGGATGGGTGGATGGATGGGTGGATGCATGAATGATGTATGGATGGATGCAAGGTGGTTCGGGCTCGCTGCGGTGCAATATGCAAATTAATTTACGCCCCACCACTTTCAAATGTCACCAGCCGCCCCTGGAATCAAGGCATGCTCAGGAGGTATTTTAAAGAAAATGGGTGGCACGTTGTGTGTACATGTCTGTGGTGACAAAGGTTCATGAATAACGTAGTAGGGAATGTTGGTTGGTGAGTGGGTGGGTGAGTGAGTTGATGGATGAGTGAGCTAGGGTGGATGTATTGATGGATGGATGAGTGAATGGATGGATGAGTGAATGGATGTATGGGTGAAAGAGGGTGGATGATTGGGTAAAAGGGTGGATGATGGATGTGTAAGTGAAAGATTGGATGGGTGGATGGATGAATGGAAGTGAGGGAGGATGAATGAAAGGGTGGATGATGGATGAGTGAAATAAGGTATTGAGTGGATGGTATAAAGGAGTGAAAGGGTTGATGGATAGATGAGCAAAAGGATTGATGGATGAGTGAAAGGGTGGATAAAGAGATGGATGAGTGAAAGGATGAATGGATATGTTTAAGGATGGATGGATAGGTTTGGATATGAAGGGTGGACAGACGGAATGGTGAAAAACTGAATGATGGATGAAAAACCGAATAGATGACAGAATGTAAAGGGTAAATGGTGGACATCAGCAGGTAAATGGTAGGATGAAAGGATGACTGTATAGATCGATGGAAGAGACAAGAGATATCTTCTGGGGAGGGTCATGATGATTTGCTTCATTTGCTAGTTGTGTAAGAGCTTTGATTTGATGCGGGGTTATTTTCAGGTTCTTCCTACTCACATGCTCAAAAATATATAGTATTGTGCCAAACATCATCAATTAACAGTATGGCATTAAGAAGGTGCAACTATTGCAAAAAAAGGAAAAGTTAACATATTATCGCATTTCTCTTTTATTTTGTATAATGAGTTAACCTGCTTTGTTTATATAAACACATTTATCATGTGCTTTGGTGTGTGCTGCAACTATTATGGAAGTTGTTAATTATCATTATGTCTTGCCCTTAGCCCCGCCCCTAGCTCCGCCCAGCCCCGTCCACTCACTACAACTCTAGCTCATTTTATTGAGTACCTGCACTTATTTTTTCCCATTTAAAGCACTGTACTGTCTGCAGGGAAGCCACTCTCAACTTCGCGCAGATGGCCGCCTTAGGTACGGGCGTTGCAGTGCTTGGGGTCTCTCTTTTTGATGGGGAATGTCCGGGACGAGGGCAGGCACTTTCTCCTGCTGTTTCCAGGCCCGCTGC
This sequence comes from Lissotriton vulgaris, assembly GCF_964263255.1. Taxonomy (NCBI): domain Eukaryota; kingdom Metazoa; phylum Chordata; class Amphibia; order Caudata; family Salamandridae; genus Lissotriton; species Lissotriton vulgaris. The sequence continues at coordinate 1,612,019,272 of NC_141689.1, read as the reverse complement.
ACGATGAGCGCCCTTTTCACAGTATTGCCGGTGCTACCGGGGGCGGACGCGGCCCACAGGGTCGCACATCGGGTTGCTGCTAGAAAGGCAGAGCGTGCTGTGTGAATAGACGATGGTGGTATCCTTTCTACGCCGCAGGGAGTGTGTCTTCAGGTGGGGCCACTGCTAGCTTGCTCGTGCTGGGAGGCAGTAGGAGCACTGGAGGAACCAGTGCCGGCATGCACCTCGTGGTGCTCTTCAGACTTGGTGGGTGGGAAGGAGTCTGGCTTGCTCGCTACCCTGTGGGCTCGTCCTGATACTCCTTACATGCAATGGAGTCCCCCTGGATTGACCTGCGGTAGCCGATGCTCCTGATTGGAGTCAAAAGCCGATCGGGGGAGGGGCAGCCTCCATTCTGGTTGCCCCATGACGGTGGCGCTGGATGGCAGCGATGCAGACAGTGCTTATCTGACCTGTGGAACCGTTATTCAGTGTATTCTGCCTTCCCCCGATAGCGCCACTCGTCCCTGTGTTCTGCCTAGGGCCGACGACAGTGTCCATCCTTCTGCAGTCACCCTCCTCCTTTCCACCGTCAGCTGGCTGTCGTATGTGGTGGAAACAGGCTCGGTCTCCACAGCGAGGAACCTAAGTACCGTGCCTACGCCCACAAACACGCGGGGCAGACCCGCCTCGAAGCCAGTGCAGTGTTGGGCCTTAGGCCCACATCATGTAAATGAGGGACAGACATCGTGAGAGGTAGTGTGATAACTAGCCACGAGCACATGCACCCGGGCCCCTTTTATTAGCGGGGTCACGTCACTCGGGACACCCGTGATGGATGGTTGTGGGGGTGCAGTGTGTCCAGCCCTCCAGGGAGTGGCTGGCATTACAACTTCCTGTGGGACACTAGAACGTGTCTCGCAGGATACTAAAGAGCACACACCATGCGTGCCCCTCTGCTGTCGGGTGCTTGCCGAGAGCTCCGGTTCCTCAGGGGCCTTTTCTTAAGTTGTGGACAACTCTGGCAGCAGTCGCCTGAGGTGAGGTACGATACAGCAAGCACCTAACAAGTAGGGTGACCAACTGGCATAGGTGCAAATTCAGGACGGTGAGTGTAAAAATTCAGTACAAAGGGACAACATTCAGGACAAAAATTCAGGACAAAAGGTCAAAATTCAGGACAAAACTGCGGGACAAAAGGTAAGTTTTACAGACACATCAGAGGTGGTCACACAATAGTATATAAGTAAGTAAATAGACAACCATCTAAGTACAAGTCAAAATAAGTTTATATTAGATTGAGACAATCGTGGACTTCACGTTTTTTCAGTATGGCCGCAGCTTGCTACCTTAGACGATTCAAAATTTGCATCTCGCTCCAGCAGGTACATTAGTCACCAGACAATGGTGAACCACACCTGAATATAAGTGAGGCCGCTTTTATTGTTGATTGAAAACTACTGGATATACAAGGAACTTTGCAGTGCCATCCCCAAGTAATAAAGCTGCCCCGCCCCTTCCAGCCTCCCAGGAAAACGTTTCCCGATGCCCGGACCAGCCAGTCAAGCCTTCCTACCACCCTCCAATGGTGCCCATCATCTTCACAAAGGCCGTCTCTCATGTGTATTTCATTTCTTTTATGGTGTTACTCATCCCAATTATGTAGGGCAGGGTGTCGGAGTGTGTTACATCACACACATTATATAGAGACAATGACTCATTTTAACGTGAAAGTCAATATTTATGAAATGTTACTTGAGATAATGGGTGTTACAGGGTGTAAATACCAACAACAGAAATAGCCATGGGTCAAACCAGAAAAACCTTACTGTGTGTCTATAAGGGTACAGCCGCGAAATCAAACATGAGGTATTTCGTGGTGAAAAAATATTCCCATCAGGTTACCGACCTGTACCACCCTGCATCATTTGGGATCCTTCACCATGAAGGTAAGTGGTTTTACCCATGATAGATTTGGCAGGTTGTAGCCTATTCTAATACTTATATCCCAAAGTTAGTGTGGTGTATTAAAGGCATCAAGTAGTAATCTGACTAGCAGTGCTAAACGTGATACAATAATAAGTGCATAATGTGAAAACCTCTTAAAATTGAGTAGTGAAAATGGTAAATGAAGCATTTTTAATAAGTTCCTATTCACTCCCAATGATTTAAACAGTGCATAGTAGTATAAACAAATGACTACTAGAGATGATGTTAGGTCAACATGTTTCTGCAGTTAGAGCGGAGCCTGGTGGTCTCCTACTGCTTTCTCAGGACCGTGACTTATGCTACTGAAAAAATTTAAAGTGAATCAGTGATAAATGGAAGAGGAGATATGTTATATCACCTGAACTTCGCCTGTTGTTGTGGTCCAATTGGTACCAAAGTGCAGCAGACAAATACACAGAAAGACACACAGAAAGAGAAAACATACATATATCAATTAATACAATGCCAACTCGTCATGCTGGTCATGGTGGGCAAATCTTGCTGAGTTCTATTTAAGTAACTCAGATGATGCCATGATAGTTTATACTAATTCTCACTCACCTAATTTCTAGGAAATGTTCGCCCCACCTCACCTGGCTACAGCGCAGGTAAAACGGAGCACCGCTCTGGTAAAGAAAAAAAAAGAAGGTATGATAGGAAGGACTTAGGAGCTGCAATATCTAGATCAAACGAACTGCCCCTGTATGGAGCATTGATGTTCATGTATCTATTTCGTACATTCTCTACATGAATTAATGCATAAAAAATTAGTAGCGCCGTGATATCTACAGCAATTAGAGCCAGTTGGTATTTGGCGCCATACAGATGTCGCTACTATTCCGCGTCAGCACAGGATTCCACTGTTAGGAATTCATGTATTCAAACATCACTGAAGCGCAATGCTTATATTAGCTTCGGAGCCAGCAAAGTGGGATTAAGATAAATACGCTGGGGTTGCAAAAGCCATAGTTCGAAATTCGTCTTTGCAATGCCATTAAGACGCGATAGTGTTAGTCGCTTCAAATTGAGCAAATTTAATTCAAATAAGCCCACCAGGGGTGCGAGGTCCATAATGCAGATATGCAAGCATCACAATCTAAACGCTTGTTTGTCTGTTCGGCACTCACCTGTCCGTCGGTACCCCGGACGAGCAGCTAATGGGTAAAACCAAATCTGGCTCCCCAGCGGACCCATGTCCCCCGAGTGTTTTCCGTGTGGCACGGCCGCTATTGGAAGCTCGGATTATCTCTCTCCTCAATAGGTCCCTAGAAACATGGTATTTACCAGGTGATCTCAAGGAGGCGCGAGTTAGACCCCTGCTGAAGAAACCAGGCGCAGACCCGGCTGTCCTGAAGAACTACAGGCCGATTTCCCAGTTGCCTTTCCTTGCAAAGGTCCTAGAGCAGCACGTGCTGAAGTCCCTGTCCCTGTACCTCGAATCCCATGGCTTACTGCATGAGCGACAGGCGGGGTTTCGAGCACACCATAGCACCGAGCTAGTGATGCTCTCGGTGTTAGACGAACTGAGAGGCATGGCTGACAGCAAAAAACTGAGCGCCCTGATCTTATTAGACCTGTCAGCGGCGTTCGATACCGTCAGCTATGACCTACTCCTGGGAAGACTGGAGGCCTTTGGGATCAAAGGCTTGGCCTTTAAGTGGCTGCAATCCTTCCTTTCGGGAAGGACACAGAGGATACAACTGGGGGATTCGATATCTGAGGTGGGGTTCTTAGAGTGCGGGGTACCACAGGGCTCCGCACTGTCCCCACTTCTGTTTAATCTTTTCCTGCAGCCTCTGATTGCATCCTTGGCCGAGATGGACTGTAGAGTCTTCAACTATGCTGACGATACTCAGCTTGTGCTGAGTATCGATAACACAGGGACAGCACAAATCCATGCTCAAAACATCTTGAGGTATACCGTAGGGTGGATGATGGAAAACCTACTAAAGATCAACCCGGATAAGACCGAGGTATTGGTAATTCCATCTACCACCTCACCGTGGAGTGATCTGTACTGGCCTGCAGAGCTTGGATTAGCCCCAAAGCCTAGTGCCTACGTAAAGAGCTTGGGGATTAAACTAGATTGTGATCTGTCAATGTGCAGCCAAATTTCCACCGTTGTTGGAACCTGCACGAACATCATCAGACAACTGAGAAAGCTAGCCCCCTTCCTCTCTCATTCTATGATGCGCTCAATTGTAGCAGCAACCGTCATCTCACGGATCGATTATGGGAATGCCCTGTATCTTGGCCTCCCAAAAATACTGACAAACAGACTCCAGGTCGTAATGAATGACGCCGCACGACTGATCTTCGGATTGCCCAGACGAACAAAGGCCTCCCCTCTACTCCAAAACCTTCATTGGCTCCCTGTTAAAGAGAGGGTTGAGTTTAAGAGCCTCTGTATAGCGCACAAGGCGATCTACGGCCATGCTCCGGCCTACATCAAAGCTCGCCTGGAAGTATACAACCCAAAGAGAATACTTAGATCATCGGATTCTCAGCTACTGGTCTGCCCCCGCTACAAATTAGTGACTAAGGGAGGGAGAGCCTTCTCTGTTCTGGCCCCCCAGTTATGGAACAAGCTGCCTGAGGGGCTACGCAGGGAGGTGAATCTCCTACGGTTCAGGAAATCACTGAAAACACTGCTGTTCGGAGGAGCCCTGATCGCAATGTAGTCTTGTAGCTGTGTTTCTCTGAGGAGTTGAGCCAAGTTATTGTAATAACATCGATTTCCAAGCGCTTAGAGACCTGCAGGTGATTGGGCGCGCTATAAATCTAAAATAACATAACATAACATAACATAACGTCCGTCTGGGCAGTCTATTGGGAGGTACCAATCCGGACAGGCGGCCGCCATTATAACCAGCTACAGACTGTTCTTTGCGTACTCGACGTCACACGTGACCTTGTGCGTGACGTTAGGAAACTTGGGAGCTGTAGTTTAGTCTCTCATGAGATTTAATTGAAAATGAATAGTTTTGTCGCTATCTTCGTAAACTTAGACATTGTTTCAGTGTCTTCTAACATGGTTCGCGCTGTTAGCCATTTTTGAAGGTCGGTCCCGTGAAGTACCAACGTTAACTCCTATGGTGACCGTACATTAACTTGTGGTTTACGAAGATAGCGACCTCAGACAAGGTTTGCTGGCCAGGGAGTTGGTAGCTGCTTCTCCTGTTTAGAATCTCCTAGGAGACAGACAGGCTCAATCCACACTTTGGACTTCTGCAGGTAAAGTCTTCACTAACTCGAAATCTAACAATACTGTTTGAATAGAACTTTACTCTCCCAGATGGCCAAAAAACTAAGTGCACAGGCCCCAGTTAAGTACAGTTTAAACAGCTCACAGAAGCACCCTCTGATGTAGAATATCCCTGTTACGGGGGGGCGGGGCTGGCCTCACTGGCTTGTGAACACAAATGGTGGATGGGGGTGCACTGTTTTAATACACAGGTCTTAGCACAGAGCAAAGGAAAAATTTGGAGGGAAAACAGATTTGTCACCAAGGAATGAGAGGGACAAACTACAGAGGTTAGACTGCAAATCCCACAATTCAACACAGTAAATGCAAGCAATCATGGGCAGGGAAAACCACAAGTTTCAAACACAAAACAGGTGATACAATATGCACAGGCAGGTCAAAACTGCAATTTTAAACTATAACAACCACACTCCTGAGGCACAGCTTTCATTTTAAAAATTGTACTTAGCACTTGTGTTTTTTTTATATTCATTGTCACTTGGCTGCTTACCTGCTTAGTATCCCCAAATACCCAGGGTCACGTGGGACACTCCCGCACAGCGGATCTTAGCGCTGCTGCGGGCCGGGTAAATCATCGCCGCCATCTCCGCCATCATTCACGAGCCCAGAGGCCACGCCCACTGACGTGAGGCCACGCCCCTTTCAAAATCCACAAATAGCCGCGCTGAAGTCAAGCTCGCGCTAGAGGAACAGACACTCCTGAGGCACAGCTGGGAGAGACGCTTTAATTTTAAAAATTGTACTTAGCAATTGTGTTTTTTTATATTCATTGTCACTTGGCTGCTTACCTGCTTAGGATCCCCAAATACCCAGAGTCACGTGGGACACACCCGCGCAGCGGATCTTAGCGCTGCTGCGGGCCGGGTAAATCAACACCGCCATTGCCGCCATCATTCACGAGCCCAGAGGCCAGGCCCACTGAGTTGAGGCCACGCCCCTTCCAAAATCCACAAATAGCCATGCTGAAGTCAAGCTCGCACTAGAGAAACAGACGTTTCATTTTAAAAATTGTACTTAGCACTTGTGTTTTTTTATATTCATTGTCACTTGGCTGCTTACCTGTTTAGGATCCCCAAATACCCAGGGTCACGTGGGACACTCCCGCGCAGCGGATCTTAGCGCTGCTGCGGGCCGGGTAAAGCATCGTCGCCATCGCCGCCATAATTCACGAGCCCAGAGGCCACGCCCCTTTCAAAATCCACAAATAGCCGCGCTGAAGACAAGCTCGCGCTAGAGGAACAGACACTCCTGAGGCACAGCCGGGAGAGACGCTTTCATTTTAAAAATTGTACTTAGCACTTGTGTTTTTTTATATTCATTGTCACTTGGCTGCTTACCTGCTTAGGATCCCCAAATACCCAGGGTCACTTGGGATCTTAGCGCTGCTGCGGGCCGGGTAAAGCATCGCCGCCATCGCTGCCATCATTCACGAGCCCAGAGGCCACGCCCACTGACATGAGGCCACGCCCCTTTCAAAATCCACAAATAGCCGCGCTGAAGTCAAGCTCACGCTAGAGGAACAGACACTACTGAGGCACAGCCGGGAGTACGCTTTCATTTTAAAAATTGTACTTAGCACTTGTGTTTTTTTATATTCATTGTCACTTGGCTGCTTACCTGCTTAGGATCCCCAAATACCCAGGGTCACGTGGGACACTCCCGCGCAGCGGATCTTAGCGCTGCTGCGGGCCAGGTAAAGCATCGCCGCCATCGCCGCCATCATTCACGAGCCCAGAGGCCACGCCTGCTGACGTGAGGCCACGCCCCCTTTTTACCCTATAACAATGTGCATTCCTCGGACGCGCAGCGGGCGCGCTGTCAGCGCGCCGAAGGAGCGCCTAAGGCAAGCCCGTCTGCGCCCGTCATCGCCTGCACATCGCCTCTCGCCAGAATCCCTGGCCGATGTCATCAGGGCACGATACACTATGGTAGGGAGGAGCTCATGGCATTTAACCTCGACCCTACCCCTTGTCTAACCAACCCTCCTATTTTAGGAGACTCTTCATGGGACTGCCCTACCTGTGGCTCCTTTACTATCCCGCCCCCCATACTTTTGAAATGCGTTCATCAGTCTAAAACCCAAACACAGCTTAAAATACTACAGATTAATGTCAGATCTTTGGCAAAACATCATGCCGAAGTCTTTGATCTTATCTTTGAAGAACACCCTGATATATTGTTTATGTGTGAAACCTGGTTAAGTGATGACCTGGTAACGGTTATCAACCTAGCTTTACCGCTTGGTTATTCCATGTGTACACTAAACAGGGCGTCCAGGGGAGGGGGGATAGCGATCGTTTTTAAATCACACTCCACTTGCGTATTTAATAAAGCGCAGGTGGCAGACTGCGAAGCGGCACATTTCCAGGTAGCTGTGAGTGCACAGTACTCACTATCAGGCCTCCTTATATATCGTCCTCCGGGCACTGCAACTACATTCAAAAAAATGCTCCCCGAGGTTGCTAGTGAGCTTGCAGCAGGTTCCGCTAATTTTAGCATTTGTGGTGATCTCAATCTCCACCTGGACCAGGCTCAAGATAACGCCATCCTTGTAGCAGATCTTGCTGCTCTTGAGCTGGACCAATTAGTCCCTGGAGCTACACATTTAGCAGGACACCTGCTGGACCCATTATTGACTAACCTTCACTCTGTTACTATGGATCAACCATCTCCCATGGGTTGGACAGACCACTATTTGGTTAGATGGTTTGTCCCTCTCATTGAACGCCCTAACAACGGAACTCCTAGGTCGATTTTTAAACGGCCTTGGCATAAGTTGAAGCTGGACGAGTTTCATCACTTTCTTAATGCCTACCCTCTAGATAACCATCAAGACTACGATCGCTTTTGCAAATGGATCCTGCAAGGTTTGGATGCCCTTATTAAAAAAGCTGAACGCGACTGGAGAAAAGACTACCTACCAGAGAATAAAAGGTATTACTTAACAATGGTAAAGTCTTACCATGAAGCAGTCTGCAAAGCACGCTCATCATTCTATGCTATGGAGATTAGCTCCAGCCCTAATCCCACTGAATGCATTTTTAAAATCCTTAAAGATCTCAGGACAAGAAAAGCTGGTACCTCAGTGGTAGCCTCTACGACTTTATGCGACGAATTGGCAAATTTTTTCGTCAATAAAGTGCACACTATTTACTTATCTTTTCCTACCCCTGCACCCCCAACCTTTGTTAAACCCACAGTCGATCCTAGGTTTTCCCTGACATCTATCCCGCTCCTTTCAGAGGACAAACTCACTCGGCTTAGCGGAAAAATTAAGTCGGGCTCCCCCGTGGACCCCTTACAACCATCTCAATTCAAGGACTCCCTTTCAGTCTTTAAGGGCCCCCTCTGTAACATAATTAAAAGTTCCTTATCAACCGGAACTGTACCGACTTCTTGGAAGCACGCTTGAGTGTCTCCAATTTTAAAAAAACCTAATGCAGACCCCAACAAACCGGAAAACTTCCGACCAATATCCCTTCTGCCCTGGGTGGAAAAAATAATGGAGGCTCATGTTAGCAATGTACTGACCCACTTTGTGAACAATAATGGTACTCTAGACCCTTCTCAAAGTGGGTTCCGAACGGGCCATAGTACAGAAACGGCCCTTCTAGCCACCACGGAGCTGATCCGGTCTCTTGTGGACAAAGGTCAAAGTGCGGCGCTGATTTTATTAGATCTCAGCGCCGCCTTTGACACAGTGTCCCACGAGATTTTACTTCAGAGACTCGAGGAAGCAGGGATAGCAGGCCTGGCCTTGGAATGGCTCAGCTCATTCCTGACCAACAGATCATTCCGAGTCTCACTACCCCCATACACATCCCAGACCCATGCCATTGGTCAAGGGGTACCCCAGGGCTCGGCCTTAAGCTCACTTCTCTTCAACATATACGTCCAGCCTATAGCTGCGGTCGCCAAGCAATGGGACCTCACGATCGTCTCTTACGCTGACGATAAGCAGCTAGTGGTCACCTTGGCGGACGGTGCCTCACCCTCAGCCTCCAAATTTAAAGATGGCATGACAGCAGTGGCCAATTGGATGGCAGCCAATTGTCTACAGCTAAATGCCGGAAAACGGAAGTTCTGTTGGTGGGTAAGCACGTCAATCTATGGAATGATCAGTGGTGGCCGGCAGCCCTGGGATCAATTCCCACCCCAAAAAGTGAAGTCAAGAACTTGGGGGTCATGATGAACTCTTCACTTTCCTTTCAGGCACATACCGAGCAGTTAGCCGCATCATGTTTTGGTATCTTGCGAAGCTTAAGACCCATTCTAAAATACTTTGCCCCCTCGGTCCGCCAACTCATCGTGCAAGCTACCATCATCTCATGTTTGGACTACTCAAATTCTCTTTTTCTGGGGGCAAACAAAGCAGAGATAACAAGACTGCAACACATTCAAAATGCGGCAGCCAGAGCCTTGGTGGGTTTGCCACGTTTCTGCTCAGTTTCTAGTACTATCCGTAAATTGCATTGGCTCCCCATCGACAGACGCATTCACTATAAAACACTTTGTATTTCCTTTAAGATTCTGAAAAGTGCTAGCCCAGCCTTGCTGAGCAACTTGATTTCACATTATGTTCCATTGCACTCCCTTCGCTCAGCAGAGCTACACTTAGCTACGGTGCCCAGAATTAGGCTTTCCAGGACAGGAGGTCGGGCTTTTTGATATCTTGCGCCTAAGCTTTGGAATTCTCTTCCGGTTCACATTCGCGCTATGAATTGTTTGACATCCTTCAGAAAGGCTATTAAGACCTTTCTGTTCCCATCACCTTAGTCTCTTCTGGTAATTTCCTGGCTGGCCCATATTGTTATCGTCTCCTCATGTGATAGCGCCGGGACGCCCCTTAGCTGGGGAGCTGCACACTTAATAAAACGGATAACATAACATAACATAACATGCAAAGACGGTAGTCACTTTTTGAGTTCTTCTGGAAATATTCCAGTAGTTAAGGAATCGTTGATGATACTTCTTACTGGAATGGAAGCAGAGGTTGTTAAAATAAGTTGCCTTGAAAGTCTGTGGCGGACAGGGGTGAGAAGGGCTGCCGGCAGGCCTGCTTGCTTTGACCAGGTCCATAAATTAATTGTGTGAGATGTTGGAAGGAACGGAGTGGCTTGATTAGAGCATTCTTGGATAGTTGTTTTGTACAAGGGTCAGTGCTGGCGCTTTGTTTCTGTTTTAAGTATGAGTCCAACGTGCCTGCTTTGTCCGTGTAATGATTTGCCAGTTTGTCTGTGAAATCTTGAGTAACAGGATGAATTCCTTCTAAGCAATTTGGTTTTCGAAATTCATTTAGTATTTTATAGAATTCTTTATTTGCACATTTAGTGTTTTGAATTCTGTCTAAATAGTACCTTTTCTTAGCTCTTTTGAAGGCCGACTTGTATAATCTGTTAATTTTCTGTAGGTGAAGTTTGTCTTGTTTGGCATTTGTTTTGAGCCAGGTACGTTGCAGCTTTCTAATTTGTTGTTTTATATCTTTTATTTCTATGTTCCGCAAAAGCTTCCTGTAGCCACTCATAGATTCTGAACAGAATTTATGATTTCTAGATTTATACTAGATGTTAGTTGTGTTTCCAAGTGTTCCAAATTGAGTTTGTTCCACAGCCGATAGGTGGATGGATATAAGGTACTTTTAGGTGAGTCGCTTAGTGTTGTTTTATGTTGTGTTGGAGGGGATGATTTATTAGGGGCAGGAGGGGCCAGGGGGACTCAGTGCAGCGGCTTTCAGAAGCCACGCTGGGGAGACCGTGAGAGAGAACTAAGGGAAATAGGACAGCTTAATTTGCACCGGGGCAGTCCTGGACCTCTTGCTCTAAAACAGGAAAAAACATACATATGAGCTTTGGAGACTGAAGCTTGGAGTTGTACAATTTATTTGAAGACACAGCTTCTAGAAATAATCAGTGATAGCATAAAAATCATATAGTACTTGGCCCTGTACCCAGCATTCTCTTGAAAGTCACATGGACCAGTTTGAGTTTACAAAGTACAGTTTAACATTTGCTAAGAGAGAGAGATATGTTGCTTTAAGTACACTTATGAGTACTGAGGCAGATTAAAAACGGTTGTGCTTGTTCACATAGATGAATACTCACATTTGCTTATAAGTGTAATCCTGCAAGATACATTAGAACGCAGAGTACATGTTATTATCATTAGGTACACTCACAATGCTATATCAGTGAGATGTCCTAAGACCACAATATAAATGCTTAAATGTAGAGAACAAGTTAAAAAGTACATATGCAGATATAAAATGACTTATCTAAACAGCAGTTAAAACATAACACAAGTAAAATATTTACATGCACACAAGTACGAACATTTGATCAAGGGCCCTTGGAGACAACTCTCGGTCTGAATACCTACAAACAGACGAGGAGTTGCCCGCTGATGTTCTTGCGGGGCTCCTTCTTATACTGTCCAAAACACATGAGACGATAATTACGTTATCCCACGCCATCACGTATCGCATACCCGTCCATTGTCATTTACTGGCCTGCCCTCTACCTTTCCCACCCGTAAGGTTAGGTATGGCCTTTTTCCTGTAATTGTGGTACATACTTCAGTCTAGACTGAGACCTGCCACTTGATTGGAAGTTTAATAATAAACTATCAATGGACGACAGAAATGTGTTAGTATTGCTTCGAGGGGTTCTATTCATGTGTCAATCAGGCAATCTGCGATAATATCACTTATCCTCAGTTTATCGGATATCTTGCTTGACGTAGCTGTGGTGGGAACTTCCCTTATTCTATTCATGGCTTAGGTGGGGGACGTGGGGTATGTTGCAAGATTTATGGAGGAACTTGACTTCTGCTGTTTGTGAGAAATATACAATGAGGTGGGGCCTGGTAGGGGTGCGGGTCCTTGCAGACAAGGGCAGCTGGGTGAATCTTGGGTCATACTTGCTTTCTGCTTCTGCTTAAGCTAAGAGAAAATGGCAGTGCTCAGGGCAATATAACTGAGGCCTGTAACCTCTAAACAGCAGGGCCTACACAGGGGTCATGTTGTGCAGGTGACAGGTGTGTCCTTGGATAGCTGTGCAGCTAAAAATTCTCCCTCCAACATTCCCCCCTCAGGTTCGAAATTCGAACCTTATCAAACGTCTTTAAACACCATTCGAACTGCATACTTGGCTGGAGATGGGGGAAGTGGCCAGGGTGAGTCACAAAGAGGCTGTTCCTCTGAATCTTTGTCCTGCACTTTTCCTGAATCTGCATCTGTTTTCCCTAAATTATCACACATTGTCTCATAGGGACGCATCAAGTCCCCATGTGATGAACATGATGAGACCCTATGCACCTGGGCCTGATACTGACTAATTACAGGAATGTCTGGCAATGGGCGGGAGTCAGGAATGGTCAACTCCACTATGCTCATCATTGTCGTCTCTCCATCATCTCCCTTAGCCCTACGAATTCCAGTATATGAACCTGAGCCTGCATAATTCATCCCTATCATTTTAGAACTAAATTTCTTTACACAGTGTATCAGTATCTGTGATCCAAAACACAACAATAACAGCACACAGAAAATTGGCATTAAAAATGTAAGCACTGCAGACATCCAGTTCAAATCGAACCAGCCATTTAAGAGATCTGCTTCAGCACCTCCTTCCTCATGCATCTCTTTCCCCAAGTTGTCCAAATCCCCGATGGCCTTCGTGAGTGTTCCGTTGTCAGCATTGTTCGCTAAAATAAACGTGCAGCAGGATTTCCCCACCTTGGCGCACACACCACCATTCATTGCTGTTAGCTGGTCTAGAACATATCTGTGCTCTAGAACCATAAGTCGTAGAGGTCGAAGTTCTTCTTTCACGGCGTTGAACCCATCCCGGGTGTTGTTGACAAGCTGCATTAGTTCATATCTGGTCACTTGCAGCCAGCGAGCATTGGCTTTAGTCTGGAACATGGGGATAACTCCCCCAAAGAAAAGTTCGGCATCATTGAAGAGTCTGTAATCCTGAGGTATTTTATGAAAAGGGCCATCTGAGAAGTATTTCATTATTTCTCTCTTCCCATGATGAAGCAGGGTAACATCATCTGCCATTGGGTGTGTGTGGATGTGGGAAATGTTCGCTGCAGGGACAACAAGATGTAGTTCATGCATTGTCACAATGGAACATAGTCCTTGCCAGTGGGGGGGCAGCTGCAGATAGATGTGCTCGCTGCATGCCCAATAGATGTCCATGAGACTAGAAGTACCGTGCTGGAGATCAAAATTAAACACTGTGTGACTGCAGTTTGTGTTTCGGCCCACAGACACTGTTCCGGTACCTAGGAAGCAAAGGAGAGGAGACTTAAGTTTGTATGCTCTTTTAGGTTTGTACTTTGTACCCTCATTGAGAGTATATCTTCTAGTTTCTTGTGCCCATATCTCAGCACATTCCCTCCCAATAGTCTCATTGGTATAATGCTTATGCTCCTGACCTACAACCGGGCTACCTAAGGATGCTGCCTTGCATATTAAATCATGTGGCCCATTCCATCTGTTATTAAAATATATATTGGCCCTCAGGCGCAGAATGGGTCTCCACTGACAAGGGCATGTGTCATGTGTATGGTTAGTCTGTTGATATTCTGGTGAGTGGCATTTTGATGGGGGTGTTGGGAAGGTGAAGTATCCTAGTTTTCTAAACTGATACTCCCAGACCTGTATCATATTAGCAGGTACTCCCATTTCATGGTAAACTTCCATTCTCCTTTCAAATTCTACTGGGTCAGAAACAACAGTGAATGTAACATACTTGTTATCCCACTCTGAGGCGTTTACAAATGCTGTATTAATTTTTGCTGACTGGAGCTGTATCTGGCCATGTATGCGGCAAAGGAACAGGTGTAGGAGACATTTGGCAGTGGGCGGTGGAATCTCTTTGGGAATGAGCAATTTGTCTGCACCTACAGCATGTGGAATGTATGAGCACACAAAGCAGGAATCATTTGTGGCTTTCCTCCCCACCTCCCTCATGTCTCTGTACCACATATTATCTAACAATGCATTATGGGTACCATCATTCTGTACTGACACACCAGGGCGCTGGGAGAAAAAATCAGGCATAGAGTGTTGTTCGAATGTGTACACAACTGTGTCCTGGAGATCACTAACCCAGTTTGATATTTGTTCTGTGTCTTTCTCCTTATGTTGTGTGCGAGGGGTATATCTCCTTGGTGTTTTATTGCGACCCATTTTATACCTGACACTCCTTTTATGCTGACGGAAACGTCTAGGGACACCTTTCCCAGGGGCATTCACAGTGATATCAAGTACCCTGTCCCACTCAGTGTGGTCTACAGAGGGTGTGGAAGGTGTCGTGGGTACAGGGGTGGTGCAGCCATTGCTGGTGTATTCCTCACCTAGTATGTTACCAGGACTCGTTTTAGGCATGTGATATCCTACTGAGATGGTAGGTCTAACTTGGCTTGATATAGCCTTCTCTCTCTCTGCTTGTAATGCAAGCCAATGGAATATAGCCATTGAAGCAACGAACATAACAAAGAATAAAAATGTTATAATACATATCTTTCTAATAGAGATCCTGGAGGGAGACGTTGGCCTGTTGCTGTTTCTTATCCCGTAGACTCTCATATGTTCTCCATAGTCTTTATCCTGGATCGTCAAGGGAAATAGAACGCCCTCCTTCCGATAAATGTTCAAGTCTCTGTTGGTGCCGGGTGGATCCTCACATGGTTCAAATGAACCCATGCTTTGCGTTCGGCAATTCGGACCGCAGTGGGTGAAGAGTCAATGACCAGGTATGGTCCCTCGTACTTAGGGTCTCTCCACTTCCGCACTTACTTCTTTATGAAGATCTGTGTTCCAGGGCGGATGGGCAAAAGTTCATCGGAAATTGTGCTGTCCTTGCTGGTGCTGTCCTTTCTCTTTGTCTTGGATGTCTGAATGGAAAGAAACATAGCAGCATGGGTTAGGGCACACAAATAATCAAATAATTCAGCTTTCACAATCTCAGAAGACGTTTCATTGTCTACTTTAGGTCTGGTGGAAGGAACAACCATATTCATTGATCTGCCAGTGACAAGCTGGTGAGGTGTGAGGTGATGATCAGAGCTAGGGCTGTTCCTGAGTGCAAACAAAGCGATTGGGAGGCAATAGAGCCATTTCTTTCCAATAGTGGCACTTATCTTGCTGATCTTGGCTTTGAGCAATCTGTTGAGGCGCTCACAAATGCCATTGCTTTGTGGGTGATAGGCTGAAGTAAGTTTATGTTTTATTCCTAACATGGTGGCTATTATCTCAAAGATGGAGTTTGAAAAATGCCCGCCATTGTCACTGCGGATAGATTCTGGTAATCCCCAGTGACATTTGACCTCATGAAGTAGGAAGGTAGCTGCGGCCTTAGCGTCACAATGGACACATGGTCCAGCCTCAATCCATCGTGAGAAGGGACATACTACCACGATGAGGTATCGGTAGTTGTTACATCTGTCAAGCATGTCCACATAGTCAATGTGGAGTTCCCTAAAGGGACCCTTAGGCCTTGGTATTGTTGAAGCAACTGTTTTCATAGCTGGGTTGGGTGAATACTGCTGACAGATGAGGCACTGATGGACAAAGAGTTGTATCTGTTCATGTGCATTGGGGATGAACCATTCTGCCTGCAGGTTAGAGGACATGATATCACAAGGGGTATGTGTAGGAAGGTGCAGTTGGGTAAGTGCTATTTGCAAAAGAGCCTGTGGCATGACAGGTTTCCCTGTCATTGTCTGTCTGTAAATGAAATCTGAGGCATCCTGTTGCACTCCCCTCTTCTTCCATAACTCTTTTTCTTCAGCTTGGGCACTTTCTTGTATCTCTCTGAGGTGCAACTGTGCAATGATGTCAAACTGCTGTGTGTCATCAATTGTATATGGAAGTGTTGGGTCGGGTGTATCTGGGAGTGGTGACTCACTGGTGTCCTCAGCTGCGTTTTGCATATCTTCTTGCGCTATTGGGGGTGTATCTTTGGCAAGCAAAATGGGGGTGCAGTCAGTCTGTGTCGGGGATGGTGATTGTGTACAACTTTGGCCTTTAGCTGCTGCTTTAGCAGCCCAATCTGCCATTGCATTTCCTCTGGAAACAAAATCTTGGCCGTTCGTGTGTGCTGCACATTTCACTACTGCTACTTCTGCTGGCAGTGTCAAGGAGTCAATTAGTTCTGCAAGTAATTGTTTGTGCATTACAGGCGTGCCATCTGTTTTAAGAAACCCGCGCCTTTTCCATCTCAATATGCTGGAATGCGTTGTTGTGGTGACATATGCTGAATCAGAGTACACAGTAATTCTTTCATTAACTCCATGCTTCAAGGCGGCTATTAATGCCACCAACTCAGCTGCCTGGGCTGAGTAATGGGGTGGTAATGTTATCTGCTGTACAATGTCCAGAGTGTCTGAGGAGTTATTCTGGCATGCTCTAACTACAGCTGACCCTGTATGCCTGATCCCTGTCTCTTGATCAATCGTAGAAGAACCATCAACAAAGTAAATTACACTGTCTGGTAATGGGTCTTCCTTTGCTGTGCCTGACTCATCTGGGCAGTATGTGGCACAATCATGGGTGTCATCGTCAGCTGTCGCAATCGGATGTGCAAAGAACGTGGCTGGATTCACAGTGTGGCATTTTACAACCTTCAACGATGGTAATGACAGTATGACTTCATATTAGGCATGGGCGGAAAATCCGTTCCGCTCGCGGATTTTGCGGATTTTCGGGAAATCCGCAATCCGCGAGATTTGCGAATTTCCTGAAAAATCCGCAAATCCGCGAGCAGCGGATTTTGCTCGCACTGCTCGCACTGTTCGCGTGAGTTCGCGCCCCGCGAATAAGTGCGAAATTGCAGAAATACGATTTTAGCAAAACTGAAAGTAACTACTTACCAGGTTCAAAAGTTCAGGCTCATCATTAGTAGCCATTTCCTGTAGTGCTTCCTGAGGGGCCCCTCCAGAGTTCAGTTGCCAGTTGCAACTATTATGTGACCCTGCTCTGAACCTCAGAATAGTTACACATATGCCACAAAGGTCCTGAATTACAGCTAAGGGAGACAAGCAGGAGCCAGGCTGGAAGTTAAAATCCATTAATCAGCCCCTAATTCATTATTGTCAGTTGGGGCAGGGCAGGTGTTGTAACTAATTTTGCAACAATGAAAGCACTTAGCAAGTGCAAAAGATCACTAATCAGGGCGCACTAAGGAAGCAGGTGCCAGCTAAAAAAATATTCTGTGACACATTAATCAGCCCCAAATTAATTCAGGTCACTTGAGGCAGGGAAGGTGTGCTTTGCTTTGCCAAAAATAATGTACACTGGACAACCAGAGGGTGTGGTGATGAAACAGAGGGTGGCATGGGTGGGCCAGAGGGTGGCATGAGTAGTCAGAGAGTGGCAGTGGTGACAGAGAGTGGCAGTGATGAAGAAGAGTGTCCCAAACAGGTTGGACACGTAGAAACAACAAGTTCGCAAAACTTGCGACCCGACAGGTAAGTTCGCAAATTGCGAAATTGTAAAAACCCTCGCGAACTGGCAGAAACACGGGCGAACACAAAAAAAAAAAAAAATCCGCAAATTCGCGGGAATTCGCGGATTTTGCGGATTGCGAGTTTGCAAATCCGCAAATTCGCGGATTGCCAATCCGCAAAATCCGCTCATGCCTACTTCATATCCTGACACTCTTTGTGTGGTAAGAGTTGTTTTAGCTTTCTGTATTATTGCAAAGACAGCATGCTCAGTGTAGAACGTCAGAGGGGAGCCCATGACTATGGGGGTGCTTTTCTCAACGGCAAATGCTGCTGTTGAAAGAGCCTGTTCACAAGGATAGTGGCCTTTCATCACTGAGTCTAACATGCCACTGAAGTATGCAATTGGTTTGGGACCCAAGGGATATTTCTGGGTGAGGACTGCTGTCATGACCTGTCCATTACAGTGTGTGAACAGATAGAATTCCTTTGTATAATCAGGAGATCCCAACACTGGTGCATTTGTAATCTCATCTTTTAATTTTACAAAGGCTGATGTCATTTCAGGTGTCCAGTCAATCTTGTTATGCCTGTCCTTAGCCGTTTTGACAGCTTTCAAGAGTGGTCCAGTTATAGTAGCATAATCAAAGATCCACTGTCTGACATAGTTCACTAGTCCCAGGAACTTTTGCATGTCCTTAACTGTCTGTCGTTCTGGAGTATTCCTTATTGCTTCTACTCTTCCTGGTGTAACTCTTCTTCCTGATGCTGAAATCAGTTGACCTAAATACTGTACTTCTTCCTGACAGTATTGTAGTTTTTGCTTGTCTACTTTGTATCCTCTATGTGCTAATGTTGTAAGCAGAGCAATTGTATCTTTTCTGCACTCTTGCTCTGTTGCACTGCAGAGGAGTATGTCATCGACATATTGCAGCAAAGTGCTGTCACATTGGAAATTTGATAAGTCATCCTTGACAACTCTGTTAAACACACTGGGGGACTCACAATAGCCCTGAGGGAGCCTTTTGTACAAAAATTGCCTATTTCTGAACGAAAATGCGAATAGAAACTGGCTTTCGGGATGCAGTGGGACACTGAAAAAAGCATTTTTCAGGTCAATGACGGAAAAGTATTTTGCATTTTGTGGGATGTTAGTAAGGATCACTGAAGGGTCAGGGACGATGGGAAACTCAGGTATCACTATGCTGTTAATCGAGCGAAGATCATGTACTAGCCTCCATTGATTTGTTTGTTGTTTCCTCACAGGAAAAAGACAGGTGTTGCAAGGTGAGGTACAAGGATATATCACACCTTGATCCAGTAATGCTTGAATTGTGGGGGCTATTCCTTCTTCGGCTTCTTTGGACAAAGGGTACTGGCGCACTCTGGGAAGAATGGCGTCAGGTTTCAGCGTCACTTTGAATGGTTCTGCTGATCGAATGAGCCCCACATCATTGGGACCTGTAGTCCAAAGGATGTTGGGCACCTGGGCTAGGTCTGAGTCACGTGCTGCATCAATTACTGGGGGTTGTGTTGGTGTTCTAATTTCAACTGTCACTGACACTGGGACTGGAATCTGATATACAATGTCTTCTCTATCACCTAATAATTCCTGATCTGTAATGTCTCTTACCCGATGTCCAGGCTCAATAAAAATGACACAGGCCCATGTCTGGCCAAAGTCATCTCCTGCTATAAAGACTCCATATGTCGGTGTTATGTTAAAACAATGTATTCTTAGGATCATATTTTTGTCTGGTGCTGGCATGTCCTGTGACTGAGGACGGAAAAGAAATTCTTTGGGTAGCTGTACAGTGCGCCCTGCCATCTCTGGTGAGTTGGCAATGACCATTTGCACAACTGTGGAGAATGCTAGTTCATCCACTGGGCGAGCTCTAATTTGGTCTCTCATGGAAGAGTCCACAGTGACAGCCATCATTCTTGCCAGTGATGTGCCAGGGATGGAGCAAGTCATTGTGCCTTTTTCATCAAAATGAATTGTCATGTTTAATTTGGCCATAAGATCACGGCCCAATAGATTTACGGGGGATTCTGTCGAGTAAAGCAGTCGCTGCTGAATGCTTTTGCCTCCTATTTTCATTGGTACTGGCTTGGTGAAAGGGACCCTTGTAATTGCCCCAGAGAAACCCTGTGTGTCTACACTTTGATTGGAAATTGGCAGTGCTCCCTCTGTTATACAGGAAAATGTTGCACCTGTGTCAATCAGAAAACTATACGTTTTGTTGTTGATCGTGACATACACAACTGGGTCCTCTCTAATATTTGTGAGGCACGATAACAAGGGACACACTAGGGTCTTCTGTGGGCTATCCTAGCTGGTGTACCTTCCAGCCTGATGTTGCTGGATTGTACCCTGCAGAACCGGATTGGTGGGCTGCAGTACTGTGGCTCCCTGAGGTACAAGAACCTGTGTCTGTGGCACCATTTGGTACACAGGCACCTGTTGTTGAACCAGTTGTGGCTGTGTCAGTTGGACTGGTGTCTGTAATTGTACTTGCTGTAACATTGGCTGTTGCTGTCCTGCAGACGGGTAGGTGTACACTACGTTGGGCTGCAGTGGCTGTGTCTGCTGCTGAACGTATTGCACTGGTACCTGGACTTGCTGTGGTTGCCCTCTGCCTGCTGATTCTTCAACATACATTTTAGTGCGGCATTCCCTTATCATGTGTCCTGGTCGCTGACAGTAGTAACACAGTGGGGGTCCTGGCTGCTGTGTGGGTCTTTGGTAGCCCATCCCCCTACCTCTTCCTCGCATTCCTGATGACCTTGTTTGTCTGTTATCATAATACTGTTGTTGCCTCTGATTGTTTCTGGGGTGCTGTGCCTGTGTCTGCTGGACTGCCGCCTGCGTGTCTCCTTGTAATGCGCTCTGGGCATTTTGTGGAAATTGGGTGACAGTAGTCATTTGACCCACTGGTGTGGCTACCATTATTGTGTCCACAGCCTCCTTTTTCTTTATTTTCTGTTGCACCAATTTAGCTGCCGCATTTTCAATTGCCACCTGCCTCTTCTTCTCCTGCTCTTGCTCCTTTTTACAGTAGTGAATGATATGGTGTTGTATTTCTGCCCATGGTTTGCATTCCATTGCTACTATTCCGTCTAACTTGTCTTGTACAGCAGTTGGCAGTCCCTTCTTAATTGTATGGTAGAAGAACCTACAGTTACCTCCTGTTATATCCCATTTCTCTCCTAACTCCTGTTGCCGCTTTTCCTTCATTCTAGTAATGTACTGTGCAGGATCTTCATTGCTTTGCATTGTCTGGGACATTAGGGACCCGATGTCTGGGATATCAGGGAACTTTCTACGCAGCTCACTCCACAGGGCAGACCTTATTGTATTAAAAGGATTACCATCCAATTCCAAGTTTGTGATGGAAAGTCTGTGGTCAATACGTGTGAACATTTCCTCTGCATCCTCTCCAATCAGGGAAACGAGCAGGCTTTTCAGATCTCCAGCAGCCAATGGCACCCCTGCAGTGTTTTTCTCAAAGGCTTGTATCCACTTCCCAGCACCCTCTGTGAGGGGCGGAAGTTGCTTCTTTAAATTGTCCTTGTCCATAAGGGACCAAGGGGTGTAGATGGGACGGTCCTCGATATTTTTATATAGCAGTGGCAGCTGGCGCAGCACCCCTGTGGGCCTTGTGCTGTCATACCTGCGTGCGTATTTCTGCCATATTCCCAAGCCTCTGCGCATGTAATTGTAATCCCAGTCTTCATCTCCCTCCCCCCTCAAGATGCAGTCTTCAGCTGTTGCCATGTCCTCAGGGTGGAAAGACCCTTCTCGAGGCCACACCATCATTTGGGGGGCTTTACTTTCTGTCCATTCTGCCAAGTCATCTGAGAATTTGTCGGCATAATAGTTACTCCCTTCTCCTAGCACCACTATCTCATATGGTGTCAGATCTTTGGATGACAACTGTCCTGGCCTACTAACGGCCATGTTGTACAGTGCTCCAGATCTGGTGGTGCGCAGGCGTGCTTTACCTGTTACATCATATTCTTCTAGGATGTCGTCAGGTCTCCCATGCTTACCTAACACTGCGAGATTCTCTACCTCTGTCCTTCTTTGCCTGTACCTCCTTTCCGCCCGTTCAAGCACATTGGTCAGTTCTAAGTTATCAATGTCTACCTCTCTGAGTTGGGCCCTACGTGGTGCGGCTACAGGAGGTGATGCCTGGCGCTCAGGTGTCTGTGGCAGTGACCTCTGGGGGTTGTAGTTAGGGAATGCGCGAGGGGCTTGTGTTAGGTTAGCTGCTGTGTCGCTCTGTGGTGGGGTTTCACCCTGGGCCTCATAGTCTAATTGTATCCATGGCCTTTGCTGTGGCCTTGTTGTTAAGATCCCACCACTGTGTTGTCTTGCCTCATTTGCACCGCTTGCCAATTCATTGAGTGTCAGTGGTTGTTGCCTTTCTCTCAGCTGGCCCAACCCACCCATCAGTTCTGTCATTCTTTCATTTCTTCTATCATTTTGTAAGGGCCTCTGCTGATAAGTTAGTGCATTGTCAGTGGCGTTTCCTAAGCAATGCTCGAGTGGCATGTCCCCAACTGTTCTGCCTGCTCCATGGTATAAGTCTTGTTCTGTCCTCCACCTAATGATATCTCTTCCATTCATTACTTCGGAGAGCCGTGGTTCGCCATCCCTGTTCTTTTCAAGAAACTGTATCTGGCGCTCTTCCTGTCTATTGGGACTAGTATTAAGGGGTCGCCACTCCTCTTGGAGTGTTTGTGCTTCGCTATTCTGCTGAATGGGGGTCAGAAACGGGCCATAATGTCTAATTCTGGCCTCGGATGTGTTGTGTTCCCTTCCAATGGACATCGGGGCTGGGCCGTGAGGTCTGGGGAGAGGCATGTGAGAGCTGTGCTGTGAACCGCCTGAGACCCTGTCACTCTCTCCATCTTCATCTAGCTGGGGGCCTGGGGTACTGAATGCAGGAGTCATCTTTATTGTAAACTGCGCATCAATCTGACCTGCAATCTGACCTGATGTTCCAGATGTGGCACCCTGTATCACTTGGATTTGGGGTCTCAGTGTTTGGTGCATTTGCACACTATCTTGTCTACTGTCTTGCGGACCATTCGCAACGTCTGGGGAGAAGGCATCACGGTCTGGGACAGAGATATCTTCATAGCCTACGGCTGCTCTATCATTTGTTGTTTGTTCTAGGTCCGTTTTAAGAACCAGTTCGGGATAAATTCGAGATTCAGAGTAGGCTGGTAGGGGTGCTGTGGGCGTTTCGGGTGTTTGGGCTGTGGGTGCTTGGGCTGTGGGCGCTTCAGGTGTTTGGGCACTTGTGTCATTTTCCCTAAAGACAGCCCACATAGCGAGGGTGTCCTTACGCTTTTTGAGTTTATTACCAGAGTATTTACCTTCCAAGAAAGTTCTCGCATGGTCTAGCACTATCTTGTCAAAAGTCCCTTCTCTGGGCCCGGAATGTGGTGCATTTTGTGTGAGTTCATGCAATTCATTACAATGTTTTCTGATGCGCTTTTCCTGCTCTGTGAAGTTTTTTATCACGTGTTCCAGGGGCGTTGTCATTGTTACTCAGCGTGGGGTGGGAAAGGGATAAAAGGTGTACCTCCACTGGGGGCTAAAGTCAGAGTCACCTTCTGTTCTGTCTATTCCCAGAGTAGATATTAGTGCCAATATAACTGTACCCACTAGTGGTGGGACCTGGGCTGAGGATACTGAAGGATCCTCAGTAATGGTAGTAACGCGCCCGTTCTCTAAATGTATTGTGATTTCAAATCTATTGTTTTGTGCGGGCTGTTTGTTCATATCCTAGAGTTATCTTGGGGGGCGGGCAAGTGGTGGCGGAGAAGTCTGACAACTGTGCTCACTGCTTACTATGCGGTTTTGTAAATATGCCCACAGTAAGGGGCAATGTGTTGTGAAGGGGTGTCTCTGCAGTTGCTCAACAAAGCTGGGTGAAGGCTGCTGCCCCAGCTGCACGTGCAGCTCTTGGGAGTGTTGCTCACAGGCCAGGGGCAAGTCGGGAATGGACAGTCCCTGTAGGAGCAATGTGTAGAATTCGCAGTCTGATGAGGTATGAGAAACGCGTGGGTCTTCCTGTCTGCCCTGGCAGCTTGTGCTCAGGGACGATGAGGTCACTAGGGGCGGGACGGTGAGGTCAATAGTTCTGCAACTCACTAAACTCTCCACTGAGTTACTTAATTCTATAGAGCTTTCCTCAACAGTATGTGGCGCTGGTGGGGACACTTGTGACGCTTGCAAGGGTATGTGTGGTGTCTCTCCCAATGAAGTGGAACTCTGTGACACTTCACGTACGAGTTGACTATTGTTAGGCTTTCCTGTTTTCAGTTTCTATTTTTGGTAAATTTTGGTGGGGTTTTTTCAGTGTTTTCAATATCTTAAAAAACAGTTGTTATCAGTGGTTACACATTTTCGCGCCACTAAAAACCACAGAAAAACTGTTTTTCCGGTGTTTATAGAACGTTTGGCTTTTGTCATTGCTTGCTTTCTGCACTGAAAGAACATGGTATTTAGACAGTGTACTTATAGTGTATATGAGGTCCAAATAGATTTTTGCAAATTAATCTTATTGTAGTGCACCATAAAATACTTCTTCAGTGAGTCTTTGGGTCATGTGCACTAGCTCTTTCCTTCCCATGTAATCTTCTGTGAAAAGCCCCTCTCAGCATACCATCTAACAAGTGGCAAGGATCTCCTACAGGGAATCACTTCAGCTCGGGTATCAATTTTGACAGGTCATCACACAACTTTTTAATATACGTAGCTGAATCACTGCAAATACAAACAATATGACTCCAATATTTGTTGAACTTGGAAAGAACCATTTTTGCAGAGCATTACAAGTGACACTGAGTTCAATGCATTCCAAATGTCTGGTGTCAAGTTTTCACCACTATCCCAGATGCTTGGTGATATATATATATATACTTGTCACTATACCTTGCATTGAATATTTAAAGCCTGAGGTGTTGGTAATTCACCTACTATCACTACTGACCCACTAGAAACTATGGTCTGATGTATTAAGGATTTTTACCCATTCTCAGTGGGTAAATGTGATGACACATATTAGGAAATATTTTTATGAAACCAGCCATTTTACCTATCAGTGAAAGAATCAAATGCAGCCAAAATATCAAATATGAGTTTGAAATTTTCTGAATCTCTACAGTTTATAAAATAATTAAACTAGACCTAAAACATGAAACTAAACCCTGCATCTTTAGACCAAAGGCCACAAAACTGAAAAAGTAAAAGGAAGAAGAAACAACATTTTAGTTGGATCCCTAAAGAACAAAACTCACAGCAGAATAATATTAGCCAGTCTTCCTTACTGCTAGCTTGTATAACAAAGTTACATTGTATTGACACCTTTAGGAAGAAAAAAATGACTCTTTCATTCTCTTTTTAGTTTCTTTGAATGGCATTTAGTTTGTGGTTGTGCAGGTGTTTTTTCAGTGTTTATATGTTTCCACCGGTGAGGGCTATTTATCTTTCAGTGGGGTTTTATCAGTTATTATAGGTTTAAAACTAAAACCCCACAGCCTAACTATTGTCAATGAGGGGTGTGGGAGTCTGCACTGGGAGGCACAGTCGCGTCAAATGTAGTGTAAATATTTTTATCTCTGTGCCTTGCGTGAGTGGGAGTCCCAGCAGTGTCCACGCCTTAGCTACCAAAGGGATCTGGCGTCTGTCAAGTTTAGTTATAGTTCGTGCGTCAGTGTTCTGTATTGCCACTATCTTATCGTCCAATATGTGCAGGACCACCTCAATCTGATTCTGCCCACTCTGGCTCATCTGTACTTCCTTATGTTTACATGTGTATATATGTACTAGAAACAGGCTGACCTCCTGTCAGTTGTTTTCGGGGTCGGGGCAGTTTACCACAAGCACAATGCTTCTATGATGACTGAATACCTCTTATACTCATGTATCCTACACATTAGCATGGAATGCAGTTAAAAAAGAAACATTTCTTATTTATTCTAAACGATCTGTAGTCTAAAAATAACGCAGGGCAATTCCCTGAGACTTCCCTTGTGAAGCCTGCAGTTGCTTGTAGAGGGAAGGGGAAATCCTGAATGCCAGAAGTGCACGCAGGGGAACAGCAGCAAGAAAAAAAAGAAAACATAATATATATATATGTGACAACCGTGGGGCTTGAAATGCTGTAGCTTATAGACTCTCTACAGTTAGCCAGTGGCAGATCAACATACATGGGATACACAAAAATGCATTTACAATCTCCCTAGTTATTGAATCTCGCTAAAAGAACAGTCTTCAAATGATGGTCACAAAATATATTAGCAGCAGCTTCTACTTAGCGGGGCCCCTCCCTAAGTGATAATGGTACGGGGCCAGACATCACAGTTGTGCACAGCAGTCCCTACTTAGCGGGCCTTTTACCCTTAAGTGTTAAGATTGGTATGGGGCCAGACAACACAGTGTTACACAGAAATTCGATGTTCACAGGTTATAATCAGTCAAGGAAAGATGAACGATCACAATGCACCTATAAATCAATAGTATAGTCTCGCTATGGTCAGCCTCTGTGCCAGCCAGTGACTCCTAACAAAAGAGACCATGAAAACAGTAAGGATGACACAAGTTCGTTCTATGAACCTAAAAATATATTCAGCATTAAACACTAGGCGCTAACATGCAGGTCTGTGCCTAAACAGGTATCTAAAAAGAGGAACGTAAAATGTAAACAATTCAACAATTCTTTTACAAAAATCACGCTCTATGGCCACTAGAGTGTGCTAGAGTGTTCCTTATACATGTGAGGCGAACCAACAATAATTAATAAACCACGTTTAGCTTGGCAAAAAATATAATGCCTACAATAAAAGCAAATAAACTTCTTAGTCCCGCACAGAACTCTTCCCTTGACATACAGCAGGGGATATCGCCGCTAAATTAAGGAAGGATCAAAGGTCACGGTAGCTAATCGGACCTGCTGAAACTCCTTCTTTCTCATGGACTACTGACATGAGAGATTACCTCGTCTCTGTCACTCCTATCAAACAGAGGATCACTTGCACGAATATACGGAAAAAGATGCTAGACGCAACCCTTTCCTTCCTTGACACCCTGTTGCAGATGCATCAAAGGCCCTCCCCCTGTGGAGAGGCTCCACAATAAGCTGAGAGACCTGCCACGTGCGGTCCTCCTTCCCTGAAACTTCAGAGGGTCACTTAAAAAAGCCTAAAGGATGTATTAAAGGTCCCCTCCCTCCAGAGAGGCACCGCGCTTAAGAGTAAATATAGAATAAGCCTTGACAATTCGACTGCTACAGTCCTTCTTTGCAATCACAGAAGGTACAGCAAAAACATGAAGCTACTTTTAGCAACAAAAACACATGTATCTCAGTAATTACCCAACTGTCAGGTTCAGTCTCCACATAGCACACAATCCCTTCCTCTGCGCGGAATCAAAATAACAAGGTTAACAGACAGGAAGCCTGGACCATTGGCAGAAGTACTGCTGCATCACAACAAAGCACACCATTCGGCCGCACCCAAGAGAGAGATAGCGCAGCGGCGGGCAGACACAATATTATGTATGCTTACCCCTCAGCGCTGTGTTCCCCTCACAATGGTCCAGCAGGACGGTTGCGCAGAGTCGTTTAGCAGTTTAGTACTTCCTCCTTAGGAACCAGCTGCATCCTGTCAGTTTAACTCCTCATTATCATGTCGAGGTCACCACTTGTTGGAGGGGATGATTTATTAGGGGCAGGAGGGGCCAGGGGGACTCAGTGCAGCGGCTTTCAGAAGCCACGCTGGGGAGACCGTGAGAGAGAACTAAGGGACATAGGACAGCTTAATTTGCACCGGGGCAGTCCTGGACCTCTTGCTCTAAAACAGGAAAAACATACATATGAGCTTTGGAGACTGAAGCTTGGAGTTGTACAATTTATTTAAAGACACAGCTTCTAGAAATAATCAGTGATAGCATAAAAATCATATAGTACTTGGCCCTGTACCCAGCATTCTCTTGAAAGTCACATGGACCAGTTTGAGTTTACAAAGTACAGTTTAACATTTGCTAAGAGAGAGAGATATTTTGCTTTAAGTACACTTATGAGTACTGAGGCAGATTAAAAACGGTTGTGCTTGTTCACATAGATGAATACTCACATTTGCTTATAAGTGTAATCCTGCAAGATACATTAGAACGCAGAGTACATGTTATTATCATTAGGTACGCTCACAATGCTATATCAGTGAGATGTCCTAAGACCACAATATAAATGCTTAAATGTAGAGAACAAGTTAAAAAGTACATATGCAGATATAAAATGACTTATCTAAACAGCAGTTAAAACATAACACAAGTAAAATATTTACATGCACACAAGTACGAACATTTGATCAAGGGCCCTTGTAGACAACTCTCGGTCTGAATACCTACAAACAGACGAGGAGTTGCCCGCTGATGTTCTTACGGGGCTCCTTCTTATACTGTCCAAAACACATGAGACGATAATTACGTCATCCCACGCCACCACATATCACATACCTGTCCATTGTCATTTACTGGCCTGCCCTCTACCTTTCCCACCCGTAAGGTTAGGTATGGCCTTTTTCATGTAATTGTGGTACATACTTCAGTCTAGACTGAGACCTGCCACTTGACTGAAAGTTTAATAATAAACTATCAATGGACGACAGAAATGTGTTAGTATTGCTTCGAGGGGTTCTATTCATGTGTCAATCAGGCAATCTGCGATAATATTTCGCCACACTTATCCTCAGTTTATCGGATATCTTGCTTGACGTAGCTGTGGTGGGAACTTCCCTTATTCTATTCATGGCTTAGGTGGGGGACGTGGGGTATGTTGCAAGATTTATGGAGGAACTTGACTTTTGCTGTTTGTGAGAAATATACAATGAGGTGGGGCCTGGTAGGGGTGCAGGTCCTTGCAGACAAGAGCAGCTGGGTGAATCTTGGGTCAGACTTGCTTTCTGCTTCTGCTTAAGCTAAGAGAAAATGGCAGTGCTCAGGGCAATGTAACTGAGGCCTGTAACCTCTAAACAGCAGGGCCTACACAGGGGTCATGTTGTGCAGGTGACAGGTGTGTCCTTGGATAGCTGTGCAGCTAAAAATTCTCCCTCCAACAGTTGGAAAGCAAGCAGGTGGTGGTCTGACCATGTGACTGGAGTTATAGTTTGAAAGGTAACTAGTTCAGTATTAGCAAAAATGACATCTAGGATATGTCCAGTGTGTGTATCAGATTGTGGACAATCTGATGCAGGTTCAATGCATCTAGGCCGGTGAATTTTTGGATGGGTCATATTGGTTTTATCAAACCAAATGTTGAGGTCACCCAGAACGCATAGGTTGGAGTATACAGTTATCAGGTTTGAAACTGTGTCTAGAAGTGCGTCTGGGAATGTTGCCTTGCTAGGTGAGGTCTGTAAAGGAGCAGGAAGTTACAGGTGGAAGACGGTGTGGGACTGCATCTTGTAAGAAGAGCTTCACAATTCTTTATGGAGATGTTGTCAACTTTAGTGATATGTATTGTTTGCCTGAATACAACAGCTAGACCACCTCCAGTTTTGGCTATACGATTTTGGGTGATTATTTGATAGCTTAGAGGAATGGCTTCATGCAGGACTGGAGCCATATCCTCTCCCAACCATGATTCGGATATGAATAGTATGTCTGGTTTTGCATCAGTGAGAAGGTCGTAGGTGTGATGCTTGTTTTAGAGAAGGATCGAGCATTTATTATTAGACAGTGTAGAGAGTGGCCTTTGGTGATAGTGGGACTTTGGTTTGTAGAAGAGTGATCAGTATTGTGTGGGTGTGTAGCAGGTGTGTTTTTAGTGCTGGTATTAGCTGTATTAGGATAGCAATCGTGTAGCTGTTCTGTATCGTGTTCCTCATCCAGCATGCTAAGAAGACATTTTGATGGGTCTTCATGTGTATGTGTTGGAGATGGTGTTTGAGAGTGAGTTGGAGTGCTGTGTTGCTTTTGTGGTGTAACATTGTTGTGTGGTAGACTTGGGGAAGCAAAGTTGTGAGGTGTCGCACGTTGCTTGTATTTTTTGCGTGTGTTTATGGCGGAAGGTGTAAGAGTCAGGGGAGGTGGTGCAGCATGTGGGTCATGTTGTAATGTTCTAAATTGTCCAATGGATGAGAGGTGGTTACCTCACCAACGGGCTGCGGGTGCATAGGTGTCAAAGTGTGTCGGGTTTTCACGTTGTTTCCTATGGAGCCTTGGAAGAAGATGCTGCAGGTGACCAGGAGGAAGTTGTCGGGGTGGATCCAAGGGTGGATCGGAGTTGAAGAGGACCTGAAAGCAGAGGGGACAGAGTCCGGGTCACTAGCCAGTGACCGGGTGGAACCAGGAAGGAACCAGACGTCGTCAAGGAGCAATGGTGAAGCTTGTTGTTGCAGCCACGTGGACCAGGAGGTGTCAAAGACAACCAGGTGCTGGAGAGGAGCTGTCCCACAAAAGTTCTCGCAGATGGAGGGGTCGGCTTCAAGATCGGAGCCAACAAGCCTAAGCAAAGGCAACCCACGAAGGATACACAAAAGGCTTCTGGTGCAGTCCAGGAGGGTCTAAGGTGCCTCACCTTTGCAGGGAGTCAAGGGCCAGTCTGGAGCAACCAGACAAGCCAGGTGATTTGAAAGGTGTGTTGTCACAGAGGCTACTAGCCAACAGGCCAGCAATCGGATAACGCGTCGAGCAGAACACAAGCAGAAGGGCCCCAGGCAGATCTTGTGGAGTGTGGAGGGCTGGTCTTTGGTGCAGGTTGAGCTCAGTGTCAAGGTGTCTCAGTCCCCAGTGCACAGCTTCGAGGAGGCCTCAGGAGCTGCGCTGTTAGCAAGTCGAAGACTTTCCAAGTTGCCTGCTTCCATGGGTTCCGACGCCTTCCACGGGGCTCAGCTGTGCTGGAGTCGTGAAGTGGGTCAGAGAGGTCCAGGAGTTGAGGTCTTGTCAGGCTCTGTGCTCGGGTTCCGGCAGGAACGGGGACAAAGCAAGCCGTCGAGTTGCTGGATGGTGCCTGGTTGCCCAGGGTGGTCACTCCTTGGCCACAAGGGAGATTCTTCAGTCTTCAGCTCAGGTGAATGTCGAAGGGTCCAGAGTGTTGTCTCAAGTCGATTCCAGGATTAAACTAATGTCTCCTGGGTCAGCTCCTACCTTTATACAACTAAAGGGGGCTGGTTTGCTCACTAGGCCCCTCCTATGGGGGGACCAGGAAGGGGGTGGTTACACCCCCTTTCCTTTGTCCAGTTTTGCACCAGAGCTGGGGCTGGAGTGCCCCAGCAACCAGTTTGAACTGGGGTATGGGTGAAGCACCTAGTGGGCTTCAGGCAGTGTCTGAATCTGTTCAGCCCTCCCTGTCCCAGTACACATCCTCCTGTCTGGGGTGGTGCTCGCACCTCTCCAAGCAGGAAACCTATTGTCCAAACCTCC
Source organism: Lissotriton vulgaris (assembly GCF_964263255.1). NCBI lineage: Eukaryota > Metazoa > Chordata > Amphibia > Caudata > Salamandridae > Lissotriton > Lissotriton vulgaris. Next base: position 1,611,988,145 of record NC_141689.1, on the reverse strand, counting down.
GTGACTGGAAGGACTCCCAGCAGCAGGAGGTCAGACTGGTGTCTGTGGCAGCAGCATCCATTTTGTGATGCTGGGGCTCTGATTAACTTTAACCGGGTTCTTTGGACTTAACATGTCTTCTCCCTCTAGAAGGATGGAATGCTACCCCCGTCGCTAGAATTGGCGATGGGGTAGTATTCCAAAGTGTATGACACCTTACACGACATGTTTTGATAAAGCCAAACCAAAGTTTGCATCTAACCGCGAGGATTATAATGCACTTAAGAGTATATGGTATGTCGATATCATAGAATAGCTATAAGGACATGGTTCTGAAAGCTGCAGACAGGCTCAGCTAATGCTAGAGCACCATCTCACACATAACCAAGCACTCTGCCTTCAGTATTGTTAAGACCTGCCATAGGAGTGCCTTATAGGTTACTGTGTGTCTATATGTAAGTAGGTATAGGAATACTACACCTAAGCAAGGGGTGATTACACGACCTTGCCCCAGCTGAGTGATCAGCCAGTTGTGTCTATTTGAGGGGCCAGCCAGGGGTGGCATAATACATGCTGCATCCCCTGGTAGGCCTTGTTTGCACCTATGCCCTGAGTACCTAGGGTACACTTAGTACAGGGGCTGACAAGGTGAACCAATTCCCAATTGTGGTTGTACCTAGGGTACAGGTTAAATTTAGAGAGAGTGCATCTGAGCTGTGGGTCTGATTAGCAGGCCCACAGCCACATCTAAGTAAAAAACCAGTAAAGCAAAAGCAAAAAGTGGGGGTGACCATAGAAAGCAGACCCTACTCTCCTACAATCGTTAGGTGTAATTACAGCAGGGAGAGTGTGTCTGAATGGGATGTAGTTATTTACGGTGTTGATTGGCGTTGTGTTAGTGATGAGTGTATTGGTTAGTGGTATAGAATAGAGTTGTGTACTGTTTGTGGCTGATGGTGGATAAGTGTGGTATTTAGGAAAGTAGGGTGTGTAGATGTGGTTTGGTTGGGTTGGTGAGGCATGCTGGTACATTAATCTGTGCATAGTGTTTTGCCTGGTGTACATTTGGTTTGAGTGTGTTGCTCTGTTTGTGGATGTGGATGATGTGGGCTGGGTACTTCTAAATGAGAAAAAGGGCAGCATTTCTGGCCCTAGTCCCAAACCGGCTAAAACTGGCTCAAACTTGTTCAAACTGGCTAAAACGTAACCGTTTCAAACTGGTTCAAACCAGTTCAAACTGGCTCAAACCCATTTCAACTGGTTCAAACTGGCTCAAACCGGTTCAAACTGGCTCAAACTAGTTCAACCTGGCTCAAAATGGTTCAAACCGGCTCAAACTGGTTCAAACTGGTTCAAACCGGCTCAAACCAGTTCAAACTAGCTCAACCGGTTCAAACTGAGCAAGTTTGAGCTGGTTTAAAACCGGTTCAAACCAGTTCAAACCGGCTCAGACTGGCTCAAACCGGCTCAAACCAACCCGAAACCGGCTCAAACGGTTCAAACCGGCTCAATCCGGCTCAAATCTGCTCAAATGGTTCAAACCGGCTCAAACCAGCTCAAACCGGTTCAACCTGGTTCAAACTGGCTCAAACCGGATCAAACGGGCTCAAACCGGTTTAAACTAGTTCAAACTGGCTCAAACCGGTTCAAACCAGTTCAAACTGGCTCAAACAGGTTCAGACCGGTTCAAACCGGTTCAAATCGGCTCAAACCAGTTTAAACTGGTTCGAACCAGTGCAAACCGGTTCCAACTGGTTCAAACTGGTTCAAACTGGCGCAAACCGGTTCAAAACGGCTCAAACCGGTTCAAACTGGCTCAAACCAGTTCAGACAGGCTCAAACCGGTTCAAACGGAGCCAGTTTGAGCCGGTTTGAAACCAGTTCAAACCGGCTCAAACTGGTTCAAACTGTTTCAAACTTGTTCAAACCGGCTCAAACCAGCTTAAAATGGTTCAAACTGGCTCAAAACCAGCTCAAACCGGCTGGAATCTCAAACCAGCTCAAACCGGTTCAAAGCAGTTCAAACCAGTTCAAACCGGCTTAAACCGGTTCAAACCAGTTCAAACCGGCTCAAAGAGGTTCAAACCGGCTCAAACCGGTTTAAACTTGTTCAAAATGGTTCAAACCGGTTCAAACTGGCGCAAACTGGTTCAAACTGGCTCAAACTAGCTGGTTCAAACTGGCTCAAACCGGTTCAAACGAGTTTGAACTGGCTCAGGTTCAGAATGGTTCAAACCCTTTCTAACCCGCTCAAACCGGCTCAAACAGGTTCAAACCGGCTCAAACCGGTTCAAACAGAGCCAGTTTGAGCCGGTTTGAAATCGGTTCAAACCAGCTCAAACCAGTTCAAACCGGTTAAACTGGTTCAAAATGGCTCAAACCAGCTCACACCAGCTCAAACTGGCTCAAACCGACTCAAACTGGTTTAAACCGGCTCAAACTAGTTCAAACTGGCTCATACCAGTTTAAACTGGTTAAAACCAGTACAAACTCAAACTGGTGCAAACCGGTTCACACCGGCTCAAACCGTTTCAAACTGGCTCAAACTAGTTCAGACTGGCTCAAACCGGTTCAAACGGAGCCAGTTTGAGCCGGTTTGAAACCAGTTCAAACCGGTTTAAACTGTTTCAAACTTGTTCAAACCGGCTCAAACCAGCTCAAAATGGCTCAAACTGGTTCAAACCGGCTCAAACTGGTTCAAACTGTTTCAAACTTGTTCAAACTGGCTCAAACCAGCTCAAAATGGTTCAAACTGGCTCAAAACCAGCTCAAACCGGCTGGAATCTCAAACCAGCTCAAACCAGTTCAAATCACTTCAAACCGGCTTAAACCGGTTCAAACCAGTTCAAACCGGCTCAAACAGGTTCAAACCGGCTCAAACCGGTTCAAACCGGTATAAACTCGTTCAAAATGGTTCAAACCGGTTCAAACTGGCTCAAACCGGTTCAAACCGGATCAAACAGCCAGTTTGAGCCAGTTTGAAACTGGTTCAAACCGGCTCAAACCGGCTCAAACTGGCTCAAACCAGTTCAAACCATTTCAAACCGGCTCATACCAGCTCAAACCGGCTGGAATCTCAAACCAGCTCAAACCGGTTCAAACCGGTTCAAACCGGCTCAAACCTCAAACCAGCTCAAACCGGTTCAAACCGGATCAAACAGCCAGTTTGAGCCAGTTTGAAACTGGTTCAAACCGGCTCAAACCGGCTCAAACTGGTTCAAACCGTCTGGAATCTCAAACCAGCTCAAACCGGTTCAAATCAGTTCAAACCAGTTTAAACTGGCTCAAACCGGTGTAAACTGGTTTGAACCAGCTGGTTTGAACCGGCTTAAACCGGTTCAAACCGGTTCAAACGGGCTCAAACCAGTTCAAACCATTTCAAACTGGCTCAAACCGTCTCAAACGGGCTCAAACTGGTTCAAACCAGCTCAAACCGGTTCAAACTGGCTCAAACCGGTTCAAAGGGGTTCAAACCGGCTCAAACGGGTTCAAACAGGCTCAAACCAGCTCAGACTGGCTCTAACCGGTACAAACTGGCCAAACTAGCTCAAACCGGCTGAAACCAGCTCAAACAGGCTGGAATCCCAAACCGGCTCATACCGGCTGGAATCTCGAACCGGCTCAAACCAGCTGGAATCCAGAACCGGTTCAAACAGGCTCAGGCTACTACCCTTGTCCTCTCCGCTCTTAACAGGCTCAAACAGGCAACTACCCTTGTCCTCTCCGCCCGTAACAGGCTCAGACAGGCAGACGCCCAAAGAACCTGGCTATATGCAAATCAGTCTGTCCCTGGCCCAGTGCATCATGGGAACAGGGCAGACTAAACTACCAAGCCAATTCTTCGCCAGAAAGGAGACAAGCTACCGGGGACCGGTTTCTGGCATTTCAGCCTTCTTCGGCCCGGCTTGCTTGAATCCTGATGGAGCAGTGAGAAAGGGACTCATGTCTGAGTATACCCTGCCACACCTATAGTGGCCAAAAACGATTTAGAAAAGGGGGTGGTGATGAACAGAGTGTCTGAGTTAAACAGACCACTCTTACCCAGTCCAAAGATCAGGGCTTGATCCATCACCGTTATTTATCTCACTGCCCCATCCCAGCTCAGAACCTGGCTATATGCAAATCAGTCTGTCCCTGGCCCAGTGCATCATGGGAACAGGGCAGACTAAACTACCAAGCCAATTCTTCACCAGAAAGGAGACAAACTACCGGTCCCCGGGAGCTTGTTTCCTTCCCAGTGTAAGAATTGGCTTTTGTAGTTTGGTTTGCCCTGTTCCCATCATGCACTGGGACAGGAACAGACTAATTTGCATACAGCCAGGTTCTGAAACTGGGATGGTGCAGTGAGCTAAAAAACGGTGTTGGATCTAGCCCTGATCTCTTGACTGGGTGAGAGCTTTCTGCTTAATTCAGAGACTCTGTCCCTCACCACCCCTTGTTGTAAATATTTTTGTCCACCCTAAGCGTGGAAGGGTATTCTCAGATGTGAGACCCTTGCTCATTGCACCATCAGGATTCAAGGAAACCGGGCCGAAGACGGCTGTAATGCCAGAAACCGGTCCCCGGGAGCTTGTTTCCTTCCCAGTGTAAGAATTGGCTTTTGTAGTTTGGTTTGCCCTGTTCCCATCATGCACTGGGACAGGAACAGACTAATTTGCATACAGCCAGGTTCTGAAACTGGGATGGTGCAGTGAGCTAAAAAACGGTGTTGGATCTAGCCCTGATCTCTTGACTGGGTGAGAGCTTTCTGCTTAATTCAGAGACTCTGTCCCTCACCACCCCTTGTTGTAAATATTTTTGTCCACCCTAAGCGTGGAAGGGTATTCTCAGATGTGAGACCCTTGCTCATTGCACCATCAGGATTCAAGCAAACCGGGCCGAAGACGGCTGTAATGCCAGAAACCGGTCCCCAGGAGCTTGTTTCCTTCCCAGTGTAAGAATTGGCTTTTGCAGTTTGGTTTGCCCTGTTCCCATCATGCACTGGGACAGGAACAGACTAATTTGCATACAGCCAGGTTCTGAAACTGGGATGGTGCAGTGAGCTAAAAAACGGTGTTGGATCTAGCCCTGATCACTTGACTGGGTGAGAGCTTTCTGCTTAATTCAGAGACTCTGTCCCTCACCACCCCTTGTTGTAAATATTTTTGTCCACCCTAAGCGTGGAAGGGTATTCTCAGATGTGAGACCCTTGCTCATTGCACCATCAGGATTCAAGCAAACCGGGCCGAAGACGGCTGTAATGCCAGAAACCGGTCCCCGGGAGCTTGTTTCCTTCCCAGTGTAAGAATTGGCTTTTGTAGTTTGGTTTGCCCTGTTCCCATCATGCACTGGGACAGGAACAGACTAATTTGCATACAGCCAGGTTCTGAAACTGGGATGGTGCAGTGAGCTAAAAAACGGTGTTGGATCTAGCCCTGATCTCTTGACTGGGTGAGAGCTTTCTGCTTAATTCAGAGACTCTGTCCCTCACCACCCCTTGTTGTAAATATTTTTGTCCACCCTAAGCGTGGAAGGGTATTCTCAGATGTGAGACCCTTGCTCATTGCACCATCAGGATTCAAGCAAACCGGGCCGAAGACGGCTGTAATGCCAGAAACCGGTCCCCGGGAGCTTGTTTCCTTCCCAGTGTAAGAATTGGCTTTTGTAGTTTGGTTTGCCCTGTTCCCATCATGCACTGGGACAGGAACAGACTAATTTGCATACAGCCAGGTTCTGAAACTGGGATGGTGCAGTGAGCTAAAAAACGGTGTTGGATCTAGCCCTGATCTCTTGACTGGGTGAGAGCTTTCTGCTTAATTCAGAGACTCTGTCCCTCACCACCCCTTGTTGTAAATATTTTTGTCCACCCTAAGCGTGGAAGGGTATTCTCAGATGTGAGACCCTTGCTCATTGCACCATCAGGATTCAAGCAAACCGGGCCGAAGACGGCTGTAATGCCAGAAACCGGTCCCCGGGAGCTTGTTTCCTTCCCAGTGTAAGAATTGGCTTTTGTAGTTTGGTTTGCCCTGTTCCCATCATGCACTGGGACAGGAACAGACTAATTTGCATACAGCCAGGTTCTGAAACTGGGATGGTGCAGTGAGCTAAAAAACGGTGTTGGATCTAGCCCTGATCTCTTGACTGGGTGAGAGCTTTCTGCTTAATTCAGAGACTCTGTCCCTCACCACCCCTTGTTGTAAATAGTGAGTAGGCAGGAGCAGCAAGAGCAACAAGGGACTGAGTGGACTACCGGGTACTTTGTCCATCAAGCATATCTTGGCAACAAAATACCTATGTGCTCTGTTCTCTTTTCAATATGTCCTCCACTTCCATTCAAAGTCAGCATTTTTATTTGTCAGGCACACTCATATGAAAGAAGCCCCCAATTTGCCAAGAATAACCACTATTATGCAAGTGACAATATTATAGACCTTACCTCTCAAACATATAAACTTGGGCATGCACACAGTCACAAGCAGGTTTACACACACACACACATACTGCAGCACCATTTAGGATCAATCCGACACAATACTGGAGCAGACAAGACTCCTTTAAATCCTTTCCTGCCACATCTCTCTCCTTTACTCTGCCTTCAGCTTCCTTCCCAGATTACACTCCTCTCATCTGCTCCTCCTCTTCCACTACTTGCATACTAAAAGTGTGATAGATTCCAGAGGGCCCTACATAAATACAATCATTTAAGTTACACGGCGAATGGCATCGTGACACTTGTGGCCTTGCACTTTTGTTCGAAGTAGGGTTTGATGTGGCATGTACCTGGTCGGTATTGAGAGGCTGTGAAACCACCAGAAGTCGAGCAGGCGAGTGGAGATCCACAAAGGGATAGTGCAACAGAAACATCCCGAACAGATTTGCCTGGTCCTGTCGAAACTCACCCAAAAATAAGGAAATCCTACCCTTTGGGTGGCTGGGCTCTGTTCATCTCTCTCTTTTTCTGCACTACTTCATAAGTGGCCATTCTAGCATTTTATCTCAGCTCCATGTATCTGTCTAAGGATGAGGGTTAAATCTTATTTTCTGTTTCACCTTGGACTTTGCCCCATATAAGTTGGACTTTGTTATCAAGGGGGTTTATCTCCGCTTTTGTGGCTTTAAAAGCCAAGAAAGCGGAGATAAAATTATCTCCCTATTACCTAGCTGTCACTAACACCAGTTAGCAACAGCTAGTAGGAGATAGCGACCATCTTGGGCCCCACTTTGCATGTCAGTGATATTTATCCCTAATGACATGCAAAGTGGGCGTGCCAAGATGTTAGCGACTGGAAACAGTCACTAGCATCGCTATCTCCTATTACCAACTTTTGGAGATATTTGCGCTAAGCGCGAATATCTGCAAAAGCTAACACCTGCCCTGAGCAGTTCTTAGCCATGTTATCCAATCGGAGGTGGATAACATGGCTAAGAGCATTAGCTAGGTAATGCATGAATATCGCGGACTTTTCAGCAATATTCATGCATTGCGGACGATTTTTATCGCATTTGCGATAAACCTTGGTAATACCAAGGTTTATCTGCGATAAAAATTGCCGCAGCTCAGCGGTAAATCTTTATCTCTAACCAAGCAATAGCGATAATTATCGCTATTGCTTGGTAATATGCCCCATTGTTCCAATAATTGAAAGAATAGTGTAAAAATCTGTAATAACATTTAAAAAAAATATTTGCCAAGAGTTATTGAAGTTTCAGTAATTATTTCTTTCTAATAGCCCATGCTGCATGTAAAAATGTCGATACTTCAACCACTACCACTGTGGGGTCTCAGTCTTGCAAATCATGAGGGCATTAGTCCTATCCAGCATAGTCAGGCTTTTGCTTAAAGGAATGATCCTTCTTCTAGGAGCTGCATATTTGGGACAGAAAAAACTGAAAATGTTCATCCGTCTCGTCCAAAGCCAAACTAAATTTGCATCTCCCGGTACCATTCACATTAGAAGCTCAACACATGAGAAGAGTCTAGTACCTAAACTGGGACCCTGGATCATCATACATTCTGACAATCCTAGCTTCATCCATGCCTCTCTCAGGTATTTTAGCCACGGCATCCTCTGGGCTACTGTCTTACGCAAGATAATGCCACTAAAGCCGGACCTATTATGTTGGAGTTCCCTTTGGTCTATATTCGAACCCAATACAACAGCGGTCTTAATCCTGACAATTCCTTAACTGGGTGAATTCCCAAATCCAGTGAAAGGGGTAGCAGAGGGGTTTTACTTCCCCTTTGATGGTTCTAAGGAAGTAGTTCTCCTTAATACTCAAGGTACTCAAATTACACTGACCCCAGAGTTCTGCCCCATGTTATGCTGCTCCCCTAGCCTGCATTTTGTGGACTTCAACTGCCTGGTTTACTGGGGACCACTGGGCCTTTTTGCCATTCTGATAATGGCCCCTGCTCAATATCTAACACTTTGGTAACTCTTGATTATGTGGAATGACTAAGATCCTGAGTCCGCCAATCTAATGACCAAATAATCAATCTCAGTTACTCTCTCCAAAACCCCATTATTCAGACAAACCACACCTTGAAGCCTCTTCCTTTTGGTGTGTACCATCAACTTGGTCTTAGTAGTGTTGACTTCCAGTCCAAAGTCCTTACAGACGAAACCAAAAATATTCACCAGATTTAGCAAGTCCATCCTAGATTTGGTTAGTAGGAGGGTATCAGCAATATTAAACATCCCAGGTATTTTCTGGCCGGCCAGCGATGGAGAGTTGTTGGTACAATCGTTTAGGTATCTTATGCAGCTGTTAATATAAAGGAGAAAAGGTTTGGGAGCCAGAACGCATCCCTGTCGGACTCCTTTGTTGACTGTTACCAGGTTTGTAAGTTCTCCCTTAACACCATAATGTATCCAGGCGTGGCTCCCCCTATGCAATTATAAAGATGTCTAAAAGTTCTTGTGGGACCCCATCTCCTCTGAAGGAACCCACAGCTAGTTAGTGAAAAATTATTTTTTTTTTTTTGAAATTTAACTTTATTGTTTAGTTAATTAAAACCATAACAATTTGATGAATGTCACACACAATTCTAAAATTTATAAATTTGTCGCTAAAAAAAATGTTACAATGTTAAAAAATTCAAAGCATTAATTGTTCATATTGTTTTTATACGTTTCTCAAATGCCTGCAAGAACTTCACCAGCTTGCAGTGTATTCTTGGAGCAGTAGTATCCAGGCTTCCAATAATGTCTGATCTACATGTTCGTAGTTTCATGGACCGATAACTTTCCTTTAGGTGTGACCGTTCCTTGGATAGCATCTTACAGTGACAAATTATGTGTATTAGGTCCTCTTTAGGGCTACCACACAGTCGACAAGAACGTCGTCAAGCAATGTCCAGGCAGGTTCATTTGCTCGTGTGGGAAAGTCCCCAAGTCTCAACGCCATCAGCTTTTTCTTAATAAAAATAGAATAAGTTGTTTCCAGGTATTTTGCAGCTGTCAATGTCTTATAGCCATTTATCAAGGCTCATGAGTGCGAACGATTGGACAACATTTCTTTGTCCAAGATTAACGAAAGAAGTTTGGCCACTTTATTTAGGGTCTGTTTTAGGACAGCAAATGACAGATTATTATCCCATAGGGTTTTTGAGCAAGTTGTCTCCAAAGCTTGCATGAGAAATTGATTTGCTTTGGAATTCTTTTGGGATTTAAACTCTTGCCATAGGTAGGTATTCAGATTGTTATTACTTGCTTTTTGCTTGATCTGGTACCAGACCTTAATATACGAGTATTGTCTCCCCGGTATTTCGTTTTTTAGTCCAAATTCAAGTCGCAATTAGTGCTAGTTAGTGGTCTTAATCCTGCCTGAAGTGAAATTACATCACTCTCTTCAATCCACTCCTCTAGCCTATCTAAAGGTTGCTTGCAAAAAGCCTTTTGGAGATTACTCAGTAGGCTAATCGGGTGAAAGTTTGATGGACCATTAAGGCTTCCCTTTTTAGGTCTTGTGGCGATTTACAGCGCAAAGCGCTGTCTCGCCAGAGACCTATTGTGAGCTTTCCAGGAGACAGCACCTGGCCGCCCGCATTTCCTCTGCCAGAAGGCCATTTGAGCTGGCCACGCGCACGAGAACGCGCTCGCTGTGGCCAACTCCTGTCTCCTGGAAAGCCGTAACACACAGCCACATCTCCCCCTGCACGCATGCGCACACACAGAGACACATACACAAGCGCACCTACACACACGCACACACACATAGACCCCCGCCGCACACACACAGAGTCACACACACAAGCGCACCTACACACATGCATGCACACACACATAGAGACCCCCCCGCTGCTGCCGCCGCCGCACACATACACACAGGCAACACACAGGCGCGCGCTCAAACACACACACAAGCGCACCCCCCCTCCCCCCTACAACTAAGCGCCACCTACCGGCATTCTGGACTTCTGCAGCCTCCACGGGGCTCTCCCTCAGGCATGGGAGCCCCGCGTCACCAGCACTGCTTCTCTCCGTGGCACTCCGTAAGCGCGTGCGCAGGCATCCAAAGACGGAAGTCCCGCTCCACGGAAGGTTTCGTTTTTTTGTTGTGGTTTTCATGCTTTTTGCTGTCCGTTCATGCCATTTAATTTGATGCTGGGGTAGGTCCGCACGTGCTACTCTCCAGCCGCCCTCATACAGGCTGTGGAAGCTGCCCAGTTTGAAGCGAGTTTGTTGCCTTGGTTAGGGGTTTCCTAATGTAAGTCGGTAACAGACCTGTTTTTAACCGCTTCTCCCAGAGCAGGGATGTTAGGCCAGCCTGTGGCTCGACTTTCAGGATCGGAGAAACGTTAACGAGTGTGGTAAGGCCGTTTATTGTCAGAGTGAACGATCGTTGGACCTCTCCCGGGTATGTTCGTAACTGATACTCCGTGCAGGAAGCTTTGGCTGCTGCCCCCGTTCCCGGCTTTTGGGATATGCGTGGCATCCTTAAGGGACATTGTCAGGGCATGTACCATACAGGGACGGTTCTCTGAGGCATATGTGGCATTTTCGACACTAAATGTTCCGTAAGAAGCAGTGGTTCGAGTGGCACCCTGCTGCAGCATTGACTTGCTTTCTCGCACGTCATCCATCGTAGCAGACTACAGAGGCATCCCGTTCGAATAAAGAAACAGACTGGGCACACGCTCACCCACCCTAGTTACTGCGCGATTCCAATCTCTGTAGTCAGTACGCTATTGCGGGTCTGTGCCCTCACAACGTTACACTAATGACGGAAGGGTAGGGAACTCGCATATCCACTGCTGAAATGAATTAATATTTACCTATACTATTTACTTTCTTTAATGAAGTTTTATATAGCACAAACTTTACCCAAAAGGTGTCAGAGCGCTTTACAAAAGAAATAGGTAAGTTACAAAAGGTACACAAGATACACTAAACACACTAACAAGTTACATATATACAGTTACAAAGGTACACAAAATAGAGCTGTGTGAATAATAAGTGCGTCAGCCCCGTGCGTGAGGTGCATCATCAGAGCTGTGTGAATAACAGCTGTGAGCCCGTGCTTGAGGTGCAACATCAGAGCTGTGTGAATAATAACAGCTGTGAGCCCTGTGCTGAGGTGCATCATCAGAGCTGTGTGAATAATAACAGCTGTGAGCCCGTGCGTGAGGTGCATCATCAGAGCTGTGTGAATAATAAGAGCTGTGAGCCCATGCCTACTGTACATCATCAGAGCTGTGTGAATAATAACTGTGTCAGCCCCGTGCGTGAGGTGCATCATCAGAGCTGTGTGAATAATAACAGCTGTGAGCCCGTGCCTGAGGTGCATCATCAGAGTTGTGTGAATAATAACAGCTGTGAGCCCGTGCCTGAGATGCATCATCAGAGCTGTGTGAATAATAACTGCGTCAGCCCCGTGCGTGAGGTGCATCATCAGAGCTGAGTGAATAACAACTGTGAGCCCGTGCGTGAGGTGCATCATCAGAGCTGTGTGAATAACAACTGTGAGCCCGTGCGTGAGGTGCATCATCAGAGCTGTGTGAATAACAACTGTGAGCCCGTGCGTGAGGTGCATCATCAGAGCTGCGTGAATAATAACAGCTGTGAGCCCCGTGCCTGAGGTGCATAATCAGAGCAGTGTGAATAATAACTGTGTCAGCCCCGTGCATGAGGTGCATCATCAGAGTTGTGTGAATAATAACAGCTGTGAGCAACAGCATACTCTTGCACACACTCTCACTGCTCACCAATTCAAAGTTTGCTAAAAAATGTATTCAACGCATTGTCATACACAATGCCAATAACTCAAACTTTAATGCTGCAAGACCTATTGCATTGTAAATGCTTGTTAAATACAGGCACTATTTCAGCCCACTTCCACGTTGGTAGAATCGGGGCACCAGCTGCAATAGCATTAGTGATGGTATTGATATAAACGGTAAGTGTGCCTTCAAGGGATTTATTAAAGTACTAAGTTATGTTATTCGCAATCACAGTTGAAGGCAAGATTTGTTATGTACTTGTCAATTGATTTCTTTCATCAACTTATTCTCTCACAGCACAATTCCTTTGTATAAATCATAGAAAAATATATATCAAGTAGAATATATATCAAATAGAATAAAATACAGCAAACAAACACGGATGTGTATAAAAATAATCAAGTCAACGTTTCGGTCTCTAGGCTTTCGTCAATGAGACAATCTTCAGGACTGAAATGTATTAAAGTTGTTGACCCCTAATGTCGTATAGAACAAAAAATAATTTCCATACGTTCTGACAAAAATTATGATATATCACCCATGTAGATATAACAAAGTACAGTTTTTCATTTAAAACCAATCTCATATCCAATTGCTGAAAATCATTTAAAATCATTATTTAATCTATAACAGTATTATTAACATATCGGAATGTCATACCTATTTCTTAACCAAGGTTTTATTTAACATCTTCATTTGTTGCACAACATATCTATTCATTATTATTGTGTTGTACCATTAATTAATTAATTAGAGTCAACCTTGATTTTAGCCGACATTGGCCTAGACAGATACAACATTTCTTGTCAACAGTGAAATTCATCAGTGTTTATCATTTAGGTCTGGCTGTTGTTAGGCTGAACTCATGATATTTATACAGCACTTTGCTATATTTACACGGGTGATATAATATAATTTTTGTCAGAACGTATGGTAATTATTTTTTGTTCTATACTACATTAGGGGTGAACAACTTTAATACATTTCAGTCCTGAAGATTGTCTCATCGGCGAAAGCCTAGAGACCGAAACGTCGACTTGTACACTTCTTTCCCAGATTTTTCTTTGATTCTGACTGTGAAAAAGTGTATACAATTGCAACAGTGAAGGTTGAAATATTAAATTGGTACCTTTTTGTTTCATTGTGTGTATTATCTATGAGTATCGTCGATGAAATCTTAAGATAAAAATTGATTATTTTTATACACACCTGTATTCGTTTGCTGTACTTTATTCCATTTGATATCTATTCTGCTTGATATATATTTTTCTGTGATTTATTTCCAAGTACTGAGGAATTGTGCTGTGAGAGAATAAGTTGATGAAAGAGATCAATTGGCAAGTACATAACAAATCTTGCCTCAAACTGTGATTGTGAATAACATAACTGAGTACTTTAATAAATCCCTTGAAGACACACTTTACTTTGCCTGAGCCCTCAATGGTAGATTGGGTTGCCCATTACACTTACCAGCATTGATACAAGGCACCCAGATTCTAATATTGGACTTATATAGGCCACCTGGTATTTTATCTAGCCCTGGTTCCTTGTCTAGTTTAAGAGCATTGACTGCTGCTAACTTTTCAGTCAGTGAAAACTCCAATGGCACACTGATATCGTTCTCAATGCTCATCGGGTGCAACTCTCTTGGAAAATTAAATGGATTTGGGGAGCAGGAATAGAGACTGCTAAAGTGGGCAGTCAATTCAGATGAATGTATTGAGGATCCAGCAGGGGAGGGCGAAATCCTACTACCATTACTAACGATCCACCAGAAGCTTATACGATCTTTTGATCTTACAGCTTCAAGTAGATTGAACCACTTTTTGTCCTCCCAATCTCTTTTTGCCTGCTTCTGCTCTTTCATAAAGGCGAAATTCTGCCATTCTGTGGCCACCATTCAAAACTGACTGAGTGCATTTTTCAAATGCAACTCCGGGAGGCGTATTTGCCCAAAGAGAGACCTGTGTCACAGTGAATTTGGTTTAGGAATTGTTTCTAAATTTGTGTTGATCGTTTTGGAGTATATAAAGAATCCTAGGCGGTAAAATCATTTTATATGGGGTTTTCTAAATATTATATCAATTGGAAATTTGTTCAACTATTGTGACTCCTTCTGTATCCCTTCCCGTATGAGCTTCATGTTTAGCTCCCAACTTCGAATAAGGTCCAAGGCTATATGCATTCCTATATACTTAAAATCTTAGGTCCATATGGTTATTTTAATGCACCAATCAAATGTTGCTGGGTCACCCTGTATCTAGCAAGACTGGTGTTGATTTTCCCAGTAACCCTTGAGACCTGAGGCTTCACCATACAAATCTAAGATTAGCATTAATCTCTGCCCTATCCACTTGGCTTTGTCCAGGAATAGGGCAGGTCATCTGAGTATAAAGAAATCTGGTTATTAGTGCACCCATTATATCAACCCTTATGGGTATGCTCTGTAGACCCTGCTTGCCCCATTGTCCCCTGAATGGGGTTCTCATCATTCCGGTGGACTGGTCAGACCACCACATAATTTTATTTCATATCATCCAGCCGGCTGTGTCACTCCCACCCACTCAAGCCCCCCCCAAATGGGTCAGGAACACCTCCAGAGTTCCCCGAGACAAGCTTGAGGAAGGACTCAGCACTCTCCTCCCGAACACGTCGGAGCCCCTCTCTACCTCGGAACTCACCTCGCTCTACGATTCCAATCTAGAGCTCGTCCTAGATCAGCTGGCACCTCTGAAACTAAAAAAATCCAGAAGCATCCCCTCCAGAGCATGGTTCTCTACTGACATTAATGAGGAAAGAAGACACCTTAGATCCGTGGAAAGAACTTGGAGAAACAACCCCTCCGCCATGCATCAGGACCAACTCAAGGCAGCCCGCAAAATCTACCATACTCACATCAAAAGTAAGAAGGCTTCCTTCTTCAGTTCTGCATTAGACAATGCGAGAAACCGCCCCAAGGAACTCTTCGACATCATTAGAAACCAAACCTCCATTCCCAAGGCAGCCAACTTAGCTGCCTCCAAAACCCAATGCGACAACTTCGCAAGCTTCTTCAATGAAAAAATCGCCAAAATCGATCGCTCCTTCATCCAGAGCACTGCAATCATCCACAACCCCCCAGTAACCTCACCTTTCCGCTGGTCTTCTTTCCAGCCGGTCGAGGTTGAAATGATAAGCAATCTTATCGACGCAGCGAAACCCTCCTCTCACTCTCTCGATCTACTTCCCTCGAGACTGACCAAGGACTTGAAGCTCACCCTAGCCCCAATCTGGGGCAAGATCATCAATAGCTCCTTAAGCGAGGGCCTCATCCCTGACTGCCTTAAACTAGGACAAGTCACTCCTCTGCTCAAAAAACCTGGCCTTGATCTCACAGACATGAACAACTTCAGACAGGTCTCGAATCTTCCGTTCCTAGCCAAAATTCTGGAAAGATGTGTGCTTTCACAATTAAACCAACACTTAGAGAATTCTAACCTACTGGATCCTCTCCAATCCGGGTTCAGAAAGGGCTGCAGTACAGAAACCGCTATCCTAAATGTCCTTGATGACTTGCACATGTCACTTGACTCCAACCAATGTAGCCTCCTCATTCTCCTTGACCTCTCGGCTGCGTTTGACACAGTTGATCACTCCCTCCTACTTAATGTCCTCCGAGAAAGAGCTGGCATCGAAAACACAGTCCTAAAATGGTTCGCCTCCTTTCTTAACAACCGCTCTCAAAGAATAAAGATCAATAGTTTCGAGTCAGACCCCCTCCCCATCAACAGAGGTGTTCCCCAAGGATCAGTACTCTCCCCGCAACTTTTCAACATCTACATGGAACCCCTCACCTCTCTCCTAAGGAACTCTAACATCCCCTTCCACCTATACGCGGATGACACTCAACTCTACTTGGAAACCACTTTGATCGCTGACATTCACAGACTTAATGCTACACTCATGGAGGTTCAACACTGGCTCTCAGCCAACCACCTCAAACTGAACGAAGAGAAAACGGAAGTCCTCCTAATTTCGAACAAAGATGAAAACCCACAAATAGTGGAATGGCTCAAAGCCTTAAATGCCCTCAATGTCTCTCTTACTCCAACGGACTCAGCAAAATCACTAGGAATCACTCTCTACCCCAAACTGGACATGAAAAAGCACATCTCCAATACCGCCAAAAGCGCGTTCTTGAACTTGAAACTTCTCTACAAAATTAAACCCTTCCTCCCCCCCAAAGATCTGAAACATGCCACCCAGGCACTTGTGCTCTCAAGAATTGACTATGGCATTGCTGTACTGACTGGAACAACCAAGTCACACCTGGGACCCCTCAACTCCACCCTCAACGCTGCCGCAAGAATGATCACAGGAACAAAGAAATTTGACCACATCTCACCGGCACTCAAAGAACTGAAATGGCTCCCGATTGACCAACGAGCCAACTTCCGCACAGCTTGCCTCACACATAAAGCCTTGCATACAGGCAAACCAGAATACCTGGCCTCTAAACTCAAAAGGGCTGGACAATCCAGGAACCTCAGAAGCTCCAACACACTCCTGCTCATCCCGCTGAAATCACAGAAACGCAAGACCTCAAACAAATCTTTTGCGGGGAACGCTCCCAGGATTTGGAACTCCATCCCCCCACATATCAGAACGACCGCCTCCTTCCCACAATTCAAAACGCTACTCAAAGCCCTCTTCCTTGAACGCTCCGGTGCTTAGCGAGAAGCCCATCTCCCAACAGCAGAAATCTGATAGTCTTTGCGGAACTCAGAACTAACTGATTCGCCCCCGAACTCCGTCTCTTACTGCGTTAATATTGTTGTTGTTCTGTTGGTGTACAGGCTATATTTCCCTCCTATCGTTTCTGATTCTTGTTTTCTATGCTTATTGCCCTGGTTGCATCTCTCTATTTGCTGTGAAGCGCTCTGATACCCTCGGGTCCAGCTAGCGCTATACAAAACTTCAATACATAAATAAATAAATAAATAAACTCATGTGACAAAGACATACTGCCAACCAAGACATAAACCCCAGCATGTCAGCCCTGTGTTTGACGTAGAAAGAACAATGTCTTGCTGTCCTTCATTTAAAAAAAAATACACAAAAAAAGAAAAAAGATAATACAGAGATATGACGTTTCAACCGCCCACCCCACTCCCCACCCCCAGACTGTAAAACTACGAAGTAAAGAGTAAACATAAGTAGATGGCACTGTTATGTCGAGATTAAGGAGAAAATATTAAAGAAAGAAGGGGAGGGAAAAGGGGAAACGTCCAGGCATCAAAAAGGAATATGACATAGGAGGAAAAGGAAAACAGGCGAGGGAAAGAACACAGGCCGTATTATTCCGGCTGCTCCAACTAAGACGATAGCATTTCCCACACCTCAAGGCCCTTCTTCCAACTTTTACGGCCTTTCCTGGCATAGACAGCCTTCTCTAGATGGTAAGTTGCGACTAGCCTAGCCAGCCACTGAGAGAATGATGGCGGATCGGCGTCCAACCAAGCGGAAGCAACACTGATCCTCCACACTGCCATTGCAATGAAGATTAACCCCCCACTTTTAATCCTAATCGTTTCAGACTGGGTCCCCAACATGATGCCCATGGGGGTTAGTACAGTAGTCTGAGTGGTGACTTCCCCTAGAAATTCATGTACCTTCAGGAGGATTGAAGCAAATTTGGGACAGGTTGCAAGTATATGAATTGAATCAGCACCATATTCAGAACACCGGGGGCATAGTGTCGCTTTGCCAGCTCCTCACTTGGCAATTTTACTGGGGGTAATATACAGAAAAAAAGGGGCTTAAAGTGTTGTGCCTGCAGCTTGGCTGACAGTCTTGCTGTCCTTCAAATGGGGTTTGAGCACTATAAGAATATATGCAACCCTGCAGAAATATTTGGTTGACTTGGTATGGTAGTTCCTGGTGACCCTTAACCTTTTGTCCACCTATACGTCTATGTTTTTGCTGATTTATGTAAAGATGTAAGGGTTTTAGGGGCATATTATCAAGGGGCTTTATCTCCGCTTTTTTGGCTTTAAAAGCCAAGAAACCGGAGATAAAATTATCTCCCTATTACCTAGCTGTCACTAACACCAGTTAGCGACAGCTAGTAGGAGATAGCGACCATCTTGGGCCCCACTTTGCATGTCAGAGAAATGTATCACTAATGACATGCAAAGTGGGCGTGCCAAGATGTTAGCGACTGGAAACAGTCGCTAACATCGCTATCTCCTATTACCAACTTTTGGAGATATTCGCGCTAAGCGCGAATATCTCCAAAAGCTAACACCTGCCCTGAGCAGTTCTTAGCCATGTTATCCAATGGGAGGTGGATAACATGGCTAAGAGCATTAGCTCGGTAATGCCTGAATATTGCTGACTTTTCAGGGATATTCATGCATTGCGGCCGATTATTATCGCATTTTCGATAAACCTTGGTAATACCAAGGTTTATCTGCGATAAAAATCGCCGCAGGTCGGCGATACATTTTTGTCTCTAACCAAGCAATAGCGATAATTATCGCTATTGCTTGGTAATATGCCCCTTAGTTTCTCCATTTTATTCAGCAGACAGAAGAGAAATAATAGTATCTTAGTTGTTCTTGTTGTTCAATCACAACAGTCATTGGCATGCATTTAAGGAAAGCAATGGGTTAACTAGAGATTTACGGGTAAGGAAGACCTGTTACTACACTGCATTCGTTTGGAGATAAAATAGATTTTTCTTATCAAACGAAATGTCTACCTCTTAGCCAGCACAGGGAGTTGAGATTTGCATACACATTATTATGGCTCTTGAACAAGCAGCAGCATAGTAATCTGTCTGTTATTGGATCATTCAGCTGAATACTAATCGAAAATATGCATAATGAAAAGAATGTCCACAATGTAGATCTTCGTTGAGAAAGAACAAGATTAACTATAGAATACAATTTTACCTACTTGTCAAATGAAACTTTGTAGGACTCTAGCAGAGTCTTCCCCGAATAGGCAATACATCTGTAAATTACCCTTTCGGACTTCAAAAGAAAAACAACCTAAAGTCACTAATTCAGCATAGTTAATACACACTTGGAGGTAATGGGGAGAAATAGTGGATCTGAAAAACATTAGCCCGTCACTTTGCAAATTGCGTGTCAAGCAGCTGTAATTGCCTTCGAACTTTCTCAGTCACCTTGGTTGGAGAATGCAGGTTACATGGGGCATCTGACAGTGTGAGCAGTGCCCTGTTCCCAATACAAATAGGACACTGGCCTCGGTGTCACCTATCAAGAAATTCCTGGGCTGCAGAAGTGGTGTCAGTCTAGGAGGACAAAGAGAGCATACACCTGCACAGCACCATGTTTGGTATTGTGAAGGATATGGTTAGATCGACCGAATTGTTTTTCTTTTCAGGGTAAGCTAGGCCTGCGACAGCTGGTGTAATGCCTTATTTTCAATTGCAAACAGGGCATCTGGGCTGTTGCCAACTTTCTTGGGCTTCATTGTAGAAAGAGTGCACCAGCTGACACCTGATTCTGTCAGTGAGTGACAGCACCCACCTGCAGAGCAATGTCTAAGGGGTCCATGGTGTCCCCTTTTTCCATTCTAAGGGGATCCTGTAGAGAGGATGCAGACTGTGGGCTACTTCAATGTGGTGCCAAGTCAGTGCACATCCTGACAACATCTTTGCGTCTGTGTCTGTAACTAACCTGCATTCTCCATTCCAGGGGCTGCGCGTGGCTGGCTGTGGGTTGATCGTCCCAGGCGGGCTCACAGCGGCCGCGGCCGCCATCTTTGGTTGGGCAGGACCGGTGAACTCCACCCACGCCACTCCCCCCACGCTACTCCTCCATTTAGGAGTGTTTCCTGCACCTTCCCAGTGATTGCGAGCAGCCCGGTGGCAGTGGGCTTGCTGGCGCTAGCTGGATGGTCGCTGCTTTATTTTTTAAAACTGTACTTTGTCCCGCTGATTGCGAGCGGTGGCACGCTCTTTCTAATGTTATAATTTCAGTACTTTTACTGTGCTTAACCTTGCCCTGAAAATCAACAGGTCACTAACCTGCATTCTCCATTCCAGGGGCTGCGGGTGGCTGGCTGTGGGCTGATCATCCCAGGCGGGCTCACAGCGGCCGCGGCCGCCATCTTTGGTTGGGCAGGACCGGCGAACTCCACCCACGCCACTCCCCCCACGCTACTCCTCCATTTAAACGGCTCACATGTGTCAGCGCAGCGGACGAGTGCAGCGGGCGCGACAAAGGCGCGCCGGAGTTGCGCCAGAGTTAAGCCCATCTGCTCCCGTCCGCGGCTGGCAGGGGCTAGGGGCACCCCACTCTGCCCGTTTGATTACCTATTCCTCACGTCAACTTTGCTCTTATTGGACCCCTGGCACCATCTCTTCCTCTGTAGCAACCTATGTGTCCGCCCTTGGCTTGTCTACCTTCCCTCCCCGCTCCCCTCCCGCGATTGTGTCACAGATGATACCCTCGCATGTCTCATCACCCCTGACCCCTGACCCTTGACCATCCCTTCACTCCCCAAGCTCCGGCTTTTCACATCTCGGCCACACTACTCAATACCAGGTCAGCGGTCAGTCACCAGCACGAGCTATTTGACTACATCGACACGCATGCACTCGATCTTCTGTTTTTGACAGAGACTTGGTTCAAGGCGGACTCCCTGCCCAATATTCTAGCTACATTGCCCCCCTCATACTCTGCCATCCGAGCGGATCGGCCGGAGGGCAAGAGGGGTGGAGGAGTGGCCTTGATAGCTCGCACTGACCTCCACTTTCAGATCCTTCCCTCCCCCCCAATTCCGGAAGTGGACTACCTGGTAGCACGTTCGACCTCTTATCAAACACCCCTGACTTGTATCCTCATCTATCGCCCCCCCAACTTACCCCTTCCTTTAATTCCAGCTTTCAAGATCTTCTAGCCACTTTGGCGATAAACAACTCTTCAGTCTTAGTCCTAGGAGACCTCAACTTCTGGCCAAACGACCCAGCCGAAAGTCCCCACTCCAAGGACTTTACTGACCTCATGAACAGTCTCAATTTTACATCATACATCCACTGTCCCACTCATATCCACGGTCAAATGCTGGACCAGATCTGGGCTTTAAATGTCCCCACATCACCTCCTATTGTTTCCCCTTGCCTCTGGTCAGATCACTCTCTTATCTCTTTCTCCCTTGCCTTAGCCCCTGATGCTAAGCCTCCACCCCGTAAGAATATCTGGGTCAGGAAATGGGGCAAAGCTGACATGCCTTCCTTCTGCTCGTCCTTGGCTGAGACCAGCACGGACCTCTCAGGCCTTACTGCCCCAGCTCAGCTGGCAACTATCAACAACTGGTTGATTCAATCAGGCAATGAATTTGCTCCCCTGAGACGGATTACGGTTAAAAGGGCTCGCACAGCTAACAGATGGTTCAACTCAGACCTCAAGGCAAAAAAGCTAGATGCGCGGAGAGCTGAGCGCGCCTGGAGGAGAGCTTATTGCCCTATACTGAAAATCGCATACCTCTCTGTCCTCCAGACCTATAAAAAAGCCATTCTCGAGGCCAAGACAGTAGTTTACTCTAACAGGATACTAGCGGCCGAGTCCCAGTCCAAAGAAATTTTGGCCACGGTACACGAATTAGCCTTATCCACCAGAGCCACGGCCACGATCCCCCCTTCCCAACATCTATGCAACTCGCTCAATGATTTCTTCCTTGAGAAAGTTGCAAAAATTAAAATTAACATACCCCCTCCCTCACCTACATTTGTCAACCCCTCTCCCCCTCCCACTGCCTCTAAACTGACCATCATTCCTCCACTGACCACGGACTCCCTTCCCCCGTTGCTCCAACGGGTAAAATCGGGCTCTCCTCTGGACTTCGGCCCTGCTCACGTCCTTAGAGAGATCTACCTAACTTGTCCTGTCCCCCCTCACACTCCTTAACGACTCGCTCAGCAACGGTATTGTCCCCAACTTTCACAAAGCAGCGGTCGCTATTCCAATCCTGAAAAAACCTGGTGTTGACCCCTCATCCCCTTCCAATTACCGCCCCATTTCCCTGCTGCCCTATTTGGGAAAGGTTTTGGAAACTCATGTCACCACCACCCTGAGCGCTCACGTGGAAGCAAATCACTGTCTCTCCCCCCGCCAGGCGGGCTTCCGACCGCTACACTCCACAGAGAAGGTAGTGATTTCGGTAATGGATGGACTTCGCGAGGGCATTGACACCAATCTCTCGCAGGCCCTTATCCTCCTGGACCTGTCCGCCGCCTTTGACACGGTGGACCATTCCATCCTCCTCACCCGTGTCAAGGCGGCGGGCATAGAGGGCTTAGCCCTCTCATGGCTTGAGTCCTTCCTATGTGACAGGGCTCAAGCGGTCCACAATGCTGGCTTCACTTCCGCCTCCCGTAAGGTGGAGTGTGGCGTTCCCCAGGGCTCATCACTTTCCCCCCTTTTGTTTAATCTATACATTTACCCCCTCATCTTTATGTTGCAGCAGCTAGAGGTCACGGTGTTCAACTACGCCGACGACCTCCAGCTAATCTTCAATCTTTCCCATTCCCCCTCGTCCGCTCAGAATGTTCAAACTGTTATGCTATTCATCCAGGACTGGATGAACTGCAACCACCTCAAGCTCAATCCAGACAAGACTGAGTTAGTCTTGACTGGAGGTGGTTGCAGTCCATGGTCCCCGTTATTTCGGCCCCCTTCACTTGGTGTTCCCCTACTCCCGGTCCCTAAAGTCAAGACCCTTGGGAATCTGCTCAACTCACAACTCTCTGTGCACTTCCAAGTTAGTTCGGTGGTATCCTCCTGCTTCTTTTCTCTCAGGAAAATTAGGAAAATCTCTCGCTTTTTCTCCATCCAGGCGTTAAAGGTCATCGTAATGGCTATGGTGCTTTCGCTCCTTGACTATGGAAACATATTCTACAACGGCGCGCCGGCCTACGCCATACATCGCTTGCAGTTAGTGCAGAATCAGGCTGCCCGTCTGATTCATGGATTGCCCAAATACCATCGAGCCACTCCATTGCTAAAGACACTGCACTGGCTGCCCGTGAGAGAGCGATCCCTATTCAAACTAGGCTGCCTCACTTTCCAGGCCAGGATGGGCACTGCCCCCGAGTTCATCAGTTCAGCCATCAGTCCCTACTTACCGGGCAGAGAACTCCGTTCAACCCACATGGCACTTCTGACCATACCCCGCTTCAAGAAAAAGAAAGCCGGCGGGGCGAAATTTGCGACCCTTGCACCAGTGTTCTGGAACTCCCTCCCCTTGGCGCTTCGTACTTCATCCTCCTATTTAGAGTTCCGGAAAAATCTGAAAACTTTTCTCTTTTCTCGCGCCTTTGGCTCTTAGTATGCCCTTTCCTGCTGCTGTCTGCTGGTCGTAATCCTTAAAGCGCCATGAAACCGCTGGGTATAAGTGCGCTCAACAAATGTTTTTAAATTAAAAAAAAATAATAATTCTGTAATGTGTCATGGGTGTAAGTCAAAATGTGGCAACACGCACATGTAAATGAGGGAATATCCACTTATAATCCCAATAGCACAAAAGGTGTACCGGCAGGATCAGTATTACATAATGGGCTGCATAAGCATGTGTAACATTTTCTATAATCCCAAAGTTCCTCAGGTGCAAAAATAAGAAACTGAACACCTGGTGTGCCCCAGGACACTCACTTACTGCATCACAGCCTGGGTGCGTGTGTGTGTGTTTGTGAGTGTCTGATGATGGATTGTGAGTGTTTGATGTGTGAACGGCTGTCTAATGGTGGGTGAGTAAAATGTGATGGTTTGTTTGGGGGTGTTTGTGCTTGGGTGTCTGGTTGTGTAAATGGGTGTCTTATGTGTGGAAATATGTCTGATGTGCGTTAGGGGTTGCATGTATCTGAATAGTGTTTGTTATGTTATGTTATGTTAATATTTATTTATAAAGCGCACGTACACCGGTAGGCTTCATGGCGCTAGTGTCAGAGGACCAGATACTATCCTTAAGTGTAGGTCTGCTTGAATACCCACGTGTTCAGGGACTTCCTGAAGAACAGAAGATTGTCACAATTCCTGAGTGAAAGGGGAAAGGAATTCCAGAGGGTTCCCGCCAGGAAGGAGAAGCAGCATCCTCCTTGCCTTTTCCTATTTAATGAGGGGATGGTGACCAGACTGAGATGGGCGGAGCGTAAGTTGCGCTGGGGTTTGTGCTCAGTTATCATGAGTCTAACAAATTTGGGGCTGTTGCCATGCAATGCTTTAAAGGAAGTGCAGCCGGTCTTAAAGGCAATCCTTTGGGCCATCGGTAGCCAGTGAAGTTTTTCCAAACCAGGTCTGGCTGACTGCCATTTGGGTTGTTTCCAAATGAGTCTTGCCGCCTGATTTTGGACCATCTGGAGTCGTTTCAGCAGTCTGGCTGGAAGACCAAGGTACAGGACATTCCAGAAGTCCAGGCGGTAGAGTACTAGGGCTATTATTACCCGAAAGAGTGCCGAATGGGTCAGCAAGTGTGCAATTTTCCTAATTTTCCGTAATTGGAAAAAGCTGGAGGAGACAATAGCTCCCACCTGTCCTTTAAGTGACAGGTCGGCGCTTAGGATAACCCCCAGGCTTTTGACCGAATGAGAAGACGTGGGCGGAGGGCCCATGTCTAATGGCCAGAAATGAGGACCCCAGCTAATCTCACTCTTCCCGGGTAGAACTAATTCTGTCTTGCCCGGGTTGAGTTTAAGATGGTTTAGGTCCATCCACCTCTGTATGTGAGACATTGTTCCTGAAACTCATCAACAGAATCCGGAGAGTTCAGGGGAATTATTAGCTGCAAATCATCAGCATAGTTAAAAATGGTGACTTTACGTTTTTTTAGAGAGTGTAACAAAGGTCTGAGATACAAGTTAAATAGGAGCGGCGAGAGTGACGAGCCCTGCGGCACCCCACAAGAAGAAGGCAGTTTCTGGGCTGTAAATGTTCCGAGTTTCACTGACTGCGTCTGATTGGTGATGAAGGAGGCTATCCATCCGAGCACGGATCCCTGAGGCCGGCCTGCTCGGCACGGTTCAACAGGATATTATAGTCGACCGTGTCGAACGCGGCTGACAAGTCAAGGAGAACCAGAGCTTGGTGGATGTCCTTGTCTGCATTAGCTCTTAAGGTGTCCTGAACTGCAAGAATCACTGTTTCCGTGGAGTGTGACGGGCGGAATCCGGCTTGATTCTGTTCTAGATAGTCAGATTGCTCGATAAAATTTGAGAGACATCTAGACACTTGAGCCTCAAGAAGTTTAGACAAGAAAGGGAGGAGCGAGATGGGCCTATAATTAGCCGGGTCCCGCGGCTCTATACCCGTTTTTTTTAGGATTGGGACAACCGTGGCGTTTTTAAACGAGCAGGGGACTTTGCCCTGTGAGAGAGATTTGTTCAAGAATGGAAGGATGCTCAGGCAGAGCTGAGCAGACCTCTTTCAGGATGTGTGGGGCGCAACTGTCATTGGGTGACCCGGAATTAACCTGAGATAAAAGCTCCAAGAGTGTTTTAGGGTCGAGGAGGGGGAGGGCATCAAGAGTATGTGGATTATAACAGATGTCGTCCTTGGGTTCTAAACTGAGCGAGTCAGGGATGCTTCTTTTTATAATAGCTATTTTATTTATAAAGAACTCATTAAGCGAGTTGCAGAGTTCCTGGGTGGGGGCCTGAATAGGATCTGTTCTATCGCTGTTGCAGAGGTCGTTTACTATTTTAAAAATGTCCTTAGATTTGTTTTTGGAATTTGCTATTTTCTTTGAGAAATAGTCAGCTTTACTTTTTAGAATGGTTTTTAGATATTCTCTGCAGGCTGTAATATACTCCTACTTGTCTTGCGGGCTGTATTTCATTCTCCAAATCCTTTCTTTCTGGCGCATTTCCAATTTTAGTTTCCTTAGTTCAGAGGTGAACCATTTATGGGCCTCCATGCAACGTATGCAGGAAAACTTAACTTCAGAGCATGGGTATCAGCGGCCTCTGATAACCAGTTTGTAATATTTCCTTCCATGATGTCTACCTCCTTGCCAATTGTAGGCTGCGTAGATTTCAGGGTTTCTATGAGAGCGGATGTATTTACAGATTTCCATTTTCTGGTTATACCTCCCGCCTGAGGTGGTGGTTTGATGTAACCATCGATGGTAATTGTAAACTGAATTAAATGATGGTCAGACCAAATACAGGGCATGATGGATCGGGTTGAGAGTGACAAATTGTGAGACCAAATTTGGTCCAAAATGTGACCCTTTTCATGAGTGGCAGCATGTATGTGCTGGACCAGGTTAAGATTCGAAATCAGTTCCTGAAGTTCGACTGCCTGAGGTCCACCTGTATCTAATTGAACCAATAGTTCAGGTCCCCGACTAGGAGAGCTTTCGTAAAGTTGACCACAAGAGATGCCAGCTGTTCTCCTAGAGACATTGGGAATGTGGTCATCGCTCGGGGGGACGGTAAATCAATACCAGTACCAGGGCACCGCTGTCTGCGTCAAGTTTGATGACCAGATTCTCAGTCTCTGTAAGGGAAAGGGGGCGGGGGTAAGGGCTAAAAACTTGTGATTTTTATGAATGATGGCTGCCACCCCACCACCCAATTTGCCCAGAGGACGGTTTGCTGCTTTATGGGCATCCGACGGTGGATGTTGGATATGTGAGTGTCATATAATTCTGTGATCTCATGGTGTGCATGGGTTTTTGGTTAGTGTAAGTGGGCATTTGGTGTGTGTTTTCTTGCCTGATGTGAGTTTGCAGCCTTCTGATTTTGGGTGTGTGGGCAACTGAAGTGTGTATGAGTATGGTGAGTCATGAGAGTTTAACGTATGGGCATCTGATTATGTACATATATACCTCATCAAAATTGCAAGTGTAAATTTGGGTCAGAGTCTATCCATGTGCATGGGTCTCTGATGGTATGTATAAGGGTGTCTCATCACTTGCTGTAGGCTATCGTTGTGTGGGTGTGCAATGTTTTGGGTGTGGCCATCTGACGAGGGTGTGGGAATCTGAAGAGATTTACTGGTTTGTTTGTGGGCATCTAATAGTGTCTGTGTGTACATATGGTGGTGGGTGTGTAATGGTGGGTGTCAGATGATCTGATAGTGTAAGGCAGGTCTTGCTGGAGCGTTCTGGTGTTTATGAGCCTGAAACCTTTTTTCAGTTGCTGGATGTTTGCAAACATTGGGAAAGAATTTAAAAAAAGGATGTGAAGATGGTGACTGTTTCTGCCTTGCATTGCAAACTGATGGGGGCAGGGGCGTAACGATATTTGAGGGGGCCCCCTGCAAGGTGTTAAAGCACACTTTTTTAGAGTAATGAGATGGACACACACAAGGACTTCAAGTGTGGCTCTTTATTGCCAATGAGCTGCAGTTGAGACAATTTGCCAGTAGGACTGCAAAGAGATCTAGTTTTACAGAAAGGAAATCAGTCCTTATATACATTTTACAGAACCTGGATATGTTAATCATTAACATCAACATCATGGTGTGAGCATTTCACAAATAGTCCACGTGTACTTGGACACATTAATTATTAACAACAACATCATGTTGTGAGCATTTCACAAATAATCCACGTGTACATTTACCTTATACATGACGCACATGACCATGTTTATATTTAGCCAATCTCTTACGCTACTGCCTCCTGACCTAGAGCCTAAGTCTGTTATCTTGTTTTTGTCAAACATGCACTGTTTGAGGTGGTCAGCAGACGCACAATTTCCACACACGATATTTGTCCTAAGCAAACACTTTTACCCAAGCAGGGGCAGAGCAGATTGACACGTCCCAGTTCAGAGAGCCAATTCTAGGAATTAACTCTCTGAACAGGCTTCTGTAAACAGGTGAAGGCCAGTGAACCGTTACACATGTTTGAGTTACATCAGAAGGGACACATACTCATTCGTTTGCAATCCATTTGGTTTTAACTGAATTTCAGACAATTTAGCTTAACTATCTGTGCACCATGGAGCAACCTTTCATTATGATTAGTGGGCTCATATTATTTGTAAGCAGGTGAAAGACAGAAATTAATGTAAAACTATGGTTCACTTTAATGTAGCCTTTCACCAAAGGGCTGATTAATTTTTCATTTTTCACAAACAACCCTTTGAACCTTAGTTTAAAATAATTTCATCTTGAAGCAAATCAATACTCAATAATTATATTGTCTATCCTTATCATTGTCAGAAATGTCTATGTGCATTATTCAGTAGTAACTGTTTGCATTTTTATTCCTTATTTTTCCTTTGATCTCCTCACTTGGCATTTTGTCAGCTGTCCCAATAGTTGACAGCACATTGGCAGGCAATTAATTAACACCTTGGCTGCTAGGGAGATTTTTCTCCTGTGCTGGAAAATCCCTGCTGCCATATATTCATGACGAGCTCAGCTCATCATAAGCACACGACCAGTGTACTGCATGACGAGCTGAGCTCGTCATGAGCAGGGAAGGGGTTAATAGACAACAGTCTATTATTAGTAGGAAAATTGTTATGAACGCCATTCCTATCTTCCAACCCAATGCGCTCAACCAACTCCAAAGTGAACCTCCTATATCCCATGTGCCGGAATCCTTATGTGCTTCTTCACCTATATGATGCAGTCTTTTTATTGCTTGCCTGACAGTAACAGAGGAGTCAGGGACATAGGTGCAACAGGACGCCCCTATAATTGCACAGACTCCTCCCCTTTCTGCTAGCATCATGTCAAGAATCATTCTATTTTGTAACTAAACTAATCTCACAGCTTGAAGCTCTACTGTAATATTTTTCAAGTATACTTGTTGTTTCATTTATTGTTGCTTCTAGTAGTCTGGACAATCTACGTATATCCCTGGAGTTGATAGATGGACCAATCCATGGTATCACCCCTTTAAATATATAACCTGCTATTTGTGATGCTGTATCCCTTTGATCCACACTTCTCCTGCCTCGCTGTGGTGCATGTATTTGCATGTCCCTTCGTACTTCTTTTGTGTCTTTTATCGCTATAGCAGGTAGTACAAAACCTAGATGACAACAACCATTCCAATCTGTTGGAAGCCATGTATAAGCCCTTTCTCCACAAATAAAATAAACTGAGTCACCTACGTAAAGTGGAATGCTACTATTTCCGGCCGTCATTTCAAATGTCATGTTACAACTTGTACTATTTCCCACCAGATATGTCCCATTACTTTTAATACAAATACTCCCTATTGCGTTGTGTTTTCTTAATTTTAACTTCAAAAATGGTATATTCTTATTTGCCTCTTTCGATGGGCCTGCTATCCCAGTGCTTGTATTCTGAGTTGGAAAGAGCGGAGTAAAGATGTCAGACAGGGGGAATGTTGCATTCTGTTCTATTACTTCCGTGCAGTTCCCCAGTGTCAGAATATCTGCCATATATTTGTTATATAATGTTCCTGCAGATGGAGCCATAGTACCAGAAGTACTTTTCTTTAAATTCTGCAAAACAGACATTAGCTCTATTTTTACTATTGTTATGTAAATGGCGTAACAGGATGCTGCAAAAGGCAGTGGAACTTGAACCAGGGGCAAACTTTGGTCTACAGAAGCTGGGAATTGCAAACATATCCATCAATTTCCCCTTGTTAATATCTTATTGGTATAATGCAACAATGTCACAAAGGAATTGTGGTGCATATCTTATCTGTGGGCTATTTCTTCAGGTGACAAAGTATATGCTGGTATGGTAGCAGGGGGTGTTGGTGTTGGGACCAACTGTTCCATGGGATAGAACACGTCCAATAGATATACAGTTATTAATGCAAGCAATAACAGACAGAATATCACCCCAGGTATGCACATTTTAGACTTGTGTCATTTTTTCTCCATTTTTAGAGCTGTATATTCCCTATCCATACCTATCTATTCCTATACTTTCTTTAATTAGATGTAGTGCTATTGATGACACTATATTGTGAATTATCACTGTGAATCTTTACTATAATGTAAGCTAAACACACAAAAAGCATGAACACATATAAGGTGAGGCTGTAGTACAGAATATATTGCGAATAGCTATTCGTTAATATTTCAGATGGCCTCTGAGAATTTCTTGGTACTTCCCGCCTCCCAAAGATATGCATGTAATTCTTGTAATGCACGACCCTTTGATCATGTATATCAATTGTTAGAGCAGCCACACTTAAGTTTACAGGAGTGTCCACTGTACCTCACCCCAAAGGTATCTTTCTAAAGCTGGCTGTCTTGATGACCTGGAAAAAGTTCTTTGCTGGTTGCTGCAGCTGACCTGGGTCTTGGCTGGATGCAGCCTCAGGAGGTGCCCTCTTAATGTGGCTGGCGTGTATCCAGAATTTGTTGTTGGTGCACTTTACTGCTGTCTTTGTGGCGAGCAGGACTTGCCGTGGACCCTTCCAACGAGCTTGGAGACAGTTAGACCTCTGGAATGATTTTATGAGCACCCAGTCGCCAGGCTTGAACTTGTGCCCCTCGACCTGCAGTGGCTCTGGAAGGGCCCCCCTCACCTGCTGGTTGATAGAAGCAAGAGTACGTGTTAGTGACATGCAGTAATCATTCAACAATTCATTCGTCATCATAGGCAGAGCATTTTTGTCTGGAACTCCCCAAGCTACCATTGGCAACCCAGTGAATATTTCATGTGCACTGAGTTTTGTCTTGGCATACGGTGTGCTCCTCATGCTCATTAGGGCAATTGGTAAGGCATCCATCCAGGTCAATTTTGTGTCAGCACATACTTTCGCAATTTTATTTTTTAATACGCCATTTTTCCTTTCTACTGCACCAGCCGCCTCTGGATGATAGGCACAGTGTAGCTTCTGCTGTATTCCCAGAGCTTTGCATGTCAATTTTATTATTTCATTACAGAAGTGGCTTCCATTGTCTGAAAACATTGTTTTTGGGACCCCAAAACGTGGGATCAACTCTTTTATCAGGCACTTGGCTGTTGAGATGGCATCGTTATGTTTTACTGGATATGCCTCTATCCATTTTGAGTACATACACACTACAACCAGGATATACCTTACTTATTTGTAGGTGGCATCTCCACATAGTCAATTTGCAGGGCTTCAAACGGCATTGTTGGTTTTTCAAAGTGGCCTTTAGGTACTGGAGCAGTCTTACCCACATTGTACTGTGCACATACCATACATGTTTGACATATCTCCTGTGCTATTTTTCTTATGTTCTTGTTCACCCAGATTACAATTTACTATTCCATCCCTGCATATGTGGGCCGGGCCATGCATGGCCAAACACATGGAGTAGACCATTCTGTCTGGCAACATGTACTTCTCCTTAGTCTCATTCATCCAGCATCCTTGAAGAAATGACTCATTCTTTGACCAACTCATCTGCTCCTCTACTGTTGCTCCTTGCTGCATTAGTCTTACACCTTCCGTTGTTAGGTCTAGTAGCTTCACTTCTAGAGGTAATTCTTGGGCTGTTAGCACTAATGCTGAATGGTTTTGTGCTGTCTGTTTTGCTGTTGCATAAGCAAATGCATTTCCCTGGCCTACTTTGTCTGTAACCTTCTTGTGAGCACTGCATTTAACTATGGCCAATTTCTTTGGAAGTGCCAAGGAGTTAAGTAATTTGGTGATAAGCACTCCCTGCTGTATCTTTGTGCCTTGTGAGGTAATAAAACCTCTTTCCTTCCAGAGTCTTCCAAAGGAATGTGCCACATTAAAGGCATATTGACTGTCTGTGAATATGTTAACACACCTTCCTACAGATAACTCGCAAGCTCGTGTGAGTGCCACAAGTTCTGCTGCTTGTGCAGACAACTCAGGTATCTTACAGAACTCAACCACATTTTTATTTGTTACAACTGCATAGGCTGCTGATGTATTGCCTTCCTCTGTTCTAAGGCAGGAACCATCCACCCACAATTCTCCTTCAGCATCTGCATAGGGTGTATCAGTCATATCTATTCTACCTTTTGTTTGCTCCTCAGTTAACAAAATACAATCATGGTCTGAGTCCACTAGATCATCAGTGGGGACAGGTAACAGAGTGGCAGGGTTAAGAACATTACACTTGTGAAGTGTTACATGTGCTGCAAATAAACAGATCTCATACTGCTTGAGCCTGGCATTTGTGAGGTGCTGAGTACGTGTCTTATTCAGTATCAGCTCCACAGCATGTGGAACATAGACATCAACTTCATGTCCCAATATTATGCTTTCTGCACGTTGTAATGATAAGGCAGTTGCTGCAACCGAACGTATACAGGAAGGTAAAGCCTTGGCTACAGTATCCAAGGTGGCAGAGAAATATGCGCATGGTCTTTTGTGGTCACCAAACTGCTGGCAGGGAACCCCAAGAGCACACCCGTCAGACTCATGAACATAGAGTTGGAAAGACTTAGAATAGTCTGGTAGGCCTAAAGCAGGAGCAGAGCAGAGAGCTTGCCAAATAGCAAGGAAGCTTTGTTCATGTTCTGGCAACCACTGAAGGGGTTCGGGCGTGTCCTTGTGGGTCAGGGCCAATAAAGGTTTTGAAAACAAGGAAAAGTTAGCAATCCAATGTCGACAATAACTGGCCATACCTAGAAAGGCTCGCACCTGTTTTTGGGTGCGTGGCACTGGTGTCTGTAGAATCAATTTAATGCGCTTATCATCCAATCTTCTCTGCCCTTTCGACAGGATGTGTCCTAAATAGGAAACTTCCTGTTAAACAAATTGTATTTTCTCTGGTGAAACCTTGTGACCACGTTCAGCTAGGAAATTTAACAAATTAATGGTGTCAGTTGTACATTGCGTCTCAGAGATGCTACCAATCAGCAGGTCATCTATGTACTGTATTAGCACAGAATTGGGTGATAAATTGAATGTGTCTAGTTCTCTTTTCAAAGCCTGATTGTAAATGCTTGGGCTCTCTGTGAACCCCTGTGGAGCACGTTGGAAACAGTAGCTTTTTCCATTTACAGAGAATGAAAAGAGGTACATGCTACCCTCATCTACTGGAATTGAGAAGAAGGTGTTTTTAAATCTACTACTGAAAAATATGCCATTTCTGGTGACAATGTTGACAATATTGATACTACATTTGGGACAACCGGGAACTGTGGCACCACTATTTTATTTATTTCTCTGAGATCAACTATGAATCTGTAATTCTTTTCATCAGTATTACCATCCCCCTTTTTCAGGACCGGTAGAATTGGGCTGTTGCAAGGACTGCCTGTTATTTCTTTCACAATCCCTTCTTTTAGTAAGTCAGCTATTATTTCCTGCAACCCCTTTAGACCTTCTGGAGCTAATTTGTACTGTGGTATCCTTGGTAATTTCACATTCTGTTTGACTGTAATTGTTACAGGAGTGATGTTCATTCTCCCTGTGTCATTTTTATGTTTTGCCCAAATTCTTGAATCTATCTGGTCCATTATTTGTGCTGGCATATTTTTTATTCCTACGGACAGTAAACAGTTGTCCATTTCCTCTGTTATTTGCCCATCTACTTCCAAGAAAACTCCATCTGCCCTACACTTAATTGTTGCATTCATTTTTTTTAGCAAGTCCAATCTCAACAAATTAAATGCACATTTGTCTGATATTAGAAATGAATGGGTGTCCTGTATTGGGCCTATAATGTATTTCAAGGGTGCCGAAATTGGACTTGTTACAGGTAT
The DNA here is from genome assembly GCF_964263255.1 of Lissotriton vulgaris. Classification (NCBI taxonomy): domain Eukaryota; kingdom Metazoa; phylum Chordata; class Amphibia; order Caudata; family Salamandridae; genus Lissotriton; species Lissotriton vulgaris. The sequence continues at coordinate 1,611,954,356 of NC_141689.1, read as the reverse complement.
GTTGGTGAATCCCACTGACTTATTTACTTGTCCCGAGAGAGGAACATCTGGAAACTTTTTTTTGTCAAGGAGGAGTTGGTGGCCCCTTTATCTATTAATAATTCCACAGGTGTACCTTCAATCTTTCCCCTTACATATGGTCCAGTGGGATCTACAGGGATTACCATCCTCTGTATTAACTCTCTCGGGCCTCCCTATTGAACATAGTAGTCCCATTCTCCTTGGGGCCCTTCTTGATAGATCCCATCATAAGGGTGATGCACCTGCATTTTTGGTATTTGTTCATTATCAAAGAAATTTGTGTTGGGGGGATACTCTGTTGGGCCAGGTTGTGAGTCACGTCCTTGTTGTTGATATCCAGCTCTTCCCATGCTCCTTCCCCGGCCTCTTGATCTCCCCATCCCACCCCCTCTCTGTGACTGTTTGACGGGGTGTGGGCATTGAGCTCTCCAATGATCATGTTCCCCACAATTAAAGCATCCCTGTGTGTGTGTTTGTTCATTTGTAGTCGTATGCTGTGTTGGGGGAGCCGAAAATGACCTTTGTGGGCCCCCACGGCCCCTTCCTCTCCCCCTGCCTCTTTGTCCTCGGCCTCTATACTGGTTTGCCTGCTGAATTAAAACTTTTGTTTTTAACTCTTTTATTTTGTTATTTTTGCTTTCCAAGTCCTTTTTCCCTAGCATCTCGTAATACTGTGCAATTGCAAAATCTCTGTCAAAGGTTTGCATGACCAAGTTGGATTGTACTCTAGAATCCCTTTCTTAATTGTAGGTTTTAAATTATGTACAAAACAGGAGACAAGTGCGCTTTGTGTTGCCTCTTTTTCATTGTCTAAACCACTTGAAGCTGTGAACACTTTCTGTATTCTAGAGAAAAACGCAGAGACAGTTTCTTCAGTATCTTGTATACATCCATTTAATTTTGACCAGTCAATTTGTTTTCTTGGTACCAGTGTATTTACTTTAGCCATTACTTTTTGCTGGTAAGTCTTTAATATCATCCGATATATCATCTCCTTGTTCCCTTTTTTCTGAAGTTATATCTTCCCATTTTATCTTTAAACATTCATCATCCTCTCTCCTTATTTTTCCCCAAATGTCTGGTGGCAATATTATAGAAAACATTAGTTCTATGTCATCCAGGGTGAGAGTGCCAACTCTTAGTATTATTTCTGTCTGTCTATACCATTCTTCTCTGTCTTGTCTAATATCTGGAAACTGAAGCGCAAATCTGTGTAACTCAACGTTAGACCATGGTGTGTGCACTTTAATAGTAGTGTGTCCTGGCTGACCTCCTGGTACTTCTCTCAAAGGCATGGCATGATTAGGTGATAGACCACCATATGTAGGTGTCCCATTATTTACCTTCTCCTCTTTACTTTTTAGCAACCATTCACATTTTCTTTCTACTAATATTAGTGTATCTAGCCATTCAGCTAATATTTGGAGTGCATCCAATTTTTCTCTGTCTGATGCCCCTACATCGTCTAGTACTGCTAATACTGTGTTGGCGTGTCCACGGGACAAATTGTCAGCTTGTGGGTATCCGTCTTGAGCAGGCCAATATTTACCCCAATTTTTAAACCAGAAAAACACCTTTTTGTCAATTATTTCCAGAATGCTGCGTTGAAGTGCAGGCGTAAAATCAATTGGGAAGCGGCATTTTGCACCGTGCCATAGAGAAGTACAATTTTTCATAACATCCGTTACCCACTCCTGTACCATTTTCTTGTCTTTTTCTGATATTTTAATGCGCAGCTCTCTTTTATCTGTGTGAGAACTGGGTGTCAATTGTTATTGTACAGGTGTTGTCTTATGAGCTTGTGGCGTGTGCATTGATGAATGAGATTGTATTGTTTGTGGACTGTATGGTGGTGGAGTTGTTAATAATCCTTCTATTACAGGATCTTCAGTATTTTCCTGTTCTAAGGGAGCATTAGGTAGAGTGGGGTGAACATCTGGTATTGGTTTGTGAACTGTAAGGCATTTGTCTATTTCCATTTCTTTTTCCCTACAACTTGTTACACATCTTTCTTGTGCCTTCTCCTTATCATGTGCCATAGCTTTTCCTTTCGTTGTCCTAGGTTTCCCTGACCATCTATTAGCAGCATATGACCGCCATGCATGAAATGCATCCCATTGTAATAAACGTACTTTCTTCCCTTTCTTTTCACGTTCCCTTAAACAATCTTCTAAATAAAGCATTTTAGCTCTATCAAACGTGCCATATTCTGGCCATTGCAAATCAGGATTTTTCCTGGTATAATGAGTCCATTGATCTAGATGAATAGCTGTAGAGTACCCTTTTCTACGTGCCACGTACCATGCTGGTGTGCCACGAGGAGGTGTCGGTTGAGTGACATCTAAGGCTGCCCTACGCCCTTTGGCGGTACTATGAAATAGTTTACTGAGCATTTTTTTTATATATATTTTTTTAGAAAAACACAGTTGTACAACCTGTTTTAACCACATGCATATATTTTTAGACGTCTTTCAGAGCTGAATGCATAGGCATGCTCTGTTTGGAGGCAACCACTCTTTGTCCCCCCCTGAGGCAACCACCCACGGCTCCTCTTCTGTCCTTGGGATCCTCACGATCTTTCACAGACTGGACAGCCTTCCTCAGGCACCTATCTTAAAGGCGCCCTCAGACCTCCCCTAGGGACCCCTAATGAATCCCAGTGTGTACCCTTTGAGGTATCAGAAAAACAACATCCAATTTATAAAATTGAGTTCAGTGCATTTAAGAACTGCCTACCTGATCATCAGACCAGTAACGCCGTTGTATGCGTCCTTCTTGCTGTGGCAAAATGACCTGATGGCTTCGAAGGGAGCTGCTGGTGTCTGATGTCCAAGGCTTATCAACAGGAGCCTTCCCGTCTGGGCCTTGCAGGAAACCAGGTCCCATCAGCAGCTGCGCAGCATACACCGAGACTGGGAGGCCCCTGAAGAGTCCTGAGACCGCAGTTCTTTAACCCCTGCAGAGACCAACAGTCCCCAGCGAGTCCACGGCACCATCTGTTAAAGCACGGTTTTTTAGAGTAATGAGATGGACACACACAAGGACTTCAAGTGTGGCTCTTTATTGCCAATGAACTGCAGTTGAGACAATTTGCCAGTCGGACTGCAAAGAGATCTAGTTTTACAGAAAGGAAATCAGTCCTTATATACATTTTACAGAACCTGGATACATTAATCATTAACATCAACATCATGGTGTGAGCATTTCACAAATAGTCCACGTGTACATGGACACATTAATTATTAACAACAACATCATGGTTTGAGCATTTCACAAATAGTCCATGTGTACATTTACCTTATACATGACGCACATGACCATGTTAATATTTAGCCAATCTCTTACGCTACTGCCTCCTGACCTAGAGCCTAAGTCTGTTATCTTGTTTTTGTCAAACATGCACTGTTTGAGGTGGTCAGCAGATGCACAATTTCCACACACGATATTTGTCCTAAGCAAACACTTTTACCCAAGCTGGGGCAGAGCAGATTGACACGTCCCAGTTCAGAGAGCCAATTCTAGGAATTACCTCTCTGAACCGGCTTCTGTAAACAGGTGAAGGCCAGTGAACCGTTACACATGTTTGAGTTACATCAGAAGGGACACATACTCATTCGTTTGCAATCCATTTGGTTTTAAATGAATTTCAGACAATTTAGCTTAACCATCTGTGCACCATGGAGCAACCTTTCATTATGATTAGTGGACTCATATTATTTGTAAGCAGGTGAAAGACAGAAATTAATGTAAAACTATGGTTCACTTTAATGTAGCCTTTCACCTAGAGGGGCCCCCTCCAGACTGTATCAGGAGCTCCCCAGACAAGGTGCAGTGCTGAGGGGACCCCCTGGAGCTTGAGGGCCCCCCGCACTGCAGGGGATGCAGGGGCCTGTGTTACGCCCCTGTTTTAGATCATGGAATCCATCAGTCTTTCTGACACAATGCCAGTCTTATGTGGAGTCCCACAGGGATCCGTGCTTAGCCCAACATTATACAATGGGCTGTCTATCACCTCCTTTGTGAATTATAAGCGGCATGGATTAGCAAATTTAGCGGCACAAAAATGGAAATTTAGCGGCACAAATATGGAAATTTAGCGGCAATTTAGCGGCATTTTATTTAGGCGTTTTTCCTACAACAAACACAGATATCTGACCGAAAACGTGCTCTGTGGAGTACTGTGTGTTAAGCTGACTGCAGCAGATAGCTAAAGCAGTCTACCAGGTCACTACCTCACACGAAACGGTGTAGACAAAAAATAACTGCAAGAATGTAGCTATTCACACACTCATAACTAAAGTAAACCGACAAATTGTATATGCACAGTACATGTGAGTGATGTCTACACTACATGAGTATCTCACACACACAAACTCAGACGGAGACTGAACAAGTGGTGTGTGGAGTACCAAGGACAGTTTCTGGGGAGCAGTTATGGACATGCAGTATTCATTTGATTTGCACATGCCAAGACATGATTCTTTGGGCATCAACAAACATTTCAGAAAGTGTTTGCCACAATATTTTCAATGCTTAACGTACACCCTAATGAATGTAGTTTGGGCATGTTGTTTTGGCAGTTGGGAAAGTGTGGTGAAGCACATGTTTAATTCATTATGTACCAGAAAAATGGTACAATTTAAAAAAGTTTGCAATTGTACAGCATTCTGAACTCTGTGCGTGGATAATATACAGAGGACTCACATTACTCATATTTATTGTTCGTAAAGTGTTTCAGCCATCATTGCTTCACTAATGTAAATTCAAATGTTATTCTGATCTGAGTACATTATATATCAGCTGCATAAAATGGACGTGAAGGGAGAAATAATTAACAAGCATTGGAAAGCGAATAGTTCTAGGTTCAATGTATAACATATGGATATGTTAGTCAGTTATTTAGATCGAGAAGGATAGTAGAGGGATAGAAGAGGAAAAAGGTTTGCATTTACATAGCGCTTGCTACCGCTGATGTAGCGTACATAGGAAACGCAATCGCTCTGAGAATACAAAACGTTCCCTTTCCGTACAAAAACAAACGTCTACATTGTCTCCTCAGCACACGTTTCAGGTCTTTGACCCATCTAACGCTCCTCCTTGCAAATCAGGAGGTTACGTGCCCATAAAAAGCCCAGTTTTTCAACAAAATAATGAAAGGTCATAAACAAAAAAAAGTGTCACTCAAAAGGTTTCTCCCTAGTACACACGTGTACCACTTATTCTCCATCAGACAAATGAATCCGTAGCCCAGACGGATCCGATTTTAGTCCCCAAGATAGTTCGGCTCCCCAACCCCCCTGCACCTCCCATTAACAGGCAAGCCAGTGCCTCACCATTTGGATCTTTCTCCTTCTAGCACTGGTAACTATACTCCGTGCCCACATTGGTCAAATATTCCTGTACCTCCTCCTCATTCTGGAAATCTACTAGCCCAGCTATCTCCTCTCAGACGATTCACGCAACGAGAGTAACAGATTGTTGGCGCTTTGCATTTCAGCTCCATGCAAGGCGCAGAGTAAGGTAGCTAGAGTGTCCCGAAATGCCGCGAGACTGCAGCTCCCCCTAGTGGAACCTCGGAGTTAATCCAATGAACAGGATTACATCCATTAGAACCCCAGGATATAGCAGCTTTGTAAAAAATGCCGCGATTTCTACTAAAGTGCCGATTTCGCGGGCACTTTGGTAAAAATCGCGGCATTTTTTAAAAAGTGCAGATTTCGCGGCAAATCGCGAAATCGCGAAATCGCGATATCCTGGAGGGTCTGTATAGGCCCTCCGTGAAATAGCTTCCCTGGCTGCACATCAAAGCCAGGATTAACTTAAAAACTTCTGCCTGGCTCATAAAGCAGTAAATGGAAGGGGCCAGATTAAAATCAGAGAACTCATCTCCCCATAGACACCGAAGAGATATCTCAGGTCAACACAAGAACACCTTATTGTGATGCTAAGAATCAAGAGATCAAGATGGGGAGGCAGTTAATTTTCTTACTTGGTCCCGAAGTTGTGAAACTCCATGCCCAGGGAAGTGCTTGGAAGACCTAGGGCAGACATGTGCTTTACAAAAACCCCAAACATAAACATACACATAGACTAGCATTGAGCAAATGGATAAGGTGCCAGCCAGGCCAGTGGGAACTGAAAGAAGTTCAGCCTTATTAGCTGTAGAGCTTCCCACAGCCATTAGTTTGTTCATTGACATTCCACTGTAAGTTTTTTTCCCTTACCCAGATCCCAATTTCCCTTTCTCCTCATTAAGTACTTGCTTTCTGAAGGATTAATTCCTTACAAAACGATGTCTGCTCTTGTTTGGTGTTCTGCTTGTGTTCCCAGTTCTTGGCAGAGTTCCCAAACCTTCTTGGGATCACATCCGTCCCTTTACAAGAGCATCAGGTGAGTAAAAAAAGGGGGACTCACATAAGTCTTCCTCAAAGTATGTGAACAATATATTTAATATTTATTCATTTATATTTTTAGAGAGTTCACGTACATAAGAAGCCTCAGCCCAATATGAGCGGTAGGATTAATGATAAGATCTTAATTAATCAAGTCGGTGGGGCCATATTCTGTTTTTTCTTCCTCTCTCGCTCTCTCCCTATCCATATTTTCTCTTTAAGAGAGTAGAATTGCCCTCAATTATGTATCCCCTCTCCATTCAAATAGGAGATTGATGTATTATTGTTGGGAGTCTTTTGTCACAGCATTGTCATTAGAGCCATCTTTGTGAGAAACGTACACACAATGAATGAATACAGAAATATTTGCAGAGCGCAACTCCTGCTTCATTGAAACCTCCTGACACTATATAAGTAATGAAAGTAAAACAGAATAACACTTAGAGGAACAGAAATGTCTTCAGCTGGTCTTAAACAGACTTTCACTTGGAATGGATTGAAGGTATTATGGTAAAGCCTTCCAAAGACTGGGATCTAAAAAAGAATAAGATATACCACCAGATCTAGTTTGATATCACTATGAGTTTGTACTGAGAGAGACCTGCTTAGTAATCCAAGGCTCACTTCGAAACCAAATTGCAGAACTGGCGCTAGGTACTGTGGCCTCCAAATGCCCACTGCATAAAAGGGTACGGTTTACATTCCTTAAAGAGCCGGTTGAGAATGTTATGTCTGTCAAAGGTAAGGGAATGACAGTACTAACGTAACCACTTCAAATGCTTGCATTACAAAGATTAACTGGAAAGGAATCACAATTGCTCTTGTTTTCCCCAGTGAATCATTGTCCGAAACACCACCACAGAAGTCGTCATACCCATTTTCCACATTTGGCATCCCATCCAGGCTAAAGTTCGATAATGGACCTTCCTTTATTGGAAAGGAGTTGAAGGATTTAACAGCATATCTATTTGTCAGCCATTGGAAAGTAACTCTACTGTGGACTCAGACCAGCGGCATGATGGAACACTTAATAGATACATAGAAGAGACGACGCCAAAACAAAACTCATGTTTAGAGGAAAGACCAGAACCAAAATATTAGACCTCATAGAGAAACCTTATCCAAGATTCAAAGAGAAATAAAGCATTATGACCCAGATAGGAAAATAAAAATTAGATCATATGCTAAACAGTGGTCACAAACCCGATCTTCATGCCTGTGCATTCGTCAAGAATAGAGGCAGTCGCAAAAAAAGGCCTGATCTTTGACCTGCAAACCTATGATCTGGCCACATATATTCCTCACAACCATCTGCCCCCTTAATTGCATCTGCTCCCCCGGGATGGCACTCCAGGCCTCCTGAACCCCCCATCACATTTACCACCATGGACTAAAGTGAGTTAATATATGTATAAATGGGGAGTGTAATCAGTGGCGTCACTAGGGTTGGTGTCACCCGGTGCGGGTAACTCATGGTGTCACCCCCTCACAAGTTACCGGATGGAGCAACTCACCCTCTGCCTGCACCATGTCCCCTCTGCCTGCACCATCTCTCCCTCTGTCCGCACCATCTCCCCTCCGCCTTCAGCTTTTCACCCCCTCCCTGCACCATCTTTCCCTCAGCCTACACCATCCCACCCTCTGCCTGCACCATCTCCCCTCTGCCTCCACCATCTCCCCTCTGGTTGCACCATCTCTCCCTGTGTCCACACCATCTCCCCTCTGCCTGCAAAATCTCTCCCTCTGCCTGCACCATCTCTCCCTCTGCCTGCACCATCTCTCCCTCTGCCTGCACCATCTCTCCCTCTGCCTTCCCCATCTCTCCCTCTTCCTGCACCATCTCTCCCTTTGTCCACACTATCTCCCCTCTGCCTGCACCATCTCTCCCTCTGCCTGCACCATCTCTCCCTCTGCTTGCACCATCTCACCCTCTGCCTGCACCACCTCCCCTCTGCCTGCACCATCTCTCCCTTTTTCCACACTATCTCCCTCTCTGCCTGCACCATCTCCCTCTCTGCCTGCATCATCTCTCCCTCTGTCTGCACCATCTCCCCTCCGCTGGACCCTCTCACCCCCCGCCTGCACCATCTCTCTCTCTGCCTGCACCATCTCTCTCTCTGCCTGCACCATCTCCCCCCTGCCTGCACCATCTCTCCCTCTGCCTGCACCATCTCCCACCGCCTGCACCATCTCACCCTCTGCCTGCACCATCACTTTGGAGATAAGCGTTGCCGATAGCACGCTATCTCCGCAATAAAATGCAGAGTTGGCCGGCGATAATTATCCTAGCGCTAAGTGCGCTGAGCGATAATTATCGCCTGGCCTTGTTAATATGCCCCAGAGTTAGTGACAACTCAGCTAAACTCTCCAGTGGGAACTTGTAATCTCGCCGCTATGGTTTAGCCTCTGACAATTGCCCTGGTATTCACTGCTCCACCACCATTGTATAAGTTATTTCACTGCCGCAACTCACACTGCCTACATCCTCAAACAGTTGTAATTCTAGGCCTAACATGATCTGCTGGTTTGCAAATTTGAAACATTACCACCTTATGTAATGATTGCATATTGTGTAAATTGGGGCCCTTATGTTACGACTTATGTTTTACTGTAAATACCTTATCTAACCAAAGTGTGGGCCTTATGGAATTACCTATGTTTATTTTAAAGCGCTCTAGCACCTTAAGGAAATGTTTGCACTGTATAAAAATGCATAAATCAAATAAATAGGAATATTCTTGTTCTTTTAAACATGTCCATCTGTGCAAGCGAAGCACCCCCTGCTTCCAAGCCTTCCTCGTACTCAGCGCCCAGACAACCTGTTGTGGCCTCGCAGCGCCCTTCTCCAAGTTTTCATCATCCCCAGCGCCTAAACACCCGTCGTGGCACCCAAGCGCTGATTCTCTGGCCCTGCCTCGTGTGATATATGGGCGCTTCGGATATCTAGTTTCCCCTCTAGTTGACCGTGGTGGCGTGCGCTTGCGGCTTGCAATGCACTCATGTCACACACTCTCAGAACTGACTGAGCTCTCCTCGTTCATGTAACAGTCTAGGCAGAGGTTCCCGGCCCCCGGACCGTATATGACTAATGTCAGCTCTGCCCCGGGCCCGCGGTTTTAGAATAGGTAGGCAGGCTCAGGCTGCACTGCAGAGCGAGCCACGGAGCCAGCCAGCGTAACTAACCAGATTGGTGTCACCCCAGATGGGGTGACACCCGGTGCGGTCCGCACCCCCCGCACCCCCCTAGTGACGCCGCTGCTCGCAGCGCCCTTCTCCAAGTTTTCATCATCCCCAGCGCCTAAACACCCGTCGTGGCACCCAAGCGCTGATTCTCTGGCCCTGCCTCGTGTGATATATGGGCGCTTCGGATATCTAGTTTCCCCTCTAGTTGACCGTGGTGGCGTGCGCTTGCGGCTTGCAATGCACTCATGTCACACACTCTCAGAACTGACTGAGCTCTCCTCGTTCATGTAACAGTCTAGGCAGAGGTTCCCGGCCCCCGGACCGTATATGACTAATGTCAGCTCTGCCCCGGGCCCGCGGTTTTAGAATAGGTAGGCAGGCTCAGGCTGCACTGCAGAGCGAGCCACGGAGCCAGCCAGCGTAACTAACCAGATTGGTGTCACCCCAGATGGGGTGACACCCGGTGCGGTCCGCACCCCCCGCACCCCCCTAGTGACGCCGCTGAGTAATGTCCGTGCCTTCACCTAAACTTGGTGTCACTTCTAGTCCGCAGAAAGCAATTTCCTCTGCGCGCAGAAAGGGGCATCTGAGAGGGAATAGGATGCAGTGACAGAGAGGCGTGCAAGCGAAGAGGCTCTGTTCTGCTGGGGTTCTACTCAATATGTCATTCGCCCAACATGCTACTACTGCCTATCCGGAGATTGTTCTTGATACTAATGTTAGCCAACTAATAAAATGTATTAATTCGAGACGTATTCTACATGGCTGGAGACTTGAAATCAACAGAAGAGCAACAGAAGAACATCAACAGAAGAGCAAGCTTTCTCAACACACAGCATGATCAACAGAAGACATGTTTACTCCACGACCTCTCTAAACGGCAGTAGTGAAAGTTTCTTCAATGCAAAAGAGCAGCTTTTTGATAAGCGTCCTTATACACAGAATCAGCAGCAGGGGGGCGCACGTATTACAAAAGCATCATATGCAGTCGATGAGGGGATAATTCTCCCCGCTCCCGCACATCTATATGCTTGCACACACAGTAAGGCAGCGGTAAATCATAAGCTAGCATTTTAATTTTTTTTTTCTCTTACAAACACAGAGACACACACAGAGAGTCTAATAAACTCAGCTTAATAATCTAAAATGTGCAGCAACCCGCTCCAATTAATACGTGGATGCACGTCTAATACAGGATATTTTGTGCACAGTCCTTGATCCTGGACTTGGTGATGTACTTGTACACCACCAGTTGCCCACAAGTGGTGATAGAGAAATTTTGCACTTTTCTCTGTAAGTACTTGTCTGAAAATAGTAAGGGAGTTTAAACTTCCCCAGTGGAACATTTTCAGCAAAGACTATATGGCACCACTGGGGAATGAGTAAGTGAATAAATGAATGAAAACATTTGTACATCAAGGTGAAATGACTTAAAATCAACTCTGTTCTCTGATCAGTCGTTTTCCTTCCATGCTACTTACCTGAGTCACTGACATCTAACTGGTTCCTAGGATTCTCTTTAGGTTACCCTGACTGAGAAGCCCTGCTGAAACTTCTAGATTCTGGTTGCCTACAGTAGGCACCAGTCGGTCACTCTAACCCACACACAGTTTCACTCAGGTCATAGGCAGCCGTTTCTGCGCCTAGGCTTGCCTTGCACACTAACGTTCTACAACAGGCCAGGGTCACCGTCTCCCTGCATGACTCATCACGAGATGCACTCACCTGACCTGAGGGCTGGCTGGGGGCCTGCTGCTGCTGGGCATGGCGTCGCAAGTGGATGGGCAGAAGGCAGGCAGGGCAGCTGAGGAGGGGGGGGGGGGGGCAGCGCAAGCCAGGCTAGCCAGGTAGGGACCGGGCAATTTAAATTATTGCAAATAAAGGCCCCGACCTGATCTTGCAAGGTTTTGTCTTGTCTGCTCTTCTCGGCTCTGCTGCGCGCCCCTGATGCTACCACACCTAACGTGCATTTTTATTGTGTTTTCATGATAAGCTCATTGCGCAAAGCGCATGTGTTGTCTCCCTGTCCCCCGACAAATGTAATGAGGGGCCCACCAGCCAGCCCCCCTGCCCCCGCTCCCCACGGCGCGCATACGCGTCGAAGGCAGAAAATGAAAGTGAGGAGTGAGGAGTAAACAGAAGTGCGCGCCGCGCCCGTGCGCACCCACCCTGTCCTGCCGCCATTGATTTAGAGCCTGCTCAAGAGCCTCAGGACCCCGGCCAGGGCTCGCCCAAGCTCCATTTATAATTGCCTCAGGGGCCCGGCTGGGCCGGGGTCCGTCCCCGCTGCCCGGCCCACCCCCATCCATCCACATCCAGTCTATTTAATAAGCGCACCCGCACCATGACATGATCAAGACTGTCACACACCGTGTCACCCGCCCGGCCGGGGCCCGCCTACCATTTGTATCAATTTCAGCAGGGGCCCAGGCCGGGACCCCGCACCCGCCACCATTCCCTGCTGCAGCCTGTCAGCCTCACGGGCCCGGCCCCAGCCGGGGCCCCGCACCATTCCTGCAGCTGCTGCCAGCCGCTGCCTCACGGGCCCCGGCCGGGGCCAGCACCATTCCTGCTGCCAGTGCCAGCCTCACGGTCCCCGGCGGGGGACCACACCATTCCTGCTGCAAGTGCCAGCCTCACGGGCCCCGGCCGGGGCCCCGCACCAATCCCCTTGACCTTGTAACAATTTTAGGGCACTCATCACGGGCCACCGCACCATTTCTAAGACTTTCAGGGGCCACGGCCGGGGCCCGCGCTGCAGTGCACCATTTTGGTCCATAATTAAAATCAATAATGAATGATCCATCAATGTGCATCATTACAGTGAGGGGCCAGGGGCCCCCTGGAGCGCGAGGCCCCCCGCAATGCGGGGGCTGCAAGGGCTTGTGTTATGCCCCTGGATGGGGGTAGGAAGTGTGACGCTGTTAACACTCCAACTCAAACAACAATATTCTTGGACTCAAGAGGGTATCCAGGTACTTGGGCAGGTGTTTAGGAGAGTGGTTCCCAAGGTGCTTATATGAAGAGCCAGGTTTTCAGGTTCTAGTGGAATTCAAGAAGTGAGGAGAAGGCTCTGGTGTTGAGGAAGGCCGTTCCATGTCTTGGATGCAATGTAGGAGAATGAGCGACGTTCAGTTTTCCTTTTGCAGATGCAGAATGTGTGTGCACATGAGGCAGAGCATAGGTGTCTGGTGGGTTGGTGTTAGTGTACGCAGCAATTCAGGTAATTTAGTCCTTTGTTGTGTAGGGCCTTGTATGAGTGCGTGAGAAGTTTGAATTAGCTGCGCTTGTCAACCAGGAGTCAGTGAAGCTTCCTGAGGTGCGGTGTAATGTGCTGCGGCATGGGAGGTCAAGTATGAGTAGGCCTGCCCAGAATTATTAATCCTGCTCGTGATATCGGAGCAATTTTGTAATTCCACTTTACTCTCGTAACACAGAATTACTAATAAATTTTGCCGCACCACCAGCAGAATTAATCTGCAGTGTTTCGTTTTAAAAAAGACTGAAAGAGGGAGCAGTAGCTCTATGCTTTTAAATATAGAGGGACAGTTTCAACTTCTGGCCCCATTTAGTATCCAATGTATGTAAGGGTGCAGAGGGGTATGCACAGCAGAGCATGCTTCTCAGCGCATTTTCACACTCTGATAGTAATCACTGCAGAGTATGTAAGGGTGCTGGCAGGTCTGCACTACAGTGCCTCTGAAGTAATCACTGCAGAGTATGTAAGGGCGCTGAGGAGTATGTGCTACAGTGTATACTCCTTGGCCACCTTACATACTCTACAGTGGTTACTGCAGAGTATGTAAAGGTGCTGAGGCGAATGCACTGTATTATATTAACTTTTTAGCCAGTGCTATTTCTTAGTGCCAAATGCATTCTTGCATTAATTTTTGGACATGAGGTTGCATTGTGTATTAAGAAAATACACCAAATACCCACTCTGCCCTGTTCTGAAATTTTGAAGAATCCTGTAGAATTTTAAAGGAATGCCACTGAATTTCACAGAATCAAATTCTTCTGCCAATTCTGCCCAACCCTAAGTATGAGTCTTGCAGCGGTTCTGGATGGTTTGGAATATTTTTAGGAGCAGTTTGGAGATTCTTGCAAGGAGAACATTGTTGTAGTCCAGCCTGCTGGTGGTAAGTGCTTGCATGATGATCTGCATGGTGTTCTGAGGCAACCATTTCAAGATCTTTCGCAGCATGGGTAGAATGTGTAAACAAGAGATTCACTGTACAGACTTGAGCCGTCATGTTCAGCTTGGCATCTAGGATGATCCCTAGATTTCCTGCGTGTCCTGTGAGTGTGGGTGTTGGTCCTCGCTCCGACGGCCACCAGATGGAGTCCCATGGAAAAGTCTTGTTGCTGAAGACCAGTACTTTTGTCTTGTCAGATTTGAGCTCCAGGCAGTTGGCTTGTATCCGGTCTACCACCAACAGTGGTGAAGTTAGTTCTGGTGATGATGTCTTGTTTGTCAGGGAGAGGACGAGTTGGTTGTCATTGGCGTAGGTGATGATTGCAAGGTCTTGGGAAGAAATGATGTTGACAAGCAGTGTCATGTATTTGTTGAAAAGAGTGTGGATGATGAATGATCCTTGTGGGACTCCACATATCAGTTTCTTGATCTCTGATGTGAAGGGTGTCAGCCTGACCCTTTGGTTTCATCCAGTGAGGAAGGAACAGATCCATTTGAGATCAGATCCTTGTATGCTAATCTTGTGAATTCTTCTGATGACGGTGTTGTAGGAGATGGTGTCAAAGGCCGTGGAGAAGTCAAGCAGGATGAGGGCTGCTGTTTCTCCTCGATACATGATGTTTCAAATGTTGTTGGTGGTCGTGATGAGAGCTGTCTTATTGCTATGTTTCTTTCTGATTGCTGATAGATTGTTGTCTAGAAGATGGTGAAGTTCGAGGGTCACGGGTTTCTTGTCGATGGCCTTCTCAATCACTTTGGGTTGAAAGGGGAGCAGAGAGATGGGTCATAAGTTGCTCAGTTGATTCGGGTTGGTTGTAGGCTTCTTGAGGAGTGAGTTGATTTCTGCATGTTTACATTCTTCCCGGAAAGTTTTGGATGTGATGGAATTATTGATGATGTGGGTGAAGGTGGTGCTGATTGGTGATGTTCCCAGGATATACGTGTATTGAGGGCATAGGTCCATTAGGACCCCTGAGTAGATGATCCCCATGTATGCTGCTTTGTCATTTCCTGTGAGCTTAGTCTATTTGGTCAGGTGGACATCTTGGTTGGTGATCGGTAGGATAGTGATGGGTTCCCTGGGGTTGAGTTGCTGTGCGAAGTTGCTGTACATTTTTGAGATTTTGCTGTGGAAGAAGTTGGATAGGTTGTAGCAGAGTTGTTGGGAGGCAGTAATGTTGTTGACAGTGGCTGAGGTCGAGGTGAAATCCATCACTATTAAGAAGATATCTTTGCAGCTGTTAAAGCTTTCTTAATACCGTCCACTACTGCTTTTTTCTAGGTGTCTCTTATTTGCAGCTGATAGCGTCTGAATTCAGCCTTGAAGGTAGTTCTGTTAGTGGTGTCATGGCTGGCTCTCCATTTCCTAACTAGCTGCTACATTGTTGTTGGTGTCCTGGAGGTCTTCTGTGTACCAGCGTGCCAGCTTGTTTGATATACTATGCTTGTTGGGTTTAATGGGTGCAAGGGAGTCCACACAGTTCTTGTTCCTTGATGCGGTTAATATCCATTTTGAGGTTGTCTTGTAGTGTTTCTATCTAGGAAACTGAATCAATATTGCCATTTTATGCCCTTACACGGCTATAATCAATAAATATCCCTATAATGGCATAAGAAACAGATCCATATTTCAGTAAATCGGCCTTGCAGCCCAAGGCATGGCAAAAGCTACTTCCTTAGATTCCTAGAAAGCACAACGAGTTCTTTCAACACACCAAACCTCCAGCAACCTGGAAAATCCCCGCTTGCTTTGTTTTGATTTGTAATAGAAGTCCTGCGAGCACTGTAAGAACGGCCAGTGCTTAGTGACATCTTTATTGACGTCTTATGTCCAAACCTTACGTCAAACTCGGCACCTTTCAGGTATAAATAGACCAACGTTGCCTTAAGCAAACACACGGTGGTGGTTCTGGAGCAGAGCAGCTAATCTACTTGCCGAGAGCCCAGCAGACGCGGAGAGCCCAAGGACGCTGCCCCTCCTCTTTGACGCGCTGAGAAAGACGCTGTCTTTTCTCCTGCTGAGAAAATCCAGCTCCGGCGTTTCCAGCCTACCCTTGCGGGTGACTGGGATATTGAGTCCTGAGAGAGAGATACCAGACCTCCTACATTCTATTCCCAAGGTACAGTGCTGACTAAATCCTTAGAGAGAATTCTTGAGTCAGATTCTTGGCAAAAAACCTATTTAACTTAAACTGCTACTTACTTACTCCTTCCCACGTATTAGGCTTAGGTCAGGTACACCGGGGTAGGCGTATTTTAGAAGCGCCAGTTGAGCACGTTAGCCTATGTATATATATATATATATATATATATATATATTTTATCCATTTTAAAGTGTCTTATAGCTAAGAAACCATATCAATGCTTTTACAGTATTATTTCATAATACTGCTTTTACTGTACGTACTTTACTTTACATTAAGTATTGCAATTGTGGCAATTAATTTCTCTTGCATGAGAAGGAAGACTGCTCAATAAATAATACCTTTTATTGAAAACGCCCGTCTCTCTATTCTCTGCACTCTGGTGAAACTAAGAATGCACATCTGACTGAGTGAAATAGCTGTCTATTGTTTTCACATGACTCTAGAGATTGACTCTCCTTCTGAGGGAGCAAAGTTGTCATGTTTATGCGGTTGTCGGAAGCTGAATCCCTTCTTGTCTGAGCCAGGAAAGCTGATCCCTTCCTATTCAGTCAAGAAAGTTTCCAGTGACCTCTGAGCTAGCTGGCGCAAACCTAAATTAAGTCTAACATAGTCAGTAGAGACCTAGATGACCTCAGTCCTACGTCTATACTGCTGTTTATGTTATTCCAATGCGCAGGGCCTATAGGGAAAATAGGAACTACACTACAAGGCGCCCAACATTTGGTAAGGCGATAAAACTAACGCAAGACGTTAGAGTAACTCAGTCGTGCTTTTTCACGCAGACCCTTTCTCCCGTAAATACTCCAATAGACGTCTGGAGTGGGTGAAAGGTTAAAATCCGCCGGAACTTAGTAGGAAGAGATTCCTATGTAGAGTTTTTGGTTTAGTCAACGTTGAAGGATACAGTGTTCCAAAATATTGTGCACCTAATCTTTTGTCTCCTTGAAACTTGATCTGCAACAAAAACCTTTCTGACAGTAAAAATGCCAGGGAGTGAAGACGAAAGGGAAGCAGCTAGATTAGCAGCCCGACTAATGGAGGATGACACGAGTCTTCTACAGAATGACCAGAATTCCGGTAATCATAAGAAAAACTATAACTCTAAAACTTATAGAAAACGGACCGACATCACAAGGTGGTACAGTCATTTTCGTGATAGAGGCACACGCATATCGGCAGACAGAGGTATTCTATTCATGATAAACTTTCCAGCGGCAAACGCTACAACACACGAATTCCACTATTACAAAATAGAGGAACCTCCGGAAGAATATACTCCTTTCGAGGATATTGAAATCCCACTAAATTACCAAGAGCACCTGCTCTGGTTTAAAGGCGCCCTAAAACATAATGATCACATCACCAGGCTCGGTCCACTAGGTAGACCAGGAGCAACGTGGCCGGTTCTAGCCAGCTACACACCACATCCTGACATTGATAAAATGTCAGACAAGGAACTTTTAGCCCAGCTAAAATTACTAATTAAAATTCACAGACAGTTAGTCCAATATGTAATGCGGACTGCAACAGTCCAACCAGCTATTAACATTCCACAGCCAAACTCTCATCAGGGAAACACAAATAAAATTACACCACAGAACATACAATCATGTCTGGGAAAAACACCCGCAAAAGGGGAACAAATTCCATTCTGGCTAGTACAGAAAATAACTCAAATAGAGGCAGTATTCCCGAATACTACCCCTATTGAGAAACACAGAATTCTGACTATCTGCCTTCCAATGGGGGTCGCACCACATGTGGAGGACTGTGACACTTGGGGCACAGTCTTTGCTTCCATTTACACAAAAACACATGGTGTTCCGTCTCTGGCGGTAATACCAGATGTGCTAAAACAGATTAAAAATTAATATGGTCCAGAACCTGCTTTAACTCTTGGTATGAAATTACTGAAAGACTTCAAGCAGGTCTCGGCTATATTATTAGCCAACATAAAAGGAGAAGCAGCATCTGTGGCGATCCGCCAAAAATTGAAAGAAACAGATATAACAGATCAACCAATTGAACTTGCCAGAATCATAGAAAAATCCTATGAAGAACTAGGTAGAGATAGTTTGGGTGGGAAACCAGTAAAACCCCAACTACTTGAAAATCCTGAAAAGATATTTATTAAAAATAATCCAAACACTCCAAAAAAGAGCTGGGATGGAAATAAACAATCCACTCCCAAAGAAAAAAGTTTCCAGTCCAGAGGATGGTCTCCTCAGCGGAGAGAAAGAGCTCCGAGCCGAGTACACCAGTCTCCCCAAAGGGAGCCCTCTGAAAAAAGATACAACCTTAGAAATAGGGATAATTTGAAAAAACCTGATAAATATCAAGATATTGATACAAGTCCCTCTCGATCTTTTTCGCAGAAATCGGAAAGAAGAGGACGGTCAGAACACAGGGAAGAGCACGTCAAGTCCAAAGACAAGGAACCTGCTCAAAGTAAAAAATTACAATTTCCAAAAAAGAAGGTAGCCAGTATTAAAATATTTGAACATGCTGAGGATACTGAGGACACAGCTGAAAAATGGTGAGTGGGCACAGACAATGCTAGACAGCGCAGCAGAAATCACCATAGATCGCAAGATCCTGATGAATCATCTGGAGACAGTGGACACAAATGAATACATTCAGGTGGAAACTGCAGACACCAGAGTTAGCGAACCTCATAAAATATACAAAATACCATTGCGTATAGAGGGAGATAAGACTAGGAGGTAAGGGGTCTGTTTTGGGATAACCTCTCAAAAGGCTATGGCATCCTGTTAGCCGAGAAAGACTGGCCCCCAGAGTTTGTCAGGGAGTGCCCTCATGGCGAAGAAATGATTATGCCTGCCTTCTCAAATCATATTCCAATACATAGAAAATATATATATGCCAGAAAATGGGCAGTAGCTCAAGCACCTGCATTATATAAGAATCATGTAGGATGGGATCAGGACTCTCCTCCTCACAAAATCCAGTTAAAAAGTCAACCAACTGCACAGAGGCAGTACCAAATTAAGCAAGAAGCTAAAAAACAGGTCAGGGAGATCTTAGATCAACTTGAATACCAAGGAGTGATTGAAACATGCACCACTCAAATGAACAATCCTTTGTTTCCTGTCTCCAAACCAGACGATTCATATCGTCTAGTCTTGGGCTACAGACACTTTAACTCATGTTGCAAGGCATTTGCGGTACAAAATTCGCACAGCGCGGCACTAATGAATAACATAGTTCGCAAAAAATACAAAACAACATTGGACATCTCTAATGGATTCTTTTGTCAAAATATTGCACCAGAAAGCAGGTATTTAACTGCTTTCTCAATAATGGGTACACAGAAAATTTCTGTCGACTCCCACAGGGATTCAAGAACAGCCCAGGATTATTCTCAGCCAGAGTAACAGAGTTACTACAAATGTATGATGATGAGGCATTATCTTATGTCGATGACATCTATCACATGTCACAACTTTAAAAAGTCACAAATTGCCCATCTAACTGTCCTATTTTTAGGATACGAATTATCAAGTGAAGGCAAAAGCCTAGCAGACAACTTCTTAGAGAAGTGCGCTGTACTCCAAGCACCAAAAACGCTGAAGAACTTACAATCGATACTAGGCTTCCTGAATTTCGGAAGAACTTATGTTCTAAATTATGCAGAGAGGGTTAAACCTCTCTACGAATTAATAAAACCTGATTTCAAACTAATAAATTTGACTCAAAAACACACAGAAATTTTGAGATCACTGCAAAATGTTAGCTCAAACAAAATTAGAAACGTGCGACAATACGCGCAACCTTGTAAACCGAGTCATCCCAGGGAGATGCGGATTCACGTATCTGACCTCTAATGAGGGAGAAACGGTACCAATAGCTTACAAATCACACTTGTACACAAAAGCGATAAAAACATTCAGTCTTACAGAAAATACTGTGAAGGCCGTTCAGACGGCTGTAGCAAAGGAAAGAGCCCTAGCCCAAGGCAAAAGAATAACTGTTTTTACAGCAGAATCAGCCTTTGAGGCATTATTCAGCCCAGTTAATCTAAAAACAGTGGCACTGGATCCCAAATGGATACAGTGGGAAAATTCTCTTGCTGCAGAAGACGTTACATACTATTTTGTACCGAACATGAAAAAACTGAATGATTTGAAATATGAAGAAGAATACCCTCTGCCAATCAAAATTCTGCCTCTCCAACAATACTCTTGTATAATCTATACGGACAGATTTGTACAGCATTACAATGTAGATGATGAATCCTACAATGCAGCGGGCGCGATTGTTAAAGTTCGCTGGCTGTGTGGTAAATTCAGACCAAAAATAACAAACACTGAATCATTGAGAAACTGTTCGGCTCAGAGAGCTGAAATCAGATCTTTAAAGATGGCGCTTGAAAATGCCGATCGTGAATTCCCGACACTAATAGTGTGTGATTCACATTTCTGCGTCAAATCTTATAATAATGATTTGCAGAACTGGGTTCAAAACGATTACAAAGATGACACAGGTGCCACAATCAAGCATAACATGCTTTGGAAACAGGTAGTTCTTTTACAGAAAGAACTACAAAAGACTCATGTGATACACACTCTGAGTCATCAACGTGATGGTGTTCACGTTGCAGGGAATTCATTGGCTAATACAGCCACAGCGGAAGCAACTAAACCGGCTTCCATAGCCAAAAAAAAGCGTTCAGAAAAATACATAGACGGGGAAACCATGCTGGCGGTAAAAACGTCTTCAAAAGGCCACTGTGCAGCACTACCCGTGATCTATCCACTGAATTATACATACGTAATAGACGCAAACTCCGCTCCTTTTGCTCAAATCCCTGGAGTGGGGGATAGGGTAATTCCAAACATGAACAGGAGAATCTTATTAATAGCAGACGCACACATGGGTGAAGGTCCAAGGCACAAACAGATGAAGGAATCTCTGAGAGAATTACAATCAGAATACTGGTGGCCGGGGATGAGCCTGCAACATTATAAATTTGCAAAAAGCTGTCCAGACTGCAACAAAGATTGCAGTAACAAGCCAACCGGAGTATTGCCATTGACATTTCTGTAGTAGCATAAGGCTATTTATACTTAAAATCCTTAAGAATAGATTCACTTAAAAATGTGGCCCCAGCGCTCGGCTGACGCCAGAACTGTTATAAAGATTTGCAAGTCTTTATCGGCACATACGCAATTGCCATGCTTCATTCTGACCAGGGTCCTGCTTTTAGCTCTCGAGCTTATAAGGAGGCCATGACCAGCATGGGCATTGGGTTGCGGTACTCTTGTCCCTTCCATCCTGAGGGAAACAGGATTGTGGAAAGAAAAAACCGAGACATAAAGCAATCTATAACGGCAAAGGTACTAGGTTCGGGTGATGGGTAGGTCCAGCATTTAACAAGTGTCCAACGTAGTCTTAACAATCTGCCAAGAAATTCTCTAAAAGGTTTCAGCCCGTACGAACTATTGTTCGGAACTAGAATGTATATTCAGGATTTAGATAGTCTAACTTCAGTGGTAGAAGATAAGAAAAAATGCTTTGACATCAAAGATCGTTTGGCTGTTTTACAGGACTTAAATGAAACAAGAAAAGCCCTGAGCAACATAAAGCTAAAACAACAGCCAACAACCACTGAATACACACCACCTGTCCCAGCAAGACCTGTCTGGATTCTAAAGATTGGGGATCTGCTCAGAGAGAAAATAGCGGTGAAGAAGGAATTTGGGCCTTCTTACAGAAAAGCAGTACGTGTCTTAGCTGTCAACGGAATGAGATCAGTTGTACTACCGCCCCTTGCTGGTAAAAAGGAGAACCGAGTTGTATCAATCGACCTGGTAAAACCACAATTATGTGGCCAATAATAAGTAGTAGGCCAAGTGGACTCCCAATAAATAGCAGAATACCAAAATTTGCTACAATCCAAGAGGTTCAAACTGAAAGACTAATCACATTTGATAAACCTGCAGTGAATACAAAAGGACTATGCAACAATGCCATGGAACTTGTGCCTCTTGAAACCCAAATTGAAACAGTTCGTCAAGAAACACCAGTCTACAACGATGTAGCCTCAGACTGTGCTAATGAAAGACAAATTGAAAAAGCAATCCCAACAATTGACAGAACTGCATTGGCTACTTCATCAATTTCGATAACTTTTCTGAAGATCAAAGCGACCCTGAAGTAACGCCAGCAACAAAAAGATTTAAAGACAAAGCAACAGAACTCTTTCATCAACTCAAAGAAACCTATCTTATTTCTCCATGGATAGAATTTTGGATTGTGTTAGGTGTACTTTTCCTCCTGCTTTGGCTCATCATGGTACTTTGTTTGGGAAAATTCATTGAGGGAAAAGACAGTACAATGGACACAGCAAGTCAGAACATCAACTTGGTTCTAAAGCCACACAAGTCATCTCACATCGATATAAGATAACTGTCATCAGTGAATGTCACAGCCATTCCAATACCCGGCGGGGTAGTTTGGGACAAAACGGATTATGAAATCTATGGCCCGGTCGAACTCTTGAAATATCCTCACCAGTTTAAGGTTTCATTAAGTGATTTTGTAAAACCAAGTACATTCTCGGATGATTGGGACTTTGAAAGCATAAATAATATGATGTCAGATTTAGTAATGTCAGCAAAATTTACAGAACATGATTATTTACAGGGTTCATCAAACTATGAACAGATGTAATGCTATAACCACTATGCACACCACTACTTGCATAAATCTGCTCAACCCAGAAATATTTTTAATTATAATCAATGGGAACATTGTGCAACTCCACCTAAAAGCAGTTCAAAAACATTCTATGAGAAATTCCCATACTTCTCAGGGTTCAACACAAGTGATGCAGAAACATTTTATTATAAACTGTTAGATAAAACAGGGACAAAAACCATGCTGACAAATACTAAATTGATTTATTCGGAAACATTTTATGAAAAAATGATTACATTTGGTTTTGATTTCTGGAAAAACAACATTGAAACAAAAACCATCTGGGGTACAAAAGAATGGCAGGTACAAGGCCTAGAAGCATTATTTCGAGCCTGCATGATCCCAGAACAAATAATGTTCTTGAATGACACTATTCAACAAACTACCTGTTTTGGCCTAGCCAAGACCAAAGACTTAAACAAACCGTCTATTCCAAATCCAATGCCTGATAATACAACCACAGATATTGAGATAGACGTATCCCAAATTTTACATCAAAATAGAACACATCCTGATTGGAAAAAGTGGTTAATCTGGCCAACAAACACAAATAAATGTCAAGATAGATTCCTGAACAAAATACAGGGGTTAAAAATGACCAGACCAGACCCTAGATACTCCCAGAGACAACATCCAGGGATAGTAACAACATACAGTGTAGGGAAATTATGCCTTGAATGGCTACAAACATCCACACTGGCAGAAATTAAGCAACACTTGACTTTACTTAAAGACGGTGCTGACTTGCGCGATTTCATTATGGGACCATGCAAACAGTGTAAAAACGTTTCATAGCGGCCAGCATATACGCTGCATACAACGAAGCATGGAAAGTGACTCAAATTGAGACAGCAGAGAAAATACGAGAAATTGATCGTATTAATTTGGGAAAATCACTTTCTGTTTTGGACAATGGGTTAATGACTCTGTCCTCCAGAATATATTCACTTGACAGTATTGTATCATCTGCTATAGATATAATAGATCAGGACTTTCTAATGTTACAACATGGTCAGTCCCAATTACGTTCTATTGTACAGCTAGGCTGGATGTTGCAAAATCTGCGTTCAGGCTATGTGCCTTGGCGTTTAATCAACACAACGTCATTGTTCTCTATCTTTAACCTTACTGATAAACAAATCAGTTTGGCACAGAAAGGAGCAGACTATACGATTCTGAGCATTGAAAAACTTGAGAGATTACCATTGACAATGTCAGAAAGACCTGTCATTGATTAGATAATACTCGGAATAATCACAATTCCGATAACAACTTTCCAATTAAAAAAATGCCAAGAGTATATACTAGCAGGCCAGTATGAAAGGTTGGGTAAAGGGTACATTAAGTCATCATGGAAATTACCTTATACACACACATGTTATAGTGACAAAAACCAGAATGTATTTCTTAGTGGTAATAATTGTAAACGATCACTAAGCGGTATACTTCTGTGCCAAGGTATTAATTTACATGGGGCCTGTGAGGGGACTGCAAATAACCTTTCATGCCACCAGTAGGGCACACCTACAACACAAATAGAGCCATTCTTTCGACAACTTTCTAACGGGAGTTAGGTTCTAATAACGGACCACAGCTGTTGTGGCATGGTGCCAGGAAAAGCATATCTCGTAAGCGTTAGTTCCATGGTCACTTGCTGTATGCAAGCATTGTATCCAACCATCCCTACTGATACAGAGGCGACAATTTGGCCTCCGTTGAATATCTCTTCTATACGAATTGATGCTTTAAGCAGAATGAAGTCTGTGCTTTTACAGACAACAGTGCCTATTTCGTCATCAAAAGAAACGTATGATCTTCAAGTTGCAAGGACAACAGCAGAGATACATACACTTTTATCAACTAATTGCCCCGTGCATTTTGTAGAAATGCTAAGCCAAATCTTAAATATGTCAGATGCCAGTGGTATCGCACATGTATTTAAGACAATTTTTTCGGGACTGTTAACACCCTTCGAAGCAGTCCTGGGCATCTTTCCCAATTTTGTCCATTCAGTCTTTGGCGGCCTACCACTACTTTTGGGACTCGTAGCAGGAATCTTATTTTTGACCCTTCTGCTCCGATATGGAAAGCCAAAACGCAGACATGACTCCAGCAACAATGGAAGAAACGATCCTAGCAATACGCTATCGGGACCGCATAACTAAAGTCTTTGGATTAGCCCGGCTAAGAGATCTGAATATGACCTCGTTTCTTTCATTCAGACCTATATGGTAGAACTGCATCTTACCTGTGCTTCGATGTATGCTATGCGGAGGAGAATGCGTGTTGGACACCTGTCTTACACTACAATCAGCAGTACCAATGGATATCGATACTTTGCTAAGTCCTGTAACGGCTCATGCATCGTGTTGTCCCCAGCGGTTACCAATCCTGATGACGGCATTCGTTGAGACTTCTCCACTACGATTAGGTGGTGGCAGTGAAGCAAGAAATGAGAGCAACATCACCCAGGTACGACCTTCTGTGAGCAATCTGATCCCGACACCGATTATAGCAATCATTCTCACGACTGCCCAGTTACAGCATTATCATCCTTGGTTGAACTTTCACCTGAAGCTGTAGATTGTTTTTTTGCACATCTATCTGAAGTAATGTTCTCCCCTGAACCGTAAGAATAACTTTTAGGCAAACCGGCACACAGCGTTCTCATGAACTCTGAATTTGGCCTTCAGCTTTGAAAAACAAAAGCTATTGAAAACATTTGGAACTATTTTTTCCCCTGACAACAAAATTATTGTTTCCAAATTCCCAAATATATTAACATTTTTTTGGGCACGTGTACTCTGCTTACAGTAGAACTTTTCATAAAGAACAGAGCTTCTATTTTTAGTAATTCTAGAGACAATATATTACCTCAGCCTCTAGCACACTCACAAGCAATTTCATTTATATGTGATGAAATAGTCTCGACCTTCTTTTCTGTAATTAAGAGACATTTCATGTGTAATTTTCGCAAATCGTTCAGCTAAAGATATATGCAATTTTTTTGAATGATTACACTGCTTAAAAGCGTACAGTACCTATAATTTTCCGTGTATTTCGCATACACCATTTCAAATGCAAAATGTATTTTGAGGTGGGTTGGAATACACATGCATCTTTATTGCTTCGTTTTTAGTAATTGATGGACATAAAATCGTGGAGTGGGTGTAGTGTTTTTATCTAGGAACCTGAATCAATATTACCATTTTATGCCCTTACACGGCTATAATCAATAAATATCCCTATAATGGCATAAGAAACAGATCCATATTTCAGTAAATCGCCCTTGCAGCCCAAGGCATGGCAAAAGCTACTTCCTTAGATTCCTAGAAAGCACAACGAGTTCTTTCAACACACCAAACCTCCAGCAACCTCGAAATCCCCGCTTGCTTTGTTTTGATTTGTAATAGAACTCCTGCGAGCACTGTAAGAACGGCCAGTTCTTAGTGACATCTTTATTGACGTCTTATGTCCAAACCTTACGTCAAACTCGGCACCGTTCAGGTATAAATAGGCCAACGTTGCCTTAAGCAAACACACAGTGGTGGTTCTGGAGCAGAGCAGCTAATCTACTTGCCGAGAGCCCAGCAGACGCGGAGAGCCCACGGACGCTGCCCCTTCTCTTTGACGCGCTGAGAAAGACGCTGTCTTTTCTCCTGCCGAGAAAATCCAGCTCCGGCGTTTCCAGCCTACCCTTGCGGGTGACTGGAATATCGAGTCCTGAGAGAGAGATACCACACCTCCTACATTCTATTCCCAAGGTACAGTGCTGACTAAACCCTTAGAGAGAATTCTTGAGTCAGATTCTTGGCAAAAAACCTACTTAACTTAAACTGCAACTTACTTACTCCTTCCCATGTATTATGCTTAGGTCAGGTACACCGGGGTAGGTGTATTTTAGAAGCACCAGTTGAGCACGTTAGCCTATGTATATATGTATATATATGTTATCCATTTTAAAGTGTCTTATGGCTAAGAAACCATATCAATGCTTTTACAGTATTATTTCATAATACTCTTTTTACTGTGCGTACTTTACTTTACATTAAGTATTGCAATTGTGGCAATTAATTTCTCTTGCATGAGAAGGAAGACTGCTCAATAAATAATACCTTTTATTGAAAACGCCCGTCTCTTTATTCTCTGCACTCTGGTGAAACTAAGAATGCACATCTGACTGAGTGAAATAGCTGTCTATTGTTTTCACACGACTCTAGAGATTGACTCTCCTTCTGAGGGAGCAAAGTTGTCATGTTTATGCGGTTGTCGGAAGCTGAATCCCTTCTTGTCTGAGCCAGGGAAGCTGATCCCTTCCTATTCAGTCAAGAAAGTTTCCAGTGACCTCTGAGCTAGCTGGCGCAAACCTAAATTAAGTCTAACATAGTCAGTAGAGACCTAGATGACCTCAGTCCTACGTCTATACTGCTGTTTATGTTATTCCAATGCGCAGGGCCTATAGGGAAAATAGGAACTACACTACAGTCTCTGGGGGTAGGTTGATTCTGGCTGAGGACGCTGAGCCACTCTGCTTATGTAATTGTGTCCCAGCTGTGGCTCGAAATGCTAAACCTGGTAGGGTTGTTGACTTGAGGTCTTGATTTGTAAGTGGACGAAGGAGTGGTCGGTCCATGTGCAGTGGAGTTGCATTTGCTGTTGTCATGTGTGGTGATGGTGGTATCTAGTGTGTGTCTTGCAGTGTGTGTTGGTTTTGTGATGAGCTGGGTGAGTCCTATGTTGCTCATGTTTTAGAGGAGTGCTGTGGATCATGGGTTGTGTCCACCTTCAAGGTGAAAGTTGAAGTCACTAAGGAGAATGTAGGCTCTAGAGTTGATGGTGAGTGGAGCAACAAAGTCAGTGAGAAGATTAAGAAAGGTGGCTCAGGGTCCGGGTGATTGGTAGGTGAGGGATCCATTCAGGGTGAAGTTTTTAGAGATTTGCAGCTTGAAGTGAATGTGTTGCATGAATAGGGTGGCGTTTTCAGTGGATGTTTTACATTTGATGTATTTCTTCCACATGATAGTGAGTCTTCCTCCTGGCTTGTGAAGGCAGTCCTGTCCAGTGATCCTGTTGCCCGCTGAGTTGGCATGGCAATGTCAGGTGCTAATGAGAGGTTGAGCCAGGTCTCTGTGATGAAGAGGATGTTGGGTGCATCGCTGCTAAGAAGGTCCCATGTTTCGGTTGTGTGTTTGCTGAGTTATCATGTGTTGAGAAACATGCATGCGAGTGGGTGTTTACATGGGGGTTTGCTGTGGGGTGTGGTGTAGGGTGTGTTGTAGGCATTGTGGAATTTATATGGTGTATCTTTGGAGGGGGTGTTAGGGGCAATGCTAGTATTTGCATTGGGGGGGGTGGCTGCTGAAGAACCAGCAGTGGGTGCAGGTGAAAGCTTCTACCGTAGATTGAGGTGCAGTGTGGCAGCAGTTGGGTGAATGGCGTCTGGGGTCTAGTGACCTAAGGAGTGCTGCAGAGTATCGCTTGGTGGTGATCAGGGCAGGGTTCTTGGCACTGGCCACAGTCCTTTCTCCAGCAGTGGGTGCAGGTAAAAGCTTCTATCATAGAGTGAGGTGAGGTGTGGCAGTGGTTGGGGGAATGGCATCTGGAGTCTGGTGACCTAAGAACTGCTGCAGAATATCGCTGGGCTGTGATCCGACAAGAGTTCTTGGCACTCGGCACAGTCCAGGCGTGGAATGACACAGACAGGCTTGCCTTCGCCGCGCCTTTGATGCACGAGCCCTGTGTGTCCTTGTTGCAGCTATCATTAAGTAGAACCTCGGAGGATAGAGGAGGGCAAGGTGCAATGCTTTAATTTATTGAGCTGATGGGTGATAAGAAATGAAGTCCTCTTACTTGGCTTCTCCTTTTAAAGACCAGAATCAGTAATGTCACTTCCTGTCCTGTGACTTCCTGAAAGGAGGGTCAATTAGCAGGGAGATTCTAGTGCTTAAATAATTAGAAATAAGACCACTTAAAAAAACAAGGACAATTCATAGCATGACATCACGCAAAAAGTGACACTAAAATACTTGCAGAGCAAACTAATTTAACTATTAGCTTCCAATCCACCTTAAATAACACCTACTTGGACAAGATTTTCACTGGCTGTTAACTCGCACAATGTAG
This sequence comes from Lissotriton vulgaris, assembly GCF_964263255.1. Lineage (NCBI taxonomy): Eukaryota > Metazoa > Chordata > Amphibia > Caudata > Salamandridae > Lissotriton > Lissotriton vulgaris. The sequence goes on along the minus strand of NC_141689.1, from coordinate 1,611,925,575 downwards.
TTGCAGAGGAAATCAACAAGAAATTAAACCTAATACAGTGAACTTCTCTGCACAACCATAATGAAAAATATAGGAAAGGGGATTAAGCACATAACCAATGTTTCAAAACACATCCTTTTGGTTAAGGAAGCCCAACATTTAAATAAGCACTCTCAATAATGTGACCTGCTTATTCTAACTGAAGCAAACCTATCTTAAACATTATTTTTCAAATAAAAAATAATTTTCGACAATGCTTCCTGCGGAGACAAACATAACACAGATTTGATGTGGTAGTAATGTTAATCACTCAGTGGTAGGGAACATATTTGTCTGGGATTATCTGGGAGCAAAATGTACGAAACTGAAGGGAACATGGGCCATATTAGCAAGAACCTATCACTAAAACGACGATAATGGGCTTGCTAATATGCGTTATAAAATTCCAATAGAAGCCCAGGTTAGATGTCCTGCACATCTATCCTGGGCTTCTATTCGAATTCTGGAACACATATTAGCAAGCCCATTATCGCCGTTTTAGTGGCAGTTTCCTAAAACTTTCGTCAAAGTTTACTATTTTCCGGTATTCACAAAGGTAAAGTTATGATTTTCTTTACCTTTGTGAATACCCAAAATTAGCAACTTAGACAAAAATCTAAGTTTACCTTTATGACTCCAGGAAATACCCTCCTCTAGTAGTGACTGATAACTTTAGCCCAACAACTAGTACTACCCAAACCAGAAGCAGTTGCATCCATGTCCCTGAAACTATTGTGTTATCTATCCCTCAGCATTCTCAGGGTTCCTTTTGATGTGCTGCACCACACCCAGCCCATTTTCCTGCATATTGTTTTTTTGTTGTTGTTGAGTTTTTTATAGTGCAAACTTGACCCAAAGGTATCTGGAATTAGAGGGATTTACATGAGCACCAGTTGTGTTATACAAGGACACATTCATTTTTGTTAAGCAGGGGGAAATTATGCAATTTGCCAGAATCGCAGGATGTTGAGCATCGTTGCTGAGACTCGAACCCGGTTCCCCAGATTTTAGGTCTACCGCCCCCGCCATTAGGCAACATCCTCTCTCATGTGTTCTGCTGGTCCCTGTGATGGAAGGTGTACCTTTCTTACAGTGTAGGTTTAACAGATGCAGTCAGAAACATGCTTGCCCAAAAAACTGATGGACGTTGTCCATCTGTGTTGCAATAACTGTCTCCCATTCCCCTGAAAACCTCCTGCTCCGTGTATTGCAGGTTTCAGGGTGTCTACGGTGCAAAGCTAAACTCAAATGAATCAAGTGCGTTGGGTTGCCAGGATCTGTCTGAAGCATTGAAGTCCTTCCCTGCTATCATATATTGTAAATGACTTTGATATACCCAGGAGTCCAATCTAATTCAAACTCCAGGGAGCCATCAACAATAACTGGTGGTTGTGGCCATGCTTCCTCCCACCTTGCTGGTTTCCTTTAGACACATGCACTACTGGGTGTATTATCCAGCAAAGTATACATTTTAAATCACAACTGTTTGTCCTACTAAAGCCTCAATCGTAAAAGGATCCACAACTGAAGTGGAAACTAGGTATCGATAGTAACTTTGAACACAACCGCACCTAGTGAGTCATATGAAAGGGTGCATTTTGCAATACTATGATCGTCTCCCTATTGCTTGCATTCTGTCTTTTTTCTCTCATCATTCTCATCTGTTTTATTAGTCGTGAAACTGAGGGGTCTATAGATGTGTTCCCACATGATCTTTGAGTGTACTCCAAAGAGGCAATGAAAAGGTAATAACCTCAAGTAACCATGGAGGGTAAGGCCTATTGTTTTACATTTTGAGTTCTCCACTCTGATTGCCTAGTCTCCCCAGATGTAAACCTACTATTAACTTGTAGTTTATGAGTACCAAAAAACAGTAACCTTACGTTAAAGTGTAAGTTTACCTTTGTTAATCAGGCCCACAGTCTGGCCATCTGTCTATGGGTAGTAACTAGTGGAATAATAGCAGACCATTCCCAATCATAGCAACAGCTCAATACAAAATATAGGTTTAAAATGTGATTCCCTATGCAGTTCTAATCCCTTCAGGGGGTCCATGTAATCTACAGACCTCAGACAGGAAGGTCTTGGTGAATGAAGGAGCAGAGAGTAACTGTTTTAATGGGCTATAGTGTCCAAACTAAGGGGGATATTCTCAAGAACGTGCGATAATCATCGCCAAAATCTGTTTACGCAATGTTTCATATCGCCGTCTATCGCGGTAAAATAATTCTGTGTTAACGTCCTATTCACAACACGGGGGTAACATGCAATAGTTTCCCGATAACACATCAAATGTCCGTGATAAAGTTACCGGGATGGCGATACAAATTTAAACCCTAACGTGAAAAAATTTGCGGTGGGCCCATCCGCGATAAAAAATCTGCGATAATCTTCGCCAAGCCTGCACTTCACACACGTCAGATGGGAAAAATCCCTCTAAAAATAGAACAAAAAAACACAAACAAAACCAAAGCAACTGCAAAGCTTAATGGAGGTAGTCGAAGCAAGTACAGAGGACAACCAGAGCTCCACAAGCCCCACATAGGACCAACCTGGGACCTCGGGGTCGGGGAAGGGCAAGGAGAAGAAGAGGAAGACGAGGTTCAGTCCGCAGGAAAACAGAATCCTGATAATGGAGGTGGTAGAACACTATCAACTACTGTTCTTCACCTCCACTGTGTCATTGGCAACAAAAAATGGAATATGGCAGTCCATCGTGGACAAGGTGAATGCAGTCAGAGTGCTGAGGAGGACAATGGAAGAGGTCAAGAGGCACTGGAATGATATGAAGCGCAAAACAAAGCAGAAACTCGGCAACAACCTGGCGAGAGCAATGGAGACTGGAGGTGGGAGTCCAGTGCCACAGGAGGAGCGGGATGAGATGGAGGAAATGGTGTCCACGGTCATCAGTGGAGAGAAGGTGGCAGGAGTTGGGAGACCGGACACTGCTCAACATGACCTGACACAACAGGGTGAGTAACGACCAGGGACTGGGGGACGGGGGAGATGGGCACAATGGCACACATGCACAATTAAGTATAGCACAATTCACACCCACAATGACTGGATAATTTACCTGACCCCCTTGGCACACTGCAGCACACCTAGAAACAGCAAGTAGGCCCCCGTCGACTATGTGCCCAGAAGGGGCCCTTCCCACACACCACCAATCTCACAACCAACCCATGCACATGTGCTAAACTCAGCAAAGCGGCATGTCTGTGAGCAACACTGACAATGCAAGTGACACTGCATGATGAATAGCATTGCTGCAGTCAATAGATCATGACATGTGGCACGCCACGACACTGAGGTGGCTGAGTGTGGACCATATCCGTAAAGGAGCAGTGCACAAACAACCCCTGACGTCAGCAACACATCTGCAGACAAACCATGCCACAGACTCCCACCAAGAGCCCAATGTACCCAAGTATGCAACATCTCAGCACTGTATAAGCACAGAAGTCAAGGCACACCCCATGAAAGGGATAAGGGCCAGCAAAATCAGAGCTGCAGGAGCTACTCTCCTAAAACGCAGCACACACAAATAACATTCAGAGCACATCAACATTGACAACAATGTGGTACAAACAGCAACATGTTCACAACAGAACAGAGGACACAACTGGTGCCACTTGAGTGTAGAAACTGGCAAATCAGATTTGGCATAGCAGGGAAATGTGAGTTGATAATGCAAAAGTACAAACAGCCATCAGTGATGTTGTGCAAATGTCCACTGCCCCACATCAAATAGGCAGCTCCTGCCAAACAGTCACAATGTACTCTGCCATGCAGTCTGTATGTAAACATGTACAATGAGTCAACATACATGTGAACACAATGTTAAACTGCATCTCCCCTTCATATTGCAGAGGGAGAATCAACACCTCCTGCAGAGCAGACCCAACAACTCTTCACTAATGACGAAGAGGACCTCCCCAACTTCGACACAGAGGCCCTCCAACAGCTCATGGACAGCCTTCACACCCCACCTCCAGGACCAGGGCAGCACAGCCGCATCGAGGAGACCCAACCACTGCAGAGACCACACAGCAGGAAGCACCCTCCACCACAGCTGCCTCCCAGAACCCCCACAAACAACACATGGCCTTCCAACGCCGTGTGTTGGGGTGCCAGGAGAAGATGGCTGAACAGGTACGGGAAGAGTTCTACCTCATGGCATCCAAACTAGATGCCATACGTGGGTGTCTAAGTCCTATCAGGGACCATTCACAGTCCCTAACGGACACCCACAGTCCACTTCATGCCCTCCAATGATCCATGGCTGACATCGCTGGAGTCCTGACTCTGAGAAAAGAACAACAGTCTAGTCAGAGTGGCTCCAGCTATGTCACCCGGCAGTTGGGACACATTCGGAGGATCATGGAGAACATGGAGCGGACACAGGCGGAAAGAGCGGTTGCCATGGCTGCACACCAGGGAGAGGTAGCTGAGTTCCTCCATACACTGCAGACCCTCATCATGGCATTGCTCTCACAAGGGCTGGCGCAGATGAATGCTGCTGCTACCACGCATTCCACATCTCCACCCCCTGAAGTGTCAGTGCGACACGGAGCAGCAGACATTCCACTTCTGGCCCCTGATATATCACTGCCACACAGTGCTGGCTACAGAACACCACCACCAACATGTGAGGCACATGAAACAGCAGAGAACGAAGATGCAGATGAATCTGCCTTACTGTTAAGAAGGAAGCAGTAGCAATCATCTCTGCCATATGGTCTGTTTCTGCGCTCTGCATCATCACCTTCCACTGTCCCTCGATACATTCTACGACACTCACCTTGGACCTTGACATTGACTGCCATATTCTATTTGGTTACCAATGACACAGCAATCAGACTGCGGACTGAACTCTTCCTCTTTCGATGAACTTGTCATTCCCTAAAGGACTCTCGCTGGCCCCTCCATGGGGCAACAATCTAAAGTGGGGTTTGCATGGCCCTGTACTGCTCCAGCTACAACACTCCCTTGAATGTGCATTAAACATTCAAATTCACACATATGTGTCATGTCTATTATCATTCAAGTGTGGAAGTATGACTGAATGTAGGGTCAGTGATTTCCCATTACGTCCATGTTGCTCCTGTTGTGGGACTTGAGTCACAGGGTGCAACATTACCGATTGCGGTCCGAGTGGCGCCGACACTACAACAGAGTCACACACATTAGTTACTTCCTTGTCCAGCCCAGAACAGAGCCACACCCAGAGCCCCGGGGTCTTTGTTCACACCCCTACGCTGGACTTGCATACACCAGGCCAGCCAACTCCACTTACGTTTACAGGGGAGGACGACAATGCTACATGTCCCAAGTCTTCCCTGTAGTGATCTGCTGATCACAGGTCTAGTTGTCAGCATGCCACAGCCAATACATGAGGGCTGGTTTACACCAACTTCACACCCATCCAGCACAGATGTCACAGGACATGTGACCCTGCCAATAAAATGGTCTGGGCGCACGTGCACGGGGCCATTTCCACTATCTATCTGGTTGAGTCTGTGTTGTTCTTATTTATGTATGAGGGCCTAGGGCCCTACCACATCACATTTCCCACTGCCGGAGGTGACATTATGGCATCCGCACCACGATACTGAATCATAAGAGGCTCATGACTTGAGGTGCACAGAGTTGCTGGCAGCCAAGGCACTTTGGCCGGCACGGGCCTCCCACCACAAGACTGTGACTGAGGTGCACAGAGTTGGTGGCAGCCGAGGCACTTTGGCCGGCATGGGCCTCCCACCATGAGACGGTGACTTGAGGTTTACTGAGTTAGTGGCACCAGAGCTGAGCGGGTGTGCAGCCTGCGATGATGTGTAGGCCTCGATACTCTGTCCTGGCAATCAAAGTTTGATTTGAATTATTTGAATTGTGAGCCCAGCTGGACCCCAGTGTGCGCCAAAGGCAGCAGGCTGCACAGACATGACTCTGAGGTGCGGAGCAGGAAGGTGTGCTTGGGGCCAGTTGTGTGGAATCAGGCGACGGCTGAGGAGGAGGCACTAGCATTTGGTAGGCCCTCTTGGAGACATGCCGGTGGTGGCAGGTGAGAATTGAGGCCTGTGTGTGCAGGGTTGGGTAGTTTTCTCTGTGCCGTGGACCGGTCAGGGGACCAGGGCTGGGGTGCTTGCGGAAGATGTAGGAAACATGCACACTGCCTGGGAAGTTTGCAACGACAATGGTGAACAGGCCCCGGTGGTCCAGTTTTGCTTGCACATTGCTGGAATGCGTGTGGTTTCTGTTGCGGTGATTGTGTGCAGGGGGCACAAGTAGTACATATGATTACGTTTGTGATCATACAGATGCTTGACCATTGTCACCATTTATCCAACAGGTTTCTGAATACGGACTTTCAGAATATGGAATTGTATTGGGTAATTCCCAGACGATATACAGTTAATTGTATCCACAAGTTGCCCATATGAAGTTCCCTGTTGGGAATGGAACTCGTTGGCTGATAGTTTCGTGTTGTTAATTTATATTTTTGTAATGAAGTACTAGTAGTCCACTATTGTTGACTACTGGACGTCATGACCTGGTGCACACCCCTTTCAGAAACCACAATCTTGGATCTGGAGAACAGAGGCGCCAGGGTACGGCTGGGGTTGGTAACGCAGGAACACTACAAATTGGGACTAGAGTATGGTGTGGATACAGGGGCCCACAGTCTCTTTTGTGGACATGCATCCAAGACATGTGTTAAGAAGTTTGATAGTGCTCGCTGTGAGACTTCTCCGACTCTGGCAGTTGTTGGTTGGAAAGTACCGGAGGCCAACAGGTGCAGCACAGCCAGCAGCATTGTCTGTGGAGGGATGTTGGTTGTCCTCTGTGTTGGTACCGTCAGCCTGGTGGCAATGTGGGTCAGAATGTGGAGGATGGTTGTCCTTTTGAGCCTGTAGTGGGCAATGGCTTCCTCCAGCCTGTAGACTCTGATGCTGGTGCGTTTTCAAAAGGTCCGATGTCTTGTTCTGCGCTGCCTCGGTGGTAGTCCGGGGGGGGTGCTGGGGTTGAGGGGGTCCTCGGGATGGTGGTGGTGGGTGTTGTTGCCCTCTCGGGTCTCTAAGCGGCATGATCATTGACTCCATGCATCTGTTGGTCTACAGATGAGGCTCTGGGCTTGGCTCCCTTTCATTCTGCAGGTAGTCGTCCTGCTTAGCACCAATTAAAAGGCAGTTGTTAAATCCCTGCTGTTAACGAGCCTTATCAGCTTTTTTTGGATTGCATCGCAGATCTGGCTGGTCGTTGAGAATATCGCAAAGTGGTGTTTTTGCACGGGAACGCCTAATCCGCATATCATTAGCGTTAGTTGTCGTTAACATCAGTGGCGATGCTTTTTTGCGGAAAACTGGCAATATCGGCGTTTGCACCAGCTTGAGAATGGGGGGATAATTCTTTCGCCACTTTTGCTGCGCTAAAATGCCGATAACTCTGCGATAAGTCCTTGAGAATATGCTCTTAAGTGTAACAATCCATGACAACCAGTATTATTGTACACACCTGAGTCCTGCTGTAAGCCAATTGTGAAATTCATTCAGATTACAGACCAGGCCATTCAGTGAATGAGTAATGGTTGGAGTAACCCTAGAGTTTTATTATGTGATGCTTATGTCTGCACACAGATGATACATTCCCATAAATACATGTTAGTGGTGTGGGGAGACTCAGCCAGCAGAAATGGGGAGCCAAAATGTCCTGGTTTGTTCACCCCCGGAGTACCAGCATTGTTAGTGCCATGAAAACATTGATCCACTTGTTTTTGAAAAGTCTGATCAGGAACATATATGCACCAATCTCTGTAGACGATCTGGTATAGAGTCCTACACCACACTGGTTCCTGATGTATCTACTGTTTTGTGTCACTCCCTTGCTATTCCCATAACATATTCTGTGAGATGTCTTTTTTACTGTTTAGAGGTCATTAGGATATGGCCAAAAGTTTGAGAGCTGGGTATTTTTTTTCATCTGCGTCTTTTCTTTTCACAAGAAAAAGTATCATCCTTTCCTTACTTACAACCTGGATGAAAAGAAAAGGTATAATGGAACTAAGAACACTATAGTTCTGATTGTCAGTTCACACCACAGTAGAATGTAATTCTCCTTCTAAATATTGACAAAAGTGTGCAAATGCCTTTTTAACGGCTAACAGCTCTCTTTCATAGTGCTGTTCCTTTTGACTGAGGTTAGGGGGTTGGAAAAGAAAACAACTGGGTGCATGTATCTAGATAACGTTGCAACAGAATGTCCCCAATTACAAAGGCAAATGCATCCATTCTGACAATGAAGTGCAGCTGTGCATTAGGATGTTGTAGTAAGGGAGTCAATGTGGACTTTGTTTATAGCTTGAGAAACTCTTCCTCTGATCCCTGCTCCAACAGGAAGGGAACTCGTTGTAGGGTCAGTTAAGTGATTGTTTTAATGAGTTGTAAAAACTCTGAATAAAATATAAAGGTTTGCAAACTCGCAAATCATTGAATATCCTTCATGGTATGGAATTGAGTTTACTCAAGTACCTCTGCAACCTTTCCAGGGTCCATAGTGATCCCTTGATGCCGATGAGAAGGAGGACCCCAAAGGCTCTAAAATCACATTTTTCCAGAGTTGCGTACAGATTATTCGGTCATAATTGAGAACACTCTTAATGAAAGTGTGTTGAGCAGCGATCCAAGATTTCAAAAAATAATAAAATAACATTCTAAAATATGATGAAGGAGAGGTCTAGTATTTCCCAGAAAATGGCAATAATCATGTCTGAAATGCTACTGGGGTATTAAACAATCCAAAAGCATCACCAGGTAGTCAAATGACCCCCCATACTTGGTATGAAAAGCTGCATTATTCTCAAATCCAGCACTGTTGCTATCTTCACTTGGTCAAGTAATATAGAAATCAAAGGAAAGGAGTACCTATTGCATTAATTTCCCTGTTGTAGGCACAAGGTTTGTATTCCCCTCTTGCTTTTGGGAAACACAAAGATTGGAAATCTCATTGGGGATCTGGAGTGCCTAATTCAAATTTGGACTACATTTTCCTGGAAATTGATTTTCAGTGCATTATAGTCTTTGAAAATAAGCGAGTAAATCCTGCAATGAAGGCATTTGGACCTTCATATCAATCCTATGGAGCAATCGTATTTCAAAGTAGTAAGGTGGTGGCTCCTGTGATGCTAAATATGTCTTCAAGGTCTTGTACTAGGGAGGCAGAGTAGAACTACTGGCTTATGCACAGCAAAGTGACTTAAGGTTTGAGACTTGAAACTAAAGGGTAAGAGAAGCAATTCTGTACACAATACTTCAAGAAATATTGTCTACTCCCGCCATCTGATAAGGAGTACAGAAGCAATGGAAATTGAGGGAAATAGAGTATATGAAAGTGCACACTCTTCAGGTGCCTAGTAGAAGGGGGCATAAATATTTTGAACAGGTTCTCTAATTTTCTTCTAAATACTTTGCAAAGTATACATTTTAGAAATCTTACTGCCCAGAAAAAACTCTAAAGGCGCCATAGCAAAAATCCTTAATGGTCCTTCCGGAGTAGATAATAAAATACTTAGATGCAAAGGGATCTCTTCCTTGACAGATCTGGTGTAAATTACCACACTCTTCCTCTGTTTGTTATTCAAGACAGTTCTGCACATAATGACCCGACTTTCGAGAGTGAAGACAATGTTCAACCTTTTTTTCTCATTGTTTGCTTCTGCTGACAAACATCTATGAAGGTGGACTATTTGCATTAGCTCCTCTGTTGGTACTTCAATCAAACTGCTCTCTTGTGCTGTTATGAACAAATCCCTATCGTAGGACCGTCTCTTTTCCAAACTGTGAAGTCCATGTTGTGCATCAATTTATAATGACAAACTAATAAGAGTAACAGAGATGTTTGGGCTGCTTGCAACCAATGGCAATGCATACTTCAAATCTTCTATTAGTCCCTGATACAATGCTTCTACAGCAGCCTCCTCTGCCCAGGTTGCCTTCTAGATGAGCTGTGGAAAATGTACAATGTACTGCACCAAATGTATCCTTGTTTGGGGGGGTTATTGCTTTCAATAGATTACTCTAAATTGGTCAAGGGATATTGTCTAGTCTGATAGCTGTAGGCTATTGTTATATATGAATGGCATAAGTTATACTGTAACTTAATTAGTTAAGACAATAAGGAAGCTACCTTGGGTTTATCTGTGTTCCAGAAGGGACTGGAAAAAGTAGGAGTCTCCACTCTTTTTTCTCTTTTAGAGATAAAGCTATAGCAGCTCCATAAATATCAGACCCGCCCACCCCTAAAGGGCTAACTTAGACATCCTTTCTCCTGTCTAAAGTGTGAGTTGTTTCTCTAGGACCGGCTGTAAGAAATGAGAGTTCTCGTTGAGCATTAGTCCGGTAATTCATGTTGAGGAGGAAGGCTCACTCCTGCAGAACTGTCTCTATGTCTTGCGGAATCTTAGTGATGCCATGGAGCATGGCATGCACGAGGTTCACTTCAAGGTTCACTGCAAGAATTGGCCTAGCAAACAGAAATGTGAAATGCAATTTATTGAGGCAAACCCAAAATTCTGATTTTTGTCCAAACCTATGCCTAACACACCCACACAACATGGCCTAGAGTAGGCAAGACAAAAAAGGGAAGGGGCGAATGAAACAAAAGATAAACCAAACTAAAAGTGTTTTTTGCTGATAAGTTTGCTGCTGTTTGATGAACCTTCACACGACTTCCGCCCCAAAAAGTTAATCAACCTCAACTCCTTCCTGGTCCAAGAAAAAGGGAGAGGTCCCAAAACATATTTTCACTATGCATTTCCAAAGGTAATTTTAAACAGTAATATAGTCAAAATGGCTGTACGGAATTACACGAAATTTGGCAGAAAGCTACATCTTTATTCAAAAAGTTGGCATTTTGTGATTTGTTGTAAATCTGATGATCAGCTGTTTTGGGGAATTTAAGGATAAAAATAGAGGAATCTGGGCAGTTGTTCCCTCTAGAGTTCCTGGGGAATCGAAATTTAAAAGATAAAGGATTGTGATTGGCTGACCAGGCTCTTTCTCCTATCTGTCATTTAATTCCTAAGGGATGGAGATCAATCCGGTGGGAGCATGATCTTTGATCTGCGGGTTGCAACATCAGAAGAAATGTTGTGCCTGCCATTACAAGACATTATACATGTTAGAAATGGGGGTCTGTAGTTGGCAATGGTTTTCACCTTTGTCTAAATAGGGACCCTTGCTTCTAGTCAGGATAAGGGGGATGTATGTCAGTACAACGCAATCTTTTAGATTGCGGTACTTGACATCGCGGGCATTACAACGCAAGTCATTACAACGACTTGCGTTGGAGGGCGCAAATTTTGGAATATTATAATTTTATATTCCAACACCAGTCCACGTAACAGTAGGGAAGGTGTTGGAATATAAAATTACAACATTCCTTGTCCAACAGCGCCATCCAGCGCAAGTCGTAGTAATGACTTGCGTTGTAATGGCATTGTTGTAAAGGCACTGCGGTGTAAACACTGCGTTGTAAATGATGCTTCCCGGATAAGGGGGATACAGTCCTAAAATAACCCCTGCTCACCCCCTCGGTAGCTTGGCACTAGCAGAAAGGTTTATCACAGAGGCAGTGTGTAAAGCATTTGTGTACACTTACAGTAACACAGTAAAAAAACTGCAAAGGGACTCCACAACAGTTTAGAAAAATAGGTAACTTTCATCTAAACAAGACCAAACAACAAAAATCCACAATACAGTATCAAAAATAGTCTCTTAAATGATAGAAATAGTTCAGTTCAATGCAAGCTGTAAATGCAACACTTTTCCAATAAAGTACTTTAGATGCGTTACGCAAAATAAACAAAAGCGTCGCAGGGAAGTTTATGCGCCGTTCCTTACACTCAGGGGAGAGGATGTGTCTGTTCCTTACTGAAGCACAGGGGAGGAGATGCGTCACTTCCTTACTGTGTGGGGAGTTGATGCGTCAGTTTCTTACGGCGTTCCGGTTACGATGTGAAAAGATGGCGCCTCGATGTGATGTGACGATTCAGTGCAATGTGAAAAAATGGCAGCTTGATGGGATGAGACAATCCGGTCCGATGCGTGAACTTTTGCAGCCGCACGGCAGGCGCTGCGATGATGTTCAGTGATGCAGAGCTTTTCTTCTCCATGGCTCGGCGATGAGTCGGGTCCCGATGCGGATGCAACATGCTTCTTCGTTGTTGCATCGCGTTTCCAGCTCCCAGCAACAAACAGTCTTTAGAGGTCCTAAACAGCAGCAGGCACTTCTCTGCAGGTTAGAATTCCCAGCAAGGAAATTCAGGGGAGCTGGTGGGGAAGTCTCAGTGTTCATGAGACTTCAGACAGGAGGCAAGCTCAATTTCAAGCCCTTGGAGATCTTCATCAAGATAAAAAAGCAAACAGCAAAGTCCTTTTCTCCTTTCCTTGGCAACAAGTAACCACTGCAGGCCAACCCCCAAACAGCAAACAGCACAGGGGCAGAAATCTTCCTTCAGCTTCTCCGGAATCTTCTCCTTGGCAAAGGTTCTTCTTGATTTCCCAGAAGAGATCTAAAGTTCTGGTGTCTGGGTCCCCCTTTTTATACACACAAATCCTTTGTCTCTGTCCTCTCTGGAGCAGCTTCCTGGCAGGAGGTGGAGACAGCATTGTTGAAAGCAGACCTGGCCCAGGCAGGTGAAAGAAAATCTCCTCTCCCAACTCTAAATTCAACCCAGGTCCCATTCAGCTCAGCCCTGACTCATCAGACTGCTGGAACCGCAGCCCTGTCACAGCGCCTGTCACTCACAAGCCAGACAGGCAATGCACAAACCTAGCAGAGGCACACTGGATAGTTAGGCAAGAAAATACCTACTTTCGAAAAGTGGTATTTTCAAACATAGAATGTTAAAATCACCCGCATTAAAAGATGCACTTTAACATTCTGTGTTCAGGCATACTAAACTTTATTTTTCCTATCTTGTTTCCTCGGTCAGTTATTTTTATAAGATGTTATAGTCAAACTGCCTATTCTAGCCTATGGGAACAGATAGCCTTGCAATAGTGAAAAACAAAATTGGCAGTGCTTCGCTATCAGGACATGCCACACACATCAGGACATGTCCTAACTTTCACATACAATTCACCCTGCCCACAGGGGGTACCTTGGGCCTACCTTAAGGGTGACTAACACACAGAAAAGGGAAGGTTTAAGAACTGGCATGTGGGTGCACTTACCAAGTCGACATGGCAGTCCCAGACTGCACACAGGCTCTGCTATTGCAGGCCTGAGACACATTTTACAAGCTGCTTCAGTGGGTGGCACAATCAGTGCTGCAAACCCACCAGCAGCATTTGATTTACAGGCCCTGCGCACACATGATGCACTGTACTAGGGACTGACAACTCAATCAAATAACAAATCCTGGAATCACTAATGCATACAACAATTTGCAATAGGGTGCACTTGCACTTTGGCACAGAACAGCAGTGGCAAAGTGCCCAAGGCATCTAGACCAGCGAAAACAGATGAGGCAACAGCAAAAAGTGGAAGGGAGACTCACGCCAATGGTGCCAAGTCTAACGATACAGTATTGTATCTTTTTATTTGTTTGATGATGTGCCAAGAAGCCAATACACATATTAGATATTGATACACAAAACACTTAGAAATGTTCCAAAAATCCATTACATACATTTCAAAACACTTTCCATAAAAGGAAAATTAATTCCTCAATAAATACCTAAAATAGCCAGATGACACATAAAACAAGTCCCTAACAGCCCATGTAGTGCAAACATTATCATAATAAACATAAGATCAAAAATTCATATTATAAAAACTTGCCAGTCAATTTATCCAATTGTTCCGATACAACAGATAAGAATTTCCTTATACCAGAACATAATCTCATATTGTCACAGCTAAAAGGGGTTTTCTAGAGATCTTCAATGAGACAAACCTTTAAGAATCCAAAAATTGGTAATAACAATATTTTCCTATCCCTCACAAAAGCTACACAAAAAATTAATAAATGAGCAATTCAATTGTCAATCGGATTGGGAATGTTTACAAAATGGGCAAAGAGAAATATCCATACTTTCCAGATTCGTCATATTCCACTATATGAAGGCTGGCACATGTCAAAACCTAACTTTCAATAACCATCTTCTAACATAGGCGCTCTGTACATCACAGAGATAATTTTGTGAAACACTCCTATAGTCTGTTTCCAATAGATGGAGCAAATTATTTCATTTGCCTTCATCCTCTAGATCACAATTTCAAGATTTCTCACTAACCGCACCTTTTCTTTTCTTGTTTAGTGGCCATGGATATTCAATGGATATCACACAATTGTAGTATATTTAAACTATGCTTAAATTATGCACATTTGCGCCCCAAAGTGCTGTTCAATTAAACAGTAAGTAATCACTAATTGACTGCCTCAGTCAGTCATCAGCTGCTTTAACACAACAGGCCCAATAATTAAGTATCCTTTGTTGATACTTAAATATTGTATTATTCAGGCCAACTTCAAGTCTAAATGACCTATTAATAGAGGCATTGGGAAGGCCTAGACATCTTTTCCAAAGCTTCATTTCAATAACTAGTAAACAAATAATATTTTTTTTTCAGGAGTACTATGCAACCATACAAGAACTACCATTTTTGAAATATGGGTTTCTTTGAGCACTTCAACAGATTTATGCCTAAGTTCCAAACACAGTCTTTGTAGAACACCAGGTTTGGCCCTTGCTCTTAACGCCTGTTGTTCTAAGGTTGCTTTGAAATTAAGATTATATTTAAAAAGAAGACCCTAGTACCTTTATTCTTCCACCACCTCTAAGTGTGCCCCATTTAACCGGTTGTGTGTGATTTAATAGAAAAACGTATTCTTGGAATATCATTATAGACAAACCATTTCAATCAAACTGAATAACGGAAATTTTCAGAATGAAAGGCATTTACCATTTTGTGGAAATCAATTCATAGAATGTCTTTTTGTTCGAAATTGACTTTTGGGTGCTTCTTTTTTAGTGTAAATACAATGGATGGAGGTCTTACTTTCAGAAACAGTGGTGTCTGAATTTTTTCCATTGCTTTACTTCAGAGGACATTATTTTATATTTATATCATTTGTATTGTCAAGCAATTACTTCAAAAAAATGTATTTGCTGACCCATCACTAACTGTAAACACCATCAATCCCTGTCCCCTAAAGCCCTTCATCACACCAAAACTACACTCATCCCTGAAGCCTAAAACCATTTCTTCACCAAAGAGCCACCATCCTGAGGCATGAAGTCACTCACTATCCCTAACACCACCCATTCCTAAACCTTAAGAAACCCTCCTACGCCTAAACCCCACCCATCCGATACCACTCAAAACACCTCATCTCACCCAAACTCCACCCATCTGTGAACCGTAAAAAACCCTCACTGCCTTTAAATACCAGCGATCAATAACCCATAAGACTTCTCATCACCCATAACTACTTATCGCTTAACCCAACAAGAAACCCTTTCTACATCTATACTACACCCATCCCTGAATCCTTAAAACCCCTCACCACCCTAAACTCCACTCCATCCTGAACCCTGAAAAACTCTTCCCCACCCCAGTTGCTACCCATGATTGAACTCTAAAACCCTTACCAGCCCTAAATGCTGCCCAACCATGAACCCTGAAACGCCTCAGCACCCTTACACTCCATGCATCCCTGAAACCTAAAAACACCTCACCCACCTAAACACCACTCATCCTTTTACCCTAAAAATCCCGCACAACCCCTACACTCCACGCATCTCTGAACTCTAAAAACTCCTTTCTATGCCTGAACTCCAATTATTCCTGGCCCCCTAAACTCCCCTTATCACCCTAAACATTACCCACCCCTGAACCCAAAATAGAAACCAAAAGTAGTCCTAAACTCGACCCTAGATTAAAAAAAATTGGACTTTTACTCGACATTATCTTTCCTTTAATTTTGTATTTTTTTTACATATCCTTAAAATTGTCTTTCCTTAAAATTAGAATTCCGTTATTTGGTTTCTTCCAATGTGGTTTCTCAGTTTTCTTTTTCCATTAATTCACACACATCCCATTTAACCACCACTTCTGGTTAACTTTCCCTCTACCAACAGATTATTTAAATGCTGGCTGTACAATAGTTTTAATGATGAATAGTAGTTTGGTAGAACACACATTACTTTTCCAAACAAATTCAAGTGTAATTCGTCCCAACTTTGAAAACCAGCCACATTTGTAACTATTACAGTCTCATGATGCACACAGATCATAGTGTCATTAAATCAATACCATCATCTGTAGTAAATTTGATTTTTCAAGAAATTCTTAGTGGAGTTGTCAGAAAATGTTCTATAAATAAAGAAATGGGAAAAAAGGAATGTATCTCCCACTGTCACCCCTGTCTTTTCGGCTCAGGAGTCTGCTCTAAACAAAAGTAAAACTTAACATCTGAATTGGAATTGGCCACTTCCCCCATTACCTTAAGTAGTGGAGGGATTCCATAGTGGCTTTGGCTGTGCCGAATGAAATTAAACCTATAAGAAAGACAACATATTCTGACTGTTTCACTATATCCCTGTTTTAAATGAGATCTCTTGCATGGATCTTAAACTAATAGGCTTTGTAAATACGAAATCTGCCAAAAGAATAACAAAGATGATGATCGACTCTACTATAATCACCAAAACATTTAGGATGCAGAGGACAGGTTTGGCTTTGTTGGGTTGCAGCTGCTTTATCCAATTGAAGTGACTTTGATTGAAGTTATCAAGGAGATTGGGAAGCAAGCATGCTGAAGTCTTTGGTCTTCGAATGCTGGCCAAGAGGCAAGGGTGTGTGATTGCAAACCCTACTGATAATTGTATTTTAACCACAACACAAACTCTTCAAGAGAGATTCTGTAACACAGCAGTGACCGAAGAAAGACAGGTGTATGGGTAAAAAATAGACTCACCAATGAGGGTTGGACCATCTTGGTTCAGAAATAGGAAGTATGAATCCAAGCCTGACTGAAATAGATGTTTAATGCTGGAATACCTTTGGTCTAAATACAGAGGGGCAGATTTACAAGCACCTTGCACCACTTTTGCGTCACTTTTAACATGGGAAAATTGACGCAAAAGTGGCGCAAGGGGCTTGTAAATCTGCCCCAGAGTAAAATGTTTCTGAATGATTGTCATTCATAAATTAAAAAGATGCTATATTGTTCCAGGAGTAGTCCTTTGACAATTATTATTTTCATGATAGTTGTATGTCTTTTTGATCTCTTCCAGGGTAAATGTAAGTTAAGGAAATCTGGAAATGTAATCATAAAGAGCTCACACAATTTAGATGAATTATTATTAACACATATTACATTTAAGCAAATGCTTATGATGAATGTTTATCAACATGCTAAAAAGTAGAATTTTGAGGCGGAGCTGCATCTTTTCAAAGCAGATTTGTTATACTGGACATTTAAATATTGCTTGGGGGCCGGTGGAAGGGAGTGATTTGAATGTTAAAAGAAATCCAAGAATTGGAACTTCTTATAGAGGATCTGATGGTACATTTTGCCATCCACTTGGGTGCAACCGCCCAGTGATTTCATCTGTGAAGGCCCAAAAGATATGGATCTTTTTTAGACCTTCAGTTGGCTCACGCCAGTTACAGATTTCCTGGCTACCTACAAGCTGGCAAAAAAATGTAAAAATTGATAGGACATCCACCCGGTTGATTTTGTATTGGTTTCACCTGATCTTTTTACCTTTTGTTGTAAATACTATTTTAGTGATCATATTAATTGTGATGTTTTTTCACTTTTCCTTGTAAATATGTGTTTATTCTGTGTCATCAAACTTATAAAGTCCTGAGGTACCAGTAGAATATCGAAAATGGTTCACTACAAGATTCTCCAGACTAGCTCTTCATAAATTAAGTACACTCTAGCAATTTATTGAGACTGTACCTATTGTGGTCTTGATTCACTTGTTTTGATATAAGCACGAATCATAGAATGCTTCCTGAAACATCATAAAAATTTAACATATTGTTCCAGGGTTGCACATATAAAAGTGAGACGAACCTGTGGTTTGATACAGATTGCACAGCTGTCAAAAAGGGTAAACTATCAAGCCTCTAGATCATTACATTTGGTAAAATTATGTAAATATAGCATTTTCTAAATAAAAGGAACTTTACCTTTAGATGATAAAAGCAAACAAAAGTTGTTTTCTACCACAAAAACTAGGAAGAGATGCTAAGCGTTATTCAGAGAAGGGACTTTTGCTGATTTTGACTTAAAATAAACATGGGTATACAAATTGTACTTTGGAATGAGGCATTCTTGAGTCTTTGTGGTCTGATTACCTTGTTTTTACTGATGAGACCTTGAGCCATCTTGGTGAATGACCCTGTATTGTGTTTAAAAGATACCCCTGGAGCAGGGATGTGTGGCTTGTGTGGATCCCTCAACGTATGCCTACACAGAATCCCCTGCAAACCTTAAATTTAGTTGAAAAAAATCTAATTTTCCTCACATTTATGTGTGGGATCACCATGCTGGCACATATTTCCTACCACACAGCGCTCTCCTTGATCTACCAATAAAAATGATACCTCACTTGTGTGGGTGTCCAATGCAGAATCGCCTAAAAACGTATTATAAAAAAAATAAAGCACTTATTTCGTTGTGCTATCTCCTCAATCCCTACGTTTTTGGCCTTTCCCAGTCACAGGCTTTGGCCCACCCACATAAGTGAGGTATCAGTTTACTCGAGAGACTGAGAGGAACACTGAGTGTTAGAACATTTGTGCTGGCCCTGGGGCCACAAACCCAGACGATCCCCCCCTTGCAAAACCAGGTCGTTTTGTGATTGGTAATTTTGATGTCTGCACAATACATTTTGGGCCCTTCTACTGCGTACACTTGGCCATCCACACAAGTGAGGTACCATTTTGTTGGGGAGACTTTTGAAAATGCTTGGTGGGTGGAACTTTGTGGATCCACACAGATTCCAGAACTTTCCAACACAGAAATGTGAGGGAAATTTGTTTTTTATACAGTTTGAGGTTTGCAAGGGATTCTGGGTAACAGAACATGGTGAGAGCGGCATAAATCACCCCATCCTGGATTCTCCTAGGTGTCTAGTTTTCAAAAATGTATAGGCTTGCGAGGTTCCCCTAGGTGCCGTCTGAGCTAGGGTTCAAAATCCACAGCTAGGCACATTGCAAAAACAGGGTCAGTTTTCACTGGAAAAATGTGATGTGTCCATGTTGCGTTTTGGACCGTTTCCTGGTGCGGGCACTAGACCTACTTACACAAGTGAGGTACCATTTTTATCAGGAGACTTTAGAGCATGCGGGGTGGGTAGAAGTTTGTGGATCCATGCAGATTCCAGAACTTTATATCACAGAAATTTGAGGAAATGTGTTTGTTTTTTACACAGGCCGCCACCTACAGGGCACTCAATATATAATGAAATGCATACCAATTTGTTGAACTAGGACCGCTGCCTTTACTATGCACCTGGTACAAACTTAGAGTCAACAGGCAAGTGCAATGCAGCTACAAGAAGCTGGAGTTACAAAACAAGTTGTTATGAATTTGTATTCAGATGGGACCTTTTATTAGATTTTGTTTAAATGAACTTCATTTGGGGTTTTCTGAAAATTATGGTATTTAAGTTGTCACTTTGTGAATGTTTTCCTCAAGGAGGAGTCTACGAGTTGATCAGCTTCCAGATGAAACCAGGCGGGCCTGAACTGTGGGGTGAGGCCTTAAAGTCATTCATTAATTCTCAATGTCGTCCCGGCTACTCAAACCTCATTGGAGTCTTCCAAACATAATATGGATTGCTTCATAGAGGTAATGTTTATGTGGATTCGCCAATTACTGTTTACATTTATACTATTTTCACGAAGAATAATAGAGGACACATAATTTGGAATTAAAGTGTAGTTCTTGGGGTGTTGCATAATTAATTGCTAGAATACAGTCGCCCAAATCTGCCCAAATATGACATGGAGGTTTTTGAATATTCTTTTCATTGAATACTTGATAAAGTTCTATTACTACTCAATTATTTTAAGCAATCACAGATGAAAGGATTCTAATTTATTACTTGGGACTTAGAAACTAAAAAAAGTTCCAATTACAATTGGAATATAAAAGAAAATTCCACCCACTGTGTCCTTTTTATGTTGATTTGAAACTCTTTGTGAATGTGCCTTGAGCAGGACCTGTTATTGGAACTTAAAGATTTTCTGAGCTACTGGTGCTGGAAAAGAGACCAGTTTCGTCTACCTACCCTCTAGTCACATCCAGTGGATCTGGGGCTTCTATTTTAAAACAAGAACCAGGCACATGTGGTTGTTAAAGTACCTCTTATTTGAGACCACCATCCTAAGACCAGAATTGTACTGCACATGTGGAAAGTGATCACCTTCCTTACTTGTCCTTGTTTGTTTTATCTTGTTGCCCTTTAAGGTAGTAGAGTGTTGTCTAGCATGCATGAGAGGCCGTCCTTCACTAATGGCGGAATCATACATTGCCACTCTGCATCAGCACGCATGCATAGATCTTCCACCCAACCCCAGGGCTTTGCCATACTACATTCACATTAGGCTTAAACACGTCTCTTTCTAATAGATACCAATAGATTCCTCATTTTTGAATCCCCATCAGGCCTGATAATGAACCCGGAAACTTTGCAATAGCTTCGAAAATTGTCAGACAGCTCCATATGGCTGCAGTCCCTCCAGCAAATATGACAAAAAGGAGTCATACTGTTGTGTCCTGCTCCACACATTCTAGTCTTTTACCAGCTACTCGCACAAGGGCTGTCCCCGACACCCACCCCACAGCCATCCAACACAAGCGTCACCGGTCAGGTGACCCTACCAATAACAGAGCCCGAGGGCACGTGCTAGTGGCCAGTTCCAAGCACTATACCTAAGTGTCCATGTCACCTATTCACAAAGTAATGTGGGCCGGATGCCCAAGACTTTACATTGGCGATGAGAGGGACTGACCGCGCGTGAACCATACCTGCTGCTCAGCTGTTCTTTATGGGGAAGGAGTAGCCCATGTCTAGGGTAACCCCCTACCTGGAGCCAGCAACCAAGAGCAGTGACAGGGTGATGGGTCGCAGCCTGCACTGTGCTTGAGGTGTCTCTATGCTATCGACTAAGTCTGCAAGAAATGGAACCCCCTCTGGCACCGCCTACAAGGGGAGAAGAGTGAAGCTGTGGAACTGCCCTCATGTGGAAAAAGAGTGGAAGTAGTCCCCTGTATGAAATAGCAGCGCTGAGCGTTTTGTGTGCAGCGCACCGACAAGGACCAGCATTGTGAGCCGAGATTGAGCCTGCCCATTGATAAGAGAAGCAGGCACACAAAATTACAATCAAGGCCTGCAGTCGGAGGAGACTGACATGGCCTTTTAACAGAGAAATTTGCAACACTGCATTCTTCTAGGGCCATACAGGTCACTGCCAGTAAAGTAACCCACCACCTGAAGGTATAGATCGTAAACACGTGAAGCGTTTACGGGGGCGAGAAAAGACGAATTCCATAGCAACCCTGTGGCAAGCCCAGCACAGCGCCTGAAACCCACCGCACGGACCGGCCTTACAGTGTGGAACCCGTAAGGAGTGGTGTAACGTGCAGCAAGCACCGTGGTTGAGGCACCAGCACACTGCACCTGCATGCCACTCTCCGTTCGGGCAGGAGGAGAGAGGAGCGCCCGCACAACAATGAGGGAGTCGCACAGGCAAACCCCAGTGCGGAGCAGCTGCCATTAAAAATAAATCGCCCTTGCAGGTTTGTACCCTCTGCACCACCTACCTGCTGAGAGCCAGAGGGGCGTAGTGACCTGGCGGGTTGTGCTGTGCATGCCTGCTGCCGTTGGATGACTGCGGCACCAGCTATCAGCTGCTGGGACGCGTGAATAAGACACAGAGCTGAATGCAGTCACTGTCACAAGGAAAGAAGGCTATGATGAACTGCTATGCTGCACCAGTTTTGCGTGGCCTCTGCACCTGCATCCCCAGCCCCGAACGGCTCACAGTTATAGTGAGACTGCCACAGCGGGAAAAAAGCAGCGCCATCTAGCGATAGTCCATCGCACAGTGCCAGGGCTCAGAAAAAGTGAAAAAAAATAAAGAAGGCAGCACCGACAAAAGAAAATGAACTGCCTCTGCAAACTCAGGCTGGCCCTGTGGCCGACCTGAATAAAGAACCTGCACCACCCTTGCACTTTCCCAATTTTACTTCTTCCCCCTTACCCCTACCTGCCACCCCTCTATTTAGTCCTCATCTCCTACAACCTGTTCCCCAAGTTAACTTTACATACATTTCTCATATTCCCTCCTCTTCTCTTCTTCTATACCCGCTCTCCACCTAGCCTTGTACCATGAATTCTTCACTAACCCCTTGCATCTTTCTCCATCCCTTCATTCCTCCAGTAATGCTGCTCAACCCCCTTCACCCCCTCAGTAATCCTTTCCCTTTCCGTCCCTCGGACCCAGCAGATCCACTTTCTGTGTTTAAGTACCCTACAACCCAACCCCCCCTCACTCTGCCTGGGGCCCGTTCCCTCATATCCACCTCTCCTAGCTTACGGGACCTTTCCAACCACTTCCCCTCTCTTCTACCCTAACCTCCTGCCATTCTATGACTCCCCCCATTCCCCTCCTTGCTTGCCACCCTCCCTCCTCGTTCCGCACTAATTTCCCCCTAATTACAACCTCAATTCTTATCCTCCTTTCAACATCAACAAAGATAACTCTCTTTCCACCTCCGATGCACCAACAATTGCTCTCAACCATCATCTAACTCCACCTTTGGACCTTGTACCACAACACCCCCCTCGCACTCCTACCCCACCCCTCCCTGCCCTCCCTCACCATCGAGTCACCTAACTTACCGTGCTCAGCCCTACTCTCTCTGGAAAATAAGTTAGGATCTCTCATCACCTCCATCTCTCAGCTTGAAGCTACCATCTCACTCTTAAGCACTAAGATTTCCACCTTTCCAAACACCCAACTCCCTTGGCAAATACTCACTTCCCAAAATGACGAGAAACACCTTGCCCCCATGCTGCAAAAAAGGCAATCACAATCTGTCTCCTGCAGACATCACTAACCTTCTTGCAAGTTACAAGAACTCAAGCGCCACCACCCTTCCACTTTCCTCTCCAAATAACCCAACTATCTACACTATTCTGACCATTTCTCCTGTCAGAACTAATTGCCTACCTTCTTCCTCCAGGGCACCCTCTTACAAGTACAATATCCCCGTCACCCCTCATAGCCCAATCGCCCCTGTCACCAAATCAGTCTCATCAGAAATTCACTGTTTGCACCACAACTGCAGATCTGCAATGAAACACAACCTGGAAATTTCTGACACCATCATCCTTCACAATCTCGACATGCTCTTCCTCACAGAGACCTGGTACAATGACACCTCTCATTCTGTGTTTGATCTTCTGTTACCCACAGTCTACTCTATCTTTAGAAATGACAGAACAGACAAAATTGAGTGAAGTGTTGCAATCATCTTTAGAAACTCCCTTAAACTTAAGGCTTTTCCTTCGGTTCATTTGAATGCTAATCTCTTGAGCTTCAAGTGCAACTCTGCTCACCATTTAGATTCCATGTCATTTACCACCCTCCTGGTGCCTGCTCTTCTTCTTTCTTAGAGGAACTCACCGACTTCATCAGCTACCAATACTCGCAAAGTGACAGACAGATCTTCCTGGGAAACTTCAATCTTCACTGGGGCTCGTTGGAAGATTCTTCTGCTAATATGCTGGCCACCTTTCTCTCAGCAAATGATCTTATCCAACACTGCACTGAAACAACACACTCTAAGGGTTCAATTCTGGACCTTGTTATTTGTAAAGCAGACATGCTTACTATTCCTATCCCTATTCATGTAGACTGATCTGAACACTTCCTCATCCCCTTCTCTCTTCATCTATCACACTCTTGGATAGCGGAGGCTGCGCTGCACTTATTTTATTACATCTCAGCGCAGCCTTCGATACTGTGAACCACCATATAATGATCCAAAGACTCATGGAGGTGGGTGTTGGAGGTACTGTACTAGATTGGTTACAGTCCTTCCTTTCTGACAGGTCTTTTGTAAACTTTGAGGAGCGTGTTCTCTCTGATCAGAGGCCGTTGCAGTGTGGAGTCCCTCAGGGGTCTTCGTTGAGTCCCACCTTCTTTAATATCTATATGAGGCCAATGGCTGAGGTGGTGGGCCCCTGGGGGATTCACACTGTTACTTACATATGCGGATGACACGCAGTTGGTGGTGGGTCTTAACCGGCAAGACAATTCAAACTCAGGCCTGGGGGCCTGTCTTGTAAAGGTCTCTGAATGGATGGATGCATCTTTTCCTCAACTTAATGGCACAAAGACTGAGATCATGATTCTTGGTCATGAGGCTCCTCACAATCTGGACTCTCTGTGGCCAACCTGCCTTGGTGCGCCGCCTGTCCCCAAGACACAAATTAAGAGTCTTGGGGTATGGCTGGATTGCAAATTGAATCTTAAAGCCCAGGCAGGCGAGGTAGCTGCAAACTGCTATGGCCTACTCAGGATGATGCGGAAGATTCTTCCCCTTCTGCCATTTGATGCTAGGTGCATGGTTGTCCAATCCTTGGTCTTATCACGGTTGGACTATGCCAATGTTATCTACCTGGGTGAGCCATTGGGAACTATCGGGAAACTTCAGATAGCACAGAATTGTGCAGCTCGTCTCCTGATGGGTATCCCTAGGCATAAGTCAGTTAGGTTGGCACTTGGACAACTGCATTGGCTTCCTGTTGTAGAAAATGTCAGGTTTAAGGCAATGTGCTTTGTCCATAAGTGAATCTTGGGGAAAGGCCCAGCCTTGATGCAGCCCCTGGTGCATTCATATGACACCAAGAGGACTTTGAGATCTACCAATAAACAACTGCTGCTAGTCCCGAAGATTAAACGGTCTCGGACCGGAGGACAGCTGTTCTCCTATAACACGGCCAGGCTTTGGAACTAGCTTCCTGAATCCATCTGCTTTGAAGTTGACCATCTTAGGTTCAGGAAACAGATGAAGTCTTTTCTTTTTGCTTGATCACTCTTGAATGTTTGGCGTTACCTTATGCGCTGGGATTCCCTAGGGGTAGCCATGCGCTATATAAGTGCATATTCATTCATTCATATTACTCTTGGCCAACCTAAAAAGACTGCTACCTGGTTCTGTAACTTGAAAAAGCATCTAACTTCAGAACCCTTTTTGATTCAGCCAAAAACAGACCCAAAAAAACTATTCAACCTCATCAAAAATCCAAGTTACTCTCCCCCAACCACCAAGCCGGAGGATTCTCCAAAGGAAGCAACGGAATTCGCTATATTCTTAAAAAAAAAGTTAACTTATTGGTGGATCAGGTCATTCATCCTACCCCTCTAGAGGAGCGTAAATCCTTAGTCATTTGGCAGAACTTTGACGTCATCGCTGAAGATGCCCTCCTCAAATGCATTCTCGAAACAAAGCTCTCCAACCATTCTCTTGACCCCATCTTTAGTGACATTGCCATTGACTTCTACACCAATACTCTTTCTTATTGGACCAGTCTGATTAACCTCTACCTCATTCAAGGCTCCCTCCCTGTTATCTTTAAAACAGGACAGGTTACCCCTCTTCTTAAAAAACCAACCGCTGATGCGAACGACCTCAACAACTCTTGCCCCATCACTAACCTCTTTTTTCTTGCGAAAAGCACAGAAAGATGTGTAGCGAAACAACTTTCCTGTAATATCAAGGACAATGATCTTCTTGAAAATTTCCAGTCTGGTTTCATTCAAAACTGTAGCACAGAAACAGCCCTGCTGCAAGTGATTGATGATGCGCTGCGTATACTCAATTCAGGGGAGTTTTGTCTTCTGATTCTTTTTGATCTTTCTGCAGCCTTTGACACTGTGAAACACAACACTCTCCTTAACACTCTTCAACAGAGAATGGGTTTGGAAGGCACAGTGCTTAAATGGTTCGCCTCTTTCTTTCCGACAGATCCCAAATGTTCAAAATAGCTAACAGTCTTTCATCTCCATCGGCGGTAGGGCAAAGTGTCCCTCAAAGCGCTATCCTTGCAGCCACATTGTTCAATCTCTATTTGGAACCATTGGGAAATCTCCTAAGTAAATCTGGGATCCTCTACCATCTCTATGCTGATGACACCCAAATCTACCTTAAGGTGTCCTCCACACACGATCTCTCAATCCTCAACTCTGCTCTCCACTCTATTCAAAACTGGATGCTAACTCCTCAACACATTCTGAATCTCTCCAAAACAGAATTCCTCCTCCTCTCAACCTCACTCTCTCCTCCCCCTGTTCAATCTCGGATGGATCAGCTGAATCTACTTAACACTAAACCTATTGTTGTTGACAGCGCAAAATCCCTTGGTGTCTTACTCGACAAAAGCCTCCATCTAATCTCCCACATCAACTCCATTGCAAAGAATGCTGGATACCAACTGCACCTTCTTTGGGGGATTCGACGCCTCTTCTCAGAGCGAGACCTTAAAAGCCTGGTCCCATCGCTGGTTCTCTCTAGATTGGACTTCTGCAATTCTCTTCTTACTGGCCTCTCCAATTCCACCTTTCCCCTCTTAAATCTGTTCTCCATTCAGCGGCTCATTTTATATTTGGGGCCAAAACAAGTGACCACATCACACCTATTTTGTCTTCCCTCCGTTGGCTTTCCATCGAGACAAGATCAATCTACAAGACGGCTTGTATAACCCACAAAGCCTTGCACACTTCCTCCCCTCGCTACTTGGAGAATAAACGGAAAATCTCTTGAGACTCTAGACCATCTCTTAATGCGGAAAAATTACTGGTTGAGCCTCCCACTTTCAAAAGGGAGAGATCAATGGCTCACTCCTTCTCAGGCAATGCGCTGAGAATCTGGAACTCGCTTCCAACGCAGCTCCGCACCATCACCTGTACCCAGTCCTTCAAAACTGACCTTAAATCTCTTCTTTTCCAAAGACATTTCCAGAAAAAATACAAGCCCTTTCAAGTCCCTCAAGGAAGTTCTTTCACTATTGTAAATTTGTTTTCTATGCCTGTGCCAGTGTCATCCCAGTATGTTTTTGTATTTTTGAGTGATTGCCATCTATTGCTGTATTATACCTTTTCTTGTCTCTCATTTGCTTTTGTAGAATGTTTATTTGTAATATTTTCCTCTTGTAACGTAACTGGTCCTATTGTGAAGCGCTCTGACACCTTTGGATAAAGTCCGCGCTATGTAAAAATGCTTACATAAATAAATACATCACTAGCAGGAGCGACACAGCCAGCAGCACTATGAAGGCTACCATGGACTCCTCAGTTGAGATGGCAGCACCACCTGCCTCACCTTTCACCAGGACAATCAACATGCAAGAGATTTCGCGCTCAAAGAAAAAGTGAAAGCGCACGGTGCCCATCCCAAAGCATATTGCCCATCCCAAAGCATTTTGAAGTCGAACCAGCAATGCAGGTCCCTACCTGCCGACTGGTGAGCTTTTCCCTCCTCTCACACTGTAAGCCCTGTGGCCGTCTACGCTCCGACCAAGGCCCTATTTCTGCTCAGCACATCCCGAGTTTTTCTGAAGCAGCGGCTCTAGTCTGGTAAGTGCACCAGCAGTGCCTTCTAGTGGTTAGTGGTGGTACTGCACCAAAAGAAAGCACTGCAGTGGTATTTCCAGAAATCTCCAACGAACCAGCGGGCAGCAACCGCAGAACAGTGTAGGGTGGCTGCAGCACCACGTCACAGCAGAAACAAACGCTTGGATTTTACAGCACAAACTCAGGAGTAGAACAGCAAGTGCAAAAAAAAAAGGAAAGACTCACAGCATAGCATGAACATGAACTGTAACGCTGGTAAGAGGAATGGTAGATCTACCGCAATCCCCGACTCAAAGGCAATTAATGCATTACTGCACCAGAGTGAAGCAAGAGGAACACCATGCCCAGCAGCACTACTGGCGCCCCTCTTTCAGCACAAGAAAGGAAGACGTGCATGAGGCCCAGCACCTTCTATGGTGCCTAAAGACAATGCCAGGACGGCATATAGACAATGCAAGGCTGCATGAAAAGGTGTAGATTAGAGAAAGATGTAGTGGCGGCATGTTCACAGCAAATTTCTGGAAGTCACAAAGGTGAATTGAGGGAATAACTAGAGTAGGTGCCTGATGCTGCAACTACTCCCACTTCACAAGTTTTGCCACAGACTGGAGCTATTACATTAAAAGGAGAGTGGCGGAGGAGCACTTCCTGGTTATCAGTGGCAGGAAGATCAAGAGAGGAGCAGCCATCAAGTGCAACATATGAGACCGACTGAGCATTTACTCACTTGGACGTATAGACAATGAATGGCTACACAAAGGAGTCTGTGCCAGCCAATCGCCCCAGCGCCAAATGGATACTGTTGGCCCATCAAGTAGGGTGGCATACGAAGTGACCAACCCTATCAAACACAAATGAACCTGGGCAGGATCCAGGGCCACAACAACGCAGCCTTGATGCGCAAGCATTACACCCTTGAGCAGAGAGGACACAAAAGGAGGTTACCGCCATCAATAAAGCGAAGCATAAAGGAGATCCGACAGAAGGAGATCTAAGAGGTAGAACCCAGTGTGGCTCAAATGCAGAAAGAAGATTGTATTCACCGTAACTGCACTAGCAACACCCGCAGTGGGCTGGAGACTATTCAGGGAGTGCCCCCAACACTAGCTTAAACTGTTGTGCCTCAGTCCATTACAGGCAGAGAGAGAGTTGCACGTCCCCTAGTGGCATGCTGCCGCCACCACAAATGGATGGAGACCCTCACCTCGTAAAGCAATACTGAGTTTGGACCTGGAATACCTTGTTGAGGAAAAGAAAGGTATGAAAGATGCTGCAGACACGATCCCTCAAAGCACACTGCTGTCCACGAAATGCAGCCGTCCACAAAATGGCTGACGCACCTGAGAAGAGGCCCAGTCCTTCAGACAAGACCAAAACGGAGAGTGGTCCATGATGGGAGAAGATGCACAGCCCAACAGACATGATGGAGCTGGCAGGAGGTCCCCATGAGAAAAGACATGCAACACAAGGCCTGGTGCCACATCTCACAGCAAGTAAGAAGAGGAGAGCGTGGCATGTTGCCACATTGCAGAGAAGCAAAGAGGTGTATAGAAAGGAGTATGACAATTCTGTTGCCCAGAAAAATGGACGACCACAGGTGTGCAGGAGAAATCAACAAGGGTACAAGAATGAGGACTTGTACCACTGCCTAAGTGCACTTTCTAACACAAGCCAGCCACTGGGATGCTGTGATGTCACAGGAGATAGCTCAAGCAGGAGTACCTAATATAAGCCACCTGAATGTGCAAATTGTGCATCTGCCCGATGCTTCACAATGTGACTGTCCAGCCACCTGCCACCGGCTGCTTAGAGCAAGTGGCATCCCTGCTTGCAAACACTCATGCCAAACAAGTAGAGCTGCACCAAGTTCACAACAAGCTATGTGGCTGCAAAGTCCCTCCTGTAACCATGGAGCCATCGCCACATGTCGTATAAGTCGTCTAATGGCAACTACTCCATCATTTGCCATGTGCATCACCACCACCTCTGGAGCATCAACTAACAAGACTGGAGTCATGCACCATTGCCATACAATATGACAAGAAGCACCAGTGACGATCTGAAGAACCAGTGACCACTTGCTTAACTGCCTTGCATCCTGATCCCAGTGGCGGGAGCATGTTCTGACTAGGACACTTCCACCCCTGACGTTGCATGAGGTACTAGGTAGTGGCTCCGAGGCGGTCTTGCAGCTATCCAGATGTGATGCAGGCACATATGCAGCCCTAGTGCAGACCACAGGCAATCCAATGGCAACTCAACCAAGGGGCCTCCCCCAAGCGCAAGAGATGGACTTGACTTTGCCCCACTGTAGCCAGGCCATGTAACAGACTTACAAGAGCCACATCACACCAAGACTGTCTTCAGTGGATTAAGCAACACCATTGTCAAGCATTCACGATGGACTCCACCAATGCCCCTGATGCACCAAGTTTGAACTGTAAATCCCCAACTGCATCACAGCGAGAGCACGCTGGACTGATCAACATCATATAGGCGGACTGCTACCCAACTCATGTGATGCAGAGGGATCCAGACTTCATCAGCACCGTGTACATGTCCAGAGGAACCTGGTTAAATCATGGATGTATGCCTAGATGCCCTGGTGCTCCCAGCTGCACCTATCCACCGCTGTCCTCTGGACGGCCTCTCGAACCTGTGAGAATTATGTTGTTTTTTTAGTTTTTTTATTCCACTCTACAGGTTAGTCTTTGTTTTTGTTTTTAATAAAATTTGGGAGGAATGTTGTGTCCTGCTAGACACAGTCTAGTGTTTTACCAGCCACTCCCACGAGGGCTGGCCTATAGAACCACACCCATCCAACACAGGTGTCACCAGGGCATTCGACCCTGCTAATAAAAGAGCCCGAGTGCACTTGCTGTGGCTATTTTCAAGTGCTATACCTAAGTGTCTGTGTCACTTATTTACAAAGTAATGTGGACCTAGAGCCCACAAATTTACACATACAAGGCGTGTCAAGACCATACTATTTGTGTACTAGAAATACTTAAAAGACTATGGCTAGAGAAGTAATTCCTTCAGGCCTCCTAGTTGGAGCTCAAAATAAGCCTCGTGTTTTCCAAGATTAAATTGTGCTAGAGACCCTTGGTGGTGAATGAATGAAGATTGTCAAAAAAAGATTCCCTTTTGGGTACAACCTTATTTCATAGACACAAATAGTGGTCACCACATCGCATTCAAACCGGAGCAATAAAGGAGAAGTTAATTAAAAATAGGACAGTTTATTCAAAACAGTTAATAAAAAACTTATCGTTTCTGTTCATCAGACACAAATTAAAATATACAGAGATTCAACACAGTAAAATTTAATTACATAATACAATTACATGTCACAAGTGGGAAACAAGGCTTAAGGAAAAAATAAATCCTATTAGCATAAGATAAGTACAATAGCCATAATCGTAATCACACTCTTATCCCAAGCTAATTTTAGTCAGAGTTACTGTCACTAAAGCCTAAAGTACTTTAACTCAACAAAAGGGGCATTGACGCGTTTCGGTGGGCATAATATTTTTAGAAGCCAACACCTTCTTCAGGATTTAATAGTTGAGTCCCAAAATAAAAGTAAAATATCTGAAATATAAGAAAAAGTGTCTTAGATCAACATACCTACACAATTGTTATATAAAAACATAACTGTCATATCAATTCAACAAACATTTCCTAAATGCTCCAAATAACAACTATATGCACCATTCTTACATTCAACAGTTACGTATTTTCATCAAAGTTTACATTTCAACTAATATAACCATTTATTTTATACAGTCTCCTTTTAACAGTGAGTACTGTGTAATTTCATCCTTGGCATATATATATATATGTTCGATTATTTTTTATTACCTTGGACTCATTAAAAAATCATTTGCAAACTATAGTGTGTAGTTGACATTTTCAAGTATTCTATATCTTTCGACATACGTGATAGCCATACATATTCCGTGCTACAGCTAGGTGAATAGTTACCTTATTAAAAAAAACAGTTGGGTACTGCTATTTACCAGATTAAAATCTTTTGATACCACGACAGTGATTATCTAGAGAAAGAAAGGATACTATAAGAACATCATAGTTATACTTGTTTGATGGTGAACATTTGCAGTTATGTGAAGTCCACCGACCTTTCAATTGAGCTAAACCTCTTCCTAGGGTATTTTTTTCAACAGGCCGTTCGTATATCAGTCTGCAATATTTTCATTAGATCTACAAGAACAATTAAGATCATATCATGATCAGGTATTCCAGCGAGTATGGCCTTTAAAGATCGTATATATAGCAGATAAATGCCTACTCAGTACCCGATAAAAAAGTCACTTAAGACGTTAACCCACTACAGTTGTGGCTCTAATAGGCATGAATCCTAATGCTGTCTAGTGATGCCCCATGTCAAGCCTTTAGTACGGCAATAATACAGTGGTCCGATAAGCAATGGTCCGATAAGTAGTACACAGCGCTGGACTGTTATGTGCAGGCGCTTGTCTGTAATATGCAGACACTAGATGACTAGAGGGCTAAGCATCAAGTTCAGTATCTATTTAGCCAACTCTGTATACTTGTCTTATTACAATAAGACCAAATGAGTACGTGTTTAGTTTACTCATTGGTTTTATTTTTGAACACAAAAGCAACAGCATTGCTTAGAGCCATAGAGCATTCTTATCGATGCTCACAATATATATACTGGCCGCTAAGGACACGCATTACTCAAAATCAAAGCATGTATCATACTACACATCCTCGATAGCGTAGTTTAGGGACACTGTTGGGCCTATCGTGTGAAATGCATAACCTATGGCCGTTTTAGGATTAACCTTGTGATAGTCTACTACATACCTTATAGGTAGTGGGTGGAGGTTTTATCTGTATTTCTTCAAATATAAATGGAACATGTGCCTCTTGCTCCACAAATCCTCGGGTTACGTAGTAATCCCCAGTCTTGACCGCCTGCGGTTTTTGTTTAAAAATTAAAATACGGACATTTAGACACAATACAGTCAGTATATTCTCTCCGCTAAAAGGTCTCCTAACATGCAATATCGGACCTAAGAGATTCTTTTACCTGGCAATAGTTGCTCAAACTCCTCGTCAGGACACACGGTTCATCTGTATAACAAACATCCGATATCAAGTGACCTTGTTTATATAGTCAAAGCACTTCTCATAAGAACACTAACTTCTGCCATTATCTGCGCGCTTTTTGTTTACCGGTCAGCTTGTGTTTGTAACGCCTTCCGTGTTCCCCAGACACTAGAGCGTTAACGGCACCATTCATTTAATGGCACTACAGAAAAAAGACTATAACGAAATGTCAGTCGATGTATGCACGCGTCAACCATAGATCCGCAATGCACTAGACTGGAGTTTTCAAGGCACCATTTATTTGGTAGCACTACAAAAAGAAAGACTATTGCTTAGTTCTAATGCCGAATATGCTACTTACCAGTATGCATCTGTTCTTGGCATGTAAGGCTGCTGACATTCATATCTGTGCATAGATCGCCGCCTAGTGTTGGGTCCGGATGATCGCACATTTTTGTCCTGGAAGAGTCTTCGAAGTATCACGAGATATGTGGCTCCTCCCCTGGACTACAGTGCGCATGGGCATCGACTCCATCCTCAGATTGTTTTTAGCCATTGTGGCAAAGATGGAGTGAAACTCTGTGAATGATGACCATGCTAGAAGTATTTGTGAGTGCTGCAGCCGCTACAGGCGCCGGGGAGGAGGGCGGGCGATATGAATGTCAGCAGCCCTACATGCCAAGAACAAATGCATACTGGTAAGTAGCATATTCGGTTCGAGGCATGTGGGCTGCTGAATTCATATCTGTGCATAGAATACATAGCAGTCCCTCCATTAGCGGCGGCCGCCTGTGCCAGCTGCAGCAGTTTGGAAAAGTGTTTTTAGAACAGCCTGCCCTACAGCTGCCTGCTGTTTGGAGTGCACATCCACACTGTAGTGTTTTGTAAATGTGTGTGTGGTAGACCATGTGGCTGCTCTTCCTTTGTCTTCTAAAGGAATATTTCCAAGGAAAGCCATGGAGGCCCCCAACTTCCGGGTGGAGTGCGCCCGCGGGGGAATCGTTGGAGTGCGCTTGGCTTTCTGATAGCAGATCTGAATACACTTAACGATCCACCTGGCTATACCAGCCTTGGAAATGGGGTTGCCTTTGTGTTGTGGCGAAAAGGCAACAAATAGTTGTTTTGTCTTCCGAAAATCTTTGGTCCTATCAATGTAGTACATCAAGGCTCTTTTGACGTCAAGTGTGTGGAGCATTCTCTCCGCAACTGACTCAGGATTTTGGAAGAACACAGGTAGTTCTATAGTCTGGTTGATATGGAACTGAGAAACCACCTTCGGAAGGAACTTAGGGTTAGTGCGAAGCACCACCCTGTTGGAATGAATCTGTATAAACGGCTCTTGGATAGTTAGTGCCTGGAGTTCACTAACTCGTCGTAGCGATGTAATTGCTATTAGGAAAGCCACTTTCCATGTCAAGAACTGAATCTCGCATGAATGCAGTGGCTCGAAAGGGGGACCCATTAGTCTCGTGAGGACCACATTTAGGTTCCATTCAGGAGCTGGTGGGGTCCGTGGAGGAATGACTTGTTTGAGTCCTTCCAGAAAGGTTTTGATGGTAGGCACTCTGAAAAGGGAGAGGTGCTGCCTGTTTTGGAGATAAGCCACCATTGCGGATAAATGTATATGAATGGAAGCATAGGCCAGATTACATTTGGATAGATGTAAGAGATAACAAATGATGTTTTGAATAGAGGCGTCTAGCGGGTTGATGTTGTGGTCTGCACAATAAATGACAAACCGCTTCCATTTCGCCACATAGCATGCTCTGGTGGTGGGCTTCCTTGCCTCCCTGATTATGTCTATACAGTCAGGAGGTAAGTTGAGGTAGCCAAACTCTAAGACCTCAGGAGCCAGATCGCCAGGTTGAGCTGTTGTGGATCTGGATGCTGAATGTTGCCATGGCTCTGCGTCAAAAGCTTGGGTGTGAGGCGTAGCCTTTGATGCGGTACCACGGATAGTTCCAGAAACGTGGTGTACCATGGTTGGCGTGCCCACGTCGGAGCAACCAGGATGAGAGTCATCGAGTGTTGCTTCAGCTTGCGTGCCACCAGCTGTATTAGAGGTGCTGGGGAAAAAGCGTACGCAAATTTGCCTGACCAGTACATCCATATCGCATATCGCATTGCCCTGCGACTGTGGGTGTGGAAACCTGGCGGCAAAGCTTCGGCATTTGGCGTTTTCCTTTGTGGCGAACAGGTCTATCTCTGGATGACCCCACCTTTGGAATTACGGGTGGAGTACTGATGGATGTATCTCCCACTCGTGCATTTGGTGGCTGTACCTGCTGAGCAGGTCCGCCATCTGATTGTCCTTGCCCGGGAGGTGTTTCGCCATGAGGAAGATATTCCTTTGAATGGCCCACTTCCACATGCTCTGAGCCAGATGAGACAACTGTGGAGAGTGTGTACCTCCCTGCTTCTGGATGTAGTACATGGCCGTCATGTTGTCCGTCCGGATCAACACGACCTTGTTGCACAGATGTACTTTGAATGCTTTCATCGCCAGGAAGATAGCCATCAGTTCTAGAACGTTGATGTGCATCTTCCTCTGCTGTGCCGTCCATAGTCCCTGCACAGTGTAGTGGAGTACATGAGCTCCCCAACCCTGGAGAGATGCGTCCGTCGTCAGAATGATCTGTGGCACAGGCTCCTGGAACGGTCGTCCCTTGCAAAGGTTTTGTGGAGTCCACCAATGCAGAGAGCTGTATGCACGACCGGTTACCAACACTAGGTCTTTCAACTGTCCGTGAGCCTGAGTCCACTGACGTGCTAAGCACTCCTGAAGCGGACGCATATGTAGTCTCGCGTGCGGGACTATGAAGATGCAGGAGGCCATCATGCCTATCAACTGCATGAGCACTTGTGCTGGAAGCGAGTGTTGAGGTCTGAATTTCTGTATCAGCGATTGAATGCTGCTGACCCTCACTGAATTTGGCTGTGCTTTGGCTGCCAGAGTGTTTATCGTCGCACCCAGATACTGCAGTATGTGGGCGGGTTGCAGGTGGGACTTTGGGTAATTCAGTGAGAATCCCAGATCGTGAAGAAGGTAAATGGTGTAGGACATGTGGGCGGCACACTGCTGGGCCGACTTTGCCTGGATTAGCCAGTCGTCCAGATAAGGGTAGACGTGAATGTTCTGTCTCCGTAGGTGTGCCGCCACTGTCGCCAGGCACTTTGTAAACACCCTGGGTGCTGTGGTGACTCCGAAAGGTAGAACCTTGAACTGGTAATGTTGATTTTGGATGGTGAACCTGAGGTATTTTCTGTGTGACGGGTGCAGCGGAATATGAAAATACGCACCCTTCAGATCTAATGTTGCGAGAAAATCTCCAACGGTAGGACTTGCTGCAGTGTTAGCATGTGAAAGTGCTCCGACAGAATATACTGATTGAGGGGTCTGAGGTCCAGTATGGGTCTGAGGGACCCGTCCTTTTTTGGTATCAAGAAGTACAGTGAGTAAACTCCTGTGCCTCTTTCTTCCGCAGGCACGAGCTTGATTGCCCCTTTTTGCAGCATGACGAGTACCTCCTGCTGCAATAAGTGCAAATGATAGGCGGACATAGGACGGTGTCTTGGGGGTATGTTGGTTGGAGTAGATGTTAACTCCAGACAATAACCGTACTGGATAAGCTGTGTGACCCACCTGTCTGTGGTGATGGACTTCCAGACTGGCAGGAACTGTTGAAGTCTCCCCCCGATGGGTGTTGCGTGGTTGGGGGGCAGTGACAAGGCATCACTGTTTGTTAGTGGC
The DNA here is from genome assembly GCF_964263255.1 of Lissotriton vulgaris. NCBI lineage: Eukaryota > Metazoa > Chordata > Amphibia > Caudata > Salamandridae > Lissotriton > Lissotriton vulgaris. Next base: position 1,611,889,034 of record NC_141689.1, on the reverse strand, counting down.
AGAGGACCTGGAGTTGTTGTTTCCACGACCTCTGCCCTTGGCTCTGTTTCCACGATATCCACCTCTACTTTGTTTGGTGTATGTGGTTTGCGCGCCACCTTTATAGTACTGTGTGTTCTGGGACGGCTGGCCTCTGGAAACACCTCTATTGCTTGAGCGATGAAAAGAACCACCCCTGAACTGCTGCGACTGTAGAGCCCCCATAGACTTTGCAGTCTCAGTGTCTTTCTTGATTTTCACCAAGGTGGTGTCCACCTCTGGGCCAAATAGATGATCAGGGTTTACTGTCTGATTTAGAATGGTGGTCTGTATCTCTGGCTTGAACCCGGAGATTCTGAGCCAGGCGTGTCGCCTCAACATTACATTAGTGTTAACAGCTCTGGCCGCGGTGTCTGCTGCGTCCAGTGCACATTTGATATGAGCTTCCCTTCCTGGATGAGCATCTCAGCAGCCTCTTTATATTCATCTGGTAGGTGATGTAACAGGGTCTCAAGTGTGTCGTAATGGGCCCTGTCATACCTGGCTAAGAGTGCCTGAGTGCTTGAAATGCGCCAGATATTGGCCGCTTGAGCTGCTACCCTTTTCCCTGATGCCTCGAACACCTTAGATTCCTTATCTGGGGGAGGAGCATCACCCGTTGTTTGTGAATTAGCCCTCTTCCGGGCATTAGAAACAACAAGAGAGTGCAACGGCAACTGTCTCTTAATGTAAGTAGGGTCTCCAGGCGCCGGTTTGTACTTCTTTTCAATCCTGGGGTTTATCACCCTGGCTCTTGTAGGCTCCTTAAAGATTTCCCCAGCATGCTTCAAGAAACCCTTCAACATAGGCAGAGTCTTGACAGTCCTCTCTGAGGTTGAAAAGGTGTCAAAAAGAAAGTCTACATCAATGGGGTCAGCATGGAGCTGGACGTCATGATTCTTAGCCGCCCTTTCAATGAGGGCATTAAACGCTGCCGAATCCTCAGTAGGTGACGTTTTTACAGCATACACTTGCGTGTCTGGGGCAGTGTGTGGATCACCTGGGCCAGCAGCATCTGCCCAGGGTTCATTTGTATCATCTGGATCAGTGTCCACAGGATAGCTGTATTCGTCATTATTACCTTCCCCAGTGTCCACATTTGAATAAGTGGGTGAGACATCATGGCCACGTGGGGATACAGGTTCTACAAGAACAGGTGTTAAAGTAGAATCCTTCTTCTTTTTTAATGGTATTTTATAGGACTCCATTGGCTGTTCCGGGGGGCGATTTTTCTCTTATAAAGAGAAAGTCTGCCTGTCTCGGCATCGATACACTGTTCCTGTTGCTCTTCCAATGAGGATTGTCGATGCTTTGCGGCCGGGACCACAGTTGTCGGCTTCGGCGCCGTGGACACCTTCCTGGGCACGTCGACGGCCATTTTAGGGACGAAAGCCTTCGGCACCACTTTCGGTGGCAGCGTGAAGTGGATGGGCGCCGATGTCTTCTGAGGTTTATCGGCAGGCTTCGAAGGTGGAGGATCCTTAGGCTCGACCCCCGAAGCCTTGTCCTTGATGCGCTTCAGGGAGTCTGCCACCTGCTTCGAGAAGGAGGCGGACGGCTGCGTCGACTCGACGGAATCCTTCGAGGCACCACCAGGCACGGAGGCTCAAGAACCTTCGAATCACCGAGTCCTTTGTCGGTGTCGACTGTCTTCGGCGCCGATTTGTTCGGGTCGACTGCCTTGACCTTTGCCTTCAGCGTGCTAGACTTTGTCTCGACGCCCTTCAGCGGTTTCTTCGGGTCGATAACGCTCTTCTGCTTCGTCGGTGGCGACAGGTCCGAGGACTTCGAGCCGACCAAAGCAATACGCACTTTCGGTTTCGATGTAGTCACCAGTGCTTTTGGTTGCGTCGATAACGGAGCTTTCACTTTCGGGTTCGATTTCGCTGTTTGCGGCTCCTTAGACATGTCCGAAGGCGAGCCCGAAGGCGGGCCGTAGAACTTATTGGAAGATCTTGGGTAAGGCCTTGTGCCGATCCCTCGACCTGAGCCTAATGAAGCGTTTCGGACCCAGTGTCAGTTTGTGGGCATAGCTCCTCGCTCGAGCTATCTTCCATGGCCCCAAAGGCCCCATCGTCGTCTCCTACCTCGCCGACGATGTCCTCCGCTTCGAGCATCTCAACATCAGCGTCGTAGTTGGAGTCGACCACCGATGCGGGATTCATTCGACAGGTTCTCTCAAACCTCCCGGTCTGCTCCTTCATCATCCCCGGCATCGAAGATGTCCACTGGCTCCGGTGCAGTCTGCTGGGCTTCCTTGCGCGCAGCGCGTCGATGCAGAAGCGTCTTTTTGGATCGAAACCGGGAACAAGCCATGCAGCTGGCTTCATCATGATCCGGCGACAGACACTTGTTGCACACCGGGTGGACGTCGATGTGGGGATATTTGGAGTTGCACACGGGACATCTCTTGAACGGGCTCCGTTCCATGATGGGTCGTCGATAAGGCCTCTGGCGTCGACCGGGCCTTCAGCGTCGAAAAGCACGCGGCTCTCCTGGATATCTGGCTCGGGAACTGAGCTGGAACAGAACTGGGCACCGATCGCAAGACAATACCGACGAAAAAACTAAAGAACTTTTGGCCTTAAGAAAGTTTTTTATTGATTCCGACTTGAGTGAACCAATATGCATCCGAACCCAACGGCGGAAAAAAACAATCTGAGGATGGAGTCGATGCCCCTGCGCACTGTAGTCCAGGGGAGGAGCCACCTATCTCGTGATACTTCGAAGACTCTTCCAGGACAACAATGTGCGATTATCCAGACCCAACACTAGGCGGCGATCTATGCACAGATATGAATTCAGCAGCCCACATGCCTCAAACATTATCATTTCCTCAATTCCTCAGGTCTACGCACGCGGCCATATAATCGCCGTACATATACCTGTGGTACGTGTTCGTACTCATATACTAATGTCATAGACGAAATACTATATCTTGTTCGTAACCCGTTATTTCGAATCATAATATCCCATGATAAATCCTTCGGCCACTAAGTCGAACAAAACCTGGTATCCAGTAAATAATTACTAAGGGGGAAAGAGACTAAACTTTAGTCTCTAATAAATAATAATAAACAAAATAAATATCGAGGCTACCGCATATTTTTGGACCATAAGCGGAGTGCTGTATACATTGTGAGATTTTGTTGACATTGTCCTAGGTGCATAAAGATATATAATACGCACAGGGACCATATATTGCCTATGTCACCACGGGATATAGAGGTGCCCAGCCCCATGGATGATATACCCACTCAATGTATGTCTAAAGCATACTGTATATATAACATTGCCAACAGTGTGTAGTTTCCATTCCATTTATATTTGAAGAAATACAGATAAAACCTCCACCCGTACCTATAAGGTATGTAGTAGACTATCACAAGGTTAATGCTAAAACGGCCATAGGTTATGCGTTTCACACGATAGGCCCAACAGTGTTCTTAAACTACGCTATCGAGGATGTGTAGTATGATACATGCTTTGATTTCGAGTAATGCGTGTCCTTAGCGGCCAGTATATATATTGTGAGCATCGATAAGAATGCTCTATGGCTCTAAGCTATGCTGTTGCTTTTGTGTTCAAAAATAAAACCAATGAGTAAACTAAACACATACTTATTTGGTCTTATTGTAATAAGACAAGTATACAGAGTTGACTAAATAGATACTGAACTTGATGCTTAGCCCTCCAGTCATCTAGTGTCTGCATATTACAGACAAGCGCCTGCACATAACAGTCCAGCGCTGTGTACTACTTATCGGACCATTGCTTATCGGAGCACTGTATTATTGCCGTACTAAAGGCTTGACATGGGGCATCACTAGACAGCATTAGGATTCATGACTATTAGAGCCACAATTGCAGTGGGTTAACGTCTTAAGTTACTTTTTTATCGGGCACTGAGTGGGCATTTATCTGCTATATATACGATCTTTAAAGGCCATACTTGCTGGAATACCTGATCATGATATGATCTTAATTGTTCTTGTAGATTTAATGAAAATATTGCAGACTGATATACGAACGGCCTGTTGAAAAAAATACCAGAGGAAGAGGTTTTGCTCAATTGAAAGGTCTTTGGACTTCACATAACTGCAAATGTTCACCATCAAACAAGTACAACTATGAAGTTCTTATAGTATCCTTTCTTTCGCTAGAGAATCACTGTTGTGGTATCAAACGATTTTAATCTTTTAAAAAGCAGTTCCCAACTGTTTTTTAATAAGGTAACTATTCACCTAGCTGTAGCATGGAATATGTATGGCTATCATCTATGTCGAAAGATATAGAATACTTGAAAATATCAACTACACACTATAGTTTGCAAATGATTTTTTAATGGGTCCAAGGTAATATAAAATAATCGAACATATATATATGCCAAGGATGAAATTACACAGTACTCACTGTTAAAAGGAGACTGTATAAAATAAAAGGTTATATTAGTTGAAATGTAAACTTTGATGAAAATACGTAACTGTTGTATGTAAGAATGATGAATATAGTTGTTATTTGGAGCATTTAGGAAATGTTTGTTGAATTGATATGACAGTTATATTTTTATATAACAATTGTGTAGGTATGTTGATCTAAGACACTTTTTCTTATATTTCAGATATTTTACTTGTATTGTGGGACTCAACTATTATATCCTGAAGAAGGTGTTGGCTTCTAAAAATATTATGCCCACCAAAACGCGTCGATGCCCCTTTTGTTGAGTTAAAGCTTAAGTGACAGTAACTCTGACTAAAATTAGCTTGGGATCAGAGTGTGATTACGATTATGGCTATTGTACTTACCTCATGCTAATTGGATTTATTTTTTCCTTAAGCCTTGTTTCCCACTTGTGACATGTAATTGTAATATGTAATAAAAGTTTACTGTGTTGAATCTCTGTATATTTTAATTTGTGTCTGATGAACAGAAACAATAAGTTTTTTATTAACTGTTTTGAATAAACTGTCCTATTTTTAATTAACTTCTCCTTTATTGCTCCGGTTTGAATGCGATGTGGTGACCACTATTTGTGTCTATGAAATAAGGTTGTACCCAAAAGGGAATCTTTTTTTGACAATTGTCGTTTGGTACCCTACCCTTTTGGACGTTGGGGTCCCTCTCTTTTGTTAGAGAGGTTAAAGAATGAAGTGCAGGCTCTGTCAGTGTCGCACTTCCACAAAACTGTGTGAAGTTTAGTGTCCTGTCAAAGCATCTGCATGCAAAGGAGTATATTTCCCAAAGCATAGATCTTGTAGTAATTCCTCATTTTGGGGGAATTTCATGTCCATCTTCTTAAAGCACTTCTCTAGGAAGATGAGAAGAGCGTTCTATAAAAAGAGAGAACAAATGTGAAAACCATCCTAGGAGGAGAGAGAAAGGAGCAATGAGCCTCTTTTAAAGCAATCTCTTCTTACTACATTCCAATGCCCCCTAACTCTTCAAGGACACCCGTAGAATCTGCTGTGTAGAAGAGGATGAAGAGACACTGGGAAATCCCCTTAGTCTCCTGTGAAGAGACAACCTAAAGTAATGTATTTCTTTTTTATTTCTTCACGTTACTTTCGCACTTGAGAGGAGCCGCCCTATGTTCTGCTCTCGGTTCCTTTTTTCCTGCTTTCTTTGACATGGATCCTAAGCTTCTCTGTAAGACCACTAAAATCCTTCCCAAACATTTCCTGTAGGGTCATGTCACCTACCCATTTGTCAGGTTTAGCCCATTGACGCACTTGCCTCAAGCAGATATGGAGCTGAAATCTTCACATAATCTGCCTGTGGTAACTAGAACCAAGACCAGAGCCAATGTGATAATGGAGAAGGAAGAAAAGCTTTAACATGGGCGTAGCTTCGAGGGAAAGGAGGGTGTTTGGGGTGCTACGTCTCCCTTAATAAATATATGTTCTGATAAATAGTTGGGTATGCAGGTGCTTTCATTCGGGTATTGTGAGATGCCAGTTGGATTTTAGCAGGAATTTATTCATACACACAGACAAAAACGCACACAGACTCTCTCAGTCTCTGTGTTTAAAGTCCTCAAAACTATTGTTTATTTTACAAACTATTGTGTTTTCTCCCTTAGTACTCCTACCAATGCGCATCCTTCTCTTTTTCCACTCCCCTTAGGCCTTTCTTATGTACCCAGCTTGTCGTATAAAGTATTTAAACATTATATAGCAGACTGAGTGCCAGAAAATCTGAAGCTCATCCCGCCCTCCCATCCCCCTCCCATTCTTACTTGCCAACCTACTCCCCTGAGCCTCAAAGAGTTCAAACCTGAAAACACTGGGAGAAATTTTCCACTCCATGTGTACCCCCACAGCTTCCCTTTCTCTTCTAAAATGTGAGATCGTTCTATAGACACATCCAAAAGTGGCACGCTTCCCCAAATCTGATCTCAACATTATCATTGGAGCTGGTGCCTGTTTTGAATAAGTTGCTGATGCTACCGACAGGCAGTAGTGGTCTTCACTCAGGCCATGCTCTAGATCTTGAGGTCTGTTGTGGTGCGATTTCTGTCTCCACAGATTTTGCTCATCAGCCTCATTGACATTGATTGACCTCTCAGGGAGACATTCCAAGGCTGCTATATACCTACTAAATGTCTGCCCTTTATCCCAACAACTGCACCATGCTCAGAGCTGCTGACACCAGTCCTGGGGCCAACCCCTTTTGCTTCTCAAATGCAGGTCATTCTGGTTCAGGCCGTGGAGAAAGCTGAGCTTTCCTTTGAGGATGAGCTATTGTGCATACCCATAACAAGCACACATATGTGTTTCAGGTTGGAGGCTTTCTTTGGCTTGGATTCGGATACCCTCCAAAATACCTTACGCTGTCCTACACCAATAGCAATGAAAGTAAAGTACGTGCCATTCTTTTCCCCAACACTTTCCTAAACTTGAGCAGGAGGGGTTATCCTACTGCAAAATATGCATCTTTTACTGCCATGATCTGTGAAGCTGCAAAACCACTAGGACTTCATTTTCAGGGTGAAGGGTCTACTGCTATCTTTTCAGGACAAATTCTACAACTAGCCTCCTCCTGGCCTTAAATGAAGCTCTCTTGTACAACGTGCTAGCAGCTTAGAACAAATAATTTTCTTCCCTAGTGGTGAATAGTCTGGTAACTAGATGTCACAAACTTACACCAGTCACCTAAAGGTTTGGTGGTAAAGACCTTGTCATCAAAACAAAACCCCAAAGCTTTCCCCACCATGTCTCTAGGCCAGGAGCCCAAGCACATCAAAAGTATGGGGAAAAAGAGTCCAAATGCATCAAAAGTATGGGGGAAAATGGTCTCTCCTCATGGGGAGTCTGTCAATACGCTCCTCTAATACCTCTTGTTTTTTGGCAACTTGCCCTCAAGTTGTTTGAATTTGAATTTAAAATTATTTATATAGCGCACGTTCACCAGCGGTTTCATGGCGCTGCAACTAACAGATATCTGGGCGGGTATGGCGGAGGTTAAATAAAAAGGAAAACAAGACAGCTAGTAGACTAATTAAAAGATTTAGCAAACAAATGAGCTTTGAGCTGTTTCCGGAATAGCGGATAGAAAGTTAAGGCTCTAAGCTCTAAAGGCAGGGAATTCCAAAAGAGTGGAGCAAGGGTCGCAAATTTCGATCCTCCCCATTTCTTCCTCCGGAACCGCAGGACTGTGAGGAGGGATTGAGTGGATGAGCGCAGTTCCCTAGTAGGAACATAGGGAATGATGAGATGAAAGCCGGTGCCGTGCCCAGTCGTGCTTGAAAGGTGATAGAGGCAAGCTTAAACTGGACACGTTCACGGACAGGGAGCCAATGTAAAGACTTGAGGAGGGGAGTAACGTGGTGGAATTTTGGCAGTTTGAACACCAGGCGTGCCACCTGGTTCTGGATCTGCTGCAAACGCCTTAAGCTATATGCAGGTATACTTGCATATAGAGTGTTGCCGTAATCCAGGCGGGAGATGACCATTGCCAGGGTGATCAGTTTCAGAGCGTCAAAAGAAAAGAAACGGGACACCTTGCGTATAGTGCGTAGTGAAAGAAAAGAAGAAGACACCACAGAACTAACCTGGGAGTGAAGGCTGAGCTGGGAATTTAGTTTAATGCCTAATGTTTTTACTGAGGTAGAAGGGACAGGTGGAGAGCCTAGGGAAGGGGGCCAAAACAAAGAAGACCAGGGACTGGATGAACCACCCGTCAACACCAGCTCAGTCTTGTCTGGGTTGAGTTTCAGATGGTTGTGGTTCATCCAGTCCCGGATATGAATCATAATAGATTGGAAATTAAGAACAGAAGCAGGGGAAGAAGACAGATTAAAGACAAGTTGGAGGTCATCCGCATAATTATATACGGTGACCTCCATTTGCTGCAGTGAAAAAATAAGAGGGGCGATGTAAAGATTAAACAGAAGAGGTGAAAGGGAGGAGCCTTGGGGGACCCCGCACTGAACTTTCCGGAAGTCCGCAGAAAAATCACCCAGGCGAACCGCCTGGGTGCGGTCCCTCAGGAAGGAGGACTACCATACCAGGGCGGTACCCCCGATCCCCGCCGCCCTGACACGGGAAAGTAAGATGGTGTGATCAACCGTGTCAAAGGCGGCTGAGAGATCGAGGAGAACCAGAGCCTGGGTCTGGTTAGTGTCCATTCCCTCCCTGAGGTTGTCAAGGACCGAAAGTACTACGGACTCCGTAGAGTGTGCGGGGCGGAAACCAGCCTGACGGGGGGCTAGAACCCCATACTCCTCCACAAAAGAGCTCAAAGCGCAGGTGACATGGCGCTCGAGCACTTTAGCCAAAAATGGCAGGAGGGAGATGGGGCGATAGTTGGCGGGGACTGAGGGGTCTGTGCCCGGCTTCTTCAGAATGGGGACAATAACTGCTGTTTTAAGTGGGTTGGCTACAACACCCTGAGACAGAGAGCTATTAAGGAGGTGGAGGGGGGGGTCTGGACAAGTGGTAAAAATGTGACGGAGGATGTGAGCAGGGCAAGGGTCTAAGGGGGAGCCGGATTTGACCAGGGGATTATCGAAGTCAGGGATTCCTTGGTCAAGGGAGGGAGGGCAACAAGTTGTCCCTTGGGGGGAGGACACTGAGGATCAACAAAAGTAGGGGGAGGAAGAGGAATGTTGGCTTTGATGATGGCGATTTTCTGAATGAAGAAATTGTTTAGGGAGTGACAGAGTTCCTGGGAAGGGGTGGGCTTCAGAGTTGTTCTGTCGGAGAATGCCAGGTTATGCACAATCGAGAAGATTTCCCTCGATTGGTTCTCAGCTGCAAGAATTTTTGAGGAAAAATAGGCTGTTTTAGCCACCAAGATAGCCTTTTTATATTGAGCCAAGATGTTAATGAACTCCGATCGAAGTAAGGGGTAGTAATTTCTCCTCCAGGCACGCTCCGCTCGGCGTACCGCTAATTTGGTGGTCTTGAGATCTTCATTGAACCATAGGTTTGCATCCTTCTCCCGCTTTGAAGTGACTCGCTTCAGAGGGGCGATAGAGTCACAACCTGAAGAGAGCCACTGGTCAATAGCAGTGACCTGGGAGAGGGTGGGTAGACCTTGTAGGGAGGGGTAGGAAGCTGTTAGTAAGGCGGATAAATTGTCGGGGTGTACTCGCCCCCAAGCGTGGACCCAGACATTCTTGGGAAGTGGGGGCTTAACCGGGGGGTGGGTGGGAAGGGCAAATGAAATCAGATGATGGTCCGACCACATGCAGGATGAGATGGATAAGGACTCTACGGGACAATTCAGGGACCAGATCTGGTCTAAGATATGTCCTTTGACATGGGTAGGAGAGTGAATGTGGGATATAAAATTGAGAGATTGAAGGGTGTCTGAAAATTCTTTTGAGGAAGGGCATTCTGCGGGGTCTGAAGGCCAAAAATTGAAATCACCCAAAAGCAAGATAGAGGAGTTATTGACCGTGATCGTGGCCAATACTTTCAAAAAATCGGGAAGAAACAATAAAGGGGATTGAGGGGGACGATAGGTAAGTGTGCAAGTGAGAGGGGGCGTAATAGAAGTGGTGCGAATAGCCAGGTACTCTGTAGTGGCAATATCTGGCAGAGAGAGAGTTTGAAAAGGAAGGTTAGCTCGGGCGATGACCGCTACGCCGCCCCCAGCCCTACCATTAGGGCGGTCCGCACGTAGAGCATAACATGGGGCTGGAAGGGTGGCCAGTAGAACGGGAAGAGAGTCATCGCAAAACCAGGTTTCTGTTAAAAAGAGAAGATCTGGTGCATGAAGGTCCAGCAGCACCGATAGTTCGTGCGAGTGGGCTACTGCTGACTGGGTATTCAAATAGTAGCCGAAAGGGCTTTAGAGGTTCCAAGGTTAACATCACCCCCAGAGGGGTGAGGGGGAATGGGGAGAGGGGGAGGGGTGGCGGAAGAGGGGGCAGGGGACAGGCCAAGAGAAGAGATGCAGGAACAGGCAGTGGCGGATAGAGGCCAAGAGCCCTGGAAGCAGCGGAGTTGAGGGGGGAATAGGTGATATGTGGGGTATAGTGACATGCCCCTAGCCCCGGTCGGCCGCAGACGGGCGCAGACGGGCTTGACTTGTGCGCGACTTCGGCGCGAAGTCGGCGCTCCCGCTGCGCTCGTCCGCTGCGCTCGTCCGCTGCGCTTGCTCCAGGTCATCATTTATGCCGTCTTGCTGTGAACCACTAGACCGCTGACCTGCACGGTGGAGAGGCAGGGCGGAAGTGGTGCAGGACCAGGCAGGAAGTGTCGCTCATAGGGTTGACCCTCCGCTCAAACGGCACACAGCCGGGGCGGACCGGGGTCGGGAGCGAAATGATGAAGGTAAGCTGGTAATCAGTTTGCCAAAGTTCAGGAATCAATATGCAGGCGCGATGCTATTAATCAGCGTAAAACGATTTTAAAACACACACAGAGTGCGCAACACAGCTCTCAGTCAGCTGGGTTGTGCAAGTTTAAAAATAGATGTAAGCAGCGTAGGAACGCGCAAGTAGCCTGCCCACCACAGTAGTCTGCCACAGTTGTCTAATCGCGGGGTGGAACAGGAAACAAGATATGCAAAAAGATACTGCAGCCACTAGACCGCTGACCTGCACGGTGGAGAGGCAGGGCGGAAGTGGTGCAGGACCAGGCAGGAAGTGTCGCTCATAGGGCTGACCCTCCGCTCAAACGGCACACAGCCGGGGCGGACCGGGGTCGGGAGCGAAATGATGGAGGTAAGCTGGTAATCAGTTTGCCAAAGTTCAGAAATCAATATGCAGGCGCAATGCTATTAATCAGCGTAAAACGATTTTAAAACACACACAGAGTGCCCAACACAGCTCTCAGTCAGCTGGGTTGTGCAATTTTAAAAATAGATGTAAGCAGCGTAGGAACGCGCAAGTAGCCTGCCCACCACAGTAGTCTGCCACAGTTGTCTTGGGTGATGAACCGCCTGCAGGATCACATGTGCTGTTCTGTGCATCTGGTTGAAGATGGCCAAGACACAGACAAACAAACCTTGAATGTTGGACTGAATATGTCTGACTCCAAGGCCAGGACTCTGAACTCAGGCGCTTGATTCAGTGGCACACCTGGATGCATCAAACTGGCTTTTTTGGGGCCATCCAAGTGAACCTTATGGAACTGCTGTTTAATGGCATGCAGCTTTTTGGCAAAACAGCAGACCTTGAGCTGGAGTGCTATGTACCACTGGATTCAAGCTAGCCTGGCTGATGAGGGCAGTTAGCCTAAAACTGGTTCCAGGATGCTTGTTTCCGGTCCAGGAAAGACATGGCTTGGCAGTTCAGGCTGTATTGTTCCCATGAGGCACAGGGTCAAGATTGATTTGCATATAACTGTGTCTGAACTGGGGTGGCAAATTGAGCTAAAGAATGATAATGGATTGAACCCAGATCTGTGACTGGGGGTGAGTGTCTGAAAAGTTTAAGCGCTCTGTCCATCATCTCCTTGTGTTTGCTTTGTTCTCCCTAAGTTGGCAGGGCATGGACATGACATGGGTCCCTTGCTCACTCTGCCACTGGATTCAAGCTAGCCTGGCTGATGAGGGCTGTTAGCCTGAAGCCGGTCCCAGGATGCTTGTTTCCGGTCCAGGGAAGACATACCTTGGCAGTTCTGGCTGGACTGTTCCCATGAGGCACAGGGTCAAGACTGATTTGTATATAGCGGTGTCTGAACGAGGGTGGCAAAGTGAGCTAAAGACTGATGAAGAATTCAACCCAGATCTGTGACTGGGGTGAGTGTCTGAAAAATGTCAGCGCTCCGTCCATCATCTCCTTGTGTTTGCTGTGCTTTGTACTGTCATACAACGGGGCACTTACTGGGTCTTGCCCTAGCTCCCAGGCGTGCCAGTTCCATCAACAGTGCCCCCAGTTCTAGGGCTTTTAAAAAGGCCAGTCCTATCATCTAAAGCTGCCCTCCTAGCGAAAGTAAATGTAAATGTATTTGAGCTTATATAGCGCACAGCTACCCGCAGTGGGTTTACCGGCACTTGCTTAGGGAACCCGTCCTGGTATTCCCCTGTGAGATAACCCCGGCAGGGTATCCACAAGGTGAAAGCCAGGCATCCCACCGCGAGGGGCCGTTGTGGAGATTAAGCAAGCTATTGCCCAGAGTCACAGAGTGTGAACCCGTGAGTCGAGAAGGCACCGAAGCGAGAATTATCGAGTCCATGGAATTATTAGCCCAAGACCCGCCGAGGCGGGGAATTGAACCCTGGTCCAGGGCCGATCTCAGCCTCCGGGTCTGCCACCTCTAACCCCTGAGCCACACTTCTCCACGAAAAGCACCAGCGGCAACACTATGTTTTACTCTTCAGGGGCCAGAGCGGTGCCAATGGCAGTCATCGTCAGTGGCATTAGTTTTCATCTTCTTCCTCCCCAGCCCATGCTTCAAAATGATTGCAATTTGCCCTCAGTTGACTCCACGTTTAGTGTGGGCTGTGTATCTAATTTCCTGTTCCACAATACACCTCCTCACATTCCTCTGGTTTATTGGACTCTGATTTGAACACGGAAATGCCAGTGTATATAATAACAACATCCATGTGTCTATGCCAAGGCACCAGCCAGCATGACATTGTTTGTTGCCATGTGATAGCTATGTCGCCTTACAGACGAACATCAAACAACAACATTTGCACAATGTACATTTAGGCCTGTCATAAAAGTTCAAGATGCAGTGATAGTGAGCCTATGAAGTGGAAATGCAAGAAATGTGGTTTCAGAGAAACTAATCCTGCACCGCCACACAAACAAATATATTTCAAAAGCCACAGTGTAGAAAAGAAGGCAACTTAAGAAACTTGTGTACGTAAAATGGCAGTGTTTCTTCCCGGGCCTAACCCAGCCACGTGACACCAGGATCTAGAAAAAGGAGCTGAAATCCTGTCATCCTCTTGGAATACCAAGCCTTATGTCGAAGGTAGTATGAGACCTGGGCAGGATATAATGACAAGCGCAAGTACAAATAGGACTAAAAGCAACAAATATAGTCAAAAATCAAACTGGAAATTACTTCTATTTCAGGAGCGGCCCATGCAGGTAAGAGTGGTGGGGGGATGGGGTAAAGTCGACAGACAATGACGTAAAATACAATTTAAAAAAAGAAAATCACTAACCCTGCGCTCACTGCACGCCAATGCGGCGATGCAGCAAGCGCTAACTAAGTGTTTTTCTTTTTTTACATTTTATTTTACCTCGTTGTCATCTGTCGACTCCCCCCCAACCCGCCACACCGCTCTTACATGCACTGGCCACTCCTGCTCTATTTTCCTTGTCCTTGCAACAGCCATTACTTATGAGTAATACAAAGGAAGTGAATTGGTTTTCAGCTGTATGAAAAGAAAGATTCACAATTAACTACTTCATGCTTACACCCATAGTAATGTATTATTAGATAATGACTATGACATAACTGAACTTGGGACTCCCACACAAAAGTTCCTATTGTCCATATAGCAACAGCGTACTTATTAGTGGTGAACAAAAGTGTCATCAAAGGCAATGTTACTGCTCTGCATATCTCTGCACTGGGAACTCCTTGGACCTCCCTCCAGGATGCAGTTAAGCTTTTTGTGGGTCTCCCCTGGATTCTTCTGGAAGGAACCAATGGCTTAAGAATAAGTAGGGGTTCCCTTTTCAGAATTAATCAATTACTGTCTGTAAACCCCATCACAGAAAGCTAACTTTTCAATGAAAAATAAAAATACCAGGCAATCCAAGAGAGAGGACTAAGAAACGTCCTCCGCATCTTGTAATCTACCTTCCTTTGATGTCAATGCGACTAGAACCAGCCACCTGAATCTTTATCTTTGTCTCTTCCCTGTGATTTAAGTAAATACAAAGACAATAGACAAACCACGCCAACCCAGAGATTTTCCTTCCAGCTGTGCACACTTCAAGCTTATTTTGTCCTATCTCCGTTAAACCATTCACTTTTACTTCGGCAGGGCTAGGTTGCTCCTTTAGTTTACAACTATTGTCATAGAACAAAGCAGAGCTACATGCTAAGATGGCTGACCCGGAATTGGTTACATTTTATTGTCCGGTTTGATCTAATTATGCTCCAAGAGAGCTGCTCTCCATAACCATTTTGTATCTCCGGATAAACAAACTACAACACTGAACCCACCTCATCTTTAGCTGGGTATTCATCTGGTACCATTTTAATTTGAAGACAGATTTTCCTAAATGTGCTTATAAAACATTTGACTGTCCTGATGTGATTGGTTTGACTATAAGGGGAACTAGTTGTGTAACTCTAAGTACATATAACATCTATAATCGCTCTGAGGAACTAAACAAAGATTCCCCCACGCTAGTTAAACTTGATCACCAATTATCGAATAGATCATCACACCCTCTACTAATTCTTGTTGGTGAATTTAATATAGCGTTTGAACCTATAGCTTTAATTAATCCTATCACTGAGTCTGAAGATGAGGCTACAAATTCAAAGCCTTGAAGCAGAGCTACTCAAACAAGAACTGGCATAGCCAATAGGTGTCTCTTTTGGGACTTATAAGTGTTTAGCCATTCAACAGTTGATGTTGTTGCACCAAGGATATTGTGCTGCATAACTAAATACATATAAGACTCCAAAAGCGAGACCTATTAACTATGCCAATGCTTGTTTAAAAAGGTTTGACTGAGAGTTGTCAGTGATCCTGTGTACCAATGCCTAGTCTCCCTGTAACTTTTGTTGTGAGTTTGCACAGTGTGAGGAGAAGATGAAAAGGGCATTTGTGCCGAGTTGCCGTAATGTGTCGTAAAACCAAGACACCATCATTCCAGTTCTGAGGCCCTTATTGTTTGATTGTTGCGCAGAATGGAGTTTAAAGTGTGGTGCTAGAACGCTCAACTCAATATATATTTTTTTTAAGAAAGGGAGTCTAAACAGCAATATACTCTGACTCCCCAAACTTCCAGCTAATATGTTACTCTTACTTTAGCAGTTACCCGTTTTGGGGCCTAGTTGCGCCTATTCGCTTTTATCCATGTTCCATCCCCTATCGCGACAGTGTAGCAGGGAAAAACTACATCTCCCAAGCATCATGAAGGCATGCTGTTACAGCTGCCGAGCTATCACCATTCAGAGGAGAGCATGAATTTCATACATTTGTCATTAGAATCAAGCTATCGGCAGCATGTGAAAACGGAGTGCAAAAACATCTTTTGAATGTACACATACTGATCAAATTACATATCTCCACTGCATGTCTTACTACAACAAAATTGCCTTTCACCTCATCCCAATGTCAACAAGCGCGCATCTCTACTACATGTCTTACTACAACAAAATCACCTTTTACCTCATCCCAATGTCAACAAGCGCGCTGCAGCGTTGGAGGGGGCCTGTGCAATTCCCTTGTGGGAGCGTGCGACCATATGGCGCCGCGCACTCACGCAAGGAATTCGCCAGACCTGCACGCGTTGCCCTTGCAAGCAATGCAACTTGTGCACGTTTTTGCCCCCAAAGCTGTGCCGATGGCATTAGGTCTCTCTCCTATGGCGAGACCTAAAAATGGTCCACTACTGCTATCCAACTCAAGTCTTTAAAGTTGAAGTATGGTATGCTTGCATGTACTGGTAGGTCTAAATCAGACGGACACCAAAAATATACTTTCACAAGGGGGGAGAGTAAAAGCAGGATAGATTATTTTTTTACCGGATTTTGAAATATTGCATGAAAAGTGTGATTTTGGTGTACTTGAAAGTTCTGGCAGCGACCAGTAGATCTTAAACTTATCTTTACAGTCAAACTTTTTATTGGTTAAAACAAAATATATTGCAGGTCCAAAATAGTGTTGTCTCTTGGTAATCATAAAAGATCCATAAAATGGCCCAAACGTTCTTCTAAGCCTGATACAATGTTACAAATCTATAACACATTTAACTCAATTGTTGGTCCTTTGGTTGACAATTTTTCTAGTGTGATTTCCGTCTTTGAGCTGCATCAAAACGTATTCACTGCACTGAAATCAATATGCTCGACTGAAACCCAACCCTTCAACCTCTTGATGCCCAAGACTTCTCCGTGGTACAATGCTAACAGCTTAAAGGCTGAGTCAGATCTAATTATGAGCGTCAAGTAGTGTGATTCATAGAAGATTAGAGTCTAGAGCCAGGTACAAGTAAGTCCTTGCTATCTCTAAATAGAATTGGATAGATGTTAATTGGGCTGACTTAGTGGAAGTCTCCAAAACTAAAAATGCAGAAGTCTTTGGGCATATTGCATCTTATGGGAGTGCATCAGTCCTCAGTCCCCTGGAGTTCTTTATCCCACCCCACAGGTCTGTGAGTTATATACTGTTTACAAACCTGCTGCAGGGATATTAGAATCTTGAAAGGCAGCAACTGACCCAGGGCTTATTTTGGAGGCCACTGTTAACCGGTGTTTCAACCAAGAGGCCCCCTGTTACACCCTAGAAGATACATGAAGAGCTATAAACCATCTACAACCCGCGAAAGCTCCTGGCCCATATAAAATACTCGGGGAGCTTTATCACTTTGAGCTAGTTGAATGGGCCCCATACATTACCAAATTGTCAAATAGAATCATGCGAGCGGTTTGTGTCCATACTTCCTGGCAGGGAGTGGAAATCATACCTGTGTAGAAAAAGGGAGATGGGGTAGCCCTGGGAACTACCGCCCAATCAGTTTGATTGATAACCTCCAGAAGGTGTTCTGCCATCAGGTTTTAGACAAACTGCAAGATTGGATGAGTGAAACCAAGTCATTGTCCCCCATACAAGCAGGCTTTCACTCTAGAGTCAGCATGTTAGATCAGATATTCCAATTTAATATAATCTGTTGGAAATATCTGTGGCTGACAAAGGACCGCCTGTAAGTGGTATTTGTAGATCCTAGAACAGCATTTGATCTGGTTCTAAGACAAAAGTTGTGGTCCACTTTACGGTCATTAGGCATACAATTTGACCTATTAGATATTATAGTGCATTTACATGAAACCAATTTTGCCCAAGTGAGTTGGGGACCACAAGAAGAGTTAACCAACCAATACCTATTGAGATAGGAGTATGCCAGGGTTGTGTGCTGGTCCCTACCCTATGTTCCCTTTACATCAATGATGTTATAAGTTACGTGAATGACTTTACGGCCGATTCCGCGAGATTGGATGGTATTCCCATATCGCCTCTTTTGTTTGCTGATGACACCCTCCGTATCCCCCAGACCCCTTTGGAGCTGCAAAACCTTTTAGATAAATTCTCAGACTTTTGCAATGAGAAGGGTTTGGAAATGAATACAGCTAAAACAAAGTGTATGCTCTTTAACCCTCATGAATCATTTGGAGGCAGCTTCAAGATGAAGGGTTCATCTCTGCGAGAAGGTGGATAGATTAGATTATTTTGGAATCAGATTGGATAATTCCCATTGCTGGTCTTCGCAACTACACAATAGCAGCATTACCCTGCTTCCAGGTGCCTCTGTGGTTGCCAAAAGATGCAAAATTGCAACTCTGTGTTCTGTATCACCAGTTATTCAAATCTATTGAGCCAAAGTTCAGAGCACAGCTCTGTATATGGCTGAAGTCTGGGAACATGGAAATATGAAGGAGTTATCTGTAAAATAGAATGATTTTTTAAGAACACTAATCAGTCTACCCCAAAGTAAACCTATGGTCCCAATTTCTTTTTATACAGAGCTCAAGCGAGCAGGTAACTTAGCTGCTTTAAGACCACTTTTATTTTAGAAAAGATTGTGGGCTACTCCTGAATTAGAATCATGCAGGAGGGCTACTCCTGAATTAGAATCATGCAGGAAAGATCTAATTGAGCTTCTAGGTATGAACAATGCGCGCTGTATTCCATGGTTCCTTCGCATAAAACCAAACTTACAGGCCCTAGGTATGAAAACACTTCGGAGTGATCCTTCTTCTATACAGGGTGGAAGAAGAAATATTGTTAATTCGGCCTTCTGGTTGCAGACTGTTAGACCTGACAACCTTAGGGTGGTCTTTCCCTCAACCTTTTGCCTTTCCCTCCCATTTTTTTCTAATCCCGGTTTTGCTGGCCTTAGGACTCTGAGGACTTTCCCACTGCAAACCAGTGCTAAAGTGCATGTACTCTCTCCCTAAAACATGGTAATATTGGCTCATCAATAATTGTCATATTTAATTTACGTATAAGTCCCTAATAAAGTGCCCAGGGCCTGTAAAATGAATGCTACTAATGGGCCTGCAGCACTTATTGTGCCATCCACCTAAGTAGCTCACTAACCATGCTCAAGTACTGCCATTGCCTGAACCTGTGTGTGCAGTTTTAATTGCCATGTTGACCTGACAAAATAAACCTATTACCACCAGGCCTAAACTATCTCTTTTCATACATGCAAGTCACCCATAAGGTAACCCTAGACAACCCAGAGGGCAGGGTGCAATACATTTCATAGGCAGGACATACACTTTTTGTTAAAACTGGGGGTCTCTAGTTGGCAGAGGTAGGTACCACTGTCCAAATTGGGACCCTTGCTTCTATTCAGGGTAAGGAGGAAACCCTCTGAGATAACCCCTGCTCACCCTCTTGGTAGCTTGGCAAGAGCAGTCAAGGCTTATCAAAGGCAATGTGTAAAGTATTTGTACCAAAACTCACAGTAACACAGTGAAATCACCACAAACTGACTCCACAACAGTTTAGAAAAATAAAGGTATTTAATCTGGACTACAAAAGACCAAAATGACAAAAATCTAACATACACAGTTCAAGAATACGGTTGCAAACGAGTTCTTAATGTTAGTGTTAGATTTTCTCTAGCAAAGTCTTTAAAAGCGTGATTTCCATCTCCCCACCACAGGTACAACTTTCAGATGCACCACACATGGGCCAAGCACTCTAGGAAGGACAGAGCTCTTTCAGCAGAGCTCCGGGAAGCTGGGGTGAAGTCCTTTTGTTCCTGAGACTTCATAACAGGGAGCCAGCTCACAACAAGCCCTTGGAGATTCCTTCAAGCAAGGGGACACAGCACAAAGCAAAGTCATTTCCCTTTCCTTGGCAGCAAAGCAACTCCAGTAGAGCAACAGCAGGACAGTCTTCCTTCCACAGTTTCAGCTTTCACCTTGGCAGAGGTTCCTTCTTAATTCCAGGATGATCTAATTATCTGTAGTCAGGGGTCCTGGGTATGTAACTGTTACCACGCAACTTTTAGCACGAAATACTGTTACAACGAAACTATTACAACGCAGGACCCTTTACAACGAATACCTTCACAACGCATTACACTACAACGCAGATACTATTACAACGCATACCATTACAACGTAAGTATAGGTAAGTTTGTCTTTTTAGAAAAAACATTTATTAGGGGTATTGGGGCTGGGTTTGGGTTTTGGGGTACAGGGGTATTTTTAGGTTTCAGGGTTGGGTTTGGGTTTTGGGGTACAGGGGTATTTTTAGGTTTCAGGGTTGGGTTTGGGTTTTGGGTACAGGGGTATTTTTAGGTTTCAGGGTTGGGTTTGGGTTTTGGGGTACAGGGGTATTTTTAGGGTTCAGGGCTAGGTTTGGGTTTTGGGGTACAGGGGTATTTTTAGGGTTCAGGGCTGGGTTT
Organism: Lissotriton vulgaris; assembly: GCF_964263255.1. Lineage (NCBI taxonomy): Eukaryota > Metazoa > Chordata > Amphibia > Caudata > Salamandridae > Lissotriton > Lissotriton vulgaris. The sequence goes on along the minus strand of NC_141689.1, from coordinate 1,611,868,996 downwards.
GGGTTTTGGGGTACAGGGGTATTTTTAGGTTTCAGGGTTGGGTTTGGGTTTTGGGGTATAAGGGTATTTTTAGGTTTCAGGGTTGGGTTTGGGTTTTGGGGTACAGGGGTATAGTTAGGGTTCAGGGCTAGGTTTGGGTTTTGGGGTACAGGGGTATTTTTTAGATATATATTAACACATTCTTTAATAAAATTTAATTTAAATAATTAAATTAATAAAAAAATTATTAATTACATTATTTTAAAAAAGTATATACTTACCTATATTTACGTTGTAATGGTATGCGTTGTAATAGTAGCTGCGTTGTAGTGTAATGCGTTGTAAGGTATCCTGCGTTTTAAAAAATGTGTGCTAATGGTATGCGTGGTAAAAGTATGCGTGGTAACAACATACATCCGGGGTCCTGTACTTATACCCCTAAAAGTCTTTGTTCTCTTTGTGCAAGTGGGCCCTGAGCCAGTTCTGGGTGTTCCTTGAGCACTTTGTTTTCCTGGCTTCTCATTTACTTTCAGAGTGAGGGGCAGGGTCGTCAGCAGGAGGTGGAGCCAGCATTGTGGAAGGCAGGCACAGCCCTATTCAGGCTCAGGTGCTATCTCCTCCCACCACTCAAGTTGCAAATGCAGTCATTCAGCCTAAGGCTTACTCAGCCAGCCTCCTGGGGAATCCCCAGCCCCTGTCACTCTCAAACCAGTTCACAAACAAGCCAAGGCACACAGAAAGGTCAGACAAGAGAATAGCAACTTTCTAAAAGTGCTGTTCTCAAACACAGGATTTAAAAACAACCTTTCCAAAAAGATGTGTTATTAAATTCTGAGTTCAGGGATACCAAACCTTTATGTCCTATCTTGCTTCTATGGGAAGATATGCTGGTAGCCACTGTAGCCAGCATCCCCCATGATAGCCTATGGAGCAAGATAGCCTTACAATAGTGAAAAACAAAAATGACTGTAATTCACTACCACTGCATGCCACCTGCACAAGTACATGCTCTACCTTTCACATACACTGCACCCTGTCCAAGGGGGTACCTTGGGTCTTCCATAGGGGTGACTAATGTGCACAAAAAGGGAAGGGTTAGGCCTGGCCAGTGGGTACACTGACCAGGAGGACATGGCAGTTCACAGACTGCACACAGGTGCTACGGTGGCAGGCCTGAGACACCATTTTAGGGCTTCTCATGTGGGTGGCACAATCAGTGCTTCAGGCCCACTAGTAGCATTTGCCATCATCAGCCCCGGCACACCCAGTGCACTTTACTAGGGACTTCTTGGTGATACAATATGCCAATCATGTAGATCCAATTACAATAACAATTTAGACAAGGAGCACTTACACTCTGACACTGATCAGTAGTGGCAGAGTGTCCAAAGCATCTAAACCAGCAAAAACAAAATCCAGCACAGCATCAAAAAGTAGAGGCAAAAAGATAGGGGAAACCACGCCAAAGATGCCAGGTCTAACACTTTTAAACTTTACATGTCCTGGTTGTGAAAAACTCCCAAATGTGTTCACTACTGAAAGGCCTATCTCTTCCAAAGGATGACATTAGAATTACCTTATTACATTTTATCAGTGTAATTCCCAATGAGATAGGGCCTGACTTAGATCTCTCCTTCAAAACAGTAACAGTTATCCCGTCCGCTGAAATATAAATCCTATGGGATATAATGGGATTTACATTTCTGCGGGCGGGATATCAATCACAGTTGTGATGGAGTAACCTGTTTACCAAGATCTAAATCAGGCCCATAGACTTTTTCAAGTTTGGTGTTTCTGAAATCACAATATAAAATCCAAACTTATGATGAATTAACATTTTAGAAAGTGGGTATTTTCTTACTTTTCCCATTTGGTGCCTGTTGGCTGTGTCTGATCACATGTTTGGGGTGTGTGACAGGTGTGCTTTGTGTATTCTTCCATAGACGGACACACACAATGGGAGCTTAGGTGTGACTTGATGGGCCATCTTGGCAGGATGGGAGGGAGGAGCTGGACCCACCTCACTTACACCTGAATAGGCTGTATCCTGCCCCCTCACAAAGGGTTGCATAACCCCCTGTAGTGTGTCTGGAGCCAGGTCAGGAAGGAAGGACCTCTGTGCACTTCAAAGGCATGTCTATGAAGTATTGAAGTCTCCCCCACTTCAAAGGCACAACTGGGTATAAATACGGGGCCTCTGACACTACCATTTCAGTACACTTGTGGACCTGTGATGACTCTGACAGGAAGGATTGCTGTGCTGCTGAAGGATTGCCACTCTAGTGAACTGCTGCTTTGCTGGACTCCCGCCTTACTGTGCTGCCCTTCTGCCTGCTGTTCCCTGCCTGGATGAGAAGGCATGGACCTGCATCACTTGAACCCAGAGTAATTTCAAGGGCTGGCTGGCTTGCCTCCTGATCTGAAGTCTCAGGGACATAAGACTTCCAACCACCCTGCTTCTGAACTTGGACTCTGCCATCTGTGAGTGTGCCATGCCAAGGGGTGCAACCCTAGTCCAGCCCCCTTGGAAGTGGGCCTAAGGTGTTTGTTTCAGCAGGACCCATGTATTTTTCTGTCAAACCTGTGCATCACCGCTGCTGTGCAGATCAGAATCAGTGCATCACCTCTGTTGCATAGATCGGAACAGGCACATCAACTCTGTTGCTTGGATTAGCACTGACGCATCGCCACCGTTGCGTGAACCGGACCAGATGCATTGCTTTCAAAACTTCCACTGGGTGACGTTTTTCACAGCGCAAGGTCTTTGCATCCCCATCGATGGCCATCTCAATGACAACGGTGAATGTCCACATTGCAGCTCACTGCTCATGGGTTCTGCTGCCGCATGGATCGGCACAAATACATCAGCTTGGCTGCACCTAGCATCCTCCACCTCGAGACAACCAGGATTAAGGCCCTTTTGTATCAGGCCTCACTGGATGCCTGAATCCAGCCCACACTTCCTTGTGGCCAGTCTGAACTTTTTCCTTTGTCTCGGTCCGGTGCAACCAAAAATCCCAAATAATCGCTTATTGCTTCTAAGCGGTATTTTACAGTTTAGTCTTTAAAAATTCTTAACCAATGTTCTACTTATTGGATTTTTATCGTTTTGGTCTTGTTTTATTTATTAACTTAGGTTCTATTTTTCTAACCTAGTGTGGAATATTTTTGTGTAGTGTTTGCACTATTTTACTGTTTGAAGTGTTGCAAAGATACTTTACACATTACCAGTGGTTAATTTGTAAAATAATAAGTGCCAAGGCTCTCGTCAGGAGGCATTGCAGCTTGCACCACTCATTGCTCCACCATGCTGCCAATGATAGTAACAACGCAACGACTAACCATCACACTCTAATAAGCGTGACAATTTGGGCTATTTCAAACCCACCAAGCTATAAGAATGGCTTGGACCGCAGGTAATAGCAATTTTTATTGTATATTGAATTAATACATTTACTGTTGTTGTAGCCATCTCTAAATTAGCCAGACAAAACCACCTTGTGGAATACTGTCATAGACACCAGTGTTGACTATTGACACTGGTTCAAATTAAGCGCTTCACATTGACTCTAAAGTTTAGCCTGACTGTTCTGTGCCAAGTTACCAGAGGGTGAGCACAGGTTAATTTAGGATTTGCCTGCTTCTTATTCTGACTAGAATTGTGGCTGCTGCTTGAATAGGGCTCCAACGCCTGTCAACCTACGCTTCACATCGACTCTAAAGTTTAACCTGACTGTTCTGTGCCAAGTTACCAGAGGGTGAGCACAGGTTAATTTAGGATTTACCTGCTTCTTATTCTGACTAGAATTGTGGCTGCTGCTTGAATAGGGCTCAAACGCCTGTCAACCTACAACCCAATCGAAACGTAAGGTCTAGAAGCCTCACTGCAGGTTTCTTATCTTATAAAGCAATATAACAATTTGAACCCTGCACAGATGCTCTTGGCCAAGCCAGAATCTTGTACATCAAACTGAGGATTTGCTCCCTACAGGTAGGCCTATTTCTTAGCAAATGTAAACAGAATCTCGGGGCACATGCTCAATGTCCTTTTTGTAGGGATGTCACAGAATACATAAATCCTCTTCCGTTTTTTTGCCTGCTGTATAAAAGGGCAACAAATACGTGGGTCAGACACTGTGTAACCATCTAGCTATCAGGCATTATTTAACTGCATCCAGGATACTTCTGACTAACACCAATTCTCTTATTGTATACCCTGTTAGCAGATACCTACCTCTATGCTGTGTGACTGATATGAAAGCGGTTCGGGTATCCGCTTTAGAAAATGTCCACTAGTGAATATTACATATTTTATATTTTATGAATTACTGATATCTTTTTTTTAATAAAATCTGCGTAATAACTGCATAATTTATTTTTGCTTTCAATTTTATGGATATTAATGGTCACTTTTAGTAAGCATTTTATAATTTCTATTTTTAGCTTTGGACTAGAACACGTCTGCACACTGTATATGACACAGTCTCTCGACTTAGTTTGACGAGGATTTTGCTCCTCTATTTTTGTTAACTGCTGATCTGCCAATAGATTAAGGCCTGATATTTTGGGTAGGTAGATGTTCATTGTCCTAAGTTTAGTAGCCTTGGTGGGAGCAGTCAAATCTAAATCTCAAGTAGCTACCAGGCTTGCAAGGAAGGATTATTACCGGACCTTGAGGGCAGCGAAAAAGGAGTGGGAGGAGAAGTTCTGGGCGGACCTCTTGGCAGCTAGCATAGGAGGGGACGCCAGGGGTTTCTGGAGCCAGGTCAGGAACAGGGATAGGCCGGTTGCCACGCTGGTGACTTGTAATATTCCAGCTCAGAGTTGGTATAACCACTTTGAGGCCCTTTATTCCCTGCCTGATGGGGTCATCAGCGATTCCTTATCCCTGGTGGTCGAGGCAATGGTTGGCCTCCCCGATGTCTTCACCGCCAGGGAGGTTGAAGCCGTAATAAAGACCCTGGTCCCACTAAAAGCAGCAGGACCAGATGGTATTCCCGGCGACCTGCTACGAGCCTACCCCAAAGAATGGGGCCAGTTGGTTGCTTCCTTATTCAACGCAATTTTGGGGGGAGGTCCTGTACCCGACTCTTGGAAAGGGGCGGAGGTTGTCCCGATATTCAAAAAGGGATGTCGGGACAGCCCTGCCAACTATAGGCCCATAAGCCTTATTGACTCCTCCCAGAAGGTGGCAGGGAAGGCGATTCTGGGGAGGGTTCTCCAATGGGTGGATGACAATAAGATTCTGTCAGACTTCCAGGCGGGCTTCTGGTCGGGAACTGGAACTATTGAACAGGCCTTCAGATTAATGCTTCTGCACTGGAAGGTGGTGGTGCTGGGCAAGGGCAGTCTTTACTTGGCCTTTATAGACCTGAAGACTGCCTTTGACCTGGTACTTAGGGAGGAATTGTGGAGGGTCCTGCAGAACATTGGGTTGCCCCCCTATATTCTGTCGCTCCTAATTAAACTACACTCAGGGAATTATGCGCAGGTGCGGTGGGGTATGGAGGGAAAAGACCAATAGGATCCCGGTGTGCAGGGGTGTCCTCCAGGGATGTGTGCTAGCCCCCACCCTATTCTCTTTGTATGTGAATGGGGTGGTGGAGCACTTACAAAAAGAACCTGCCGATCCACCCTCCCTGGCGGGCATCCAGATCCCTACTCTGCTTTTTGCAGATGATACTCTCCTCATTTCGAAGACCCCGCAAGGCCTGCAAAAGCTTCTCGACCGCTTCCAGGAGTTCTGTTCCCTGAGGGGACTGGTGATCAATATTGATAAGACCAAATATTTGGTCATGAATCCCCCCAGGAAACTAGGGCGTCCGCCGGTCCTGAATGACTGTCCACTGGAGAAGTTAGCAGAGTTTGATTACCTGGGAATCTGGCTTAGTGATTCCATGAGTTGGACTCCGCATATTAATAAAATGCTTCTCAGCCATAAAAGGGAGGGCGGTGCGTTACTCAGGGAACACTGCTCTTCCCCCAAACATTGCATGGCCCCTGTAATTGATATCTATAATGCTAGAGGGGTCTCCGCTGCACTGTATGGGGCAGAGCTGTGGGGCACTTGTAATTTGGAGGTATTAGCCAAAGTGGAGAGCAAATTTTTGAAAGATCTGATGGCTCTTCCCTTGAGCACACCCACAATTCCCGTACTACTGGACATGGGATGTAGATCGATTGTGGATCAGGCACGACTACGGCCCCTGTTGTTGTGGGCTCGTTTGTGGAGGGTAGACACAGAAGGGGGTTCCCCAAGGGTATCTTTAGGATATAGGCAGGTAATGGGGGGAAAAACCAATGCAAATAGAAAGAACGAAAACCCTGCCTTAGGATATAAAGGCCCTAACAGAGGGGTCCAACAGATATAGGTAAAGGGGTGATTAGCCTAGGGGTTGACATAACACATAACAATCACATGGTCAAATCAAGGATAAGCAAAACAATTCATATTTGAAAATATATTTCTTTTTTTATTATAATTTTTTTCCATATAAAGAATAACAGTGATATAAATATAAAGTTTCTTTTAAAGTCTCATATGTACAAAATAGATCCTCAGTAAAATAGACATGGATAAGCAAACAATAAATAAGAAAAATTCTATCCTACCCAGTAACGGCCACACAACACACATTCAGGCTCACTCACTTCAATCACCAACAAACCTAATCTATTTGATCTCATTCACCACTCATGCTACATCCATTCATCTAGTCCTGGCGAATACAACACAAAGATGGTTTCACGTATTGTACAGGTCATAAGGCTTATGTCCCCAGGAAAATGACTATTGTCCCTTTTACATCAGGACCTGTAGTCAGAACCACCCCCCTGGACTAAAACATCCCGACCTGTACAATACGTGAAACCATCTTTGTGTTGTATTCGCCAGGACTAGATGAATGGATGTAGCATGAGTGGTGAATGAGATCAAATAGATTAGGTTTGTTGGTGATTGAAGTGAGTGAGCCTGAATGTGTGTTGTGTGGCCGTTACTGGGTAGGATAGAATTTTTCTTATTTATTGTTTGCTTATCCATGTCTATTTTACTGAGGATCTATTTTGTACATATGAGACTTTAAAAGAAACTTTATATTTATATCACTGTTATTCTTTATATGGAAAAAAATTATAATAAAAAAAGAAATATATTTTCAAATATGAATTGTTTTGCTTATCCTTGATTTGACCATGTGATTGTTATGTGTTATGTCAACCCCTAGGCTAATCACCCCTTTACCTATATCTGTTGGACCCCTCTGTTAGGGCCTTTATATCCTAAGGCAGGGTTTTCGTTCTTTCTATTTGCATTCGTTTGTGGAGGGTCCCCGAACTTGCCTCATACGCTGAGGGCCTGTCCGAGGTGATGGCCATGGGGGGTTGGCACAGGGTAAAGTGGTTGAGGGATGTCAAAAGCCTCTTGGGGGAGCTGGGATTGGGCGAAGCATGGGTTACTCGCTCTGCCCCACCCAAAGCCACCCTGAAGAAACTGTACTGGGACTGGGTCTCTTTCAAACTCATTAGCAACCCACAACACTACAATTCCACCGCAGCTTTCTTACGAATCAAAGATGTGGTGGCCTACGAACCCTATCTTGATCTGGTTTCCATCGCATTTGATAGGGCATTGTACTTTAGGTTTAGGGTGGGCACCCTACCAGTAGGCAATTTGCTATCAAGATGGAAATCGACCTCCCAGCATTCCCCCTATTGTGCCCTATGTTCCACGCGGGTGGAGACGATTGCTCACATCCTTTTTGAATGTCCAGACTATTGTAACCCAAGGAAGCGTTGGCTCAAACCAGTGTGCAGATCATTTGGCACCCGCCAATATTCAGTGGCCCTACGCATTTTACTAACAGACACTTCCGCCCTTGTAGTTTGTGGCATCTCAAAATGTTTAAAATGGTCATGGTTGATTCGTTCAAATAGGCTTTCTGTATCAATTTAATTCTTTTTTAATTGTATTTATCCCAATGTTTTTATCGTCTTTTTTATCCCTTTGGATGTATTGTTATGTACATTTGGTGAATGCCCTTTTTTAAATATTTGTTGTAGGTACTGCTTTTAAGATATTTTTATGTATCGAAATAAAGCATATCAATCAGCAACCAGCAAAGTTTAGTAGACCAAATGTGGTCAGGGACATGTTTTATCTACATCCTTTAAAAACGAAATGGTCATGTCCAGCAGTGGACTTTTTATCTTGTATTTTGAAAAAGAATTATGATATTATGAAATTATGTATATACTATGTGATCATTATTTATTTTATCACAGACATTTCTTTATATGATTAAATATATTCCACATTCCTTGTATAATGTTACTATTTTATGAATGCTTTGTATGTTTTATAAGGGGGTTTTATCACCGAAATGAGCATGTTAAAAGTAAAGCAAACCAATATAAAAAGAAAATGACTGAATTTCCACCGCTAGGTGGGAGCACAGCATTACTTAACTAACGCGACAGCAGCCTATGAACGACCCATAAAGCGGTATACACCTCCGTTTAAAGTGCTTACTGCTTATCTGTTAAAACGTCAGACTTTGCCTTCAATTATACTTTTATAGCTACTGGCGTCCTCTCAGGTTGGCGTGTGATACAGTGACACCTTCATACTTACTCCTGTCTCTTATGGGTCTGGACGGGTCTTTAGAAGCATTCTCAAAATGTTTGCACAAGGCAGGGAAGCAGTTCCAAACAGCTTTCACAGATCTGTAACTGTATGCTACCCATTTAGTACCAACAATTTTCCCAATCTTCTAAAGCTGTACACATAGCTTGCTGGCGGCCAGATTTAGCTCTCTCTGTTTTTTGGGTGACATACTGTATGTGGCATACAATGAGTACATGAAAATCTTGAAGTGATTGACCCCGGCAACCTCATCAACTGCATCTGCCACAGCAAGTTCTAGTCCGTGAGCCAAACAGTGACATGTCAGTACAGGATTTGGAAATTCTGATTTCAGCAATGCTACTACTCCTCCTTTTTTACCAAACATTACTGCTGCTCCATCTGAACATACTGCAATCAAGATATCATGTAGCAGACTTTTTGTGAGTCCAACTTTTTCAAAGTAGCTTAGGAGAGCTATTTTTAAGCCAAGGGCATTTGTTTCTGCCAGCTCCAGCAGGCCGAAATAGATGGTCACTGTGGTACTTTCATTTCCAAAAATGCCATGGAGGTAGATGATTAAGGTAAAAGCATTTCTAAAAGCAGATATCCAGGTGAACATGTCACACATCATTCCCCATGTTATCCTATGGGCAAAATAGCCTTTCAATAGTGAAAAACGAAATTGGCTGTATTTCACTATCAATACATGTTACCCACACTAGTAACACCAAACAAAAACCAGGACGTCTGCTCACCCTACCATTGACCTTTGAGGTCCAAAAATAGAGCCCCCTTTTGAGGCCCCCCAAAAAACTGGGGGGGTCATCCCCCCACAGCTCCCCCCACATAAAGCCCTGTATGAATTTACCCGTACTGCTCTGCTTAAGTAACGCAAAGTCGAAGCAGCTATTAGCTATCAAAATGCACGAGAACTTGCGTTACCAGATCTCCTGTACTTAAAAGGGCATATCATGTTTAAGGCATCACTGGTACCAGCTTATACTGTCCATGCAATGAAAGAACTGCCAAATTTCATTCTTTATGTTCTGCATCGTTGATCAGAACTGAGTGTCTGCTTGCGTGATTCGCCTCACTGTTTATGAACAGTAATATTTTTATAGTCTGGCTTGAAAGTTGTTCCCAGACAATTATGTGAGCATCACTAGAGAGTGGATTTGGCTTCACCCAGATGTTGGGAGACAGGAGTACATGTTTTGATTGGCCAGAAGTTGTGTGATTGCACAAAAAACACAGGGCACAGCTGTGATCATTTTGTTTATTTATCCATCTGCCTTGTTTTGAACTTTCAGGGGCACACACATGACCTTGTAATGATATTAAATGGTCAGATGTACAAATTGTTTTTCTGGTTGCAAATATACAAAATGTGATACAGTAACTTGCTACTGAATCACATTTTGCATTTGCGATTAATTATTTGGAAGGGGCATGTTTAGGGCATCCATTTCAAATACCCCATTAGTTTATCCGATTCGATGAGGCTGGAATTCACCCGCCGTGTGGGCAAATTCCAAGCGTGCGCGGAACTTGACAGCCCCCGGCCGTCCCCCGCACACACCCACTGTGACGTCCGATGGCAGGGGGCCGTCAGATGCATGGAGGAGGATATTACTGTTTTGCAACCAAATTCCGGTCACAAAACAGCAATGCTTTACCACCAGTTTAAAACTAGTGGTAATCCACTAGCAAAGGTGAATGGGTCCCCAAGGGACCCTGTAGGTGGCTGGCTTAGTATATGGTGCACACTTATTCAAGTGAAGAACCTTGCATTAATCCAGACAACCTGTATGGTGATTTTAGTGGTTTTTGATAACCTTTGAAAGCTCTCAAAGTAGTAGCTGTGGCGAGCAACCTTCAGGCTTATCTTGAAGGAGTGTTAAGCAGCCTGTTTTACTACATCTAATCATGTAGTGTAGGTTAATAGAAAGAGAACCACAAAGTGTATGAATAAAAAAAGTTATATTTATTACACAACACTCCCTAACACATTGGCACATCCACTTTCCGGAGATATCAGCACAAATACACAATAATACTTCAATTTCAATAGGTAAGCACAAAATACAGTGGTCTCCAGGGGAGACCAAACCAAATACTAAAAAAGTGGGATGGGAACTGCGACCAAAGTTGTGACTTGGACCAGGAGACTCAGAAGAGCTGAGGACCAAAAGAAGCCCCAAGATAAGTACCCAGGAACCCATATGAAGCTGTGTGCAGAGTGGAAACACATCTGCGTGTCCAATAGAGGTCAATGGGGTAGTCGCTGGTGCAGTTTTGGAGATAAAGGACCCTTCCCAGTGAACCCTGAAGAAACCCAGTGGAAGACAAAAGGTTGGAGAGTCACCCCACCAGTGGATACCCCAGGAAGCAGGATACCTACTCCAGGGAAGCCGGGTGCAAAGATGCGAAGTGAAGTCGGAAACCATGGTAGACCACAATGGTAGACTACATGAAAGATGCTGCTTGAGAAGACCGTGCAAGAGTCTGGTGGAATCCAAGGGTGGGTTCTTGAAGTGAAGAACCTGTAAGCAGAGGGGACAGTGTCTATGCCACTCGGAGGTAGCCAGAAGGCACGGTAGAGCAATGACCACTGATGACGGACGGTTCAAGTGAGTTGACAGTAACCTTGTCGCTGTAGCTGTGGCAACCAGGCAACGCTGACAAAGCTGTGCAAGAGCTGTTCCATGTTGGAAGTCAAGAACCGGGAGGTCGGTGTGAAGCAGAAGCACCAACAAGTCTTGGCAGCTGCAACAGGCGTAGAAAGTGAAGAAGGAGCAACATTGGGACCAGCAAGGTCCAAGGAACGCACCACAATCAGGGTAGTCATAGCAGGTCACAAGCAAGATGGGCAGCCCATTGAAGCAGAAGAAGACCATCAAGAGAACCCACAGGCCGAAGGCACAGGAGTCGCAAGAGGAACTCGAGCAGTTCAGCAAGAAGGAAGGCCCTTGGTGCTGAGGATGCAGTGAAGATGCTGTACTTAGCAGGACGAGATGTTGGAGGCTGGAGCTTCTTGTAGCCTGAAGATCTCTGGAGTGCAGAGTCAACAAGCCTTGGCAACGGAAATTCGATGCGGTGCACTGGGGTTTGGTCCCAGCTGTTCTGACAAGGGATACTGGCCTCAAAACTGTTGAGAGGACAGAGCAGGCCTCGAGGGAGTTGCAGAACCACCAACTGTATTGCTGAGACTTTTGAAGTCCTTGGGACATCAGGAGCAGCCGACCAGTCAGCTTCATTGCAATGCCTGCAGATGCAGAGGAGTGACTCCTTCACGCCAAGGGAGATTACTTCAGGTGCCCTTGATGCCAGCAGGTCTCTTGAAGGTCCTGCAAGAAGCACTGACACAGACGACAAAAAGGACTTGCAGAACAGTGAGACCAAAGCAGCAGGAATATTCCTTGATGCAGTCTTGGTTCCTTGCGAAGTCCAATGAAGTCCAAGTGCCCAGATGGACAAAGAGAGATGTGGTTTCATGCTTGTTAGAAATGGGGTAGCATGGTGCAGAGCGGGCGGGCCAAACTCCAGAGGAAATGTGTAAAGCTTCCACGCAGTACACACAGGCAACACACAAGGCACACTCCAAAAAGAGACCACACCAGTTTAGGTGAAAAATAACGTGTGTATTCATAAAACACATTAGAATGCAAAACACGGGTGCATATCTTCCGTGCCAGCCATCACCGGGTAACCATTCACTGGGGACTATTTACAAGGCAGGACCAATCAGGGCCGCTGCCAAAACCATCACAAGGTGTAATCAGTAAATGTAAAGTCCATCAGCAATAATAAAGGTAATCAGTCAATACCTACTGGTAGAATAATGAACCTAGCAATGCTTCCCAATGGGCCTGCCCCTAAAATGTATACCACATTAGCACTAGGCATAAACCTGTGGCCATAGAGGCGACCTCATCAGGTTGAAGGCAGAACCTTAGGCATAAGAGCTGTAGGTATAAAACACGAGTAGCACATTGAGCATAAAAGCATTAGCATGAACACAATAGCGCAGGCCTAGCCTCTGCACATCATATCCTGACGTTAGGCATGAAATCACATTTTACAGAAAATGTGCACATAAATCACCACTACCGTAGGCCTGGAATGTAAACATTAGGTTAGGCACAGTATCCAGAACACCAACTCTGTAGCCGTAGGGGAAAAGAAACCTTAAGCATTAGCATGAACGTGTGCGGCTAGAGGCTTCATCCTTAACATCAAAGCATTAGGCATAAATGTAAACATCATGGCATTATCATAGGCACAAGAACACCTTAAATACCAGACCAGCCTGAGCCCCCTTACCATGTAGGAGTCATCATGAGCAACAGAAGGTCATTGGCATGCAGCATCTCATATGAGGCATGCATGGGGAGGGTACAGGCAGTCCACATGGACGGCTCAGGAGGCGCTAGGTCCCACCAGCAGACTCAGGGACAACAGGTTGCACTCCTCACCTCCTTCTGGGTGCAGTCAAAGGTGCTCCTTGGCAGTCAGTCAAAGCGCTCTCCTTTTCCAGGCGCTAGGGAGCAGTCAGGGCCCAGGTGTAGCGTTCACGAGGCGCTAGAGCAGGAGAGCAGTCAGGCAGTGCTAGGCCAGGGTACTCATCAGTACAGGACAGCAGCTCCTCAGAACCATAATTTCCTGTAATGTGGCACTCCTCCTGGTAAGCAGCCTGAACTCCAGCCGCGTGATCTCACTGGCCCTGTGGACAACAGAGGGGTACAGATGGGATCAGCTACCAGCACACAGGCCCATGCAGCAGTACCTCCTGGCAGAGTGTCCCCTCTCATTCCAGTCCACCCTCAGTCTGAGCACATGACATCCCTACTGTTCTACCTATACCAGAAAGGCTGGAAGCTTCTAGAAAGTTCCTGGCAGTTCGAGCCTCAACTGTCACTGTGGGGGGTATAGAGCAACTTCAAACACTTCAAACACTAGACCGCTAACCCACCTCTGTCAGGCAGCACAAGGAGACAGAAATGGCGTCCATTTTAAAAGTGACATTTTACAAAGGTGCATTTCTACAACGGTGAAAATGACACTCAAAGTATCACTGCATCTCACACCACACATGGCCTATACATTCCTCTACCATGGGGGAGACATCCTAAAATAGGGGAGGTGAAAAGCGTAAAATTTCAGGAAAATTGGCCACGTCCAACAATGCTTTAGTCTTGTCCCACCGCGAATCTGAAGAGCCAACCACAGGTAAGCCCTTAAGTATCCAATGCACTAAGTTCTTTCTGGTAAGGTGGTCACATCTCCCTGCAACAGGAAACCTCTTGTTCTACCTTCCCCTGCTCGAAATTATCTCAGCAGCAGGAGGGCAGAATTGTGTCTGTAGTCGGCAGTAGCACTAACTGTCGGACCCTGAAAGGCTGTAACCGGGAGTACAGGGGGGATTCCAAAGGAAGCACCCCAGTACATAAGATCACACTTCCAACACTGGAATTGGTGTTGGAGTATGATTCCAACATGTTTGATACCAAACATGACATTACATATACATCTTATAATGACTGATGTCCACTATATGTATTAAAATGGCTGACCCCACTTACAAAGCTGGAGAATTGAATCAGATGTTTGTAGGGGTGTCCTGCTCATGCAGGAACACCCTCACACTTATAACCAAGCACCCTGCCTTAGGGGTGACTTATAGGTTTTAAGTGCTGTGACCTCAGATATAAGAAAACGTATATCTGTTGTGAGGAGTGCTAGCACCCACCCACACAGGCTGCAATGGCAGGCCTATGGTCACAGTTTGAGTTGTCTCTCATGGGTGGCACAATACATGAAGCAACCCAGGGGAGATCCCTGGTGTACCTGTGCCCTGGATACCTTAGTACCAAATACTAGGGACTTACAAGGATGCTCCAGTAACCAATTATGGAGGTACAGAAGTACTTACAATAGTCAAATTTAGGGAGAAAGCACAGTGATTGGGCTCTTGATTAGCAGGATCCCAGCCAGACTAGTCAAAAGCACATTGACACCAGGCAAAAAGTGGGGGTAACCATCCTAGAAGGATCCTACCTTCCTGCAGCCCCCCTCACCTTTGAGAACGTAAATAACAATATTTTTTAAGAGCAGGCAATGTTCCTACGGACCACTGTCTGCTCTTAAAAAATGACTTTTCAAAGTTTAAGATTTTTCTTCCTAAACCCATCTTGTTTTCCTTTAAGGAAAATTGGCTACATTTTTTTTTTAATTGCCTTCTTAAAATCAATCACAGACATATTGGCGTGCTCACCTCAGCAGCCCACCATCCCAAAGATAGTGGTGATTCTGATTAGGTCACAAACTGCAACCTACCTCAATATTGCTCATGAGGTAGGTCAATTTGTGACCCACAAGGAATCCCTAAATTAAACCCAATGAGTTTCATACATTAGGAATACCAATTTTCTAATTGTCATTCAGTATTGCTAATGTTTGTACATGTGGCCCCCTAGTGACTTGGATAATGTATGCTATTTTATTCTTTCAGCAGTACAGACGGGAGGAGTCCAGTCATTCATCTACATGGCCTTTTAGCTCTGGCTTGACAGTGCAACTGTCACCTGGTCTTTTTACTTACACCAATATTATTCTGCAGTTCTTTGCTTCTATACAAACATATATCCATATCTATGCTATTTACTTGTAAGGCTTCATATTACCATACAACATTTCTTAAATACAGACCTGTTGACATTGAAAAGGCTTGTTTAAAATCGTATTCACCATTCCTTGCACTGGTTATAATGTCTCTGTGTTGCCACAGCTAGTAGCATGGAGAAAGAGTATCCCTTTAGCTGCTGTCCAAGAGGAAGCACATGCCTTTGGCTCATGGGCCTCACTAAGAAAACATGAGTGCTTCTTGACCCTGAGTATAGAAAAGATTGTTGTTTCAGTGGGCACCTAAGCTATGATGTGATACTCTTTCTATCTGTGCGCCCATCATCTGAAGCTCTTGGCATTTTTAGGAAGGTGGAAACATTGTTGTGACTGTTAGAAATAGGATTTCTGGTTGGCTAAGGCATGCGGCAAAGTCAGGCAGAAAGCACCATTCTAATCAGGGCAAGGGAGTTACACGCCAAGATAACCCCTGCTCACTCTCTTGGTAGCTTGGCACGAGCAATCAGGCTTATCCCGGAGGCAATGTGTGAAGCGTTTGCGCAACACACACTCACAGCAGCGACACCCTAGGCACACCACAAAAAGGAACTCCACACAAGGTTATATATATAAAAATAGCCTATGTGTTACCATAAACACATTAGATCATAATCACACAGATACACTGTGCCAACTGGCACTGGGCAGTATTTACAGGGCATTATTTACACATGACAGGGCCACTTGGGCCACTGTCAAAATCAGTACTTGGTAGAAATATTAGATCTAGAACATAGAATAGTTGCAGCGCCAAATAACAGTTGTAGAACACAACCAGTAACCACTGGTAAAAGGTAGGAACACACTACGCAACACTAATCACCCTAGGCATAGATCACGCAGGAAAACATAACCTCGCTAGCATAAACCATACTAGGCAAAATAACCTCCTAATCATAAAAACACATTTAGAGGTATCACAGGCATAAAGGCATTGCACATTATGCATATCACTTTAGGCATTAGGTAATCACCATTACAAACACAGTATACCATCACCTTGCGCCAGAGTCACATCAGGTACTGACCCCAGGCCAACTGGCCTTCCAGCGGTATATAATTTTTTTTTAAAAACAACGGGGGAGGAGCCAGAATCGCGCCCAAGATGGCCGTGTAGGTCTTGGGCTCCCGAGAACCCTGCCGCCTGAGACATATCCTGTTCATAATCCTGTACTCAGGCCCTGAGCGCCGAGAGGGGGCAAGTTGCGGTGCCGGGCGCTGCATTTGGTGTTCCGATCGGCTCGGAAATGACAGCGTGAGATGACCTGGCAGAGCTACGGCCTGAATTGCTGTCAGCCGGGACCTCGAGTGGAAGAGGAGCCCCGGCCGTAATTGAATAACAGAGGGACCAATATCGGAAGTCTCCGGCTCGGTCCCGAGAAAGCAGGGATTTCTTTTCGCGAGGGCGGCCCACCGGCTGTGACGCATTGCGCCCCCCCCTGGAGCTAGCGGGGAACGGGTGTGTGGCCTGAACGACCGGTGGTGGCGAAGCGCTTTGTCCCTGTGGGCAGTGGACTTGATTGAGGCAGCTGGAGCCCCCCCCAACTGCCATCGAACTGCAGCTGGAAATACATCACCATTGAAGAAACGGGAAGCGCCTGTGGAGCTCTGAGGGCTCCAGTACCTGCTACACCCCGGTGGTGAGGGGGAACCCCCCCTCATTATGTGATTGATACCTGGATAGAGGTAGGCTGCTTCATGTCTGCGGAGGGGGCGCTTGAGTCTGGAAAGACTGGACCTGTTCTTGCTGCCCTATGCTTGCACCAGGATTGTTGGTGGGAGTGTGAGTTCTCAGCCCCCCCCTGTTCGGCGGATTGTGGCCCCCCTTTTTTTTCCCCACGGCGGCTTAGCGCGGCGATTTTATCGCCGGACACCTGGAGAACCGTGGTGCCCATTTTGTCTACCTCAGAAAGCCCGAGTGCAACGTAGAGATCACGCAGGTGACAAATCCTATGGGAATGCTGGAGGACCTGCGCACTTTTACTCTGACCTCGCGGTGCTCACAATGGTGTGCCTGATGGCCCTTGAAGTGATAGCCCATTGAACTGTACTTGGTGTTGGATGTGTAAACCCCAGTACATGGTGGTTCTCTGTGCCTGGTCTTCTTTTCACGTTATCTAAAATGGTGTCAAAGCCTGCAGCGGAAAACAGCAGTCAAGGGCGCCTAGGGGATCCAGATTTACTCAAACTAACAAACTGGACCGCTACACGCAACCTAGGGGGTCCCCCGCTGGATCCGGGAAGTCTCATGATGCTGGTGCGGAAACATCACCCACCACGGCGGAGCCTACATTGCAGGATGTGATGGCGGCAATCGAGGGGGTGCGTACGTCCCTAGGTACCAAGATGGAGTCACTGGATCATAAACTGGACACTGTAAAAATAGAAGTCAGTTTAATCCGTGCAGACCTCACTAAGACCAGCGAAAAGGTGAAATCTCTTGACATTAAAGCAGCCAGTCTCACTGACGATGTTGCAATGGGAGGTCAGTGACCTCAAGACCGCAGGTACTATTGCAGGTCGCAGGTTGGACGAGTATGAAGGGAGGGCTCGGAGAAATAATGTACGTATTATTGGGGTGCCTGAAAAGGCCGAGGATCCGTCCGCTGATCTCGTCGTCGAAGACCTCATCCTCAATCATTTGAAACCCAGAGGCCTGGGGAATTTTTTCACGGTGGAGAGAGCACATAGAGTTCCGGGTGGGAGACCGCGCCCTGGGGCACCACCCCGACCGATAATCGCGAGGGTACTTAACTTCAGAGATAGGGACGCTATTCTGCAGGCTTCAAGAAATGGAGGCCCCCTTCAATACGAAAACTCCGCAATCAGTTTTTTCCCTGACTTCACGCAAGCAGTACAAAAACGTAGACAGATTTTATGAGTATTAAGAGGAGACTCCGAGACAAAGGACTGAAGCATGCTATGTTGTATCCTGCTAAGTTGCGAGTTGAACATGAGGGCGAATCCTTTTCTTTGATATCCCTGAGGTTGCTGCGGACTGGCTGGACAGGATTCATGCAAGAGACATGGAGCGGCGTGGGAGCGAAGACGTCAAAAGTGTCCCTTAAGACAAAGAATAAAGCCTGTTGGAGCTACAGGTGTTGTTGGGGGTGGGGGGGTTTGGAGTGGGAGGCACACAGGGGTAAATGTAATAACTGATTGAATGGCTGAATTGCTCACATGAGCCTGAGGGAAATGTTGGGGCTAGGCGGGTAAGATGGGGCAGTATTCCTCCTCAAAGTTACTTTTTGATAGTTTAGTAGTTAGATTATGAGGCAACAGGCACACTGCAAGTTGGGGGCGGATGGGAACCGTGAGCAGGGGTGCAGGGTGGGGGGTGGTGCACGAGTTTTGTTTTGGGTTGAGTTGCTGTGTTATTTTTTTGTTTTGTTTCTTACATTCCAAGGCTTCATTCAGAATGGTAGTCAGGAGCTGAAGAGACAGATTTGTCTTGTGAATGGGTTTCTTATGTTTATTCAAGGCATTGTGTATCATTGTGTGACTATTCATAGAGGCTTGTCGGTCGTGCGGGTGTTGGGGGAGGGTTGGATCTTCTTCGCCTTCCATGATGGGGGATAGGGGGTTGAAGGTAATTAGTTGGAATGTGAATGGGTTGGGGGACAAAATCAAAAGGAGTGTGGTGTTACAGTTCCTCAAACGTCAAAACCCTGATATAGTCCTGCTTCAGGAGACACACCTAGTAGGAAATACATGTGGAGCGATGCATAGGAAAGTCTATAGTCTTATAGCGCATGCGGGCTTCACTTCTAGCTCTAGAAGTGTTGGGATCCTGCTTAAGAAGTCGCTCCCGATAGTAATAGATTCGGTTGTGGCAGATGATAGAGGACGTTTTGTAGCGGTATTGGGCGATGGGAGGGAAACACACTTTCTTTAGTCTCAATTCATGTCCCCCCTGGTTTGCAGGCCACCACTTTTGCTGCCTTGGGAAAGTTCTGCTGGACCTCCCGAGAGGGTTGATGATTGTGGGAGGAGACTTTAATGCGGTGGTATCCCGCTCAGTAGACAGGCATCCGCCCCGAGATATTTCGCGAGCGCAAAGATGGTTGCCTGATTTCATGGAGGTGATGGTCTGATTGACGCCTGGAGGCTGTTCCATCCTGTTCAGAAGCAGTATACTTTTCACTCTGGGGCATATGGCAGCCTTTCTCAAATTGATTATTGTTTGGTACCGGCGGCTCATGCGACGTATGTTACTGCAGTGAATCACTTAGCTAGGGGCATATCAGATCATTCTCCGGTTTGGCTTAGGTTTTAGGTTAACCCCGGGATGGGAGGAAGTGTGGCCCCAATTAACCCCTGGTACCTGCGCAATCCTATAGTCTGGCGAGACCTGTTGAAGGCGTTGGAAAATGTTTTTCGAGAAAAAGAGGGCTCTGTATCATCGTCGATCTCGCTTTGGGAGGCGTTTAATGCGGTTGTGAGGGGCCAGGCCTTATCGCTTATTGCATAAAGATGAGGAGGTTGTGAGAGTGGAATCTGAAATTGTACACATAGAAACTGAATTGAAACAGGAGGTATCCCGTGCTCAGCTCCACATTCTACAACTGAAGCAGCTTGAATATAGGACACTGTTCACGGAGAGTGCGAGAGCATTGAGTAGGGAACTCCAGGGTAGGCTATATGATGTCGGGGATAAGGCAGGGAAATTGATAGCGTGGCTGGATAGGAGGGACAGAGCTGATCGTGTAGTGCCTGAAATTGAGACTGCAGAGGGAGAGCATATAACAGATCGTCAGGGCATTGTGGACGGGATTGCAAATTACTTTCAGACAGTTTATACTTCTGTGTCAGGCCGGCCTGAGGAGGATTCTTGCTCTTTATTAAGAGATATACAACTCCCGTGCCTCTCTGAGGAGGATCGTGAATTCATCGAATAGGATAGTCAAAGTGATTGGTGACCTCATACATCCCGACCAGTCGGGCTTCATCCCACATAGAAACACACCTTTGAATTTACGCAGGTTGCATGGAGTTTTGGCCAGGGCACACACCTTACAGGAGCCAGCCGTAGTTGCGTCGTTAGATGCGACTATGGCCTTTGATACAGTGGAGTGGTCGTATTTATGGGCTGTTTTGGCAAAGTTTGGTTTTGGTCCCGTGTTCATTAATTGGGTGTGTATATTGTATACCGAGCCACTCGCTCAGGTCGTGGTTAATAATCGAGTATCCGCGTTATTTTGTTTGGGACGTGGTACTAGACAGGCTTGTCCATTGTCCCCCCTTTTGTTTTCGTTGGCTCTTGAGCCTTTGGCTGCCTGGATCCGTTGGGAGCCTTCGATTCGAGGCCTTAGGTGCTCCCCACATTTCGAAGATCGCATCTCTTTGTATGCTGACTACATTTTACTTTATTTGACTTCACCCAGTAAGTCTCTTATTGTGGTGTGTGAAGTTTTGGCCTCCTTCGGTAGAAATTCAGGTCTTGTGATAAATCAGGCGAAATCCTGTTTGTTCTGTGTGGTGCGGCCCCTTTCCCCCCCCCCCTGCGAAACTGCCCGATACAGATCTCTACGGAAGGGTTTATGTATATCGGGATTTATATTTCAATGGACCCTAAAGTTAGATATGATAGAAATCTTCTCCCTCCGCTAATCAGGTTGCGGAGTGACGTAGCCGGATGGAAGAGGCTCCCGCTCTCTCTATTGGGGCGTGCGGCCCTCTTCAAAATGATGTCCTTACCCCAGTTTTTATATGCCCTTCAGAACACGCTAGATGTAGTACCGGACGGTTATTTTCCAGAAATGGAGGGAGTGCAGCGCAGCCTTTTGTGGGACGGTAGACCTCGTATAGCGCTATCCAAATTGATGCTCCCATGGTACGATGGAGGCATAGCCCTCCCTGATATTAAGAGATATTATTGGGCCTCGCAATTGGGAGCCATTAACCATGGTACTTAAGGGCCTGCGACTGATCCGGGTTTTGCAATTGATAAATGGTTACTCCCAGGGGGTAACTATACCAGGGCTTTGTATAGCAGATCGGTGGGGATAAATTTGACAGGGCCAACTAGGGTGGCGACACAAATATGGCATGATGCGATTAGTTATTTGGGCTGGAAAGGCCTCCTTACCCTGGCAACCCCGTTGTTTGGATCAAAGAAATTGGGCAAACTCTGGAACACTAAGGGTTTTGACAAATGGGACCTGATAGGAATCTCTACTGTCGGAGATATCTGGGTTAAGGGAAAGGTCAAATCTTTTGGCGAACTGCAAACTGAATACAAATTGAGTAACACAGAGTATTTTCGATATTTACAAGTGAGTCACGCAGTCAAATCGGCATTTCCGGGAGTAGAGGAGATACCGGAGGCCTCACCATTAGAGGATAGAATCTTAGATGGGCTTTTGCCCGGCAGCACAATCTCTCTAATGTATAAAAAATTGATAAACAATAGAGTGGACCTTCTGGTTGATCTGAGGGATGAATGGACGCGTGATGGCATTGAATTAGATGATGAGGATTGGCAGTTGGTTGTTTCCTCCCCAAAAGAAGTTGCTATTCCGGCCAGACTGAGACTTGTCCAGCTGAAGATCTTGCATAGAGTGTATGTTACAGGCCCACGTCTGGTCCGGATGGGTTTAGCTGCGAATGATCATTGTCGAAGAGGTTGCGGTCAGTTGGGTACATTTCTTCATATCCTTTGGGAATGTCGATATGTAATGGATTACTGGGGTGCGATATAAGCAGTTATACAGGAAGTACTTGGAGTGGTTGTGCTACCAAAGGCTAGGAGATGTCTCCTGAACATATGGGAACCTACAGACCTGAATATTGCACAGACTCTGTGGGTCACTCTAGGTAATATGATAGCTAAATGTAACATTGCCCAGCTTTGGGGATCGGAGAGACCACCTACGTTAGAGGGGTGGACAGAGGATATGGATTGGTGCATGTTCCGAGAACAGACTGTGTACCTGGCGAGGGGTCGCCCTCGAAAATGGAGTAGTGTTTGGGGCTCATGGAATCCGTATAGAGGGGATATATGCATACCACCTGCTGGTTTGATATTTGATGTCCCAGTATCCCCATGATCCTCCCGTATATGATTATCATATTTTACTGCTCTATTTCCCCCTCCCCCCGCATGTTATTACTGTATATACAAAGTATCGTGATGTGGGACTGGTCCCTTTGAGTTTTGTGCACCTGTATTTTTGATGCCTTGTGTTAATAATAAAAAGAAATATAAAAAAAACAATGGCACAAGATCCCTGGATGGGTGGGCACTCACTAGGAATATCAGGAACAGCAAATCCACGGGGTGGGCACCCGCTCCAAAATCGGCCGATTGCGGGGTAGGCACCTGCTTGGTAAGGGGGCTCCCTCTGGAAAAGGATCGCAGCTCCGTGCTGCAGTTGGAAACAGAACTGCTGCTTCTCTTTGCCCCACAACAGAGCGCTCCTTAGGAAGGATAAAGCGCTTCTTTAGCAGGAGCAATAAAGCGCTCCCTGGCGCTGTAGTCACCAAGTCCAGGGAAAGTCTTGGAAGGGAGGCAGGGCCCAGGGGCTAGCTCACAGGGCCCTCCAAGTAGGGAGGCAGTCCCCAGTGGCGGTACCTCCTGGAGCCCAGCAGCAGGCCCCCCCTCCTCAAAACAGGATCCAGAGAACCCTTTACATGGGGTCACAGACCCTTTTTATACACATGTTTCTTTTGTCTAAGCTGTAGGGCAAGAGGAGAACCAGTTACAACTGGTTCTTGAGCACTTTGCATTGCTCAGCCCCTCTCCCTATTCACAGGACAGGCTAGGGACATCAGACACACCACAGGGGGCGGAGCCAGCATTGTGGAGGGAAGGAACAGCCCTATTCAGGTCCCAGGTGCACTCCTCCCTCCCATCTACATGCAGATCTCCACATTCATCACCGGGCAGACCCATCCTAACTCCTGGAGCCAGGCACACCAGCCAGCTCCTGTCAATTACAAGCCAGACAGTCAATTCACATTCACTGCAAACAGACATGCCAACTTCTAGAAGTGGCACTTCTATACTGGTCACATTAAATCTGCGCACACCGTTGCGCAGCATTTAATCTCACGAGTTTGCACATACCAAACTCGCCCCTGCACTCCTCACACATCAAGAACTACCATGAACACACATATTCCCATGCATTCCTATGGGAGGGCAGGCCAATCTCACCACACGCACTCAAGAGTGCGTACGTACTTTACACTGGGACACAGTGTTAAAGAGCGCCAAAGCCAAAAACAACTAACACCAGGTCACATTTAAAAGCAAAAGGTTTAGGGGTGAACCTGCCAAAAGGGCCAAGTCCAACAGTGACACACAATAAGGGCTCAGTGAGCATATAGCTGTAAGCAACAGAGTGGACCTCAATGGCTTATTTGAGCTTTTCCTTTGTGTTTTCTTGGTATCTTATTTCCTGCTTCTCACAGGGGAACTCTGCATAGTTCCTTTGGGCTGCCAAGTTTATTCAGCTGCATGATAGCGAAGGACAGCACAACCAGCAGAACAATGAGGGTCTAAAGGCTTCTAGCAAATCTCTCCTTATTGCCATGGATGCCATTTAGTGGTCGCCAGGGTCGCAGCTGAGACCCCTGCCTTGCCCCTTGCTATCCCTGGCACTGCTTTTGCAACCCCTGGCCTCAGAGGTGGCAAAATCAGTGCCTGGAACACAGGGGCAGCTCTTCCTAATGGATGCTGGTTGGAGCTCCACTTGCCAAGTTCACTATTAGTGTAATAAAAAATGGTGTAAATTAGCTGGAATATGAACTTGCCTGGACGCTACGGTACCAAAAAAATGATATTAAATGTATGTTGCATGCATGCTTGTAGGTGAGAGTGTGTTTATGTGTGTGAGAGCGTGTGAATGTGTTTGTATGTGTAAGCATGTGTGTGTGAGTCAAAGTAAAGGTCAAATGGCATGTGATGTCACTTCCCCTACCCCTGGCATTTTGGTGAATTGACATTCATGCTTATGACTATCTTAATGTGAAACTTCGCTGTGGTAGCTGTTAGTGACTGTGACCAGTAGCAGTATCTGACTTGTTTTCCATGGAAAACGCCAGAACAGAAGAGACAGCTAATGGCTTTCCCTATAAACAGTATAATGTATGCTCACATCAATAGCCCATTTACACACCTTTTTAATGCTACTTTTATACTGTAGTTTCATATGCTAGACACAACACCTGATGAATTCTTACTCCAATCTGGACCTCCCTACTCACTTATCACTACCACCATTACTTTCCTCTGACCTTCTGAGGGCTCTGGTCTGCTCCAGTGGCGGCTGTTGATTGCAAAAAGTGGTGAAGCAGAAGCCCATACACAGCATTGCACACCGCAATTGAGCATAGGGAGCAAAGCTGATGCCTGATTTTCTCGGAGACTCTGGCTGAGAAGAGAGGGTGAACACAGATGTTCATTTTTTACAAATCAATAGTTTTTTTAATCAACTCTGAGGGGATGAAAGGCTGAGTAGAGCGCTGGAGTTCAAATTCTGGGGTCAAATACATGTCATCTGCCTTGTCAGAAGGCTTAGTAGATGCCTTAGTCCAATAAATCTTCGGACCCAGCTAAGAGACAAGAGATGTGAGACTGACCAGATTCCCTTCAAACCCTCTCCAATATTTCCAGCGTGTGCCAGTGCAATTTCTCCTCAACTCACATTTATCCATCTATCATGCACACTCATTTCCTCACTGAACTATAAACTCCCATCCACACCCTTACCCATTCTGCTATTCACCCACTAAGTCATGCTCATTCACGCACTCAATCATACATTTCCCTACCTACCTACCCCATTCAACAATTATTTCATTTTCTCCCACCTTACATCATTCACCTACCCACTCATAGTCACCCTTTCCCATCAAGCTTCCCACTCCAATTCACCCAATTTGTATAACCATCACATTTACCTATGTAGACAGTCAACACCCACATTTAATGACTCGCCCATTCACACAAACACACCAAACCCCCCTCATTGAGTAACCAGCAATTCCTTTTTTTTTGTCACACCTATCAGGATTTCTTTTTTAACAGTTGTATATAGTGCAAACTCAACCTGTTCTGGGAAGCTCACAGTTCAGGGTCTCAGCTTCTAATGCATGCTGTGCTGAGTGGGAATGTGCTCGTAAATGAATCTCTGACAGAATATCGAGAGACAGGATATCGACAGACAAAATATCGACGCTGGAATATCGAAGACAATTATATCGACAACCTATCTACAACATGGTAAGTACAAAAATATCGAAACTAAAATATCGATGTTAAAAATATCGTAATTAAACTCGAAAGGGTTGGTCCCTCAGTTCCCTTTTGATTTGTCTGTCTAATTGTTGTCTATTTTTTCTTGTTCTACACTGGGCCAGTCCTGTGGGAATCCTTCTTCTTCTTCTTATTTCCTCTTTCCTGTCCTCTCTTCCCTTTCGTCTTTCTTTTGCTTCTTTCTCTTCTTTCCTCCTTTCTTTCTTTTCTTCTGCTACCTCCCTTGTCCCCATCCTTAAATCAGAAGGTGATACATTTGTTTAGCGAATGCTAATGGTCGAGTACATGTTTGTATTTTTCTCTTGTGTCAAAATGTATCACTTATATTGTATTTGGTTTTATTATTGATATCATTATCTCTCTTAATAAAATCTTCTTGAAATCAAAAAAAAAATCGTAATTAAAAATATCATTTTTTTTAATTCAAAAAAGAAATATAAAGTTAATAATACTTTTATATCATTTAAACTTATGTAAAAATATTTTAAAATGTTTGAAATGAATAAATAATACATATTTAATGTTAAACTTTTAATTAAAATTAAACATACAATATGTAATATATATTTAATTAATAATAATATTTTTTTTTTAATTAATGTAAAAATATTAATACTATAAATTACAAATACATCAACACTCATAAAATAAAATAAAAAATAATAATAAATATTTATATTTAATACATAAAAACAATAAAATATACTTTCAATATTTAAATAATTAATTAAACACAACATTATGTAACATAATAACAATATTATAAAATACATAAATAAATATAAATTATATTGAATAGCGTAAGGCTAAAAATACCGGATAGGTAAAAATGACTAGTCCCACTCCAAAGGGTGCAACAGTAGGGAAAGCGTTGGATAGTGTAGGGGGTAAAATTACTATTCCCACTCCAGTGAGTGCAACAGTAGGGAAAGGGTTGGATAGCGTAAGGGTAAAAATTACTATTCCAACTCCAAAGGGTGCAACAGTAGGGAAAACGTTGGATAGTGTAGGGGGTAAAATTACTATTTCCACTCCAGAGAGTGCAACAGAAGGGAAAGCGTTGGATAGCGGGTAGGTAAAAATGACTATTCCCACTCCAATGAGTGCAACATTAGGGAAAGCGTTGGATAGCGTAAGGGTAGAAATTAGTATTCCAACTCCAAAGGGTGCAACAGTAGGGAAAGCATTGGATAGTGTAGGGAGAATAATTACTATTCACACTCCAGAGAGTGCAACAGTAGAAAAAACATTGGATAGCGGGTGGGTAAAAATAACTATTCCCACTCCAGTGAGTGCAACAGTAAGGAAAGCGTTGGATAGCGTACGGGTAAAAATTACTATTCCCACTCCAGTGGGTGCAACAGTAGGGAAAGCGTTGGATAGCGGGTAGGTAAAAATGACTATTCCCACTCCAATGAGTGCAACGGTAGGGAATGTGTTGGATAGTGTAGGGGTAAAATTACTATTCCCACTCAAGAGAGTGCAACAGTAGGGAAAGCTTTGGATAGCGTAGGGGGAAAAATTACTATTCCAACTCCAAAGTGTACAACAGTAGGATAAACTTTGGATAGCGTAGGGGGAAAAATTACTTTTCCAACTCCAAAGGGTGCAACAGTAGGGAAAGCTTTGGATAGCGTAGGGGGAAAAATTACTATTCCAACTCCAAATGGTGCAACAGTAGGGAAAGCGTTTAATAACATAGATTTTTATTTTAACATACTTCTAAATAATGTTTATATTTAATATAATATATATTAAATTTTTAAATACAACAACATCAATAAAAAACAAGTAATAATTAATAAAACCAATTACATTTGAATAATTAATTGACAATAAATTAACAACAAACACCAATAAATAATAATTATTAAATATTACTCACTAAATAATAAATATTAAATAATAAAAAAGATCATAACAATAAAATATTATTCAAATTTAAAATCAATATTAAAAATTAAAATACACTATGCAAATTAATATTTGCAAACAAAATGTTTAACAATTAATTAATTAATTTTTCTAGTATTGAAAAATGATTACAAATTACAAATATTAATTGACAATTTAAAAAATAATTATCTATTAAAATAATTATTTACCAATTAATAATTATTTAATACATTAATTATCCATAACTAAAAATTTATAAATAACTAAATATTTACAATAAAATTACTTCCCACCCTATTCCCCTATAAACCCACAACCCACTCTGGTACTAAAACATAACATTTAATTAAAATTAACATTAATTAACAATTAAATATTTAATTTATCAATTAAAATAATTAATTGCCAATTAATAATTAATTACAAAATAAATTATACATAAATACATATTTTATTAATTACAATTAAATTACTTCCCACCCTATTCCCCTATAAACCCACAACCCGCTCCGATACTAAAACATAACATTTAATTAAAAGTAACATTAATTACCAATTAAATAAATAATTTATTAAAATAATTAATTGCCAATTAATAATTATTTATAAAATAAATTATACATAAATAAATATTTTATTAATAACAATTAAATTACTTCCCACCCTATTCCCCTATAAACCCACAACCCGCTCCGGTACTAAAACATAACATTTAATTAAAATGAACATTAATTACCAATTAAATAATTAATTCATCAATTAAAATAATTAATTCCCAATTAATAATTATTTACAAAATAAATTATACATAAATAAATATTTTATTAATTACAATTAAATTACTTCCCACCCTATTCCCCTATAAACCCACAAACCGCTCCGGTACTAAAACATATAATTTACTTATAAATAAATGTATTAATATATAAAATTAATACACATATAATATAAATTATTTTAAATACTTAACTAAAACATATAACACATACATAATAAAAAACAAAAAAATAATCCAAATATCGATATTAGTGTCATCAAAATTAGTTACATCGATATATATGCTATCGATATTACTAACTTTGATATTACTTACATCGATATATAGAATTTCGATATTACTTACCATAGGGTACAAATTCTGTCCAACGATATTCTTGAATCGATATTCTGCACCTTCGAAATTTAAAACACGATATTTTGGTAAGTCGAAATTTACAACTCGATATTAGGACTGTGTACCCTCGTAAATACATCAAATCTAGTGCGACCTGACGTCACAGGCTGACGAGTATAGGTCAGTCTGCAGCGCCCTTTGGAAACTGCCTAAACCCACCCTTTCACATCTCAACACATGGGCGTCGATTCCGATCCGGTAAAATCCCCGTCCGTACGATTCGTATCCAGAGCCGTTTCCGTACGACTCGTAAACACACCGTACGACCCGGCGAGTACGATCCGGACCGGGTGATCAGGACGCTATTCGTATGGTCCGCGTCAGGTAAGGGCGATTCGTACAGAAAAGCGCACAATCACATACACACCGTACGGCGCGTACCCCCCATGATCGCCGGGGTACACGCCGTACCCCTGTGATCATGGGGGGTACGCGCCGTACACCCAGCGTACATGGGGTATGCGCCGTACACCCACCGTACATGGGGTACGGTGCGTACCCCATGTACGCTGGGTGTACGGCGCGTACCCCCCATGATTGCAGGGGTACGGCGCGTACCACCGCGATCATGGGGGGTACGCGGCGTCCCCGGGGGGGGCGTTCCGTACTTGTTTTGGCGCAAACTACGTGTTTACGGCTTTTTCCAGCTCCCGTAAAAAAAGGGTCATACGGTGCGTACCCGACACGAATCGTACTTGCTGGGTCGTAAAAACCAGCCGCGAACCGTAGCGATGTCACGTACAGCGGGTTACGATGGAGACGGATATTTGAGTCGTACGGAGTCCTGTACGACTCGTACGGACTTTGGCTCCTGTTACGGATCGTACTTCGTCGTACGTACGGGGACGTTTACGGGTACGATTCGTACGGGGAAAAATGCTCCGTACGACGATTCGGAGCGCATTTTACCAGATCGGAATCGACGCCATGGTGTGGATATGTCAGTCAAGCTTGCTGGCCCTAACCTACTCTGTGACGAGATATCAAAGGGTGCGGTAACTGCTGCTGAGTGGCATGCAAACTCGTAGACCCCAGGCTTTACAGCTAAATGTCTGAGGCTGTTTTTAATGGGCGCTCTAGAAGAAGGAGGAGAAATAGAATCAACGTCACGGCGCTGTGAGGAAAAGAGCAGGGCTGTGAATGGATAAGCCCTGCTAGTGCTGAATAAGGCGCACACAGGCTCACATAATTGCACGCCTTGCAAAAATGCCTAGTAACGTAACGTTCATTTTTATTGTGTTTACTTAAGCTTTTTCTTCTAGGAAGCTATGAAAGTAAAGGGAGCGCAGCCCCTGCGGCCGTATACAGGAGCCGCTGCTCCTTAAAAGTGTATTAAGGAATTCCCAAAGTTAACCTATGGGAAGAGTAGGCCTCACAGCAGTGAAAAACGAGTTTAGCTGTTTGTCACTACCAGGACATGCAAAGCTTACAAATAAATGTTTTTTTCTTACACAGCCCCCTGTTCTTAGGGCTACCAAGGGCCTACCCTAGGGGTGACACGTGTAATAAAAGGAGAGGTTTAGGCTTGGCAAGTAGTTTTAAATGCTAAGTTGAGTAGCAGTAAACTGCAAACAAAGGCCTTGCAGTGGCAGGCATGAGACAGGTTTGAAAGGCTGCTTGTTTGGGTGGCACAATCAGTGATGCAGGCCCACTAGTAGCATTTAGATTACAAGCCCTAAGTACATGGTATACCACTATACAAGGGACTTACAAATAAACTAAATATGCCAAATGTGTATACACCAATGCTACTAGATTGCAGGGAGGAGCACATGCACTTTAGCACTGGTCAGCTGTGGTAAAGTGCTCAAAGTCCTAGGGCCAACAAACATAATCAGCAAAAAGAAGAGGTAAGCAGGCAGAATGTTTGAGACCAACCTAAGGATGGCAGGTTTTACAACTCCTCTTTATAAGGTACAGTATAACCCAATGAAAGGAAATCCTCTAAATAAACTGCTCACTTGAGCACAAATGTCTCTGTTCATGTAGGTTTCATGCCTTTTAAAATTTTTAAATTTACTTTCAAGTCATTGGACGAATAAAGCATGCATACTTCATTTTCTTCATGACTGTAGCCACATTTGCTGGGAAATGGAGGTGATTCTCAGTTTCCCTTGCAACATTCGACTCTTTCTTGCAACAGGCAAGCTTCTTAGCCTATTTTTACGGAAACTGTTTGATCTGTAGAAGCAGGTAATGGGGTCTATCTGTAAGAGCTCGGTCAACTGATGATCCATACTGAAAAAATGCATAGTGTGCAGTAAGGTTGTCCTTGCCATTTTTTGCCTCTGGATGCAATGGACATTGAGGAAGGAATGCTAGTGGGTGAAGGCGGTGAAGTCCACCATTCAAACATTACTTCTGGGTTAATTTAAACTCTGTCTTTCTGATCTTGGTGGAATAACGGAAACAATTTCTCTCATAAAGAGACCACACATTCTGCCTATACTTTAAATTGCTGCATAACAATAGGACAAGCAGCAGGACATCCTCCTGCAAAGTGCTTTCCTTGTCGTCAATACCAGATGAGCTGCCAATGGCATCAAGTTCCGTCCCCAGGAGAGGATGAGGAAGAATGAGATTTTAAGTGTAAGGGGGAAGAAAATTGTTTGGGGGAAGAAGAGAGCGATGCCAGATACACAGTTGCTCTAAGGAAAAGATCATAGTGTCCAACATCCATTATCACATGTATGCTGATGACACACAACTGTACCTGAAAATCTCCTCCCCAGAGGACATCAGATCTCTCACCTCAGTGCTTCAAGAAACACAAAGGTGGCTGACACTCACTCATCTGAAACTGAATGCTCTCAAAATGGAATTTCTCCTCATCGCCCCTGACAAACAGTCCCCAGTCATCGCAAAATGGATGCACCAACTGACAGCCCTCAACTGCTCGCCAAACATCATTGACTCTACGAGCATACTCGGATTAATACTTGACAGACAGCTGAACATACAGAATCACATCAGTTCTCTCACCAAAGGAGCAAACATCCATTTAAGCATCCTAAGGAAAATAAAACCGTTCCTCCCCCACAACGACCTCAAAACTGCAGTGCAAGCATTAGTGATCTCTAAGCTGGATTATGGCAGTGCAACCCTATGTGGTTTTCCAAGAGCGAGGATTGCCCCACTCAAAGCCTCTATCAATTCTGCTGCAAGGCTCATCACAGGCTCCAAACTTTATCATTGCATCTCGCCTGAGCTTAAAGCTCTTATTGGATCCCATAGAAGGCAAGGATACATCTAAAAATTGCCTGAATAACTCACAAAGCTCTACACTTCAAGACCCCTCTATATCTTGCACAAAAACTTGAGCTCTCAGGAGGTTCCAGACCCTCTGGAGGCACCAGCACCTTACTACTTAAACCACAGAAATTCCATAAAATGAAAACATACAATCGAGCCTTCTCAGTTATTGCCCCTAGAATTTGGAACTCCTATTCACCAACATTATGACTGAATAATTCCAAAGCTTCATTCAAAAGGGAAATCAAACTGATTCTGATGAAAAGATTTCTGGCCTTGTCCCACAGCCCCCTTGAGAAGGTGATGCTTTTCCCTTATCTCAAGTGTACTACAAGGATTGCTATTGTCATTTAGTTCAGCCCTCTCCTGTTCAGCTGTGACATTAATTATTGCCCTCTTTTAAGAAGGGTATAGGGATATACTGAAAGAACTTGGGCTCGCTGTCTTACTCTCCCCCTATTGAAATGTGCTACGGTTGTGACCTATAGTGTCCCTTTCGGGCCCCCTGTTCTAATGTTGCTTTTATTGCTTGTACCCTTGTAATGTCGTTTTTTTATTGCTTGTACCCTTGTAACTACACAACTACCTTTCTGTGAAGCGATCTGATACCCCCTTGTGGTCTTGTCCGCTCGCTATACAAAACTCTTTAAATAAATAAATAGTTGAAAGAGACGGTGATAGGAGTGAGAGGAAATATTGTGAGAAATGGAGAGCTGTTAACAGGAGTGAGGCAAAAGGAATGAACAAACAAGCATTGGCATAGCCAATAGGTCCCGCCCTTGGGACCTTATAAGTGTTTAGCCATGCAACACTTGATGTTGTTGCACCAAGGATATTGTGCTGGATAACTAAACACTTATAAGGTCCCACAAGCAAGACCTATTGGCTATGCCAATGCTTGTTTTTTTGGGCGTGTAGTGTCTGCTGCTCAGTGAATGCACTTAACCCTTTCCAGTCTGTGGAAGGTGACTTCCCCCAAATTACCGAGCAGCAGGGGGGCTGTGTTCCCATGTGGTGGGGAGGGGTGGGACATTTGTTTTACCCTTTTCATAGCCAGTGGGTGTCTTTTTCTCTACCTTACTTGCTCGCCCTTTGACGAGACGGTTGGAGGGCATTCTAATTCGTAAATAGTCGTAATTAAATGTTGTCTGTGCCTCGACCGACTTCCTCCTTTGTGGCTGCCGGCAGTTCATCTCACAACAGAGGAGCAAGACACATATTTACAGAAGAACAAAAGATTTCCAAGGGGGTCTTACAAGTATGTTTGTCACTGATGAGTACATTTTAATAGCATTACAGACCCCTTAAAGCTCCCCTTATAAGCCATTCTCCTGCTGCGACTGCGTGTAACCAATAGTCCCTTGTTTGTTCCAAAGACAAAGGAGCGCCCACAATTTCAACACTTGTGATCCAGAGATGCACAACAGCGGTGCTTTCTCGTTGGGGAAACAGAACCCTTTCAAGGTGACCTTTGCTAGATTTCTAGTTGGCTTCTGCCGTCAACAGCTAGCAGCCCTCCTTCACATACATTTGCTACATCTGATTCAGCAGTCTGACATTCAGCTGAGCACTGCAGTCCGAAATATTACAATTTACCGGGAATGGTATGTGCAGCTTAATGAAACATGTGTTGCTGTCTGTCCAGAGCCTGCCAACTTCATTTTTTTAATCGTAGCAAGCTGTGATTTATTTATGCCGTGATGAAATGTCGAAATGTGAATTTCAAATATAGGAACAACAGTACGTATGTTTAAATGTAATAATATTAGTTGAAGTTCTACAGAAGAAACGTTGTCGTGTTTAAACTTTACTTTTGAATCAGCACTGCCAATATGACAAATAAGGGTCCACACACTGATATGTCACTATATTTGTTAAATGCAGATTTATTCTGGATCATTTACTTCAATTCTGTGACTTTTTTTGGGGTTCAAAATAATCCTAAAATATGCAGCCTCACGTATTATGCGGATGACATGTGTTGCTGTATAGTATATAGATGATGCGTTACAGAATTTTGCCAGTCACAATAAATTGTTGCGTCGTCGCCACCATAAGACTTCCAGTGGGACATTTTAATATACACCGAAAGGCAATCATGTCATTTCAGCGACGTACATTGAAAGGCAAGGCTGAATTTGCTGCTTCTTTTACAGTTGCAGCATAAAAGCTTTCATGTTTATGGTTGTTTTAATGTAAAACAAAAATTTAGGTTTGTTTGAAATTGAGTATTTCGGGACGTGTTTCCAAGGCGTGAGCGTCACAGTTCTGAGCTTTTTAATGTTGTCGGTGTTGCGATTATAAACAAACGACTGCTCAGCTCGTACCTAAGCTTAATGCATCATTAAAAGGACGAAGTTAGATTGTGAAGTTTATCCTAAGGTGTACTGAAAACTGTGACTTGAAGAAACGGTTCACAACCTCTTTCCTTCTTTCATTTAGTTGCTTCCCGTGAAATTGATCCAAAAAAGACAAGCGCGTGCGCCTCCCGCTGAGGAGGAGAGGAGGAGGTAGCAGGGGAGGGGAGAGAGGAGGGGACCTGCGGCTGTTTCCCTTGAGGGAGCCAGCTTTGAAACCATCTGTTAATTACAAACAGATGGTTTTAAAGCTCGCTCCTGCATGGGAATTGCCAAATGTGCACACGTTGCAATTAAAAGCAATGCAACGCGTGCACGTTTTTGGGGCCAAAACAGAATCGATTACTAGAGGTCTCCTAGCAGCCCATGCGCACTGAGTAAACGAGACCTAAAAATGTAAAGTGTGGGTGACAGGAGTACATAATGAGAGATTAAACCCTCTATCAATTGTTTTCTAGGGTGCTTTTTTACTGCGGTCAATAAAACCTGGCACTTTTTGGAAATGTATTAAGAAAATGTTTCTATAAAATATAACATTTGGCCTTATTATTTTCGAACTTTTCTTGAGTAGAACCCCCGTACAACCGCATATGGATTGAATTTTCTCTTTAAGCTTGCTGCAGTTCATGGCATCAATATAAGCCCTAGCATTTGCTATATTCAACAGCCACCACTACCTTTGGTAAGATTTGGTAGATGGTTATCGATTAGGCCTCTAATTTATGGGTGGGCATTTGAACATGAGGCCATTCCTCTGAGGGCTACTGCGGAATCCGACCTACCACTCTGCACAAATCCCCATCCTATTCTCAGGTAACTCGATTGGGCACTATGGGTGTCTTCTAAATCCAGTGGAAAATATGTGTCATTCAGAACACATATTTTGGTTACCAGCACATCTGTGCAGCTGAAGCTTGCATAATAGTACTGCAGCCTTATGGCTTGCTTAATAAATTTGAATAGCATAGTGCACACAGGGACAACATTGCTGGGGCATTTTCCTGTCTTAGGAATGGAGAGTGTACTTAATATTGCTGAAGCCACACAGCGGGCATTCTCGAGC
Organism: Lissotriton vulgaris; assembly: GCF_964263255.1. NCBI lineage: Eukaryota > Metazoa > Chordata > Amphibia > Caudata > Salamandridae > Lissotriton > Lissotriton vulgaris. The sequence continues at coordinate 1,611,833,707 of NC_141689.1, read as the reverse complement.
AAAAGGTGCATCATCAGAGCTTCAATTCTTGCATTGACCTGGAGTGGGGCCCCTAAATAGGGTGACACCTCACCTCAGGCCATTACAGACAACTGATGAACTCTGTATATTTCCTTTGCTGCTGATAAATTGAATTTACAGTATTGCGGAAGATCAAGGAATAAATTCATTACCTTCTCCGATACTTCCTCAGACTCAAGCCAGGGGTCGAACAGTGGTTATTACCCTTATCCCCAGTACCTAAGACCTAGACCTCCTTTTGTAAGCAGAGGAAGGTTCAGACCATGGGGGGGGGGGGTCCCAGATGGAGGCGGTACAACTACCAAGCGGAACTATACCCACCACAGGGATTATTCCAACAAGGGGAACAATATCAGAATCAGGAAGCAGAGCCATTCCGAACATGGTAGAAGACGTACAGACGTTGAGACAACAAGAACTAAATATACATGAAGTAGAATCAATTCATATTTACAATCTATCTGACTACAACCCCACAAAGAGGAACTCTCTATCCTTTCAAAAGGTCTCACATTTGTCCCTACGAGGTTACTTCCTAAAGTACATAAGTCTCTAACGAATCCACCAGGGAGACCTATTGTGGCAGCCTGCGGTTCTATTTTAGAACCGTTGGCACAATATGGGGACGTATTTCTACTTCCGCTGGTGAAAGAAATACCAGCTTACATTCGTGACACTATGGATTTGATATCGAAGGTAGAGGGGTTAAACTTTAACCCGTGTGAACAGCTTCTCTCTACCTTCGATATCGAATCTCTTTACACTAACATACCCAAAGATGAGGCATTGAGTGTGATGGAGTTTGTCCTTGAATTACGAGATCGCCCCCATCAAGTACCAACTGAATTAATTATAACTTTGGCTCAATTGTGTTTGAAAAATGATTTCTTTAATTTCAAGGATAATCTGTTTTTTCAAATCTCTGGAGTTGCTATGGGGTGCAGTTTTTCACCTGAAATAGCTAATCTAGTGATGGCCCAGTTTGAACATAAATGGATATATAGCGACACCAATCCATATAAACATCAAGTGGAATTTTGGTGTCGCTATATTGACAACATTTTTATGATTTGGAGTGGTGATGCTGTACAGTTAACTAAGTTCCACAATTGGTTCAACTGCAGAACACGCGAATTTAACTTTACAGTTTCAAATGATCCAAATAAAATTAATTTTCTGGATGTGTATATCGAACATGAGGATGGTAAATTGATTGTAAGTCTGTATATGAAGCCTACAGACCTTAATACTTTGTTACATTTTACAAGTAACCACCCACATACACTTAAAGAAAATTTACCATACGGTCAATTTCTCCGAGTAAGGAGGAATTGCAGTAATAAAGAAGACTACTTTTTCCATGCGAATAAACTTAAAGAAAAACTTGTAAAGTGAGGCTATCTGAAAAGATTAGTCAAAGTAGCTCTCAAGAGAGCATGGTACACCCCCAGAGAAACACTTTTAGTACCTAAAGATAAGGACATAAATACTCTACTCACGTGCGTGCTAACTTTTGACCCACGGGCCAATAAGGTTAAGAAAATAATTAAAAAAAACTGGAAATTGTTAGAAGAGCTGGACATACCGAAACCACTTTTTGCATTTAAGAAAGGCCAGAATATTCGCAACCAACTAGTAAGAGCCACAACTACTAAAAATGTGTCTCCCTCAAGAGACATTAGAGATCTTCTTGGACTACCTCCGGTGATTGGACATTATAGATGTCACAATTGTGCAGCATGTGGCTTAACGAAAGATTCTAAAGAAATTGTGATAAATGGAACTATTCACACTCAAAGATCATTTACTAACTGTAACTCTAAAAATCCGATATACTGTATAAAGTGTCCATGTGACAAGTTTTATATTGGACAAACAATCCAGGCAGCTAAAACCCGTATTTTGCAACACAAGTCAAGAATAAAATGCAAAACACCAGGGGCCCCTTTGGTAAGCCACTATCAAGAACACAATCATTCAGAAAGAGACATACAGTGGTCGGTTTTATGCAGTATCACGAATGTGATTAAAGGCGAGGCAGAAATCAAATTAAACCATCTAGAGCTAGAATGATTGTGAAATATCAAACGTCTAAATTGGGCCTGAATGATAGAGATGAGATCTGGGCATTATTATCATGAAAATGTGTGTACCTGTTTCATTGAATACTGTGTTCTTAAAATTAGCTTGTTGATTTTTCTTGCATGAAAGAATGGATATTTGAATATCACTTGCCAGAATGTACGAGGTTGAGGCAACCTACTAGGTTATAAGGTTTATACTCCTTTTCTTACTTTGTCTAGTCATATTATATACATTTGCTTTTTGGCACGCTTGATGTGTTCCCTTTTTTATTTACAAACATAATTAAATTGCATGTCTTTCCATTTGTTTTTATTTTTTTGGATGGTTAGAATAGTTCTTCTTTTTTTGTAGTCCTTCTTGAACTCTTGGTTCCAGCAAAGGCCTAGTCCGCTCTCGCTGTTTTTTAATTAGTCCCCCGTTAATATTTAAGATCTAATATGACAACTTGGGTAAACGTCGCAGTGTGTGTTTACATTGCACACGAAGGTAGGAGTTCGCTTTGTAGTCCTTCTATAACTTTTGGTTTCAGGGTAGGCGTAGTCCACTCTCACTGTTGTTGAAATCAGTCCCCCTTCTATATCTATGATCCAAATTGGCGCCGTAGGTAAATGCCGCGGTGTGTGTTTAATTTACATTGCACACAAAGGAAGGAGTTCGCTTGAATACAAGGATTTGGGAGCCGGTTGCGAAGTACGAGCAGCGCCGTGCAGGGTCGCGGTGCGCTGCTAGACCCTCCAGTAATTGGGGCCGGTTTGGAATGAATTAAGATACACGCGATATCTTCAAGGTGGGTGTCTCGCGTTTTATTTTGCATATGAGATGCAGACTTAGTATCAGAGTTTACAGAGAGTGCGCTCTACTTTTTTCCAGATACTCCAGGTTGGGGCCAATTAAATAACTTTAAGCCCCCGTAATCGGGTAGGCTCGGGACCTACCAGCTGGATAGTGATGAGGCCTCCTAGAAGTTGGTTAGTATATTCTTTAGCTAAACAAATTGGAAACTTGCCATGGTTTTGGATGGAGTTTGTATCTTAACAAATATATATTTGTAAATTAATGTGGTTTCTTTTAAAGGTGGTCTGGAGTCTTGTGTAAGCCTAAAGTTACTTAACATATGTGGCTTCCTTTGCTGCAAACAACAAACCATTATCCTAAATTGTCTTTCCAGTCCATGTCCTTTGGTGGCATAAAGATCCAGACCAGCGTGCAGCTGGTAAACGCGTTGCCCAGGAAGATCCGAAGGTAGAAACAGCTGGTAAGTGGTACATCCCCTTTTAATTGTGACACGTTCAACTTAGTCAGTGCTTTAGCAACAACTTCTAGGCCACAATGCACAAAACATCTATTTGCCAATGGCACAGTTACACAAAAATAGTGAACAGGGGAATATCACGATGGCCCCATGTATTAGGGCATGTGCTGTGTGGGTTCATAGCCATAACTGTTGCAGTTCAAACTGGCTCAAACCGGTTCAAACTGGCTCCAACTGGTTCAAATCGGTTTGCCGGATGGCATCCTCCTATATTTCACCCACCCAGAGGTCTCGATACCACGACTATTTACCCTGCTGGGCTGTTACGGCTCCTATTCAGGATATACGATAAATTGGCATAGGTCACTCCTGTAGAGCCCTAGGGGAGAGGAGGTATGGCCTACCCTGCCTGACACGCTTCGGGTCACGGGCGAGGGGTTTACATATCTAGGGACATAAGTGACGAAGGACCGATCACTCTCATATCAGAAAATATCCATTGAGTGCTCACAAACTTCGCTAGTGATGCAGCTAGATGGAAGACCCTCCCCCTCACGATTCTAGGACGTGCAGCAATTTTCAAGGTGATGAACCTGCCACGGTTCTTGTATGCCCTACAGAATGAGTATTCCCCCTTCCCCCTTCCCTTTCAGGAATTTTTATCATCTCACTGCATCTAATTGAAGGCATAATCCCTATATACGTCATTCATTGACGCTAACCGTTATTTCTAATCTAGGTAAGCGGATACAGAAATGGAACGCTGCTGTAACTGCATGATGATAAAAGTGGGTTTTTCGTGCTATCCAATAGTCCACTTAGGTTAGCAGATATTGTAATAAAGTACTGTGGTATATACACACTGCTAGATGGGGTTTTGTGCTATCATATATCATGCTTCTAAACTCATTATATAATGGAACACAGACCTCATAAGACCACTATTAGTAATCTTTGGACATTACGACGCCTAAACCTAGCCAGGGTAACTCAAATTGCGCAACACTCTCTTCTGTTTCTCCTATCTTTCCTAGCTATATGGCTTTTTCACCATTCTTTTCACCTTCTAATATAGGCCTGCCCACTAGTATGCTCTGTTTCAAAGGTAACATGTTCCTTGATAGGAGGATACTAAGAAAAAACTCTGAATGAACAACACTAGGTGTTCAAAGATATGTTGTAACTGTGTAAATGTATGTATATATGTATAAAATATGTTATATGTTTTTTCTGTGACAACCTTGCACATCAATGCACAGCGGTATTATCAAACTTATGACATAAAGAACACTAGCTCTGTATATGCAATGATGTAACTGTAATCAAAAACGTTTTTTTTTTTGCACTGTAAATACATAGATTTGTAAATATTTTTAATATGTTTTACAGAAATACGATGGTACAGTCCTGAGGAAGACACACCTGTGTCGAAACGCGTAGACAGGAAACCATCTTTTAAATGTATTATAAATGTATCTGATGAATGTCTGAATTTATGCATATGCTATAATGCTGAAACACTCTATCATGTATATATATTAATGTACTGGATTTTTATAAGTGAATAATGTTTTTTTAAGAATTAAAATGTATCTGAAGTGCAAAAGCTTGTTTTGATTACCTTTTTTGTTTGGCAAATGCCACTGTTTATGTGCTAGTGTTCATTGGAGATTTGCCTGAGTACTATATTCACACAAAATGTTTTGCCCTGACTCAGGAAACTGATCCACTCTCAGGGGGTCCTTGTTTGTCTCACATAATATTACCCACGGACTTCCGTGTGGGGCTCAAATTACTATCTGTTGATTCTATACCGCTTATTATTTTTGTTATTTGACTGTCAGAGTTTGGATTGGCTTGCTTCGTTGTCACATATGTGAGAGACATTACCTTAATATCTGTGTATGCAATAACTTTGCTTTCAAGCTTCTTTTCCCCCCTTGCTGTCTTCTCTATACTGCTCTCATCTCAAAAACATGGCTCAGATGGAGACTTTTGGTTTCTCAGACGAAGATTTTGCTACACCAGTAGGCATACCTGTACCTCAAAACCAAAGTTCAGCCCCTATTTTCCAAAATAATAGTGATTTAGGAAAATTATCTAACCTACGGAAAAAACTAATAAGAATAGAGGCTCATGGTGAGTTCATGTTGAACTACCTCAATGCAGGCATTATCCCACTAGGACTTAAAATTAGGAACATCCCAGGGCTTTTCGTAGATGTAAAAACATTCCTTCACAAATGGAGTATGATAGCGAGCAGGTGTTCACGAGATCTTATGATCCTCATTGTTGCAAAATCTAAAGAATTGGCTATAGAAGTCAAAAAGGAGATAGAAGAATTAGAGGACAAAATAAAAAAATCTACCACATTAGAAGAGGCAGAAAAACAACTGGAAGTTTTAAAAAAGGATATTCTGTCTTTCTCTGAATATCTCTCAAAAAGAAAGAATGAGAAGTTTACAAAGGATAAAAGATTTTATACAATTGAGCGCACCTACCCATATCTGGGAGAGACTTTTTATAAAGCGGAATACCAACAAGGAGGAGCAAACTATAATCCGCCAAATATTAACACCTTCTCTGACTCCTCAGACCCGGATTCAGATGGTGATTCCAATTATCAGGATGAGGGCCCATATAACCCAAACAACGGAAGTAGGAATCAGCGCCAACCTTTTTTAGGGCATCGCAGTGCGAAACGGGGGCGACAACGAGTGCGATTTCAGCCACAATCGAGAGGCCACTATCAATCCCATCAATATCCGACAGAGCCCCAACAATATTTGGAAACTCGAAACAAACAATATCAAAGGCAGTGGATGTAATACCAATTTTCAACCTTTCTAAGCATACCCTGTCTGATTTTGATGTTTCCATCTTAACTAAAGGCTTATCATTCGTACCTCATTCCAATATCAATTTGTTTGAACTTCACCAAGATATACACTCCTTCTTTAGAAAGATTAGGCTACAGAAGTTCTTTATGAACAGAGAGAGTGTAGAGACAGAACCAGATACGAATAATATAGTATCTTTACAGTCCACTTTTACTCCAACCTTAGACCAGTTAGGCCCTGAGATGGCTATCTTTGAAAAGGTGGTCATCAATAAATTAACATCAGCCCTTAGGTTTGTCCCCAAACCAAGATATAATATCTCAAAAGAGGAACATACCGCTCTACATGATCTAAAGAACGCCAAATCATTAGTGATAAAAAGTAGTGACAAGGGTGGAGGCATTGTTTTAATTGACTCAGTTGCATATGAAGCAAACATGCTCTCCATGCTTAATGACCCGATATTCTATAAAAAAATCACAAAAAATCCTACAGAAAGAGTAGTTAAACTAATCCATAAAATAACAACTCAAGCGTTTAATAGGGATATAATCACAAAGAAGGAATATGAGTACCTTAATACATCCCAGAAAAAGATAGCTTGCATTTATGGTACTCCAAAAATGCATAAAAATGAACAAAACCCCCCTTATCGTCCGATTGTGTCCACAATTGGTACCCCCACGGAAGCCTTATCAAAATACCTTGACAACATTTTAAGACCATACATCCAGTTTACTCCCTCGTATATTAAAGATACGGGGGATATCATTGCTAAAGTTGAACATCTACCTTTCAATGAGAATAAAGATCTTCTAGTAACACTGGATGTCGAATCCCTCTACAGCAACATTCCTCAAAATGAAGCTGTGGAGGCAACGAGTTGGTTCATTGATTTACATCAGATACCATGTAATAAATCTTTCATTTTACAATGCCTGTCAGTGGTACTCAAGGAAAATGTGTTTCAGTTTGGAGAACTCATGTACCAACAGACGAGAGGCGTGAGTATGGGGGCCGCTATGGCTCCATCGATAGCCAATATATATATGGCAAAGTTTGAATCCCATAATATACATAATGAGATGGCACCCTTTTATGAGTCTGTTTCCCATTGGTACCGGTTTATAGATGATATCTTTTTCATCTGGACCAATGGGGAACAGACTCTGCAAGAGTTCTTAGAGTGGCTGAACCTGGCAGACAGTAATCTCCGGTTTACTGCACATATAGACTCAGCTAAGGTAGAGTTTCTTGATATAAACATAAAACATGTATCAAACCAACTTGAGGTTGATTTGCATATCAAGCCAACAGCAAGAAATACATTGCTCCATTTCAGTAGCTACCACCCAAGGAACCAAAAAGATGGTATACCCTTCTCTCAGTTCCTTAGGTTGCGTAGAAATTGTACCAACATTAGGGACTATGATGCGCAATCTGAACATATGAAACTGAAATTCATTGCACGAGGCTATCCACACAGATTAGTACGTGAGGCATACAAACGAGCACGATATTTTGACCGAGATGTTTTACTTAACTCTAATAAACGCCAGAAAGAACAAAAGTTAGTATGTATCACCAAACACTCGCCTTTGAATGCCACTGTTAGACAAATCATTAATTCTAACTGGCATTTGTTAAATGTAGAATCCACTCAACCTAAATTATCCAAGCCTATGTTTGCGCATCGTCGCAATAAAAACTTAAAAGATCTGGTAGTAAGATCACGCTTTGAAGGCTCTACCAATAAGACCCCTTTCATACAGAAATCTTTTGAAGGCGGCAACGCGATTAAAGGAACCTCCAGATGTGGTGCATGTCAATCATGTGAAGGCATCATCTCTGGTGAAACGTTCACATTTAATCAGATCAAAATACAAGCCAAGGAACTGTGGACATGTAATACGAGCAACATCGTGAACTTGTTACTATGTCCTTGTAATTTAGGCTATGTCGGAGAGACCTCAAGAACTATGAAACTCCGACTCACTGAGTATAGATCGGCTATTAAAACGCGTAAACTGACAGCACCATTGGCTTTACATTTTTCTGATTTCCACCATACTCCATCGCAGATTCGGTGGCGGATTTTAGAAAAAATCCATACACCCAACAACAATGGAGGAGACAGAATAAGAAAAAAGAGAGAGGTGTATTGGATCTTTTCTTTAAATACATTCACCCATGGCTTAAACAATGATTTACCATGGATAAATGCAATCCTGTGAGAAATGTAACATCGTAGTAAACAAACAGGTCTGATGTACTAACTTGATATGTGCCTAACATAAGAAAATATACATAACTCCATCCATCCATAGTATATGAACAATAGTCTTAGAAGGAAGTAATAGGGCCATAAAATATAATACATAATTCCACCCATTCATGGTATATGAACATAAGTTTAAGAAGGAATAGGGCCATAAAAATGTAATATCTATTGTGACATGATTACAATTAAATAGGTTCTATTGATTATCTATATACATGTTGAACCCTAAAAGCAAATACATCCTTAATCTCTCCATGATATCCGAATATAGGTCTAAAAAGAGAGAGGTTAACGTTAATGGAGAGGTCTACGTTAATGTTTTAGGTATAAAGGAAACACTTTTCCTTTAAGATGCACGTGACCGCAATCAGCCCAATAGATGCAGTCGGTATTTAAACCAATGCCTGCTCGCGGTGCAAATTCTCTTTGAAAACCTAGATACCGCCGGGATCCCTTTGTTACCGGTCCGCGCCTTCAAGGATACATCACGGTAAGCCAAAAACCGGACTAGTGCGCTAAGAGTTAGTTTTATATTTTATACATAATAAAGCGAGTCGTATCTGTGTTTTCCCGCTATAGATAAAAAGACGCCGGGTACCGTTTGCTGCCGGTCAATCCCGTCTTACGATAAAACAGGTAACAACTATGTGCCTCACTACTGGGTCGCCATTAGTCAGTCAAACTTTCTTTGTAAATGACGCCACTCCCGTTTTCTTGTCGTTCTCTATTTTTAGATAGAAAGACACTGAGAACCTCGGCAGCCGGTACATGCAGACTGATAAGATTGCAGGTAAAACGAATGTTGTAGAATATAATGTGCAAGGATTGTAGGACACTCTATAAAATAATTTATACAGGTTAATAATAGTAGCGCACGCGCTTTTCTTTCACACCCTTAGTAAAGACGCTATTCCCCATGACGCTATCATCTATCTACTGAAACGCTGACCACATTCCTGCTGACTTTTTTCTCAAAGAGAGTAAGAATGCCTGTATATATGATCCCAGTGTGATATTACATGGTCAAAAAATTTTTGGAAATCATAAATAGCCAATCAATAATGTGTAAAATCACGGATGAGATCTTTTAATAGAACCTAATACGTACCATACATTCTCTCTGATGTTTAGAATATAATTACTCATTAAGGACGCCTTAACCAACCAGCATTCTGTGGCAGCCCATGTAATAATATCATCATTAACCCTCAACCTACTTGGTAAGGAAAACCATTAAATAATAATACTGTTTTGAATAGGCTCAATAGTTACTAGGCAGTTATTTGACGAACTTACCGCTAACTTACCGCTAACGCATCATGTCAATTTCCATTTTTTTATCTAACTATGTACAATAAGCTTGACAAGACCCCAGGACAACGTTTAACTAAAATCAATAGATAAAATAATGTTAACTATGAAATTAGATTATTGCAATATATCCCGGTTTACTTTTTTATGCAGATCCTAATAATCCTTATCCATTTTCAGGAATTTTTATCATCTCACTGCATCTAATTGAAGGCATAATCCCTATATACGTCATTCATTGACGCTAACCGTTATTTCTAATCTAGGTAAGCGGATACAGAAATGGAACGCTGCTGTAACTGCATGATGATAAAAGTGGGTTTTTCGTGCTATCCAATAGTCCACTTAGGTTAGCAGATATTGTAATAAAGTACTGTGGTATATACACACTGCTAGATGGGGTTTTGTGCTATCATATATCATGCTTCTAAACTCATTATATAATGGAACACAGACCTCATAAGACCACTATTAGTAATCTTTGGACATTACGACGCCTAAACCTAGCCAGGGTAACTCAAATTGCGCAACACTCTCTTCTGTTTCTCCTATCTTTCCTAGCTATATGGCTTTTTCACCATTCTTTTCACCTTCTAATATAGGCCTGTAACTAGTATGCTCTGTTTCAAAGGTAACATGTTCCTTGATAGGAGGATACTAAGAAAAAACTCTGAATGAACAACACTAGGTGTTCAAAGATATGTTGTAACTGTGTAAATGTATGTATATATGTATAAAATATGTTATATGTTTTTTCTGTGACAACCTTGCACATCAATGCACAGCGGTATTATCAAACTTATGACATAAAGAACACTAGCTCTGTATATGCAATGATGTAACTGTAATCAAAAACTGTATTTTTTTTGCACTGTAAATACATAGATTTGTAAATATTTTTAATATGTTTTACAGAAATACGATGGTACAGTCCTGAGGAAGACACACCTGTGTCGAAACGCGTAGACAGGAAACCATCTTTTAAATGTATTATAAATGTATCTGATGAATGTCTGAATTTATGCATATGCTATAATGCTGAAACACTCTATCATGTATATATATTAATGTACTGGATTTTTATAAGTGAATAATGTTTTTTTAAGAATTAAAATGTATCTGAAGTGCAAAAGCTTGTTTTGATTACCTTTTTTGTTTGGCAAATGCAACTGTTCATGTGCTAGTGTTCATTGGAGATTTGCCTGAGTACTATATTCACACAAAATGTTTTGCCCTGACTCAGGAAACTGATCCACTCTCAGGGGGTCCTTGTTTGTCTCACATATTATTCCCCCTTCCCGACAGGTTTTTCAAGATATAAATGAAGAGCTCCGGTCGTTGCTTTGGCTGGGGAACCATCCTAGAATAGCCCTAGAGACACTGCAGAGGAGCAAATATAATGAAGGGATCTCCTTACCCAATCTTGAGGCATATTATTGGGCGGAACATTTATCGCCAATAAATGACTGACTCCATGCCCCGGCCGATTACCCCACATATAGATTGGAGACAGGGACAATGGCGCAGCGCACCTTTCTGCATTACTTATATGGAGGCAGGGGAAGGGAAAGACTACTCTCAGCAATGAGTGTGACTGTGGAGACATAGGAGATGGCGACTAAGAGGATTGACTGGGTACACAAACCGACTAAACAAACACCGATATGGCACTGTACATGGTTAAAGGAATTGCATAAACTGAAGGGGTTTAAAAGGTGGGATGACATTGGTATCTCTGTTCTGGGAGATCTGCCGAAAAGGGGAGCTCTGAAGTCCTTCCAGGCGTTGAGGGTGGAGTATGGATTGCATCATACTCAGTACTTGAAATACAAGCAGGTACATGCATGGAGGGCAGAGACGGTGCTCACAGGTCCCCTGCCGGAGTATGCACAGCTTGAGGGCCGTCTGCTGCAGGAGCACGTCCCGACTAAACTAGTTTCCCTGACCTATAACAACGTTGATTAACAATATGCCTAATAGACTGGTGAAATTGAAAGGAACCTGGGAACTAAATCTGGGGGAGATGGACACACTTGACTGGGAGTCAGCCTTGATGCACCCCAGGGAAATCGTGATAAAGTCTCGGCTTCGGCTCAAATAATTTAAAATCCTCCATAGGGTTTATTACGATACACACCGATTGCACCAGATGGGGCGGGACAGTGATCCTTACTGTCTGCGTTGTGGGTATGTGAAGGGAGACTTTAATCATACTATCTGGGACTGCTGTGTAATCCAGGACTACTGGGCCAAGGTATTAAGTGAATTAAGTGACATACTGGAAACGACCCTCCCAGTGGAGCCTAAACTGATTCTGTTGGGTATAACAAATAAAGTGGATCTGAATCGCCCACTCTTGATTTTCCTTACACTGGCTTTGGTGGTAGCTAATAAAGATGTGGCTAGAGCTTGGGGCGCTCCCATACCTCCTCGGCTAGATGAATGGAGATGAGGCATGGATATTTGCATGGCAGCTTAGAGGGTCACATACAAAGCTAGAGGTTGCCATAAGAAGTTCAAAGAGTGTGGGGGAAATGGAGACGCTATTATGGTCTGGATGGAGGACTGTGAAAGAAGGAGGTCAGGCCACCCTGTTGTCCCGGTGCATGCGGGGGAAGATATAGACGCCAATGTGCAATGTTGCGATAGGTGGAGCACCACTGTATCCATGTGTAGTGTTTTCTGTGAGATTCTGGGACGGATGGGTGGAGGGTGGAGGGGGGTAGAGAATGGTGGACAATTTCATGTGACATGCTTATGTTTATATGTTTTAAAAAAGTAAATAATTATTATTATTTTTTTTAAACAAGCAACTAACTTGCTTCCTCAAAGAGAACAATGCTCTGGACGCATCCCAATCGGGATTCCGCAGAAACCGCAGCACTGAAACCGCCTTCATCGCTGCCACCGATGACATTAGGACCCTGTTAGACAGTGGTGAAACCGTGGCCCTTATCCTCCTAGAACTGTTGCCGCCTTCGACATGGTCTGCCACCACACCCTACAAACACGCCTTCACAACGCAAGGATCTGCGATAAAGAACTGGATTGTACCACCTCTTTCCTCATTGGCAGAACACAGAGTGTCCCCCCCTTTCACTCGGAGGCCACCAAGATCATCTCCGGAGTATCTCAAGGATCCTCACTCAGCCCGACACTCTTCAAAGTCTACATGGCACTGCTCACCAACATCGTCCGATTCCACCACCTCAACATCATCTCATACACCGACGACACCCAGCTGATCTTCTCCATCACCAATGACCCCACCACAGCCAAAACCAACCTCCACGAGGGAATGCAGGCCATCGCCGAATGGATGAAGAACAGCTGCCTGAAGCTGAACTCAGACACGATGGAGGTCCTCATCCTCGGATCCACTCCCTCCGCCTGGGATGACTCCGGGGGCCGGCAAAACTGGGAGCCGCACCGAAACCCACAAATCACGCAAGCAACCTGGGAATCATCCTAGACTCATCGCTATCAATGACCCAGCAAGTCAACACCGTCTCATCCTCCTGCTTCAACACCCTCCATATGTTCCGCAATATCTACAAATGGATCCCCACCTAGACCAGAAGGACGGTCACCCAGGCCCTCGTCAGCAGCAAACTAGACTGCGGCAACGCACTCTAAGCAGGAGCCCCGGCCAAACTCCAGATGCGACTCCAACGCATACAGAACGCCTCTGCACGCCTCATCCTCGACATCCCATGCCACATCACAAAACACCTGAGAGACCTACACTGGCTACCCATCAACAAGAGGATATCCTTCAAGCTCCTCACCCACGCCCACAAGGCCCTCCACAATGCCGGCCCAGGGTACCTCAACACACAACTCACCTTCTACACCCCGTACCGCCAGCTCCGCTCGGCTGACCTCGCCACCATCCCACGCATCCGAAGAATGACTACCGGCGGAAGATGGTTCTCCCACCTCGTCGCCAAGACATGAAACACCCTCCCCATCGACCTACGGCAGACCCAGAACCTACTGACCTTCAGTAGATGCCTCAAGACCTGACTGTTCGAGCAGTAGCAACCCCTCAGCCCCCTATCCCACTCCCCCCAGTGCCTTGGGACTCTCACAGGTGAGTGGTGCACTTTACAGATTATTGATTGATTGATTGATAGTTGTTGAAATGTCACTCATAATTACACTGAATTTATGAGAATGTCATATATAGCAATCTAAAACATTTTCAGCTATGTTCCCTGCTCTGTCATTCTCTCTCCTCATGTTTTAATTTACAATGTGATTCCACCTCAAACAAAAAAATTCCCTTCTTTCACTCCGACTCTGTGCATATGTTTAATTTTCACTTATTTCACTTTCCCTTCTTTGTACTACTTGCGATTTGCTTAAAAAATAAAAAATCCTTTCTTCCACTCTGACTCCGTACATGTGTTTAATTAAAATGTATTTCACGCTTCCTTCTTTGTACTACTTGCAACTTGCTTAAAAAAAGAAAAATTCCCTTCTTTCACTCTGACTCGTGCATGTATTTATTTCACTGCTTCCTTCTTTGTACTACTTGCCATAAAAAAAATACTTTCTTTCACTGTGACTTCGTGCGTGCATTTATTTAATGTTCATTTATTTCACCTTTCTGTCTTTGTACTTGTTGCGATTTGCTTGGAAAATAAGCATTCCATTCTTTCACTTCGACTCTGTGTATGAATTTAACCCCTTCCATGCTGATGACGGCCCCCAGCGGTCATGCACTACGGTGCTCGTGTGCTGATGACGGCTGGGGGCCGTCATAAACCCGGCCACTCGCGATTCTGCCGCACAGGCGCAGAATCGCGGCTGCATGGAAGGGGTTAATGTTCATTTGTTTAACCTTTCATTCTTTGTGTGGCTTTCGATTTGCTTCCTGTCTCTTGTGCAGCAGTGGCTCCAGTATTCAGAGAAATATGTTAATTTATAGCTTGAGCCTGTCTGGTATCCCATGAAATCGTGTATCCCTGTGCTCAGCCCGAGCAGAGATCGACTGCTTCTGTCTGATCCTGCCCGGGCTGAGTTAATTCTCCGAAGACGGCCGAAGTGAAGGGGATACACGATCTCAAGGGGATACCAGATATTACACAACACCTGTTCCACTTCCTTTTCTTTCGGCTGGAACATGGACCTAGTACTGATCACTTCATCTTGACTGCTGTCCTTCCACTACTCGTGCTTGATTGAGGTACGTGGGGGCAGATTTACAAGTCCCTTGCGACATTCTTATGACACTGTTGCATCACTTTTGTGAAACAGCAGCGTCCCAAAAAATACGCCACCATGCAACAGATTTACAATGTGACGCATCTAGTGAGATGCGTCACGTTGTAAAGCCCTGCACTACATTATACCTGCATCCGGTATAATGTATGCAGGGTTGGCGTTCCGTCGCAAGAAAGCCCCGTAAAAGTGACGCAATGAAATCTACAAGATTTCACTGAGTCACTTCTACGTCCCTGATGCGTCAAAACCTTACGCCTGCTTGTAGCAGGTGTAAGTGACGCAGGACAGCAAGTGTAGGCCGGCCCTGAGCAGTGCTGGAGTTGCGTCGTGCTTGCGACACGACTCCAGAACTGCGTCACTTATATGCTGACAGATGCATCATGCATCTGTCTCTCCTTGCGCCGCAGTGCGCCGCATTGTAAATGCGGTACATCCATGGTGGCGCAAGGAGTTCCTAACATCACACAACATAACTGGCCCATCCCCGCTGATCTGCAGGGATGCACCAATTATTGTAAATCTGCCCATATGTTTCTTTCTTCTTCCTCATCCGTGTTGCTTCTCCTTCTTTCTCATTGTCCATGTTGCTGCTTCTCCTTTATTCTTGTCTGTGCTGCTGCTTCCGCTTTTGTCTTCTTCCCTCCTATTGCCTGTGTTGAATCATCACTCCCAGCTTCCACCCTTACATTTTCTGTGTTGTCCTCTCACCCGGCAAAGAAAAAAGCGCTATGACTCGGCTAGCATAGCAACACTTTATTCAACTTTTAGCCATGCTGCACAGCAGCTACGCTGCTACGCAACATGGCTAAAAGACATTTTCGCGAAGGCAAGATATTTTAGATTTGCCAATGCTTTTTTGATTGTTCTCTTCCTCTGTACAATTCTGGTGAACAGTAATGATGCACCAATTAAAGATATGCCTTCTTGATTGATGTACAGCAGAAAATCAGATTCTTCTGGAAAAGCAGCTGATATTGATGGAAGTGGCTCCAGAAGAAGAAATTGAAATGTTTTCTTATCAGGGCTGGACTGGGAACCCAAAGCAGCTCTGGCAAATTTTGTCAGAGCAGCCCCCATATGGTACATTAATCACAGGAGTTATCTCATCAGTATTACTGTTGCCTGAAAACTTCTGGATATACAATGAGCTCTGCAGTAAACATGGGCGAAATTTGCAAATTTGCGTTCCACGAATTTGCGGATTTCCCTGCGAAATCGCAAAAAATCTGCGAATTCGCAAATTTTGCAGCAAAATCGCAGATTTTTTTGCGATTTGACCTGGAGTACTTTCTACTGGCTAATCAGTAAGTGCTCCCTCGTTGGGTAAATGTATAGTGCTTTTACTACACTGCAGCTGCGTAAAGGGCCAGAAGACGTGTCTCCAGTGACCATGTGTGGCTGTAACACAGGCACAGTCACACATGGTCACTGGAGACACATCTTCTGGCCCTTTACGCAGCTACAGTGTAGTAAAAGCACTATGGGGCAGATTTACAAGCTGCTTGCGCTTCTTTTGCGCTGCAGTTGCGTCACTTTTGTGACGCAGCGGCAGCACAAAAGATGCGCCATGGTGCTGGGTATTAACAACGTGTCGAATTTGAGAGATGCGTCAAGTTGTAAAGCCCTGCGCCACCAGGAGGCGATCCGGCGCAGGGGAGGGCGTTCCTGCGCAGGAACGCCTCCTAAAAGTGGCTGAGTGAAATCTACAAGATTTCACTCAGTCACTTTTTAGGCCAATGCTGCGTCAAAACCCTGCGCCTGCTTGAAGAGCAGGTGGAAGGCTTGACGCAGCATTGGGGAGAAAGGGCCCCCCAGAGCATTGCTGAAGCTGTGTCGCGCTTGTGACGCAGCTCCAACAATGCGCTGCTTTAACGGCACAGATGGTGACGCATCTGTGACGATTTTTTGCTACATGGTGTGCCGCATTGTAAATGCGGCGGACCATGGGTGGCGGAGCTGCAGCGCACAATAACTGGTGCATCCCTGGGGATGCGCCAGTTATTGTAAATCTGCCCCTATACATTTAGCCAACGAGGGAGCACTTACTGATTAGACAGTAGAAAGTACTCCAGTTGAGTAGAGGAATTGCACAAAACGGTGGCATCTTCGTGGACAAACACGCAGGGCGGGATTCATTCTGCCCCCTGTTAGACTCGTTTTTTGTGCCCTTCTGCCCTCTGTTAGACTCGTTTTTCTGCCCTTCTGCCCTCTGTTAGACTCGTTTTTCCCTTGTTTTTCTGCCCTTTTGCCCCCTGTTAGACTCTTTTTTTGTGCCCTTCTGCCCTCTGTCAGACTAGTTTTTCCCTTGTTTTTCTGCCCTTTTGTCCTCTGTTAGACTGTTTTTTTGTGCCCTTCTGCCCTCTGTTAGACTCGTTTTTCCCTTGTTTTTTCACCCTTCTGCCCTTTGTTAGACTGCTTTTTGTGCCTTTATGCCCTCTGCATCACCACATCATCACTCAGCGCTACCCCAGCATCACTCAGCACCACCACATTATCACTTAGCACCACCACATTATCACTCAGCACCACCACCGCACCACTCAGCACCACCACAGCATCACTCAGCCCCACCACATTATCACTCAGCACCAACACAGCACCACTCAGCACCACCACAGCATCACTCAGCACCACCACAGCATCACTCAGCACCACCACAGAACCACTCAGCACCACCACAGCATCACACAGCACAACCACAGCATCACTCAGCACCACCACAGAACCACTCAGCACCGACACAGCATCACTCAGCACCATCACAGTATCAGTCAGCACCACCACAGCACCACTCAGAATCACCACAGAACCACTCAGCACCACCACAACACCACTCAGCACCACCACAGCACCACTCAGCGCCACCCCAACATCAATCTGCGCAACCATTCAACAACCACTGGTTCAAATATGTTCTCTCAATGTTTCAAGCTTTATTACAAATGTCAAAAAACGATGTTATTATTTCACTTCTGTTCTTGGATTTTTGTCCCAATAAAATACACTGAACATAATCTTCACAAAGGTTATTTTTTCAAATTTAAGCTATTGCCATTATAAATTAAAATCACTTTTATTAAGTAATAATTATTTAAAAAAAATAAAAGTAATTGTAATTGTTAATATCAATACACCATCACAGCACCACTCAGCACCACCACAGCACAACTCAGCGCCACCACAGCATCACTCAGCACCACCACAGCATCACTCAGCACCACCACAGCATCACTCAGCACCACCACATTATCACTCAGCACCACCACAGCACGACTCAGCACCACCACAGCACCGCTCAGCACCACCACAGCATCACTCAGCACCACCACAGCATCACTCAGCACCACCACAGCACCACTCACCACCACCACAGCACCACTCACCACCACCACAGCATCACTCAGCGCCACCACAGCATCACTCAGCACCACCACAGCACCACTCAGCACCACCACAGCACCACTCAGCACCACCACAGCACCACTCACCGCCACCACAGCATCACTCAGCGCCACCACAGCATCACTCAGCACCACCACATTATCACTCAGCACCACCACAACACCACTCAGAACCACCACAGCATCACTCAGCACCACCCCAGAATCACTCAGCACCATCCCAGTATCACTCAGCACCACCACAGCACCACTCAGCATCACCACAGCACCACTCAGCACCACTACAGCACCACTCAGCGCCACCCCAGCATCAATCTGCGCAACCATTCAACAACAACTGGTTCAAATATGTTCTCTCAATGTTTCAAGCTTAATTACAAATGTCACAAAAAGATGGTATTATTTCATTTCTGTTCTTGGATTTTCGTCAAAATAAAATACACTGAACATAATCTTCACAAAAGTTATTTTTAAAAGTTTAAGCTATTGCCATTATAAATTAAAATCACTTTTATTTAAGTATTAATTATTTAAAAAAATAAAAGCCATTGTAATTTGTAATATCAATACATCTAAGTAACGTAAATACAAAACATGTTGCATTGCAAATGCTATAGGTGTCACATTTGCGAAAGTTATAACTATTGGCATTGTAAATGACAAAGCTATTAATTTAGCTATTTTCAAAACCAAATCATAAATAAAGAAAATTGTCATTTACAGGACCAATAGCTCAAACTTTCCTAACGCGAGACCTATTGCATTGCAAATGCTTGTTTTTATATCTGTCAGTGCTTCCTGTTGAGGTCTAATTTTCATGACATATTTACAACAAGGGGTGGTGAGGGACAGAGTCTCTGAATTAAGCAGAAAGCTCTCACCCAGTCAAGAGATCAGGGCTAGGTCCAACACCGTTTTTTAGCTCACTGCACCATCCCAGTTTCAGAACCTGGCTGTATGCAAATTAGTCTGTTCCTGTCCCAGTGCATGATGGGAACAGGGCAAACCAAACTACAAAAGCCAATTCTTACACTGGGAAGGAAACAAGCTCCCGGGGACCGGTTTCTGGCATTACAGCCGTCTTCGGCCCGGTTTGCTTGAATCCTGATGGTGCAATGAGCAAGGGTCTCACATCTGAGAATACCCTTCCACGCTTAGGGTGGACAAAAATATTTACAACAAGGGGTGGTGAGGGACAGAGTCTCTGAATTAAGCAGAAAGCTCTCACCCAGTCAAGAGATCAGGGCTAGGTCCAACACCGTTTTTTAGCTCACTGCACCATCCCAGTTTCAGAACCTGGCTGTATGCAAATTAGTCTGTTCCTGTCCCAGTGCATGATGGGAACAGGGCAAACCAAACTACAAAAGCCAATTCTTACACTGGGAAGGAAACAAGCTCCCGGGGACCGGTTTCTGGCATTACAGCCGTCTTCGGCCCGGTTTGCTTGAATCCTGATGGTGCAATGAGCAAGGGTCTCACATCTGAGAATACCCTTCCACGCTTAGGGTGGACAAAAATATTTACAACAAGGGGTGGTGAGGGACAGAGTCTCTGAATTAAGCAGAAAGCTCTCACCCAGTCAAGAGATCAGGGCTAGGTCCAACACCGTTTTTTAGCTCACTGCACCATCCCAGTTTCAGAACCTGGCTGTATGCAAATTAGTCTGTTCCTGTCCCAGTGCATGATGGGAACAGGGCAAACCAAACTACAAAAGCCAATTCTTACACTGGGAAGGAAACAAGCTCCCGGGGACCGGTTTCTGGCATTACAGCCGTCTTCGGCCCGGTTTGCTTGAATCCTGATGGTGCAATGAGCAAGGGTCTCACATCTGAGAATACCCTTCCACGCTTAGGGTGGACAAAAATATTTACAACAAGGGGTGGTGAGGGACAGAGTCTCTGAATTAAGCAGAAAGTTCTCACCCAGTCAAGAGATCAGGGCTAGGTCCAACACCGTTTTTTAGCTCACTGCACCATCCCAGTTTCAGAACCTGGCTGTATGCAAATTAGTCTGTTCCTGTCCCAGTGCATGATGGGAACAGGGCAAACCAAACTACAAAAGCCAATTCTTACACTGGGAAGGAAACAAGCTCCCGGGGACCGGTTTCTGGCATTACAGCCGTCTTCGGCCCGGTTTGCTTGAATCCTGATGGTGCAATGAGCAAGGGTCTCACATCTGAGAATACCCTTCCACGCTTAGGGTGGACAAAAATATTTACAACAAGGGGTGGTGAGGGACAGAGTCTCTGAATTAAGCAGAAAGCTCTCACCCAGTCAAGAGATCAGGGCTAGGTCCAACACCGTTTTTTAGCTCACTGCACCATCCCAGTTTCAGAACCTGGCTGTATGCAAATTAATCTGTTCCTGTCCCAGTGCATGATGGGAACAGGGCAAACCAAACTACAAAAGCCAATTCTTACACTTGGAAGGAAACAAGATCCCGGGGACCGGTTTCTGGCATTACAGCCGTCTTCGGCCCGGTTTGCTTGAATCCTGATGGTGCAATGAGCAAGGGTCTCACATCTGAGAATACCCTTCCACGCTTAGGGTGGACAAAAATATTTACAACAAGGGGTGGTGAGGGACAGAGTCTCTGAATTAAGCAGAAAGCTCTCACCCAGTCAAGAGATCAGGGCTAGGTCCAACACCGTTTTTTAGCTCACTGCACCATCCCAGTATCAGAACCTGGCTGTATGCAAATTAGTCTGTTCCTGTCCCAGTGCATGATGGGAACAGGGCAAACCAAACTACAAAAGCCAATTCTTACACTGGGAAGGAAACAAGCTCCCGGGGACCGGTTTCTGGCATTACAGCCGTCTTCGGCCCGGTTTGCCTGAATCCTGATGGTGCAATGAGCAAGGGTCTCACATCTGAGAATACCCTTCCACGCTTAGGGTGGACACAAATATTTACAACAAGGGGTGGTGAGGGACAGAGTCTCTGAATTAAGCAGAAAGCTCTCACCCAGTCAAGAGATCAGGGCTAGGTCCAACACCGTTTTTTAGCTCACTGCACCATCCCAGTTTCAGAACCTGGCTGTATGCAAATTAGTCTGTTCCTGTCCCAGTGCATGATGGGAACAGGGCAAACCAAACTACAAAAGCCAATTCTTACACTGGGAAGGAAACAAGCTCCCGGGGACCGATTTCTGGCATTACAGCCGTCTTCGGCCCGGTTTGCTTGAATCCTGATGGTGCAATGAGCAAGGGTCTCACATCTGAGAATACCCTTCCACGCTTAGGGTGGACAAAAATATTTACAACAAGGGGTGGTGAGGGACAGAGTCTCTGAATTAAGCAGAAAGCTCTCACCCAGTCAAGAGATCAGGGCTAGGTCCAACACCGTTTTTTAGCTCACTGCACCATCCCAGTTTCAGAACCTGGCTGTATGCAAATTAGTCTGTTCCTGTCCCAGTGCATGATGGGAACAGGGCAAACCAAACTACAAAAGCCAATTCTTACACTGGGAAGGAAACAAGCTCCCGGGGACCGGTTTCTGGCATTACAGCCGTCTTCGGCCCGGTTTGCTTGAATCCTGATGGTGCAATGAGCAAGGGTCTCACATCTGAGAATACCCTTCCACGCTTAGGGTGGACAAAAATATTTACAACAAGGGGTGGTGAGGGACAGAGTCTCTGAATTAAGCAGAAAGCTCTCACCCAGTCAAGAGATCAGGGCTAGGTCCAACACCGTTTTTTAGCTCACTGCACCATCCCAGTTTCAGATTTCTAAATCGTTTTTGGCCACTATAGGTGTGGCAGGGTATACTCAGACATGAGTCCCTTTCTCACTGCTCCATCAGGATTCAAGCAAGCCGGGCCGGAGAAGGCTGAAATGCCAGAAACCGGTCCCCGGTAGCTTGTCTCCTTTCTGGTGAAGAATTGGCTTGGTAGTTTAGTCTGCCCTGTTCCCATGATGCACTGGGCCAGGGACAGACTGATTTGCATATAGCCAGGTTCTGAGCTGGGATGGGGCAGTGAGATAAATAACGGTGATGGATCAAGCCCTGATCTTTGGACTGGGTAAGAGTGGTCTTTTTAACTCAGACACTCTGTTCATCACCACCCCCTTTTCTAAATCGTTTTTGGCCACTATAGGTGTGGCAGGGTATACTCAGACATGAGTCCCTTTCTCACTGCTCCATCAGGATTCAAGCAAGCCGGGCCGAAGAAGGCTGAAATGCCAGAAACCGGTCCCCGGTAGCTTGTCTCCTTTCTGGTGAAGAATTGGCTTGGTAGTTTAGTCTGCCCTGTTCCCATGATGCACTGGGCCAGGGACAGACTGATTTGCATATAGCCAGGTTCTGAGCTGGGATGGGGCAGTGAGATAAATAACGGTGATGGATCAAGCCCTGATCTTTGGACTGGGTAAGAGTGGTCTGTTTAACTCAGACACTCTGTTCATCACCACCCCCTTTTCTAAATCGTTTTTGGCCACTATAGGTGTGGCAGGGTATACTCAGACATGAGTCCCTTTCTCACTGCTCCATCAGGATTCAAGCAAGCCGGGCCGAAGAAGGCTGAAATGCCAGAAACCGGTCCCCGGTAGCTTGTCTCCTTTCTGGTGAAGAATTGGCTTGGTAGTTTAGTCTGCCCTGTTCCCATGATGCACTGGGCCAGGGACAGACTGATTTGCATATAGCCAGGTTCTAAGCTGGGATGGGGCAGTGAGATAAATAACGGTGATGGATCAAGCCCTGATCTTTGGACTGGGTAAGAGTGGTCTGTTTAACTCAGACACTCTGTTCATCACCACCCCCTTTTCTAAATCGTTTTTGGCCACTATAGGTGTGGCAGGGTATACTCAGACATGAGTCCCTTTCTCACTGCTCCATCAGGATTCAAGCAAGCCGGGCCGAAGAAGGCTGAAATGCCAGAAACCGGTCCCCGGTAGCTTGTCTCCTTTCTGGTGAAGAATTGGCTTGGTAGTTTAGTCTGCCCTGTTCCCATGATGCACTGGGCCAGGGACAGACTGATTTGCATATAGCCAGGTTCTGAGCTGGGATGGGGCAGTGAGATAAATAACGGTGATGGATCAAGCCCTGATCTTTGGACTGGGTAAGAGTGGTCTGTTTAACTCAGACACTCTGTTCATCACCACCCCCTTTTCTAAATCGTTTTTGGCCACTATAGGTGTGGCAGGGTATACTCAGACATGAGTCCCTTTCTCACTGCTCCATCAGGATTCAAGCAAGCCGGGCCGAAGAAGGCTGAAATGCCAGAAACCGGTCCCCGGTAGCTTGTCTCCTTTCTGGTGAAGAATTGGCTTGGTAGTTTAGTCTGCCCTGTTCCCATGATGCACTGGGCCAGGGACAGACTGATTTGCATATAGCCAGGTTCTGAGCTGGGATGGGGCAGTGAGATAAATAACGGTGATGGATCAAGCCCTGATCTTTGGACTGGGTAAGAGTGGTCTGTTTAACTCAGACACTCTGTTCATCACCACCCCCTTTTCTAAATCGTTTTTTGCCACTATAGGTGTGGCAGGGTATACTCAGACATGAGTCCCTTTCTCACTGCTCCATCAGGATTCAAGCAAGCCGGGCCGAAGAAGGCTGAAATGCCAGAAACCGGTCCCCGGTACGTTGTCTCCTTTCTGGTGAAGAATTGGCTTGGTAGTTTAGTCTGCCCTGTTCCCATGATGCACTGGGCCAGGGACAGACTGATTTGCATATAGCCAGGTTCTGAGCTGGGATGGGGCAGTGAGATAAATAACGGTGATGGATCAAGCCCTGATCTTTGGACTGGGTAAGAGTGGTCTGTTTAACTCAGACACTCTGTTCATCACCACCCCCTTTTCAAATCGTTTTTGGCCACTATAGGTGTGGCAGGGTATACTCAGACATGAGTCCCTTTCTCACTGCTCCATCAGGATTCAAGCAAGCCGGGCCGAAGAAGGCTGAAATGCCAGAAACCGGTCCCCGGTAGCTTGTCTCCTTTCTGGTGAAGAATTGGCTTGGTAGTTTAGTCTGCCCTGTTCCCATGATGCACTGGGCCAGGGACAGACTGATTTGCATATAGCCAGGTTCTGAGCTGGGATGGGGCAGTGAGATAAATAACGGTGATGGATCAAGCCCTGATCTTTGGACTGGGTAAGAGTGGTCTGTTTAACTCAGACACTCTGTTCATCACCACCCCCTTTTCTAAATCGTTTTTGGCCACTATAGGTGTGGCAGGGTATACTCAGACATGAGTCCCTTTCTCACTGCTCCATCAGGATTCAAGCAGGCCGGGCCGAAGAAGGCTGAAATGCCAGAAACCGGTCCCCGGTAGCTTGTCTCCTTTCTGGTGAAGAATTGGCTTGGTAGTTTAGTCTGCCCTGTTCCCATGATGCACTGGGCCAGGGACAGACTGATTTGCATATAGCCAGGTCCTGAGCTGGGATGGGGCAGTGAGATAAATAACGGTGATGGATCAAGCCCTGATCTTTGGACTGGGTAAGAGTGGTCTGTTTAACTCAGACACTCTGTTCATCACCACCCCCTTTTCTAAATCGTTTTTTGCCACTATAGGTGTGGCAGGGTATACTCAGACATGAGTCCCTTTCTCACTGCTCCATCAGGATTCAAGCAAGCCGGGCCGAAGAAGGCTGAAATGCCAGAAACCGGTCCCCGGTAGCTTGTCTCCTTTCTGGTGAAGAATTGGCTTGGTAGTTTAGTCTGCCCTGTTCCCATGATGCACTGGGCCAGGGACAGACTGATTTGCATATAGCCAGGTTCTGAGCTGGGATGGGGCAGTGAGATAAATAACGGTGATGGATCAAGCCCTGATCTTTGGACTGGGTAAGAGTGGTCTGTTTAACTCAGACACTCTGTTCATCACCACCCCCTTTTCAAATCGTTTTTGGCCACTATAGGTGTGGCAGGGTATACTCAGACATGAGTCCCTTTCTCACTACTCCATCAGGATTCAAGCAAGCCGGGCCGAAGAAGGCTGAAATGCCAGAAACCGGTCCCCGGTAGCTTGTCTCCTTTCTGGTGAAGAATTGGCTTGGTAGTTTAGTCTGCCCTGTTCCCATGATGCACTGGGCCAGGGACAGACTGATTTGCATATAGCCAGGTTCTGAGCTGGGATGGGGCAGTGAGATAAATAACGGTGATGGATCAAGCCCTGATCTTTGGACTGGGTAAGAGTGGTCTGTTTAACTCAGACACTCTGTTCATCACCACCCCCTTTTCTAAATCGTTTTTGGCCACTATAGGTGTGGCAGGGTATACTCAGACATGAGTCCCTTTCTCACTGCTCCATCAGGATTCAAGCAAGCCGGGCCGAAGAAGGCTGAAATGCCAGAAACCGGTCCCCGGTAGCTTGTCTCCTTTCTGGTGAAGAATTGGCTTGGTAGTTTAGTCTGCCCTGTTCCCATGATGCACTGGGCCAGGGACAGACTGATTTGCATATAGCCAGGTTCTGAGCTGGGATGGGGCAGTGAGATAAATAACGGTGATGGATCAAGCCCTGATCTTTGGACTGGGTAAGAGTGGTCTGTTTAACTCAGACACTCTGTTCATCACCACCCCCTTTTCTAAATCGTTTTTGGCCACTATAGGTGTGGCAGGGTATACTCAGACATGAGTCCCTTTCTCACTGCTCCATCAGGATTCAAGCAAGCCGGGCCGAAGAAGGCTGAAATGCCAGAAACCGGTCCCCGGTAGCTTGTCTCCTTTCTGGTGAAGAATTGGCTTGGTAGTTTAGTCTGCCCTGTTCCCATGATGCACTGGGCCAGGGACAGACTGATTTGCATATAGCCAGGTTCTGAGCTGGGATGGGGCAGTGAGATAAATAACGGTGATGGATCAAGCCCTGATCTTTGGACTGGGTAAGAGTGGTCTGTTTAACTCAGACACTCTGTTCATCACCACCCCCTTTTCTAAATAATTTTCATGACAAGCGCTTCATTGCCTACTTGTAACTATTCTCTGACCCTGCTTCAAGGGTCAGAGCAGGGTCAGAGAATAGTTGCAAGTAGGCAACGAGGTGCCAGGAAGCACTTACAGGCTAACAGGAGCAGGTGCCCAAGTTGAAGTTAATTTCTTTGTAACCCTTTTGTAAAAGGTTACAAAAAATTTGCTTCAACTTTTGCACCAGCTGCTGTAACCCTGTAAGTGCTTGGCTGAAAATTCGTCCCCGCTGATTCGCGGATTTTACCGCGATTTCGCAAGATTCGCGGATCGCAGAAAATCTGCAAATTCCGCGAGCAGAACGAATTTTCAGCCCATGCTTACTCTGCAGCAGGTCGTTTCAAAACTGTTGCATTGTTACAAAAACCGGAACTCAGTAACAACTCTCCCCCACCACCCTCCCGTCCCCCACCATGCCCCATCCAGCCATCCCTGTAATCATCCGTTTGGAGGTTTTTCTGTTGCAGATTCATCTGCTATGCACTCTCCTGCCATCTAGTGTTGGGTCAGGAATATTACAGGGAAGTCTTTTGTTTTGTTTTCAAGCATGCGTTGAATGGCTCATGACAAGGTTAACCTCTAGTCTACAATGCACCGGCACACACACCGCTTTTAAGTGATTAGGCTGCTAGCTCTTAACTCTTGGTTGATACCGATTGAGTGTGCAATTTTTATTACTGTAGGTTCTGAAAAGGTGGTGGAGCCAAGACTGCCTTCAGATGAAATATTCATCTCATAATCTTCACAGAGAGCATTATAGTGTGTTGCGACAACACAATCTCTCTATGACTAACAGTGTTTTTTTTTCTTACACAAATTCATTACTTACTTCCTCTTAATGTAGTATCTGCTTTTCTGTCCCCATCCAATACCATGGAATTTCTGTCAGCGGTGCCTATGACAGGGATGCTGCATTGGAGATGGCTGAACCTCACTCATGTGATTGAAGGATCCTCGTTATCAATGTTGTGCAACCGCCAGCCTCTCCAAGGAGGCTTTCCATTAGGCCCCACCAGTCAGCCTTAATAGAAACACACTTGATAGTCACAGCACTTTTCCATTTACCTATTCACATTATTGTTTTGCCATTAACAGCTTTACACTAATGACATAAGAATTAATAATATAATTTATTGTCTAGAAGCACTTATCATTTACTTATTGCTGTGAACTAAAGTAAACATTGTATGTGAAACTGCCCCTGAAACTATGACTAAAATAAACAATAATGTTAGCTGTCTTGCCCATCTGATATTGTCCATAACATTTCTAAATAAAACTATATGAAGATATGCATGGGGGGGGGGGTCTTTGAGTCTGCAGTCTTCATCCATTAGTCTAGCAAACTGTTATTCTTATTTCACTTCCGCCTACCACTGCATACGGCATGGGGCGATGGAAGGGCCGGCCTACTTCAGCCATTGACTCTCTTCACTGTGACTGATGACATTTTGCCCATTCAGAGGTACACAACTGTCCAAATGTGCACTTTACCTCAGTCGTCAGTTTTTAGTCTATACATATTTTGTGCTGCACAGGTAATGAAGACAATCAATCTCTTCACCATACATGTTACCTCACACAAGCATTGATCGTGCTCGGTGCTGGAGCAGCTTCTGATGAGCACTTCAGGGCAGTGCACCATACTGGCTGAATTGACATTACTAATATTGTGGCACAATGTAACTAAGGTCTAGAGTTAGTACGTCTGCACTCGAGTGATTGATTACTTCTAATCAACTCCATCAGAAGCTGGTTATAAGGGTTGGGGCCCTGAGCCCCCATGCAGTTATAATAATCACAAAGACACCATAATGTGATACTCTAGAACTGGCCCAGGGCACTTGCGACTGGCCTTTTTTGTTAGCAGGGTCACCTGACTGGTGACACCTGTCATAGATGGGTGTATGTGGGGTGAGTGTGGAAGCCAGGCCTCATGGAGGGGCTGGTGGAGACACAACATTTGTAGGAACACTAGACTGTGACCAGCCAGTCACTGCATCCATCCCAAACTTTATTATAAATGGACAACGAATCCAACCTGTGGGAGAGAACAAAATAACAAACAAAAACTCCACTGAGTCTATTCAGGCTCCTGGCAGAACAGGATGAGTGGATCTGGGTGCAGCTGGGAGCACCAGGCATCATGGCACACCTCCGTAGTTTGACCAGACTTCACTGGACGCAAATGGTAGTGTGGATGAAGTCCGGATTTCTCAGTCACCAGTCCATATTGTTACTTTCCACCTGGGCACTGTGGGTCCTCTCACAGGACTTCTGTTTGTGGACTTCTCAAAGGTCTACTCTTCGTCTTCACTTACACATGCACTCCTTGTGTCTCAAAGCTATGCTGTAGCAGCACTTCTTTTCCTTCTTCTTTCATTTTTCAGTCAACGCGTCGTACATATGCCTCGAGGCTGTGCCATTGTTCCGCCCGCTTCTACCTCCACTCATGATACAAAAAGCAATGGTCCTAGACCTATATTTACAAACCGAAATATATCAGATTCTCAGTAATGATTCAAAAACACAAATTCATGAGCATGAACAATTTAGCTCGCAGTAGTCAATACCTCTTAGAGATTAGGTCGAGGATCATTGTTTTTTGTATCATACTGAACCCAGGTCCACGACCAGGATTGGGTAACCCCATTTTTTGTCATGTCTACCTCCACTCAGGCAGGCTTCAAAGGTCATTCACACTGTGTGATGACTCAGTTTCTTCTCCTTGTAGGGCTCTCTCTCTAGAGCTCCTGCCTGGCTGTCGGACATCCTGGTGCGGCCCTAAACACACCATTGACCACGTCCTCTTGGTCCTTTATTATGGGCGCCCTCAGCTGGTACCTCGCGCGCTCGGCCCTCTCTCTAAGTGGGCGCTCGAAAATGGCGCTTTGCCCTCCCATGCTTCTGACTTGCGTTGGTATATGTCCAGCTCTGGGGCCTGAAATGCTGTCTTCTTTCACTGGGGACGTTCTCTGTCGATTAGTGGCCTCTTCTCTTTGGTCAGATGCACACTGCACGGTCTTGGGGAAAAAACTCATCTATGACTGCATATCCAAGGGTTATTACTCTCCTCTGCTGCCTTTGGTGTC
Organism: Lissotriton vulgaris; assembly: GCF_964263255.1. Taxonomy (NCBI): domain Eukaryota; kingdom Metazoa; phylum Chordata; class Amphibia; order Caudata; family Salamandridae; genus Lissotriton; species Lissotriton vulgaris. Next base: position 1,611,804,300 of record NC_141689.1, on the reverse strand, counting down.
ACGCCCTTTTAGAGTGAGGTACTGTTAGAAATATCTGATGTGGGGAAAAAAGGGCTGGTGTCCCCCTTGCCCCCTCCCCACCTGCTCAAATTAAGTAGTAGCACAGCATGCCTAGAGTGTGCTGCAAGGATATAAGTTCATATTCCCATGGTTACACCTACCCTGAACCACTAATTAGATTATTTGCAGGCATTCTTCCCATCACCTTTTGGGTGTTTGATTGCCTGCAGTATGCCTGGAAACTTGAGAACTGGCACATCTTTCCGAGCCTACTACGGGCAATGTTTGTGAATTGCAAAAAGTAGTAACATTGTACACATTGCAGAAGAACTCTATGGGTGCAGATTTACTACTTTTTTGGTAAACAAATCACTATATAAACTTAGGATCCTAATTCAAGAAATGAGCAAGAAAAAACCTGCAATGAGAATGAAGAGAAAAACAGACAGAGAATTATCAGACTCAACTCAGGGCCACCAGAACTAGAAGACCCGACTCAGTGCTCTCAGACATAGAAGACCTGACTCAGGTCCAAACCAAGAATGCATTTGAGGGGTGTCACACCCCAAACACTTCAGCTGAAACTACACCCCTGCCCGTCTTACCTAGACCTGGTAATTACCCCCAGGAGCTCGAAACTACTGTCACATACAACACAACTGCCTGAATTCCCTTACCTGGAATCACTTATTTTAAATATAATTTCACTGCATGCACTCTTCTTCGTCTCCGCTAAAAGAAGCCTTGATGGTAGAATAGTCAAATTGGTGCATGTGGGAAGGGCTCCATGTTTCTAGTCCTCGGCTTTTACAAATAATTTATCAAGTGACTGATGACCCCATGTACTAAGCCTGAGTCGCGACTCGCAAGTAGGGGAGGGCTCACAGCCACATTAATAGGGCGAGCCAAGCCAGAGCCAAGCGTTGGATCCTGCTTCGCTCTAAAAGTCCATGCACGAGCCGCACCATGAACACATTTTGCATCTATATCATAAAACAAACATAATGGCAAAATATCATATGATCTCTTCAAAACTTTAAAAAAGTGTATTTCTTTAATATGGGGCAGGGTTTCACCTTAGTAAATCAGATTGTACTTCTCCATAGACTGGCATTCATTAAAAGTGAGTTTTTATAAACATTCATGGCTCATGGCTCAACAGCAATGCCATTAGTGAACTGTGAGGCAAGTCACTATTCTTTTAAATTCTAAACGTGGCCTAGATTCTTATTATAGATAGAGCAACATTATAGTCTATTAAATCAAACATGTGAGGTGGTTATATAGTGCACATGCTTAATTAAACGACTTAAAAGAGCACTCATTTGTGATATCACAGAAATAAAGGAGGCTTCGTGAAACAAAATATTTATCTAGGAGCTTGTTTCACATTTTGAAATTCAGCCACCAGGTGGGTATATCTGTCTCTTTCTCTCTCTCTCTTTAATATCAGAGGGCATTGTTTTACTTTTCATTCTTGGCTCATGACAAGAAAGAAAAGAAACAGATGTGGCAGACCCAGCTCAAGGCCCACAGATCCAATCACAAAAGCAAAGATTGCATTTATGCTATAAATTGGTTTATAGGTTGCCTGAGGTATGAGCCCTAGTCAAGTAGTAACCACAATCCTAGTCAGGGTAAGAAGCAGGCAACCCTAAAATGAGCCTTTGCTCACCCTCTGGTAGCTTGACACAGAGTAGCCAGGCTTAACTTTAGAGGCAATGTGTAAAGTATTTGTGCAACATTTCAAACAGTAAAACAATGAAAACACCACACAAAAGATTCCACACTAGATTAAAAACAGTACTTAATGTAATAACTAACAAAAGACAAAAACAACAAAAATCCAATAAATAGACCTTGAGATATTAATTTTTAAAGAATAAACTGTAAAATAGCGCTTAGAAGCAATAAACGCTTACTTGGAATATCTGGTCATGCCGGGTCAGTGCAAATTCAAAAAGTCAGGCAGACCGCGATGGAGCTTGGGCTGGATACAGGGACCCAGTGAAGCCTGTTGAACAAACGTGCCTTGATCCTGGCAGTGTCAACGTCTAATATGTGGGTTGCAGCCAAATCAATGCATCAGTGTTGATTCAACCAGTGGGGAAGATGTGCCGGTCCTGATCCGTCCAGCAGCAATGATGCTTCGGCTCCGATGAGGATAGAGCTGCAATGCAGTAAATCATCTTAGCCATTGAGGATGCCGGCGACAGAGATGCAGAGACGTTGTGCAGTGGTGGTTCCGTAGGTGATGCGTCATGCCGATCCATGCAGCAGAGGTAAATGTGAATGTAAATCCAGTATTTGTAAAGTACGAACAGTTAGCCGGAGGCATCCCGGCACTGGGAGCCATCGGGAAGATTAAGCAAGCAGAGTCACATGGTGCTGGGTCGACCTGCTGCCAGTGCCGGTGATCGAACCGTGCCCCCAGATTCCAGGGTCAGTCACACTGGCGCTACACCTCTTCCCATAGGTGATGCACTGGTTCTGGTCATTCAACAGGAGCGAGGCACTGATTCCGATCCATGGACCAGGAGCAAGGCACAGATTCCCCGATCCATGGAACAGGGGCAATATGTCAGTTCTGATTCATGCAACGCCACTGATGTGCTGATTCAGCAGTGGATGCATGGGTTTTGCTGAACCAAGCACCTTAGGCCTCACTTCCAAGGGTCCAGGACTGGGATGGCACCACTTGACAGGCCAGACTCACAGATGGTACAATCCAAGTACAGAAGCAGGTAAGTTGGAAGTATTTTCTGTCCCTGAGACATCACATAAGGAAACCAGCCAGCTAGCCCTTTGTGGCACTCTGGGTTCAAGTGATGCAGGTCAATTCCTTCTCATCCAGGCTGGTGAACAGCAGGCAGCAGGGCAGCAAGGCAGTAGTCCAGCAAAGTAGCTGTCCAGCCGAGTGTCAGTCCTTCTTCTTGGTAGAGTCATCACAGGTCCAGAAGTGTACTGAGAAAACCCGACACACTTTGACACCTATGCACCCGCAGCCCGTGGGTGAGGTAACACGAGTACTTCGGTGCTCCTGTAGGGATTGACTATCCTAGTGTTCAGTTTTGTTAGTTGTATAATCCTAGTTAGACCGGAAGTGTCCTAAATCTTCATTACTTACCTTTTTACGTTTCTATTGATTTTCTATTGACTCTCGCATTAGTGTACTGACACTGCACGCGTCGCCTGTGGGCCTCCTACTCCTAACCTAAGGGTCAGATAGTGTAGCCCCAGCGATTCCCTAGGCCCTAGGCCTTCTCCTTTCACAAGTTGTGGTTCTTATACCACTTACTTAGTATATGGTTTGCTTCGCCCCTCGGGCCTAACTGGAAATTGTGCTATTTAAAGTATTTCTGAGTATAACTTGTTATGTGCTTTTGCCTCTAACCTCAAAAAGAGTTCAGTGGAGTGTGTTATTAAATGAATACATATATATTTTATATATATCCTGTATGGTGTCCTTTCATTTGATATTCAAGGGGTTACATATGGTAAAACAGCTGGCTTTACATGCCCTGAAGAGTCTTTAAGCCTTAGACTGTTCAGTCCACACTACCTCTAGAATAGCTAGTCTATAAGGTTGACTTTACAACCATCACCATAAGGGTTGTTTGGACTGGTGCAAGGTGTTCACTAGAATAGTGAACATCATATACCAGGCCAACTTCTCACAATGACCACCTTTTATCAATAACAAACATATAATGATCCTTCCATCAGTTGTCCAATAAGCACCCTCCTCTCCCTTCTACCATAACAACACTAACACACAACACACACACTGCACACCACCATACTTTGTAACTCTTGAAACAAACCAGTCTAAGATAAACACTCTCTTGTCTAATTCATTCCCTCCTACACACAACCTACACTCTACTCATAAGCACGTCACCACCCCCTCTACGTCACAACCTCCTCTCACAAACACTACGCAACCAAATCCAGTGCATGAAACCTATACATCACTAAATACATACATATACCCACCTTTCAAACCACATAAAGGAACAAACTCCAATGCCAAGCTTTCACTCTTCCACCACACCTAACACAAATACAGCAATACAGCACCTCTATTCTAACCGCCTCTCATCCATTGGACAATTTAGAACAATACGGCATGACCCACATGCTGCACCACCTCCCCTGACTCTTACACCTTCCACCATAAACACACGCAAAAAATATAAGCAACATGCCACACCTCACAACTTTGCTTCACCAAGGCTACCTCACAACAATGTTACACCACAAAAGCAACACAGCACTCCAACTCACACTCAAACACCATATCCAACAAATACACATGAAGACCCATCAAAATGTCTTCTTAGCATGCTGGATGAGGAACACGATACAGAATAGCTACACAATTGCTATCCTAATACAGCTAATACCAGCACTAAAAACACACCTGCTACTCACCCACACAACACTGATCACTCTTCTACAAACCAAAGTCCCACTATCACCAAAGGCCACTCTCTACACTGTCTATTAATAAATGCTCTATCCCTCTCTAAACACACGCATCACACCTACGACCTTCTCACAATGCAAAACCAGACATACTATTCATAACCGAATCATGGTTGGGAGAGGATATGGCTCCAGTCCTGCATGAAGCCATTCCTCTAGGCTATCAAATAATCACCCAAAATCGTATTGCCAAAAATGGAGGTGGTTTAGCTGTTGTATTTAGGCAAACAATACATGTCACTAAAGTTGACAACATCTCAATAAAGAATTGTAAGGCTCTTTTTACAAGATGCAATCCTACACCGTCTTCCAGCTGTAACTTCCTGCTCCTTTACAGACCTCCGCTGTCAAAGGCAACATTCCCAGACGCACTTCTAGACACAGTTTCAAACCTGATAACAATATACTCCAACCTATGTGTTCTGGGTGACCTCAACATTTAGTTTGATAAAACCAGTATGACCCATCCAAAAACAATAATCACCGGCCTAGACGCAATGAACCTGCATCAGATTGTCCACAATCCGACACACACCGCTGGACATATCCTAGATGTCAATTTTGCTAATACTGAACTAGTTACCTTTCAAACTATAACTCCAGTCACATGGTCAGACCACCAACTGCTTGCTTTCCAACATAAAAAAAGACTAAGCGACTCACCTAAAAGTACCTTACATCCATCCACCTATCGACTGTGGAACAAACTCAATTTGGAACACTTGGAAACACAACTAACATCCAGTATAAATCTGGAAACCATAAATTCTGTTCAGAATCTATATGAGTGGCTACAGGAAGATTTTGACATCCTGATACCACTCAAAATCACACAACAGAACAAAAGCAAGAAAACACCTTGGCAAAACATAGAAATAAAAGACATAAAACAACAAATTAGAAAGCTGCAACGTACCTGGTTCAAAACAAATGCCAAACGAGACAAACTTTACCTATAGAAAATTAACAGATTATACAAGTCGGCTCTCAAAAAATCTAAGAAAAGGTACTATTCAGACAGAATTGAAAACGCTAAATGCGCAAATAAAGAATTCTATAAAATATTCAATGAATTTCGAAAAAAAAAAATTGCTTAGAAGGAACTCATCCTGGTACTCAAGATTTCAGAGACAAACTGGCAAATCATTACACGGACAAAGCAGACACGTTGGACTCATACTTAAAACAGAAACAAAGCACCAGCATTAACCCTTGTACAAAACAACTATCCAAGAATGTTTTAATCAAGCCTCTCCGTTCCTTCCAATATCTCGCACGATCAATTTATGGACCTGGTCAAAGTAAGCTGGCCTGCCGGCAGCCCTTCTCACCCCTGTCCGCCACAAACGTTCAAAACAATTTTTTTAACAACCTCTGCTGCCATTCCAGTAAGAAGAATCATCAATGATTCCTTAACTACTGGGATATTTCCAGAATAACTAAAAAAGCGACTACTGTCTTTGCATGTGGGTGTTATAGTTTAAAATTGCAGTTTTGACCTGCCTGTGCATATTTTATCCCCTGTTTTGTGTTTGAAACTTGTGGTTTTCTCTGCCCATGATTGCTTGCATTTACTGTGTTGAATTGTGGGTTTTGCAGTGCAACCTCTGTAGTTTGTCCCTCTCATTCCTTGGTGACAAATCTGTTTTCCCTCCAGATTTCTCCTTTGCTCTGTGCTAAGACCTGTGTGTTAAAAAAGTGCACCCCCAGCCACCATTTTGTGTTCACAAGCCAGTGAGGCCTGCCCCCCTGCCCCCCCCCCGCAACAGGGATATTCTACATCAGAGGGTGCTTCTGTGAGCTGTTTAAACTGTACTTAACAGGGGCCTGTGCACTTCGTTTTTTGGCCAGCAGGGGGAGTAACATTTTATTCAAACAATATTGTTAGATTTCGAGTTAGTGAAGACTTTACCTGCAGAAGTCCAAAGTGTGGATTGAGCCTGTCTGTCTCCTAGGAGATTCTAAACAGAAGAAGCAGCTTCCAACTCCTTGGCCAGCAAACCTTGTCTGAGGTCGCTGGGACCTTATATGGTCTGCTAGTGGTTGGCACATGTGTACACTGATTGGTGGTTGTATCTGGTGTTTCTATTGTGTTAGGGTCATTGGTTGGGGTTTGGAGGGTTCTGATTGGTTTCTGGGTCTGTGATTCAATCATTGTAGGGTTGGGACTAGGGCTAGGGTTAGGATTTCTATTGGAAGTAGGGACTAGGGCTTCATATGTTATTGGTTGTTGGGAGTAGGGTGGGACTAGGGCTAGGGTTAGACCTTTAATTGGAAGTAGCTGTTTGGGGCTTCTGATGTGATTGGTTGTTGGACTAGTTGTGGGACTAAGAGTAGGGTTAGGCTTTCTATTGGAAGTTTGGACTAGGACTACCTGTGCCATTGGCTGCTTGGACTTTGGTTGGGACGACTGGTAGGGCTAAGGCCTGTAATTGGACGTAGAGATTAGGGTTTTTTAACTGATTGGGTGCTTGGACTAGGGCTAAGATTGGCTGTAAGGTCCTGGTCTCCTATTGGTTCTAGATGATAGGGTAAGTGTTGTGGTTAGATAGTGTTAGGGCAAGGGTTCCCATTGGCAGAAGGGGGTCACCTGATTACTAGGGCTATAGAAAAGGCCAGGCTTGGGGCGTCTCAGCTAAGGGCGGAGATCCAAGGGTAGTTGCCTGTTTGAGCCTGTTAAGAGCAGAGAGGACAAGGGTGGTAGCCTGAGCCTGTTTGAGCCTGTTTGAGCTGGTTTGAGCCTGTTTGAGCTGGTTCTGGATGCCAGCCAGTTTGAGATGGTTTGAGCCAGTTTGAGATTCCAGCTGATTTTAGCCAGTTTTAGCCGGTTTGAGTCGGTTTGAACTGGTTTGAGCCAGTTTGAGACGGTTTGAGCCAGTTTGAACCAGTTTGAACGGGTTTGAGCCAGTTTGATCCGGTTTGAGCCAGTTTGATCCGGTTTGAGCCAGTTTGATCCAGTTTGAACCGCTTCGAGACAGTTTGAACCAGTTTGAGCCAGTTTCAACCGGTTTGAGACAGTTTGAACCGGTTCGAGGTGGTTTGAGCCACTTTGAACCAGGTTCTAGTCTGTTTGGGACTAGGGCCAGAAATGCTGCCCTTTTACATTTAGAAATACTCAGCCCACACCATCCACATCCACAAACAGAACAACACACTCACATCAAATATACACCACGCACAACACTATGCACAGATTAATGTACCAGCATGCACCACCAACCCAACCAAACCACATCTACACACCCTACTGTCCCAACTACCACACTTATCCACCATCACCCACAAACAGTACACAACTCTATCCTATACCACTAACCAATACACTCATCACTAACACAACACCAATCAACACCGTACATAACTACATCCCATTCAGACACACTCTCCCTGCTGTAATTACACCTAACAGGCCACCTTTTATCAATAACAAACATATAATGATCCTTCCATCAGTTGTCCAACAAACACCCTCCACTCCCTTCTACCATAATAACACTAACACACAACACACACACTGCACACCACCATACTTTGTAACTCTTGAAACAAACCAGTCTAAGATAAACACTCTCACGTCTACTTCATTCCCTCCTATACACAACCTACACTCTACTCATAAGCACATCACCACCCCCTCTACGTCACAACCTTCTCTCACAAACACTACACAACCAAATTCAGTGCATGAAACCTATACATCAGCACCCCTTTTCACTACACCTCAAAAGCAAAACATATCACACACACAGCACAACAAGATCTTCAGAGCACAACACCTCATAATACTTACCATCACAAAATACATACATATACCCACCTTTCAAACCACATAAAAGAACAACCTCCAATGCCAAGCTTTTACTCTTCCACCACACCTAACACAGATACAGCGATACAGCACCTGTCTTCTAACCGCCTCTCATCCATTGGACAATTTAGAACATTACGACATGACCCACATGCTGCACCACCTCCCCTGACTCTTGCACCTTCCGCCATAAACACACGCAAAAAATATAAGCAACATGCCACACCTCACAACTTTGCTTCCCCAAGTCTACCTCACAACAATGTTACACCACAAAAGCAACACAGCACTCCAACTCACTCTCAAACACCATCTCTAACACATACACAAGTGGACCCATCAAAATGTCTTCTTAGCATGCTGGATGAGGAACACGATACAGAACAGCTACACGATTGCTATCCTAATAGAGCTAATACCAGCACTAAAAACACACCTGCTACACACCCACACAACACTAATCACTCTTCTACAAACCAAAGTCCCACTATCACCAAAGGCCACCCTCTACATTGTCTACTAATAAATGCTCGATCCCTCTCTAAAAACAAGCATCACACCTACGACCTCACTGATGCAAAACCAGACATACTATTCATAACCGAATCATGGTTGGGAGAGGATATGGCTCCAGTCCTGCATGAAGCTTTTCCTCTAGGAATCAAATGATCACCCAAAATCGTATTGCCAAAAAAGGAGGTGGTCTAGCTGTTGTATTCAGGCAAACAAAACATACCACTAAAGTTGACAACATCTCCATAAAGAATTGTGAGGCTCTTCTAACAAGATGCAATCCTACACCGTCTTCCACCTGTAACTTCCTGCTCCTTTACAGACCTCCACCTAGCAAGGCAACATTCCCAGGCGCACTTCTAGACACAGTTTCAAACCTGATAACAATACACTCCAGCCTATGCGTTATAGATGACCTCAACATTTGGTTTGATAAAACCAATATGACCCAACCAAAAACAATAATCACCAGCCTAGACGCATTGAACCTGCATCAGATCGTCAACAATCCGACACACACCACTGGACATATCCTAGATGTCATTTTTGCTAATACTGAACTAGTTACCTTTCAAACTACAACTCCAGTCACATTATCAGACCACCACCTTCTTGCTTTCCAACATAAAACAACACTAAGCGACTCACCTAAAGCTACCTTACATCCATCCACCTGTCGGCCGTGGAACAAACTCAGGGACATATTATCAAGGGGGTTTATCTCTGCTTTTTTGGCTTTAAAAGCCAAGAAAGCGGAGATAAAATTATCTCCCTATTACCTAGCTGTCGCTAACACCAGTTAGCGACAGCTAGTAGGAGATAGCGACCATCTTGGGCCCACTTTGCATGTCAGTGATATTTATCACTAATGACATGCAAAGTGGGCGTGCCAAGATGTTAGCAACTGGAAACAGTCGCTAACATCGCTATCTCCTATTACCAACTTTTGGAGATATTCGCGCTAAGCGCAAATATCTCCAAAAGCTAACACCTGCCCGAGTAGTTCTTAGCCATGTTATCCAATGGGAGATGGATAACATGGCTAAGAGCATTAGCTCGCCAATGCATGAATATCGCAGACTTTTTAGCGATATTCATGCATTGCGGCCGATTTTTATCGCATTTGCGATAAACCTTGGTAATACCAAGGTTTATCTGCGATAAAAATCGCCGCAACTCTGCGATAATTTTTTCACGCTAACCAAGCAATGGTGATAATTATCGCTATTGCTTGGTAATATGCCCCTCAATTTGGAACACTTGGAAACACAACTAACATCCAGTATAAATATGGAAACCATACATTCTGTTTAGAATCTATATGAGTGGCTACAGGAAGCTTTTGACATCCTGATACCACTCAAAACCACACAATAGAACAAAAGAAAAAAAGCGCCTTGGCGGAACATAGAAATAAAATACATAAAACAACAAATTAGAAAGCTGCAACATACCTGGCTCAAAATAAACGCCAAACGAGACAATCTTCACCTACAAAAAATTAACAAATTATGCAAGTCGGCTATCAAAAGAGCTAAAAAAAGGTACTATTCAGACAGAATTCAAAACGCTAAATGTGCAAATAAAGAATTCTATAAAATACTCAATGAATTTCGAAAACCAAATTGCTTAGAAGGAATTCATCCTGTTACTCAAGACAAACTGGCAAATCATTACACAGTCAAAGCAGACATGTTGGACTCATACATAAAACAGAAACAAAGCACCAGCACTAACCCTTGTACAAAACAACTATCCAAGAATGCTCTAATCAAGCCTCTCCGTTCCTTCCAACACATCTCACACAATGAATTTATGGACCTGGTCAAAGCAAGCAGGCCTGCCGGCAGCCCTTCTCACAAAAAGGGGTGGTGATGGACGGAGCATCTGAATCAACCAAACACTCACTCGTTTTTTGGCCAGCAGGGGGAGTAAAGTTTTATTCAAACAGTATTGTTAGATTTCGAGTTAGTGAAGACTTTACCTGCAGAAGTCCAAAGTGTGGATTGAGCCTGTCTGTCTCCTAGGAGATTTTAAACAGGAGAAGCAGCTTCCAACTCCCTGGCCAGCAAACCTTGTCTGAGGTCGCTGGGACCTTATATGGTCTGCTAGTGGTTGGCACATGTGTACACTAATTGGGGGTTGTATCTGGTGTTTTTCCATTGCATTAGGGTCATTGGTTGGGTATTTCAGGGTTCTGAGTGGTTTCTGGGTCTGTGTGAGTCAATCATTGTAGGGTTGGGACTAGGGCTAGGGTTAGGATTTCTATTGGAAGTAGGGACTAGGGCTTCCTATGTTATTGGTTGTTGGGAGTAGAGTGGGACTAGGTCTAGGGTTAGACCCTTAATTGGAAGTAGCTATTTAGGGCTTCTGGTGTGATTGGTTGTTGGACTAGTTGTGGGACTAATAGTAGGGTTAGGCTTTCTATTGGAAGTAGGGACTAGGGCTACCTGTGCCATTGGCTGCCTGGACTACTGGTAGGGCCTTCAATTGGACATAGAGATCAGGTTTTTTTTTAACTGATTGGGTGATTGGACTAGGGCTAACATTGGCTGTAAGGTCCTGGTCTCCTATTGGTTCTAGATGTTAGGGGTAGTGTTGTGATTGGATAGTGTTAGTGCTAGGCTTCCCATTGGCTGAAGGGGTCGCCTGATTACTAGGGCTATAGAAAAGACCAGGCTTGGGGCGTCTGCCTGTTTGAGCCTGTTAAGGGCGGAGAGGACAAGGGTAGTAGCCTGAGCCTGTTTGAGCCGGTTCTGGATTCCAGCTGGTTTGAGCCGGTTCGAGATTCCAGCCGGTTTGAGCTGGTTTGAGCCAGTTTGAGCAAGTTTGGCCAGGTGTATCGGTTTGAGCCAGTTTGAGCCGGTGTGAGCCAGTTTGAACCGCTTTGAGCCAGTTTGAACCCGTTCGGGTCGGTTTGTACCACGTGGACCGGTTTGAGCCAGTTTGAGCCAGTTTGAACCGGTTTGAACCGGTTTGAACCAGTTTACACAGGTTTAAACCAATTTAAACAGGTTTGAACTGGTTTTAGCCGGTTTGAACCGGTTTGAGCCAGTGTGAACTTGTTTGAACTGGTTTTAGCCGGTTTGAGCTGATTTGAACCAGTTTACACCAGTTTGAACCAGTTTAAACCAGTTTGAGCTGGATTGAACCGGTTTGAGACGGTTTGAACCAGTTTGAGCCAGTGTGAACCTGTTTGAACCGGTTTGAGCCAGTTTGAGCTGATTTGAACCAGTTTACACCAGTTTGAACCAGTTTAAACTGGTTTTAGCCGGTTTGAGCCGGTTTGAACAGGATTCAAACTGGCTCAAACTGGCTGTTTGAACGGTTTGAGCCAGTTTGAACCAGTTTGATCCGGTTTGAACCAGTTTGAACCGATTTGAGCCAGTTTGAACCAGTTTTAGTCGGTATCAAACTGGCTTAAACTGGCTCAGTTTGAACAGGTTTAAGCCAGTTTGAACCAGTTTGAGCCAGTTTGAACTAGTTTGATTCGTTTTGAGCCGGTTTGAACCAGTTTGAGCCAGTTTGAACCGGTTTGATCCGGTTTGAACCAGTTTAAACCAGTTGAACCAGTTTGAGCTGGTTTGAGCCGGTTTGAGCCGGTTTTAACCGGTTTCAAACTGGCGTAAACTGGCTCAGTATGAACCGATTTGAGCCAGTGTGAACTGGTTTGAGCCGGTTTGAACCGGTTTGAACCAGTTTTAAACCGGCTCAAACTGGCAGTTTGAACCGGTTTGCGCCAGTTTGAACTGGTTTGAGCCGGTGTGAACTGGTTTGAACCGGTTTGAACCAGTTTATTCCAGTTTGAACCAGTTTAAACCGATTTGAATGTACCAGCATGCCCAACCCACCCAACCAAACCACATCTACACACCCTACTATCCCAACGACCACACTTATCCACCATCAGCCACAAACAGTACACAACTCTATTCTATACCACTAACCAATACACTCATCACTAACACAACGCCAATCAACACCGTAAATAACTACATCCCATTCAGACACACTCTCCCTGCTGTAATTACACCTAACGACTGTAGGAGAGTAGGGTCCGCTTCCTATGGTCAACCCCCTTTTTGCTTTTGCTTTACTGGTTTTCGACTTAGATGTGGCTGTGGGCCTGCTAATCAGACCCACAGCCCAGATGCACTCTCTAAATTTAACCTGTACCCTAGGTACAACCACAATTGGGAATTGGTTCACCTTGTCAGCCCCTGTACTAAGTGTACCCTAGGTACTCAGGGCATAGGTGCAACCAAGGCCTACCAGGGACTGCAGCATGTATTATGCCACCCCTGGCTGGCCACTCAAATAGACACAACTGGCTGATCACTCAGCTGGGGCAAGGTCGTGTAATCACCCCTTGCTTAGGTGTAGTATTCCTATACCTACTTACATATAGACACACAGTAACCTATAAGTCACACCTATGGCAGGCCTTAACAATCCTGAAGGCAGAGTGCTTGGTTATGTGTGAGATGGTGTTTTAGCATGAGCTGAGCCTGTCTACAGCTTTTGGAACCATGTCCTTATAGCTGTTCTATGATATCGCCATACCATATACTCTTAAGTGCATTATAATCCTCGCGGTTAGATGCTAACTTTGGTTTGGCTTTATCAAAACATGTCGTGTAAGGTGTCATACACTTTGGAATACTACCCCCTTGCCAATTCTGGTGACAGGAGTAGCATTCCACCCTTCTAGAGGGAGAAGACATGTTAAGTCCAACGACCCCGGTTAAAGTTAATCAGAGCCCCAGCATCACAAAATGAATGCTGCTGCCACAGACACCAGTCTGACCTCCTGCTGCTGGGAATCCTTCCAGTCACTTAGGTTTGGACAATAGGTTTCCTGCTTGGGGAGGTGCGAGTACCGCCCCAGACAGGAGGATGTGTACTGGGACAGGGAGGGCTGAACAGATTTAGACACTGACTTAAGCACACTAGGTGCTTCACCCATACCCCAGTTCAAACCGGTTGCTGGGGCACTCCAGCCCCAGCTCTGGTGCAAAACTGGACAAAGGAAAGGGGGTATAACCACCCCCCTTCCTGGTCCCACACATAGGAGGGACCTAGTGAGCAAACCCGCCCCCTTTAGTTGTATAAAGGTAGAAGCTGACCCAGAGACATTAGATTAATCTTGGAATCGACTTGAGTCAAAACTCTGGACCCTTCGACATTCACCTGATCTGAAGACTGATCTGATCTGAAGAATCTCCCTTGTGGCCAAGGAGTGACCACCCTGGGTAACCAGGCACCATCCACCAACTCGAGGGCTTGCTTTGTCCCCGTTCCTGCCGGAACCTGAGCACAGAGCCTGACAAGACCTCAACTCCTGGACCTCTCTGACCCCACTGCACGACGCCTGCACAGCTGAACCCCGTGGAAGGCATCGGAACCCATGGAAGCAGGCAACTTGGAACGTCTTTGACTTGCTAACAGTGCAGCTCCTGAGGGCTCCTCGAAGCTGTGCACTGGGGACTGAGCCACCTCGACACTGAGCTCCACCTGCACCAAAGACTAGCCCTCCACACTCCACGAGATCTGCCTGGGGCCCTTCTGAGTGTGTTCTGCTTGACGCGTTGTCCGGTTGCTGGCCCGTTGGCTAGTAGCCTCTGTGACGACACACCTTTCGAATCACCTAGCTTGTCTGGTTGCCTCACTGCAAAGGTGAGGCACCTCAGACCCTCCTGGTCTGCACCAGAAGCCTTTTGTGTATCCTTCGTGGGTTGCCTTTGCTTAGGCTTGTTGGCTCCGATTTTGCAGCCGACCCCTCCATCTGCGAGAACCTTTGTGGGACAGCTCCTCTCCAGCACCTGGTTGTCCTCGACGCCTCCTGGTCCACGTGGCTGCAACAACAAGCTTCACGACAGCACCTGATTGCTCCTCGACGAAGTTTGGTTCCTTCCTGGTTCCACCCGGTCACTGGCTAGTGACCCAGACTCTGTCCCCTCTGCTTTCAGGTCCTCTTCAACTCCGATCCACCCTTGGATCCACCCGGACATCTTCCTCCTGGTCGCCTGCAGCATCTTCTTCCAAGGCTCCATAAGAAACAATGAGAAAACCCGACACACTTTGACACCTATGCACCCGCAGCCCGTGGGTGAGGTAACTCGAGTACTTCCGTGCTCCTGTAGGGATTGACTATCCTAGTGTCCAGTTTTGTTAGTTTTTGTTAGTTTTGTCATCCTAGTGAGACCAGAAGTGTCCTAAATATTCATTATTTACCTTTTTACGTTCCTATTGACTTTCTATTGACTCTCGCGTGAGTGTATTGACACTGCACGCGCCGCCTGTGGGCCTCCTAATGCTAACCTAAGGGTCAGATAGTGTATCCCCAGTGATTCCCTAGGCCCTAGGGCTTCTCCTTTCACAAGTTGTGGTTCTTATACCACTTACTTAGTATATGGTTTGCTTCGCCTCTAGGGCCTAACTGTAAATTGTGCTATTTAAAGTATTTCTGGGGGGCGTGGCCAAGATGGCGGAGTGAGCAGACGTGCTCTGTCGAAGCTCCCGCCGCCGGCCGCTATTTTCAGCAATTACACAGCACTTGTCCCGACCCGAGCACTTCCCTGGCGTGTCTGAGGCCGGCGTTGCAGCGGGAGTGTGCAAGGCAGTGGCGCTGCCGATTCCCGGCGTGGGGCCCCGGCTGACCCGGCCCAGAGACTTGGCGGCCCTGTTGGCCTAAAGAGAGCGGTGCTCTGCATCGAGGCCGCAGGGGGCGGAGCCCGAACGCCGACTCGAGCGCTCCTGTGCTCGGCGGCTGCAACGGCGGCAAGCCCGGCCCGCGCTACTGAGCGCGAGGCCCCCGTGGTCCCTTGCCGGGGGCTTCTGCGGGCTTGCTGCTCCACCCTGCCGCCCAACGGAGCGCCCTAACGGCTGTGGTCACCTGCGGAGCCGATTTGGGGAACGGTCGGAGGACCCCGACGGAAGGAGG
The DNA here is from genome assembly GCF_964263255.1 of Lissotriton vulgaris. Taxonomy (NCBI): domain Eukaryota; kingdom Metazoa; phylum Chordata; class Amphibia; order Caudata; family Salamandridae; genus Lissotriton; species Lissotriton vulgaris. The sequence continues at coordinate 1,611,788,548 of NC_141689.1, read as the reverse complement.
TGAGGAGCGGAGGTAGACGGGCGCCCCCCCCCCAGCCCAGCGGTCCTACCCTACAGCGCGGGAGCGCCGGGGGGGCAGAGGAGTCCGGCCGGACCCCCCCACGAGCGGGACCACCGGCGGAGCGACGAGGCAATTGACAGGGGCGGCCGAGGTCGCGACTCGCCTGCGCTGGACCTGGCCGTGTGGCCCTCCGCTGGCACCAGTCCCCACTGGCGGCACTGCGCCCATCCGTTGCCGAGACTGCAAGTTGAAACACCCGGTGGGGGAGGTGATGGCCTGTCGGCCGGAGGGACAGCGAGGAGACCCGTGGGGACCCGCGCACGTGGCGTGCGCCTGAGGAGACCTTCTGCTCTGTCCGCACCGACGGCGCTGCCTCCGAGGCCACCAACGCCGACAGCCACATACCCAGCGAACGCGGCCCGCATCGGGGTGGGCGAGGCCCTTGTCGGGACGTGGCCTCTGCGGACTTGCCGCGCTCTCTCACCCCCTGGACAGTGCAACACCGAGAGCTGCGGGCGCCATCTTGGGCGGCTGCCCGCCCTGCCCAGTCCTCGCTCCCTCCCTCATCGCTTGTCCCGGCGACCCTGCCCCCATCACGCGGACCCCGCCGAGCGCTACTGAGGCTTCGGGGGGCTGTGCCAACGCATCAGTCAACGGGGAGGCAGCAGGCTTGGAGAGATTGAGAGGCACAGCCCTGTGGTCCGGGCCCTGTGGGTTCTCTCGCCCCGACGGCCTCGCTAGTGGTCGCCTGGGTCCCCTAAGGGCGATCCCCCGCGCTGGGCCTAGCACCCGCCAGAACACAGCACCCACGAGCCACGCAGGAAGCACCGGTCATCCCGAGCCCGGAGAGTCGCCCCCGAGGCCTAGGGGCCTACCCACGGCTGGCAGAGGAGGAGGTCGACGGATGCGGCTGGGGGCCCTGGGGGGGCATGTCTGGCGGGAGGACCAAGAAAGACCGCACCATAAAGGACCTCTTCACCCCCACCACCATGGGGAAGCGGAATGGACACACGGTGCCCAACCCCCGGGGAGACACAGAGAAGAAAGCAGTGGCCACGTCGCTCCCCGGAGGATCGGACCCCGAGGGCCCGGTCACACGGTCCTTCCTGGAGTCCCTGTTCACCGGTTTGCGGGAAGACATCCATGCCCTAAAGAAGGAGCTCCAGGACGAGATCAAGGAGGTCCGCCGCGATACCGATGCCATAGGGGAGAGAGTGGCAGAACTGGAGACGAAAAGCGATGCACGAGACACCGAAATTGAGGCCCTACGGCAGGAACTGGCCCGCATACATGACCAACAGGTGGATCTCCAGACGCACGCCGAGGACCTGGAGAATCGCTCCCGGCGGCATAACATCAGGATCAGAGGAGTAAAACTGTCCCCGGACACGGAAGACCTCTTTCAGTTTACGCGGGGCCTCTTCAACCACATCCTGGGCCGACAGGCGGACGCCCCCTTGCGACTGGACAGGGCCCACCGGACGGGTCCGTCGAGGGCCGGCGCTGCTCACCCGGCAGACATCCTGGTGTGTGTGCAGGACTACAGAACGAAGGAGGAGATCCTGAGCAAGGCACGCCAGTTGGAGACAATCACCTTTGGCGACCACTCCCCGCCGTTGTACCAGGATCTAGCCGCGCTTACACTGGAGAAGCGGTGCACCTTTCGGCCAGTGACAGCGGAACTGAGAAAACGCAACATCTCCTACAGCTGGGGGCACCCTTTCCGTCTGGTGTTCCGGCTTGGCAATGTACTTCACCAGCCGCGTTCCCTCAGGGACGCTTGCCGTGTACTGGGCCTAGACGAGCCGGTGGTCGACGACGGTTCACTGGGAGAAGGGACCTCCAATGAGGCGACCCCAGGACGCTGGCAACAGCAACGGCGCAGACGCAAGCCGAGATGCCCCGCAGCTACTGAGATAGAGGAGGGACAGCGGGCTGCGGTGGAAACCGTGGCGCAGGGCCTGGCGCAAGCGAACAATGGCTGACCGCTGGGAGAGAGACACACTAGTTCCACAGGACATGGTTGGGTCGGGCTAATCTAGTCCGGCGGCGGGGGCGAAGGCAGAGTGCTTTTTGGCCTTCCCGGATGGAGACTCTGACTCTTCGCCTACAGCGGAGTGCTAGGGGAGGGCCGACCTGCTCGCACTGTCGCCACTGCTTCCATTCTGAGGACTTACTTTACCACGGGTCCAGTGGCCTTGTGACTGGACCTGGGACAATGTTGGACCTAATTTCTTTACCAGTTGGGGGGGAGAGTTGGGGGGTGTTGCAGGAAAGGGGGCTGGGCGGGAAGGGGTTGCACCTAGGGAGAGGGGGACCCGGGAGGAGGGGGTTGCTCCAGTTGAGCTGGGGATGGGGGGGGCAGTTGGGGATGGGGGGAGTTGGGGGATGAGCGGGAGGGGCGGGGGTGCTCTCCTTGTCCAGGGGATTCTGACACCACGGACGGAGTCGGTAGGACTCCCAGCGCAGCGTCTCCTACGGCCCGTTGGCCCGCAGCTACCGCCTCCGGGTGGGGATTGGCATCTTCCTTATTACCCCAGACATGACACGTCATCTAACAGTGCTCTCGCTTAATGTGCGGGGTCTTAACAGTCCGAACAAGCGCAAGGCGATTCTCTCCTGTCTCGAGCGTTCCAAGGCAGATATCTGCCTACTCCAGGAAACACACCTTGTTCGCAGCGACCAGCACAGACTCAAATCACGCGCCTTTCCCTGGCAGTTCTTCTCCTCATCCCTGAAGAAAGCAGCAGGGGTGGCGATTCTAGTGGCTAAGTCCTTCGAGGGGAGGGTCCTCCAGAAAGGAGCTGAAATTAGAGGGCGTCTTCTGCTTTATAGCTTCCAGATTGCAGGCCATACCTTGCTGGTGGGTTCAGTCTATGGCCCGAACGAGGGGCAGGAAAGGTTCTTACATACGGCACTAGAGACCGTTACATCCACCACACACACTCACTTACTACTGAGTGGAGACCTTAACATTGTATTTCACAACACGGCAGACCGCTCAGGCCAGAGATCCAGGCAGGTGGGGGCATTCACAGCGGCAGGTCACGCACATGTGGCAGACTTGGGCCTCATAGATTTATGGCGACACACGCACCCCCAGACAACAGCCTACACGTATTACTCGGCGGCGCATAAGACGTATGCGAGGCTGGATTATTTCCTGTGCTCCTCTCAACTGGCGCTACAGGTCGAAGAGGTGGAGATACTGCCAGCCGCGCTATCGGATCACTCCCCAGTGGTAACGACACTTCGTGTGGGAGCCATGCCAGCTCCGCAATGACACTGGAGGCTGCGAGACGGCCTCTTGCAGTTGCCCGACACCCAAACCCGCCTCACAGCCGCGATTGACCACTTTTTGGAACACAACGCGAATGATGACACCACAAAGGCCACTCAGTGGGCAGCCCTCAAGGCGGTCCTCCGCGGGGAACTTATCTCCATAGCCACCGCCAACAACAGGGAAAGGGCGCTAAAACGTGCCGAGCTTACCCAACGGGTGGCGGAACTGGAACAGATGCACCAACGCACGGGGGCGGCAAGGGCATGGCGCCAATTATGCGCCGAGCGGAAAATGTTGGCAGCTTTGGATCAAGACGTAGCGGAATACGCCGCTATGCGCCTCAAGCACGCCTATTACACCGGAGGCGACCGCTGCGGGAAGCTTCTGGCGAGCAGACTGCGGGCGCAAACCCAACGGCAACAGGTGCGCTCTCTCCTGTCGGCTGATGGCAGCCAGATTACGGAGGACGCGGCGATTGCGGCAACCTTTGGCAACTTTTATGCGGCGCTATACGACGCGGACCACCTGGACCCACTTGCCGGCCCGACCTACTTGCAGGGCGTGGTGCTCCCCACCCTCAACCAGGCCCAAGCGGACTTTCTGGAACGGCCCATTGGCCTGGAGGAAGTCATCTCTGCTATTGCCCGCCTCAAAGTGGGGAAATCCCCGGGACCCGACGGCTATACAGCGGCCTTCTACAAGACCTTTTGCCAGCAGCTTGCCCCCCTCTTGCGCGACCTGTTTAACACCTTTGACACGCCTGGTGCCATCCACCCGGACCTGCTAGAGGCGTCCATCTCTGTCATTCCCAAACCGGGCCGTGACCCGGCGGCATGTGGCTCATACAGGCCCATCTCGCTGCTGAATGTAGACTTGAAGCTCTACACTGGCATACTAGCGGGCCGCATTGCGCCATACATGCAGCAGCTGATGGACCCTGACCAGGCGGGCTTTATCCCCCAACGGCAGACCAGCGACAACACCAGGCGAGTGCTGCACCTCATTGAGGCCGGGTCGCGCACTAAACCGGGCTGCATGCTCCTCACCATCGATGCGGAGAAAGCATTCGACAGAGTGCACTGGCCCTACCTCGACCAGGTTCTCTGCCACTTCGGATTTGGGGAGAAACTCCGCCATCGCATCTTCAATTGCTACCGCCGGCCCAACGCCACGGTCAGGGTGAACGGTCATACCTCCCCGAGATCCGACATTGGCAGAGGCACGCGCCAGGGCTGCCCTCTATCGCCGCTCCTATTCGCACTATATATGGAACCGATGGCTCAGAGGGTGCGGCAGCATGCGCTCATATCTGGTATCAAATTTGGTGCCGACACGCACAAGATCAGCCTGTACGCGGATGACGTTTTGCTGTCCCTCACTGACCCGATGCAATCCCTGCGTGCTCTCTTTGTGGAGCTTCACACCTTTGCCCTGGCCTCGGGTTTTAAGATCAATGAAACGAAATCCGAAGCCCTGAACATCTCCCTGAGCCCGGACGTGGTGGCCGAGATTAAGTCCGAATTCAAAATACAATGGTCAGATGCAGCCGTCCCGTACCTGGGCGTTCGCCTGGCTCCCACTGTCCGGGGTACGGCGCGAGTCAATTATGAAACACTCACGATCAAACTCCGGGAGCAGCTCCGACGTTGGAAGCCGCTTACATTGTCGTGGCTGGGCAGAATTGCCGCAGTCAAAATGACACTACTACCGCAGATCTTGTATCTGTTCCAGACGCTCCCCCTAAATCCCCCGGCGGGTTGGCTTCAGCAAACCCAATCGGAACTGTCGCGATTCATTTGGAACGGCCGGCGACCGAGGTTTAAGCACACCCTCGCCACTCTGCCACCGGCGAACGGAGGGGTCGGTGTGCCCGACCTCACCCTGTACTTCCAGGCAGCGCAGCTGCGCACCTTCGTGGAATGGTTTCAATTGGAGTCCGGCAAGCACTGGCTCTTCCAGGACCAGGCTGTGGCCGGTCGTACCCTTCAAGGCGTGCCTTTCCTGCCACGCCGACACCGGCCCCCTAACCTGTACGCCTCTGAAATCACAAGCACCGCCCTGAGAGTGTGGGATAGAGTGGCAGTGGCCAGGGGTCTGACCACCTTTCCCTCGCCTATGACCCCCATTTTTGAGAATCCGGATTTCACGCCGGGTTTAGACGTCGGAGCGTTTACGACGTGGCGGATGACGCCCTGTAGAGCGGTGGGACACATGTTCGACCTCAAGGGGGTCCTCCCGTTCCAGCAGGTCAAGGCGGACTACGGTGTGGCCGAATCGGAACGCCTACAGTACCTGCAGGTGCGGCACTGGGTGCTCCACCCCTCGATCCAGCCCGGGGCCCAACGACACATCACGCCCTACGAAAGGTGGCTGCTAACATGCACCTCGGACAAGAAATTGATTTCAGACCTTTATCAACAGCTACTCCTCACTCAGGTACACACGTATAACGCGGGTCAGGCCAGGTGGGAAAGGGATCTGGGGAGGCAGCTTACTAGGAAAGAATGGGAGGGAGTGTACCACAGGGCCAGACACTCGGCACACCACACCGGGCTCACCGAGACACTAACTAAAGTAGCCACATACTGGTATCACACCCCTGAGAGACTGCACCACTGGGATGCCCGAGTGAGCGACAGATGCTGGAGGGGGTGCGGGGAACTAGGGACACTGGAACACTTGCTGTGGAGCTGTGAGGCGCTTCGCCCCTATTGGGACCCTATCCTGGACCTCATAGACGCACATCTAGATACACAACTGCCGCGCTTCCCAGCATACATTATTCTAGGCCTCCCGAACGCCCTCATGTATCCTCTGAAGTCCTGGCGGGGACGACTGATCGCACTTGCGCTGGGGGCGGCGGTCCAAAACATTGTGGCCCACTGGAGAGCAGTTCAGGCTCCGCAACAATTGGGGTGGCTCCACCGGCTCTGGGCGATACTGGGAATGGAGAAACTGTCACTGGCAGTGGCGGGGAGGGGAGCGGACTTTGCGGAGCTCTGGCGACCGTTCCTCGCCCTACTTACCGGGGAATTTCGTGAGGTGAGCTGCCCCCGCTACCTGCGTCTGCTACACCTGGCGGAAACACCTCTCCCAGAACCCAAGACACGCGCCCACAAGCGTACAGGCCCAGCGCGCGCAGCACCACTTGACCGTTAATGGACGACAATAAGCCGACGACTTATCCCAGGAATTGGACAAGGAGAGGGGAGGGTAGGGGTGGGACGGGTAGGGGGGTTGTTTCCAGTTCTTTGTTTCTCTTAGATTGCACTAGTACTACATAGCTTGCACCGCTGTAGCACCTCGTATGACGCGGCCGGCCCAGTTGGGTTGTAGGCGGCCTGCTGTGTTAACTGACAATGCGCCCGCTGGCCTTGTGATGGGTGTCGGTGGGGTCGCTGGCTTAGGCCTCCCCGGTGTGGTGACGGCCCCTATAAATATCTCGGAGGTGCATATTGTTTGCCTATGCTCAATAAAAAATTTAATACATAAAGTATTTCTGAGTATAGCTTGTTATGTGTTTTTGCCTCTGACCTCATAAAGAGTTTAGAGGAATGCGTTAGTAAATAAATACATATATATTTTATATATATTCTGTGTGGTGTCCTTTCATTTGATATTCAAGGGGTTACATATGGTAAAACAGCTGGCTTTACATGCCCTCAAGAGTCTTTTAGCCTAAGACTGTTCTGTCCACGCTACCTCTAGGATAGCTGGTCTATAAGGTTGACTTTACAACCATCACCATAAGGGTTGTTTGGACTGGTGCAAGGTGTTCACTAGAATAGTGAACATCATATACCAGGCCAACTTCTCACAACGACCACCTTTTATCAATAATAAACATATAATGATCCTTCCATCAGTTGTCCAATAAACACCCTCCACCCCCTTCTACGATAATAACACTAACACACAACACACACACTGCACACCAACATACTTGTAACTCTTGAAACAAACCAGTCTAAGATAAACACTCTCACATCTACTTCATTCCCTCCTAAACACAGCCTACACTCTACTCATAAGCACATCACCACCCCCTCTACATCACATTGTAATGCGCACAGCTACCCAACAAAGGGTTTCCCGTTTGAGACGGTTTGAACTGGTTTGAGCCTGTTTGAACTGGTTTGAACCGGGTTGAGCCGGTTTGAAGCGGTTTGAACCAGTTTGAGATTCCAGGCGGTTTGAGCTGGTTTGAGCCGGTTTGAGCCAGTTTCAGCTGGTTTGATCCGGTTTGAACTGGTTTGAGCCAGTTTGAACTGGTTTGAACCACTTTGAGCCAGTTTGAACTGGTTTGAACCGGTTTGAGCTGGTTTGAACCGGTTTGAACCAGTTGGAGCCAGTTTGAAACGGTTGAGCAAGTTTGAACTGGTTTGAACCGGTTTGAACCAGTTTAACCAAGTTGAACCGGTTTGAACCTGTTTGAACCGGTTTGAGCCAGTTTGAACCGGTTTGAACCAGTTTGAACCAGTTTGAACCAGTTTGAGACGGTTTGAACCAGTTTAACCAAGTTGAACCGGTTTGAACCTGTTTGAACCGGTTTTGAGCCAGTTTGAACTGGTTTGAACCAGTTTGAACCAGTTTGACCAAGTTGAACCGGTTTGAACCTGTTTGAACCTGTTTGAGCCAGTTTGAACCGGTTTGAACCAGTTTGAACCAGTTTGAACCAGTTTGAGACGGTTTGAACCGGTTCAAGCTGGTTTGAAATTCTAGCCGGTTTGAGCTGGTTTGAGCCGGTTGGTTGGAGTCAGTTTGAACCGATTTGAACCAGTTTGAGCCAGTTTGAACTGGTTTGAACCGGTTTGAGCTGGTTTGAACCGGTTTGAACTGTTTTGAGCCAGTTTGAACTGGTTTGAACAGGTTTTAGCCAGTTTGAGCCGGTTTGAACTGGTTTGAGCCAGTTTGAACTGGTTTGAACCAGTTTGAACCATTTTGAACCAGTTTACACCATTTTGAAACAGTTTGAGATGGTTTGAACTGGTTTGAGCCTGTTTGAGCCAGTTTGAACCAGTTTGAACTAGTTTAAACTAGTTTGAACCCGTTTGAGCCAGTTTTAGAGCCGTTTTGAACTGGTTTGAACCAGTTGGAGCCAGTTTGAACCGTGCTTAGAACCAGTTTAAACCGGTTTGAACCGGTTTGAGACAGTTTGAACCGGTTTGAACTGGTTTGAACCAGTTTACACCAGTTTGAGTCGGTTTGAACTGGTTTGAACCACTTTGAGCCAGTTTGAACTGGTTTGAACCGGTTTGAGCTGGTTTGAACCGGTTTGAACCAGTTGGTGCCAGTTTGAAACCGTTGAGCAAATTTGAACTGGTTTGAACCGGTTTGAACCAGTTTAACCAAGTTGAACCGGTTTGAACCTGTTTGAACCGGTTTTGAGCCAGTTTGAACTGGTTTGAACCAGTTTGAACCAGTTTGACCAAGTTGAACCGGTTTGAACCTGTTTGAACCGGTTTGAACCAGTTTGAACCAGTTTAAACTGGTTTGAACCAGTTTGAACCGGTTTGAGCCCTTTCGAACCCATTTGAGCCAGTTTGCACAGCTTTGAGCCAGTTTGAGCCAGTTTGAACCGGTTTTAACCAGTTTGAACCATTTTGACCCAGTTTGAACCAGTTTGATCCAGTTTGAGCCAGTTTGAGCCGGTTTGAAACAGTTTAAACCGGTTTGAGCCAGTTTGAAGAGGTTTGAACCGCCTTGAGCCAGTTTGAACTGGTTTGAGCCGGTTTGAACCAGTTTAACCAGTTTGAACCCGTTTATTTTATTTTATTTATTTGTTTACATTTGTAATGCGCACAGCTACCCAACAAAGGGTTTCCCGTTTGAGACGGTTTGAACTGGTTTGAGCCTGTTTGAACCAGTTTGAACTAGTTTAAACCGGTTTGAACCAGTTTGAGCCAGTTTCAACCGGTTTGAACCGATTTGAACCAGTTGGAGCCAGTTTGAACCGGTTTGAGCCAGTTTGAACTGGTTTGAACCAGTTTAACCAGTTTGAATTTAACCAGTTTGAACCGGTTTGAACTGCTTTGAACCGGTTTGAGCCCATTTGAACCCATTTGAGCTGGTTTGAAACAGTTTGAACAGGTTTGAGCCAGTTTGAGCCCGTTTGAACCGGTTTTAACCCATTTGAGCCAGTTTGAACCAGTTTGAACCATTTTGAACCGGTTTGAGCCAGTTTGAACCGGTTTGAGCCTGTTTGAACCCATTTGAGCTGGTTTGAAATAGTTTGAACAGGTTTGAGCCAGTTTGAGGCCGTTTGAACCGGTTTTAACCCATTTGAGCCAGTTTGAACCGGTTTGAATCATTTTGACCCAGTTTGAACCGGTTTGAGCCAGTTTGAGCCGGTTTGTACCAGTTTAAACCGGTTTGAGCCAGTTTGAACAGGTTTGAACCGGCTTGAGCCAGTTTGAACCAGCTTGAGCCCGTTTGAACCCAATTGAGCTGGTTTGAGCCAGTTTGAACTGGTTTGAGCTGGTTTGAACCGGTTTGAGACGGTTTGAGCCGGTTTGAGTCGGGTTGAGCCCAGTTTCAACTGGTTTGAACCGGTTTGAGCCAGTTTGAACCCGTTTGGGCCAGTTTGAGCCGGTTTGAACCATTTTGACCCAGTTTGAGCCTGTTTGAGCCGATTTGAGCAAGTTTGAGCCAGTTTGAGCCGGGTTGAACCAGTTTAAACCGGTTTGAGCTAGTTTGAAACTGGTTTGAACTGGTTTGAGACGGTTTGAACTGGTTTGAGGTGGTTTGAACAGACCACCTTTTATCAATAACAAACATATAATGATCCTTCCCTCAGTTGTCCAACAAACACCCTCCTCTCCCTTCTACCATAATAACACTAACACACAACACACGCAATGCACACCAATACACTTTGTAACTCTTGAAACAAACCAGTCTAAGATAAACACTCACGACTACTTCATTCCCTCCTATGCACAACCTACACTCTACTCATAAGCAGATCACCATCACCTCTAGGTCACAAGCCAGTGAGGCCAGCACCCCTGCCCCCGCAACATGGATATTCTACATCAGAGGGTGCTTCTGTGAGCTGTTTAAACTGTACTTAACTGGGGCCTAGGCACTTCGTTTTTTGGCCAGCAGGGTGAGTAAAGTTTTATTCAAACAGTATTGTTAGATTTCGAGTTAGTGAAGACTTTACCTGCAGAAGTCCAAAGTGTGGATTGAGCCTGTCTGTCTCCTAGGAGATTCTAAACAGGAGAAGCAGCTTCCAACTCCCTGGCCAGCAAACCTTGTCTGAGGTCGCTGGGACCTTATATGGTCTGCTAGTGGTTGGCACATGTGTACACTGATTGGTGTTTGTATCTGGTGTTTCTATTGCATTATAAAAACTGCAATTTTAAACTGTAACAACCACATGCAAAGACAGTAATCACCTTTTGAGTTATTCTGGAAATATTCCAGTAGTTAAGGAATCGTTGATGATTCTTCTTACTGGAATGGCAGCAGAGGTTGTTAAAAAAATTGTCTTGAAAGTTTGTGGCGGACAGGGGTGAGAAGGACTGCCGGTTTGAACCAGTTGGTGCCAGTTTGAAACCGTTGAGCAAATTTGAACTGGTTTGAACCGGTTTGAACCAGTTTAACCAAGTTGAACCGGTTTGAACCTGTTTGAACCGGTTTTGAGCCAGTTTGAACTGGTTTGAACCAGTTTGAACCAGTTTGACCAAGTTGAACCGGTTTGAACCTGTTTGAACCGGTTTGAACCAGTTTGAACCAGTTTGAACCAGTTTGAGACGGTTTGAACCGGTTCAAGCTGGTTTGAAATTCTAGCCGGTTTGAGCTGGTTTGAGCCGGTTGGTTGGAGTCAGTTTGAACCGATTTGAACCAGTTTGAGCCAGTTTGAACTGGTTTGAACCGGTTTGAGCTGGTTTGAACCAGTTTGAACTGTTTTGAGCCAGTTTGAACTGGTTTGAACAGGTTTTAGCCAGTTTGAGCCGGTTTGAACTGGTTTGAGCCAGTTTGAACTGGTTTGAACCAGTTTGAACCATTTTGAACCAGTTTACACCATTTTGAAACGGTTTGAGATGTTTTGAACTGGTTTGAACCAGTTGGAGCCAGTTTGAACCGTGCTTAGAACCAGTTTAAACCGGTTTGAACCGGTTTGAGACAGTTTGAACCAGTTTGAACTGGTTTGAACCAGTTTACACCAGTTTGAGTCGGTTTGAACTGGTTTGAGCCTTATTGAGCCGGTTTGAACCAGTTTGAACCAGTTTAAACTGGTTTGAACCAGTTTGAACCGGTTTGAGCCCTTTCGAACCCATTTGAGCCAGTTTGCACAGCTTTGAGCCAGTTTGAGCCAGTTTGAACCGGTTTTAACCAGTTTGAACCATTTTGACCCAGTTTGAACCAGTTTGATCCAGTTTGAGCCAGTTTGAGCCGGTTTGAAACAGTTTAAACCGGTTTGAGCCAGTTTGAAGAGGTTTGAACCGCCTTGAGCCAGTTTGAACTGGTTTGAGCCGGTTTGAACCAGTTTAACCAGTTTGAACCCGTTTATTTTATTTTATTTATTTGTTTACATTTGTAATGCGCACAGCTACCCAACAAAGGGTTTCCCGTTTGAGACGGTTTGAACTGGTTTGAGCCTGTTTGAACCAGTTTGAACTAGTTTAAACCGGTTTGAACCAGTTTGAGCCAGTTTCAACCGGTTTGAACCGATTTGAACCAGTTGGAGCCAGTTTGAACCGGTTTGAGCCAGTTTGAACTGGTTTGAACCAGTTTAACCAGTTTGAATTTAACCAGTTTGAACCGGTTTGAACTGCTTTGAACCGGTTTGAGCCCATTTGAACCCATTTGAGCTGGTTTGAAACAGTTTGAACAGGTTTGAGCCAGTTTGAGCCCGTTTGAACCGGTTTTAACCCATTTGAGCCAGTTTGAACCAGTTTGAACCATTTTGAACCGGTTTGAGCCCGTTTGAACCGGTTTGAGCCTGTTTGAACCCATTTGAGCTGGTTTGAAATAGTTTGAACAGGTTTGAGCCAGTTTGAGGCCGTTTGAACCGGTTTTAACCCATTTGAGCCAGTTTGAACCGGTTTGAATCATTTTGACCCAGTTTGAACCGGTTTGAGCCAGTTTGAGCCGGTTTGTACCAGTTTAAACCGGTTTGAGCCAGTTTGAACAGGTTTGAACCGGCTTGAGCCAGTTTGAACCAGCTTGAGCCCGTTTGAACCCAATTGAGCTGGTTTGAGCCAGTTTGAACTGGTTTGAGCTGGTTTGAACCGGTTTGAGACGGTTTGAGCCGGTTTGAGTCGGGTTGAGCCCAGTTTCAACTGGTTTGAACCGGTTTGAGCCAGTTTGAACCCGTTTGGGCCAGTTTGAGCCGGTTTGAACCATTTTGACCCAGTTTGAGCCTGTTTGAGCCGATTTGAGCAAGTTTGAGCCAGTTTGAGCCGGGTTGAACCAGTTTAAACCGGTTTGAGCTAGTTTGAAACTGGTTTGAACTGGTTTGAGACGGTTTGAACTGGTTTGAGGTGGTTTGAACAGACCACCTTTTATCAATAACAAACATATAATGATCCTTCCCTCAGTTGTCCAACAAACACCCTCCTCTCCCTTCTACCATAATAACACTAACACACAACACACGCAATGCACACCAATACACTTTGTAACTCTTGAAACAAACCAGTCTAAGATAAACACTCACGACTACTTCATTCCCTCCTATGCACAACCTACACTCTACTCATAAGCAGATCACCATCACCTCTAGGTCACAAGCCAGTGAGGCCAGCACCCCTGCCCCCGCAACATGGATATTCTACATCAGAGGGTGCTTCTGTGAGCTGTTTAAACTGTACTTAACTGGGGCCTAGGCACTTCGTTTTTTGGCCAGCAGGGTGAGTAAAGTTTTATTCAAACAGTATTGTTAGATTTCGAGTTAGTGAAGACTTTACCTGCAGAAGTCCAAAGTGTGGATTGAGCCTGTCTGTCTCCTAGGAGATTCTAAACATGAGAAGCAGCTTCCAACTCCCTGGCCAGCAAACCTTGTCTGAGGTCGCTGGGACCTTATATGGTCTGCTAGTGGTTGGCACATGTGTACACTGATTGGTGTTTGTATCTGGTGTTTCTATTGCATTATAAAAACTGCAATTTTAAACTGTAACAACCACATGCAAAGACAGTAATCACCTTTTGAGTTATTCTGGAAATATTCCAGTAGTTAAGGAATCGTTGATGATTCTTCTTACTGGAATGGCAGCAGAGGTTGTTAAAAAAATTGTCTTGAAAGTTTGTGGCGGACAGGGGTGAGAAGGACTGCCGGCAGGCCTGCTTGCTTTGACCAGGTCCTTAAATTCATTGTGTGAGATGTGTTGGAAGGAACGGAGAGGCTTGATTAGAGCATTCTTGGATAGTTGTTTTGTACAAGGGTTAGTGCTGGTGCTTTGTTTCTGTTTTAAGTACGAGTTCAACTTGTCTGCTTTGTCCGTGTAATGATTTGCCAGTTTGTCTGTGAAATCTTGAATAACAGGATGAATTCCTTCTAAGCAATTTGGTTTTCGAAATTCATTGAGTATTTTATAGAATTCTTTATTTGCACATTTAGCGTTTTGAATTCTGTCTGAATAGTACCTTTTTTTAGCTCTTTTGATAGCCGACTTGTATAATCTGTTAATTTTTTGTAGGTGAAGATTGTCTCGTTTGGCGTTTATTTTGAGCCAGGTATGTTGCAGCTTTCTAATTTGTTGTTTTATGTCTTTTATTTCTATGTTCCGCCAAGGCGCTTTTTTTCTTTTGTTCTGTTGTGTGGTATCAGGATGTCAAAAGCTTCCTGTAGCCACTCATATAGATTCTGAACAGAATTTATGGTTTCCAGATTTATACTGGATGTTAGTTGTGTTTCCAAGTGTTCCAAATTTAATTTGTTCCACGGCCGATAGGTGGATGGATGTAAGGTAGTTTTAGGTGAGTCGCTTAGTGTTGTTTTATGTTGGAAACCAAGCAGGTGGTGGTCTGACCATGTGACTGGAGTTATAGTTTGAAAGATAACTAGTTCAGCATTAGCAAAAATGACATCTAGGATATGTCCAGCGGTGTGTGTCGGATTGTGGACAATCTGATGCAGGTTCAATGCGTCTAGGCCGTTGATTATTGTTTTTGGATGGGTCATATTGGTTTTATCAAACCAAATGTTGAGGCCACCCAGAACGCATAGGTTGGAGTGTATTGTTATCAGGTTTGAAACTGTGTCTAGAAGTGCGTCTGGGAATATTGCCTTGCTAGGTGGAGGTCTGTAAAGGAGCAGGAAGTTACAGGTGGAAGACGGTGTAGGATTGCATCTTGTAAGAAGAGCCTCACAATTCTTTATGGAGATGTTGTCAACTTTAGTGATATGTATTGTTTACCTGAATACAACAGCTAGACCACCTCCTTTTGTAGCAATACGATTTTGGGTGATTATTTGATAGCCTAGAGGAATGGCTTCATGCAGGACTGGAGCCATTTCCTCTCCCAACCATGATTCGGTTATGAATAGTCTGTCTGGTTTTGCATCAGTGAGAAGGTCGTAGGTGTGATGCTTGTTTTTAGAGAGGGATCTAGCATTTATTAGTAGACAATGTAGAGAGTGGCCTTTGGTGATAGTGGGACTTTGGTTTGTAGAAGAGTGATTAGTATTGTGTGGGTGTGTAGCAGGCATGTTTTAGTGCTGGTATTAGCTGTATTAGAATAGCAATTGTGTAGCTGTTCTGTATCGTGTTCCTCATCTGGCATGCTAAGAAGACATTTTGATGGGTCTGCTTGTGTATGTGTTGTAGATGGTGTTTGAGAGTGAGTTGGAGTGCTGTGTTGCTTTTGTGGTGTAACATTGTTGTGAGGTAGACTTGGGGAAGCAAAGTTGTGAGGTGTGGCATGTTGCTTATATTTTTTGCGTGTGTTTATGGCGGAAGGTGTAAGAGTCAGGGGAGGTGGTGCAGCATGTGGGTCATGTCGTAATGTTCTAAATTGTCCAATGGATGAGAGGCGGTTAGAAGAGAGGTGCTGTATTGCTGTATCTGTGTTAGGTGTGATGGAAGAGTGAAAGCTTGGCATTGGAGTTTGTTCCTTTATGTGGTTTGAAAGGTGGGTATATGTATGTATTTTGTGATAGTAAGTATTATGAGGTGTTTTGCTCTGAAGAACTTTTTGTACTGGTGTGTGTGATATGTTTTGCTTGTGAGGTGTAGTGAAAAGGGGTTCTGATGTATAGGTTTCAGGCACTGGATTTGGTTGTGTAGTGTTTGTGAGAGGAGCTTGTGACCTAGAGGGGATGGTGATGTGCTTATGAGTAGAGTGTAGGTTGTGTGTCGGAGGGAATGAAGTAGTCGTAAGTGTTTATCTTAGACTGGTTTGTTTCAAGAGTTACAAAGTGTATTGGTGTGCAGTGTGTGTGTTGTGTGTTAGTGTTATTATGGTAGAAGGGAGAGGAGGGTGTTTGTTGGACAACTGAGGGAAGGATCATTATATGTTTGTTATTGATAAAAGGTGGTCTGTTCAAACCACCTCAAACCAGTTCAAACCGGCTCAAACCGGTTCAAACCAGTTCAAACCGGCTCAAGCCGGTTCAAACCAGTTCAAACTAGCTCAAACTGGTTTAAACTGGTTCAGCCCGGCTCAAACTGGCTCAAACTTGCTCAAATCTGCTCAAACAGGCTCAAACTGGGTCAAAATGGTTCAAACCGGCTCAAACTGGCTCAAACGGGTTCAAACCGGTTCAAACTGGCTCAAACCGGTTCAAACCAGTTGAAACTGGGCTCAAACCGACTCAAACCATCTCAAACCGGTTCAAACGGGCTCAAGCCGGTTCAAACTGGCTCAAGCTGGTTCAAACCTGTTCAAACTGGCTCAAACCGGTTTAAACTGGTTTCCTTCTAAGCAATTTGGTTTTCGAAATTCATTGAGTATTTTATAGAATTCTTTATTTGCACATTTAGCGTTTTGAATTCTGTCTGAATAGTTCCTTTTCTTAGCTCTTTTGATAGCCGACTTGTATAATCTGTTAATTTTCTGTAGGTGAAGTTTGTCTCGTTTGGCGTTTATTTTGAGCCAGGTACGTTGCAGCTTTTTAATTTGTTGTTTTATGTCTTTTATGTCTATGTTTCGCCAGGGCGCTTTTTTCTTTTGTTCTGTTGTGTGGTATCAGGATGTCAAAAGCTTCCTGTAGCCACTCATATAGATTCTGAACAGAATTTATGGTTTCCAGATTTATACTGGATGTTAGTTGTGTTTCCAAGTGTTCCAAATTTAATTTGTTCCACGGCCGATAGGTGGATGGATGTAAGGTAGTTTTAGGTGAGTCGCTAGTGTTGTTTTATGTTGGAAACCAAGCAGGTGGTGGTCTGACCATGTGACTGGAGTTATAGTTTGAAAGATAACTAGTTCAGCATTAGCAAAAATGACATCTAGGATATGTCCAGTGGTGTGTGTCGGATTGTGGACAATCTGATGCAGGTTCAATGCGTCTAGGCCGTTGATTATTGTTTTTGGATGGGTCATATTGGTTTTATCAAACCAAATGTTGAGGCCACCCAGAACGCATAGGTTGGAGTGTATTGTTATCAGGTTTGAAACTGTGTCTAGAAGTGCGTCTGGGAATGTTGCCTTGCTAGGTGGAGGTCTGTAAAGGAGCAGGAAGTTACAGGTGGAAGACGGTGTAGGATTTCATCTTGTAAGAAGAGCCTCACAATTCTTTATGGAGATGTTGTCAACTTTAGTGATATGTATTGTTTACCTGAATACAACAGCTAGACCACCTCCTTTTGTAGCAATATGATTTTGGGTGATTATTTGATAGCCTAGAGGAATGGCTTCATGCAGGACTGGAGCCATTTCCTCTCCCAACCATGATTCGGTTATGAATAGTCTGTCTGGTTTTGCATCAGTGAGAAGGTCGTAGGTGTGATGCTTGTTTTTAGAGAGGAATCTAGCATTTATTAGTAGACAATGTAGAGAGTGGCCTTTGGTGATAGTGGGACTTTGGTTTGTAGAAGAGTGATTAGTATTGTGTGGGTGTGTAGCAGGCATGTTTTAGTGCTGGTATTAGCTGTATTAGAATAGCAATCGTGTAGCTGTTCTGTATCGTGTTCCTCATCTGGCATGCTAAGAAGACATTTTGATGGGTCTGCTTGTGTATGTGTTGTAGATGGTGTTTGATAGTGAGTTGGAGTGCTGTGTTGCTTTTGTGGTGTAACATTGTTGTGAGGTAGACTTGGGGAAGCAAAGTTGTGAGGTGTGGCATGTTGCTGATATTTTTTGCGTGTGTTTATGGCGGAAGGTGTAAGAGTCAGGGGAGGTGGTGCAGCATGTGGGTCATGTCGTAATGTTCTAAATTGTCCAATGGATGAGAGGCGGTTAGAAGAGAGGTGCTGTATTGCTGTATCTGTGTTAGGTGTGATGGAAGAGTGAAAGCTTGGCATTGGAGTTTGTTCCTTTATGTGGTTTGAAAGGTGGGTATATGTATGTATTTTGTGATGGTAAGTATTATGAGGTGTTTTGCTCTGAAGAACTTGTTGTACTGGTGTGTGTGATATGTTTTGCTTATGAGGTGTAGTGAAAAGGGGTTCTGATGTATAGGTTTCATGCACTGGATTTGGTTGTGTAGTGTTTGTGAGAGGAGCTTGTGACCTAGAGGGGATGGTGATGTGCTTATGAGTAGAGTGTAGGTTGTGTGTAGGAGGGAATGAAGTAGTCGTGAGTGTTTATCTTAGAGTGGTTTGTTTCAAGAGTTACAAAGTGTATTGGTGTGCAGTGTGTGTGTTGTGTGTTAGTGTTATTATGGTAGAAGGGAGAGGAGGGTGTTTGTTGGACAACTGAGGGAAGGATCATTATATGTTTGTTATTGATAAAAGGTGGTCTGTTCAAACCACCTCAAACCAGTTCAAACCGGCTCAAACCGGTTCAAACCTGTCCAAACCGGCTCAAACCGGTTCAAACCAGTTCAAACTAGCTCAAACTGCTTTAAACTGGTTCAACACGGCTCAAACTGGCTCAAACTTGCTCAAATCGGCTCAAACAGGCTCAAACTGGGTCAAAATGGTTCAAACCGGCTCAAACTGGCTCAAACGGGTTCAAACCGGTTCAAACTGGCTCAAAACGGTTCAAACCAGTTGAAACTGGGCTCAAACCGACTCAAACCATCTCAAACTGGTTCAAACAGGCTCAAGCCGGTTCAAACTGGCTCAAGCTGGTTCAAACCTGTTCAAACTGGCTCAAACCGGTTTAAACTGGTTTCCTTCTATGCAATTTGGTTTTCGAAATTCATTGAGTATTTTGTAGAATTCTTTATTTGCACATTTAGCGTTTTGAATTCTGTCTGAATAGTACCTTTTCTTAGCTCTTTTGATAGCCGACTTGTATAATCTGTTAATTTTCTGTAGGTGAAGTTTGTCTCGTTTGGCGTTTATTTTGAGCCAGGTACGTTGCAGCTTTTTAATTTGTTGTTTTATGTCTTTTATGTCTATGTTTCGCCAGGGCGCTTTTTTTTTCTTTTGTTCTGTTGTGTGGTATCAGGATATCAAATGTTCCTGTAGCCACTCATATAGATTCTGAACAGAATTTATGGTTTCCAGATTTATACTGGATGTTAGTTGTGTTTACTGATCCCTTTCATCCCTATATCTGCTGTTAACACGGTCATCTCTCCCCCTTTCTCTTTCCCCCTCTCGCTCTGTGTCCCCTCGACGTGAAAAAGAGAGAGAGCGAGAGGGGGAAAGAGAAAGGGGGAGAGATGACCGTGTTAACAGCAGATATAGGGATGAAAGGGATCAGTCCCCCGAGATGAGGAGAAGGGAGGATCAACACAGATTTTCCGATCGAAATTCACAGTCCCATGCAGATGACAGGAATCCATTTCGTAATGGGGATGGATATGAACATGACATTTTATCGTCTAAGGAATATGAGAGCATTTACCCTGATTTGTCTTGGTTATCAGAACGCAATAAAAATGACTAGGAAATAGGTCAAGCTCCAGTACGCAGGTGGGCTCACAAAGACAATAGACCCTATGTAGATATTGTAATTTTTGGGAAACATCGTAATATCCAAAGGGCCCGAGCATTGGTAGATACAGGTGCGGAGGCCACTCTTATTCATGGAAAATCAAAGAAGTTTAAAGGTCAATTCTTTACAATTACTGGTTTAGGTGGAAAGGAAACCCCCGCAGTGCAAACTACACTTGAAATGAGAATATGTAGAATTCCTCGAAAAGAATATTCTGTTTTAGTTGTGCCACTTTTGGAATACATAATTGGAATTGACATTCTGAAAGGAATGACATTGCATTTAGATGACGGCTGTTATCAATTTGGAAGTAAAAGTTATATATCATCCAGACCTGTACGAGTTGGTCGCTTAAGAATGCCCCCTATAAGAATTCCCCAGGCTACACAGGTTGTTTCCCAAAAGCAATACCGTATCCCAGGTGGCCATGAAGAAATTAGTGCTACAATTCAAGATTTAGTGGATGCAGGAGTTATAACTCCGATTACTTCTGCTTGGAACAATCCCGTTTGGCCCTTACGTAAGAGTGATAATTTTTGGAGCATGACTGTTGATTACCGCGAATTGAATAAACATACACCTCCTTTGACTGTCGCAGTACCAGACATAATTACTTTAATTGAGAGAATTCAAAAGCATCCAGGAACATGGTATGCGTCTATTGACATTGCCAATGCTTTCTTTTCAATCCCAATTGCCCCTGAGTGTCAGGAACAATTCAGTTTTACATGGAATGGACGTCAAATGACGTTTAGAAGTCTTCCCCAAGGCTATGTACATAGTACTACGATTTGTCACCGGCTGGTGGGGGAACATTTGTCTGAAGTACCCGTACATCCACAAATTCAGATGTGTCATTTTATTGACGATATTTTGATTCAAGGTGAGACACAAGATCAAGTTCAAACCCAGTTAGATCAAATTATTGATAATTTACGTGAAAAAGGTTGGGAAATCAATCCCGATAAATTGCAAGGTCCATCCCAAAGTGTGAAATGTTTAGGCATTAATTGGCATGAAGGTCATAGAGAGGTGATTCCACAAGTAAAACAGAAAATTCTTGATTTTGCAGTTCCAGAGGAAGGGCAAGTGAGACAAAGATGGCCATGCATATCCCACAGGAACCCAACACCTGTTCTGGAACTTTTACTTTGTGTACAAACTGTTCAACTTGTGGAATGCTACTCAACTATCCCACATGACATGGAGGGTTTCAGTTGGTCCGATGTATCAGATGATTGTGGAGTTTACTCTGGACATTTCATCTACCAACACTTCCTACTCACCTGTGAACTTTGGATTCCAAACCAATGTACAGCACCCACCATCCCGTGCACTTTCCTCACACATGCATGTTAATAAACTCACTAAGACATAATACTTGCCTCTGTTGTGATTCCGACGTGGTTTGTGTCATGGAGAAGATGATCTGCTAAATGACATGCTAACTGCTACAGCAATGTAAACACCGTCATGTAGGTAAGGATGATGTGACGCATATGAGGGAGACACACCAGAAGGGCACCACTAGGTCAACACATACACATTATGCCCATTTGACCCATCTTCTACACTGATGTTGCCACAAAATAGAGTTGAACACACACACCACACCTATCCAGAGTCAATGTTAACTAGCCTACAGGTGAAGTATGCAAATGCCAGCTAGATGTGTGAAGACAAATAACGCATATCCCAAAGTGTAGCACCGTTTTATTACACATTTGCAACAGGTTGACCCCCCAACAGATGCAGGGCAGACTCACGTGGCAGTGGGCACACAGTCACCAAGTCTTGAAGATATGAAGTCCAGGGGTGCGGGGCCCATCACTTGTAGTGAAATGACTAGTTCCACCCTGGAGGTGGAATCTGTGTGTCAGGGGTCAGAGTTGAACAAACAACAGCCAAAGTACCCTGTGAAGGACAGACATGAGACAGTCAAAAGCAGCACAGAAGAACAAGATAGAACTGCAATACACATGCCCAAAACCTGTCACAAGATACACACACAAAACCAAAAAAGCTTGTTAACACTGTTGGGGAGTATAGGCAAACTGTAAGGACACATCACTGCATGCATCCAGTCAAGTAGCACATAGCCACACTAAAACAGCAACAGGGCACCACCAACAAATATCAGGCAAACCCTAGACATCCCTGTACTCTTACATTCAGCTGAAGAATTTGTTGTTGAGCTGTGTGTGGACATCACCCTCATCATCACTGGCATCGTGGCCCAGGCCAGGATCCTCCACAGGTGGCGGATGTTGGTCATCATCATCCCGGATAAGAGGCAATTTTTTCTGCACTGCCAGGTTATGTAGCATGCAGCAGACTATGATGATTTTGCACACCTTTGCAGGGTCATATGGGAGGGCTCCTCCTGTTGTGTCCAGGCATCAGAAGCTGCTTTTCAGAAGTCCAAATGTCTGCTTGATCACTCTTCTGGTCCGACCATGTGCCTCATTGTAGCGCATCTCGGCTGGTGTCACAGGGTTCCTGAGTGGTGACAGCAACCACGGCATGTTGGGGTATCCGAAGTCACCTACAGACAGACAATTGCACATCAGATGAGTCGAGAGAGAGGGTGGAATACAACATTGCCCCACACACACAATGGTCAAACGTCAGTACACACCGTCAAGCCAGGCACTTTGGTTCTGCATCTGTGCCATCAGCCTCAGGATGCGACTACTCCTCATGACATAGACATCGTGTGCAGACCCGGGGAAACGTAAACACACATGTGAAATGGTCATATTCACCAGACATACCACCAGAGCATGATTGAGTGGAAATGTTTCCTGTTCCTGTATGTCTGCTCGTGTGCCTGTGGTGGTACCAAAGCCACATGTGTCCCATCAATGGAGCCAATGACATGTGGCATCCTCTCCAGTGCATAAAAGCCACTCTTGACATCAGCGAGTTGCCGTGGTTTAGGGAAATAGATCTAGTGGTTCAAGAAACGTAACATTGCCTCCAACACATCTCGTATCACACGGATGAACATGGTCTGTGACATCCCACCAGCGGACGCCACAGTGTGTTGAAAGGTACCGATGGCAAAGAAGTGTAGAGCTGCCATCACCTTCACCTTGGGAGTCAGCGCTGTTTGGTATGTTCTGCCAGGTTGCAAATGTGGGTCCAACCGCCCCACCAATTCCTCAAGCAGTGGCCGGGTGAAGCTGTACCGTCGGGTGCAGTCACGTTCCACCATGGTTGCAAGGTCAGGCAACTGTCCATGGACCGCTGGTGCCCTGCAACACATAGGTGATCAAAGAAAAATTGTCAGTCCCCACACCTATGTTGCATTGACCATACTCAACATCACATGCGATGTCATGACGGGAAACAAGTACTTGATGTGTGTGCCGTTGTATATGGACATATGTGTCACCAACATGCCCATCATGCAACATCTCAGTTCAATGTGTGTACACAACAAGTTCAATGTTGTGCTATGGCATTTCATTAGGCTGTGTAACATTACCTATGTACTGCTGTCACTGCCCAACACACACCACAGTGACAAGTGAGGACAGATGTGTCCCAGGTATCACAGCTCTCCGGAAGGTAGATTCCCAGGGACCCTGGATTTCCACATGGACACTGGCATGACATGGCATATCATGGACATGCCAATAAACAACCATGACCACCACAGGTAGTGGCCCCTGTAGTCTCTGCAGGACATACATGGACATCTGTGAGACACACACACACACCATCAATGTTAATGCACACACCACATGGTTGTGGAAACTGTCTCACATTTGGCACATGGGAATCAGAGACATCTGAAACACAACATGCACACAGACTGTTTATGTACGTCACAATTGTGGCAATGGGTCACTCTGTGATGTACATGCCATCCCACCTACGACCCGTGTGGTTTGTGACATGACATACACATATGCACACAGGAGATGTGACCATGCCACTAGCTCTGAACTGACTAGGTGCACATCACAGTGGTCATGTGCACAACACACAAAGGATTCTGTCCCCATGAGCACATGCACAGCCTGGGAGTGGCTGCCCACAAGTGACACCCAAAAAACACATGTTGACCCCCCCCACACACACACATAGGTAATGCAGCCTTATCTGACTCAGGACACAGTGTGGCACAGGCGGTGCTGTTTTGATTGTGCACCGGAATCCCTGCCAGGTAATTGTGGCTGGCATCCGTTTACCATTGACAAATATGCTGACTGATGCGTGTTGTTCTACAAAATACGTGCCGTACAGCAATGGACAGAGCTGTGCGCACGCCTTGGGCATTGAAGAGTATGGAGACGGGTTTGTTCTGTTTTTCAAAATACGCACCGTACTGCAATGGACCGAGCAATGCGCACGCCTTGGGCATTGAAGTGTATGGAGATGGGTGCGTGTTGTTCTTAAAAATACGCTCCGTACAGCAATGGACCGAGCTGTGCGCATGCCTTGGGCACTGAAGAGTATGGAGACGGGTGCGTGTTGTTTTTCAAAATACACGCCGTACAGCAATGGACCGAGTCGTGCACACGCATTGCCTATTGACTGTCATGGAGATGGACGCATATTTTGAACTAGTATGAATCGAATCGTGTGCACCAAATTCACTTGGCTCAATACAACAATGTTGCAAATTCAATGGGGGAATGAATTTTTACATTTGTACGATGCAGAGGGTGTGTACGAGTCTTGCAGTTAAAGGGATTAGGCACATTCATAAGATGCAAACGTGTCGGACCTATCACTTTGAATGCATGGGACAGAGCCTGCCTCTGCAGCACAGTTATAAGGCTGTCTGGTCCCCTGAGAACTCACTTGTCTGCACTACATGCTACAGATGAACATCTCTGATACCACTGCTGCTGTCTCTCAGCATCCTCTGGCTTCAAGAATGGCACGTGCTGTGGAGAGAGCACAAGCCTTCAGCGAGGAGGAGAACCAGGCCCTGCTGGACAGCCTCCTTCCACAGTACAGCAAGTTGTATGGGAAACCAGGGG
The DNA here is from genome assembly GCF_964263255.1 of Lissotriton vulgaris. NCBI lineage: Eukaryota > Metazoa > Chordata > Amphibia > Caudata > Salamandridae > Lissotriton > Lissotriton vulgaris. The sequence goes on along the minus strand of NC_141689.1, from coordinate 1,611,764,269 downwards.
AGCAGGTGAGTGTGCAGTCCACTGCCTTCCTAATTGTGCATGTTGTCTAACTAGCAGTACTAGCAGTGTGTGCACCAGTGGCTAGCATGCTCACTGAGTGGTTGCCACCCCCAAAAGTGTGTAGTTACAGTGCAGTCACAGTGCATCTTTTTCTGCCCAGGCTATGTTTCCATGTTGTAACTTCTGGACAACTGTTCATAGCTATAGTTGCACTACCTGTGTCCATCATAGGCCTCAGTGGTAGAGATCTGTTAATCTAACTGTGTAATGTGCCAATATTTTGCATGTGTACTTATGTTTTTTTCACATTGTCATCCTCACAGGTTGATGCCCACCGGAAGCAGGATATGTGGTTGACCATTGCCTGGGCAGTCACATCTGTGGGGGTCTACAAGCGCCGGATCAACAACTGCCAGAAGAGGTGGCAGGACCTTCGTGTCTGGACCCGGAGGATCGCAAGGGTCCAGCTAAAGCTGCCGCTTCCTCGCAGGAGGGGCGGACACCGGGCCCTGACCCACCACAAACTCCGGATTCTGGCGGTGGTCTTCCCTGACCTTGATGAGCAGCTGAAGGCCAGACAGCAGCAAGAAGGGGGTAAGTGCTAGCCTTTACAGTGAACTATGTCTCACATAGTCTTTGCACTCCTTTGACCTGCTTCCACTTCCACAGTACGTCTGTCTGTGTCATTGTGGTGTGGCCTTGCAAAGTGGACTCCTGGGGTGTTTTCACAGTTTGGGGTGGGCAGCCATCTGAGATGTGACTATAAGATCTGCATATTGGTTCATACATAGGTGTGTCACCCCTTGACTGTGCATAATGGTGCATGCAGCATTGCGGTGCAGGATGATTTTGCTGAGTCTCATCAGATTGTGAAGTGCCCATGTGTAGGGATTGTTGTTTTCAGTCACGGAAATTTATAATATGTTTGATGTGTGATCATCTGAGTCCTCATTATGTGGGTGGCAGGTGGCGAACATGTGCACTTGTCATCTACAGAGCTTGCATTCCCCAAAGACCTTTGATTGTTACACAGTGCAGACAGTTGTTGTGTGGATGCACTGCCCTTGTGACAGGAGACAGTAAAGACTGACTTACCAGATAGGCCTGTCCCATGACATTCAACTTGCGAACGTGTGATCCGGCCGTAGTGTCATCTGTCCTGCATGAACTCCATTGTTGCATTGACTATCATGACATGAGTACATCATTGTGTCTGGTGATGGAAGCATATCCTGCATATTGAAATAGACTCTGCCCATCACTTTTCCTGACACATGAGAGTCATTGGCAGGGGATGGCATGTGTGTGGAGTGACACATTTCAATGTGTTATCTTGCAAGCCCACCAACTGTCCATGTGGTGCACATGTGCACACATGATTTTTGGCAACCAACATGCACCAGATTTATGTCTCCATGGATACGAGGGAAATGAGGGGAGTATTGGAGTGGCAGACTGTCAAGTGTCTTGTTCATATAGGTGTTTGCAGCTTTAGCACATGATGAGAAGGCTTGCTCTGAGATGTGCTGTACTTACTGTGATGTGTCAGGTCAATACAGGTGACTGATGGGGATCTGTTTCTCCTGCTTATTTACAAATACATCTACAGCCATGGGGGAGGCAGCTCCATGGACCAGGAGGAGCAGCAGAGCCAGACTGGGCATTCCGCCGAGGAGTCGGAGGAGCCCAGTGGGTGAGGGGAGCCACACAGATGAGACCTCAGTGCCATCCACCTCAGCTGAGGAACACAGCTCGTCGAGTAATGACTCCCTTGTGGATGCGGGTGCCAGCAGTCAGCAGACACCATCAAGAAGACCTGTCACCGCCACCACAACCACCACCCTCCCATCTGCTCCAATCCCAGAGGTCCGTGGCAGGTCCCATTTTAGGGACCCTGTCTCCTTTGCACCAGGCACCGCACCCCCTGCCTCTATCTCCCCTGCTGCCCTGAGTGTGGAGTCTGTGGTCTTGCTTAAGCAGATCCATGTAGGGCATACATCTATGCTGAGTGTCCTCCATGAACCCACCAGTCTGTTGACACAACAGGGCTCGTTCGTGTAGGGCATCTCTTCTAGCGTGTCTGCCCTACAGTGGACCAACCAGTCCATGGACTCCTCACTGATGGTAGCAGTGTCCCTCTTCCAACAGTTCCTCACCCCTCCTACCTCTGCCACATCCTCAATCCCCACTACCCTACCTGTCCCATGCACACAAACACCGGCACAAACACGCACCACCACAGACACAGGCAGCATACAGACACCCAAGCCACGATATAAACGTACACGCAAGCAGAGTCAGGGGGGATACCTCACTCACAGGGGATGGGGAGCAGATACACACAGGTATCCACAAGCATTCCGCAGTCCTCAGATACCTCTCCCTCCAAAACCCCTTCCCTTGCCTCACCTGCAACCCCCACCTCCCAGCAGCTCTTCCTCTTTGACCTTGGCCTCTTCCCCACTGACCCATCAGATAAGACTTGCAAGGGGAAGAGGCAGTCAGCAAGCACAGAGGGGTCTGCCCCTCACACACGGACCCCCTCCACCAAGCACAGGCAAACTGAGGCCCCCACTCCCAAGTCCACCCGGAGCAGGAGGAGCCACCACCACCACGTAGCTCCACCACACTGTCTCTGTCCTCCAGCCCCCAGCCCACCACTCCGCAGGTTTCTCCGCAACACCCTGCCCCAGGTTCCCCTACACACCCATATCACATCCCCAAAATCATCTGCCCCTCCTCCCCGGCACATGCACATCCACACCCAACCCAGACGCTCAGCCTGTTAGTGCCACTGCTGTGGAGACCATGTCCCCCCTCTGTCCTGACAACCTCATCTGCACCCCTTCCACTCCTGTGGAGTTAGGAACTGCAGTGGAGGCCGCAACAACCCCGTCTGACCAGCCCACTGTAGTGGTGCCGGCACCCACCACATCTGAGTCGTGCCCTACAGTGATGCTGGTGTCGACCACTCCTGACTTGAACCCTGCAGTGGTTAATGAGACCACTGTGTCAGACACCTCGACTGCAGTTGCCAGTGACCCCCCTGCACCCACCACCCCTCCCCTGCCTCATTCTGCTATCCCCTGATCCTGTCCCTGCGGTGCCTGGCCTACCCCTATGTGTGCCCCTCCAAGGGGAGATGTCCCCTGACTGTAGCAGTGCAGGCAAGCAATGGGTGCCAACGTGTCCCATGTCCCCCTGTTTGGACTTTACTAATGGACTGGCCATTGGCCTTTGTGTTTTCCGGACTGCACGTTTGTCTTCCTGAATTGCTGTTTAAAGCTTATTCTTTTTTATCTGGTGGTTTTCCTTGAGATAAACATAATGTTTATGATGAGTATCACAAACTTGCAATTTTAATGGTGTTTATCAGAGGAAGAAACTGAAGTGTTGATGTGAGGTACTCCATGTGTTCTGTGGGATTTGTGTCCTATTCTGGTTGGCATCGATATCATCTTGTGCAACAGTCTGAACGGGTCTCCAGTGGACATGCAGGTCTGCGCATCAGTGGTGTAGTAGTCAACTGTGTCATTAGTGCAACTTGCTATATATGTGTGATGAGTATGTGCAGGTGACTTAAGATCCACTCCCGTACACAGACTGATATGACCAGAACCTTCATTGTAGTGTTATTGTTGGCTCACTGACCACGTGTTATGCTGCAATTACCGAGCCCTGCAGAGACAACGTTTGGCACAGTTGACATTCCACAGAAGTGTAGTTACATCATGGGATTGTGCTATTCCGTGGCATTGCTTGAGCCCATGGTGTGTGTTGTGTGAGCATGTCTGTGTGTGTTCCCTTCCCGTTTCCTACACAGCCTGTATTCCCTTCAGATGGCCTAGTGTGTGGTGCTTGATGAGTTGTCCATTGTTAATTCAACATCTCCGCCCCCAAACTACTAGTCATCAGCGTGACACCACTCTGTTTTTGTTGAGAGGTCGTGGGATGTGGGCAAACGCATGTGGGACACATTCAGGGGTCTCCAGGTCCCTTTTGTGTTACCGCCATCATATTGTTGTTTGTCAAGAGGTGAGCGACCCAATATACCCTAGCGGGCTTGGGCAAAGGAGTAAATAGTAAGTGGGGCCAGCAAGGGATTTTGTTTCTATTATGAAAGAACAGCTGGTGCGGGACTTAACTTAATTATGAACTCGCACTATTCATAAATGATGGCTGAGGAAATGAATAATCGTTCTGAATCAATAATGTTACCACACTAACATTATAAAGCTTTGTTATTAAATGTAATGATACAACAACCAGGTATGTTGAAGTAAAAAAAAGTTTGTTATTTTATTAAGAAACAAAGAGTTGATCATTTGATAAAAATAGGGTACTGAAATTGCAATAGAGATATACTGGGAGAATATTACATGTTCCACTGGTATATCAAAAAAGGTCTAAACTGCTAATAAATATCAACATTGACTTCAACTGAACAATTAGAAGAAAATCAAAAGCGATGAACAAATCAGCTGTTTTCATCTGAATACGCTGCCGTGTCTGACCAGAAGGAACTACTCGATCGACTTTTCCAGACATTCTAAAACGTGAGAATTTAATTCTGCTCACAGAGCAAACTTCAAGGACTCCTTGCTGAGCCCGACTACGGAAATCAAACAAGTCTCAATCGGTTCCACTGATTTCACTCAGAAAGTATCGTTCGGAACATGAAGTCGCTGAATTCAACAGTCGTGCAGACATCATTCTCAAACTGATTTTGACAGTTCATCACTTACCTCGCTAGGAAGTGTATGTGTAGATTACGATATTGGGTCTACAATCTATTGCTTTTATTCTTTGTCCTGAGGATGGTCTTATGAAATAATTACAAAAAGACCGAAACGTTGACAACAGTGTCTAATTCTGCATCTGATTTGTTCATCGCTTTTGATTTTCTTCTATTTGTTCATCTCCTATGAGTAGGGATGGTAGTAGTGGTAGCCATCCAGCCCCCTTTGAGTGGGGGTAGTGGTAGGCATCCAGCCCCCTATGAGTGGGGCTCGTAGTAGTGGTAGGCATCCATCCCCCTATGAGTGAGGATGGTAGTAGTGGTAGACATCCTGCCCCCTATGAGTGGGGATGGTAGCAGTGGTAGACATCCTGCCGCCCATGAGTGGTGAATGGTAGTAGTGATAGGCATCCTGCCCCCTGTGAGTGGCGGTAGTAGTGATAGGCATCCAACCCCCTATGAGTAGGGATTTTAGTAGTGGTAGGCATCCAGCCCCCAATGAGTGGGGATGGTAGTAGTGGTAGGCATCCTGCGCCTATGAGTGGGGATGGTAGCAATGGTAGGTATCCTGCCACCCTATGAGTGGGTAATGGTAGTAGTGATAGGCATCCCGCCCCCTATGAGTGGGGATGGTAATAGTGGCAGGTATCCTGCCCCCCTATGAGTGGGTAATGGTAGTAGTGGTAGGCATCCTGCCCCTTATGAGTGGGGATAGTAGTAGTGATAGGCACCAGCCCCCTGTGAGTCGGGGCATTGGTAGACATCCTGCCCCCTATGAGTGGGGATGGCAGTAGTGGTAGGCATCCTGCCCCCTATGAGTGGGGATGGTAGTATTGATAGGCATCCAGCCCGCTGTGAGGGGGGGCATTGGTAGGCATCCTGCCCCCTATGAGTGGGGATGGTAGTAGTGTTAGGCATCCAGCCCCCTGTGAGTGGGGGTGGTGGTGGACATCCTGCCCCCTTTGAGTGGGGACTGGTAGTAGTGATAGGCATCCTGCCCCCTGTGAGTGGGGGTAGTAGTGATAGGCATCCAGCCCCCTATGAGTGGGGATGGTAGTAGTGGTAGGCATCCAGCCCGCTGGGAGTGGGGGCATTGGTAGGCATCCTGCCCCCTATGAGTGGGGATGGTAGTACTGGTAGGCATCCATCCCCTTGTGAGTCGAGGTAGTGGTGGACATCCTGCCCCATATGAGTGGGGAATGGTAGTATTGATAGGCATCCTGCCCCCTGTGAGTGGGGGTAGTAGTGATAGGCATCCAGTCCCCTATGAGTGGGGATGGTAGTAGTGGTAGGCATCCTGTCCCCTATGAGTCGGGATGGGGTAGTGGTAGACATCCTGCACCCTTTGAGTGGGTGTGGTAGTAGTGATAGGTATCCTGCCCCCTGTGAGTGAGGGTAGTAGTGATAGGCATCCTGCCCCCTATGAGTGGGGATGGTAGTAGTGATAGGCATCCAGCCCGCTGTGAGTGGGGGCATTGGGAGGCATCCTGCCCCCTATGAGTGGGGATGGTGGTAGTGGTAGACATCATGCCCCCTTTGAGTGGGTTGTGGTAGTAGTGATAGGTATCCTGCCCCCTGTGAGTGAGGGTGGTAGTGGTAGGCATCCTGCCCCCTATGAGTGGGGATGGTAGTAGTGATAGGCATCCAGCCCGCTGTGAGTGGGGGCATTGGGAGGCATCCTGTCCCTTATGAGTGGGGATGGTAGTAGTGGTAGGCATTCTGCCCCCTATGAGTGGGGAATGGTAGTAGTGATAGGCATCCTGCCCCCTATGAGTGGGGATGGTAGTAGTGATAGGCATCCAGCCCCTAGTGGTAGGCATCCTGCCCCCTATGAGTGGGGATGGTAGTAGTGGTAGGAATCCTGCCCCTATGAGTGGGGATGGTAGTAGTGCTAGGCATCCAGCCCCCTGTGAGTGGGGGCATAGGTAGGCATCCTGCCCCCTATGAATGGGGATGGCAGAAGTGGTAGGCATCTTGCCCCCTATGAGTGGGGATGGCAGTAGTGGTAGGCATCCTGCCCCCTATGAGTGGGGATGGAAGTAGTGATCGGCATCCAGCCCGCTGTAAGTGGGGGCATTGATACACATCCTGGCCCCTATGAGTGGGGATGATAGTAGTGGTAGGCATCCAGTCCCCTATGAGTGGGAATGGTAGTAGTGGTAGGCATCCTGCCCCCTATGAGTCTGGATAGTAGTAGTGATAGGCATCCAGGCCCCTGTGAGTGGGGGCATTGGTAGGCATCCAGTCCCCTATGAGTGGGGATGGTAGTAGTGGTAGGCATCCTGTCCCGTATGAGTGGGGATGGTAGTAGTGGGAGACATCCTACCCCCTTTGAGTGGGTTATGGTAGTAGTGATAGGTATCCTGCCCCCTGTGAGTGGGGGTAGTAGTGGTAGGCATCCTGCCCCCTATGAGTGGGGATGGTAGTAGTGATAGGCATGCAGCCCGCTGTGAGTGGGGGCATTGGTAGGCATCCTGCCCCCTATGAGTGGGGATGGTAGTAGTGATAGGCATCTTGCCCCCTGTGAGTGGGGGGTAGTAGTGATAGGCATCCAGTCCCCTATGAGTGGGGATGGTAGTAGTGGTAGGCATCCTGCCCCCTATGAGTGGGGATGGTAGTAGTGGTAGACATCCTGCCCCCTTTGAGTGGGTTATGGTAGTAGTGATAGGTATCCTGCCCCCTGTGAGGAGGGCTAGTAGTGATAGGAATCCAGCCCCCTATGAGTGGGGATGGTAGTAGTGGTAGGCATCCTGCCCCCTATGAGTGGGGATGGTAGTTGTGGTAGGCATCCTGCACCCTATGAGTGGGGATTGTAATAGTGGTAGACATCCTGCCCTCTATGAGTGGGGAATGGTAGTAGTGATATGTATCCTGCCCCCTGTGAGTGGAGGTAGTAGTGATAGGCATCCAGCCCCCTATGAGTGAGGATGGTAGTAGTAGTAGGCATCCAGCCCCCTATGAGTGGAGATGGTAGTAGTGGTACACATCCTGCCCACTATGAGTGGGGATGGTAGTGGTAGCAGTAGTAGGCATCCTGCCCCCTATGAGTGGGGAATGGTAGTAGTGATAGGCATCCTGCACCCTGTGAGTGGTGGTAGTAGTAATAGACATCCAACCCCCTGTGAGTGGGGATGGTAGTAGTGGTAAGCATCCTGCCCCCTGTGAGTGGGGGCTGTGGTAGACATCCTGCACCCTATGATTGGGGCATGGTAGTAGTGATAGGCATCCTGCCCCCTGTGAGTGGGGGTAGTAGCGATAGGCATCTAGCCCCCTATGAGTGGGGATGGTAGTAGTGGTAGCCTTCCAGCCCCCTGTGAGTGGGGGTAGTAGCGATAGGCATCTAGCCCCCTATGAGTGGGGATGGTAGTAGTGGTAGCCTTCCAGCCCCCTGTGAGTGGGGGTAGCGGTAGGCATCCTGCCCCCTATGAGTGAGGATGGTAGTAGTGATAGGCATACAGTCCCCTATGAGTTTAGGGTTGTGGGAGTGGTAGCCATGAGGCCCCTTTGGGTATGTATTGTACTGGTGATAGCCATCCCGCCCCTATGGTTCAGTTGTTTGTAGTGTAAGTTATTTCTGCATCCCTATGTGTGTGTGACATATGACGAGTACGTGTCGTTTGTTTGTGTGGTGGGTGTCAGCCTTACCGTCTGTGCCTTATGCGTCTGTTTCTGATCCGGTGATAGATGTACAGTACTGGGAGGACCAGCACAGCGGGATTCATGGTTGGTTTGTCTCGTACGTGTTGATTATTGCTGAGACTCGTACTCGGTGCTGGCTTGTCCGTTTCGTTGCGGTGGATCGTGTTGTGGCACGATTTGTACCTGATATGCAGCTCTTCCGGATGCTATGACGTGTTGTACGTGGCGACCCGCTCGGCGCGCAGGAAGTGCGCATCTTATTTGACTGCCCAGAAACTGCTGTATGTTTACGCCCCTGTGACTCGAATCGGCGTCTACGGATCCGCTTCGGATGGGTAACTGTAGCTGTAATCTGAGCATACGGATCGGTCAGGATTCTTGCACTGATGCGCATCGTACTGCTTTGCCCGGATAGACCGGCTCCGGGAAGGAGTCAGTCGTAAGGCAAGGCTCCGGGTGACTCATTCAGGGCACTCAGGCCAAGATCGGAATCGGCCCCTTAATCTGAGCTTTCAACAACCTTTCTTTTAGTGTCTGAAAATCGCTCGTCATCATTTTTATAAACTCCTGCCCTGTATTATTTCCTAGATCATTCTGTCCTGTATGAATTATCAAAACATCTGGCTGGACCCACAACTATTGAATGTTCAACAATTCCGATATTAACTGTTCTTACCTTTCTCCCAACAGCGAGAACCATCTCACTATGGGGCATATTATCAACAAACAGCCATGATTTGCGCGTTTAGCACGTTTTTTCTTATCGCCGGATTTTATCGCCAAGATAGCGTGTTATTATCAATGCTTATCTCCAAGGCGATAATAAATCCAGCAGTAGTGGGGAAATGCGGGAATATCGCATGAAATCCATTGATAAAAACTCAGCGATAGGTAAATCCTTGATAATATGACATGGTGCACTTAGCCTGACAATCCACCTCCCATAGGATAATATAGCTAAGTCAGAAATTTTGCAGATGTTAGATTCCAGCGTTAACGGGGGCTTTGCACTATTCTTTTTTTCTCTACACGGATCCGAGGCATCCACGTAAATATCACAAAGCTGTGTTAGCTATGTATTCCCATGAAGTTATGTGAGGAACACCTACTTTGCATCTCATTAGCGATGTTAGCGTGTCCTTGATAATGCTGCTATAAAAGTATTGCCGCTTTTCGACAAAAAACGTCTGCTAAAGCAGTGATATTGGGCTTGATATTATGCCCCTATTTCTTTATTAGAATCTGCACTCCTTCCTGCACCTGTTCCACTTCTAATTCTACACCATCCCTTTTGATAATGAAGTGGCCAAATATCCATATTTCCCTTTTACAGTCACTTACCTGTTGACCACCAGTTGATAGAGGAACAAGCTGTTTGATCAATACCAATGGTCTTACATAGCCTTCTCATGCAATCACTCCTTCACCTCCTCAAACGGTTTTAGTCCCTCTCCTTCAAACCATTTTGGTAACCTCCTGTTGCCACCCCTATCTTAAAAGAGTGAGGGCTTCATCTAAAAGAAAATTATGCAGCGTGGTGCCGCAAGCCATTTAGCTGCGCTGTGCTGCGTCATTTTCAAAGCACAGGGATGCGTCATATTAACAACACAATGAATCCCTGTGCTTTCCGGTTGTATGGCGTTACACTGCATTCCGTTGCAATGCATGCCTTTACCACGCATGCGTTATAATGCGAATGCAATTACTACGCATAACCTTTACCACAAAAATGCCTTTAACACACATATTGTTACAACGATTTTCGTTGTAAATCCATGCATGTTAATGCAATTTATTTGGTAAAGGTTATCTCCGATCCTTGACTCAATTCTATAAACTGCTTCGATTCCCACCCACAAACCCTTTTATCAAATACCACTCACCTTAACCCTTATAATTTACCCCATCTCTTCACAACCCCCTCAGCCCTTAATTTTTTTTTTAACTAAAATCCCCCTTACCTTTCCTCGACCTCTCCTCTCCAAGCTCTTCCGGTGTGACGTTGCAGGTTGTAAAGAGGAAGCAGAAGTGTCTTTCCATTTCCTCCAAAAATGCTGATTGCCTCCACATTGCGATGGAATCAGGTGAGTTTTTTTGGTGGGGAGAACCCCCCAAGCCCCCTTATTTTTCGCATTTTTTTGGGAGAGGGAAGACGCCCAAGCCCCCTTTTTTAATAATAGCCTTTACCACACATGCCTTTACTATGTATTTTGTAGTAAAGGTATGTGTGGTAAAGGCTATTCGTGGTAACCACGCATGCGTTGTAATGCAAGCGTGGTTAATGTTATGTGTGGAAACGGCTGCGTTGTAGTGGTTGTGTCCCCTTTCCGGTGCGCTGTCGCACAATTGGCAGCCAGAGAAGTGTGGCTCAATGGTTAGAGCGGCAGACCCTGATGCAGAGGTCTAGCCCGGGACCAGGGTTCAATTCCCCGCCTCGGCGGGTCTTGGGCTGTAAATTCCACGGACCTGATAATTCTCGCCTAGGTGCCTATTCCAATCATGGAGTCCCAACTCTGGACAATAGCTTGCTTAATCTCCACAACGGCCCCCACAACGCTAAGGATGCCTGGCCTCCACCTTGGGGGTGCCCAGGAGTGGACGCCTCACAGGGAAAGCCAGGATGGGTTCCACAGCGGTATTCGTACAAGCGCCTTGAAACCCTTGCGGGTGAGTAGTGCGCTATACAAGTATCAATTTACATTTACCCTTGTATCATTTTGCAAGGGTGCCTGCGCTGCTGGGATGAACACCTTCCTGCACAAATACAATTAATAATGGCATTTTCCTCTTTCTATGCATGCTGCAGAATGAGGTACGCATAGAAAGAGGAAAAAACAAGGAGAAATAAAAGTATTGGGAGGCGTAGGATTCTGACACATTCCCAGTTTTACAAACTTTTTTAAATTTGGGAACGTGTCAAGTTCCATGGATGTTGCATGGGAACACCCACAGCAACACCCATGGATCACCCCTTTCACACAGAGTAATGCGTGAAAGGGGCCAATATTTACAAGACCATGAAAAGTAATGTAGGGTGACTTTACGTGGCCGTGTAAATGTGAGCAAGCCTATTGCGCCACTGATGCATCAAAAATATGATACACCCATGGCACAATGGGATTGTAAATAAGCAGCTGAGTCCGAAAGTCCAAACCGTTACAACCACCATTCTATAGGCAATGTTATAAAAGACCTACCACTTACCTAACCATCACATTTCTTCTGTCCATGTCCAGACAATAATACATATCCATGTTCTCTTTCTGGCAACAATTGTTTAATGCCCTCACTGGGTTCATAGCCAATTTCTTTGTTTTACATACAAATCCACATGAATTGATTCCCCTTTGATCTGTTTCACTCCTACTTAATTGTATCCACACCTGAATTCTTAGTATGCATAAATCTTGTTTGCGGAGTCTTTCAAAAGCTTGTGAACCTACCACTTCAAAATCCTCAAAGTTCAAAACAAACAACGTAGCAAGTGAACGAAACAGACAAAATTCCCAAGAGGATGGACATGCAAATCTTGCCCACCTTACTACCACACACAGAATATTTTCAGTTATAGGTTTCTGCTTATCCCTTTGGCTTCCATATTCTCTAAACTAATCTTCCAAATTTTGACAAACCAACTCACCCATGACAGGGGCGTAGCTCCCAAAACACATTCCTTAAAACGATATCCTACCCATTTTCCCTGCTACAGTCACTCTGATGAGCATTGCGTCTCTATCAATGTGATAATGTAACAAACTACTGCCATGCTGATTTATAGGTCCCCTGCGCTGTATCTGCCAGTGACGACTCTAATAGTTCTTTTGCTCTTACCCAAGCTCCCACCGCATCCGCTTGTGGGCCAAACCACAGTACCTCTCCCACTGTGAATGAGACCAAGTATCCGCAAATTGGTTTTCAAATTCTGGATTTCTTTTTGCTTTGAACTTAATATTCCAATGTAAACACATGAAGGGCCTTATTACAACTTTGGAGATCCACAGGATTGCCGTAGTCATGGTGGTGGTCAGATCACTGCCACAATGCAGGACCACAACTAAACCACTGCTACTGCTGCGGATCAAGGATCCTGCGGCGGTCTGGCAGCAGTTCGAGGGCAAAATATGCTGCCGGTGCCTCACCGCCACCCATTTCATTAGAGTCGCACGACCATGAAAAGGGTGGTGGTGAGGCTAAAAAGTGCACAGACTGCGTGCAGGGGGGCATATGTTGTGCCCCCTGTACTTCTGCACCCCCAGTTCCTGTACAGGAAGGAATGCACAACATATTTGCATTCCTTCGGTGCAGATACAGAATATCGGCTCAAAAGTATAGAGTTGCACAAATATTGAGTTGCAAATATCGTTGGTCAGCAGTATCAACAGTCAGATTCTCATGGTCAAGAATATAGACTTAAGTTAAGTAATATCGATTTTAAAAATATCAAAGTGCAAAAATATAGGGGTCTAATAGGATGTCGGGCGGGTAGCCACCGCCCGCATGGCGGTGGCGATCTGCCCGACATTGTCCTCCGCCCTCATCCCATCCCCCCCGCCATATTACGATGGCGAGGGTCCGCGGCTGACGGAAAGACCGCCCGCCGCTTTTCCGCCAGTGGACTCTTCGACCGGGTGGAAAACATCTCCAATATGGTGGCGGTGTCTACAAGACACCGCCATCCATATAAGGATGCAGGCGGAGATCAGCCTTTCCGTGGTGGTGTTGACGCCATGGTAAGGCAAGCGGTCTTTGGCAATGGGGGCCCTTAGCGGGCACCCAGGGTGTTGGGGGGGTGGGGTTTGCACATGGGGGGTACCATTTGCATGCACGACGTGGCAGGCACCGCGTGGTGCCTGCCACATTGTGCATGCAAATGCACAAGGTGCATCCACAGTATTGCTGGGAATAGGGGATGCCACCACCACCGTGGCGGTGGCATCCTAATTGCCGGTGCGGGACCGCCGCACCACTGGCGTCGGGATCCAGGCATCCTAATAGGCCTCATTGTTGTAAAAAATATTGTTTGTTTATTAATGTTATGTATTTTAGTATGTATGTGTTGTATTTGTTTTGTATAAGAATTGTTTGTATTTTTAATATATTTGTTAAAATGTTAGTAGTTGAGTTTTTTTGTTGTTGAATTTTGCGTTTTTGGTTCTGTAGCGGGTTGTGTTTATAGGGGAATAGGGTGGGAAGTAATTTAATTATAATAAGTGTATAGATTTTTTTATTCATTAATATTTGTTTAATTGAGATGTTATAGTTTTAAATGTGTAAAGTAATTTATTATTAATTAATTAACAATTGTTTGTTAATTAATTTTAACTAAGTAATTGGTAGTTAATGATGGTAATTGTGTAATTAATTTTAGGTGTATGTTTTGGTGTTCATAGGAGTAGAGGGTGGGAAGTAATTTGTATTTAATTTATTAATATGAAGTTGTTAATTAATGTTAATTATTTGATATGTATTTAGGGTATTTGTTTAATTTTTTGTCTGTTGTTTTTAGTTTTAAAAGGGTGGGTATTAAATATATATTGATTACTTTATTATTCGTTGTTAATAGTAATAGTTTTAAATTTATAAATATGTTTGAATTGTGTTTGATTATTTTAGTGTTTAATTTAGGTGTGTGTTGTGGATTACATAGTGTTAAAGTGTGTGAAGTCAATTAATGTTTTTGACTTTTATTTTCTTTAATAATATTTTTTTAATTGAGCATTAATTATGTTAAATTTGGATTTTTTTAAATTAAAATTGTTGAAGTTTTTTTTATTGGTGTGATGTTATAGGGTAGGAAATACAATAAATACATTTATGTATTAATTTATCGGTAAATATTTTCTAGTTTCAAAGAATTGTTTTTTATAAAAGTAATATTATTTTATATTATATATTATTTGCACGTTTTTAGAAGTAATTTATATTATATTTTTTTCTTTTTATATTTTTAATATATTTGATTTTTCATTCCTAAACATTATACATTTTTTTATGATTTTTAGTATTTATTTATTATTTTTATGTTAACTGTTTGAGTGTGAATACTATTGTTTGTTCTCTTTGCTATCCAACACTTTCCCTAATGTTGCACTCACTGGAGTTGGAATAGTAATTGTTACCCCTCCACTATCCAACACTTTCCTTAGTGTTGCACTCACTGGAGTTGGAATACTAATGTTTTACCCCCCCCCCCCCGCTATCCAAACTTTCTCCACTGTTGCACTCACTGGAGTAGAAAATTTACTTTTACCTCTCTGCTATCCAACACTTTCCCTAATGTTGCACTCACTGGAGTGGAAAGAGTAATTTTTACCTCTCTGCTATCCAACACTTTCCCTACTGTTTCATTCTTTGGAGTGGGAATAGTCATTTTTTCCCATCCGCTATCCAACACTTTCCCTACTGTTGTGCTCACTGGAGTGGGAACAGTAATGTTTACCCCTCCGCTATCCAACACTTTCCCTACTGTTGCACTCACTGGAGTGGGAATAGTAATTGTTACCCTCAGCTCTCCAACACTTTCCCTACTGTTGCTCTCACTGGAGTGGGAATAGTAATATTTACCCCTCCGCTATCCAACACTTTCCCTACTGTTGCACTCACTGGAGTGGGAATAGCAATTTTATCCTCTCTGCTAGCCAACACTTTCCCTACTGTTGCACTCACTGGAGTTGGAATAGTAAATTAAATTAGTTTGCTATCCAACACTTTCCCTCCTGTTGCACTGATTGTATTTGGGAAATGTAAGTTAAAATATGTTTTAATTGTTTCATGTTTTAATTTATTATAAAATATTTGTAATAGTTTAAATAATTGCTATATATGTATTTTATTTTTATATAATTTAAATGTTTTAAAATAAATTAAAGATAGTAGTTTATTAATTATTTTAAAGTAAATATAAATATATATGTATAAATTATTATGTTTGTGTGTTTATTTTAGTAGTTACATTTATTTTTATAGTTATATTTAATATTATTTTATATATATACTAGCAGCCCATCCTGACGTTGTCCGGGTATGAATTGCTGCCGGCCAGTAGTATATTGTTTGTAGGATTTCGTTTTGATAGCATTTCCAATCTGTGACAGGCCTGTGAAACGCTCCGATTCACAGTTAAATTGCTGATGCACTTAAGAGTGCACGTTCAGTAGTGTGTGAACTCGAGTTTCCCTACTTTATTTTTCCTTGCAATATTATATAGCGCAAACTCAACAACATGGCATGAGCACAATTTACATTACAGAAGAACACATTCATTTGTGGTAGGCACGGGGAGACAACGCGATTTGCCTGGAATCACAGGTTGTTGAGCTGATGCCGAGATTCAAACGTAGCTCCCCAGCTCTAAAGTTTGCAATTCTAGAACTTGTGGCGGGAGGTGTGTCTAAAAGTGTATGTCGGTGCTGGTTATCAATGAGAGAGACCTGTGCATTTTTCAAATGGGTGGTGAAAAAATATGAGTATGTTGCTGGAGATGTGGGCCGCCGTGCCACCAATGTACTTACAGGGGGAGGGTAAACACCCATTATTCCGCAACGTTCTTTTCCGCATAACATCACTCCGCATACTTTTATTGCGAAAGTACCATGACTCCGCAATGCCATTTTAACGCATGGCATTACATTTTATATGCTTTTACCACGCATACATTTACAACGAAATTCGTTGTAAATGCATGAATGGTAAAAGCATGTTTTTTTTAAATGTTTGGATAAGGTAAGTATGGGTAAAGGGGTATATGTTTTGGGGTACTGAGGTATATGTTTTGGGGTATTTGGGTATTTTAAGGGTTCAGATATAGTTTTGGGTTATGGGGTACAGGGGTAGTTTTAGGGTTTAGGGATAGGTATGGGTTTTGGGGTACAGGGGTATTTTTAAGGGTTCAGGGATAAGTTTGGGTTTTGGGGTACAAGGGGATTTTTAGGGTTCAGGGCTAGGCTTTGGTTTTGGGGTACAGGGGTATTTTAGGGTTCAGGGGTAGGTTTGGGTTTTGGGGTACAGGGTTATTTTTAGGGTTCAGGGCTAGGTTTGGGTTTTGGGGTACAGGGGTATTTTTCGGGTTCAGGGGTAGGTTTGGGTTTTGGGGTACAGGGGTATTTTAAGGGTTCAGGGCTAGGTTTGGGTTTTGGGGTACAGGGGTATTGTAAGGGTTCAGGGGTAGGTTTGGGTTTTGGGGTACAGTGGTATTTTTAGGGTTCAGGGCTAGGTTTGGTTTTTGGGGTACAGGGGTATTTTTAGGGTTCAGGGGTAGGTTTTGTGTTTTGAGGTACAGGGGTATTTATAGGGTTCAGGGCTAGGTTTGGGTTTTGTGGTACAGGGGTATTTTTAGGGTTTAGGGATAGGTTTGGGTTTTGGGGTACAGGGTATATTTATAGGGTTAAGATGGGTTAGTGTTAAGGGTGTTGGGGTATTTTAAGAAGTAAGGGTGGGTTATGATTATGGGGTGCAGGGGTATTTAAAGGGAGCAGGGTGGGATTAGCACACGATATGAGACATGGCATGAAGGGCGGAACTTACAACACGCCCCCAGCATTTGTCACGCCCCAGCACACACCCACAGTACAACGCAACCATTAAGAAAAATGGGTTAACCCGTAAGGTATGGACCTGGGTATATTATGATATGAAAAAAACAATGGTCCTAATCCTATTGATTGTATGAATTGACTCAATCAATTATTGTTTCTGGATTTCCAACAGTAAAGAGCACCACAATCAAGTCTACTCTGATATACTCAATAATCTTAGTACAGAATGAAAAATAGAAAAATAGCCACTACGACCAAGGGCAAAGGATAAAATGTATTTAATTCATTGTTTCATCTTTTCAAATTCATTTTTTATATAAATAATGTATTATTTCAAATAGGTAAAAACAGGTGGTTGCCTGATTAGAACGTGCAGAGAAAAGAGTGATTAGAGTGTTAAGTAAATGAGAGGGAAAAGGAATTCACAGTGGTAGTCAGAACAGATTCACACTATTTATCAAACAATACCGGACATGTAATTCTTGCCGTATTGAGTACCTGGCCAAACATAAAATTCTTTTTAAACCATTGCAGTCAAAAAGTTGTTACATTCGGACATATATGTCCCAAATTTTGCACTTTATGAAATCAAGGAATAAATGGTCCAAGGTAAGGAAAGGTAGCGTCGACGTTTTGACTCGTCTAAAGCCCAATCTGTAATTTGAACCTGGGGCGTATGAGTCTTCATCAGGACAGGTTAAAAAGGGGGGGGCAACTAAGGGATAACGGTAACCCCTTCAGTAGAAGACAGCGGGGGAGAGGTCCTTGGTATTACTTCCTATTAGGTCTCCTTAATGTGGGATTCTCTCTTCAATTTTATTGGGTTGGCACACTACTTCATATCTGTGCAATATTGAGGTAGAACCTTGATCAAACTCGTTATTTCGAAGTACTTCTGGGGTAGCTCCTGCCAATAAGTTCAGGTAGCTTGAGGCCGGAATTCCAGCGCAATTAAATACATTGTATCCTTTGCCCTTGGTCGTAGTGGCTATTTTTCTATTTTTCATTCTGTACTAAGATTATTGAGTATATCAGAGTAGACTTGATTGTGGTGCTCATTACTGTTGGAAATCCAGAAACAATAATTGATTGAGTCAATTCATACAATCAATAGGATTAGGACCATTGTTTTTTTCATATCACAGTACAACGCAGACACGTCCACAAGGGACTACTTTGCTGGCATGGTTCTTTTGCCTTTTAAATGTATATGGTGGGCATCTGCATAGTCTATGTCCTGCTGCAACTGCCCTTTCCAACGCTGTATTGGGTGTTGTGATTGGTGCTGTTGTTTCTGAGATTACCCGCCTCAAAGGTTTGGGCTCTCTCTTTATTATATTAGTATGGATTTAAATCAATATTTTTTACATCTATATTTTTTATTCATTTTTTTGTACTTACCTGTGTAGGTTTGGGAGTCGATATTTTTGTAGTCGGTATATTTGTTTCCGATATTTTGAATATCAATGTTTTTGTCATCGATCAGTGAACCCATTCCTTCTTGTGCAGGAATGTGCTCTGGCGGTCTCGCGTCGGTGCTGTTTAAGGCTCACAATGAGCCTTTAAACAGCCCCGCTGCAGTACGGACACAAAGCCTGCGAGCCAGACGACAAAACGACTTGTCACTTGGCGGGTGGACGCTGTGAGTTTCAGTGGCCCACGAGCGGAGGCGTGCCGCCTGCTCTAGGATTGCAGAAACTCATAATAAGGCCCTAAGACAATTTCTCTGAATAAACGAAGGACATATCAGTGTTTTGTGGTCTGCATGTTTATCACATGCAGTATAGACTCATTATCCATAAGAAAAAATCATTTTTTGTCTGACAATTATGCACCCCACAATCTAATTGCTACCAGTCCTGGAAAAAATTCCAAAAAAAACAATACTGTATCATTCTTTCTTCAAATGTTCTGGGAAACTCTCTACACGCAATTTTCCTTTCCAGTATAAACCAAACCCCGTGTGCCAGATGTATCAGAAAAAATTTCAAATTACCAGTCCAATTGCTCTACCTGCCAAAAGTTTACCCCATTATATGTTGAAATAAATGAATGCCATAATAACATATTCTCTCTCACACGGTCACTTATACGCACATGATGGTGGGGCTTCAAAGCACCTTTCATTGCAAAACCAAGGGTCATATTATCAAGAAAGGGCGATACATTATCGCAGCTTTTATAGGCAGGAAACTGCAGCTAAAGCGGTGATAATGGGCTTGTTAATATGTTCTTGTGAATTCCCATAGAAGCCCAGGTTCTGGTGTGGAGCAATAGGTTTTATCTATGTAATTATTGATTGACCTGCCCTCTGGCCATGACAAATGATGAACCAAGAGATATTGTCCTTCCACCTTTTTTGAATCAGAGCTGTTGGTGAAATAATATCATTATCAATTGGATATGGCTTAGATGGGTCAGCCGCTTCATTATCTAATGTTTCATGAAATCATCATTCTTGCCTCAAACAAGATTTTAAATTGTTTGCCCATCTCCTGCATCTTGATCATGTACATTTTATACAAATATTGTTGATGAAACTACACTTCAGATACCCCGCAGCTCTATGGTCAGGGTATATATGCAACCATTTCCTCAATACCTCGATCTTAAATGACAAAATTGCTTTTTCCAGCCACCCCTTTTCCCTTTATCACCTTGCTGTGTATTTTGTCCACTATTGAACTGTGGAAGATGGTGGCACCCATTACGTTTTTGATATTCATGTCCGAAGTTGCCAGGGTATCTGTAACAAGCCCATTTGTTGTGTTTCCAACAGGCCACAATTGTTTCTGTCCACATGGGGGTGACACACCCTGGAATCTGTTGAATAGGGGGAGGATTAAAACTTGGTGTATGCTGTGCCGATAATGGTCCTTTGTTTTAAACACAATTTATTATCCAACTCTCCCCGGAGCATATCATCAAGGCTGCGCGATAAAATTATTGCCGCTTTAGTGTCCATTTTCGGGGGAAAAGCTGAGATAATTTTATCGCACTATCAGCAAGCACACACTAACTCGTGTTCCTATGCCTCAGCGCTGCTTTCCCTAACGCCCATCTTTGCATCGCCAATGAGATGCAAAGTGGGCATACCCTGCTAAAGTACCATGGAGAATGTCGCTAACAGACATTTCTCCAATCATCAAGACAATCACTAACCTGTGTAGCGACGAGAAATGTAGAGCTAACAGCTCTTATCGCAGGTTTGCTTACACCTGCTTTAAAACTGACTAAGCAATTATGGTCTATGGGTGGTGGATCATAATGCTGAGACCACCCTGCCCTATCATCAACCTATCGCCTATCGTTGTGCGATTATCGCTGGATTTCCATCGATAATTGCACATTTTGCAGCTATTGCTTGGATTTTTACCGCTTTGGTGAAAAGCGTCGCTGATAGCGCGCTATCTCTTCGATAAAATCCAGCGATAGCCGCTGATAATTATCCTTGCGCTAAGCGCGTTTAGCTATAATTATCGTCGGCTGTTGCTAATATACCCCCCATGCCTTAGCTGCATCCAAACTCTTCCTAGAACAGACCTCCTCGCATATCGTAATAAAGCCAAACTATCGCAACTCTTTCCGGCCATTCTAATAACTTCAAATTATTTCTAAAGCTCTACACCTTCATCTGATTCCTTCTCACATCTGATGCTAGCATGAATGGCGACTGCTACTGTCCAAGTGTCGATGTTGATAGGTACTCTTGGTCTTTTAGCTAACTACCTATCTTCTGTTTTTGACTCTTCCTTGCACCTCGTTTCCTTATGTAAAAAGCTTAATTATATCTACAGACTCTTCTGCCCATATATTTTCTTTGGTACTTCAGAGCAAATAGCTACCTAACGCATCTGACACCCCTACATATGATAGTTTTCTGCAACCCTAATTCCCATTGTCCTTGTCTTTCCCATATTTGCCCTTATCCTTATTCTTTTCAACCAGGACAGTTGCAATGGGTAAATTCCAAACATTTCCTGTGTCTGTCCTGCATCCGACACCTCTCTCATGTATTTTTTCTTCCCTACCATTTGTTCCTTATCCGCCTCCTTATTGACATTAACCCTTCGACTGTTAGTTTATTTTTAGTATATGATTTTATTGACATTTAAAGACAGGATAAGTTTATCATTGGAAACTGACATTATGAAATGCAAAGAAAAAACAACCCCCCACACTCCCACCCCAATAGCCTCTACTAGAACATTCCTGTGTATAACATATTGTACAGAGAAAATTACACAAAGCAAAAGTCTATTCAAGTGTAAGGCTCCATAATAACATACCCCAAACTGGCACTCCCCAGACACCGTCTCACAATTAAATAACTCATCCTCTCCCCACACCACTGACCCATAGCTCACTGGGGAAGGGCATTTGGGGGTTCCAAGCATTGCCGCTCAGGCCAGTAGGTCATTGATAAGTGTATTATCTCTGCGTGTCTTACGCACATGGCTTTCCGTGGCCTCCACCCATTCAGCCATATCTCACAGCCATTCACAGCTTTTCAGAGCGACAGGAGACAACCATCTGATGGCTCTTCATTGCTTAGCGAGCACCAGACCCAAGAGGAGAAAAAGCCTACTAAACTTCTTCTGTTTACGAGCAGAATTCGTCCCAGCAGGCACTGTCCAATATCTCTAGAAATGGTTGACCCCGTGACTGCATTCAAGGACTCCAAAATTATTCGCCAGAAAGTATCTAATTCAGTACACCCCCAAAACATATGCAGACAGTAATCTGTCTGCCTGGCACATCAGGGACACAAGGCCCACCACGCCGGATAAATTGTGTGTATTGTAATTGGGGTGAGGTGCAATAAATTATTCTGGAGCAGCTTAAACCTCACATTTGTAGAGAGAGAGAGAGAAACTCTGTTTATTTAGACCGTGGTCTTTAAACAATGAGATCGAAATGCATCACATCAATATCAAAACCATACAAAATTTATAAAATCAGGCTGTTACTCTCCATGCCGCTTTCTATATGTTATACAAATTTAAAAAGAAAAGGCATTCTATGGGTAGCACAGACATAAAAAATGTTAAGAGGAATTTTAAAACACATGCTATACATAATAAAACTGGAAGATATTACATTAAAAATAGGCAATTTCGATATGTTTCTCATTACAGTACTATCCGAATCTTATAGGCTTGCAATCCCTCGTAACTTAGCTTTTACTTGTGTCTATCGATATAGGTTCCTCAATTTGATTTATTTTGTTGTTCCTGTGCTATGCGATTCACCTTTTTCAGAAAGTTACCAAGTGCAATTGCTATTTCCAGATTTTCCATTCCTATCAATAAGTTTGTCGCTTGTACTCGTTGTCTTATGCCATATTTTATAAATAAAGGTTGTAAGAACCGTTTTCTCACTTCTAGACATGTCAAGCAGTCAAGTAGTATGTGCAGCATTTCACACTTGGCCCCCAGGCCACATTTACATGTACCATCTGGATATAACATTTCTGCCTTAACTCTCCCTTCCATTAGCCAAGGGATGGTGCCAATTCGGATTTTCAGTATCTCCCACCTAAATGCATAATTTGGCAGGGTTTCTAAGTATGGGTACCCAGTCTCGTTTTCCCATGATTCTATCATATTTACCACTGATTTTTTGTTTCTTAGATATCCTATATCCTGCCTTCTGGAGTACTCCCTTCCTTGTACTCTGAGTGCACTCTTCGTGAACTCTACATCTAGGCCAGTAGGTCATTGATAAGTGTATTATCTCTGCGTGTCTTACGCACATGGCTTTCCGTGGCCTCCACCCATTCAGCCATATCTCACAGCCATTCACAGCTTTTCAGAGCGACAGGAGACAACCATCTGATGGCTCTTCATTGCTTAGCGAGCACCAGACCCAAGAGGAGAAAAAGCCTACTAAACTTCTTCTGTTTACGAGCAGAATTCGTCCCAGCAGGCACTGTCCAATATCTCTAGAAATGGTTGACCCCGTGACTGCATTCAAGGACTCCAAAATTATTCGCCAGAAAGTATCTAATTCAGTACACCCCCAAAACATATGCAGACAGTAATCTGTCTGCCTGGCACATCAGGGACACAAGGCCCACCACGCCGGATAAATTGTGTGTATTGTAATTGGGGTGAGGTGCAATAAATTATTCTGGAGCAGCTTAAACCTCACATTTGTAGAGATCCCCTTCACAATTTCACGAACTCCCTCTCATTCCTCAGCAGGAAGAGGAGTCCACAGTAATCTATGCCACCTGGTGTGTACTAGCAAAAGACACACAATTGATGGACGGAATGCAGAACAAATCAAAACATTCACCCCCCAGTCATGAGACCTGGGCTAAATCCATCATTCTTTTGCTCACCATCCCACCCCAGTTCAGACATGGCCATATGCAAATCAGTCTTGACCCTGTGCCCTATGGGAACAGTCCAGCCCGAACTGCCAAGCCAGGTCCTCCCAGAACCAGAAACAAGCAGCCTAGGACTGGTTTCGGGGTTTTACCCTTCTTCAGCCAGGCTAGCTTGATTCCAGGGGCACAGTGAGCCCAGGACTCACGTCTGGGCATACCTGGCAGACTTAGGGCGAGAAAGCAAAAGACACACAATTTATGGACAGAATGCAGAACAAATCAAAACATTCACCCCTCAGTCAATAAATCTGGGTTAAATTCATCATTCTTTTACTCACCATGCCACCCCAGTTTAGACATGGCCATATGCAACTCAGTCTTGACCCTGTGCCTCATGGGAGCAGTCCAGCCCAAACTGACAAGCCAGGTCCTCCCCGGAATGGCATGGTGAGCCAAAAAACGATGGCTTTAGGCCCAGGTCTCTGTACTGGGGTGAAAGTATGACATTGTTCTGCATTCTGTCCATCAATAGTTCTTTTTGCACCTGGTGTGTATTGGCAAGCCACTCAGAGGTAAATCCTCTCTCAGTAACCTATAGACATGCGAGATCAGTCTACGGGCCCCAACCATATTGAGGTATGTACTTAATGTCTGAGATTCCTAAGGAACCTCAGGAAATTATGTCCATATGTCACAGACTGTCACCACAATTTTAGCAAATATCTTGGACTGTTAGTTGTGTCTGTCCCATGCCCTTTAGCTGTGGTATATTTTTCCTGTAACTCGAAGAGTTCTTTTTGAAAATTCAACCACCCTCGCCCACCGCCTTTTTCTTTGGGTATCCCTCACCTTATGCCCCTTTGATAATCCTCCAATTGAACCTTCTTCTGACCACCATGAATCTTCATACTCAGTCTTAACAATCCGTTTCAGTTGGCTCTGTCACTGTTTTCCTGGGTTGTTTTTGGCCAATGATCTGACTTCTCCCTCCACTGTCTGGTACTGTTTGTCTCTTTTCTCTGTCTTCTGGTCTAACCTGCCATAAAGGGGTGCCCTCAATGCACTCTCCTCTGACTTGTCCTTCATCCTCCTGCTCACTTGCAGGTCTGTCCCTACTTTCAGCCACTCATCCTCTACTTACATCATCCTCCCTATCTGACAGGGATGTAAATCCTTCTCCAGTCAACTCTACACCTTCACTATCCAGTGAATTTTAATCTGCCTCTTCCTCCGTCTCCTCCATTTTTTTTGTTTGAATTTGTTTTTATTTTTTATTGACAAAGTAGACAATCACATTTCTATTCACACATTTCGTAAGACGTCCTCTTTGAATGTACATTGTACAACTGTAATTGCGCAGAGACGGTCTGAGCACATCTCCGCCTCCTCCATAATAATCTTCAGGCCTGCCTGCCTGCTGCCCTCGACTCTCTCAAAATGTGATCTTCCCATCTCTCTCACATATCTACTCCGGTTATTCTGAGAGTGAGCTACCACTTCCACTAATCTCATGTTGCTCCTATCTCCCACCCTTGCTTTACACCAGTACCCTTGTGTCTCTTGTACCAGGAAATCTCATTCATTCTATGTGTGCGGTAGTCATTGTTGTCGCTGTCATGTTCTTCCGAGATTTCCCCCTGGAACCGCTACATATTAGTACAGAAACCTTTGATGATTGATCCAATTCCCTGGGTTCTGTTCTCGTTTGGTCTGCTTCCCTATTCTCTTCCTGTGTTCGTATTTGGAGAATGTAGCAGTGTAGCAGAAGGGTTCTGCCCCATGCCCACTCAGTTTCCATTGCCCTACATTCATGCTTTGTCTCTGACTGCACTTTTTCCATATGTGCACTCTCAGCTGTTAATTGTCATCCATTATAATACCCTATTCGTTTCCAGACAGTGTCTTCTTTTGTAATAGCCTCCTCCACGAACACCTCTGACCTCCCAAGATGGCTTCTACCTCAGATAACACAGCCTCTACCCTAAGGGTGGTTCTTTTCCTCACCTCCTCTTTCACTGAAGCATCTCAACACGTAACCCTTCTTCAGGTCTGAATGCATCACTTTTCTTCCCAGGACACCTTCCATGGAATGTCGATGGCCCTGGGCTCTCACTCCTTTCTAACATTGTTGTGGGATGAAAGGTGGGTCCCTCGCTTAACCCCTTTGTAGGAGGGCACGATAAAGCCGCATTCGCGGCCAACACTTCTACTGATGTCACTCTGCGAGACCTGCTAACAGCCCCCGCAAGACCACCGAAATCTCCTCAATGGAGGGAACTCATGATTTTTCCTTCTCCTCCATGTAGGAAAGTGTTCTTCTCTACAAAAGCACCATGGCATAATAAGCATCCTGCCCTCCCTATAACTCAGAGTGGTTCTCTAGTTCATATGACAACTAACCTGAACACTAACAATCAGGTCTCTTGGGAGTTAATAATGAACTGGAGTGAGAATGCAGTGAAGCACTATAGGGGGCCACATCCGGCTAGAACGGCAGGAATTCAGCTTGATGCTCGGAGAATATTACCCCCAAAGGAGAGAGCATATTTGGTAGCCATGGTAACATCACTCATCCATCAAACGACCGTCTGTGGTAAGCCCCGCCCCTGAGTGGGTGTTCCCTTTCCATAGATCGGCTTTTTCAGCAACTTTCTTGGCCGTTACGGTTTGGGACTCCATACCTAACATCAGTGCGATATCAGGGTTTATTACGGGTAAAATTTGTTTTTTTATATGTTTCAGCGCCACAGGAGTATCGAACTCTCAACATGAAGGGGCGCACTTGGACATGACTACATTTCCCATGTGACAGAGTACGTGTGGGAGGGAGAGCGCACCATGTGACGACGTCAATGGCGCGGTCACGTGGGACGCTCTAGCCGGCATCTAACACTTATAGCTTAGAGAGACACCGCGCGTATCATCTGCGCAGTGTCACGGGTTGCAGGTGATTAAGCCAGGACGTGCCTTCGGAACGGTAAGTAGAGGGCTCATGGGGGTGAGCGTACAAAATGCAGGGGATTGCACAGACCGGATGAAGGCACCATAATGCTATAAGCAGTCTCAGCATTTCCTAACAGAGGTGTACATCGGGAGGCGGAGGCATTGAAGGTAACATCTCCTCCCGCATTTATTTTGTCTCATTCCAGATTGTGTTCTTTGGCTTCCTTCTCACCGGACACCAGTTCGAGTTTGTAATATATATAAACTCGGTTAGTGAACTAACCAATATACATCACCTTTGAACGGGGACACCTAGATAGTAAGAGATATAGGTTGAAGTATAATGATGGTCCCTCGTATATGGAGGGGGACTAGGTACGAGGTACGAGTGATTACGCAATTATAAGGACATGGACAATTGTAAGGACTTGTTTCGTGCGTATGTTTGACCATGCATGGGCAAGTGACAAGTAAAGCATGAGTGGGATTCCGGGCATAATATGTCATCGGGGTTTTTGGCTCAACATTAGACGATGGGTTCTAATGGGTATGAAAGAGATATGATATGAAGAGAATGATAGAAAGAATATACGAATACCAATAGGGTGGCTGCACTATCTTCTCTTTCATTGCTATAGGGAATGTTCTCCCGCATCTGATGGGACAATCTCCACACATAATACAGGAGAGGTACGGATCTAGCAGACCTACCTCACCCTTGGGGTACCATTATCCAAAGTACGGAGAAACCCAAAGTGGCACCGAATGCGACGGTCCTGAAGAAGACCGGAGTGACCTTACAGGCAAACACAGAGCGGTCGAAACAGGTTGATTCTGGCAGTGGTAGGAGGAAAGCCCTGAGGTTCCTAATTATCTCCTTGAGGCTTTTTCCCATCCTTTTTCATCTTTTAATCCTGGTAGGGGTGTCATGAAAAGTTTAATAAAGGTTGTGTTCTGGTTGACACCTTTAATCAGTTTTAATCACCCTTCATACTGCACTTTTCGTCGCACTTTTCAGTTGTGATCACTTGGTGTTTGCACGACTCTCACCAATTTGTGTGTTACATGTCGTCTAGGTCCATTTGTCTTGACTATATGTCGTGTTAAGAGAAGTTTATTATTTTTTCCCCCTCCCTTATGCTCCGCCCTGTGTGAGGTACACCAGGGCGTATTGTAAGCAGGCCCGATGATGAAGCATGTCACATACCTTGGTATGTGAGTGAGGGCAGTTTTTTCAAATAGAGTGATTTGCCTTATTGGGGCTACGTCTGTTTATACATTTTGTATGTGTTACCCACTCTATACACCCCACATGTGCATATATTTGAGGTTCTTGGGGGTCTGGGGTGTTAGAGTATAAACTGATTTGACCCTCGCCCCTTTTTCGTGTTTAAACATCATAAGCAGCCCATCGCCCACCTGGTCCTCATGCCTGTGCCTGCCCTCCCCAATGATCACTTAGTAGAGAGGGTGATGCCTCTAATGATCCCTTGGTGGAGAGGGTGGAACCTGCGGGATCTGCCCCGGACCCACCCGTCCACCCATGACCCCACTTGTTGACACACGCTGCAGATGAAACTGATTTGACCCTCGCCCCTTTTTCGTGTTTAAACATTGTGAGAGCGGCAGCCTAGCTGCAGGGGTAATTAGTTTGTAACCCTATATTTTTAGTCAATTAGGGTGGAAACTTTAATACCTTTCATTCATTTTTACACCTACTCTTACACATAGTTGTCCACCTCCACTCCCTCTTGTACGTCCACGGGAAAGTTTTCTTTTTCTTTCACTGTATTAGGGCCGTCAGATACCATCTAGGGCTTTCTCTTACCCCCCGGCTTATCAGATTAACGTGTATAATGGATCTCATTTCAGGCTTATCCTTCGGGGATGATATTGTCTCCGATATACTGGCAGGACCATCTCTTTTGGGTGATAGCACAGTTACGGCAGTGTTAGCCCAAGGAGAGGGTTGGGACACACTATTGGAGCTCAAAAAGAACCAAGTAAAAACCATCTTGCATGGGGCAATCCTCACGGAATACTTGCGGGTAAATGCTACCTCCAGAGGCTTACTTGTGACCAATGAGCCTCTAATCTTCCTGGAGGATGAGGAATTCGGACTGGATTGGGCTCTGGTGTCATGGAAGTGCACCAGAGACTGGTTAGTGTTAATTATTCGAACAGCGAAACGGTTGGCGGATGCTCTGCTAATTAAAATACAGACGACTGAAGCGGGTCTACAAGCTGATATCGTCATGGCAACATTCGACCATAAATTGGACCTGGTTAACACCGAACTGGCGGAGTATAGGGACCATTTGATTCACTCAAAAATCTCCAAATTACAAAAAGATTTGAAGAATTTTACAAGGGAGAAAGCATACCCTTACACGTCAGAGGAGTACGCCAAACAGAAAATGGCAGAAGGTAATAAGAACAACCAACAAGGCCGTCCTCGCCAATATACCACCAGCAGTTTGAGTGACAGGAGTGAGAATGAGTTTCACCCCAAGAGAAGAGGACGAGGTCGGTGTAATTGGAGGGGCCCTAGACCCCAATTGTTCCAACAACCCTTCCAACAGTATCCCAACCAAGCCTTTAATTGGTCAATGATGGGTTACCCTCCTGTGGGACAGTACCAAAATCAACCATATGGGAACCAACGTTTCCAGAACCCAGAATTCCAGAATGCACAGTTCCAAAACTTTCAAGGGCCTTTTTTAGGGGGAGGCCGTGGGAGGGGACGAGGCAAGCAAAAGACACCAGCGAGGGTCACCTGGTCCGATCAGGACTCGGAGATCACCCAACGTATCACCAGGAGCATGGCACAAGGAACCACACCGAGAACGGGCCGGGAAAATCACTAGTGGTAAATTTGTCTTCTCATCCCTTGTCTGACCTTCAGGAGCAAGTTCTCAATAAGGGCCTGGGTTTTGTCCCTACAAATTACCCCGATCTATTCAAACTACGACAGGATCTAGCAATCTTTTTCCGCAACGTGAGATTAAAAGTCTTTTTCGAGACCCAAGACTCTTTGGACAGACAAAGGGGTGACACACCATTTCGCCATAAGTCGTCGTTTACACCACAAATGGCAGTCCTTCCACCTCAGATTGCGGCTTTTGAGGCAGCAGTGATCCACGATTTGGAATCATTAAATCTGGCAAACTCAGGTCACTTCTCCAACCTCTCGAATCGGGAAAAAGAAGCACTGAAGGAATTGGGGTCAAATAAAGAAATTATTTTGAAGCCTGCGGATAAGGGCGGGGCGACCGTAATCATGGACGTTGAGGCTTATTGGGGTAAATGTCTGCGCCTCCTGGCCGACCCGCGTACTTATCAAAAATAGGGACAAGATCCTACTCTGGAGATCACCACAGAAATTATCATCATGGTAGAGGAGGCCAAGGCGAACGATTGGATCACACAGCAAGAAGCGGAGTTCCTTGTGAAAAAACAACCGAGGACTCCGTATTTCTATAACTTGCTGAAGATCCACAAAGCAGTGCGACCTCCTCTCCGGAGACCCATTGTCTCCGGGATGGGGTCCCTGCTGGAACTCCTCTCTTAGTTCTGCGATTTCTATCTGAAACCTATGGTTCAGAAACTACCGACCTACCTTAGAGACACACTAGATGTTCTGAATTTGTTGAAAGAGATGCCGTTCAACCCTGATGAGGAATTCTTGATAGGGCTTGACATTGAAGCCCTATATACAAATATACCGCAACGGGAAACCATCAGGGTCTTGGAAACACTACTCTTTGAACGGGAGTGGCCCCATGAAACACCACAGACATTCATCCTACATCTGGCCGAAATTGCCTTGACCAGGAATTTCTTTGAATTTGAGGGGTCATTATATCTCCAAACCCATGGAACTTCAATGGGTAGTGTTTTTGCCCCTAGTTTAGCAGGGCTATACGTGGGGGCTTTTGAGCAGGCGACCATCCTTGATGCCAATGGCCCATGGGCAAACAACCTGTGATTGTGGCGTCGTTACATCGATGACGTCCTAGTGATTTGGAGGGGCGAGAGAACATCTGTAGACCACTTTCTGGAGTGGCTTAACGCCCAGAACCCGTTCCTCCACTTCACTTCGACAGTCACTAAAACCCATTTACCATTCTTGGACCTAGTGATTGAATCCACCAACGGCACCCTAAAGACCAAGGTCTTCCATAAACCGACAGACGTATTGTAAGCAGGCCCGATGATGAAGCATGTCACATACCTTGGTATGTGAGTGAGGGCAGTTTTTTCAAATAGAGTGATTTGCCTTTTTGGGGCTACCTCTGTTTATACATTTTGTATGTGTTACCCACTCTATACACCCCCCATGTGCGTATATTTGAGGTTCTTGGGGGTCTGGGGTGTTAGAGTATAAACTGATTTGACCCTCGCCCCTTTTTCGTGTTTAAACATCATAAGCAGCCCATCGCCCACCTGGTCCTCATGCGAGTGCCTGCCCTCCCCAATGATCACTTAGTGGAGAGGGTGATGCCTCCAATGATCCCTTGGTGGAGAGGGTGGAACCTGCGGGATCTGCCCCGGACCCACCCCGTCCACCCATGACCCCACTTGTTGACACACGCTGCAGATGGGGAAGTTTATTTGTTGCAAGTAAATTTCAAGGAGACATATATACTGCATTTAAGAAAGACTAATACGTTTTAGCAGGTACAAAATCCACAATTACACGTCTTAGTGAGAGGACGCTTGCAAGTGGTGCCGTAGCTTTCAAACAAGTGACAGCTGTGATGTTCATGTGACAGTAATCTGCTGCTGCAGTCACAGGGGCAAGTGTTTGAAGTGAGTCAGCACCTGCAGCTAAACAGATAAGCACTGGTCACATTGTTCATATGGCCACACTCTATTTTAAATGTGTCAGTATTGTGCCATGCAAGAACGTTGGATGGAGCCTCTGTTTGTGACTAACTAGGACTGTGGATAATGTGCTGCATTTTTATGGCCATGCGATCAATGAACCTAGTGACTTCATCAGCATTATCATGACAGTTGTTGAGGTTATGATTTCAAGGACAGCTGAGTAAGATTTAACTTTGAGGGCATGATAGGCTTCATTTCCCAAGACAGTTGCATAAACAAAGTACAGTGAAATGATCCCCTTCCTCTACACTTTTCACAAGCCCCAAACCATTTGTAATAATTGATCATGGGCATAGGTGTGCAACAGGTGGTATAGCATTTGACAAAATGTATACAACAATAGATCACAGTGGTTGTTGCTTCAGCTATTGTTGTGTTTTACTGTGTGCTTCAGTGACAAAAAGCCTCTGCTGGTGTTTCTACTTCCCCCAGTGTGCAGAATAAAACAATTTGGCATTGTGTCACAAATACCATGGCATGTCTTGGAACCTGTATGGGTGAAATGTCTGTAACACATATCAATGGGACAGTAATGGGTCTGTGACCAGATCCCACTGGTGACAGGTGACACACCTGCAGGCAGACTGAAGAGCACAAATCATAGTAGGCTGCAGCTCAGGCACTGCACTGGAGGTACCAGTGGCAGTTCCTGGGGCATGTTTCTGTGTCCAGCCTTGCTGAGTCACAGTGTAGAACCAGGTGCTTCCATGATGTGAAAGGACTGGTTGCCGATGATAGTAAGGGCTGTACGCTGACTTATACAGGGGGGAGTTCTAGTCTAGAGGCTTAAGGAGCACTGTTAGATAACGATCATTGCTCAAAGTCGGCACTGCAGGGCCAGGCAGCTGAGAGGGACTGTCACTCGTCCACTTACCACACTAGACATACAGCCACTCAATGGAGCACAACATCATTTAGGCCCACACCATTACTCAGCCTTGCACATGCTTAAAGGGCTACTCAATATGGGTCAGGCCCTTTTATGCATTGCAGTTCGACAGTTTGTTTTTCTGTGTGGTACCAAGACCTATGATGCTTTTCAGACAGGGATGTAACTGGGATGCACAAGGAGTTCCTTCTGAGATCTGCATATCCTGAAGATCCCTCACCGTTTGAGAAGTTAAGGCCCATATTTATCAAGGTTTTGCATCACCCTTGCACCACAAAAAAGGGGGCAATGGTGGCGCAAAATCTAAGTGTGATTTATTAAGCCATGCAAGGTCACCTTGCGTGGCCCTGCATGACCTCATAAATCTACAGTAACGCAAAGCAGCGCAAATTGCTGCCTTGCATTTCTCCGTGGCAGGGAGGCGCTCTACGGGTGGAGCGTAGGTGTTCCCATGCATCCAACCATCCATTTTGGCACATTCCAAGATTTACCATTAGTGGTACGCCTCTGCAGGTGAGGCGTAATGAGGAGAAATATCTTTATTTCTCCATTTTTTTCCTCTTTCTATGTGCTGTATTCTGCAACACACAAAGAGGAAAGTGCCTCTAAATATTGTTTTTGTGCCCCTTACTGCACATAAACAATCCTGCCTACAACGCATGTATCCGTGCAACATGGTGATAGGGTGCCAGCCTTGGTGCTAGGCAGCCAAAAGTGTGCCAGCGTCAAGAAAGAGCAGTGCTAGTCATTGGTTTCTGGTTGGCAGAGGTTTGCACCCAGTCCAAGCAGGAACCACAATTCTAGTCAGAGTAAGCCACAACACACCCCAAATTATCTTGTGCTCACTCTCTGGTAGCTTGGCACAGAGTTAGGTTTAACTTAAGAAGCAATTTGTTAAGTATGTGTGCAACACTTCAAACAGTAACACAGTGAAAAACACCACAAAAAGACTCTACACCAGGTTAGATAAATAGATTAATTTGATAAATAAAGCAACACCAAAACAACAAAAATCCAACAAGTAGGAGTGGAGATATGAAGTATAAATGCAAAATAGCACTTAGAAGCAATAAGCACTTAAATGGGTTATGTGGCAGCACTGGAGTAAGGCAAAGTCAAAAGTTCAGGCTGACCGCGATGGAGCGGATACAGGGACCCACTTGGGCCCGCTGAACGAAAGTACCTTGATCCGGGATACTTTATTATTGACGAATATGGGAGATGCAGCCGAAGCAATGCGTCGGTTTTTAACCACACAGTGGATGAAATGAGTTGATTTTCTCCAAGTAACTGCAGTGATGCATTGGTTCCCAGTGCAAGGCACTGGTTCCAGATGCAACGCATGGCTGCTGCTCCTGCAGTAGGCAGTGCATTGATTCTGAAGGCGATGCT
This sequence comes from Lissotriton vulgaris, assembly GCF_964263255.1. NCBI lineage: Eukaryota > Metazoa > Chordata > Amphibia > Caudata > Salamandridae > Lissotriton > Lissotriton vulgaris. The sequence continues at coordinate 1,611,730,910 of NC_141689.1, read as the reverse complement.
CTGGTTCCAAAAGTAATGTGCCGGGTCCGCGCTGCGCAATAACGAAGGAGAGCCGGTTCTGACTCACCCAAAGGAAAAGATGCGCTTGTTCTGATGTGGTTGCATGGGTTTTGAATGTAGAAGCACATTAGGCCTCACTTACAAGGGTTGAAGACTTGGGTGGCACTACTTGGCAGGACAGTCTCAACGATTGTAGAATCCAGATGTAGGTAGTTAAAGCCGTTTATAACCCTGAGACTTAGAGCAGGAGGCAAGCCAGCAAGCCCTTGGAGTCACACTGGCTTCAAATGATGCACATCCAGTCCTTCTCACTCAAGCAGGAGAACAGGAAGCAGCGTGATAGAAGTCCAGCAAAGCAGCAATCATAAACCAATGTGATTCTTGTATAGAAAATATGTGCTGCAATGATGAATAGACATAAGCGGATAAAAGTTATAATGAGTGTCAAAACAATGAATAAATCAAACGGTTCCACCATCTTGTTGAGACACCCTGTATATGCATATATATACAGTCTTAAAACTACCTAACGTACTCCTATGATGCAAAACCTAACCTACATCTCTAGGGTGTGAGTGTACGGTCTAGTAAGAAACACCCTTCTGGATGATCTAACCCCTTTACCTGGTGGATAAGAATGTAGAACCCCGTCTTGGTCATGAACTGGACACCCCTCATGGAGATGTGGACTCTAATAAACGTACAGTAGGTAATCTGCAAAACAAAAAAGAAAATTAGTGTTTAAAATCGATGTGACTAAATGAGGTCAAACATAACACGTCAAGGTAACACTTGATGATATTTCCTTCTTTTTACGTGTGCAGTGTGCCTGGTACATTTCACTTGTGTTATAGGCCCACGTTCAAGCGGTGTCTGTATGGAAGTGCCTACTGCGTCCCTTTTACTTTACAGATCAACAGGTCTTTAAAATGATTCAGTGACAATACAGAATTAGGTGCGAGATTAAGTCATTATGCATGACAATATTCTTTAGAGTTTATTTACAAGACTCTTGCAACAGTTTTGTGTTACTTTTCCCATGTTGAAAGTGATGCAAAAGTGGCGTAAAGTGGCGCACGTCGTTTGTAAATAAGCTCTTATTTCTAATGCATTTAATTGGAGGCATTGTATATCTAGGTCGCTCTGCTTACCTTGTGTAAACACTGTGACCAGCAGAATTCACCACTTGATTTCAGCTTTCGTTCTACACAGCAGAGTGCACAGCAGTGTCCATTATTTTAAAAGAGAAACGATGTGAGAGAGAGTGAGAAAGAGAAAGAGAGAAAAACAACATTAAAATGTGGGAGAGAGAAAGTTATAGATGGAGCAGTTGATACTGGAGAAAATACTCATAGCTCACCTTTTGCCTCTGTTCTGTGTCCACGGATGTGCTGCTTCATAGTGCACCCTCCAGTTTAGTGATTTGAAAGATAGTATAAACAGTTAATAATAGAATAGTCCATACAACTGCACACGTATATATTTTTGCTTTATTTTTTTGGTACACTCAGGATACTATATTACAACAAGTTCCACTGTAAGGAGGTGAGTGTGCTCTGTTTTTCTTTCAAAGTAGTATATCCCATGCACTCCCACTGCATAGCGGTGAGTTCTCAATATTGCATATCTACAGTGTTGCACCCCATTGACTCGCAGAGTCCGGGGGTGCAACATATTTACAAGGAGAGGAAAAGCCACCCTGCTTGACTTTTCCTCTCCTTTTAAAAATGGCCCCTTCACACGCAGCACTTTGCGGTGAAGGGGCGTTTTAATGGGTGTTGCTGTGAGTGTTCCAACGCAACACCCATGGAACAAGACACATCTCCAGATTTACAAGAAATCATAAATCAGGAAATGCGTCTGAATGCTACGCCACCCTAGAGGTGGCGTAGCAAGGCGCAACGAGGAGAAATGTTTTCATTTCTCCTCGTTTTTTTCCTATTTCAAAGCGTGCTGCATTGTACGCATGCATTGAAAGAGGCAAAAGCCTTTAGTGATTGTTTTTGTGCAGGAAGGTGTCCCTTCCTGCACAAAAACAATCTCCCCGTGGCGCAGGCAGCTGTTTGTGCGCCAGCAGAGGGGAGAGCGCCGGAATACAACATATTCTTGTAGGTATGTTGCATTTCTATGCTCTGAAAGTGCCGCAGCGTGGTGCAGCCAAAGGGCTTACGGTGCCACGCTGCGGCACTTTCTTGTAGACCTGCCCCTGCGTACCTAGACTGTTGCACCTCATTGACTCGCAGAGTCTGGAGGTGAGTTTTTTTTCTTGAGAAGTCAGAGGCAGATTTACAAGCTCCTTGAGCTACTTTTCCCAGAAGTTGTTACGATGGCCACGCATCATCGCAGAATCCTTGAACATTGAGTTTTAGAGGTGTTGGGGGTGGACGCCAATTTGTGAGAGAGTGACTGCAAAGAATATTCGCAGCTCAACTTTCTGTCATCAGTGTGTTTTTCACTACGCTACAGTGTTGCACCCCATTGACTCGCAGAGTCCGGGGGTGCAACATATTTACAAGGAGAGGAAAAGCCACCCTGCTTGACTTTTCCTCTCCTTTTAAAAATGGCCCCTTCACACGCAGCACTTTGCGGTGAAGGGGCATTTTCATGGGTGTTGCTGTGAGTGTTCCAACGCAACACCCATGGAACAAGACACATCTCCAGATTTACGAGAAATCATAAATCAGGAAATGTGTCTGAATGCTACGCCACCCTAGAGGTGGCGTAGCAAGGCGCAATGAGGAGAAATGTTTTAATTTCTCCTCGCTTTTTCCTATTTCAAAGCGTGCTGCATTGTACGCATGCATTGAAAGAGGCAAAAGCCTTTAGTGATTGTTTTTGTGCAGGAAGGTGTCCCTTCCAGCACAAAAACAATCTCCCCTTGGCGCAGGCAGCTGTTTGCGCACCAGCGGAGGGGAGAGCACAGGAATACAACATATTCTTGTAAATATGTTGCATTTCAATGCTCTGAAAGTGCCGCAGCGTGGTGCAGCCAAAGGGCTTACGGTGCCACGCTGCGGCACTTTCTTGTAGACCTGCCCCTGCGTACCTAGACTGTTGCACCTCATTGACTCGCAGAGTCTGGAGGTGAGTGTTTTTCTTGAGAAGTCAGAGGCAGATTTACAAGCTCCTTGAGCTACTTTTCCCAGAAGTTGTTACGATGGCCACGCATCATCGCAGAATCCTTGAACATTGAGTTTTAGAGGTGTTGGGGGTGGACACCAATTTGTGAGAGAGTGACTGCAAAGAATATTCGCTGCTCAACTTTCTGTCATCAGTGTGTTTTTCACTACGTGCCAGGACATAATGCACCCTGAAGCTCTATATCTCAAAGATAGTAAAAGAAAGATGTTATGATTGGTAATTGTTACTATCTTAATGTGGAGTTGAATAACATCGCCCTTCCAGACACGTTCCTTCTCACATTTAAAATAACTATTTGTATAGTTTATATTCTGGTCATTTGAGCGATTATGAAAATGTTCCTGCTATTAGAAAAAAAATATATACATGTAATTTGAGATACTATATAGGACTGCGTTTTTCTAAATCGCTGCATCGCTTTTTTGTATCCATTCTGCTGCAGCCCTTTGACTACCTCCGATGTGTACCCAGGCCTCATTGCTACCCTTTTCGTGGACAGGACAACGTCTGCATCATGTAGTCTTGATCTGCCACAAAGAAGTCTCATATATGGTGCCAAGTCTTGATATCTCTGTGGCTAACAACATACTTGTGCTCCCATCACCATCAACGCAGGTTCTTCAGCCTCTCAGTGCTTCGGGTACCACTAACTCAGTGAACAAAGAGGCCATGCATGTGGTAGTGGGCCCCCTTGTCCGGTAGTTTGAGCCTACATGAAGCGTGCAAACCACCAGGACGGGCCATCCCAGCGCTTGCGAATGGAGCAACTCTAAAATGGCGTACAGCATGTGCGCCCCGTCTTTTTATAGGTAGGGTCACGTGTGTAGTGACAGATGCGCTGGATGGGTGTGGTGTGGGTGTATACCATCCATTAGGGACTGTGTGTGCCGATCTGACAACTAGACCTGGAACTAAGAAATCAGTACAATGGAGTCTGGGCCATGTAGTGTTGTTGTATTTTACTGGTAGCGTAAGCGGAGTGAGCTGTACTAACGTATTCAGCCTTGATTAATTTACCACTATCCCCCCGGGGCTTTTAAATGTTGGGAGGGGGCCGTGCAGCTCCGGGACACTGCAGGAGCTGGCCCTGGGGCGTGGCAGTCTCCAGGGCCTTCGAGGGCTCTAGGCATAGGGTCACGCAGTCTGCCTCACACAATACACCAAAAAAGAAGAGAAAGTGATGAGAGATAATTTGTGATGTGTTTAGGCTTGAGAGCCTGGATAATCATTAAATGGGGTCTGGCAGTGAAGTGCGTACTTCTTCTGGAAGAAATCTTTCGGAGTTTTGCGAAAGCAAGTCATCTTTAATATTTGCCTCTTGCTGCGTGTACTTGCAAGGTTATCTGATTTTCTCCTATGTTAAAAACAGAAACTTTCAACACCTCTTTTTGATTGGTTGTGAAGCATTGTAAGAAGATATATTGGCGACCAATCCCTTTCCTTGCGCAGATTTTGAAAAACATTTGATTGGATGTTGTGTGCTTATGTCTACCTTCCTGATCCTAATTTTGATTGGCTTTTTTTTCTATATGACGTTACGATACACTCACCATGTATGTAACCCATTTTGTGACGCACTTTATTTTACAATGTGTTTCAAAAACTAGTTGTGGTAGGGTGTTTTTAACTTAAACTGTGTACTCTGCTTTCGAGTTTGTTGACTGTAAAGGTATTTAAAAATATGCACAAGTTTTCAAAATATTTTTATTGAGTCTTTTATATTCATCATATGGGTGAAATGCAAAAACATTTTTTTCATTCATTGGTATCACGCGTTGGACCACATTTCTTTTTATTTTATCATAAGCACTCATTTTTTAGGTTTACGTTATATAAATGTTGCCCCATTATCTTTTTTTAAATGTTTGGGCTTTTTTTACTTTCAGATAAAGTAGAATAAAAGTGCTACGACAAAAACTCCCTCACTACTTCATCTTTTTTTATGTACATTTCATGTCATTATTACATTTTCTACAATCATTTTTAAAAATTGAAAGAATTAATATTCACATTAACATTTGAAAACACATTTATATTATTTTGTTGAAAAAAAGTGCTTGCGAAGATAATCCTCTTGTTCTTCATGAGTGAAAATTACTAAAAGCACTACTCAATATAAATACCTTTAGCCCATTTTCACTCCAGAAGTTAAAGAGTATTCTCCTTTATTGCTAAGTATTTTCTCAAAACCTTATTTATACTTTATTTTTCATTCATTAGGAAATACTTGCATACTAAAAAAAAAAGTTCTTGGTTGTAAGTCATCCAGCTCCAGTTCAAGGATCATAAAGTTTAATATAAATTAAAATATACATTAACAATATGATCCCTCTGTGGAAATGAAAGATAAATTGAAGATTATGACCGCTTCTAATCATTACTTTGCACGTACTAATTCCTTAAATGACCAATATTTCTTGTAATGTTTTTTTACTGAACTCGTTATTATATTCTATTTAAACGTAATCATATCACATTATATAATCATTTAAATATTTTTGCTTTCTTTCTCAAATATATAAAACATATACCCATTAAGATAATTTACCTCTCTTCGATATTCTTTTCTTCCTTCGTCGAAATTCATCCGACTCCTCTGAAGGGGATATAATGTTTTATGTATTTTTAAATATACATTAACAATATGTTCCCTCTGAGGAAATGAAAGATATTGTCTAGATGCTTGTGCAGTCCAGAATCATTACCTTGCTCGTAGTTTCTTCGCCCATATTGATTCTCTCAAACGAAACTAATTATCCCACGGGTATGGTTTATATACTTTTTGATAACTTAACATTCTATCGGATCAATTTATTGCTCCTTCCACTTTTAAGTCACTTTTTTCAGTTGACAGGTGTTCTCATTTCCACTGTTTTAGTGTGTCACGTGTTTATGTAAACGTGCTTCTTTCCATACTTTTTAACTTTCGTTTAATTTCTAAAATGCTTTATTTAAACTTGTTTTTCTTCTTAAAGCATTTCTATAGGTTACTTATTTTTTAATACGAGTATTAACATTCATTCCCCTTTTTTTTCGACTTATTTTTGTAGTAATTTCCCTTTTTTTGTAATTCATTCAGTAAAGTAAAAGTGAACCAATTAAGAATTCACTCAGTGTCTCTACTTATATTAATGTGTTTTAAAGTATCTGTGACGTATGCGCGGGTACGTGTACAGTACGATTACAGTTGCGCAGCTGTGTGAGAGGACGGTACGCGTACCCTACGTTTACCACAAAAAATGCTAAGAAAATATAGAAATTAATTTTCATATATTTAAAAAATATATAAAATTTTTAAAAAAACATTTTTGATTTTTTTTATTATTTTACATGAAAAATATGTAATGTCATTTAAAAAATAAAATATATAAAAATTGTTATAAAAAATTTAGTAAATTAGTATAAAAAATAAATATAACAATTAATACATTTAAAAATTGGCATTTACAAAACCTATAAAATTCACTGAAAAAACCATAGGTTTTAGGTACATTATAGTTAGGAATTAGCATTTAAAAAACCTTTGAAATTCACTGAAAAAACCATAGGTTTCAGCCACGTTGTAGTTAGGAATTAGCATTTATAAAACCTTAGAAATTCACTAAAAAAACATAGATTTCACACATGTTATAGTGAGCTGGACAATTCACTCACAGAAAACCATTAAAATGTCCCCGTTATAGTTAGTTCAGCTAACTATACTCGCACGCCAGCAATCCACTGCTGATGACGTCACATATTACATCACTCATGACATGGTCAGTGACATCACTCATGACATCACTGATGACATCTGCAATGACATAACTGATGACATCAACCTTGTGAAAGAGTGGCAGACCTCCTCTCACCCTAATATAACCTTTAATACAGACATTGAAAAATAGAAACTAAAATTTTCAAAACAATGGAGATACCAATACCAGTTAGAACAACCTATTCAGTAATTCCCAAATCTACATACACATTCACTCATTCATCAACAGTTCTATATAATCACTCATACATGTACTCACTCATCATATGTACTCATACACCTACACATCCTGTTACACACCTACACTCATACATAGAGTTTTTACTCACACACATACTCACACATGCAAATATCAAACATCCATTTACTTGCATATACAGCTATACACACACCACTACACTTACTTCTACAGAAACATACACATACTTACTCTCTTAAACAATCACTTATAGAAACACATACTTATTTATACAGGAACTATTCCAATCTCTCACTCTCATACATACTCACTTATATACATCAATACTCACATATACTAGTTTAAACATACATAGTTACTCGTAAAGACACTAATGAGACAGTCATTCACTGACTAACACACCCATAAACATTGTCATCCACCTATACAGTCCTGCATACATGCTGTCTTCAACACATACAAACAGTGAGTCACTCATTCATGCATCTATGCACTAAGTAATACCCCCACCGAGCCGAACCTCCGGGCCCCCATTACATTAAAAATATTGCCCCGAGGACTTGGCCCCCCTGGGGGCTAAATAGGAACGAAGCAGGGGGCCCGTGCTTCGTTTCTTTTTTTTCGCGGCCGGATCCATGGATCCTCCGCAGATTTTGCCATTTTTTTTAAAATGTTTTGGTTGCGGGGGTCGTTGTGGGACCCCCTAAGCAGGCCTATGTGGTCAGGGTGTTTCTACCCTTCCCCCTTTTCGTGTTTTTTGCATTTCTTTTACTGAATTCTTGTGCCTCGCTTCTACCGAGGCACAAAATGGCTGCCAACACTTCCTGGTTTGGAGTGTTGGCAGCCAATTACCATAAAGCTTGTGATCGGGAGGGTGCGCGGATCCTGCGCGGCCATAGATATATAAAGTTTTTTTTTTTTCTCAGCAACTACTGAACGGATTTACACCATTTAACAAAATGGTATCTTTCTGAACCAAGAGCTACCTTTTTGCCAAATTTGGATTATTTCCGTTCAGCAGTTCGGGCTGTAGCTGTGTCTAAAGTTTCCTATGGGAAATTGCATGGGGAAAACACGTTTTGGGACCCCCCTTTTTTCTCAACCCCCGCTTGACGAATCACCCCGAAACTTTAAAAATATGAGCGAATTGGAGCACCCCACGAGTTTTGAAAAAAGTCATGAAGATTTGTCAATTGGCACCAAAGTTATTGGGAACAGAAAGTTGCGAATTTCCTATGGAAAATAGGTCCTAACTATAGCTACATGCTGGCGACCGCCAGTAGGTAATATATATACTTACACAACAAATGTTGAAGTCTGAGGTAAATATTGAGTAAAAACCACAGGGGCAAACTCGTATTTATAATTTAATGAGCAGACATTTCTTATAGCATCTGTCAAAGAGAAACAGATTTAGAAAAATTGATGCTATATATACCATCCAAAGGGAGGAAGTATAAAGAATATTGAAAATCTAGCAATCTCTCTGTTGTTAGGTAGAAGAATGATTGAGGAGAAAGGTTACCGTGGTTTAACTCACTCAACAAATCGACATGGAAATGCCATCATTTAGATTTTGCAACAGAAGTTAACTTTAAGTAAACGCATCAGTTCAGTATCTGTTGCTGGCACCCAGAACTCACCCCAGTGAACGTTCTTTTTATAAAAAACCCGTAACATAACATAGCATATTCAGCTAGATTCATCAAAGAGTCGTTTTGCGAGTCCTTAATAGCGACTGTTAAGGAATCGCTATTAAGGACTTGCAAAACGGGATTCATGTAGGAATCGCTAAATAAATTGCGATTCCTACACATTCCTTCCTTATTTGTGATTAGCAATTTGCTAATCGCAAATAAGATAGCGATTTCAAGGGTGCCATGGGTGTCCAAAGGACACCCTGTAGCACCCCTGAAAAGTAAATTTACACAGGTGTTGCGCACACACATGTCCAAAGGATATGTGTGTGTGTAACATGCAACAGAGAAAAATGCACTAAAGTGCATTTTTCTATTTTTTCGCTATTTACCACGAAGTCAGACTTCGTGGTAAATAGCGGCCAAATATTGCGAATTCGCAATTTAAAATTGGTTAATGAATTGCATTTAAGGAATCTCTAACAGAGATTCCTTAAATGCAATTCCTCGCAAATATGCGATTTCGTAAATAGCGATTTTTGCATTTGGGATGATGAATCCCAAATGCAAAAATTGCGCTCGCAAAGGGCCAGATTCTCAGAATCTGGCCCTTTGCGAGCGCAATTTCCTTTCATGAATCTAGCTGATAATAAGTTTGCTAAAGGCTAATTGAGATTCATCAGACTCAAAAAATATAGATACTCTGGGAGGCATCATTTATCAATGCGATAAATGTCGTCTCTTACATGGTATGCCCTGAAAAAGGGGGCATGACATGCAAATATTGCTACTTCCTGCTCTAAATTTGTATGTTTCAATATTGACCAGATGTTTTTTTCCCAGTAAATTGGGTCAGCTGAAATGTATCTGGAAAAATCCAAAGGTGAGGCTTTTATCACACCCGGTTTTTAACGGGTGACGTAAACAGGGCATAACCTGCAATGCGTGGTCACTGGGACCTGCCAGGAAGCTTATTATAAACAGTACAGCCTTCTGGCATGCTATGCGGATCTTTGGAGATATTCTCCAAGCACGCCAGAGCAGGAAGTATATGTCAAGTTATTTAGCAAAACTCCTTGACACTTTATCTCCTAGGATGACTCATATTTACTGCTAGTTTATGTTCAGGTACCTCTCTCCTGTTTTATGTTTAGAACGTGATCCTTCTCTCATACGCTTTTTTTAATGGCAATAAAAAAATACTATCTTGAAAAAAGCAAACGACTCTTTACTGAATTGTGCAACAAGGAATAGAAAGGCGAGGCTGATGACACAATCTGTACGCAGTAGTAAAATTTCCATATTAATCAATTAAAGAAAAAAAGGGTTGGGCAAGCGGTGCTAGAAAGCAACAGAGAGGGTATTTACTGCGCTGTCACAGGCGTTAGGGACAACATTCAGTTTTGCAGTGAAGCCAAAGAGTCCACGCGCTCTACGCCACTCTGCCAGGGTAAGGGTTTTATTCATGTAGCCCATGTTTTTTAAAAATATATATGTAATTGCGTATTAATTCTGGACAGAAATGCTATGATTCACCCACATACATTATGTTTGACGTGGTAAATATGAATAAATGTCGACGACGTGTGTCGTCTTTCAAAGCCAAAGACAGCAAGCAGTTAACAAATACGTAGGTCCTGACGTCTGACAAAAAAGTGGTGGGTGCCCCGTCCACCTAATTTAGAATGCACAGACATCACTGCGCTCGCTGTAAGGAGGAGATTACAAGGGGGGAGATTCCGGCCAGTGTCTCCACGCATATTTACTTAATTAAGAGTTCAATTCCATGGAATGGGGAATAACTGTGCGGACCAAACTAACTCCGTGCTCTGAATAGGGGGTAGATGTATTCAAGCGGACTAGTGCAAGGCAGGTAGCGTTTGGGTTGGTGGGGGGGGGGGGGGGGGGGAGGGGAAGAGATTCACGATGCACAGTGCCAGATTGGCACTGAGGGAGCATAACAAGCTTGACCTTGTCATCCTCAAAACTACTTTATTCGGCTCTATTTGAGCCATAAAAATGTACTCAAATTAGTTCATTTTCTTCCATTTCTATATAAAATTCATAAATAAATACATATTACTTAAAAAGGGAAAATGAACATGATACACGTTTAGTATTTACTACGTATCTTAAGTACAGTTAAAACATCGTTGAAAAAGGCACATATAATATCAGTGAATCTAGGGATAATAAATAAGCCAGACTTGTCTCATGATTCTTAATTTTCTCTGCTAATAGTAATGGCCGAAAGAAATGCTTTCTGTAGGGAGTATAAAATGTGAAAAACAGAATAAAGTCATCGACCATGTTTTATATTGGGGTTGGGCAGGCAGGGGCTAAGGACCAGGGCTGGGCTTCAATTCAGCCCATAACTGATGCCATTTTACTGACCAGATTTTATAGCCAGTTAAATCTGATCTGGAGTTCCCACACCTGCAAATTCAGGGTACATAATCGCCAGCCCACTTACAACTGAGCAGAGCAGAATTCAGCTTGCAATTGGAGTCTTTATAGGCAAATGGGGCATCTGCTGCTTTTTGGCAGATGTCGCACATTCGCGCAACTCTAAACCCATCCCTTAGTAAGGTGAAGACTTTTATATTCGGCTCAATTCAAAAAAGTCTCCCTGCAGATAAACAACAGAATCGCACCAGGGAACCTTTGTACCCATAGATCGAAATACCTACAGTGGACAAGCTGCTAATGTGGAGTCTTGTCGAGAATGGCAATCTTGAAGCTACAAGCGGTATCTGGGAAATTTCTAAGACAAGGCTAATAAAGTCAAGTCAAGTCAAGTCAGAATTTATATAGCGCACTACATACCCAGGGGGTCTCAAGGCGCTTGAGGAATGGGGGGGGGGGATTTACTTATCGAATATCCAGGTTTTAAGCTGTTTTCTGAAGGCTAGGTGGTTCTGAGTAAGGCGGAGGTGGATGGGAAGGGAATTCCAAGTTTTGGCCGCTAAGTAGGAGAAGGATCTTCCCCCCATAGTGGCTTTGTGGATGCGCGGAACAGCGGCGAGGGCTTGGTTGGACGAGCGCAGCTGGCGGGTGGGGGTGTAAAAGGAAAGGAGCGTGTTGAGACAATCAGGTCCAAGTTCGTATAGGGCTTTGTGTGCGTGGGTGAGGAGGCGGAACGTTCTCCTCTTGTTGACGGGGAGCCAGTGAAGGTCTTTCAGGTGAACGGAGATGTGGTCTGTGCGGGGGATGTCTAGTATGAGTCTGGCTGAAGCATTTTGGATGCATTGGAGTTTTTTCTGCAGTTTTGCGGTGGTACCGGCGTAAAGGGTGTTTCCGTAGTCCAGACGGCTTGTAACCAGTGCGTGGGTGACCGTTTTTCTTGTTTCGGTGGGGATCCAGCGAAATGTTTTTTTGAGCATGCGTAGGATGTTGAAGCATGATGATGAGACGGCATTGACTTTTCTGGTCATCGAGAGTGAGGAGTCCAGGATGATGCCCAGGTTTTGTGCGTGGTCCGTCGGTATGGGAGCTTTTCCTAGGGCCGTTGGCCACCAAGAGTCATCCCAGGTGGAAGGGGATGCACCTAAGATGAGGACTTCCGTTTTGTCCGAGTTCAGTTTCAGCCGCTGTGCTTCATCCACTCGGCTACTTCTTTCATCCCATCATGTAGGTTGGTTTTGGCGGTGATTGGGTCTTTGGTGAGTGAGAGGATTAGCTGAGTGTCATCAGCGTAGGAGATGATGTTGAGGTTGTGTTGACGTGCGATGGATGTGAGGGGGCTCATGTAGACGTTGAAGAGGGTGGGGCTGAGTGATGATCCTTTCGGGACGCTGCAGATGACTTCGGAGGCCTCTGACTTAAAAGGGGGGAGGCGGACTCTCTGAGTTCTTCCTGCAAGGAACGAGATGATCCATTCCAATGCTTTTCCTTGAATTCCGATGTTTCTGAGGCGTTGTATCAGGGTGCTATGACAGACTGTGTCGAAGGCTGCAGAGAGGTCAAGGAGGATGAGGGCGACTGTGTCTCCGTTGTCCAGAAGTGTTTGAATGTCGTCTGTTGCTGCGATGAGGGCGGTTTCGGTGCTGTGTTTGGCTCGGAAGCCGGACTGTGAGGAGTCGAGGGATTTGTTGGTTTCGAGGAAGGCGGCGAGCTGATTGTTTACGGTTTTCTCAATGACTTTGGCTGGGAATGGGAGGAGCGAGACGGGGCGGTAGTTTTTGAGTTCGGTGGGGTCTGCTGTGTGTTTTTTCAGAAGGGCGCTGAGTTCGGCGTGTTTCCAGCTTTCTGGGAATGTGGCGGAATTGAGGGAGCAGTTGATGACATCTCGGAGGTGGGGTGCGATAATGCAGTCTGCTTTGTTGAAGATGTGATGGGGGCATGGGTCTGTAGGGGATCCTGAGTGGATGGAGTTCATCAGGCGAATGGTGTCTTCTGTGGAGGTTGGGTTCCAGTCGAAAAGGTTATTCGGAGGAGGTACAGGTTTGGAGGTGAGTGGGGTGGACTGGTTTACGGGTTGGTTGTCAAAGCTGTTATGGATGTCGGCGATTTTGTCATGGAAGAATGAGGCGAGGGAGTTGCAGAGGGCTTGAGAGGGGGTGATGTTCGCACATTTGTTGGCATGCACACACATTTTGTAACTTTTTGTAGATCCTTTTCCAACCCAGATGTCTCTCTTGTAATGAGAATGTGTATGCACCTTTTTCTGGTTGGAAATTGATAATAAAGTGCTTTCACATCAAGGAAAATGTTTAACCGCTTTTAAATCACGTTATGTATAGTTATTTTATGTTAGGTCAGGTTGTGTTATGTGTATTTGTATATGCACTATCACCAGCGAAGGTATCCTGGTGTTGAGTAGGTGTGTGCACCTAACCCTGCTTAGGATAGTTTGGTGAATTGGAAAACCGGGTCTTCAGCTACTTGTGTAATTTAAGAAGAGAGGAGAAGGGTCTCATGTTGAGTGGAAGGTTGTTTATCGCTTTAGGTAGCAATGTAAGAGAACATCCATCATCCTGATCTGGTTCTGGGGCAATAAAGAAACAAAATGTTTTGTAAATTTCCATTAAATGGAGAATCTGTTGGGTATACATTGCATGCAGCACAGACTCCAAAAAATCTTCAGTTTGTTTATATTTCTGTGCGCAATATTGGTCACTGTTATCAAATTGTAGGCCTAAATTTATGGTGCATAAGTTTACATGTTTTGCGACTCAAGCGTCCAACCTAAAGCTGGCCATTTCATATTCCACAACAATAGCCCATGCCCCTGTAAGTGTATGTTCTCCGATCATGTATCAGGTCTGCCAAGAAGCACAGTGTTAATGCATGTCGTTTATAAAGTAATGAAGTAGTACATAACTTAATTTGTTTTATTTGAGCACGTGCATTAATTGATTCATGTCAATTGAATTCTATTAATTTAGATGTATACAGGTATAACACTAACGATATCTGCAAGAATAAGGTACAACTTTTCCTCTCCTCTCCCCCTAACAAGGCAGTACACACCTAGGTCGTCCAGTGGCCCGAGAAGCCGGCATGTTAGTGAAGTCAGCTCAATCATACAAAAGTGGGACCTCTAAAACAGAGCAATATAGTCTCAAGAACATTTTTAAAAGTCCCTCGCCCACCAGTATTTACTAGTAGCATGCTTCATCATCGGTTTGCCACCCGGAACAACTCATTTGTCGGGGTGGGCATGTTCTCCACCAGGAGGGAGTGCTTCTAACTCATACTGTCTTTTCGGTGGGATCTGAAGTCATGAATAAAGGAGGTTAAAATTACCTCCAACTTCTTGTATTAGATTTTAATATTGTCAGGATTTGGTGTAAGGTTAAAAACAGTAAAAGTGGTATAAACAAGGGGTAGGTCAATGATCCTTTACATCTTATACACAAGGTACTCTTAATGTTTCAGCCTTTATGTGCCCCATCCGGTCATGTGGCTTTCAACAGGACCTTATAGAAACATATCCCTGAACTGGATATAAAGACAGTTTCCTATTGTCTATAATATCAATATAACATTATCAAGTAAGCACAATCACGTACAGTTCATTTAGGGGTTAACATGTTGCCCATAACCTAAGGAGAACCATGAAAAGGCATGACAAAAACATTGTTTAGTTTCTATCTGCATATGATATGTTGAACTCAGGTCTGCATGTCACTCTTTGTGTGCATTATAATACCTGTTTTACGAAATAACAACGTATGAAACAATTTCCTTTTGAAATGCCCAAGTGAGTGTTTTCATTCGAGAAGGTCAAAGAACACCAACACAGCACCTGTATAGTATTGTCATCGGAGGCTCCACTACATGTTAGGCTTCACCTTAAAATTCACTTAACTTGTGCACCTCTTTACATGGTACTCTCACCTCACTCCCCACACTACATTAACTATAACTTTCCCCTTCTTCATCCAATACCTATACCCTTGCATAGTACGGAAGTTAGAGAATGTGAAATCACTGCAATAATGGCAAGACTTATGACATGTCAAATTACATGATTTGCCTGAACACACAGCTTTGTACAGTGGCGAGTTATAGTTAATGCAGTGTGGCATGTGAGGTGAGAAGACTGTGTACAAAGGTGCAAGTGTTATGTGAATTATAAGGTGGTGCGTATGTTGAAATTCAGCAAATATGGTGAAAGAAAATGTATTAACGTGTAACATGGGTATAGACAGCTAGCGGCCGAGTGTCCAACAAAAGGAAGTCTCACACAAGCTTTTATTGTTGTAAACCACCAAGAAAGGGCTTCATGATGTATGATATACATATCCAGTAAAAGTAAAAGATTAAGACAGTTTCTCAGAAGTAAAGCACAGGGGCATCTCCTGACCATCAGTAGCTTTGGCAGGTTACACAAGTACAGAACACCAGGCCATTCCAAAGATGCCAACACTGTGTGATACCATCATGATGTGAGGTGGTGGGGCATTTGCTACCCACATATCCTGTGGTTGTGACACTTGGGGACTTTCTGGACTAATGCAATGTGCAATGTACTGGAAACAGTTTCTGCTGTTGTAATACTTTTCCCATCAGGAACACACGAGCCTTGTTACCTACAAAAAAGTATGTGCCTATGCGTATTGCTACACTAAACCCATGTGACATATTCGTGATGTGTTCGAACAAGCCTTGCTTTGCAATTTCAGAAGGTGCAGATTGTTTTATTCATATCTTTTCCACGTACGTTCTACAGGACTTTGGTAGCCATACAGTATCATAAAACAGGCAGCCCAGTTATGTTAGAGAATAATTATAAAACGGCTACCACATCCCGCCATCTGACACAAAATAACTACACCCTACTCACAACTTCCCTACATCATTCTTTTCTGCAACTTCATTCTGCTTATCAGTCGGAAAAAGATGTTGTTGATGTAACTTATGGGCATGCAGTCCACACTCTAGATGTTACAGCTGACAAGCAAGCAGGGCAAACCTGTATCATTATGCAGAGCGTGATCAACACTGCTATCCTTATTATGGTGCAGAGTAGAAATATCCCCGCAAAATTATCGTGAGGAAGAAATATTGACAACAAAAATATAGTTGGCAAGAATATAGACTGGCAGGTAAGTAATATCGATTACATAAATATCGTTGTAATAAATATCGTTTACAAAAATGTAGTTTACAAAAATATCGATTTATTAATAAATGTATGTATTTTAGTGTTTTAATGAGAATTGTTTGTAATTTCATTATATGTTTTAGGGTTTTACTAGTTATTCATTTATTTTAAGTTTAATTCTGCGTTTTTAGTTCCGTAGCAGGTTGTGGGTTTATAGGGAAATAGGGTGGGAAGTAATTTAAATTTATAAAATGTATTGAATAATCAATGTATTAATTGAATAATTAATAATATTTTAATAATTAGTTGTTAATTAATTTCAATTAGTGTAATTAATAAATAATTACGTTAAATGCTTAATTAATTTTAGGTGTGTCTTGTGGTGTTTATATGTGTACATTGTGTGAAGTGTGGTAAGTAATAAAAAATGTATTGATTGATTATTAAATACTATAAAATTAATTACCATTAATTAATTAGTAATTATTCACTGTAATTTTATAATTCATTTTAGATGTGTGTTTTGGTGTTAATATGTGTAAATGGCGTGAAAGGTGATAAGCAATTCATTTTTTATTGACTAATTAATAAATATTAATGAATCAATTTTCATTAATTAATTAGTATTTATTTAATTTAATTGTGTAATTACTTGTAGGTGTGTGTTGTGGATGTTATAGTGTTAAATAATGAGTAAATATATTTAAATTATATATCAATTATGTTACTTTTGGAGATTAAGGGGGTCATTAGGATCGCGGACGGACTTGAGTCCGTCCGCGACCCCAGAGCATGAGGGAACGTCCGCATGAGCTGCGGCGTTCCCTCTGTGCAGATTAGGATGTGACCGCCAGGGTGGCGGTCACATCCTCTATTTTTAACATTGCTGCGGGTGGAGCTTCAAGCTGCACCCGCAGCAATGTTAAAAATGCATGCACAGCATTTGCGTGCACAAAGCGGCAGGCACCGCGCGGTGCCTGCTGCATTGTGCACGCAAATGCAGGGGGGTACCATAGGTACCCCCCATGTGCACCCCCCACTACACCTAGGGGGCCCGCAATGGGCCCCTGCAGTGCAGTTACACATGCTTTTCCACGGCGGAAAAGCCGCCGCGGAAAAGCATGTTTCCATGCACATCCTAATCTGGCTGAAGGTGTCTAAGAGACACCTTCACCATTTTAGTGCTTTTCCGCCGCGGTTGTAAGCCAGCCGCGGCGGAAAAGCTGCGGACCTAAACCATGACCCACCAGCCATCCTAATGTGGCGGTGGGTCCTGGTGGGTCCGCAGAGGATTTTCCGCATCCTCCGGGCCGGCGGTGGCTTCCGCCGGCCCGGAGGATGCGGAAAATCCTCCATCCTAATGACCCCCTAAATGTAATAAAAATGTTGATTGTTTTGTTTTTTATTGTTATAGTTATAGTGATCCAGCGCATTTCCTACTGTTGGACTCACTGGAGTGGCGAATAGTAATTTTGACCCCTCTGCTATCCTGTGCTTTCCCTACTGTTGCACTCACTGGAGTGGTAATAGTAATTTTAACCCCTTCGCTATCCGTCGTTTTCCCTACTAATGTTTTTATTTTGCTATTAAATGGTGGTATTATTTTTTTAAATAGTTTAATGTGTTAAATAAATATAGAATATTTTATTTTAATTTATTTATATATGTGGTAATTTTTTTTATATAATTAAAAACGTTTATAAATTCAATAAAAATTATAGTTAATAAAATGTATTTAATTAAATATATGTATCCGTACACTTTTTTGTGTTTATATTTAATAAAGTAAGTTTATTTGTTATAATTATTTTAAATATATATTACATTAAATGTATTTTTGAGTCGATATTACTGTACTTACCTGTTTAAATATAGGGATTCGATATTTTTTTAATCAATATTTTTACATTGATATTTTTTTCATCTATATTTATGTAATAGTTATTTTAACATGGAACCCTTATTATAACCACTTCCAATAACCATGACCACAGCACCGAACCATGTCAACATTTGTTGCCACATTTTTCCTGACTTTGCTCACCCCTGACTTAGTTCCTGAAGTGTATAAGGTAATGGGACTCCTCAGTAATCAGGGTGTTTTATTTAGTTTCTTTCTCCTTATACACCAAGGTGTAGTCATGGTACCCTGTACTCCCAGACTCTATATCCCTAGACCCTCTGCCCACTTGACCCTTGTGAGATGCCAAGCCATTTAGACAGTTTCCCTTTCATACCTTGCCTTTGGCTTCTTTCAAATGACACTAACAGCAACGTATCTCCTTTAGTGGGTTGCAAGAGCATGCATGTTGTGGTTATAGTGCAGCATACCCATGTATATTATACTTCTATTTTGCCCAGGTGAGGGGTATTGTCCTGACCATAGTGCAACCCACATTGTTGAGCACTGGTAACAGGTGTGTGTGTATCTTTCAACATTTTTTAGTTATGAATGTTGTGTCTGGCATAGGTGACTGTTCTACCTGGGTGAACTATTACCATTGCTGTGCAGCACTATCTGTTGTGACCTTTGGCAATATATTGCTATTATGTTTTGGGTTATTTGTGTCCTATGACACCTAGTCATTCATTAGCTACCTGTTTGGTGTTAACATTTCTGAACCTCTCCTAATGCTTTTCCTAAACATGGACGTCGTAACAATCTCTTCCTGATGTCTATTCTTATAAGACAGGTAATTTAACTTCCATGTGTATTAACTCTATAGTTGTATATGATAAAATGTGATGTAACCTATTACTCTGTAAGTCACTATCTACTAAGCACTGTTGGAGCAGGTGTGCAAAAATACTGGATGACATAAAACATGTATACATTTTTATAGTATTTTTGCCTCAAAGCATGTTGTACTTTTTATTCATTTTTATTTTCCCAAATCAGTGGTAAAAGTTCAAAGTGTCAGTGTCATTCAAGTTCGTAGTATAAGGTCTTTAGATCAATCTGCAGGCACCATGAGCGTTACAGTAGCACAAATAACTGATGGTACACATAGCCATATCTTGGCCGGCCTTGCAGAGGTGTCAGTCATTGATGCCTTGAAGAATTGCAAAAGAAACCTTTAAAATAATTCAATGTTCCTGTACCTTTTCATTGCATCAAAGGTCACCAGTACCTGAGCAATAAGGACTCTAAAATAAAGGTGAGTTGCTCTAGAAAGGATGCTCCAGCAGAATCTTACAACCAGAACCGCAGACGATGAATGGATGAACACTTGAAACTACCTAGCCTGTCCCACACTCCTACTGAGGCGGGCATCAGCAACTCTGGTGCCATAATGCGATGAAAAGTTAATCTTGTTGGTGGTACCTGATCCTATGGCTCAAGAGGTTTACCAGCACTTTGGCGATTCGGGTACCAGGAGAACAGCCCCTTATACTTGGCAGCTGGACAGGCATCAGCGTCTGATGTGGGAGTAGGCAGTGGTCTCTTCTCCTTGTTGGCGGTCGTATCCGTCAACAACACTACGGGTCCGATTACGATCTCGGTCGGAAGGGCACCGAATCAGGTTCAGCATTAGCGGATCTGATTCGGAGGCTGAATTTCCGTTCGAGCCGTACACGGGTCCGGACTTCAAGGTACGAGGCAAACAAGCGCGACATCTCCGTCTGAATCGTTTCCGGGTCCGAGCAGCTCCGTACGACTCGGTCACAAGCAAGAGGTGGCACGCAATGGAGACGTTTCACGACCGAGCTAGTATGATGCTCGATTCGGACAGCCAGATCGAGTCGGAGCATCTGGCTCGCAATAGCTCCCGGAGAAGTGCATAATTCCAGGCACAGCAACACATAATTTAAGGAGAAGAACTTGATGAGAGAATGAAGAACAGCATCATATAAAAAACAACCTTTATATTCAATCTGTTGTCTCCACTGTCAACCTAGGACCCACAGCCACTCCCATTGGCACAGTTAACGTAAAAGTCATTTTAAAACTGTAACACAGTTTTTTAAAACTAAAATATCAGCTAAACACATACATAAACATAACATTACCGCACATTATCCATTCTTTGAAGTCCCTAGCGAATGCTCCATCAAAATGCATTTTAGAGCATCCTGGTTACAATCTAAGGGCCGGATTCACAAAGGCAATCTGAGACCAAAGTCTAACTTTAGGACGTTTGGTATTCACAGAGGTCATGTACGAGTCATATCTTTACATTCGCAGTTGAGCCAGAATCTCTGGCTCAGGCTACACTCTCCGGCTCCGGCAAGATGAAGTGTAATCAATGTGCTGGAACACAATTTTTACAAAAAGGAACATCAGGAATATGAGTTAAATGGTAGAGGAGGTCATGAAAATCGGTTTCGGTAGGGAAAAGGGTGCTGCTAGACATTACGTCGCATTCCAGAAAGGTGTGCTCCTATGCAACATGGTAAATGCAGTCCACAATTTGTGCTCCCCTCAGTGTTGACTGTAGGGTTACACCACACTCAGTGTTGACTCCTCCATCATCTCGCTTCTTACGAACAGTAGTGTGTCAATTATTCTGCCACTCATCAAAGATCGTAACGTGGACCCTGGGAGCTAATTGTAGAGAGGTCTAATTTGCACACGTGGGACAAGGGAGGTCTGTGAGCAAAGTCCTTATGTGCTGTGCATGCAGGCCGCATACTCTACGCATGAAACTAGCCCACACCAGAACCCAGCACAGTGCCTCGGTGTGGCTTATCATTCAATCTTGCATTGTGACTTGCTAAAAACTTGCCCCCCTATTATGTAAATAATAAGCATGGGCGGAAAATCCGTTCCGCTCGCGGATTTTGCGGATTTTCGGTAAATTCGCAATCCGCGAGATTCGCGAATTTCCCGCAAAATCCGCAAATTCGCACACAGCAGATTTTTTTTTCTTGGTGATACAATTTTGCAGTGTGCGGCGTTCACTTACCGTCATTCAGCGTTTGCCGAGTTGTTTTTCTCGATATTTTGCGAGTGCTGCACCATTTTGGATCTTGCTGCGGGATCCTGCGGGAGTTTGGCGACCGCGATTACGTAATCGCGGCTTGCCACCTTGCACAGCACATATCGCGAGAGTTCGTAATTGCCAACACGTAGATGCGGCGAGCAGCAACAATGTCGCACTCGCGAAATTACAACATTTGAAATTCTGCACAAGAAATCCACCAGCAAGCAGCATAAACCTTCTGAAAATGATGATTTTTATCAGAATAACTCTTCAGGTTGACATTTGCCTGCACTTGTTTTTTGCAAGGAGTCCATTTTTTTTGGGGGGGGGGAAGTGCCCCACAGTCTCCAACTTCCTGTTCCCGTCCAGCAGGCTCCTCCCAGTGCTTTCTTCATGTGCTGGTCACTTTCATTCAGATTTTTCACCTGGAAGGATTACTTTTTGTGGATGCTGCTGGATATTTGGATTTGAGGCCTTTTTGACTTTCTTTGGATCACTTTTGGATTAGAAATTTCACAAGTAAGTTTGTTTGGGTCATTACAGTTGCTGCAACGACAATTTTGGAATTTTCGATTTTTAGGCTGTTGTTGGGGCCT
The DNA here is from genome assembly GCF_964263255.1 of Lissotriton vulgaris. Taxonomy (NCBI): domain Eukaryota; kingdom Metazoa; phylum Chordata; class Amphibia; order Caudata; family Salamandridae; genus Lissotriton; species Lissotriton vulgaris. The sequence goes on along the minus strand of NC_141689.1, from coordinate 1,611,709,103 downwards.
TTTGCCCAGGGGTACTCAGTGGTGGGTGGACTGAGTCTTTCTGTGGGGTCTCTTTAATAAAAACATCATGGAGGGCCTGGATGGCTTGGGATTGTGCTGATTTTTCTGTGATTTTCGTTTTTTTGGGCTGTTGTTGTGGCCTTTTCACCAAAGGTATTGAGTGGTGCATGGGCCTAGTCTTTCTGTGGGGGGTCTTGAATTTAAACATCATGGAGGGCCTGGATGGCATGGGATTGTGTTGATTTTTCTGTGTTTTTCGATTTTGTGGGCTGTTGTTGTGGCCTTTTCACCAGGGGTAGTGAGTGGTGCATGGGCCTAGTCTTTCTGTGGGGTGTCTTGAATTTAAACATCATGGAGGGCCTGGATGGCATGGGATTGTGCTGATTTTCTGTGTTTTTTGATTCTTTGGGCTGTTGTTGTGGCCTTTTCTCCAGGGGTAGTCAGTGGTGCATGGGCCTAGTCTTTCTGTAGGGTGTCCTGAATTTAAACATCATGGAGGGCCTGGATGGCATGGGATTGTGCTGATTTTTCTGTGTTTTTCGATTTTTTGGGCTGTTGTTGTGGCCTTTTCACCAGGGGTAGTGAGTGGTGCATGGGCCTAGTCTTTCTGTGGGGTGTCTTGAAATTAAACATCATGGAGGGCATGGATGGCATGGGATTGTGCTGATGTTTCTGTGTTTTTCGATTTTTTGGGGTGTTCATGGGGACAGGCCATGTGGGTGGGGGCCATTTTGAGTGCTGCTACAGGTAGGCCATGTGCTGGGAGGCAGGGGGCCATTTTGAATGCAGGCAGTGTTCTTAGGTCTGCAGCCATTTTGCCTAGGTTTCAACCATTATGCCCAGGAGTAGTGAGTGGTGCATGGCCCTAGGCTTTCTGTGGGGTGTCTTGAATTTAAACATCATGGATGGCATGGGATTGTGCTTATTTTTCAGTGTTTTTCGATTTTTTGGGGTGTTGATGGGTACAGGCCATGTGGGTGGAGGCCATTTTGAGTGCTGCTACCGGCAGGCCCTGGCCATGTGCTGGGAGGCAGGGGGCCATTTTGAATGCAGGCAGTGTTCTTAGGTCTGCAACCATTTTGCCTAGCTTTCAACCTTTATGCCCAGGGGTAGTGAGTGGTGCATGGACCTAGTCTTTCTGTGGGGTGTATTGAATTTAAACATCATGGAGGGCTTGGGATTGTGCTGATTTTTCTGTGATTTTCGTTTTTGTGGGCTGTTGTTGTGGCCTTTTCACCAGGGGTAGTGAGTGGTGCATGGGCCTAGTCTTTCTGTGGGGTGTCTTGAATTTAAACATCATGGATGGCCAGGATGGCATGGGATTGTGCTGATTTTTCTGTTTTTTGATTATTTGGGGTGTTCATGGGGACAGGCCATGTGGGTGGGGGCCATTTTGACTGCTGCTACAGGCAGGCCATGTGCTGGGAGGCAGGGGGCCATTTTGAATGCAGGCAGTGTTCTAAGGTCTGCAACCATTTTACCTAGGTTTCAACCATTATGCCCAGGGGTAGTGAGTGGTGCATGGCCCTAGTGTTTTTGTTGGGTGTCTTGAATTTAAACATCATGGATGGCATGGGATTGTGCTGATTTTTCAGTGTTTTTTGATTTTTTGCGGTGTTGATGGGGACAGGCCATGTGGGTGGGGGCCATTTTGAGTGCTGCTACAGGCAGGCCCTGGCCATGTGCTGGGAGGCAGGGGGCCATTTTGAATGAAGGCAGTGTTCTTAGGTCTGCAACCATTTTGCCTAGCTTTCAACCTTTATGCCCAGGGGTAGTGAGTGGTGCATGGGCCGAATCTTTCTGTGGGGTGTCTTGAATTTAAACATCATGGATGGCTTGGGATTGTGCTGATTTTTCTGTGATTTTCGTTTTTTCAGGCTGTTGTGGCCTTTTCACCAGGGGTAGTGAGTGGTGCATGGGCCTAGTCTTTCTGTGGGGTGTCTTGAATTTAAACATCATGGAGGGCCTGGATGGCATGGGATTGTGCTGATTTGTCTGTGTTTTTCGATTTCTTGGGCTGTTGTTGTGGCCTTTTCACCAGGGGTAGTGAGTGGTGCATGGGCCTAGTCTTTCTGTGGGGTGTCTTGAATGTAAACATCATGGAGGGCCTGGATGGCATGGGATTGTGCTGATTTTTCTGTGTTTTTCGATTTTTTGTGGTGTTCATGGGGACAGGCCATGTGCGTGGGGGCCATTTTGAGTGCTGCTACAGGCAGGCCATGTGCTGGGAGGCAGGGGGCCATTTTGAATGCAGGCAGTGTTCTTAGGTCTGCAACCATTTTGCCTAGCTTTCAACCTTTATGCCCAGGGGTAGTGAGTGGTGCATGGGCCTAGTCTTTCTGTGGGGTGTCTTGAATTTAAACATCATGGAGGGCTTGGGATTGTGCTGATTTTTTCTATGATTTTCGTTTTTTTGGGCTGTTGTTGTGGCCTTTTCACCGGGGTAGTGAGTGGTGCATGGGCCTAGTCTTTCTCTGGGGTGTCTTGAATTTAAACATCATGGAGGGCCTTTATGGCATGGGATTGTGCTAATTTTTTCTGTTTTTCGATTTTTTGGGGTGTTCATGGGGACAGGCCATGTGGGTGGGGGCCATTTTGAGTGCTGCTACAGGCAGGCCATGTGCTGGGAGGCAGGGGGCCATTTTGAATGCAGGCAGTGTTCTAAGGTCTGCAACCATTTTGCCTAGGTTTCAACCATTATGCCCAGGGGTAGTGAGTGGTGCATGGCCCTAGTGTTTTTGTGGGGTGTCTTGAATTTAAACATCATGGATGGCATGGGATTGTGCTTATTTTTCAGTGTTTTTCGATTTTTTGGGGTGTTGATGGGTACAGGCCATGTGGGTGGGGGCCATTTTGAGTGCTGCTACAGGCAGGCCCTGGCCATGTGCTGGGAGGCAGGGGTCCATTTTGAATGCAGGCAGTGTTCTTAGGTCTGCAACCATTTTGCCTAGCTTTCAACCTTTATGCCCAGGGGTAGTGAGTGGTGCATGGGCCTAGTCTTTCTGTGGGGTGTATTGAATTTAAACATCATGGATGGCTTGGGATTGTGCTGATTTTTCTGCGATTTTCGTTTTTTTGGGCTGTTGTGGCCTTTTCACCAGGGGTAGTGAGTGGTGATTGGGCCTAGTCTTTCTGTGGGGTGTCTTGAATTTAAACATCATGGAGGGCCTGGATGGCATGGGATTGTGCTGATTTTTCTGTGTTTTTCGATTTTTTGGGCTATTGTTGTGGCCTTTTCACCAGGGGTAGTGAGTGGTGCATGGGCCTAGTCTTTCTGTGGGGTGTCTTGAATTTAAACATCATGGAGGGCCTGGATGGCATGGGATTGTGCTGATTTGTCTGTGTTTTTCGATTTCTTGGGCTGTTGTTGTGGCCTTTTCACCAGGGGTAGTGAGTGGTGCATGGGCTAAGTCTTTCTGTGGGGTGTCTTGAATTTAAACATCATGGAGGGCCTGGATGGCATGGGATTGTGCTGATTTGTCTGTGTTTTTCTATTTTTTGTGGTGTTCATGGGGACAGGCCATGTGGGTGGGGGCCATTTTGAGTGCTGCTACAGGCAGGCCATGTGCTGGGAGGCAGGGGCCATTTTGAATGCAGGCAGTGTTCTAAGGTCTGCAACCATTTTGCCTAGGTTTCAACCATTATGCCCAGGGGTAGTGAGTGGTGCATGGCCCTAGTGTTTTTGTGGGGTGTCTTGAATTTAAACATCATGGAGGGCTTGGGATTGTGCTGATTTTTTCTATGATTTTTGTTTTTTTGGGCTGTTGTTGTGGCCTTTTCACCAGGGGTAGTGAGTGGTGCATGGGCCTAGTCTTTTTGTGGGGTGTCTTGAATTTAAGCATCATGGAGGGCCTGGATGGCATGGGATTGTGCTGATTTTTTCTGTGTTTTTCGATTTTTGGGGGTGTTCATGGGGACAGGCCATGTGGGTGGGGGCCATTTTGAGTGCTGCTACAGGCAGGCCATGTGGTGGGAGGCAGGGGGCCATTTTGAATGCAGGCAGTGTTCTAAGGTCTGCAACCATTTTGCCTAGGTTTCAACCATTATGCCCAGGGGTAGTGAGTGGTGCATGGGCCTAGTCTTTCTGTGGAGTGTCTTGAATTTAACAATCAACCTCTGGTGGAAAATTCCACTAGTTTACCAAGCACACTCCTATTTGTTTAAAGTATAACCAATGTGAACAATTGATAACCTATAATATTTCAATGTTATAACTCGAAGAGAAAATTCAAAGAAAGAAATTATTTTTCAAAACGTAGCTTTATATATTCTTTTGCTTGTAAATCTTGTTCATTTCAACATATTCATTTTGAAATCAATGCACAATCTGAAAATTAACAAGTAAATGTCATCACATTATAAATTTGTTGTAATAACTCTGATGTTGAAAAACTTTTTTTGATGAAGGTGAAGACATAGTTGAGAAATAGGCCCAATGCATTTCGGGGGGTTCCCTTCTTCAGGGGCACTGTAAGAATGAGACAACGTATCAATAATTCGTGTTAACATTTCATTTGTTTACAAAGAACTTCAACTAACATCTCATTAAATAATTTGCGAAGGCAGTTCATGAAAAACACTGAAGCTAGATATATGTGTTCTGGCATCTAATTTGAACAGTTGATTACATGAATGATATAAACATCGGACAATTGATCCAGGTCAAAAAATAGAAAGAGAAAAGAGGTAAAAACTAAACTGGAGAAAACTACTCTACCGCTATCAATGTGTCTTGCGTTACAGTGTTAATTTACAAAATTCAGGGCGCAACAGGGGATAAACTCGATGTTGATGGTAAGTGTGCCACCATACTGCGTTTGTTGTGGGGGCAAAATAGTAACGAAGGTACTCACATCTCAACTCCTCAATGTCATTTATCAGAATTCAAGTGCTCCAACATGTAAAGTTGATAAATCTCAATCTCTCAGCTGAGAACGAAAACGACAAGATATATATGTATCACAACCTTGACATCAATTTGTTCAGAAGCCTGATGGAGAATCTATTCCTCTAAATGTCCACTTACTTGATACTAAGTAGCTGTGACTGAAAGAATTAAATCTAAGTGGAAAGACAATAATCACTCGTGCGTGAGCACCGAAGCCATCTGTGCACGAGCACGTACCGGCACCTGCGGGGAATGCTTCTTGATATTTCACTATCTAAGATGCAAAAAAGCAAGGGTATATTTAGAAAATTCCTGTCTTGCCAGCAAAATTGATATTCTCAAAAAATTCATGACTCAGTAAAGGACTGGAAAATTACTACACCACACGTATCAACAACATCGTTCTTGAATACTGTTTAAACTGAACCAATACAATAACACATCTTAATTGCATGCATTAACACTAACCACTGCCCAAAATAAACTGAGCCACCTTCTTATGCTACTAAGAAAATCTGATCTCCACTTATCTCGGTGACCAATGGAACTGCTCTTCCCTCTTTGCACACTGAATCTGTCAAACTTAAACACTGGCACTGTATCGAGTACTGTAACCCCCTTTTTTATGTATATAAGCTCACCAAAGTTGCGTTATCCTCTCCATTAAGAATCTGGCCTTCTTAGTTACTATCTGCAAAGAAAGCAAGTCTACTAGTAAAATTCTGAGATTACACTCGCTCTATGCCAATACTAGCTCAACCAGACATAGACTCACCTCTAACTGCTCAAAATGACGCCGTTGTGCTTCCAAACTCTACCACGAACTAAACTTCCGACAGCATGTTGCGGTGTTATATACCCACATTTGTTTGGTCAACAGTGAAACAGGACTGCTAGAGTTGTGACCTCCCACCTTAGAGCCATGGACAGAGTAATAGGACTAGAAAACATCATCCATCCCACCTTAGAGCCATGGACAGAGTAATAGGACTAGAAAACATCATCCATCTTGGAATGGTAAAACGTCTGCTAACTTGTGCCCATAGTGGTTAAATATACATTGCAACTAAACTGTGTACTATGATACGTTGGTTCGCGGAAACAGTATGAGGAACAGAAATGTTTCATGTCAAAGTGGTGAGCGTCTAATTCTCATTACGTTAACCCTAAACTGCAACTCAGGACGTTTTTTTGTTAGCTCCATAAGCTGAGAAGCAAGATCCAACAAGAATTAATTTCTCCCGATTAAATTATAGTGAAATGAACATAAAAAGAGAAAATAAGAGAAAATTCGCTAATTACAAGTATTGTAATTGCAAAGAAGGCTTGGTAACTATTGTTTGACCTGTATAAGAGTCTGTTACAAAAAACTGAGTAAACAACATGCTAGGTATTGTACACACAGAACGAATGGCATTGCAAATATCATGTAAATCATTAGCATAATTCAAGTATATTGCAGTTATAAAAAACACTGTAGTTCAATCCTGTCATTAAGACCACTCGGCACCATGGTCTGTAAATGTTTTGTCCACCAAGCTTCCCTTTGAGCTAGTTGTATTGGGTGATTTTTGTCTGGTTTCACTGTGACTATTTCTAAGATTGTAAACCTGAGCTGTGCATTGGTGTGTTGGTGTTCTAACCAATGTGTGGCAAAGAAAGATTTAGTAGATTTCGTTCTGAATGTGCTTTTGTGCTCAGAAATGCGTATCTTGATTTTTCTTGAAGTTTTGCCTACATAAAGAAGACCACATGGGCATCTGATAGTATAAATGACGTTCATACTGTTACAGTCTCCATTATATCTTAATGAAATGCTTTTCCCAGATTGTGGGTGGTGAATGACTTTCCCTGTTATGACATTATTACAATGAACACAATTGTAACACTTTCGCATTCCGTTAAATAATGGTTGATCTGCAGAAACTGTGGTGGTCAAAATTTCTTTTAGATTCTTGCTCCTTGTGTACGCAAATAAGGGCTCTTCATCATACAACCCCTTGAAATCCGGCTCTTGTTTCAGCAATTCCCATCTTGATTTAATGATATGTTGAATTGCTTGGGATTTGGATGAATATTTAGACACAAACACATGTCTATTACTTTTCTGTTTCAACTTGGTGGTGAGCAACTCCTCTCGATGTTTAGCTTCAGTCTTATTCAAAGCAGTCTTCAAAACTTCCACAGGGTAGCCTCTTTGTTTGAATTTCTCTGTTTGTAGTTCGAGAGCTTCTTGTAGATCTGCTGGATTAGACATGATTCGCTTCACTCCTAGTAATTGTGAGTACGGAAGGTTGTTTTTCAATGACGGTGGGTGGAAACTTGAGTATAACAATAAATTGTTTCTGTCAGTGGGTTTTGTATACACTGATGTTTCTAATTTGTTGGCTCTGTGAGTTATCAAAACATCCAAGTAGTGAATCTGTTGTTGACTGATCTCATAGGTGAATTTGATTCTTTCATGCTTGTGGTTAAGTTCATTAATCAGCTCTTCTAATGAATCTTGGGAACTTTTCCATACAAGAAATATATCATCTATGAATCTGATATAAAAAGCCAGATTCTTAGCCCAGATCTCCTGCTTAAAGATATGTGTATCCTCGAACTGCGCCATAAAGGTATTGGCGTAAGCCGGTGCGCCAGAAAAACCCATTGAGGTTCCACTAACTTGGAGGAAGAATTTGTCTTGCCATGTCAGGTAACTATGCTGGAGGCAGAATAACACGAATTATTGATACGTTGTCTCATTCTTACAGTGCCCCTGAAGAAGGGAACCTCCCGAAATGCATTGGGCCTATTTCTCAACTATGTCTTCACCTTCATCAAAAAAAGTTTTTCAACATCAGATTTATTACAACAAATTTATAATGTGATGACATTTACTTGTTAATTTTCAGATTGTGTATTGATTTCAAAATGAATATGTTGAAATGAACAAGATTTACAAGCAAAAGATTATATAAAGCTACGTTTTGAAAAAGAATTTCTTTCTTTGAATTTTCTCTTCGAGTTATAACATTGAAATATTATAGGTTATCAATTGTTCACATTGGTTATACTTTAAACAAATAGGAGTGCGCTTGGTAAACTATTGGAATTTTCCACCAGAGGTTGATTGTTACTTTGGGCTGGCTGCCTTACAACCAAGCAGCACACAAACAGTGTACAAATATTATATGAACAGTATATTAGTATTACATTAGGGAGTGCGCAGATAAGAAAAACATTGTGTCTTGAATTTAAACATCATGGAGGGCTTGAGATTGTGCTGATTTTTCTGTGATTTTCGTTTTTTTGGGCTGTTGTTGTGGCCTTTTCACCAGGGGTAGTGAGTGGTGCATGGGCCTAGTCTTTCTGTGGGGTGTCTTGAATTTACCAGTAGGTCACAAGGAAATGAAAGTAAACTGTTAAAGAATGTGTTGATTTGGGAACAGTCACCAAGTCCGAACTTAGATAGTACGTGGTGGCCATCAAATGATTCCCATCAGATACCCGTCCTGTGCCGCCCTACATCATTTTGGATCCTTCACCCGAAGGAAAAGATGTTTAACCACTAAGGATTAGGTGAACTGTAACCTAATCAAGTGGAAAGAACTCAAATGTGATAGTTTTGTGTATATGGCATACGGAGGGTAAAAAATATATGTTTGTTGCAGTGCATGAAAGTGTTAAAGGTTATTACCCGACATTGACTTCAATCCACTCACAGACATATTGGTGTCATTTGACGTTGAAAGCCTGTATACGTCAATCCCCCAGGCCGAGACATTGGAAGTCATCGAAGCATTACTATCAGCCAGAGAACTGAATTCAATAACACCAGTCAGTGTCATCATGACTCTAGCTACTCTGGCGATGACGGAGAACTTCTTCTGTTTTGAAGACAGTCTCTATTTACAGATTAGCGGGACTAATATGGGCAGCGTTTTTTCCCCTAGTCTCGCTAATCTTTACGTGCATCATTTCGAGCAAGAGCACGTGTTCGCAGACACTAATCTCCATCTCAGTTGTCTGCGAACTTGGAAACGCTACATCGATGATATTTTCGTGGTGTGGCGTGGAAGTGAGACGCAGCTCAGGAAGTTTCACTCCTGGCTCAATTTGAGGAATTCCTTTTTGAAATTCACTATTGAGCATAACACCCAAAAATTGGCCTTTTTGGATTTGCTCATTTGTAGTACACCTACCGGCCTTGTCTCTGAATTGTATCGCAAACCAATGGCGCGCAATTCCTTACTTAATTATAACAGCTGCCATCCGAAAGCCCTGCGGGACAATTTACCCTATGGGCAATTTTTGCGTATACAAAGAAACTGTACAAACAGAACGTCTTTTGAAACACATGCCCTACAACTATCCCTGGATTTGCCATGTAAAGAATACCCCAAAAAATTAATCCAGACATCAAAAAAACGAGCGGCCAATAATAACCGAGCCGGCCTTCTAGAAATTCTACCACCAAAACCTAAAACTGAACGCATGACCTGTGTGAGCACATTTGGTACTTACTCGAATCAAATCACCAAGATCGTGAAAAGGCATTGGGGCATATTGAACACCGGCAAAGACACACTGCCCTCTCCCCTTTTTGCTTATAAGAGAGCACAAAACTTGAAGGACAGATTAGTCCACACAAGACCAAAAAACGAGGGACCAAGAGCAGTAGGTACCCTATGGAACATGCCGGCAGTAACAGGACATCACCCGTGTGGACAATGTGCAGCATGTCCCCAAACTACAAGAACTACCACCATTGACATCGGGACAGAGCGTGTTTGGGAACAACGCAGGTTTAGAAACTGCAACAGTGCAAACTTAGTATACTTAATCAAATGTCCCTGCAATAAGATGTATGTGGGGATGACCACCCGAAAAATTAAACTACGAATATCAGAACACAAAAGCTCCATACGATGTAGTAGACAGGCTACCAAACTTACTAATCACTTTTCACTGGCAAAACATCTTCCCACAGACATAAGGTGGACAGTTTTGGAGCAACCTACAATACCGACACACATTGTGGACATCAGTACATTTCTATTTAAACGTGAACAGAGATGGGTGTATAAGTTGAAAACTCATGAAACAGGATTGAACGAAGACATTCCATGGATGTCATTGTGAGTTTATCTTTTTACTCCTGAAATAATAGTGATCTCTTCTACATAACTAATGAAAGGACAACATGGGACGCTTGTGTAATACAAGCGCTATCGTATCAATTTAATAGAAGAGACTCGCATTTTCTACAAATTCATAAACATACATCAAAAGTATCATTTCTATAGTGATATTAAAGGGGTCCGCACTTTCTACAAACCCACATATACACATCAAAAAGGTTTTGTTCTGTCCTGGACACACCAAGTCAAAACAAACAGCACATAGAAACAACCCGCTCAGCGAATGCTATTCCATGCTAAAACCAGTTCCATGAGTATATAAAGGCATCTAAAAACAACATCAGGGACACGCTTACCAGCGTGCACTCAGTAATACTCTGCGTAATTACCTAAGGGTAAGTTGGGTGTTGGAGTAATCATTTTCTCACTCTGCCATAAAAAAAAAACAAATTTTGTAATATCACTATACGCTTCTTTAATCATCTTCGTAATGCCCGATTATCATGAACCAAAAGACTGGTTTCTTGTTTTCACGTCCGATTGCTAGGCAACGACGCTGCTGAGCGCGATGTCGTCCTGCACGGAATACCACGTGACACGCCTATCCAATGCCCGGGGATCAGGAAGAAGAAGACGCGTTCCCCGTCTTCGCTTCCTGGTGCCAGGCAACTAGGGAGGGCTTAGATGCTGCTGAGGGCGGTGTCACGTCACATTACGTGATACGCCTATCCAATCGCGTATCTCAGTACGGGCAATCAGGAAGGATAAAGACCCGCTTCCTGTCCGTAACGGTACCTCCCTCCACGACAGCCTAGACGGATGTCCGGAGTACCGACGGACAGGTAAGCGGGTCTGGGACATTTGTTCTTTTACTCTGTAACTTTTACTCGATCATAGAGCCGTTTCAAATTGCAGAGCTTGAACTACTCTCTTTTGTAGCGAGGGGTTGCTACCACGGATAAACTCAATCACAGCTCGTATGTAATTTCCAACAGTGAAGTGCTGTGTCCACTGAATCAGAGTAATGCCTCAAACTAAGAAGCTCACAATATTCTTTCAACTGCGAGGCATTGTTCTCATTTTGACTAGTTGTTTTAAGTAGCGACGAGGGGTCTTTCTAAACAGATCGAGCTAGGTTACTGCCACAAAACAATTGATTTGATACCACCCTTGTGGCAGCGTGCTGGTGTTTCAAAACACACTAATTGATCATCCAAAAGTGGCAGACTATTCCCTGACTTGTATTCTATGAACATCTATGACAAGCAGGTGGAAATGACTGGGTGATTATCACATTATCATATCAGCTACTATTGATAAATATACCCAGAAATAATGAAATATAGGTTCTAGACAGTATGGTCATGAACTATTTGTCTCTAATTATCGTGCTACCAACACAGATGCAATGACTACAGTGATGCATCTTTCCTCTATCATTTCCTTCCCTCTTCTCTCCTCTCCAGAGCGGTGCTCCGTTTTACCTGAGCTGTAGCCAGGTGAGGTGGAGTGTACATTCCCCACATATTGGGTGAGTAACAGGATAAATGTATCCTTTTCATAAATCCCATACTGAAATGGGAAATGGCATCATATAGTCTACTAATTGAGACTAGCTGATCAATATTAATTGGCATTATCTAACAAGACACATTCAAACATATGTGTAGTAAACTGTTGATTCTAATTATGTGTTTTCTTTTGTTTCACCTCCTTGGTCCTTCGACATGACGGTCTGAGCAGGCGAATTTCAGGTGACATTCATTTTCACTTTTTCATTTTGGTTCACATCATGCAGTAGCATTGACACAAGGTCCTGACGAAGCTGGAGGAGATCTCGAGACTCCAACTACCGCAGAAACATGTTGACCTTCAATATATCTGAGTATTTATATGTTTAATACTAAAATGCACTGTTTTTATTGTTGGGTGTGAATAGGATATTATTAAAATAGTTTTTTTCCATTTCTACAACCCAATCTTAAGTTCACTCACTATTATAACACTGTTACTTTAACACTTTCATGCACTGCAACAAACAAATATTTTTTACCCTCCGTATGCCATATACACAAAACTATCACATTTGAGTTCTTTCCACTTGATTAGGTTACAGTTCACCTAATCCTTAGTGGTTAAACATCTTTTCCTTCGGGTGAAGGATCCCAAATGTTGTAGGGCGGCACAGGACGGGTATCTGATGGGAATCATTTGATGGCCACCACGTACTATCTAAGTTCGGACTTGGTGACTGTTCCCAAATCAACACATTCTTTAACAGTTTACTTTCATTTCCTTGTGACCTACTGGTATCTCTTGGTTATAATTACGGTGAAGGGGATGATACCATTGTATGGTCGTTAAATATTCCCCATCGACCCTCCATATTTGTTTAGTGTCTTGAATTTAAACATCATGGAGGGCCTGGATGGCAAGGGATTGTGCTGATTTTTCTGTGTTTTTCGATTTTTTGGGCTGTTGTTGTGGCCTTTTCACCAGGGGTAGTGAGTGGTGCATGGGCCTAGTCTTTCTGTGGGGTGTCTTGAATTTAAACATTATGAAGGGCATGATGGCATGGGATTGTGCTGATTTTTCAGTGTTTTTCGATTTTTTTGGGTGTTCATGGGGACAGGCCATGTGGGTGGGGGCCATTTTGAGTGCTGCTACAGGCAGGCCCTGGCCATGTGCTGGGTGGCAGGGGGCCATTTTGAATGCAGGCAGTGTTCTTAGGTCTGCAACCATTTTGCCTAGCTTTCAACCTTTATGCCCAGGGGTAGTGAGTGGTGCATGGGCCTAGTCTTTCTGTGGGGTGTCTTGAATTTAAACATCATGGAGGGCTTGGGATTGTGCTGATTTTTCTGTGATTTTCGTTTTTTTTGGGCTGTTGTTGTGGCCTTTCACCAGGGGTAGTGAGTGGTGCATGGGCCTAGTCTTTCTGTGGGGTGTCTTGAATTTAAACATTATGGAGGGCATGATGGCATGGGATTGTGCTGATTTTTCAGTGTTTTTCGATTTTTTTGGGTGTTCATGGGAACAGGCCATGTGGGTGGGGGCCATTTTGAGTGCTGCTACAGGCAGGCCCTGGCCATGTGCTGGGAGGCAGGGGGGCATTTTGAATGCAGGCAGTGTTCTTAGGTCTGCAACCATTTTGCCTAGCTTTCAACCTTTATGCCAAGGGGTAGTGAGTGGTGCATGGGCCTGGTCTTTCTGTGGGGTGTCTTGAATTTAAACATCATGGAGGGCTTGGGATTGTGCTGATTTTTCCGTGATTTTCGTTTTTTTGGGCTGTTGTTGTGGCTTTTTCACCAGGGGTAGTGAGTGGTGCATGGGCCTAGTCTTTCTGTGGGGTGTCTTGAATTTAAACATCATGGATGGCATGGGATTGTGCTGATTTTTCTGTGTTTTTCGATTTTTTGGGGTGTATAACTGAACTGATGTTCCTCTGTCTTCCATTGCTTTTAGGTGCACAAGACTCAAGAGAACCACCAGTGCCAGGAAGAAGTCCTACAGCGGTGTGTGTGCGCAGCATAACGTCACGCGACGTCACGTCTGACCACTAACAACTCTGCAACTCGTGCAACTGCGGCCTGCTGTTCTGACCTCTGAAGAAGATGGCCCCAAAAAAAGTTCCCCGTAGCTCCTCTAGCAAGAAAGTTGCTAGTAAGGAGCAGAAGAAGCAAGTTACCAAGGAGACTGGTGTGCCGCCCGCCACATTTTCTGGGAGTAAAAAAAAAGTACGCCTGCAGCAGCAGCGGGATCTGCTGGGGACCAAGCTGGGAGCAGCACCCCCGCTCCATTGGGCTCAGTGCCACCACCACCACCACGCCAACTTAAGTCCAAGCCCTTGAGTGCTGCAGAGGCACTTAGTCTAGTTGTTCAATCACCATCGACCAGTGATGTTGGCTCATCACAAGAAAGTAGCAGCAATGTCCCTCAATCAACACAGGTTGTTGTAACTCATCTGACGAGTGTTGAACAACCACAGCCGCAACAACAACTACATGTGCAAGTACAAGCCCAAGTACAAGTGGAAGGAGAGGCAGTGCAAGGAGATGCGCAAGCAGAGGTGCATGGAGGGTCACAAGTGCCCACAATAGTTGTTCCTCCCGAAGTAGCGGCACATCAGGAAATCGACAATCAAGGCGAGGTATCATTTGAGGAAGCCACTGCTCCTGATGATCATTCATTGTCTTCCACACCCCTAGCAAGGAAGAGATCAAGGGTGGTGTCTACATCTTCTTCAAGCACACCTCCTTCTGATGATACGGATCAAAATTGGGAACCAGCACCACTGCCGTCTGAGAGTGAGGCACACCATGATCTGACAAAGGTAGTTAAGCGTAAAAGGAAGCTCGTCCAAAGTCTCATAGTTATGGAGTGTGATGAGGCTCAACAAGAAGTGGCGGATACTGCGGCTGATGAAAACTCTAACGGCGACGACCCAGTCATCATAAAGGTCATTGCAGCCCCAGCGGGCATGCAGCAAACAGACATTTTGACCCTAGCCCGAGAAGCTGCTGAGCGTGATGATGATGTTGTCGACGAGGAGGCAATGGAAACACCACAATCATTGGAGTTAACTAGTACACCAACACGTACCGCTTCCATATTTCTTCCTCGCCAGAAGGGACCTCCATCCACCTCGACCTCAATTAGTGGTGGTGAAAGTGCACAACGTACTAAAGTTCGGCAATCCACATCCTCCACTTCATCTTGCATTAGCAGCATGACCACCACCACCAGTATCGCCGCCTCCTCCGGCCCCCACAGACATTTCAAGTCCCCAGTTTGAGACTTCTTTAATGTTTGCCCAAAAAAGGAAAACTTTGCCATTTGTAGCATTTGTAAGCATGCAGTTAGTCGTGGTAAGTTTGGTACCTAAAGGAGATCAAGGAAGCCTGAATTGCAAGTCAAGAAAACGTTGATGTTTCATCTGATGATGAGGAGGAGGAAGAAGACGTGTCAAACACTTCACTTACACCCAGTACCCCTGTCAGCAGCACACCCCATGTGAGCCACACTAAGAGTGTGGGAAAGAGTGAGACACCAATGCAAAAAAGTTCATCAGCGAGCGTAACTGGGTAAAAGAAGTCATCATCATCATCATCCCGTAAATGCTTGGTCCAGGGGAACATTAGAACCATGTTTTTTTCAGACGCGCCATATGAACGCAACCACCCACTGACGCATCTGTATAACAATAAGCTGGCTAAAATGCTAGCTCTGGACCTTCTCCCTTTTTCTTTTGTAGAAGGGGTTGGTTTTCTAGAATTAGTGGTAGCGCTCTGCCCTAAATGGAAGGTTCCTAGCCGGTTCTATTTTGCCAGAGTTGCGGTTCCAGCACTACATGAAGATGTGCTGGAGGTGATTGGGGCAGCTTTGCAGTAGAGTGCTGTTCACACTATACATCTGACAACAGACATGTGGACCAGTGGCGCAGACGCTGATTACATGTGCATCACTGCACACTGGGTCTCTTTT
Organism: Lissotriton vulgaris; assembly: GCF_964263255.1. Lineage (NCBI taxonomy): Eukaryota > Metazoa > Chordata > Amphibia > Caudata > Salamandridae > Lissotriton > Lissotriton vulgaris. The sequence goes on along the minus strand of NC_141689.1, from coordinate 1,611,693,608 downwards.
TCAGGGGTTAAAGCAAAGCTAAACGCAGGTGTTGACCCGGACCAAGTTTTTAAAGCTGCTCGGAAACATGCAACACTAGCCATGTTTGGCTTGGAGAAACGTCACACAGCAGAAAACATTTTGAATGAGTTTAACACAAAGGTCTTTCACTGGCTGTCCCCAAAAAAACACCAGATTTGTTATGTTTTCCCGGATAATGGCGCCAACGTAGTTAAGGCCATGGAGCTAGGTCAGTATTTCAGAGTGCCGTGTTTGGCGCACTGTATAGGCCAGGTTGTTAAAAAATTCTTGAGTGATGAAGACAGTCCAGCGTGCGAGTTAGTGGCCACCTGCCGAAGAATGTGCAACCATTTCAGCCATTCTTTTAAGGCCCGGAAGCATCTGAAGAGCCTGCTACATGAACGTCGAATGCCAGTGAAAGCACTCATCCAGGAGGTGCCAACACATTGAAACTCAACCTTCTACATGCTTGAGCGTCTGTATGAGCAGTATACGGTACTCGATCACTACTTCTTAACACTGGGTACAGCTCAGAAGGACCTGAGGCTAGATGCGGCGCAATGGAACCTAGTTAAAAGCCTGACAGACATGCTTCGTCCTTTTGAGGTCTTCACGCGTGCAGTCAGCAAGGAGGACTGTAATTTGGGAAAAGCTATCCCATTGTTGCGAATGCTGGAGCACCAACTGAAGGCGGTGTCTTCTATGTTTCAAAAAGATGAAAAAAAGCAAGACGCTTTTGTTTTGGCGGAGAAATTATTAGAGCGCCTACGTGGTGATGAACGTCTTAAAATGATCCAATCAGAACAGCATTACATTTGTGCTACTATTCTGGATCCACACTACAAAAAGGCGCTGGCAGGCCGAGCATTCTTTCCTTTTGATGATGAAGATGTTACAAAGTACAAACGTTGGCTAGCCTTGTCAGCCAAGAGGTTTGAAAGAGAACGGCAGCAAATTGAAGGAAAAGGCAGTAAATCAGCATCAGCAGGCCATCCCCAGTCATAGAATCCACTTCTGCACCTGTGGCTGTGGCACAAGTGACCTCTCAGCCATTAAAGACACCAGCAACCGGATCATCTGCACCAGATACAACAGTAACATTGGATGCAGAAGAGGATTGGCTAACTCGGCTTGGGTTTGGTTCTCAAAAGGTCACAGCAAAAAGTAAGCAAAGTGGAGGAACCTTGGAGGACCTTGAGTCGATGGTGCAGGACTATCTGAATGACTCAACAGAGGTCTATGTTAATGCTGACCCATTGGCGTATTGGCATGGGAAAAAAGAATTGTGGGCACAGATCTCCAACCTGGCTATAAACTACTTGTCTTGCCCACTCGCAAGTGTGTCTTCTGAACGTGTTTTCAGTGCTGCTGGTGGCATTGTAACTTCCAAACGGAGCCGCCTCTCGCCCAAAAATGTGGAGAGGTTAACAATGATCAAGATGAATCAGCACCTCATACCACCAGATTACAAAGTACGAGAAAGCACGCCGGATGAAGACGAGGAGGACAGCAACGTAGATGAGGGAATTTCTTCTCTGTTAGGTGACACTGACCTCATCCTGCCTGAATTCGCAGAGTATGATGACAAACCCTTATTCTTATTCCCTGACACCGAGCTATGAAAATGAGACAATGAATCAATAACTTTCTTTTTCATCCTTATTCACTTTTATTCCTGTGTGTCTGTCTTTCTTTGTTTTGCACAGTTAATATAATTCAAACTTTAATCACCTAATCACAAAAACAAGCCCATCAGCAGAACTGTCTTCACTTGTTTGCTTATTGATTTGAGGTGCCGCAGTCTGCATTCCTCAGGTTCACAAGTTCACAAGAACATGCTCCTCTATCCTCCTCCTCCAGACTCCTATTTCCCTCAAAGCAGAGGGCTGGATTACGCCCAATGAAGAAAGACTCTGCACTTGTGGGGGTGTTCTACTTTTTTGCGGGTGAGTTGACGGCTCTGGGGCCATTGCTGTCCCCATTTTTGTACTTTTTCTTTTTGGCTGTTTGGGGGTCTTCTACTAGTTTTCGCCTGGGTTGACGGCTCTGGGGCCATTGCTGGGAAGCTCTAATACTGGATAAAAGTGGTTTGGACCAAATCGGAGGCAAACATTTTTTTGCGTTTTTGCTGGCTTGCTTGCCTTTGAGGTGCTCTTGGGGGGTTCCAGGTGTTTGTGGGTGAGTTTTAGGGTCTGGGAGCACTGCTGGGACAGTCTAATTTTGATTGCAAATCCGTGGTGGAAAACAGGAGTTATGACCTAGCTGCACAGCGCGTTTGGACCGAAGGCCGATAAATATTGTAAGTATGAGATTTCCCTTTTTGGCTGTTTGGGGGTGTTGTGCTTTTTTGCAGGTCTTGGGGCATTACTGGGAAGGTCTAATACCGGATAGAAGTGGTTTGGACAAAATCCATAAGGAAAAGCCTTTTGGCACTTTTTGTAACTTAGGGTTCGTTAGGGTTAGCCCTAGCAGCAGGAGTGCATGTGTTTTGGGGTGTTCTAGATTTTTGCAACTGAGTTCTGGGGTGTGAGTAATTTTGGTTGCAAGTGATTTGAAGAAAATCCATGGTGGGAAAGGGGGGATTTGGCATAGTTAAAGAAAGCCTTTGCCACTATTCTTAACTTAGGGCTCATTAGGGTTAGCAGTATTTGTATTGCATGTGTTTGGGTGGGGGGGTTTGCGAGTCTTGGAGCGATGCTGGGTATGGATACTTTTGCTTGCTTGCAAGTGGTTTGAATACAATGCACGGTGGGTAAGGGGGTATTTGGGCCTTCTTTTACTTTCAAAGTACGTTTTGTCACCCGTTTTCTACTAGGCCTCGTTTTTTGATATCTGATTGGGGGTCTTCTACATTTTTACGACTGGCTTTAGTAAGGGTCTGGGTGGGAGCACTGCTGGGAATGTCTAATTTTGTTCTAAAACACAGTTTACAGTACACCTAGCTTGAGGGGAAAGATCTGCTAAATTAATTTGCCCATACTTATTTATCCTTCAAAAGGAGACTCAGACAGAGTACGCACTTTCAAAAATATTGTACTGTCTATTAGGAAACTCAAAGTGTGACTTTTTGCACTACACAGCGTACATACCTTATATTTATTTATCAGTAGTGTTCTTATATCACTTCCTGTTTTCCCGTCAATAATTAAAGGCCGGGTTTCAGTCTGTGCAATGTGAAAAAAAGGATGGAGTCAGGCTTCACATTAGCGAGCCGCAATTCAGCCGCCAGGCAGGCAGTGGACAGGGTGTCTTCTGGTCACCAACATTGATGGACGAAGCGTCAGCTGGAATGGAGGAGTGCCGCTAATAAGAGGAATTGTTTGATGCGTGCAACTTACTTACCAAATTCAACAGGACAACTACAACAACATACAACATACAGATACAGTATCCATTGTTTTCTTCTATGAGTGTGACTGCATTTCTTGGATTTCTCTCTGCTTCTAAATTGATCCCTACAGCCATTCTATAGGTTTTACTTCGGCTATTTTTTAAACCTAATTTAATGTAAGAAGTGTTTCTCTGAGTGCAGAGATATGCAAGTAAAAACGCTGCAGCCCTGTACTGTCGCATTCTGTCATTCACGGTTGTCGAAAGTACTACTTACTTTTCAGTAACAATGCATGCAGAAGTGCATGCACTTCCTTTATGTCACTTAAAAGATTTATGGTTAGCTTTGTACCCAAAGATTTCTTTATCTTCAATTATTGTTTGTCCATGCTGTGCTTTTTTTTTCTTCTCTCAACAAAACCTACCCAAAAAGAAACCCCCTTTCCCATCCATTTTCCAAACCCTACCCTCTTCCCCCGGGCTGTGCGGTTTTGATTGATGTGTGACTAAATGACATCAATAATTCCACAAACTTGCTGGGGAGGATAAGGTCATAGCAACAGGCTGGTGAAGGAATCCAAGGATATATTCTAGACTTACTCAGCTTCAGTACTATTTCTTGTAGTAGTAGCCAATGTCAAAGAAATTCAACGCAAGTACTAGTTATACTTTCAATACTTTACCATTTGTTAGGCTACATTGTGGCACTGTTCTAGTGTACTGTCACCTGCTATATTCTCTATTGTACCGTAATGCTACAGTAAGGACAAACCAGGTTTCATTTTCTTTTTTTCCATAGGCATGCAACTGCCACTGAGTCACACCACTAGTACCACTGCAATGAGGACATTTCATCCGCCCAGGATTGCCAACCTTAATCGCCATTTCCCGTGGAGCCAGCCTTGGGCCTAGCCCTACTTTCAAACACAAATTACAGGTAAGATAAGTGGTTGGTGGGAGGTAGTATAATAGAGTATTAGGAGAGACGAGAGATTGACGGTAGTACTACTAAAGTCCTAGGACTCTTGAATTCACTTACTCTGTGAGAGGCACTTAGTGTTGAAAACATTTAGCCATTTACACTTAAAGGAAGAAAATGACACAGACTTAAGTTTCAGGAACACAAACTTTCTTTTAAACCCTCAACCACCAGATTCAAAAGCAGTAAAAAACAGGTATGCTCAGATAAAGTTTCAAAAAGTATATTTTTGTAGCCCTAACAAAATAATCTCCCTAACCCCAACGATTGTCCTTCAAAAGTCCCCAAAACAACCCAACTCCCAATTCCCACCCCCCAAAAGTCTCTAAAAAAGAGGCAAGGGACACTACGGCAGGATGCTGTTCACTTTTGCGGCCAGGGCATCATACTCCTTGCGGAGGGTGGCATGGTCGGAGCGGAGGCCCTCCACCAAGGTCTTATATGTTAGGACCTACTGCTCCAGGTAGGACACTCTGAGGCATAAGCGGTGCTGGCGTGCCTTGCGACTCCAGTGGGGGCAGCTGTTGTCTTTGCTGCTCGGCGGCTGGCTTTGGTAGCCCGGCTCCGTACCGCTGGAGCACTGCGCTGGCTGGCAGCCCGTGGGGGCATGGAGGAGGATGCAGCTGTCCCAGTGGATGTTGTACCGGTAGACTGCGTGACCTCCGCCTCCAGGGCCACCAGCCACCGATATTTGGCGACAGTGGCATCCAGCCTCCGTTGCCAGGCCATTCGAGCCAGCTCCTTCCTTGATTGTCTGTTTGATTTGGAAGGAGCAACTATATGAAGAAAGAAAGACATAGTCTGTAACCAATGCTCCTTAAGATTAACACAAAATGATTGAGCAGAAACTTGTGTCACAGTACAAGTAGCAAATTGAAAGCACAGTACATAACTATTGAGGACAGTATCAATCTAACCTCCCACTTCTTCATCCTTGCTCTAACATTAGTGGGAGTTTAAGGAACAAATTCCACGAGCAATATGGACTTCCATTACAGTCGACTATGACAGTACACCAGTCTTATTCTTCTTCTTCTCTCTTGTTTAGGAAAATTGGTACGTTATCTTATGCAAGCCGGCATAATGCGAGCGCAGTGAACTTGCACCCGAGAAAAACAGATGCACACCATGATGAGTGAGACAGACTTGCGTTACTGTACTGGTCCAGTACATGCAGGTGGTGAAGCTCTTACTTTTCTATTACGGGTGGCACTGAGAATACTCTGTTAAAAGGGCTACTGCTTAATTAATTTAGCTTTCACCCTACAGTGCAAATGAGTACTAGAAAAGGAAAATGAAGAAGCTAAATATTCTGATTATCTATCACTTCACATGGGATGTATTTGATTACATATGGGATGACTTTAGGTGCTTTGCTTATTATTGAGTGAAAAGTGATACACCCACACATGAATGACGTACTACTACTAAACTAAAGTTATTAAGAGAGGTAGGGAGTGTCCACCGTAATAACCGGATATATGCTGTGCTTGCAGTTGCAATACAAACTACTGCTACTATTCGTGACAGTATTTGGACAAAATTACAACTTCTTTTCCTTGCCTTTCCTACACTGGAACGGACGTGCGGGTGCGGTGTTACATGCTCTTCAAAGTAACACTTAGTTCATCCAGTGACCGTCTACTCTCTCTACATACACTTATGCTATCTAAGAGTCAGATAGTACTATGATCCAGGCATTCATCCATTCAAAATATATGCACACATACAGTTTCTGTTTCACCCACCCAGGCTGTTCTCCTTCCACCCATCCTTGCTTCATCATTCACCCAGCCCTGCATCATACCATATTCTTTCCTTCCCAGCTACCTCGGGGACCAAGCAAACACATATCTTTCTTCTTTGCCAGTCATCATTAAATTTCTCGTCCTTCCACACTTACTTACACCCTTCTTTCGCTTTTCGTTCATCCCATCCATCAAGTTCATCTCAGATCTGATTGGGATTCTTCTCGCCAAAAACTTCACAGCTAAGTCGAAGTACATTTAGAGGAGGCTACTACCTGGTTGATTTATAATACACCCATGCAGAAAGCACACTATGCAGTCTTTAATCTCAATAAGTAAGGAATATATAGCTTACCTCTGCCCGCCACCACCTTGTGAAGCCTCACAGGCACATTGGTGTTGTCCGGGCCTTGCACCGCAACCTCCCCAGAAGTGTTCCCCTCATCCACCACCACCACCTCCGCGCTGGCCCCGCCACCAGATGTTCCACCTACAAAGTACATTTAAGAATGTTAGAATACACCACTCACTACTATATAATATTTGGTCTAGGAGGAATAAAGAAATGTGAAAAAACAGAAAACAATGTAATAGTTTGTGACTGTCTACTCTAAAGTAAAAATGTCCCTTTTTCCAGGGAAGGCTGTTGTCTTGCTGCACTTTTTGGCACAACTGATGAATGCTTGCTTTTTATTTTTAACACGCACCACTTTTTCTCCTAACAGACAGAAGCTTGACTTCTAAGAACACGAGCAAGATCAAGTTCAAACCAGGTGAAAGCTCAGCTCGACCACAAGAAATGTGTCCAATTAATCGTCAGCACCAAGGACTTTTCCATTTTCAGTTAAACGTTTAGTTTTATGACAAACTTGATTTTAATAAAAGTGTTTACTTTTAATAAAGCTTTTAAACTTAAATAGACTCTGTGGTTTTTGGTCCTCCAGACTAGAGTGGCTGCGCTAAAGGTTATGGAATTTTTGCAAGCATGAGTCCGTGCCTCTGACACTTCTTGACTCTGACTCCGTACTCTTGTCCTGCATTGGATAATCTAATCATCATTGGGGATCAATCATCGGTGACTTTGGTAGCTAAATGACTCTGCCACACTATTTGTGGCCATTAAGTTCTTGAATAAACTTCATAACGGGCCATATTTGGGCTATTACCTGTTAAAGGTTATGCAGTATTTTGGCTGAACCCCAAGCGTACATTTTGCTAGTATTAAAATAGAGCCTATCAGGTGGTGCATTATACTTATCATGTATATTGTTGTCTCACTATTTAAACCCAAACAATATGCCCGATCTTCTATTGTATTGCTCATAAATGCCATAGAAAACACATGAGTCCTCTACCATGCAATCACATGCAGGCGTAGTATTTCTAACAAGGAATATTTTGAACCTACGCATGGGGGCCAGTCAGGTACTTCAACTTTCAGGTCTGTTAGCTTGTCTAACAACATTGTAGACACAATTGTATCTGTTGTTGTGAGCAAATGTATTGGACTTGTATTTTGAAGCGTATTCTGGTCCTGTTTATTGCCCCTATCCTCATCCAGGATTTTGATTAAACCATATTTGTATGTCTTCCATTGTAGCCCTTTAGCAGCTATTTCCAAGATGACACTATTAAGTTTAGGGGCCATCGTTGTGATAGGAGATATGTGTCATCGATCTTTGAGGACAGGAAATATTATGTTTTACCCAAGACAGAACCTCTACCCCTTTCTGCGAACAATGGTGAATAATATCGTGTAGAGCATGATATGTGTTGTCAGGTCACCTCGAGTGGTCTGAAACACATTGTCCAGTGTACACTTGTGTATTAAAAACTGTAATTCAAATGTGGCCAGCTCCATGCATGTTTATTGAGAGATTATTGCTTGTATATTTAAATCTGGCGCCCTTGGATAAAATGGAAGTAGTGGGTAAATATTCCATTCCACCAATTTGTCTCCCTTCTTGTCTTCCGAGGTCTGTTCACTTGGGGCCAGATGTAGGAGCCCTAATACTGGTCAGAAACGGATGATTTCGGCCGTTTCCGACCGGTATTAGGCTTTTCAGATGTAGGGGGCCTACCAAATCGGTAATTTTACCGATTCGGTAAATTTACCGATTCTGTAAATATACTGATTCAGTAAAATACCGAATCGGTATATTTACTTAATCGGTAAATCCATATGTAGCTGACACTCCTAAGAGTGCCACAGGCCCTTAAGAGTCAGTATTTTACCATACAATCCTATTGAGTGGTAAAATACCGAATTCAGGTGTGCATGCACATCTGTGCATGCACACCTGTGCCATGTGACACACAGACATGCCCTTAGGGCATGTATGTGTGCCACATGTCACACAAGCCTGTACTTGGGGTGCTACAGGGTATCAAAGGGACACCCCCTGCACCCTTGCAGGATTCGGTATTAACCGATTTGGTAAATACCAAATCCGTATTTCCCATTGATTCCTATGGGCTTCAAGGCCCATAGGAATCAATAGGCAATACCGATTCTGTATTTACAGAATCGGTAAATACCGAATCTTACAGATTTGGTATTCCTAAATTCGGAATTACCTAAATCTGCCCCCTTCCCATTTACAGACTCTTAAATACCGATTCGGTAAAAATCGGTATTTAAGAGTCTGTAAATGGGAATTACCTACATCTAGCCCTTGATCTCAGGAGAGAAGAACGGATCGGTATTCTTCCCCTCTACTTATGTTCGCCATCTGTTACGATATTCCCATTGCTTTCAGTGCAGTGTGACTCACTTCCTCATTCGCCATACGCATCGCCACCATTTCTCCTGAAACAGCAAGCTGTGTACCTTCTGTGGCAGAGACAGAGCACTGAAGATCTGTGTCTGAGGAGGTAGCCGTTGGTATATATCTACCTTTCATAATATTCCCTAGCACTAGCACCTGTCCTGTGACTGTGCACTTCCACAAAAAAAGATTCCTCACCTCAACAGCTGTTTGAGTATCCATAACCTACCAATTCGGGTCCCATGCTCTAAAGGGCTCCCATTACCCTAACCAAATGTTCCTCCCTCCTAGAACCAATAACGGTCACAAATATTACAACAGCGCTGTATCATATCCGTCAGTCCATGGAAACTGTAAGTCTAGTCTGCTGTCTGTCAAAGCAAGACATTTTAAGTTGGGCTGGGATGAATACTGCTCAAGTCACTTCTGTCTCAGTGGACTTCCCGAGATGTGGTGTTTAAACAACTGACCCTACAGCAGCTACAAACATTCAGACATACTTTATGACAGTGACATAAAAGGAAACTGGTAGACTAGCTCCACAGTTGCTACCCAGGGGATAAGGCAAAGGAGAACAAACAATGCATTTAGTATCATACCCGGCGTTCCATCAGCCTTTTCTGTTAATTAAAGCAGAGACTGGTGCACCTGGCAAGATGACAGTTCAGTTGCTACAAGTTTACCATGGAGCATTCACAAGCAAGAATGGTATAGAAGTGGGGCTATAGGTGCTTTTACTGGCAGTAAACGGTGTCCTTATGTAGCCAGAAGAAGAAGGACAGAAAAGGAAGCAAGAAGGCAGTATTTGAATTCCCTTATGGGGTACCATTCAGAGTTTTAGTGCTATAGTGGTGAACTCTGCATACAATCCACCTATAAATATTGATTACAAACTGGGGGAATGCACTGTGTTCTATTGTTCACTATACCCAAGTACCCAAATCTCAGAAGAGCAATAGTGGGAACAGTAGAAGAACAATGGGGGTGTCAAGTGTGATAATTAGTACTAAACAGGCGTAGGGTAGCGTCCAATACAAAGTAAAAGTCAGGAGGTCTGCTTGCCAGTTCGTCATTGTTTATTAACATAACATCGTGACATTTTAAAGTAGCATTTGGAGTAACCCGGTTGGTAATCAGTCATGTGAGATCTAACAGCATATGAAAGGCCAATCACAAAATACTAAGAATCACCATATAAGAATTACGAACAGCACATCAGTAATAGCAATACTTCAAATAAATGCAGAGAACACAATAGCAACCCCCTCCGTGTTGTGAGTAGATGGACACCTAGTCACAGCTGGAGACCTTTGCAGGTGTCTAGCAGGAAGCAGTGCACCAGAGCCTACTGCCCTTTGGCTACACCGGGGTGGGGCGGCAAGTGCCGCAACCAGGGTTATCACAATTTGTCATCCAGTGCCTATTATCTGTTGCAACAAAGGGGAAGTTATTCCTGTTACTACCCCACTCTATCTTCCAACACTTAATAACTGTGCAAACCAGGGGAGCAGCTCCCGCTACAACCCTTACTCCTAGGAGGCAGTGCCACCTTCAGTAATCACCTAGTGGTGTCTTATCCAGCAATACTGACTGACCCCTTTGCTACTCACAAACTGAAGCATTGGACCCTCGACTGGGGAGTCTTCGCTGGCAATGCTGGGTAATTTGGGATGCAGAAAGTTGCCCCCTCTGGCCCTCTATCAGAAAGTTAATGCAGGCAAGGAATGAGGTGGAGGTCACCCTCTCTGGTACCCAGGGGAAAGGCAACAGCTCCGTATATAAAGCTCAAATTTAAATGAACATAAGTGAATAGAGGACGTTGTGCTCAAACAGCATGTTTGGATAGAACAGTGCAATCAGATTTTATACATGAGAAGAAACCCAAACCGAGACTCAAAACAAATTCTCCCTTCAATTTGTAAATAGCTTGCCACCAGGTACAACCAAAGGGGGGAACACAGTGGGGCACGAAGTGCCCAGCACCTACGCAGAGACACTGCAAGGATGCCCCTCGGAGCCAAACCGATTAAGACGGAGCGTCATTCACCCAGCATCAACAAACTGTAGCATAGAGAGGCTACAAAGCAAAGCACATAATGCATTCAATGCACACAGTCTCAAACAGCACAGTCACTGACAGTATGGTGATATATCAAAAAATATACTACCAAAGCAACAGATACTAGGCAAATAAAAGAGAATAAGGAGCCAACATATCTATTAGGAAGAAGAAGCGACACCAGAAAGCAGGGCAAGTGCAGTTTAAAATTCAAACAGCACCCAAGAAATGACCTCGAGAAGGAGGACAGGCAGTAAAAGGAAAGAGAACACGACAATAGGTACCACCACAATCAATATGTGCTGAGAGAATCCTGGGGAAATGTGGAGCAAGAGCAGCCAAAGATGTGACTACTACCCACGGCTGCTGGAAGCATTCCGCCACAGAACGGAGGGAGAGAGAGAGAGACATTGAAGGCAGGAAAGCGTTGTGGTCAGACCTCAGACTTCCGAACGAGGGTGAAGGCTGCTTGACCTAGCAGAAGGCAGGAATTCTGGAGTAATGTAGACTGAAGTGTTGATGACTGGAGTGGAAGAGAATGTAGTTTAACTGCAATAGCACACAGTATATTGTGGTACACTGCAGTGGCGTATAGTGCATTTTAGTAAAATTGATTGGCGTAGAGTGGAGCAGCTTACACTGGGATAGCGAACACTTCATTAGTGTACCATAAAGCGGGGCATACTGGAGCTGCATATAGTGAAATAGCGTGAAGTGGAGTTGCGTACAGTGGAATAGGGTACAATGTGGAGCAGTATAATGTAGCAGTTGCGAGTAAAGTGGCATGTAGTAGAATACGATAGTGAACAGTATAATAGCATAGAGTATAGTGGTGTAAACTGTAGTGGTGTACAGTGTTAGGTAGAGTACAGTGGAGTAACATACATTGGCTTGGAGTAGAATGTTATAGCGTATAGTGGAGGGTCGTAAAGTGGCCTGGCATACTGTATATAGTACAGTGGCGTAAAGTAAACTCTTACGGATTAGAGTGGCGTAAAGGGGAGTGTGTAATTTGACTAAAGATACAGTTAAATTATATGAAAACATATCAATGTAATATTTCCACAATATCAATTATAATTTTGTGGCTCTATATTTAAATAGGGTAAGTATTTGTAAACTTTGAAGTTCTATAATACTTGCTTATATATTGTGCCATGTAATACTGTGTAGTATTCACGGTATACCATGATGCATGGGGCTTGGAACTGGTGATGTGATAGATTGATGGCTGTGTTTACCAAAGGTAACAATCAGCCATGTAGTTTTATATTTTGTGTTGTGCCAAACCTGAGAGGGGCATTTTGTTTAAATTTAGCAGGATTAAATATTATGTTGCTCAGATGTTTTTTTGTCCAATGGAAGTAAGCAAAGTAATTTGTTTGTAATTTATTATGTATTTAAATTTAGTGATATGTGTTATCGTTTTTGCATTTTTCCAAAACGTTCTTTTTTTAATTTAAATTTGTTCAGATTAGTTATTATGATACTCAGGTATTGATTTTGTGTAGCCCATGTAAGTAATGATATTTTCAAATTTTTAAAAAAATATTTAAAGTCAGTGATATCTCTTATTGTAGTATTTTGTCAACTCTGGGGATAATTAGCGTTAGTAGCACATTTCATCCTTATCAGAAGTCATTATCTGATTAGGTGTTCATTAGGTAATCATTGGCTTTCCAAAAGCTAATGGCAGCCAAGTTGTTTTTAGGTACCATTTCCCTCTATTGTCTGCTACATCTGCCGATGAAGGTAAGTAAAAGGGCCAGATGTACAAAGCATTTTACCTGTCGCAAATGGCCCATCAGGCTATTTGCAACCGGTAAAATGCATTTTCAAATGTACCAACCCAATTTTTCAAGTCGGTAACCTATTACTGACTCACAAAATAGGGTTTGTAAGTCACTATTAGGAAGGGGTGTGACAAAGACATACCATGCTAATAGCAAATCACACTGGTATGTAGGAATGTTTTGTGACCTCAAATGCGATCGCAAAAAAATTCACAGTTTACCACTGATTTTACATTGGTGGTAAGCCATTTGCAAACTGGAAAGGGTCCCCAAGGGACTCCTTTCTCCTTTAAGAATGGGGGCACCAACAATTTTTCATAGCAGGCAGTGGTTCCTTGGCCCACTGCCCACTCTAAACAAACTGAGAGAAACCTTCTCATTTTCTTTTTAAAATGCATCCTATTTTCCTATAAGGAAAAAGGGATGCATAAAAAAATGGCTGCTTTATTGAAAAAAGCAGTCACCGACCTGGTGGTCTGCTGACCCCAGCAGGCCACCATTCCCTATGGGTTGCAAATTGCAACCTGCTTCATGAATATTAATGAGGCAGGTCATTTGCGACCCATTCAGGAATCACTAAATGTGTCCCAGACACATTAGTACTTTTGATTTTGTGAGCATTTAAGTGGGAGCCGCAAAACATTGCAATTAGAGACTTACAAAATCAAATGGTCGTACATCTGGCCCAAGGTTTGGTATTTCTGCTCTAACTATTATCACTTTAGTAAAGCGATAATAGGTAGAGCAAAATAAATATAACTTTCAATATATATATTTGTTAAACTACATAGTAGGGTGGGGTTACAGTGGTACCCCAATTTTTATTTCGGAGTGTTACATATATGTTTCAGATTTTTTCTACATTTTTATACCACTGTACTGTGAAGTGCGTTTTTTTTACAGTAGCACAGTAATATTTAACAATTACAACGCTACTCCTTACAGTTGTATGTGCATATTTAACGAAGCAAAAATTTGGATAAAAAACTTTAGCATGCTATATTACTAGAAAATAGTGTTTTACAGTGTATTTCCAATTTCTTTGGGGTACTGTGGTACTCCTGGGTAAACTCCTTATATTTTAATCAACATATATATAAACTTATAAATATTTTTCACTACCTATTACCACTTTGCTAAAGTGGTAATAGGTATGGGGAAAATAGCAAACCCAATACTTACCTCCGTTGAATAGTGTAACACAGACCAAAAGGGAAACTCAAGGGGACAACAAGATGGCTGCCTTCAAATTTTATAAAGGTAGCCAATTAGCGGATGACTCGTTATCGCATGTACCTCGGGAGTGCCTGAGATATAACGAAATGGAAAACACTTAAAAATTGTGAAATGCTTACCCTACTTACCTGCAGTACCCCACAGAATCATCTGTGCACTATTGTAATAATCAACATTTTGTAAAGCGCACAATAACCTGTAAGGGTCTCTAGGCACAGGGGGCCGTCGGGAGGGAAGATTAAGCAAACTATTGCCCAGAGCCACATGGTGCTGGGCTAATCTGCAGCCAGTGCCAAGGATTGAACCGTGATTCCCGAGTCAGTCGCCCTAGCCGCGGCGCCACACCTCTTCCAGTTCCAGTCCATAATATATAATCCTTCCAAATTACGTAAAAATTCGACGGAAGGTTTTTGAACTAAGCAAAATACAAAAGTCTATGTAAAATGCATTGGATTTGATACCCCTTGTGGGATCCTCCTTTTTCCTGTGCACCCCGTCGACGTATCGCCATGAAACTTTAAGGACTCCCAGGATGAGCTACTGCCACTCTGTAATATATATATATAGATATCTAAGTAATAGAGAGGAAGCAGCAGATGAAATGTTTTGCGATGCCCAAAGGAATGACATGCCGGTACAGGATATCAATAATCCTGCCCACCGAGGCTCCATAAGCATTAAGGAAACTTTTAGAAAACTAGAAAAGCTCATGAAACACGAGCAAACCAAGTGGTGGGAACACAAGTCATTGTCCAGTTACTTAGATGTGGAGAGAATACCACGTGGTTTAAGAATTATGATCGCACCCAATTTTGAAAAGCCCAACATGCTAAAGTAATGGGCTGAATGCAATTTGGGCTTGTACAGGAAATTAGTACAAATACTAGTAAAATATGCAAAAATCAACAGAAATGATCTACAGATACAGATAGATCAGCTCAATGAACAGATCAGTAAAATGGATGCAACAGACATAGCAACGAAGTGTCATGAGGAAATGACAATTAGATTACAAAGAGAGGAAGACATAATAAAAAAAATAAACTTTCATATTCCATCGTGATAAACAAGAATATGAAACCAACAAAATCTTTACCTTTTCGAAAAAATACGACTCTCTTAAGGATGCTAAAGGGGGTGTCCGCTTTGAAAATTAACAGAGGTCTGGCCAAAGCAATGAACTGCAAACAGCAACGTCAGTGTCAGACTTAAGTTCAGCAATAAAAAGTGAGTCAGACACAGAAACCAACAAGGAGAGAGTGGAACAACCCCTGGCAAAAGTTTCTTTGGTGAAAGAATTCGATTTTTTGCGCCAAGACAGGCATCAACCACTACGCCCCAGGACACAAGATTACAATCCAGAAAAAGGAGGAACAAAAAGCGGAGAGAAAGGCGTAACTAAAGGCGCAAACAGCAAACCGAGATTCAACAAAAAAAACACAAACAGTTGGAAACGCAAGTAGAACCATTGACTACAAATGCAAACACCATCATTAATCTATCTAACATGACCCTCAATGAAGCAGAAACACAGCTACTTGCATTATGGTTATCGTTTTGTCCAGAAAGCAATTTCAATTACTCTCAAACGAGAATAGATGTTTATACATTTATTTGAAAATTAAAGTTACAGGAATACCATCTCCTCCGCAAAAAGAGTGGCAATCAAGAGATCATGATTCGGGTTGCCGTAGGACCGTAATCTACAGAGGCTGCATACTCTTTCCCGGCCATTGAATAAAAGGATTTGCTGTTTCACTACCTGGACGGGGCTGCCTGAAGGAAACGCTGTTGTGGCTGCCTGGTGCCGTTCTCCCCCGCCGTAAGCGCCGCAGTCCATCAGGCGCAGGAGCAGAGCGGGGGGAAAGTAAAACTACAGCTCCCAGGTGCCCTCAGCCCTCAGCTGGCCACGCCCACAAACGCGCCCGGAGGCGCTTGAAAAGGGCGGGGACCCTACTGGCAGGCGGGTTGCCGTAGGACCGTAATCTACGGAGGCTGCATACTCTTTCCCGGCCATTGAATAACAGGATTTGCTGTTTCCCTACCTGGACGGGGCTGCCTGAAGGAAACGCTGTTGTGGCTGCCTGGTGCCGTTTTCCCCCGCCGTAAGCGCCGCAGTCCATCAGGCGCAGGAGCAGAGCGGGGGGAACGTAAAACTACAGCTCCCAGGTGCCATCTGCCCTCAGCTGGCCATGCCCACAAACACACCCAGAGGCGCTTGAAAAGGGCGGGGACCCTACCGCCACGCGGGACGCGTGCGGGCGATCGCCGGGCTGAGCCCGGGCAGAGGGCGGGCCGTCTGAGGCTGTCCAAGACTGTCCGCGACTGGACTGGGCCACACCCTTTGCCTCTCAAGTAAGGAAATATTTATTACTTACTATTGTTCCAGGAAAGCTAAGCGGAGCATCTTTCTTCCTCATTATATGTCTTCTCTGCACTTGTGATTTGGTATATACATTTCAACTCAAGCTATCAGGCAATCCAAGACTGTCTGTGATCTCATTGGGCCATTCATTTGTTTACGAAGTAAGGGATTTTGCTTGCTATTATTTCTGACACTTGTGAGAATTTGATAATCCAGTGTTCAACATGCCAAAAAAACAGCCCCCAGTTAATACAAAAACACTAGACAACTACCTGGTTCAGGTGGTTGCGAAAATTAATAGCAAAAGGAGACAGTCACTGGGGCTAAGTCAGTCTCCTAACCTGCAGCTTCTGAGTCCAACTCAAAATTCCCCACTGATAGATACCACTTTGCTTGATGCCCCCACTGACTTGATAGACATCACGGTACATTCAAGTCAAAATCCTGCAGATCAAAATAGTCTCCTGCTAGATGATGCTGTAACTTCAGTTCCAACTGATCCAGAAAACAATATTAATTCTGACCAGGAGATTAGGGTCCATAATTCTGATGATTCCTCCTCTTCCGAACAGGAAACTCGACCTGCGAGAACACGTAGAAAAACTCAGCAAAAAAGGACAGGTCTTCGTTCAGGAATGAGGAAAAAAAGAGCAACACCCCCCGGGAAAACTAAGGTCAAAACCATTGAATGTGAGGATGATAACGACAAAAGCAACAGGGACGATGAATTGCTCCAAAAGATAGCCGATATGATAGATTCCAAAATTAAATCCATCATTAAACCTCTAGTTGCCAAGATTGATAAATTGAATGCGGAGGTAATAAGAATGAGTGGAATCCAGAGCAAGACTGTGGATGGGGTTGATAAGTTAACAACATTAGTAATAAAAGCGGCCCAACCAACCGAGGATAATGTGGTGAGTACTAAAGAAAAGGGAAGCGGCCCGACGCTTTCTGCTGGCCCAGCTCAAATTTCATCAAACACTACCAATCAATCCCTGGCTACAGACGGTGCCCCAGTAACATTAAGTATACCGCCAGTAATATGTCAGGAAATTGATCCTCTTCAATTTATAGAAGAAGCTTCTCCAGTGGTATTGGTGTTGGCCAATGTTCCACCACTAGCGAATGGTCAATCGGAATCGCCAGCATCTTTGTCCAGTAAGGCACTGCATTGGCTAACAGGAAATATGCAGATGGCACCAGGAGGAAAACAACAGCTTGCAGGTGAAATTAAGACAGTGAAAAGGGTCGCTTGGATTGGGAATCGACCAAAAAGGTTTAAAGGAGACTGTGTTACAGTGACTTTTTCCCATCCGGCTGTTCTACCCAATGTCTTAAACAACATTTTCCCTCCACAAAGAAGATCTGGGACTGTTGTCCCTCTCACCCTCAAATTTTTCTATGGCGAACAACAAAACGTAACATTCCCCAGGACTCCGGGACCTGTGTGGGACATTGTGAGAAACAATAGAGGAATAAAGGTTCCATGCAATGAATGGGGAATGGCTTTAGGAAATAGATATGAAGCTCTATCAGGGCTAAATGATTGTGATTGACTGGGTTGAGGATGTAACACTGCTTGCCCCAATCCCCTTGGTGAATATATAGTGGGAGACTCGAATGTCCAGTCAAATGCCGTGATAGTTGATACTTCAATGCCGCAGATAAAAGTAGGGAGCAGCCAGGACACCTCGGTGGCTCTAGAGGAATCTCACCACCCTTCTGGCCGTCTTGACCACTTTACTGACAGTAGCCTAAATGTAAAGTTATCTACAAACCTGGTTGTAATTGAGAACAACACAAGTGAATATGAATCTTCTCAACAACCTAGGGTTAGCCAATCCATTAGTTTGAAAACTTCTAATGATTATGTGTCCGCCCAATATACCTTAATGTCATGGAATGTTGCAGGCTTAAAAAGTAAAATGACATCACTGGACTGGCTAACTTTCCTGGACACAAAAGATATAATCCTTCTCCAGGAAACTTGGCAGATAGCCCCGGAACCTATACAAGGATATCTACATTTTTATATCCCGGCTACACCGAGTTTAAGGGGAAGGCCTAAGGGTGGTTTGGTGACATGGGCCAAACAAAACAGTGGCCATTCTGCTCTCCAATTGGTCACTAATATTCCCGATATTTTGTTGGTTAAATTACAGCGACCTCACTGTAAGGATCTCTATATTTTTAACATGTACTCGAGGGGGCTGCCAGGTGGAAAATCCACTGAGGCAGTTGACCAGCTAGATTCTTTTTTAAAACAATATTGTTTGAACGCTAATGTAATTGTTGGCGGTGATTTTACTTGCTGCTTCGAACCCCTAGATAACCATGATATAGATCTCACAGTAGAAGAGGACTATATCTGGGAAATCCCTCAGCTGTCTCTAATACCTATCAAAAAGTGGACAGAGGCTGCACTACAATTAAAAGTTTTTTGTATGGAGCATGGGTTACGGGCCACTAATGGAAGAACGGGCTCGGACAAACAGGGTGCCCTTACCTTTAATAATGGCACCTCACATAGTCGTATCAACTATATCCTGACTAATAAGGAGAATTGGGCCAGTGTTGATGACATGTGGATAGAGCCAAGGGCTGAAAGTGACCATGACCCATTAATCTTGACATTTAAATTATTTGATCTATTGAAAAAAGATGAATCGAGGGATAACGTCCAAATAACCCTCTCAAATGACAATAGACGTGTTAGATGGTCAAACTGTGCATCTAATGAGGAAAGCATAACAGCTATGAGGGATTTGACAACACAGGCTATCATAGAATTAAGGAGTATCTCCACTATGGAGACTCCGATATCTAAAATCAGTATGATCCATGATGTGTTTTTTAACAAATTGAAATTCTTCTTTTCCCAAAAAGTTACTAAAAAACAGCGCAGGCCAGTAAGGAAGGAGGATCAATGGTACGATAAATCCTGCAGGGTTGCCTATAGGGCCCTGTCTGATGCAGTAAAATCAAAAGATAAAGTTAAGATAAAGGATGCCCGAGCCATGTATAAAAAAACACAAACTAGGGCAAAGGGGGAATGGGAGGAAGGCTATTGGAGGGATCTCCTAAGAGCTAGCAAAGAAAGATCCATGACCTCCTTCTGGAACATCGTTAAATGGGGAAGGGGGGCCAAAAGAGGAGAACCCACAAATCATGTGTCACCAGATGCGTGGGTTTCCCATTATGCGACCCAGTTCGCTCCTGAGGATAGAGATGAAGAAGGGTGCTAAGTACTTGTAAATACCACTACGAGCTACCTATCTTTTACTAAAACTGATGTCCTAAAAATTCTAAACAACATCCCTAAAGCTAGGGCCCCAGGTTTAGACTCTGTCCCTGCAGATTTGTTTATGCATGACAAAGATCTTTCGGCTACCTATATCCAGTTGTTAGCCAACGGTATTGCGAAGGGCTCGCCTATTCCTGAGACTTGGAAGGGAGCCGAGATCATCCCTATCTTTAAAAAGGGGGCATGCTCAGACCCAGGCAATTATAAGCCTATCAGCCCTATCGCATGCATACAAAAAGTATTGGCGAGGCTTGTACTGCAGCGCATCCATGGTTGGATAGACGAACAGGACATACTGTCACCCTTACAGGCAGGATTTCGTAGTCATAGTAGTACCATTGGCCAAGTTTTTAGATTTGTTTTATTATACTGGCGCGTAGTGTTCCTTGGGGGGGGGTATGCTCTTTGCAGCCTTTGTTGATTTAAAATCAGCATTCGACTTGGTTCCTCGTGCAAAGTTGTGGAATATTCTACAAGAACAGGGCATTCCAAATGAAATTTTGTCCTTATTAATCAGATTGCATGAGAACAATTTTGCACAAGTTCGATGGAATCAGCAGGGTAGCGTTACTGATAAATTCCCCATTGCAAGGGGAGTACGCCAAGGATGTGTGCTAGCCTCAAAGCTTTTCTCGCTATACATCAACAGGGTGATCAAATATTTTGAACAGCAACCAACTGATGCACCAAGGTTGGCAGGAAGACTGATCCCCCTGTTGATGTTCGCGGATGAGACTCAACAGGGGTTCCAGAGGGCCATTGGAGTCTTTGAAGCGTTTTGCGCAGATCATGGTCTTGTCATTAATACAAGCAAAACAAAATTTATGGTACTGTACAAGCGGAAACATATAAGAGGGAAGGTCATCATGGACGGGGTTCAACTAGAACAGACCCAGGTTTTTAATTACCTGGGCATTACCCTGTCTTATAAACTAGACTGGAAACAGCACACCAACCAGTTAACTACAAGGCATGCACAACTGACAGGAGCTCTCATCAAGGAATTATTTTCTTCACATACCAGACCTATTAGTCCGGTCTTAAAGATCTACAATGCAAAGGTTGGAGCAGCAGTCCTTTATGGGGCTGAACTCTGGGGCCCAAGTAATCTTACAAAATTGACGGTAGCCCAGAATAAATTTCTCCAGAACATTACTGGTTTACCAATATCAACTCCTTTGTTACCTCTACACTATGATCTGGGATTCCATAGCTTTGACAGAGCCTTGGACAAAACTCATAAAATAGTATGGATGAGAGAGGTAAAAACAATTTATAAGGCTATGGGTTTATCTCAATTATGGGATGACCCTGTAAGGAATGTTTTCCCATCTAAGAAAATACTTCGAGATCTATACTGGAGCATGGTTGAGGTCAAGTGTTTTGGAAGTCGCATTGATCGATCATTTACTACTGACTTCTTAGAACTCAAGCATGCACCGGTCCTAGAACCTTATTGGGATTGGATTACCGTCCCAGGGGACCAGAAGAAGTATCACCAATTGAGGGTGGGGACACTACCATTAAATGCCTTAACTGAAAAATGGTATAAGAACCAAACTTCATGGTGCCCCTTTTGTCCTGATCAAAAGGAAAATATTGGACATGTGCTGTTTGCCTGCTCTGAATATAATGCCCCCAGACGATCATGGCTAAAACCGATTTGCGCCCATTTGGGCCTTAAATCTGCAAGTGAGGCTGTTAGGATCTTAAGAACTGATACCTCCCAGCCAGTTGTTATAGCCATGTCGAAATTTCTTCACTGGATGTGGATAATTCGGGCTCGCAAAATGAGCCTGGAATAACCCTACGGCCAGTTATTACATGCTGCTATCCAAATTTGCATATTGTATTAAGTAAGTGATATACTATGCATACCGTATTATGTAACTGATATGTTTTGTACTGATGAATTTCGTTTTTTTTAACAATTGTTTTAATCTTTTAATATGATATATTTAAAAACTGTAAGTAAGGATAAGTTAGGCTGATATTTTTAGAACATGTTGAAATGACTCATTATGGATCTTGTGTTTTTGCGGGGTTGGAATTTTTTTTTACATTTGTAAATGTCTTTTTATGATTGAAAAATATCGAATAAAGACTATTTTGAATTGAGATCATGATAGACACAGTTCCACCCTCAAGTCCCAGCATCATAATGACAATGGATGTTCAACTCATGTGTCATCTACAGGAACTACAAAATGATCACATTGGCCTTGATTCAGAAGTCTCTACTCAAGCAGTCATTGAACAACAAGAAAATAACCCCTTTTGTACGATGCGCACAGAGTTCAAACCTAAGTCGACCTTTCAACCTAAAATGCCACGAGACAGTATAGATATCTTTAATGAGCAAGTAATTACTCAAATTAAAAAAGTCAATCATCAGACACTTAGAACTTGCAATCAAATGAGGCCACATAATCAAAGGTACCATCAGCTGATGAAAAAACTACGTAGCAACGACCAAACCATCATAAGGAACTCTGACAAAGGCGGAAACATAGTGATCTGGCCTAAAGCACAACACATGGATGAGGCCATATTGCAACTAAATGACAGAGACTGCAATATGAAAATCAATATTCAAGTAACACAAGCCACTAGAATGAAATTTTATTCAAAATTACTTTCTTGGAAACGCGGAGGACAAGTTTCTAAAAAAAGATCATCCTGTCATGCCTATAATGTATTTCATCCCTAAAATACACAAGAATGCAGATAAACCGACAGGAAGACCCATAATATCAGCACAAAAGGGTCTACTAGAGAATGTTTCACGATACATTGACTTCTTTCTCCAGGATCATGTGCGTGCACTGACAATATATATACAGTTTTATCAGACAACAAAGGTCCTTGGCAATTTCATATAAAAAACTTGGAATAATTATAGGCCACAATCTGCGCTATAATGAAGGTGTCCAGCCGGACCCTGTTTAATAATCAAATGAGAAACATAGGGGAAATTCAAAACACACAAGATGACTGTGGGACACAATCCTGTATCCAGTACATATAACAACAGTAAAGCCAAACCAATATTTACAAGGGTAGGGGATTACTCAGGCAATTATAGAAATTTTGAGGCGCTAGTAGGTACACAAACATCAAAAATCAATCTAGCTGCGCTCATGTAGTACAATACAGATGGGTCACACAGTGGAGAAAGAGTGTATAACTACATCAAGTGTCAAAGACATCATAACAATGGTGCTCAAATCTTTGAGTATGTGGACATGCACACAGAGATTGTCTTCACATGTGTTTACTCCTAGCTAGTGATCTGAGCCCTAGTAGCAGGTCCTCATTTAATAGGGATGTTCACAACATCCAGCATTAATGCTGATGACAAGAGGCACCATGAGAAACTCCATAACATAAAATACCAGGAACTGTCACTGGTGAAGATTCAAAAGGGGGCTTCATGAATAGAGGATATATAGAAGTTTAGTTTAACCATGCCACTTCCAGCTCAGTATCAGTTTTTGTACAGATGTGCCCTTTGAAGTTTACGCATGTCCTAATTGTCAACTGAATCCATATTGCAAGTGTAAATTTCAACTTATCCTGGTTTTTGTTTAACAACATTGGCCTCTTGTCCATTTCCTCATTCCAGTCATTACTGGTTGAGTTGAGTCCACCTCCCCAGACAGACACTATGTTGTTCTACTTCACTTTCCTTCATTACAAAACTCGTATCCCTCCACATCAGCTCAGGTGAAGAAAAGGAGCACCCAAAGGCAAGACATTCTGCATTGTTTGTCTTCCAAGCAGACATTGCTGGGCCTCTATTCAGGACTGTAACGGCTAAGCTTTCTTTAATTTATCCTCTTGTTTTGAAATTCTCTTTTGCTTAGCAACAATGAGTCAATTCCACATCAAAATTTGGATAGCGGTGCTGCTGGCTCTGCGTCGCAGACCAGAAGCTGCTGCCTGGCACTGTTGAGGAGTTATTTTACTGGTGTCCATAACTTCTACAGGAAAGTTGAGATACTTGCGCACTCTGTCATGCAGGTCTCCTTTTTTAGGGCATTTCCAGATTGTGTGTGGTCTTGAAGTTAGGTCCTTTGTTTGTATCTAATGTTCAGTCCTACTTTCTTTGAACCAGGAACTGATTCTCCCTGAGTTTATACCCAACGGTTGTACTGCAGAACAGGACAGGCCGGGCTTTAGGGCAGTTGGACCGGTGCAGCCGCACAGGGCGCTGACCTGTGGAGGGGGCGCTGACCTCAGGGTGGGCGCTGTGTTTAGCAATAACTTATGATTGGAGAGATGAGGGGCACTTTTGCCCAGTTGTTATGAGAGAATCCGAGGAGGCGGTCATGGGGCGTGGGGATGCCAAAAAAGATTGTCCCACTGGGTGCCACCAGCGCAAAGCCGCCCCTGGAACAGGAAGTACTTCATTGTTTGGATGCAAAAAGAGCTATTGTGATTTTTCTGAAGCACATAGCATCTTATTGACAGGTGGACTCTTTCTTTGTGATTTTTGGTCCAGCTAGGAGAGGGTTGTAGTATTCTTCAATTCAATGAGATGGTGGACTTGTCCTGGTAGGGTTCTAAAGAAGTTAAATGGAGGCGTTTCTGCACCATCAGCTGCTGTTCAGGGTGAATGATTTTTGGAGATCTGTTGTACTGCAACTTGGATAGTTCTCCTGTTTTGTTGATCATTATTGTATCTTTTTTGGGAGGGTGTAGGATGTAGTGATTTTGTGCGCACAGTATTTCAATTGTGTTGTTTTTACACATTGCAGAAAAACACTTTTACACATGTTGTGTCAATGAATGTTTTCCATGTGCTTGTTTGTGTCAATATTTATTGGTGACCCGAACTGCTCTGATACTGCTTTGGCATTCCTCAATGAGTAATGATAACAGTGATACAGTGGTGTAACAAAAGCCCTCGCAGTCCCCGCGGTGCGTGGGGTGGCATGGGCTGGCGGGGCAAGCTCTGGGAACCCCCCTCTGGCACTGGCAGGCACTGGCAGGCCCCTGACCTGACAGCTTCGGATTAGATCCAGAGCATTGGGGGAGGGGCTGAATGAACTTTGCAGAGGGCCAACCTTTAGGTTTGGTTACACCACTGCTATGAGAAATTAGACGGGCAGGATATATTTCAATTATCTCTGACTAATTCCATTATTCAGAGTCCATTCTTCCTCCTTACAGTTATTATGACTGAACCTCCTACTCATTTGGTTGCCAATTGTGGGACATATGTTGAGGGAAGCTTGGTGACAGTACAGGATGTCTTTCTGGTGGGTGGTTGTTTTATTCACCTATGAGTTGATGAGGAACGATACAATTTTTCTTAAAAGAAAGGGAGGTAGAGCAACATAGCATCTGGTGAGGTGGGCCGAACCTCAATGATGATAATAGGAACGGGCCTGCCTCAATGATGATAACAGGAATTAGGAAGGAATGACTCAGAGTAAGGTAATTACTGGTAAGTAATTGAAAGTGCCTCCATAGAATCCTGGGTGGCGTACCTCACATGAGAAGTGGGTGTATGGTCTGGGACTACCGACCACCCTCTCCCTGTCATGTAAATCAACACATTAACCCCAAAAGTAATTTAGCCATGCGAGGAGTTTCTGTGGAAGGCAGGGGGTCTCATGAGCCCCGGCCGTATTTATTAAAAATATGAAAATAAATTAAAATTTGTAAAATTAAACAATATTTACACAATCATTAATATGCAAAATTCTGACATTAGATTTACAGCAATGTAGACAGGTATGAAGGGCTAACCTTAACAAAGTGTCAGATCCTTATTACCAGCAACGCCCTCACGTATGAGTGCGCATGTACAACAGGGCCCGGTTACCAGGAGAGTACGTCCCTCTCCTGGTTACCCTGTACGCTCCGTGAACTCCATTAAACTAAAAAGGAGGGCCCTTTCACTCGAGCCATTTTATGACATCATCGTGTATGTGCGGGGTGGCTACCAGCCCAAGGAAAGCGTGACTCCCTCCCCTGCACCCTTCCGACCAAGCGGATATTCTGCACCTAAAGTTCTAGGAGAGACCATTGGCCCCTCCCACTGGGCGACCCCATTCGAGAATGGTGCCACCCCCTAAGGACCTTAAATTGCTGCTCACCGATCATGACCTTACCGCCTGACCAAGCATTACAATAAATACGACAAATAAGACGCCTGTGAAAGGGAAAAAAGGCCTAAAGAGAAAACCAGATATATAACATTTCAAAGTACCACACTGTTCACATTCCACTAATACCGCCTGTATCAAAGGGGAAAAAAGGTCTAAGGAAGAAATTCACACAAATTATTTACAGTGTCAAGTATCCTCTACGGTAATACCAACTAACGTCCCAACTTAACCTCTGTTTAAAGGGCTGGAGGGTGGGAAAATTATTCAGCCCCCAGCAGAGGGGCAAGGAGCGACCCTGGGGAGCGCGGGTGCAAGAGGGCGCCTCCTGCACTCCCCACGCCTTTTAAGGACACCTGCCTCCCCCCTTGACCCGGAAGCACTTCTACTGCTCCCGGGTCAACGCTGGGGGCCTGCACCAATCGATGGTGGGGCGCCCCCAACCGCGTCATCGAGACGCGACCCGCCAAGGGTGAGGACATGCCCCACCATCGAGGATACGGAGCAGGGGGGAAGCTGGGCCCCGCCATACGTGCGTGGCGGCCGAGCAGCCCCCCCTTTCCTTACGGTCTGGGACTACCGACCATGTAAAGCAACACATTAACCCCAAAAGTAATTTAGCCATGCGAGGAGTTTCTTTGGAAGGCAGGGGGTATCATGACCCCCGGCCGTATTTATTAAAAATATGAAAACAAATTAAAATTTGTAAAATTAAACATTATTTACACAATCATTAATATGCAACATTCTGACATTAGATTTACAGCAATGTAGACAGGTATGAAGGGCTACCCTTAACAAAGTCTAATACAGCGTGTTCCTAACCGAATCTAACATCCTACGTATGAATTTTGCATCCTAACATTTTTGGGCCTACAGCAAGGTTGTTAACCGGTGTAAGATCCTTATTACCAGCTATGCCCTCACATATGAGTGCGCATGTGCAACAGGGCCCGGTTACCGGGAGAGTACGTTCCTCTCCTGGTTACCCCGTACGCTCCTTGAACTCCATTAAACCAAAAAGGAGGGCCCTTTCACTTGCGTCATTTTATGACGTCATCGTGCACCCTTCCGACCAAGCGGATATCCTGCCCCTGAAGTTCTAGGAGAGACCATTGGCCCCTCCCCCTGGGTGACCCTTTCGAGAATGGTGCCGCCCCCTAAGGACCTTAAATTGCTGCTCACCGATCATGACCTTACCGCCACAGGCCAGCATAGTTGACCGACCATCTGGCCCCCCCAAACTTCCTACACTGAAAGGTCATAACTACCTCGAGAAACCCTCTAACCATGCCAATATGTTCCTTATTAGTAATTCATTGCCTGTCTCAGTCAGGTGGACCCCATCCTGCAAGTAAAAATGATCCCCCCAGATGTACCCATGTGGAATACTCTGCAGTTGAGGTGTTCAAAACAGCTTCTCTATCTTGTTGTTGACCCTCTTTACCGAGTGGTTCAACGCCCTAACTGATCCCCCCCCCCTCCACTGGAGTATCAACTGAGACCACACTATGGTGCAACCCAGGAGCAACATCGCCAACCAACCCGCCGCAGAGATAATCTCTTCCAACAAGACCCTTCTGCCCAGCGTCAGCAAATCGTTTCCCCCAAGGTGTAAGAAAACAATTAAAGGCGGCGGGTGTGCTTGTTAAGTAAGTCATAAATGAAGCCCCTAAGGTGATTAAGGCAGAGCCCCCCTCTACCATGAAAGGAAACCTAGAATACCCCCGCCCTCCGCCCTCCGTCTACAATCACCTGAAAGGAAAACTGGTTTAGCACGTTTCACATATGAATGACCAATGACCCATACAACCGTGTTGTTGTTGATCGTATTTGATGACCCAGTACCAGTTTCCACCCTGCGTCACAGGCTCGAGACACTGAAAGATAAACAGACAACAAGGCAGGTGTCAGATTGATTTGCTAGTATCTTACAACATGTGCAGCTGCACATAACGCTTATAGGCATTGGAAGACCATCTCCCAATCCTCTTTACACTGTTGGCATGCAACCCTCTCACTGTTGCTTCAGTGGCCACACCTATTTGGAAAGAATGTGTCCCAAACTCCTTGAGGTTCAAACCCGCCTTGGCGATTGCCATTGCCAACACTCTTTTGAACTGAAACCTGGTCAATGCGGTACCCTCCGCATGTATTAACAATGTTCCCATTATCCCTGCCTGATGAATGCCTCCACATGTGACACTGGGCAGCACGGGTTGGTCGGTGCCCGGTGTAGTACCAGGCTATCCCCCCGGGCCTCCTGATCAGTTTTTTATTTCATATGGTTATCCACATAGAGTCACTCCTTATCATAGTGTCGTCAAGCTGAAGCCCACCTAACCTGTCCAATTTGTTGTTGGCCACCAGTTCACTTACCCGCAATACCCCATAGAAGGCCAAAAGAAATGTGGCTTTAAATAGGAGTACTTCCCCCGGGGAGCTACACGTGTCAGACAAGGCATCCAATACTGCTGCCAACCGTTCCAAACCTATTGGTCGCCTGTAATCGGTGGTGCTTGCCTGTAGGCGTCGCCACCCCTTCAATGCCTGCCGCACTATAAAACTGTTTGTGGGGTCCCTGACACCTTTTAGCTGTGCAAAAAAAGAGACAGCCGCTTTGTGTCTGCTAGCTTTCACCGCTGAGCGCCCCTCTCCATGGAGCTCGATCATGCATGAGGTAAAATTCACCTCCTGCCCCCACTTAACCTTCCATTCCTGTCCCAAAAATTACAGTAAGACATGAATGCCCCTTCGTAGGCTGTCCTGGTCCTGGGTGCTAAGCTGGCTGCCACGAGGTTCTGTAGTTGGGGGCACCAATGTGCCAAAGTGTTGCTGGGAAGTGTGCTGGTGAAGCTTCTGCAGCAGGTAGGTGTTCTCTGAATACCTGCATCTTAAAGCGAGAGAGGGCATCAGCTGCGTTATTCAAGACCCCCTGGGACATGTCTGGCCCTAAATTGCACATTCAACTTTAAGCATCTTAGCACAATCTCCTTCATAAGGCGGAGCATATAAACTTACACCGCGCTGCCTGTTGATTAATGCATTCCACAACAGTCATGTTGTCGGACCAGAAGACCACAGATTGATTGGACAATTGCTCAGGCCAGACCGTTAGAGCAACCCATATTGGGAAGAGCTCTAGAAAACAAATGTTCGCTGTCAAACTGCTTTCTTCCCACCACTCCGGCCACCTTTGCGCCACCCACTTGTTGCCAAGTATGGCAACAAACCCCACTCTGCCTGCAGCATTGGTCCATAGACCTTACTCGGCTGACGTGGTGGGGGGGCCGCACCACACCACTCTGCTGTTGAAGTCCTCCAGGAATGCCATCCATATTCGCATGTCCTGGCGAACCTCGGCTGACAGTCTAGTGTGATGATGCTTGTCCCGCAGGCCCGTCATGGCCTGCGCGATTGAGCGTGAAAATGGGCGTGCCATAGGTATAACTCTTAGTGCAAAATTCAGCTGTCCCACAGTCTGCTGCAGCTGCTGTAAAGTGACTTTTTCTTTAACAAAACATTGTTGTAGGGCTGCTCTGAATTTCGCGATTTTTTCCTTGGGTAACCTGAAACAACCCTCAACAGAGCCCAATTCAATGCCTAAGAATTCCAAACATGTTGCCGGACCCACCGTTTTTCCTGGCGCCAGCAGGACCCCAAAAGTCCGCATGAGCAAGCAAAATTCCTACAATGCCCACGCACACTCCTGTGAACCCGCTACCCCCAGAAAAAGGAAGTCATCTAGATAATGCATCACGTGCTAGTGCCCTGTTGTCTGCCTCATAACCCATTCCGGGGAAGAGCTGAATGTCTCAAAGTAAGCACATGACACGGAGCAACCCATGGGCATACACATATCCATGTAGTATTTGTCTTCAAGGAAAAACCTAGGAGGTGTTGGTCCGCGGGATACACTGGCAGCAGTCGGAATGCTGATTCAATATCTGATTTCGCCATCAATGCCCCGGGACCCAAAACTCTCAACATCTCCACTGCCTGGTCAAAAGACGCGTATTTTGCGCTGCATATGCCCTCATCAATTGCATCATTCAGTGACGCGCCCCTAGGCCTGAAAGGTTGTGTATGAGTCTGAATTCGCCCTTTTCTTTCTTCGGGACCACCCCGAGGGGTGAGCAAACAAAGTTAGGTACTGGGATGTCGTTGAAAGGACCCGCTACCCGACCCAGGCGTAGTTCTTTCTCAATTTTTGACGCTACCACCACAGGGTTGTGTCTAACTGATAGCTGGTTCCTACACTCCGACGACCCGGTATACCCCCCGCTGGAATCCGAAAACCATGTGTGAAACCTTCTTGCAGCATCCTTGCGGAGGCATGATCTGGGTACCTGTTCAGCCAAGGAATCATAGCCAGCACATCAATGGGTGAGTGGCCGACCTGTAGGTACGCCCCCCTATTCCTGTTTCCTTCTCCTCGTGTTGCCTGAGGCACTACCCTTTGAGCGGCATGCTGTTTCTGGGTGGGATGAGTGGCCCCATATGTAACATGCATGTCTGAATTTGCAAGTGCCCACTGCCCTGGTGCATGTTGTCCTGTTAAAGTCCCAACACGGGGGTGTGGCCAAGATGGCGAACGTGAAGGACGCAGGTCTCTGTGGCTCCCTGCCCCGGTCCCCACCTAAAGCACTTTTACACGGCCAATTCCGGCCCCAAATCACAGCGCTGACCCTCACCTGCTGGTGGTTACTGCACGCATCACCGGCGCGACTTTGGTGATTGCCTGACCAGGACAGAAGCGGAAGCGGAGAAGAGCCGAGTCCATAGCGGAGGGAAATGACGGACGCCACAGTGAGCTCCCCAGCGCTGCTTTAATGAGCCAGTGCGGTCCACACGGAGCGAGGACCGGGCGGCGCTGCACCGGTGGGCACCGAGGGTCCGACTGCTTGCGACCCTCGGCCAAGAGCCCTCAGCCGAGACCCAGACGTCCACCTCACGCTGCGGCGGCCCGGCCGAGACGACAGGAGGTTCCTGCGGGGCTGCGAAACTCGAGGCCCCGGCTCCCGGGCCTAACGCACCACAATCAACGCGGGCCCTGAAGGCCGAAGTCCGGAGCAGTGCAGCGGCCGGCACCGCTGGCGGAGACCAGAGGGGCGCGTGGCGGACCTCCGCCTCCCACAGCAGCGGCCCGGCTAATGAGAAAGGAAGCGCCCGCAGAGCCGTGAGACTTGAGGCCCGGCCCGAGGCCTACCACAGCGCGGGCCCCTGCGGACCCCGGCGTCCAGGCTCGGGACAGTGTGGGAGCCGGCACAGCCTGCGGGGCCGAGAGGTACATGCAGCGGGCCGAGCCCAGTCTGAGACAGGCCAAGGAGCAGAGCGGCTTTGACCGCGCCGCTGGTGGTGACGAAGCGGGTCCCAACGGGAGAGGTGTCTGAACAGAGTACGGAGATCCCCGCCGTACCGCTGCCGGCTGGAAGCTAGAGGTGAGGAGCACTCCTGGGAGTGACGAGCAGGGACTCGGGGGGCACACTCGAGCCCCCGGTGGCCAGCATTGTCGATTTTTGCACAATGGGCTACCAGGCGCGGGCGGGATTGGTGGTGGTGCCACACACAAGCGCCCTCAGCGGTCGCTGCCATGGCCTGGGCTCCCGCAGATTGCCTGGAGCCGCCCCACCCGGAGGAGCAGCCCGCCGACCTAGACCTGAACTGCCGGCAACAACCATCCATCACCTCGAGGCACGGGGGTCAGTGAGCCACCTCCAAAGCTTCGCATCCAACCCACCCAGGCTGCGAGGAGTGCGGACGGAGGAGACCGACCTCCCAGTGCTTGGGGCGGCGGGCCTGGACGCCAGGGGCCTGGGAAGAGGCCTGCACGCCGCAGCTGCAGGCCGCCTCCGATGAGACTACCGGCCTAGATAACAGAGAATCCTCAATCAGAGAGCGTCCTGGACCATGTCCTCATCCAACCGCCACGCTAGACGCACGATCACCGACAAGCTGGTGAAAGGCACGAACAAAGGGGAAAAGAGTCCCGACAAGCCGACCCAGACAGCTCGCCCCAAGGATGGTGACCAAACGGACGGTGAAGCTCCAGCCACGAAGTCCTTTATGGAGACACTTTTCGCCTCCCTCAAAGAAGATATCCAGACTCTGAAGCAGGAGATGGCAGGGGGATATAAAGAATTGAGAAGGGACATGGATGAACTGGGAGAAAGAGTAGCGGAGGTGGAGACAGCGGACACCGCCAGAGGCGAGGAAGTGCATGTCCTGCAACAAAAAATAATTACCAGCTGGATCTGCAGTCCCACACTGAAGACCTGGAGAACCGCTCAAGACGCAATAACATTCGCATCCGGAATGTGCCCTCGAAGACCGAAGGGGGAGACATCACGGCCTATCTGCAGGGCCTGTTCAGAGACCTTCAGGGGGAGCCGGATGACTTCGAGATCAGGATCGACAGGGCGCACAGAGTAGGCCTTCTACAGCGGGCAACCAGCCACCCACCTGATATCCTCGCCTACCTCCCTGACTTTCCCCTCAAAGAACGCATCCTAAAGGCGGCCCGGCAAAAACAACCCATCATTTACCGTGACCAAACTGTGGAACTCTTCCAAGACCTGTCCGCAATCACACTTCAAAAGAGGCGGGCATTCAGAACGGTCACGACTTTCCTGCGAGAGAAGGGGATCCCATACTCTTGGGGACACCCATTCCGCATAATTTTTAAATGGAACGGGTCCCTGCAACAACTCAGATCACTGAACGACACATGTGACCTACTAGGCATCCCGCACGAGGAGGAAGATTCAGGAGAGAAATCTGGTGCGCCCCCGTCACAGTTGACGCTCCTCTCAGGCGGTAGAGGTGGTTGGCAGACAGTGAGTCACAGTCGCTCTAGAAAGAAGATCAACAAACCCGACCCTGAAACAGTAGCCCTGGAACACGCGACCGCTGTCCAAGTGATGTCAAAAGACACAGCCAGCACACCTTGAGAGATAGTGGTTGGGGTCTCAACAAGCATAGCCGCCACTCGGCGGGGGGGCAGGGGCGGGGAGCCGACGGGTTGCCGTTGCCATTGCCTACCCATTATCGTTAACCTTTACCACAGGACCAGCTGGACTACTGACTGGACCTGGGACAATGTTCACTTCTGACTCTTTCACAGTTGGGGTAGGGGTTTGGGGGGGAGGATGGGAGGGAGTTGAGGGAGTTCAGACATCAGGGGTGTTGGGAGGGTTGTGGGAAGGGGGGGAGGGCTCTCCTTGTCCGAGGATTTTTGACTCTGCGAGCAGGCTCCATAGGCCGCCCCACATTAGACGGGTGAGGACCCTGCCACAGACCACAGCAGACCAGATGCTGAGCCTAGCAAACCCCACGACCCGCACGCAATGACACATCCCTTAACAGTGCACACGCTTAACGTGAGAGGCCTTAACAGCCCGGTCAAGCGCGCAGCGGTGCTGTCCTTGCTAGAACGCTCGAAAGCAGACATCTGCCTCTTACAGGAAACTCATTTAGTACCCAAGGATCACCATAGATTGAAGTCTAGAGCCTTCCCCTGGCAGTTTTTCTCGTCCGCCCATAAAAAGGTAGCGGGGGTGGCAATCCTGGTAGCCAAATCCTTTGGGGGTAGGGTCCTACAGAAGGAAGCTGAGGTTCGGGGGAGACTGCTCACCCATCGATTCCAGATAGCGGGTCAAACGCTGGTGATGCGCACTGTTTACGCTCCCAATGAGGGTCAGGAGAAATTCTTGCACACGGCCTTAGAGGCAGCCACAGCCAACACGCAACCGCACCTACTACTCGGGGGGGACCTCAACTTGGTGTTTCACAACACAGCAGATCGCTCTGGCCAGAGGTCCGGCCAGGTGGGGGCACTATCAGCATCAGGGCACACACACATCTCAGAGCTAGGCCTCGTAGATCTGTGGAGACACACTCACCCACACACAACGGCATACACGTACTACTCGGCGGCCCACAAAACGTACGCGCGGCTTGATTACTTTTTGTGTTCCTCCCAACTGACCTTACATGCACAGAAGGTGGAGATACTTCCAGCCTCTTTATCGGATCACTCGCCCGTAGTAGCGTCCTTCCGTGTTGCAGCCACGCCGGGCCCCCAGAGACACTGGAGGTTGCGGGATAGCCTCCTACAGGTCCAAGCCACTCGGGAGCGGATAGTTACGGCGATCGCTCAGTTTTTGACACATAATGCTAACGAGGACACGTCTAAGGCCACTCAACGGGCGGCCCTTAAGGCGGTCACCAGCGGCGAACTTATCTCAATAGCTGCAGCTAATAATAAGGAACGGGCGCAGAAGAGGGCCGAACACACCCAACGCGTGGCGGAACTGGAACAGATACACCAGCGCACCAGGGCGGCACGGGTGTGGCGTCAACTCTGCACTGAAAGGAAGATGCTGGCGGCCCTAGACCAGGACATGGTGGAATATGCCGCCATGCGCCTCAAACATGCCTACTATACCGGGGGGGACCATTGCGGGAAGCTGCTGGCGAGCAGGCTACGGGAACAACAACAGAGGCAACATATACGATCCCTTCAGCCTACACAAGGCGCCCCCATCACTGAAGATGCAGCTATCGCTGCGACCTTCGGTGATTATTACGCGGCCCTCTACGACGCGGACCGTCTAGAGCCGCAGGCCGGCATAGACTACCTGCAAGGCGCAGCACTCCCATCCTTAAACTAGGCGCAGGTGGCGTTTCTCGATCGGCCCATTGGCCTAGAGGAGGTCGTCTCAGCGATTTCCCATCTTAAATTGGGAAAGTCCCCAGGCCCAGATGGCTATACCACTGCCTTTTACAAGACCTTCTGCTCGCAAGTGGCCCCCTTGCTACGTGACCTTTTCAACACATTTGATCAGCCCGGTGCCATCCCCCCTGACCTTCTGGAGGCGGCCATCTCAGTAATCCCCAAACCCGGGTGAGACCCAGCTAAATGCGGCTCATATCGACCGATCTCCCTGTTGAACATTGACGTGAAGCTTTACACCGGCATCCTAGCAAGCCGTCTAGCACCGTATATGCAGCAACTGGTGAAGCCTGATCAAGCGGGCTTCATCCCACAATGGCAGACTAGTGACAATTCCAGGTGAGTCCACCACCTTATCGAAGCCGGGTCGCGCACGAGACCGGGCAGTATGCTCCTTACCATCGATGCTGAAAAGGCATTTGACCGGGTGCATTGGCCCTATCTAGACCTGGTGCTACAATGCTTTGGAATGGGAGAGGTCATCCGCAGTCGCATATTTAACTGTTACCGCCGACCTAATGCGGCGGTTCGAGTCAACGGCCACACCTCCCCGCGGTTTGAAATTGGCAGAGGATGCCCTCTCTTTCCCCTCCTGTTCGCGCTCTATATGGAGCCACTGGCGCAGCGGGTGAGGCAGCACGACCTCATTTATGGCATCCCCTTTGGCAGAGACACACATAAAATCAGTCATTATGACGACTTATTATCGCTAACCAATCCGATGCAGTCCCTAAGGGCCTTATTTGTAGAGCTCCACACCTTTGCGCTGGCGTCGGGTTTCAAGATCAATGTGGCGAAATCGGAGGCCCTGAATATATCACTGCCATCATAGGTCCTAGAGGATGCCAAGGCAGAATTTGACGTACAATGGTCTGAGTCCACCATCCCCTACCTGGGAGTTAGTCTGGCGCCAACAGTACCGGCCACGACTGAGGCCAACTACGCTGGCCTCAGCAAGAAACTTCGTGCCCATCTCGGGAGATGGAAACATCTCACTCTAACCTGGCTGGGCCGGATTGCGGCAGTCAAGATGACCCTGCTGCCCCAGATTCTTTATATATTCCAGACCCTCCATGTGCGTCCGCCAGCTGGGTGGCTTCAGAAGACACAATCGGAACTAGCACGCTTTGTCTGGAACGGCCGACGACCACGGTTTAAACACACTATTTCCACGCTACCACCCGAGCATGGCGGGGTAGGCCTGCCGGACCTCACGCTATACTTCCAAGCGACGCAACTGCGTACATTAGTGGAGTGGCACCAGCTAGAATCAGGTAAACACTGGCTCTTTCAAGATCAGGCTGTGGCGGGTCGCACACTGCAGGGTGTCCCGTTTTTGCCAAGTGGGCATAGACCCCCCAACCGTTATGCCTCAATGGTCACTAGCACAGTCCTCGGGGTGTGGGACAGGATGGCCGTAGCCCAAGGGCTCACCTCCTTCCCCTCGCCGATGACCCCAATCTTCGATAATCCGGATTTCACACTGGGACTAGACCCCAAGGCCCAAGGGGCCTGGAGGGCGACCCCCTGCAGGGACGTGGGACACATGTTTGACCTCAAGGGCATCCTCCCTTTCCAAAAAGTGAAAGAGAATTACGGTATTCCCGAGACAGACCGCCTACCTTACCTGCAGATCCGCCATTGGGTTCTGCACCCTTCAATCCAACCCGGAGCACAGCGACATCTCACCCCATACGAGAAGTGGCTGCTAACTCGCACATCTGACAAGAAACTAATATCAGACCTCTACCAGCACTTACTACTCACCAACATACATACCTATAACGCAGGGAGGGTTAGATGGGAGAAAGACCTAGGGCGGCAACTTTCAGGGAAAGAATGGGAGGGAGTGTATTATAGAGCTAGGCACTCGGCGCACCACACAGGTCTCACTGAAACAATGACCAAAGTTGCCACCTATTGGTACCACATGCCTGAGAGGTTACATCGATGGGACCCCTCGAGTTAGCGACCGCTGCTGGAGGGGATGTGGAGAACTCGGAACTTTGGAGCACTTACTCTGGAGCTGCGACAGACTCCAGCCCTACTGGACCCCAATCCTTGATCTGATTGATTCTCATCTGGACACGCAACTGCATAGATTCCCGACTTATATTTTGCTGAGTCTGCCCAACGCCCTGATGTACCCCTTGAAATCCTGGAGGGGGAGGCTTATTGCGCTAGCCCTGGGGGCAGCAGTTCAGAATATTGGGGCTCATTGGAGGGCTGTCCAGCCCCCGCACCAGATGGGATGGCTGCATCGGCTCTGGGCGATCCTAGGAATGGAAAAGTTGTCTCTGGCCAAGGCAGGGAGGGGGGCAGACTTTGCAGCTCTCTGGTGGCTTTTTCTGACCCTGTTGACCGGAGAGTTCCGGGAGCTGAGCTGTCCCCGCTACTTGCGACTGCTGCGTCTTGCAGACACCCCACTCCCGGAGCCTAGACCTCGACCACGCAAACGCATGAGCCTGGCAAGCACTACGCTGGATGGTGCGCAGTAAGGAAGTGATGGACTATGGTTTTCTATTCTCGCTGCACGGACAAGGAGAGGGGTGGTTTTGGGATGTGGGTGGGAGGGCAGGGGTTGTTTTGCCCCTTTCTTTTTTCCTTTTCTTTTTTTTGTTTTCTTGGTTCATTCTCGCTCCAATATCAGCCCTGCTTGCACCGTCGTAGCTCCTCTTGTAACGCGGCAGGCCCGATTGGGTTGTAGGCGGCTTGCTGTGTTAACTGTAATGGTCAATACTCCTGATGGTCATGATTACACACTGGCGCTGTCTGTGACCACCTTGTGTGCGGGCTGGAGCAGATGTATGTACGAGGTGCAATGCTCATGTTTATTGCTCAATAAAAAAGATTTAATACTAAAGTCCCAACACACTCCCTTTCCACATCCGTTGCCTCTGGTCTTACCGGCCGAATCACCCCCTTGTGCTGGCCGAAAGGGCTGCTGGGGCTTGGGCGAATATCCCTTGTTCCAGCTTGTGCCCACCCCTGCTGACTGGCCACCTGAAAACTGGCCATCCCAGAAAACGGAATGTACCTTGTCCCAGGCTAATGATCGATCAAATTCTCCTGCCTTCCTGAAAGTTATGTCATATTCTTTCCATCCATCCCCCCATGTTTGTCACTAAACATTGCAATTCTACTTTGATAACAAGCCATTTCCGCCTGCAAGTTGGGTGAAAGTTCAGCCGTGATTGCCATAAATACAGAAAAGGCTCGAATCCAGTTAATCAGTGTCTCCTCCACCCTGAATTTAGACAATTGAGACCGCCATTCGCTAGGAAGCATCCAATATTTTTGTGATCTGGCATACTCCAACTCCCTGTTATCGATCAGCAAAGAAAATATATTCACATATTTGTCTGCCCAAATCATCTCCTTCACTGCTTGCGAGACATGCTGAGCCAAGCTCTCCCTCCTGGAGGGTAATGCACCCTCGCCTAACACCGGCAAAGCCACCTCCTTACCATGTTCCGGGACTCGCGTGGGTTCTAAGCTCTTGTCTTTTCCAACATCTCTGGCTGAACCTATTTGGGGAGAAATTGGTGCGCTTGGCACTCCACCATCACCCCTACCCACCATGATTTTTGCTACCATTCTATGCGCCTCCGTGGAGGGGTCAGCTGAGGAAGGTAACATCCCCCCAATCCCCAACCAGGGGAGTACTGCCTCTATCTGTGCCGCCAATTCAGGGGGTACCTGACCAACCCCAGGGGGTTCACTGACCAGGGAGGGCACTGGGTACACCCCAGGGACCCCTGGAATTAGTGGTGGTACCACTGGGGGCACCGGGTTTGTGGGTCCCGGCGGCGTGGCTGGAGCCGGAGCCACTGGTACGCTTATAGGGATTGGCAGAGTTGGTGTGGGAGCCATTGGTGATGCGGGTACTCTGACGGGGACCGCCCCAGGGGACCCCCTACTACCTGTGACTTAGGGGGCCGACCATAACTCTTCTTGGCCCTGCCACGCTGAGCCTACGCCCCTAGTTCACGCCGGGGCTGAGGGGGCACTATCACCAGTTTGGATCTACCCAATGGCCCTGCTTGACCCTCTAACTTCTTGCTCATTTCAGCCACGGTCTTCCCCAATTGATCCACCTTCCCTAATCTCTTGTCCATCGCTGACATTCTGCGCATCATGGTCTGAAAAATGAGCTCCATGCGAGAACTCTTTGCCCCGCCTACTAGACATTGCTTCTCTGCGATCCACCAACCTGCACTGCACAAAATCACACTTTTGGGCACTATGTGCCTTGTACCTGCCAAAGTTGGAGGCTCAAGAGCTGGCCGTATGCACCACACGACTGTGAAGCGCAACACACCAGCTAATCTGGGTGCTTGGGCGAGCGCACTCTAGCCCGGCGGCCCGACAGAAGCAGTAAAATGCAGGCCTGCCTGTGTCCTCGGTTCACGACGTCCACCATGTACTCCCTGACAATTTGGTCCGCAGCGCCCCCGAATGTAGGCCTACGATGAAAGAAAAGTTAAACACAACCCTGGCTCAATAAGACCGTGACCCCTGTAGCTGTACGAAACCTCCACCCTTCGTTCTGCACAGTATTCAAATGAATTGGATGTAAATCACACCTGTAAAGCTTTTAGATTGGCACGGTGCATTCAAGTTTAACCCAAAACAGCCTTTAATTATTTATTTGCAATGTAAAAATAAACTCCCTGTACGAGATTTTACTATATAGACGTAACTGAGAAGCTTTCAGCTGTGCACAGTATACAAATGAATGGAATGTAAATCACACCTGACTTGCCCAATAAATACGCCCTGGGCTTTCAAGTTTGAAACCAAACCAGCCTTTAAATATTTACTTGCAATTTTTAAAAAACACCCTATAGCAGACCTTGCTATATTGAAGTAACTGAGAGGCTTTACCACCTTCCCTAGCTGGGGTCTCCCATCCAAGTACTAACCCGGGCCGACCCTGCTTCGCTTTCTACCTGTGGGAACAGCCTTTACCAAACCGGGAGCGTTAAACGCTGATCATCACCCGATTTAGCGGTCGAGCCCTCCGCGTGCCCCCGCTCGTGCTCACACAGTCACACAACACGTGTCCTCTGAGACCCGTGTATCGCTGGGCCACGCTCGGAAGCGCTAACAACAACTCACGTGCCCGTGAAATACCTCGAGAAATTGCCGCGCCTCACGATGCCCTCACTCCTTCCTCGCTACTCCGGTTGCCGGGTGAAATCTCACTTGGCCTTTCAACTCAATTAGAGCCTGCAGCGCTCAAGAATCTCCTGTCCACGTCGAGGAGCCCGCGACACCTGGAACACTCTCGAAATGTAACTGCCTGTAATAGAAAAAAGAAAATTATTCGGCCCCCAGCAGAGGGGCAAGGAGCGAGCCTGGGGAGCGCGGGTGCAAGAGGGTGCCTCCTGCGCTCCCCAGGCCTTTTAAGGACACCTGCCCCCCCCAACCCCCCCTTGATCTGGAAGCACTTCTACTGCTTCCGGGTCAACGCTGGGGGCCTGCACCAATCAATGGTGGGGCGCCCCCGACCGCGTCATCGTGACGCGACCCGCCAAGGGTGGGGACACGCCCCACCATCGAGGATACGGGGGGGGAGCCGGGCCCCGCCATATGTGCTTGGGGGCCGAGCGGCCCCCCCTTTCCTTTCTGCGTCACCAGAGCAGTGGCGGCAATGGAGTGACGCCAAAGAGGTTCCAAGCTGTTCTATGTCAGGCATAATCTGTTTGCCAAGTCCTGTGTTTTTTTTTCTTTGCCTCCTGGGACCTTTAGCACTTTCCCATTTATAGAAACAGAAGTGAAAGAGACGGAAGGAAAAGAATAGAATATCAAGACCGGATAAACAACTCATGCCTAACATTTTGTAAGTTAAAGGCAGGGCCACTGAAATTATGTGGCAGGAGAGGGCCAAATTATGTGGCAAGGTTCAGTAAATTATGTCAAGAAAAGCCAATTTATGCTGCATATATTCTGATACTATTACTTTATTATTTTGTCATGTTAACACGTCTGGGAATTGATTGCACACCGTTAGTATCAGTTTAACACTCAAACATACATAAGCAACAGAGAGGTGATCACTCAACCTTTGCAAAAGGCATCCCATTGCACAGCAACATGTGTCACTGCGGGCTGATTCACAGAACTAACTTAAGACAAACAGCTAGATGCATCAAACAAAAACCCGCTCGCAAAGGGGCAGATTCTCATAATCAATTTGCGAGTCGCAATTAAGGAATTCTAAGAAATCACTATTTTTTTAGTGATTTCTTGATGCATTCCATTTTGCTATTCCTTAATAGCGAATTAGTATTTTTCGCAATTAAGGAATCGCAAATTGGGTTGTTGATGCATCTGGGGGAAAATCCTAAACTTACTACCATTTTGGTATTCACAGAAGGCACTTACTCATTTTGGTATTCACAGAAGGTACTTACTCCTTTCGGTATTCACTGAAGTTAGGAGTCCTAACTATAGGACTCCTAAATGTCTTCTGTGAATACCAAAAGTCTTAAAGTTAGGATTTTTCTCAGTTTAGGAGTCCTAAATTTACTCCTCCTAAACTGAGAAAAATCCTAACTTTAAGACTTTCGGTATTCACAGAAGGCATTTAGGGCCAGATGTAGGTTGGTCGGTAACGACCGAAAATCGGTATTTTCGTCCGTTACCGATCGGTAAATAGGTGATAGGTATGTAGGGGGCATTATTTGACCGTATCGGTAAAATTACCGAATCGGTAATTTTACCGATTCGGTAAAATAAAAAATCGGTAAATTTGCCGAATGTGAGCCACCCAGATGTAGGTGGGACTCTTCAGAGTCCCAGAGGCCTTACCGAATCTGTATTTTACCATCAAATCCAATTTGATGGTAAAATACCGATTCCGGTGTGCATGCACATGTGTGCATGCACACCTATGCCATGTGACAGGCAGACATGCCCTTAGGGCATGTATGCCTGCCACATGGCACCTGAGCCTGTTTTGGGGGTGCCAGAGGGTGTCAAAGTGACAACCCCTGCACCCTTGTGAAAATCGGTATTTACCGATTCGGTAAATACCGAATCGGTAATGCCCATTCATTCCTATGGGCTTCAAAGCCCATAGGAATGAATGGGCATTACCGATTCAGTATTTACCGAATCGGTAAATACCGAGATCTTCAGATTCGGTATTCCTGCACATCTGGAATACCTACATGTCCACCCCATAGATTTACCGATTTTTAATTACAGAATCAGTAAAATTCGGTAAATCTATTTCACCTACATCTGGCCCTTAGTTGTCCTAAAGTTAGGACTCCTAACTTCTGTGAATACCCAAATGAGTAAGTGCCTTCTGTGAATACCAAAATGAGTAAGTGCCTTCTGTGAATACCAAAATGGTGGTAAGTTTAGGAATTTGTCTTAAGTTAGTACTGTGAATCCGGCCCTGCGTTTTTAGCAACTTTTGAACCATTTGAGATAGGAACACATTTTGGTTGTTGTTAAAATTTCCAGATTATGCAGCAAATTTTGAATTGCTTGGCAAATGCGGCAAATCTATAATTATACAAAAAAACACCGCCGCCGCACACAATTGCATAATTCCAGTGGCCCCAATTAAAGCTGAGCATCCGTGCCCGTTTCCTTAACAAAATAGCCTTTATCAAAGTGAATAGACTTGACTGTTTTTAGGTACATTATTTCATACAATTCGTACTTTATTTTTGTGTTGTAATATTTTTACTTATGCATGATCAAAATTGGAAGGCCACTCAAAGTTGAACTAAGGACTTGTTTTTATAAAAATGTAATAAATAAGTAAACAATATATTATCGAAGGGCACCTTTTATAAGGTTATCCCGATAGAAATGGAAATGCATTTTAAATTCATATATAAACTCCCATGGATACCATGTACCCAAAGAACAAAAGGAAGACATTCTTATTAGAAATGTACAACCTTGATGTGATATAGGGTTAGATAGTTTCTAAGATGTTTCCATACACGCAAGCGCTAGGCATACTGGTTTTTTTTTTAAACAGAAAATATACAACTCACATACTTTAAGAAACCCTAGTAATTTAAAGGGAATGTTCCTATAAAAGAAAGATAGAGTCTTTCCTTATGCACATACAAAACAAACACACATTAATGAATACAAAAATCACGACTCAATGGGCAGGCACAGCGAACCCATTCATGAACAATTATTAAAAAATATTTTGATGTAGCGCCTACAGTGGCCATGAATGAAAGAGTGCCTTAAGTAGAAATGAGTCCATATATAAAAAAAATCAGCATGGGTGAGAGCCGCATTAAGTGGAAGGTCTATGTACAAATACTTACAATGCTATTTAACATTACATTACACAATGTGGAACTCTTTCTAGAAGATACACCTATCTTCAGCAGATGAATATACCCAGCCCCTAAGCTTCAAAGAGTACTGAGGGAAGAAAATAAAGATAGAGCAGGAACTGTGTTAATTCCTATGTGATAGAAGGTGATGAGGAAATAGTGTTTATAGAAGGCAGAGTAGAGTGCTAGAATTGGGTGCAGAGTCTAAGAAATACGATTTTGGAAAAGGGGATGGTGATGGACAGAGTTTCTGAATGATGCAGAATACTCTTACCCAGTCAAGAGATCAGGGCTTGATCCATCACCATTTTTTAGCTCACTGCACCATCCCAGCTCAGAACCTGGCTATATGCAAATTAGTCTGTTCCTGTCCCAGTGCATGATGGGAACAGGGCAAACCAAACTACCAAGCCAATTCTTATACTGGGAAGGAAACAAGCTTCCGGGGACCGGTTTCTGGCATTTCAGCCGTCGTCGGCCCGGCTTGCTTGAATCCTGATGGTGCAATGAGCAAGGGACTCACGTCTGAGTATACCCTCCCACACATAGTGTGGACAAACCGATTTTGGAAAAGGGGGTGGTGATGGACAGAGTTTCTGAATGATGCAGAATACTCTTACCCAGCCAAGAGATCAGGGCTTGATCCATCACCGTTTTTTAGCTCACTGCACCATCCCAGCTCAGAACCTGGCTATATGCAAATTAGTCTGTTCATGTCCCAGTGCATGATGGGAACAGGGCAAACTAAACTACCAAGCCAATTCTTATACTGGGAAGGAAACAAGCTTCCGGGGACCGGGTTCTGGCATTTCAGGCGTCGTCGGCCCGGCTTGCTTGAATCCTGATGGTGCAATGAGCAAGGGACTCACGTCTGAGTATACCCTCCCACACATAGTGTGGACAAACCGATTTTGGAAAAGGGGGTGGTGATGGACAGAGTTTCTGAATGATGCAGAATACTCTTACCCAGTCAAGAGATCAGGGCTTGATCCATCACCGTTTTTTAGCTCACTGCACCATCCGAGCTCAGAACCTGGCTATATGCAAATTAGTCTGTTCATGTCCCAGTGCATGATGGGAACAGGGCAAACCAAACTACCAAGCCAATTCTTATACTGGGAAGGAAACAAGCTTCCGGGGACGGGTTTCTGGCATTTCAGCCGTCGTCGGCCCGGCTTGCTTGAATCCTGATGGTGCAATGAGCAAGGGACTCATGTCTGAGTATACCCTCCCACACATAGTGTGGACAAACCGATTTTGGAAAAGGGGGTGGTGATGGACAGAGTTTCTGAATGATGCAGAATACTCTTACCCAGTCTAAGAAATACTCATTTAAGATATGTTTTCTGTTAAAGACAGGCATTCCAAGTAGAAAGGTGTCAGAGCTGTAAAAATGGCGAGATCCTCCTACGCCAATTAATTGGAGCGTTCAGAATGTAGACGTTTGAACATTATGCACACAATTTCATAGGTAGGTAAATCCTCAGTAGAGAGCTAGCTAAAGATATACAGAATAGGAGTAACATGATCAAAGTGGTCTATTCCTGAAATAAAACAGGCTACTGCATGAAGTGAAGCTTTTAAGAGAGGCATGTTCCAATGTTGGTATCCCTGAGTGGGTGGCATTTTTGAAGTCTGGCAACTACCGTATATTACTAGCTTGAGGTCTTCTTGCGGTTCCGGGTTGGTTTGGTTCCACCATTAGCCTGACCACTCTGACCTGGCCAATATCTGGGTGCTTTAAATAACCTTCCCTTTGCCCTGCCGAAGAGTGAGGGCAGTTAGTTGATGACCGGGATGGAGGTGTTAAAGAAACACTCCATCAATCCCCAGTTTAATATTTTTAATCTCTCCTGATGTTTGTGGCAATCAGGAGTTATGTATCAAAGC
Organism: Lissotriton vulgaris; assembly: GCF_964263255.1. Lineage (NCBI taxonomy): Eukaryota > Metazoa > Chordata > Amphibia > Caudata > Salamandridae > Lissotriton > Lissotriton vulgaris. Next base: position 1,611,648,959 of record NC_141689.1, on the reverse strand, counting down.
TAACAAACTTGATCCCGTGGGAATTCCCGGCACTTCAGAACTTCTGGTCAGCCGTTATTGCCATACTTAAAACAGTATTGGGGCATTCCCTCCCTGGCAGAGGTATGACTTTTGGGGTTGTTTCCCAGGCCCAGGGAGTGAAGGGTTGGCACCAGATTTATAGATCTCGCCTTGATCCTGGTTAGGCGACACTTAGCCCTGAGAAGGTAGAATGGGTTAGGTCCCACTGTGCAGACATGGGAGATGTTGACATCTGGGCTAGGACGGAGGGGAGGGGCCTACAGCGGGAAGATGCCAGGGGTGTGCGACACAGGCCATTGGCAGAGCTGTGGGCGGATGTGCTTTGGGCAAGGGATACCCGTCATGTCACAACAACCAATGCAACGACACGGGACGTATCGGTGCAGATCGACTGACAGAATGTCCTTGGCAGGAAGTGGGTCGCCCCGGCTGACCCACCACAGTGGAGCCTTTGCACTTATTGAGGTAGACCCCCTTACCACGAAAGGGGGTTAATTTCACCATTCTACTGCTCGTTGTTCATACATGCCCTTTGGCAGGTTTTTAATATATATGTGATCTGGAACCTTTGCAGTGCCATGGTTGTGTTACAACACATTGCACCGTATGTTATATAAACTCTGGTCTCAATGTACATCTTTGAATTATATTATGTAAATGTCAATAAAAATATATATTTTTTTAAAATGCTAAGAGACTTGGGTTACATTTTGAGTGATAAAGCAGACCTATTGGCTTGCCAATGTTGAGGGTAGAGAGAAGGCAGGGTCACACACGTAGGCTGGTGTGGGTTAAAGGCATATAGAAGGGGTCGAGAGGTGAAACTGGTTGGCACTTAGGTGGGCTGAAGAGTGGGTGGGGCTGGATTTACAGAGTGACAAGTGGGCAGGTGCACAACCACAGGCTGCCTAGCAAGCAGTGGTAAATAGAGGGGCTCCGGGGAGAGGGTGGTACACAGAGGAGCTAAAGGGGTGCAGCAGCACATAAACAAAATGCTGATTGCACACATAAGGGCTGCAGGGGGGCAAAGGGCACATTAGGCTGAAGGAGTTAGGCTGGGTTGCAAAAAGATGGACTTGTGTGGGGTAGGAAGTACACAGAGTCCTCCAGTGCTATTGGGGACACGCAAAAGGGACTTCAGGGGTCAGGTAATCACACAAATAGTAAGAAGCATAACACAGGAGTTGCAGGGAACATGTGCACACATTGGGGTTGTACTGCGTTAGGGGCACAAAGAGGGGAGGATTGGGTAGGGGGACACACAGGGGGATGGAAGAGGTCCGGAAAGAGATTCAGTAGGGCTGCAGGGACAGGGTAGGGAGGAACACAACATCTACAGGCAGATGAGAGACACTCTGTGGGGCAGTAGGGATATGTGGGCACATAGATGGGGTGGGTAGTAGGGGCTTGTGGGCACATAGATGAGCTTTGGTGTTGGGTGTGGCAGATAGAGGGGCTTTCTGAGATGGGACACCCCGAGGTTGTATGGAGATTACGAGAACACAGAGGGCCTACATTGAGGTGATTGTGGGCAGGTATTGGAGAAACAGAACAGAGAGACATCAGAGGGGTAAAACATACCCATTATCATAAGTTCACACAACCAATGTCCTAAGCAAACACACGCAACATAACACATCCCTGCAGCCAATATCATATGACTATGATGGAGTTACTGGAGACCTGGAAAGGTCATCCTCCCAAGCAACATCACCTAACACAACCACGCAACCACCATCAGATACCATCAAATTCACTACCATACTTCCAGGGATCTAGCATCTCATACAAACATGCTAGCAATCATACATGCACACAACCCACATAATAAAATACAGATAAAACCCCACAAAATTACAGAGTCAAGACTGATTTGCATATGGCTGGGTCTAAACTGGAATGGCATGGCTTGCAAACAAAGGATTGGTTTAACCCAGATCTGTGACTGGGGGTGAATGCTTGATTGATTCAGTATTCCATCCATCATCTGTTCTTTTTTGCATTTGTCACCCTAAGTGGGAAGGGTATGCCCAGACATGGGCCCCGTGCTTGCTATGACACCAGATTCAGGCTAATCTGGCTGATAAGGGGTGAAAGCCTGAAAGCGGTCCTAGGATGCTTGTTTCTGGTCCAGGGAAGACCTGGCCTGGCAGTTCGGGCTGGACTGTTCAGTCAAGACTGATTTGCATATGGCTGGGTCTAAACTGGAATGGCGTGGCTTGCAAAAAAACAATGGATTTCACCCAGATCTATGACTGGGGGTGAATGTTTGATTGGTTCAGCATTCCATCCTTCATTTGTTCTTTTCACAATCATACATGCACACATCCCACATAGAAAATACAGAGAAAAGCCCACAAAATTAAATAACAAAAACTAAACTTGAACAGGAGTTTTAGGTTGCCAAAATAGTAACATTGTTTTTCTATTAACCTACAAAATCATGAAATTCATAGGTTATGATGCCACCTTCAATTTATGATCCAACTACATCGTTGGAGGTCATCATATGTCAACAAACCCACCATAATATGCCAGCACACCCCCTTCATTTGTGCATTCAACCACTATAATAAGACACCTCACCTATAATCTAGGGGCTCGGGTGTCATTTACAAATGACTTGGTCCTCAATTTTATGGTTTATAACATCACCAAACCTCTTCATAGCAATATAGGTCATGTGACACAGTTACCCATAATTGTCCTTTAGATTCATGCATATTGCAAACTGCCTGTAGGTAATGTGTAGTTGTAAATAGGTCACAATTTCCATTGACATGTTTTTTTTTGCGTATTAACTTTCACGCAGATCAACTAATCTGCATAATATTTTCTCAAAACGAACATGTTCATCCAAATTAGACTAGCATGGCAAATTTCGTAAATATCCTGAGTGGGGAGTGCAGGGAGAGAGGTGGCTAAGAGCAGTCAGATAGTGACAATTTTTATTTTAAACTCCCATAGGATACTTTACTTTCCAATACAGAAAAACTTGGCATAAAAGTAGAACTTTACTCAAGGAAGTAGTTTTGATTGATTTGGTGTAAATCCATTGAGTAGGTTTCGAGAAATTAGCTTTTAAATAATGTGGAATTGAAAAGGCTAAAAAGCTCAATTGTCAATCTTGTTTTAATTCCAATATACCCAGTAAATTATGTTACCATTTTCGAAGAAATGACAGGACCTGCTGTACATCTATTGACTAATTTTCTTTTTAGTTGTTAAAAGCAGTTGAAATAACGGGCTGAAATTCCAGGTGATAATGTGGAATTGGGACCTGAATTATTCCTAATCCCCATTTCTAATGGGACCATCAAGGTCCAACTTTCGCTCCTCCAGTATTGGTAAATCTGGAGGGCAGAATTACTGGAAACTTGCAAAGAGCATCACAGTGATCTGAAATGCATCTATCAATCTATCCATCACGCAATGCCCCAAAAGTCAGCTCATCAATAAATTACTTTACACAGTATTAGTCCGGACACACTCCAGATCAACGCTGTAGCATTGACTGAATCAGAACTTCCTCCAGTCTCGTCCAAGACTCACAGTGGGACACCTCATTTTACCAACCCCATAGCATGTGAAGGATATGTACAGCTTCAACGTGTTGTGCCTGACGGGATATATTGTCGTGAAGAAACCCACAGGAACTAGAGGTGGGTCAAAATATTGACACTGAACCAGGGGTTGTCTAAATGCAATAACTTACGCAGAATTCATGATTACTACTGGACTGTGTAACTTCAAAAAATGATGGTCATTCCTGTTGTTGTATATATGTACCATATTTTAATGTTTACTTCATATGCACCTATGAGCACTGCACTGCCTGCAGCAATGTGAATAATGTTACATCTGTTTGTGGAATTATTGGCATTGAGGAAGATTTATTGTATTATTTTAATTATACCTTCATGGGGTTACACGAACAAGACCTGCAGAACTTTTGCGCTGACTCTAGTCTATATCTCAGAAAGGACAAACCTGTGCAGTGCAGAGCTTAGTGGAAAATAGTCATAGGAAATACCTTAAAGGGACTTGTAGTGCTGATCAAAGCTTCCAGCATACCAAAACCATGATTTGCATGTTTATCTTTCACCCTTCTTCAGCCATCAAACTGCTAAGCGGTGCATCTCACAACCTGATAACTGCACACCAGTGATCAACACACATGAAATAGAAACATTTTGCAAGCAGGATCAAAACGAATACAACTCTGTTCCAACCACACACTCTATACAGTGTATCATGCTAACAATGTAGGCAAGCGCTTCAGTGAGAGCACTATAGAAATGGCACATTGCAATACAATACATCAAACGCAGAGGAAAACATCATGATTACGAGAAATACTACATGGTGCCTAGGAATACTATAGCACCAAATGGGGCATTTTGCTGAGGAGTGCATGAAATATATTGTGATTTGTTTATTTGATACTTGCAAAGCTTAAGTGTATTTTGAAACTTTTCATTAACATATTATGGTTGATATATTTAAATTGTAGCTACACATATAGTGTCTGTAAAGAGTGTTTTCGCATCAGAATTAGCTATTGCCTTGAATTTTGTCCTACCACAATCAAAATCTCTTCGACTGTTTTTGTATGAAAGTTGTGTAAAGAACTGGCTATTACAGTGATAGCAGTGACTATAGATTGCTGCACACCTTTTGCAGTATGCAGCAGTATGAAGAAACAGTGTCAGTATTAAAAAAAGAGTAGCATGAGGAAAGTTGAATAGCTCTCAATTCACACCACCTTGCTACCTAAGGTGTTAGATGTGGGTTACCCCACATTGGGGGTCCACTACAGGCAAATACACAAAGAAGGTTGGAGCACACGCCAAGTTACGTTTTTACAGTAGTTACAAAAGTAGTCAAAGGTTTGTCTTAAATGTTTTGTTCTTCAGAGGTTATCACTTTTTCAAGGCTGAAGATACTAGTTGGTTTATTCTCATGGGCCCGTGATAAGCCAATCGGTATATCTGAGTCGCAGTCATCTAATCATGAGTTTTCTTGTGTAAAAATTGTGATGACCTTGAATCGCACAATCCAATTGGCTTACCATGGCTGCATGTTAAAAAGTAATGAATCTCTACACCTACACTACAGCAACTCAGAGAATCTTATGATTCACCCTATAGAATGTGTATCCCAATTTCATGAGTGCGTTTACTACGCATCTTTTCTATATTTGATTTCTGCATCAATCATAATTTATTTGCAGATTATGGGCATGAGGTTGCTGGCCTTTCCTTTTGACAATAAACAAACGCGTATCTTCAGACTTCATAAAGTCCTGTTACGATGAAACAGGTGTCCGCTCTTCTTGACTGTTCAACTTTTGCCTTTATAACAACAGAACAACTGTATATTAGTGACGACCTCTGGAGAACAATAAACTGAGTTAATTGACTTAATGAGAAGCCTGAGACAAACATTGGACTACGTTTGTAACTACTGTAAAGACATACCTTGGCGTGTGATCCAACCATCTTCGTGTAAATCAATGAACAAGGAAAAAGAGCCTAACATGGAATGAGGTAAAGAGACCACAAGATGAAGGGGAGATAACGTTAAATCTCCCAGGTTTATTTTAAAATAGTGAAGTGGTGCCACCTTAAAACTGTATTGACCATTTATATTTATTACATGCAATCCAGTTAAATGTTGTCTCTCAGCATTTTAATTACAGTATAACAGTTTGCCATTCTAGTGATGTATATAGTATTGAAATGGAATTGACATGAGGCTGACCTGGCATTGTCCTGATCCAAAGCTTCAATTAAGGCTCATCAAAATACACTCTCCTACTGGTAAAGCGTTTGCCTTTGTCGCACAAAAAAGGGGGGACTCAGACAAAAGGAACCTGAGTCTCTACGTGATATTTGGTCAGAATCAGCCTTTGACAGAATGTGGGTAAACATCAACTCTTCACAGTGATCAATATTATCATTTGGTCAGCCAGTTCAAAGAATGGTGAGTCTCTTGATCATAGAGAACACCACGCCGGTATACATGGGGCTGGATATTGCCCAAATTCACTCTAGAAAAGTATAGTGAGTCGTACTATAATAACCCACTAAAAAAACAGGAGGGGAAGCAGTGCAAAAAGTGGTGAGTGGTGAGTTAAAATAAGGTGGTGTGCCCCAATATAGAACTTTTATTTAGAATGCTGACAACAACTCCCTAACTAAAAACAGAACAGTGCAAAATGCAGTTTAAACAAATAACTGCCAAAAAAGGGCCAACATATTTCAGCCAAGTAGGCCAATAGTCCCCAGGCTTTCTTCAGGACCTCTGCTCTTTTACAATTGCTACTGCATTAGTAAAAATTAGCACAACTATGCTATAGAATACTTGTGGTGAATGAGTGAAAAAATAATACAAATTCAGATCCTACACATCAAGGGATGCAAATGTCATCTGTAATAAATCAAAATAGACAATTATAAGTCTCCAGTTCCTTTTTGGAGTCTCTTTAGTCAATAAACATGCCACATATAATAAATTAAAATTCGCTCACCCAGCTTGACTGGGGACTGGACCTCACCTCACCTGGACGATGCTCAGAGTGTGGAGGCCCCGCTCTGTAGACAGTAAGATAAAACAGAGATATGCAAGAAGAGGAACCATGGAACTTGAGCAATAATAAGTTTCTACATGAGACCTTCAACACAAATCTCTGTTTATTAAAAAACTGACCAGAAGGTGATCTGTCCTAGACAGCTAATAATCACTCAAAAAACACCCACTGCAAATACAACCTCACAAACAACCGTGGTTTGCTGCAAAAATGGCTACACCTCTAGCCAGTCTTATCAACTAAATAGACTTAACTCTGATGCTTGGTACGGTATCCTATGAACATTTGCAAAACTCAATAGAAATGACAATACCTATGGATAGTTTGTTTAGAGAAGAGGCAAGTCATTCTGATGTAATAGCCTAACTGTGTCTTAATTTATGATGTATTCGAGCCTACCTCTCCGACTGCTCTGAGTCTAGGGGGAGGCACCTGACATGGAGAGGAGGCTCCTTTAAATGTTGTCGGGTCCCGAGTGTGTATGCCCTCTTCACTCATTACTCGAAAGTTTGCTCACCTCTAGTGTGGCCCGATTTTCAATATTTCATATCTCTGTCCGTCCTGGAAAGTAACTTAATGGAACATCCAGGTGCCTCGTACTATCGGCAAACCGGTCGCAGGGAGCTTCCGAGACACGCGGATCACACAGTGACGTCATTTAAAATGGCGTGTGTAGTTCGGCGCGCCCCCGTCCCAATGATTGCTGGGAACTACAGAACGGCGTCATAATGTAGGTGCTAGTAGTTTAAATGACCCGTAGTTCATATTGACCCCGTCAAACTAGGTTAACGCGACCAGGTGAAAGGGGTGTGGTGGGTGTCGAGGGTGGGCAGGATAACCCCATAGCGTTGGTTGCCACCACTGTAGATATTGGGGATTAAAATGCCCTCTGTAGGTATTAAACCTATTTGATCGGCCACGTCCTCTAGGTTGGTGTCCCGGGGTGCCAGAGCTATCTGAGTCACTACTCCCATCTGTACTAGAACCTGAATAATTGGATCCATATCTTTTCCCATTGTTCCTAAAGTCGGGAGGGGAATAAGTGTCGCTCGTGTAAGGGTACACTCTCTCATATTTAAACTTGGCCAGGTCTTTCTTAAATTTGTCGATTTTAATTTGTAGGATAGAGTCCTTGAATTCTTTCGTACTTTTATTGAACTCATCTTGTTGTTTTTTAAATACTGTAGATGTGATAGTGGTTTGTATTTGAGACTCCAACACTCTAATCTCAATCAAGATTGCATCTGATAACTGTTTGGGTGTCGTACAGATGGGAGTAGTGACTCAGATAGCTCTGGCACCCCGGGACACCAACCGAGAGGACGCGGCCAATCAAATAGGTTTAATACCTATAGAGGGCATTTTAATCCCCAATATCAACAGTGGTGGTAACCAACGCCATGGGGTTATCCTGCCCACCCTCCACACCCACCACACCCCTTTCAAGCGCCAATGGGTCCCTATTCAGGGTTCCAGAACAACTTTTCCAACCAGAATTTTTTAGGGGCTGGCCCCCGGAGGTCACGAGCGAGGAGACGGAACCCACAACCACAGGTTCACTGGGAAGATCAGTCAGGCCCTTTCGCAGGGACCAGGAGCCATATGAAGAGGAATCCCCGACCACCAGGGACATCAGGGAACCAAGCCTCATAGTTAATCTATCTACTAAACTGCTTAGCCCGTTAGAAGAACAGGTGCTTGGCAAGGCTTGGGTTTTGTCATGACACATAGCGGTGACCCTTTTCAGGTTCAGTGTGAACTTGCCCAGTTTTTTAGTAAATTACGACTTCATTACTTTTTCAAAGACAAAGTCAGCGATCAAACAAATTTGGTTGTCTCCAACACAGGTTTGAAGCCAAAATACACATTTTGTCCACCGTCACAAGAAGTACCGTCCCAAATCTTGGTCTTCGAACAAGCAGTCAAAGGCGATATTGCAAAGTTATGGGATTCAAAACCATATACCTATAAGAACTTATCCAAGAGAGAACATCAAGCTTTGAAGGCCCTATCTCAAGATCAGTTGATCACGATCAAGCCTGCCGATAAAGGCGGCTCGATCGTGATCTTAAATACGAGTGACTATAGGGCAGAGTGTCTTCACCAGTTAGGAGACACACGAGCCTATGAACCACTACCTCAAGATCCCACTCAAAATCTCATGAGACAGATTAGGACACTTGTGGAAGAGGCGCTTGCCGAGGGATGGATCACAGCACGGGAGGCTCAATATCTACAGAAACAACACCGAGTGATGCCGCACTTTTATATTCTACCGAAAGTACACAAGCCCCAGAGACCCCCGCCTGGCAGACCTATTGTCTCAGGTCTGGGCTCGGTTCTCGAACCGTTATCCACATTTGTAGATCACTTTCTGAGACCGATTGTGCAACGCATGCCGACTTATCTACAAGACACGAAAGATGTGCTGAGGGTGATCCCCGAGATTGAGTTTGACATAGATAGAGAAATGTTTTTGTTTCTTTTGATGTTGGGTCCCTTTACACTTCGATCCCCTAGGATGAGACCTTGGAAGTCATCACATCCATCCTGGGGGAGACGACCCTCAACACAATAACGCCGGTGCCCTTTATAATGTCCCTAGCTAAACTAGCGATGAAGGATAATTTCTTTCACTTTGATGAAACCATTTATCTTCTGACATCAGGGACCAGCATGGGCAGCGTTTTTTTCGCCAAGCCTAGCGAATCTTCATGTGCAACGGTTTGAGCAGCAACATATACTCACCACCACCAATGCATATTACACGTCCATCCGATGGTGGAAACGTTACAATGATGACGTGTTAGTGATTTGGCAGGGCAACTATGGTTCCATTTTAGCTTTTCATCAGTGGCTCAATGCTCAGAATCAATATCTAAAGTTCACAGTGGAGATCAGCAGAGAGAGACTAGCATTCCTGGATTTATCCATATATGTGACAGATACCGGTTTGCAAAGTGAGCTCTATCGCAAGCCAATGGCAAGGAATTCTCTTTTGTTATACGAGAGCCAACACCCAAAGGCTCTCAGAGACAATTTGCCCTATGGGCAATATCTTCGGCTGCGAAGAAATTGCTCTACTGATCAGACTTTTGGACAGCATGCAAGGGATCTATCAAGACAGTTGGCAGAGAGACATTATCCATCACCTCTGATTAAGCGCTCATTAAAGAGAGCTAGAAATAACCATTGTGAAGTACTTTTGGAATCCCCAGCACTGAAATCACCTATGGATAGATTGACCTTTGTGAGTACTTTTAGTACAAAATCCAACAACATCCAAAAGATAGTGTGGAGACGCTGGCGTATTTTGAATCAAAGTAGGGACAAAATTGCTCAACCGTTGTTTGCATTTAAAAGGGCAACTAGAATAACAGATCGGTTGATTCATACTCGTCCAAAAGATGTGCCCAAAAGAATTATCTACACCTTGTGGAACCTCCCAGTTGCAGTAGGCCACCACCCTTGTGGTAATTGCTCGATCTGCCCACAAACTAGACATTCCACGTTTGTGCACATTGGCACAGACCGTCCATGGGAAGAGAAGTGTTTTTCTAACTGTAATAGTTCGAATCTCCTTTACCTTTTGACCTGTCCCTGCACAACTAGATATGTGGGTATGACCACGCGAAAAGTGCGTATCCGTATGCTTGAGCATAAGAGTTCCTTTCGTTGCAAAAACACCATCACTAGGCTCACCAAACACTATGTAGAAAAACATCATGGTGAAGAAAATTTCCAATGGATAGTATTGGAAAAACCTGTGATTCCTTCCCACATAAGTGACGTCTCAAGATACTTATTTCAAAAGGAGCAAAAATGGATCTTCAAACTTTGCTCGATACCTTGGGGCTCAACAATGATATTCCTTGGACTAATTTACAAGGTTGATCTCATTCCCCATATGAACAATATGAAACTCACACGGTCTAAAACTGAGTGAAGATCCCTATCTGTATCTCGGTGACTCGGGATAGAGTCATTTATGTTTCGCCACGCACATGCTATCTATAGGCGGATTTTGATCCTGGTGTACAGGCAGATGTCGGATTTGGAGCCATGCTGGTTTCAGGCACTGCCGAGATCAAGTCCACCCATTGATAGCAGACATGATATGGTGTAGGGAAGACAACATTACATCGATTTCATACACATGATGATTAATTATTTCATATTCGGAATGTGTGTGAGATGCAATGATCGATTCACTATCCAGAACATGTGCAGAGATCGAGGTATATGACTAGCCACAGTAGCAATGTACGACTATTAAGTCACAGTACATTACCCTTATTCCTTTTACTACATGTATTTAAATAAGAGACTGACAACAAAGGAAAGATACTCTGTCTGCCTAGGTAACATACTTTGTAGAATGTAGTTGTGGTAATTTTTTTATTTTTTCTGATTGAGGACACATAAGTAATTTATGATACATACTTGTGGCAGCTCTATTAACTATACTGGATCCAGTTTAGTTTCGTACTACCTATACACTTTCTACCTTTATATATATGATAGATACATGATATATGTGGCGATGCCGGCCTGTTTTTTCTGCTCTCAAATCTGCCACACGATCGAATTTGAAAGCTGGTCGTGTTAACCTAGTTTGACGGGGCCAACATGAACTACGTGTCATTTAAACTTCTAGCACCTACATTATGACGCCGTTCTGTAGTCCCTGAGCCAGTTCCCAGCAATCATTGGGACGGGGGCGCGCTGAACTACACACGCCATTTTGAATGACGTCACTGTGTAGTCCGCGCGTCTCGGAAGCTTCCTACGACCGGTTTGCGGATAGTACGAGGCACCTGGATGTTCCATTAAGTTACTTTCCAGGACGGAGAGAGATATGAAATATTGAAAATCGGGCCACACTAGAGGTGAGCAAACTTTTGAGTAACGAGTGAAGAGGTCATACACACTCGGGACCCAAAGACATTTAAAGGAGCCTCCTCTCCATGTCAGGTGCCTCCCCCTAGACTCAGAGCAGTCTTTTTTTTTTTTTTTTGGGAACCTTTATTTTACTTCAAGCAAATACAAATATGGGCCTACAACCATCCCGGCCGGCTGCTAGTCAAGTCATAAGTACAGCAAATCAATGTAGAAAAACATAGCAGCTTAAGAACCGGGGTCCAACAAACGTCCAGGATATGACACGTATTCAGGCATAATGGCCGATATTCAGGATTCATGAAGGTTCATTTTATAATAAAGGAAAACTAAGGATTAGTGCCGTATAGTCATACATGTTCCTACAATAACAAGTCTAAATCCGGGAGTGCGCAAATAATGCATATACAGTTCAAATACTGGGGATAAGGTATAAGAGTCAGGACAAATGTGACCACAGACCCATTTCATAGCAAACTGCACCCCTCCCATCAAAAACGAAAGACATTGCAGGAAACATGAAAAGCGAAGACACCAATAAAGAAGAAAGACAAAAGGGCCATAGAAACAAATGACGGACATGGTAGCAACCCCCTTCCCCCTACCCCCCACCCTGCACGCTTGCAGAAGGCCACGGCCTACCCCCCCAGCAGCGTGCCTGTCGCCCTAAATGAGAGACCCGAAATACAGTAGGAAGGAGAAAGAATAGAAGAAGGGAAGAAAAAGTGGAGAAGGGCCCTCGATCCCGCCACTCGGCCCCACCCCCCGGCCCCGCACCCGGTAAACATCCTAATAGGGGAATCAGAATAGTCATGGAAAACCTTAAGCACTGAAAGCATCATCAATAAACTCCCCACCGAATGTCTCCCAAATCACCATAAGCCAGCAATAAGTCCATTGAATCATAAGCAGTATCACCCTTGACCTTTTCTATCAATAGCACCAACAGACGTCCATTCCTCAATCGGCAGACAAAGTTGCGTGTAGGATCCAGGTGGTCCCGGCGGACCGGGCCGCGTTATCACTCCATGAAATTTCAACAGCCAGAACCCAGCCGAATTTGCATGGTGGAAATCCATCTGAGTCGATATCGACACCGAAAATATCCACAAGTCCTAACACAGTTGCACCATCCGAGGAGAAAGAGGTATATCATACGGCAGGCACTGAGACGGCACCGGGGCGGTCCAGGACATAGACCGGCGTTGTTTCCCCGACCGCTGATCAGGTATACGCTCCAGTAAGTCACCCATGTGCACCACAGAACCGTCCAAAGCAATCTCTTGAGCCGGGTCTTCCGGCGTTTCCGCAAACATAAGCTTAGCAGGAGCGCTCCGTACCGACACAGGGGCAGGCACCGCGGCGCCTCCCTGAGATGGAGACGTATCTGTGTGGAATGGTGGGACAACAATGGCAGCCATCCTTCTTCCCAGATCTCGGGCGCCATGGAGCAGGGCCGCATGCAGGGTCGTCAGAGCAGCCAATATATCTTGGGACGTGGGTTCATTCTCGTGCCGCCAGACATCTGAGCATTCCCGCACAGCGACTTTTTCATTCAGATGCAATCTGCATAGAAGGGTGACGGCCGCCATCTTAGCTGATCCGGCCCGTCCTTCTTCACCTCACCCCGGGACCAGGCCCCACACCCGGGTTAAACAGGATGTACAATGTAGACCAGAAAGTCTAGGCGGGTCATCCGGCGAAAACCACCAAAAGGCTAAACAAATTGCTGCCGCTCCTCGGGAGCCACCCGCCAATTCCGGGGGAAGTCTTTTGTCATGCCCGGACACAAAACTGAATGGGGGGGCCAAATTTCACATGCCCCCCTCAATCCTGCACTGCCACGCATCTCCCGGAGGCACTCCGCTATATGGACTGAGTCGTCGCCGCCGCCATCGACCCCGCAAACCTCCGGTGCCCACCGGCCGACTCCACACCTCCACCAATGGCCGCTGTTGTGACAGTCGCGGCCGGCTACTCCTCTCACTCGACACCCCGGTCCCAACTCCGTGAAGGCCGCAGAACAGTCGGGGACATTTCTTCGGGTCTGCCGCACGTGGAAGCCCCGGAAGCAAACGGTAAGTGAAGGTTTTCCTTTGCCTACTGAAACCTGTCGTTACGGCTCAGGATAAGTGTCAGGATGTATGTGCGGGGCGAGAGGGCTCCGGTAGCCGAGCGTCTATGCGGCCATGTCGACGGAGTGGTAGGCTTGAAAACATCATAAATTGAGACACAATTAGGCTATTCCATCAGTATGACTTGCCTCTTTTCTAAACAAACTATCCATATGTATTGTCATTTCTATTGAGTTTTGCAAATGTTCATAGGATACCCTACCAAGTATAAGAGTTAAATCTATTTAGTTGATAAGACTGGCTAGAGGTGTAGCCATTTTTGAAGCAAACCACGGTTGTTTCTGAGGTTGTATTTGCAGGGTGTTTTTTGAGTGATTGTTAGCTGTCTAGGACAGATCGCCTTCTGGTCAGTTTTTTAATAAACAGAGATTTGTGTTGAAGGTCTAATGTAGAAACGCATTATTGCTCAAGTTCCATGGTTCCTCTTCTTGCATATCTCTGTTTTATCTTACTGTCTACAGAGCGGGGCCTCCACACTCTGAGCATGGTCCAGGTGAGGTGAGGTCCAGTCCCCGGTCAAGCTGGGTAAGCAAATCTTAATTTATTATATGTGGCATGTTTATTGACTAAAGGGACTCCAAAAAGGAACTGGAGACTTATAATTGTCTATTTTGATTTATTACAGATGACATTTGCATCCCTTGATGTGGAGGTTCTGACTTTGTATTATTTTTTCACTCATTCACAGCAAGTATTCTATATCATAGTTGTGTTAATTTTCACTAATGCAGTAGCAATTGTAAAAGAGCATAGGCCCTGAAGAAAGCCTGGGGACTATTGGGCCACTTGGCTGAAACATGTTGGACCTTTTTTGGCAGTTATTTGTTTAAACTGCATTTTGCACTGTTCTGTTTTTAGTTAGGGGGTTGTTGTCCGCATTCTGAATAAAAGTTCTATATTGGGGCACACCACCTTATTTTAACTCACCACTCACCACTTTTTGCACTGCTTCCCCTCCTGTTTTTTTTTAGTGGGTTATTATAGTACGGCTCACTATACTTTTCTAGAGTGAATCTGGGCAAGATCCAGCCCCATGTATACCGGCATGGTGTTCTCTATGATCAAGAGACTCACCATTCTTTGAACTGGCTGGCCAAATGATAATATTGATCACTGTGAAGAGTTGATGGTTACCCAGATTCTGTCAAAGGCTGATTCTGACCAAATATCACGTAGAGACTCAGGCTCCTTTTGTCTGAGTCCCCCCTTTTTGTGCGACAAAGGCAAACACTTTACCAGTAGCAGAGTGTATTTTGATGAGCCTAATTGAGGCATTTATACCCTTGGTTCGTTGTGTTGTTTATAATCAAGTTTATTGGGGATGTGAACTCGGTCTGGTCTTTAAAATTCTCTTTGACCCTTATACTCTCTTTTTTGTTGTTACGGTACTGATCCAAAGTTTGCCTAGTCTTAAAAATGACATTAGCTTACACAGTTGAGGACTGCCTCCCAAAAAAGCACTCTCCCATCTTTACCCTCCCTTCTATTCACAACCATTCATGTCCTCTCAGCCTTTTTATGTAGATAGTACAAGGTATCCAGGCCCTAGCCAACTATGAGTAGCTTGACCAAGCCCAGTTTGTGGCTCCTTACACCTAATATAAAGGTCAGCTCTCTTGCTGCGGAAAACTTTGCTTTATATTTCTGGCAGAACCTGAGAAAGAGTGTTAACTGCAGTAGGTAAAAGCATCTATTAGCAGGCCAATTTGGAAAGTGGAAATATGACCCTCTTGCACACAATATCTTGATTACACTAAAGGTGCCCCAACTATCATTGTGCACATACATATATATTTAGAAATATTTTATTAATGCTGTCCCAGGTATAGGGTCTGTAGGATGTTATCGGAGCTTAAAAAGTTCGAATATTTATTATCAGATTTGTAATGCGTATGGCTGTCCCAGCAACAAAGCGTCCCAGCGCCGTCAAATACTTGAGAGTGAGCGGGGAGGGAAGAAATTAAGATGGGAATAGCCAGGTCTTTATGGCTTTACGAAATGCAAAATGATTCTGGATCCCTCTGATAGAAACTGGAAGCGAATTCCATAGTCTCGCCACAAGACTATGAAAAGAGCGGACTCCAGCTCCGGCTATCAAGACTCGAGGAATACAGACCAGGCCTCGCTCGGTAGACCTTAATGTGCGCTGCAGCGCATAGAAAGCTAGCCAATTGGCGAGCCCCAAATGTGCTTGTTGAGTTACAATCCTATGAGACACACAGTGCGTTTTAAACTGGATTAGTTTTTCAACTGGCAACCAGTGAAGTTTAGGTAAGACGTGGGATATGGAACAAAACTTCAGGAGAGCCACGAGAATACAGACGCTAGCAGACCTATGGGATATATTTTAAACTGTACATGGTTTTATATTGCCAAAATATTGAACACAATTGTAATAAATGTATAAATTCATTTCAATGGGTATGTTTTACCTCAAATATAGGGTTATTTTACACATTCATATATCCATCTTCACGCTAACTTTCCCTGTTTAGATTTCAACAACTTGCTATTTTCACTACAAGCTTTGTATATTCATATTATTTTCCTTTTTTTTAAAACTTGCTCATTCCTAAACGTTCGTCCAGTTTAATTTAATTGAGGAGCAAATAAAGTCTGCTCTATCTCCAACAAAATATCCCTATTATCTGCTACCATTTGGTAGCATACATGCAAGCTGAAATCCCTCTCATATTTTATCATCCCACCACCCCTCCATCTCCCTCCTTCATCCCCAACACTGCCACAGCTGCAGGCTAAGCACAGAAATGTCAGGAACACCAGAAGACATGTCTGCAACTGCGGCCCAACAGCTCTTTATCTACAACTAAGCCCATGGATTTCATAACCTCGGTTAACCACTTACTTCACACAAAAAATAGGAAAATCAAGAAGGAAAGATTCGAAAAAATAGCCCTGCAGTCCCGGCCATTCTCATTTACTTATCTTCCACCAGAATTCAGATGAGCCAGAAAGCAGCAGCCTCACTGATCCTGATTCTTTAAGGACCCACATCACCCAGCACCCGGAAGATCTCCTCTGGCTCCCCATCAAGAAAAAGTGCCAATTCAAGCTCCTGACCCATTCCTGCAAACCCCTCCATGCCCAAGGACCTGCCTACATGAACCCCAGCCTGAATTTCGACTTACCTCCTAGGAACATCTGCTTTACTCTTCTAGCCCTCGCACAGGTAACACACATCCGCCGCTATCACCCCGCAGTCCTGGAACACCCTTCCCCTTCACCTCCGTATCTCACCCTTGCTAACCCACTTCAATAAGGCACTCAGATCTTGCTATTCGATTGACTCCACAGCACAGCACCTGGACACCCTTGCGGGTGATAGGCTGCGCTTTATAAGTACTGTATGATTGATTGACTACTAAAGAAATGTTAATAAAGATGATGCTTAGAGTGCATGATGTAATTATGAGAATTATGATCTATTAACAATCCATAACAGGATGTCAAAGAAGGTGCCAGGGCCGGACTAGGAACCAGGAGCAGTCTTGGCAAAAATGATCAAACCAGCCGGCTCTGTTCTACTGGTTGTACCGCTCCCTTTCCAACCATCCATTCACTCTCTTTCCTTCTCTCTCTCTCTTCTCCATCTTCCACTCTCCTTCTGTCTCCCACTAAATTTCTCTCTCAGTCTCGCCTGAAGCTCCTATGTGCCTGCTGTATTTAACCTTAGGGAAGTGGGGAAAGTGATAAAGGCACCATCAGTGACCCTGGGCTTTAAAACGTGACTCGAATGGTCATGCCCATTGGAGAAAGGCAAGGTGGAAGAAAAGGCCACTCCAGCACTAAGAAATCAGTGCACACCACATCATGGCCTCTGGTGGATCCAGGATGCAGGTTGTGAATCCAACCTTGCAAATTCGCACTGTGGAGCCATGGTGGGTGCTTCCCCGACGTAGAGTGATGATCAGTAAGGCCTATAAAGTGGCTTATGTAGAGACTTGGACAGTTGGAAGAGAAAACAATCACAGGCATGGATTACGGGTGTAAATGGGTGCTTTATTCGGAACATGGTGGGCATAAAACAAAAACCCTTCTGCTTCTTGCTGCACAAAGTAAAAAAACAGAAGAAACAACTAAGCAAGGAAATAAATAACCCATCCCACCTCCCCAAAACTATTCCCACTTGTTTTAAAGTAGTCTGTAACTCATCTGTCCATATGCCTTCCTGAGACTCCTCTTGTGTTTCTCCTGGCCTTTTACTGCCTGGCAGACTTGCCTGACAATGGACCAAGCCTGCAGTCCTTCAATTCACTCCTTGCCTGTTAACCTGTCCTTGGACTCTTTTCTGATAACCCAAATTGCATCATGAGTGCCCTCCTGACGGCCACCAGAAGTACCCCTGGGAGGGACAGATGGTGTTTCTGTCTCCCACCCCATTGACCAAAGTTCTTAAAGTTTCTCCGGTAATGTACCCAGAACCTGCATGAGTCCTTGAATGTAAAAGCAATTTACCAAGGAAGCTAAATGTTCTTCAGAAAATGTATACCATAGGCCCTACAAAAAACAGAAACCTCTCTGTTGATCCCTCTTCTGGCTCTACAGAGGGCAGTCGGATGATTGTCCCCAACCAAACCCTCCTGGGAAGTAACTCATGCAACCAGAACAGAACTCTAGGGCCCATTCTTTTAGTGTCTGCAAATCCCTCTTTATCATTTTTATAAACTCCAGCCCTGTATTATTCACTAGATCTTTCTGTCTCGTATGAACCATCAAAATATTGGGCTGGCCGTACAATTATCGAACAACTCCAATTTGAACTGTTCCCATATTTTTTTCGACAAGCGAGAACCACCACACTATTTCTTTATCATAATCTACTCCGAGCTGTATGTTGTCCACCAGTTGATTGAGGAACAAATTATTTGATCAATAACTATGGTCTTACATATCCCCCTATGCAATTACTCCTCCACCTCCTTAAACAGTTTTTGTTGGTAACCTCCTGTTGCCGCCCCTATCTTAAAAGAGTGAGCCCGAAAGTCTAAACTGTTCCTACCACCAGGCTATAGAAAACGTCGTAAAATGCCTAACACTTACCAAGCCATCACTTTATTTCTGTCCACATGTCCAAACAATAGTCCATCTCCATGTCCTCTTTCCGGCAACCATTTTTTAAATGCCTGCACTGGGCACATAGTGGATTTCTTTGGTTTACATATAAATACCTATGCATCGTTTCCCGTTTGATCCGTTTACTCCTACTTAATTGCATCCACACCTGAATTCTTTGTATCAATACGTTGTGTTTGCAGAGTTTTTCAAAAGCTCGCGAACCTACCACTTCCAAACCCCCAAAGTCCAAAACAAACGATGTAGAAAGTGATCAAAACAGATAGAATTCCCAAGAGCATTGACATGCAAATTTTGGCTGTCTTACTAACACTTACAGAATATTTTCTGTTTCAGGTTTATGCTTATTGTTTTGTTTTCTATTTTCTCTCTACTAATCTTCCAAATTTCGCCATACCAATTCACCCTTACCAGGTTCATAGCTCGAAAAACACTTTCCTTAAAAGGCCATCCCACCCACTTTCCCAGCTGCGGTCACTGATGTCAATGTAATAATGTAACAAACTGTGTCTTTTTGCCATATTTTAAGGCCCTATTGACTCTTGACTGTGCATTGTGGCAAATATGCACAAACTCCAGCCATGGTGACTTATAGTCCCCCTGCTCTGAATCTGCTAGTGATCACTGTAACAGTTCTCTTGTTGTGTAGTTCCTACCAATCCGTAGGATCTGCACATTGTTTGGACAACCTAAACTAGGGGCTTGGTGTCAGAAATTATTCCAGATAACCCCACATGATATGTTGGCCTATAGACCAGCTAGCTCACAGTGCCACCATAGCCCCCCTAACCTGTCAGTGAGTAAATGGTTTCTGGAAACCACTAAACATGACAACCCTTTCCCCTCAGGGATGGTGGAAACAGTACAGAATCTTTTGCTCAGTCACGCATGCTTACTTATTCTCAGAGAAATATACAGAAAATACACAGTGGGACGTTTTAGATAATATTTATTGAACCAATGTTATTCTTGCATGAAATACATGTGATGCAATATTTAGTCGGCAGAAACAGATAAAAGTGATTACAGGCACTAAAAGCATAAATGGTAGATCTAGTTCCACCATGATGCTAAAACAATGTATATATGCAGGCATATAACACAAGGCAGTAATCAGCCTTACTTCTACAATATGAACCCTACTCTAAGTGTACCTAGAATGTGTATAGGTATAAAGCCAATAATCACCCCAATGGATGATCCGACCCCATCACCTGATGGGATAGGATGAAGGAACCCCATCGAGCTCACAAACGGGACACCTCTCACAAGAGCCGAAGCGCGGTGGGAGCAGGGAGAAGTTGACAGACGAATAAATAATAAAAAAATTAATAACGCCTATCCTTCGGTTGCCTCAGTGCCTCCTCTGCTAATCTATCGGATACTCATCTTTTATAATAGAAGTTGCCTTGCAATGTGCATATAGATTAGCAATGTTATGGAAATGTAGATAATCTTATCGCCCCGTGGATGAAGATAGTGATGACATTTATACATAGTGCAAAAACGAGAATTTGTACGTGATGTTCAGGTCGTTGTGCGAAGCTAGATGTGCAAACAAATTTAGTTTCAGGGAAACTAATCCAACATTGTAGTGCACTCAAATATGTGCAGAAAGTCACAGCTGAAAATGTTATTGGTGAGGACAATTTAAGAAATAAGCAGCTTCGCTACATGGGCCTAACTTTGAAATACAACACCCACTACTCATACTAAGGGTCGCTATCCAAAAAACTATCTAGAAAGCCAGCAGACAATTTAAAAAAAGTAAAAAAATACTCTTAAAAGGACTTAAAAGCAGGCTTCCCATTAAAAAAAAGATTTAAAAGCATTAATATTGTTTGAAATCCCGAGCACTAGGAAAGCCATTGTGCCTAGAAAATGGAAAAAGTTGTTTTGGTTCATTTTGTATAAAAAAGAGGCCAAATTGTTCCCACACGGAGAGGGCCAATTATTTATGTGTTCCAAGTGGTACATGCAACGTTACTGTTGCCCATCTCTGTATAGGTTCCCAGGGGTGCACCTCATAGCACTGTTAATGGAGCAAAGGGGATTCCATCCAATACCCAAAGCAGCCGCTGAGGGAGGGGTTGTATCCCATAAGTTTTCCGCAGAGACGTTGTTCACATCAATAGGAGCTGAAGCATCACATGGTGGATTTAAGAATGCCTTCATCAAAAAAGTAATACACTGGGGACAGCAATATGCATGGGCCTTTAAGGGGTTTATCAGTACTTCAGTGTCCGGTGGTGTAACCAATTCTGATCCAAGACATATATCCAGACGCATTCATGACTGCAAAGCATACAGTGGAAAGCAGATTGTATGCAGTCAAGCCAGACAGGCTTGAAGGATAAGAACCAATGCTCGTTCAGTTCTTGAAGTCAAGGTGTGCCGAAGTAGTGTCCCATGCGCTCATGGCAACGCAGTACTAGCAGTGCTGTCTCCATTCCGATTTGAACGGGGACGTACATTGCTGAGCAGATAGAATAAAATCTGGATTCCCTTCACAAGTAGCAGGACAAGCAGGAGCCCTCCAAAAATGCTTCCCAACACAGAGTGTATGAAGGATAGTATAACTCTGAAAATAGTCTGAAAGGTGTTAATTAACCCTGGGCGAAGAACTACGCTCCGTTCGCGGAGTTTGCGGAGTTACGGCAACTCCGCGCTCCGCGGAGAACGCGAAGTTGTTGAATACTCCGCAAACTGCTGCGTAGCGTAGTTCTCGCGCACTCAATAGCATTTTCGCGTGCGCGAGGATGCTTGTCGGTAAGATCGAGTTGCCGAACACGCAGAAACTGCAATCTGGCACAGAATAACTTGCGAACACGTTAGTAGTGACCGGAAATAAGGGGACGCGAGCGGGCGGGACAAACCTCATGGGTAACTTCGTGCGCTATACATCCCGAGCATGCAGGCAATCAATCAATCAATCAATCAATCAGGATATTTTTATAGCTCGCTACTCAACCAGAGGGTCTCAAGGCACTTGGGGGAGGGGGGTCCGCTACTGCTCGAACAGCCATGTCTTGAGTTGCTTCCTGAAGCAGAGGTGGTCTTGGGTCAGGCGGAGGTGGATGGGGAGGGAGTTCCAAGTCTTGGCTGCCAGGTAGGAGAAGGATCTTCCTCCCATGGTGGATCTTCGGATGCGTGGCACGGCGGCGAGGGCATGGCTGGTCGATCGTAGCTGGCGGGTGGGAGTGTAGAAGGTCAGGCGGTTGTTGAGGTACCTGGGGCCCAGGTCGTAGAGGGCCTTGTGTGCGTGGGTGAGGAGTTGGAACGTGATTCTCTTGCTGACAAGGAGCCAGTGAAGGTCTCTCAGGTGTCCGGAGATGTGGCTGTGTTGGGGGATGTCCAAGATGAGTCGTGCGGAGGCGTTCTGGATGTGTTAGAGTCTTTTCTGGAGTTTGGCTGTGGTTCCGGTATAGAGGGTGTTTCCGTCGTCCATTCGGCTGATGAAGAGTGCCGGTGTGACCGTCTTCCTGGTTTCGGTGACGAGCCATGGGAAGATCTTTTGGAGCATGCGTAGGATGTTGAAGCATGATGATGAGACGGCGTTGACTTGTCTGGTCATCGAGAGGGAGGAGTCCAGGATGAAGCCCAGGTTGCGTGCGTGGTCCGCTGGTTTGGGTGCGCTGCCCAAGGCAGGGGGCCACCAGGAGTCATCCCAGGCGGAGGGTGATGATCCAAGGATGAGGACTTCCGTCTTGTCTGAGTTCAGTTTCAGGCGGCTGTTCCTCATCCACTCGACTACGTCTTTCATCCCTTCATGTAGGTTGGTTCTGGCAGTTCCTGGGTCGTTGGTGAGGGAGAGGATCAGCTGGGGGTCGTCGGCGTAGGAGATGATGTTGAGGGTGTGTTGGCGTACGATGGCTGCAAGGGGGCTCATGTAGACGTTGAAGAGGGTGGGGCTGAGTGATGATCCTTGTGGTACGCCGCATATGACTTTGGTGGCCTTGGATCTGTACGGGGGGAGGCGGACTCTCTGGGTTCTTCCGGTGAGGAACGAGATGATCCACTCCAGTGCCTTCTCTTGGATTCCAATGTTGCTGAGGCGCTGCACTAGGGTGCGGTGGCAGACCGTATCGAATGCTGCGGAGAGGTCCAGGAGGATGAGGGCCGCTGTTTCCCAGTTGTCGAGCAGGGCTCGGATGTCGTCAGGGCGGTCTCGGTGCTGTGGTTGGTGCGGAAGCCGGACTGCGAGTGGTCGAGGCTGGTTGGGCGAGCGCAATTGGTGATCCACTGTGTGAGGTTGTTGGCTGCTTGGTTGGGGTCCGTTGAGCTGGCGGGTGGGTTCTGGCTCAGTGAAGTGGTGAGCTGGTCGGTGGTGATCTTGTTCCAGTTCCTGCGGGGAACCTGTTGCGGGTGGTGGTGAGTCGTGGTCTTTTTGAAGCTGAAGTGGACGCAGCTGTGGTCTGTCCAGTGGATCCCGGTGGAGTGGCTGAAGGAGATGTACTTGCTGGAGGAGAAGACTGGGTCAAGTGTGTGTCCGGCGTAGTGGGTGGGGGTGTTCACCAGTTGCATGAGTCCGAGGTTGGCGAGGTTGTCCAGCAGGGTGGTGGTGGTGTTGGTTGTCGTTGTTGTTCTCCAGGTGGAAGTTGAGGTCCCCTAGGAGGATGTAGTCAGCAGAGGCGAGGGTGTGCGGGCTGATGAAGTCTGCGATGTCTTTGCTGAATTGTGTGCGAGGTCCTGGGGGTCTGTAGATGAGGGTGCCTCTGAGTGTGGTCTTGGGGTCGGTGTGTATCTGGAAGTGAAGATGTTAAGCGGCTGTGAGGGTGTCGTCTGAGTTGGTCGTGATGCGGATGGTGTTCTTGTGGACGATGGCGATGCCTCCTCCTGTCTCGTTGACGCGGTCTCTCCGGGTGATCTTGTATCTGTCCGGGATGGTGACGGCGATGTCGGGCGCTGAGGAGGCGTTCATCCATGTTTCCGTGAGGAAGGCGAAGTCTGAATATGTGGTGTTGAGCAGGTTCCAGAGTTCCACGGCGCTCCCGAAGACTAAAAATGGCTTGCGAACTGGTCAAGCAAGCTACTACGCATGCTCGCGGAGCTATGCGTAGTTCGCGGAGTGCAAGTGCATCTTCGCGTAGCTCGCGGAGTGCGGCTACGCGAACTACGCCCAGGCTTAGTGTTAATCAAACCAGAGCCACTATATTTAAAAAAGTGCACTATTCCTTTTGTATCAGACATGTTAAAGATATGATGGACCAGCTCTCCAAAATGCAGCATGAAGTTAGTGTGGTGCAATGTCTTTATCTCAGATGAGGACCTTTCAGCCTGGAGATCAAACGTCTGATTGTCTGAAGTTAAGACCACATCTTTCTGCAAGAGCATGGCTTTCAGTTTGCTCAGGGAGTCAAATTTTATGTTGGAAACATTTATTGAAGGCCATAGTGCTACCACCCTATCTGTGCGGGCTGGTTCAAACAGTACTTGTGTACACCAAGTCACTGTGGAATCAACCATCGCTCGATGAGCAATGCCTGGTTCCATCATGCATCAAACTTGTTCATTCAGCATCAAATAGCTCCCATTCAAGAGCAGCCTGAATATCGGATGAATCACAGCTGCTGGGGAAACCTTCAGATAACAAGACAAACTCTCTACTGAAGCATTGCAAGCCCCATGCAGAGAAATGTCCTTGTAAACTAAGGATCTGCTTAAAGCATCTTCACAGTCGTACCAACTAAGAAATACTTCTTTGTCTCCATTCCTGCATCTAAACCTGACAAGTAATTCCCAATGTCTGCGCACATCTCCTTCCCCTGTTCATATCTTTCTACCTGTTGGTATTGGAGACAATATTGAAATTGGAAAGTCGTGACTGGTAGGGTGATGTAACCATGGATTATTCAGTCAGTGGAAGGTGTCTCAGTCACTGTCATAGGTAATTGGTCTAATTTTTCAATGTGGAACAAGGTATTAAAATCTCTACACACCATTGTTATCTGTCTTTCTGTTAGATCGTATGCAGAAAACAGACTTGTACATTTGATGTAACGCCATGGCACGTGGGTAGAATGTAATGTTTGTAACGTCCAGCTCAGTATTACTATTGACCGCAATTGTGACTGTCCCTGTTGTAATATAGACATGTCTTGTTGCATTTCGTCAATTGCAGAAGACACTATGTTGCCCAGTGAATGTATTCTGGATTAGAATGTGGTCATACCATTGTCAACCAAAGCCGACAAATCCATACAAAAAGTGCTTTTGTCGTGGATTCTGGGGGCCTAATAGGAAATCCCTGAGACCCATGTCATCAGAAAGAAGGGACAAGTGTTGTTTCACCTGGGAGAGCGTTGAGGTTTGTAGCCAATCTAGGCATAACTTCCCAACACTATATGATGTTAGCGCCCAAGTGTACTGTTTGTACTTATCGTTGATCAGGCCTATAGATCCTAACCCTTCGGTGTTACCCAGGAATCCAGATAACACCCATTTGTGTCCACAGGCCAAACCAACCAACCCTTCTAATTGGGATCTGATGCAAGGGTCTTTACACTACCTTTCGGCGTTGTTGGGCAGTGTTCCCATTGTTTGTAATTATAAAAACAGCACATGGGATACTAGCTTTATGTAGAAAATGGTGAGCATAATGCTGGTAAAAGAACATCTCCAAAATTACTTGTACCATCATACAATTGATCATTAGAAAATGTAGCTGATTGCTCTAAATCATAAAGCAAATGATGCAGTGTCTCAATCATCAGAGAAAGTACTAGAGGTGATGCTGTCATTTAAAGAAAAGTTAAACAAATAAGGAAATTGCAAACTTTCAGTAGGACCCTACACATGATATGATATCCAGTCCCATATATTTACTTCAGGAACTAGAACTGCTGTAATGTTCATCAAGGAAAAGTCCCGTAGTTCATGGTGTGTTGATGTCGCGGCCAGCTGGCTCCTCAGGATCAGGGCGATGCTCAAAGGGGTCCAACTCCTGACTTCCCCACACTCTGACTAAACAAATGGACAGAGTATAGAGGTGATCAAGCCAGGGATAGGGATAGGGTAGGTGCAGCAGTCGAAAGGGAAAACCTGAAACAAAAAGTATGTTGCATGTATCCTGACTACACTCATTATAGTCTCACTAGATTCAAAACAATACCTTCTTAAGTTCCTCCCTGTGGATCTATTATGGAACACCGCATAGGATACTCCTCTTACTGACCAGGAATATAATTCACCTAGAATTCAAATGTCTTTCATGAATGCACAACAATTCAACCATTCCATGGGTGTATTTAATTATATATTCAGGCATTCCTCCATACTCACAACTGCACACACTTATATCCCCAGAAAAAATAGACAAATAATCAGGAAAAAATATTGTCAGTAAAAGAAAGGTATTTCCAAAGTGATAATGTTCTCAGCAAGGTATACTGTTCTCCAAATCCAGGAAATAATTCATCAGGTCTCAAAACAGAACAGCATGAAACCCTACGTACTCCTCTTGGTCAGAAAACAAGAGTTGAAAGCACTCCCAAGGAAACGTAATTGTCACCAGCACAAAAAGAGTAAGCACAGACGTCCTACCACGATAGGGGGGAAACATCACTTACAACGCAAGCATTACAACGCACTACCATTACATCGCAACCATTACAACGCAAACCATTACAGCGCATTGCGCTGGGGGGCGCTCTAGGATGGGGAATATATTTAATTTACTATCCAACACCTTCCCTACTATCCACGGGGACTGGAGTTGGAATAGTAAATTAAATAATTCACTATCCAGCGCCTAAAAGCACTATGCGTTGTAATGGTATGCGATGTAAAAACCGCGTTGTAACAGCAGGCGTTGTAATAGCCTGCGTTGTAACGTCATAGATCCCGATAGGGTGCTCCTTAATATTCATGAGCTTGTCCTCCTATGAAGCCTCTTCCGGATAATATTGCTGCCATCACCAGTGAGCAAAACAAAGCAGCCAACAACGTTCCCGGACAGCGGAACGAAACGCTGGGGAAGTCCTGCAGAAGCTGCAAGCGGGGAATCCAAGCTGAGAGTAATTGTGTCCTCACTCTCCGAGTGAGACGCGGAAGAAGTCCCGCCGTAGCCGTGAGCGGGTAACCGGGCAGGGAGAAATTCGAGTCCTCACTCTCTGAGTGAGACGCTGGAAGAAATGTGCTCCGACCGAGCACTTCAGCAAGATTAGGGGGAACGAGGTCCCACAAGTACGGGAACGAAGGAAGCAGAGCAGCCGCTCTGCTATTGGACTCAGATCCAGAATCAGGCACGAGGCTCCAATGTTTTGTGCGTGCTTAAGAGGCCAAAATGTCACTCCCAGAAGGCTTTCTGGGAGTTGTAGTTCTAGACTCTGTTCTTCATGTAGGCGCTACCATGCCAGACCCTGACTGTTGATGTATGTGGTTTAAGAACAGAAGTTGTACTGCAGAGCTTTCTGGGAGAAAGTTTCCATTCAGAAGTTGAAAATCGTCATAATGCACGAAGTAGCCAGACGCGATCCAGTCTATTCTTGGCAGCTCAGCAGGTTTTGTAGAGCTGGTAGATGACTCAATCTGTGGCATGTTTACATTAACGTCGTCAATTTTTCGGAGTGAAATTTCTGTACTTGTTGATTGCACAATTGTCGTTGTTTCAACCGGGAGAAGTATCATTTCATTGTTGTTTACAACTTTTTTGTGGAAAGTGGGGTCTACAGTCGTTATTAAAGCTTCCATCTGAACTTCCTGCACGGAAGCAAGAGGAGAGTGACAGCTACCCAGGAGCTCACACAGCCTACTGTTGAGAATAGGCCACATAGTGGGGTTTGATCAGATCAATTGAAACAAACCTCTTGTCTTGGCGACCGGCAAGTGGCTGAAGAAGTACAGTTCTGGTACCTTCTACAGCCAAGACAGGTACAGGCTCAAATGGCTCAAATTATTTTTAGTCTACAATTTTCTGTCTGAATAGGTCCCCAATCTTCAGGACCCAGGCAGGTCTTGCCGGTATTGATTTCACTTTGCCAGTGGCGATGTGTTTTACCTGGACAGTGCTTTGTAAAGCTCGGTATTCTTTAATGTACTGTAAAACATCCAAACGGTCTTTGATGTCAGCGGGGATGTATATTTCCTTCAGCCATATGCCTTGGACATATTGTTTGAGGTCAAGAGCAACAAGTTTTCATGTGTATTTTGTCCTTGGGACAAGTGGGCCCAACCCCCTGCAGAACAAACTCCTTGGCTGCCAGTTTGCAGTACCATATTATGATCAGGGAAGGGCACTTTCTGCAGTTAAGGTAATATTTGTGTCCACTACTGACAGTGGTTCCAGTATAAAAAAGCGTACACACATTTTCAAAGTTTAGCAATATGAGGCTATGTATAATGCTCCCAGAATGCTCTCTGACTTGATGCAAATGTTTGCAGAAGCTTGAAAGCAAGATTGATGATTATTTGCTTTCAAAATAAAATGTTCATAATAAATGAAAGCAGGAAAAAAAGTTTCACTAAACTACTGTAAAATTTCAGGTACCATTTCTTTGCAGCATCATTTAGTAACATTTGCTGATGCATGCTAGTATTTCCCCAAATAATTCATAATGGAAAATCAGTGTAACCAGTTTCAATAAGATTATGGAACACAAAAAAAGCATTGGTAAAGCCAGTAGGTCTGAAATTGGTGGTCAGCTTTTTAGTTTTTCAATGTGTGAATTGTTTTGGCATTGTTTATGTAAAACCTTATTGGTGTGGGAGCTGCCGGACCATCACCATTATAACAAACATTGGCAAAAGCAAAAATACTTTTTGGCTCAAAAATCAAACACTGCCACAGTAGTTACTTGCACTGAACAAAACTACTTTGTGTACTGATATGTTATTTGTGAAAGAGCAGAATACTGTCACTCACAGTGAAGCCAGCCGATACAGAGAGAGAGAGATATAATTTTAATAAACGCAAAAGGTCATGGCCAATGCCAGACCAAATTAGGGGCCCAATTATTAAAGAAAGTCTCAAAAGCACACCCATGCTATATGTCCTTGCATTAAGTGCAGCTATATGGCTTTCGTGAAGTCCCAAGAATTGACAGAAGTTGGACAAGAAATAGTACTGCTAGAAAATATTTGAAAGCTGCATTTTAGCATGAACAAATTTGCATTTGTAGATTTGCTCATGCGAAAATCTAAGAGTTTCCAAGTTCACTTTCCTCCAACCACTTTTTTCCCAACTCTGGAAGAAGGTTTACATCTACCATTGTCAGAAGTACATTTCCAACATTTCTCAGTATGAGAAAAGATTTGAGAAGAGTTGTTGAAAACCCTTAAAACATGCAAGTTACTAGGTTTGCACAGACTCAAAAGGGCATTCTAACCCTTGAACTATTGCTTACCCTTACCTTCAGCCCCATTATGAAGATCTTCAGAAACGAGGCAACATAAGGGGATTGCAAACACTAATATGGTATGAGCCCTGACATAATTAGAGAGGCTATATCAGAGCTCTTATATAATGAGATTGCTGCCATAATTTGTCACCGCACTACATGACACCAAATTGACAAGTGGATTTTTTTACAGGACAAGTAGGATTATGAAGCAACCTGCCCCATGGACGAGTAGATATTTTATTAAATTCCACAACCCTGATGTCAAATGGGGTTACAGCCACCACTGTGCCAATACTATTGAGGTTGGGTACCCACAACGTCACCCCAAACAGGAGTTCATAAGGTGTGCTGTTAAGTGCCCTCTAGACTCCATATAGATGATTTACCTAACTTCCTCCCAAGCCTAATACCCTCACTGTCAAGGATTGTTTTAAGTCACAGTTTTTCCTCTCAACAACCGAATTTCCCTCTGGGTGGTATGAGGAGGGGTACCGCAAGGCCCCACCCAAACTTCCCATGGCTTGTTTGTAAGCCCAAGAGCTAAACCCGGACCCTGGTCAGAATGTCATGTGCCAATTGCATATGTGTTGATAAAGACTCACAAATCCTTAATAGCAATTCGAGCATCAGTCGAGCACTGGGGCCAAACCCACAGGAATCTGGAGCATGAATCCACTGCCACCAACATGTACTTGTAAGCCCCATCTGAGCATAAGGGGCCACAGTGATCCAATTATACACATGCAAGAGGTTTGTCTGAGATAAATAAAGGTGTTTGTGGTGGTTGTGCTATGGTGGAGCCCTTCATCTGCTGGCAGATGTTGCATTTGGGAACATAGTCCTTGGTCTGGTTAGTAGGACCTGGCCTTCAAAAGCGCTGCTTTAGTAGTGAAGAAGTGATCCCTGCATGAGCTAAACCCAGACGCTCGTGTGCAGCTAGGATCAATCCCAATCTGTGATCAGTGTTTGATATTACTCTATCTCCCACTCCTGGAATCCAAGTATACAGAATGTTTTGTCCATCTAACTTGTAGGAGTACCTTACGGCATGGCTGAGCTGTTGCGTGTGGCATTGACAGCTATCATAGTTGTCCCGTCTATCCTCTTACTAGAGCGAGGTATTGCAGCAACTGCAGCAGTACGTACTGCTTTTTGGCAGATGTTGCACTTTTGCTAAACACTAAACCCATCCCTTAGTAATATGAAGAGTTTTATTTAGCACAATTCACAAAGGTCACCCTGCAGATAAGCAACAAAATCAAGTCATGGAACATTTGCATCCATAGATTAAAATAACTACAGTGGACAAGCTGCTAATGTGAGTTTTGTCAAGAAAAGTAATCTGGAGGCTACAAGTGGTATCTGGGAAATTTTTAAGACAAGGCTAATAACTGGGAATGCTCGCAAATTTGTTGGCATACACACACATTTTGTAGCATTTTGTAGATTATTTTCAAACCTGGATGTTTCTTTTGTAATTTGAATGTGTATATGTCTTTTGGAGTTGGAAAGGAAAGGACATAGCTCAGTGGATGTGATAGTAAAGAGCATTCAACACAAGGAAAATGTTTAACCACCGTGATATCACGGTATGTTATGTTACGCCATGTTATGTTGTGTTATATGTATTTGCAATGTGCACTATCACCAACGAGGGTATCCTGCCATTGAGTAGCTGTGTGCACCTAACCTGCATAGGATAGTTTGGTTAATTGGAAAACCAGGTCTTCAGCGACTTGTGTTATTTAGGAAGAGAAGAGAAAGTTTCATGTGGAGTGGAAGGTTGTTTCCTGCTTTAGGTAGCAATGTAAGAGAACACCCATACTCCTGATCTGGTTCTGGGGCAATAGAGAACAAAAAGTGCTTTTGTAAATTTCCATCAAATGGAGAATCTGTTGGGTATACATTGCATACAGGATAGACACCTAATATCTTCAGTTTTCATATATTTCTAGGCATAATATAGTTAAGAACACCTACTCGATGACTTCCAATCCAGATTTAGACCTGGGCACAGCACTGAAACCACCATGCTACACATCGTTGATGATGCCCTCCAAGCCCTTGACCAAGGCAAAACATGTCTCCTAATCCTCCTAGATTTATCCTCTGCTTTCAACACGGTCAACCATGAAAAACTATTCGAACGCCTCAAACTCAGGATGGGATTGGAAGGCTCTGTTCTAGAATGGTTTAGGTCCTTCCGCCATAATTGATGACAGAGATTCCTAATCAACGGAAACCTATCTGCTCCCTCCCCAGTCACGGCTGAAGTCCCCCAAAAATTAACCCTGTCCCCCACCCTCTTTAACATTTACCTTGAGCCGTGTCGAGGTACTACGCAATGCCAAAATCTCCTACCATATGTATGCTGACGACACTCAGATCTACATCACAACCTCATCTCTCGAGGAGATCTTCTCCCTGAACGAAGCCCTGAAACTGACTGTCCAATGGCTCGCCTCCAATGAACTCAAACTCAACACAACGAAAAGGGAATTTCTCCTAATTTCACCTGCAAAAATGGATCAAGGCTATCTCAGTCTTAAATGGCCTACCGACCATTGTGGACTCGGCCAAAACCCTGGGAATCACCCTGGACAGCAACTTGAACATGCGGGACCACATCAACTCGATGGCCAAATCAGCCAGATTCCACCTGAGCTACCTAAGGAAATTGAAACCCTTCTTCGATGCTCCTGACCTAAAAATTGGAGTCCAAGCACTAGTTATCTCCAGACTGGAGTATGGCTGTTCTACCCTCTTGGGTTTACCCAAGATCTCCCTGGCACCTTTAAAAGCCTTTCTCAATGTGGCCGCCAGGCTACTTACCGGCACATTTCCCCACACCTGAACTGGCTTCCTCTTGAGGCAAGAATACAGTTTAAACTAGCTTGCATTACACACAAGGCTTTATCCTCAAACTCCCCTGCATATCTTGCTCGGAAACTTGTGATTTTTGGAGGTATCAGAAACTCCCGGTCCGCAAGAGACCTCCTGCTGCAACCTGCTCGCTTCCGAAAAAAAAACAAATTGTCCTTTCTTTGGGGCTGCTCCTAGTACATGTAACTCTCTCCCATCTGCCATCAGAAGAATCCCTTCTTTGTCTTGCTTCAAAAAAGGTACCAAAACCTTCCTTTTGGGTACATTCCTTGTTTAAATTTTGCCTGCAACCACCGCTATGACCCGGATATACATCTGGCTATTGCCTCCCTTCGGATTTCCTAGTCACCCCACCAAGAAACCTGTGGTCTTATCTTATTTGTATATGTAATCTGTAAATACGTGTCCTATCGCTTATGTATTCTGCACCCCGCCACCTTCTAATTGATTTATTACTCTTGTGATTCTGAATCTTTTTGTACAATCCCATGATTCCTGTAAAGCGCTCTGTCTAACGGGTCAAGTTTGCGCTCTATAAAACACAAAATAAATACATTAATTAAAAAATCAATTTGTAGGCCTATGTTTATGGTGCATAACTTTACATTTTTTGTGACTCAAGCTTCCAACCTAAAGCTGGCCATCTCATATTCTCCAAAAATAGCCTATGCCCCTGTAAGTGTTTAGATTCTCAGATCATGTATCAGGCCTGCCAACAAGCGTGGTGCTAATGTATGTCCTTTATAAGGTAATGAAACTCCTAGTAGTACATAACTTAATATCAGCAAATTAAATGCTTACAGTACTTGATTCGTTCAATTAACTTGTATTGACTTCTATTCATTTAGATGTATATGGGTAATACACTAACCATAACTGCCAGATCAACGCGAAACATTTTCTCTCCTCCCCACCTAACAATGTAGTACAAACCTAGGCCTTCCAGAGGCCAGACAAGCAGGCATATTAGTGAAGTCAGCACAATCATACAAGAGTGGGACCTCTAAACAGACCAATATAGTGTCAAGAACATTAAAAGACCCTCACCCACCAGTATTCACCAGTGGCATGCTTCATCATTGGGTCGTCACCTCGAACAACTAATTTGTGGGGGTAGGCTCGTTCTCAACCAGGAGGGAGTGGTTCTAAACTTTTGTTGTCTTATCAGTGGGATCTGAAGTCAAGTGAAAAAAGAGGTGAAAATTACTTCCAACTCCTTGTGTTAGCTTTTTATATTGGGGTAAGGTTAAAGACAGTAAGTGGTGTAAACGAGGGTAGGTCAATGATCGCTTAATCTTATACACAGCGTGGTCTCCAAGTTTCAGCCATTAGGTGCCCCATTGGGTCATATGGCTTTCATCAGGACCTTAAAGAAACAGATCCCTGAACTGGATATATTCATTGTTTCCTACTGTATATAATAACAATATAACTCTGTTATGTAAGCACAATCACTTTCAGTTCCTTAGGGGTTAACACGCTCCCCATAGCCTAGGGATAAACCTGGCATGACAAAAACATTGTATATTTTCGTGCTGCATATGATATGTTGAAGAAAGATCTGCATGTCACCCTTAGTTTGCCTCATAAAGCCTGTTTAATGAAATAACATATGAAACAATTTTCTTTTGAAATCCCCAAGTGGGCGTTTTCATTAACAATGGTCAGAGAACACCAACACAGTACCCGTATAGTGTTGTAGTCACAGGTTCCACTACATGTTAGGCTCCACCTTAAAATTCCCATAACTTGTGCACCTCTATACACAGTCATCTCACCTCAATTCCCCCACTACATTAACTATAACTTGCCCCCTCTCCATCCTCTATCTATACCATTGCGTAGCACAGAAGTTAGAGTATGTGAAATCATTGGATTAATAACAACACTTTTGACATGTCAAATTACACACTGCATGGTACAGTGGTGAGTTATTGTTAATGTAGTGTGGTGAGGTGAGTGAGAAGAATGTACAGAGGTGCGAGAGTTATTTGAATTTTAAGGTGGTGCGCAAGTAGAAATGTGACTTATAAGTATGATAGATATTAGAATGAAAGTGGTGCTTAAATGATAAAAGTTAGGATATAACTATCACTGTAAAAGTTCTAATGTTTGTGTGGTTCAAGTTGGTTTTGTATTGTAAACATAAATAAAATTTGCCTTGCTATAACTTGTGTTTAACCTTTGTTTTTTGTGTGAATTTTAATGGTTTTTGACATGTTAGTAACAAATGTGTAATATTGCTACAGTTTACTGTGCTGGTTAATCCATACTAATATAATAAAGAGAGAGCCCAAACCTTTGAGGCGGGTAATCTCAGTAACCACAGCACCAATCACTACACCCAATACAGTGTTGGAAAGGGCAGTTGCAGCAGAAGGACATAGGCTATGCAGACGCCCACCATATACATTTAAAAGGTAAAAGAACATGCCAGCAAAGTAGTCCCTTGTGGGCGTGTCTGCGTTGTGCTGTGGGTGTGTGCTGGGGGCGTGACAAATGCTGGGGGCGTGTGGTATGTTCCGCCCTTCATGTCATGTCTCATATCGTGTGCTAATCCCACCCTGCTCCCTTTAAATACCCCTGCACCCCATAATCATAACCCACCCTTACTCCTTAAAATACCCCAACACCCTTAAACACTTAACCCTATAAATATACCCTGTACCCCAAAACCCAAACCTATCCCTAAATCCTAAAAATACCCCTGTACCACAAAACCCACACCTAGCCCTGAACTCTATTAATACCCCTGTACCTCAAAACCCAAACCTACCCCTGAACCCTAAAAATACCCCAGTACCCCAAAAGTCAAACCTAGCCCTGAACCCTAAAAATACCATTGTACCCCAAAACCCAAACCTTCCCCTGAACCCTAAAATACCCCTGTACCCCAAAACCCAAACCTAGCCCTGAACCCTTAAAATACCCCTGTACCCCAAAACCCAAACCTACCCCTGAATCCTAAAAATACCCCTGTACCCCAAAACCCAAACCTAGCCTGCAACCCTAAAAATAACCCTGTACCCCAAAACCCAAACCTACTCCTGAACCC
Source organism: Lissotriton vulgaris (assembly GCF_964263255.1). Classification (NCBI taxonomy): domain Eukaryota; kingdom Metazoa; phylum Chordata; class Amphibia; order Caudata; family Salamandridae; genus Lissotriton; species Lissotriton vulgaris. Next base: position 1,611,613,940 of record NC_141689.1, on the reverse strand, counting down.
TAAAATACCCCTGTACCCCAAAACCCAAACCTAGCCCTGAACCCTAAAAATACCCCTGTACCCCAAAACCCAAACCTAGCCCTGAACCCTAAAAATACCCCTGTACCCCAAAACCCATACCTATCCCTAAACCCTAAAACTACCCCTGTACCCCATAACCCAAAACTATATCTGAACCCTTAAAATACCCAAACACCCCAAAACATATACCTCACTACCCCAAAACATATACCCCTATACCCATACTTACCTTATCCAAACATAAAAAAACATGCTTTTACCATTCATGCATTTACAACGAATTTCATTGTAAATGTATGCGTGGTAAAATCATATAAAGTGTAATGCCATGCATTATAATGGCATTACTGAGTCATGGTACTTTCGTAATGAAAGTATGCGGAGTGATGGTATGCGGAAAGAAAGTTGCGGAATAATGGGTGTTTACCCTCCCCCGGTAAGTACATTGGTGGCATGGTGGCCCACATCTCCAGCAACATACTCATATTTTTCACCACCCATTTGAAAAATGCACAGGTCTCTCTCATTGATGACCAGCATCGACGTACACTTTAAGACACACCTCCCGCCACAAGTTCTAGAATTGCGAACTTTAGAGCTGGGGAGCTACGTTCGAATCTCGGCATCAGCTCAACATCCTATGATTCAAGGCAAATCGCTTTGTCTCCCCGTGCCTACCACAAATGAATGTGTTCTTCAGTAATGTACATTGTGCTCATGCCATGTTGTCGAGTTTGCGCTATATAATATTGCAAGGAAAAATAAAGTAGGGAAACTCGAGTTCCCACACTACTGAACGCGCACTCTTAAGTGCATCAGCAGTGCACTGCGAATCGGAGCGTTTCACAGGCCTGTCACAGATAAGATATGCTATTAAAATGAAATCCTACAAAACAATATACTACTGGCCGGCAGCAATTCATACCCGGACAACGTCGGGACGGGCTGCTAGTGTATTATAAAGTGGAGTGTGATACAATATAGTGGTAGATAGTTTTGTTAAGTCTACTGTGTACAGTATATTTTGGTATACTGGCCTGGAATAAAGTGGAATTGGATTGATTGGAGGGGCGTAAACTAGAATGGTATACAGCAGCGTAGAGTGGATTTGCATACAGTGCAGTGGTGTACACTGAAGTTGGATACAGTAGAGGGCTGTATATTGTGGAGTTACGTTCTGTAAATACTGTAGAGTATTCAAAACAGTGGAGTGATATAGAGTGGTGTGTTGTATGCTGGTGGGGCTTATATTGGAATATCTTATACTAAAATAGCGTGCAGTCGAGTGCCATACAGTGGAGTGTGGTAGAGTGGAGTAACGTAAACTGGAATAGTGTAGACTGGAGTGGAGTGCAATGCAGTGCAGTGGTGTACAGTTAAGCAGTGTACAGGGGTCTTTCGTAAAGTTGAATGTGGTATAGTGTAGTGTTGTAAATTAAAATTGTGTAAAGTGAAGTGGTGTATATTGCTGTGCCGTACAGTGCAGTAGTGGAGAATGGAACAGCGTACACTACATTGGGGTACAGTGTAATAGGGTGCAGTACAATGGCGTACAGTGGAGGACCATGAAGTGTTTAGTGCCGTACAGTGGAGCAATTAAAGTGGCCTGGCATACTGTATATAGCGTAGAGTGCAGTGGTATAAAGTCAACTCTTATAGAACAACTCACTTTTCTGTGTTCTGCCGACCGTTGGAGACCTAGCGTTGTGGCCGATGCCTTGTGGAGCTACTCTGATAGCTATACGGGAGATTGGCTGTGAATCACCCCCTCAGCCGTCACCTACCCACCCGGATATAGGGCACACTTACCTTTGTCTCTTCGTTTGTTGTCTCCTTCCTGCCCCCACATTTCCGACGACATACTGAGGATCAGCCTATGGCGAAACCGGTTTCAGCGCTGCCATTTCCGATGGAGATGCCTGGGTGGCTGTGGTGCGGATGGGTTGGGGTCAGCCCCCCCGGCCGTCACCTGCTTTCCGAGCTTTGCCGCTTCTGCTTGTCCCCTTGCTTCGCCTTCAGAAATGGCGTCTGGGAAGCATGAATACTGTTCTCCCCCAGCAGGGGTGCAGCGGAGGGAATTCCACAGCACTGCTGAACATTGCCCCTTAGCTTGTTTTCACCTCTCAAATCGGGGTTGGCGCACCCTCCTGACCCCTGCTGCTGCCCCACTTCTCCGGAGCGACTGCCTGGGAGCCCGATCTGACTGTGCGGCATGCCAAGCTTCGACTCTGCTGCCCCTGCGGCCCTGAACATTTGCTCCTTTGGCGACACTATTGTGTTCAGCGTTCCCCAACCCCCTTCCATCCTTGCTCCTGTGGCTGCCGCCTCTCCACTTCAACCCTCTCCGTGGAGCCAGCTCCCTTGTGATTTTGTTGATTGTTTTTTGCGTTATCTGACCATTCTGTGACTATGAAGACGGTGCCCGCGACCCGGGCCTTCCATCTTGGCGGATCCAACCATTTCACATTTCACATGCTGCAGGACTACGCCCTTTGTTCGCCTGACAAACCTTTACTACAATTTGACTCCCCCCCCACCCCGGTCTCCCTCTCCCCTCTTTTCTTTTCAGTCCCTGGGACTTCGTATATTATGATTACGGATCCCCCAGCCGGTTTCTTTGACTTTTTTCATTGATTTCTGGTTCCCTTTAAGTATTTCCCTCCTTGCTGGTTCAACAGGGCCCGATCTTCTTTTCTCCCCCTTTTTCCTTTCCCCCCTTTCATTCTATACCCCATTAAACATGTATATAATTTTTTATATGCTATAGCTACACATGTTATTGTGCAACGCTGTTTTTTCCTATATCTAGACTTTGCTCCTGTAACTGATTTAATTTTGTAAGTCATGGATCCTCATGTAAAGCGCTCGGATACCTCCGGGTCTAGCAAGCGCTATATAAAAACTCTGCAAATAAATAAAATAAATAAATACAATAGATTGGAGTGGCGTAAAGTGAAGTGTGTAAATTAAATAAAAGGTACAGTAAAATTCTATGAAAACAAATCAATGGTATATCCCTACAATATCAATTATAATATGTAAATGTTAATTTTGTGAATGTATATTTAAATAGTGTAAGTATTTGTAAACTTAAAAGTTCTATGAAACATACTAATACATTGTGCTATATAGTACTGTGTACAGTTCACGCTATACCACGATACAAGGGGCTTGGAACTGGTGATGTGATAGATTGATGGCTGTGTTTACCAAAGGTAACAATCAGATACGTAATTTTATATTTTGTTTAGTGCCAAAACCTTGAATGGTAATTTGTTTAAATTTAGCAGCATTAAATATTATGTTGCACAAATGTTTATTGTATCCAGTGGAAGTTAGCCATGTAATTATTTTGTAATTTTTAATGTATTTAAATTTAGTTATATGCTTTATCGATTTTCCATTGTTACATTAGTGTGAGCATTATTTTATTTTAATTTGTCTAGAATAGTTATTATGGTGCACAGGTTTTTATTTTATGCAGTGGATATAAGCAATGTATTTTTAGGTCGAGCATTCGAGACCTCTTGTATATACTTCAGTATATATATATATATATATATATATATATATATATATATATATATATATATATATATATATATATATATATATATATATATATATATATATATTACCTACTGGCGATAGCCAGTAGGTATATATAGTTAGGATTTTTTTCCTATGGGACTTTTGAAAATTCTATGTCTAATAACTTTGGCGTTTGTGGACGGAATCGGCTGAAATTTTCAGGAAAATGGCACATTTTGTTTCTGAGCAGCTCCTGAAAATTTGGGGGGGGTTCGTCAAGGGGGGGCCGAGAAAAAAGGGGGGTCCCAAAACGCGTTTTTCCCATGTTAATTTCCATAGGGCGGTTGGACTCACTTTTAGCCCGAACGGCTGAATGGATTTTCACGAAACTTGGCAAAATTGTAGGGACTGTTAGCCCGATGTGCCTTTGCTAGGTCTCAATATATGTGCTTCAGTGGATTTTGAGAAATTAACGTTTAAATCAAGATATATATCTGTAACAGCGCTCCGGGCAGCGATCCGGTTAGCGAACTTTTCGCGTATCGGAACTTTGCAAAGCGAAGCTGATTGGCTCTCCGGTGTCTGTCAACATTCTAAACAGTCCGGTGCGGCCGCCATCTTGTCTCTCGGTAGGATCGAGAGACAAGAGGAGGCCAAAACAAAGGGGGAAATGAAGGAAAGGGGGCAAGGTAGACCCCTCCTGACCCCCTGGGATTGATGAGGGGGATATTATAGAGCCACGCCGGGCCCAAAAAAAAAAAAAAAAAATCCGATTTTTTCGCCGTAGAGACGCGTCTTGGTTCGCGAACCGGGCAGCTAACCGGGCAGCTAACCGGGAAGCTAACCGTCAGTGTAACCCAAAAAAAAAAAAAAATCCGATTTTTTCGCCGTAGAGACGCGTCTTGGTTCGCGAACCGGGCAGCTAACCGGGCAGCTAACCGGGAAGCTAACCGGCAGTGTAACCCAAAAAAAAAAAAAATCCGATTTTTTCGCCGTAGAGACGCGTCTTGGTTCGCGAACCGGGCAGCTAACCGGGCAGCTAACCGGGAAGCTAACCGGCAGTGTAACCCAAAAAAAAAAATCAGATTTTTTCGCCGTAGAGACGCGTCTTGGTACGCGAACCGGGCAGCTAACCGGGCAGCTAACCGGGAAGCTAACCGGCAGTGTAACGGGAGTCTGAGGAGTAGCTGATTGGCTGTCAATATTGTAAACAGTCCGGAGCGGCCGCCATCTTGTCTCTCGGTAGGATCGAGAGACAAGAGGAGGCCAAAACAAAGGGGGAAATGAAGGAAAGAGGGCAAGGTAGACCCCTTCTGACCCCCTAGGATTTATGAGGGGGATATTATAAAACCACGTGGGGCCAAAAAAAAACAAACAAAAAAATCCGATTTTTTCGCCGTAGAGACGCACCTTGGTACGCGAACTGGGCAGCTAACCGGGCAGCTACCGGGAAGCTAATCGGCAGTGTAACGGGAGTCTGAGGAGAAGCTGATTGGCTGTTATCATTGTAAACAGTCTGGAGCGGCCGCCATCTTGTCTCTCTGTGGGATCGAGAGACAAGAGGTGGAAAAAAAAAAGGTGTAAATGAATGAAAGGGGTAAGGCAGACCCCTCCTGAACCCCTAGGATTGATGAGGGGGCTATTAAAGTTCCCTGGGGGGTGAAAAAAAAAAATTTGCGATTTTCGCGGTAAAGGTGCTTCCTGGTACGTTAACCGGGCAGCTAACCGGCAGCGTAACGGGAGTCCGACATATTGTGTTTTTTGAACGTTTGTGATATGTGCACGTGTGGATTTTGTCTAATTAAGGTTAAAAAATATATATATATCTTTAAGCGTGTTCTGGCGCGCTTACGTTTTGGGTTTGGTTTGCGCTGCAGAGACGATACGTCACGGTTATGCGATGCATCATGAGGCGTCTCACGGGCTACGTGATACGTCACTTAATAAAGAATATATTTTACAGCTATAGATATTAGCTTTTAAAAAACCAATGAAATTCACAGAAAAAACCATAGGTTATAGACCATATATAGTTAGGAATTTGCATTTACAAAACCTTGAAAATTCACTGAAAAAACCATAGGTTATAGACCATATATAGTTAGGGATTAGCATTTAAAAAACCTTATTTTATTTGCACAAAACCATTGAAATTCCATATATAGTTAGTTGCACTAACTATATATCGCGCACCCGCAATCCACTGCTGATGATGTCACATATTACATCATTCATGACATGGTCAGTGACATCACTGATGACATCACTGATGACATCTCAAATGACATCACTGATGACATCACTGAAAACATCTCATTTGACATGACTGATAACATCACTGATGATATCATTCATGTGATAATACGATGAACCTCTTCAGACTCTAATATAACCTTAGATACAATCAGTGTAAACAGACACTCACAGACTGTCACTCATCCATGGAGTTACTCACACACCTAGTCAGTCATGCAAAGAATCAATCACACCTCCATTTCCTCAAATATACAGTTATACAAACTTTACTTATTCAAACATATACTAACACATATTTACTCTCTTATACAATCCCTGATACAAGTTCACAATGATCCATACAGCCACTCACACATTCACTGGCTCTTATGCACAGTTATTTATATATGTCAACTCTCACATGTACTGTGTTTTACATATGTACTTACTTTGACATGTAGCACTGAGATATCCATTCACTCACCAATACACTCATGCACACAGTCAACCGCCCATACAGCTGTTTCCACATGCACTTTTGAAACCATACATCTAGTGAATCAACTGCTCACACATCTATGCACAGAGTCATACACCTCCCAGCCACCCACACACACACTCAGTCTCCCATACAAATACTTGGGCAACCAATCAATAACCCATATAGTTACTCATATAGCTACTTATCAACACATGCAACAGTTTACAGAACAACAGACATAATGATGCACAAATTAAGACAGTTTAGTCACTAACCCATGCACTCAGTGAGACACATTTAATCACTCACTCATACAGTCAGTCATGCACCTACTAAATCCTTCATCCAGACACTTATACATCCACTCATTCTTCAATATGTAAGACATATTTTAACTTTACAGAAACATACAGTCACTGGATGTTGTCATCAGTGATGTCATCAGTGATGTCATTTGAGATGTCATCAGTGATGTCATCAGTGATGTCACTGACCATGTCATGAATGATGTAATATGTGACATCATCAGCAGTGGATTGCGGGTGCGCGATATATAGTTAGTGCAACTAACTATATATGGAATTTCAATGGTTTTGTGCAAATAAAATAAGGTTTTTTAAATGCTAATCCCTAACTATATATGGTCTATAACCTATGGTTTTTTCAGTGAATTTTCAAGGTTTTGTAAATGCAAATTCCTAACTATATATGGTCTATAACCTATGGTTTTTTCTGTGAATATATATATATATATATATATATGTATATATACTTTAGTATATACTCATATGTGTATGTACTTTGTGGGCTCTGGAGATCAGCCCTAGGACTTACCTGCTTCCGCTTAGAGACTTTTTTTGCTGTTCAATTGCCTCTATTTAACTGTCTTTATAGAACACCACCAGCAGAGGTCAGTAAAACACCAGAATTGCTTTCTGCTGAGGGACTTTATTTTTTTTAATTTTTCTGGCAACTGCCTCTATTTAACTTTCTTGATAGGAAACGACCAGCAGAGGTCAGTAAAATACCAGAATCACTTTAGCATTTTCTAGATTCCTGTACATAGAAATTGTCTTCCGCGAGCACCTGTAGACAATATTATATTTTTCAGATCTGGTAATTTCAGTGATATGACCACTGAATGCCCTGCTTTTATATTAGAAACAGAGCTTTGAACTATACCATTTACCGCTGTAAGACAATATTTCTCTCCATGTGTTCTCATACCTGGAGTGTCATGCAGTTTGGTGCTTACTTTCCCTCCATGTTAAAGAACAGTAGATGTTTCAGTAACCAAGCTAATGTGCTGCCTAGCTAAATACATATAAGGACCCAAAGGCGAGACCTATTGCATTGCAAAGGCTTGTTTTTACAGTTTTAATGTATTTAAAGTTATTGATATCGCTTATTGTGCCATATTGGTGAACTGTGGAGGTAGTTAGCATTAGTAACCCGGTACATAGTTATCACAAGTCATTATCTGATTGGGTAATAATGTTCGTTCCAAAAGTTAAAGGCAGCCATGTTGTTTGTAGGTATGATTTCGATCTGTTGTGTGTTATGACTGCCGTTGTAGGTATGTATAAGGTTCGATATTCATGCCCTAACTATTACCACTTTAGTAAAGTGGTAATAGGTAGAGAAAAATAGATATAGTACTGTGGTCCCCCAATTTTGTTTTCAAAGATTCACATTTGTTTTCTCGATTTTTTCTCCATGTTTATACCATTGTACTGTGAAGTGCGTTTTTTTTCAGTAGCTTAGTAATGTTTAGTAATTACCAAGGTACTCCATACAGTTAAATGTTCATATTTTACGATCAAAAATGTGAAAAAATATCAATAAAATATAGGGGCATATTATCAAGAGCGGCGTTAAAATTATGGCCGGTTTAGCAGCAGAAAATTGCTGCTAAAGCGGTGATAATGGGCTTGATAATATGCCATGGAGAATTCCAATAGAAGTCCAAGTTCACACCAGAACATGGACTTCTATTGGAATTCTCAAGGGCATATTATCAAGCCCATTATCGCCGCTTTAGCAGCAGTTTGCTGCCGCTAAACCGGCAATAATTTTCAACGCCGTCCCTGATAATATGCCACATAGTGTCTTACAGTAAATTTCCAACTTCTTTGCAACTCCTTATATTTTAATCAACATGTATATAACCGTATAAATATTTTTCCCTACCTATTACCACTTTGCTAAAGTGGTAATGGGTATGGGGAAAATAGAAAACCTAATACTTATCTCCATTGAATAGCATAACGCAGAACAGAGGGAAACTCAAGGTACAACAAGATGGCTGCCTTCAACTTTTGGAAAGCCAGCCAATCAGCGAATGACTTGTCATCGCTATGTACCTCGGGAATGCGACAGATATAACAAAATTAAAAACACTCAATCCTTATGAAATGCTTACCCTGCTTACTGGCAATACCCCACTAAATCATATGCACACCATAATATATAATCCTTAGAAAATCTTGTCAAAATCCAACTGAAAAATACAAAACTCTATCTAAAACTCATTGGACTTTATGCCCTTCCCTAGGACACAGCAGTTTGCTATGGCAGGGCGAGAGCCTTGTGGCTCCCGCCCTGCCATAGCACACTTGGTTTGGGTTTTGGAAGAGAGAGCAGGAAACCTGTTCTCTCTTCCAAAATCCAAGCCAGATTGCTTTTCCACACGGGGAGCTGCTTGTCACCAGCTCCCCATGTAGAAAAGCAATACCGGCTCCCTCAGGATGCAGGGAGCCAGCAGGGGCATTGGGGCTCCCCCCACGGTCCCTAACGAGGGATGGGGTCCCCGGGTCCAGAAGTGGCCAGGGAGGGCGGCCCCCTCCCCATTATAAAAAAATTATAAAAAAATTAAATACCAAAATGCAAAGGACGTCCCGGGGATGGGGTCCACAGGGCCATAAATGGCTTCAGGAGGGGGGCCACTCAGCCCCCCTCCATAATAATAAAAAAAAGTTGGCCAAGCCCCGGGGATAGGGTCCCTGGGGCCCGGAATTGGCCATTAGAGGGGGACCTACACGTCACCCTTCCCGTTAATATATATATACTTTTTTTAAATGGGGCCAGGCCCTGGGGGATGGGGTCCCCAAAAAAAGTAAAAAGAAGGGGGGCCACACAGCCCCCTTCCAAAAAAAATAAAAATAAAAAAATCTCGGGATCATGCTGGAGGCCCCACCCCCTCCCAGCAGCCCTATGCAAAAGCGCCCCTGGCGCGTTGTAATATTGGGAAGTAATTCCCCTTGAATACTGGGGGTCCCTGGGGGCCTATTAGCCCACCAGGTACCTCCAGTGTGCGCCAGAGAGCTGCGTTGCAGAGCGGTGTTCAGAGGCCGCACCCCTTTTTACACCTCTCTGCAAAGAAGCTCTGTGGCGCTTACTGGAGGTACCTGGTGGGCTAGTTGGACCCTAGGGACCCTCAGGATTCAAGGGGACTTAATTCCCGAACTTAAAACACGCCACAGGGCACGTTTGCACAGTGGTAAAGGGAAGGGGCTGGGCCTAAGGTGACATGTGTGCTGTGGCATGTTTTAAGTTGGGGAATTAATTCCCCTTCAATCCTGAGGGCCCCTGTGGGCCAACTAGCCCACCAGGTACCTCCAGTAACTGCCAGAGGCCAGCGTAGCAGAGAGGTGGTCTAGGCCATGCACCTTTTTACAACTCTTTGCAGCGCAGCTCTTGGGGCATACTGAAGGTACCTGGTGGGCTAGTTGGACCCCAGGAACCCTCAGGATACAAGGGGAATTAATCCCCCAAATTAAAACGTGCCAAGGGGGCGCGTTTGTACAGGGGTGAAGGGAGGGGACGTGGCATTTCTGCACCTCTGACTTAAAGGTAGTTTTAATCCCCCTGCCCTATTATGTACTAGGGCCTTACAGAGGAGGTCATGCTAATCACAGGGGTACACCAACGCCTAGTGTTCCCTAGTGTATGATTTTGCAACAAGGCCTCTTTCTGCTCCTCTGTTCTTTCTGCATGTCTTGCTTCTTTCTGCACTTTTCTTTGTCTTTGAGGACTTCTGTTGCTTCTTTCTGCATTTCTTTTGCTTCTTTCTGTGCGTTTTGTCTTCTTTCTTCACATGTTCTACCTCTGTAGGCATAGCTAGAAACTAGCATTTAGAAAACCTTAGAAATTCACTAAAAAAAACATAGGTTTCAGGCACGTTATAGTTCAAAATTAGCATTTAAAAAAACCTTTGAAATTCACTGAAAACAACAAAGGTTTCAGGCACGTTATAGTTAGAAATTAGCATTTAAAAAACCTTTGAAATTCACTGAAAAAAAACCTAGGTTTCAGGCACGTTATAGTTAGAAATTAGCATTTAAAAAACCTTAGAAATTCATTGAAAAAAACATAGGTTTCAGGGGCGTTATAGTGAGTTCAGCTAACTATAACTTGCGCGCCCACAATGCACTGCTGATGACATCACATATTACATCACTTATGACATGGTTATGTTATGTTATGTTATTCATAATTTGTAAAGCGCACAGGCACCCAGAGGTTTCATGGCGCTGGAGAAGAGGAAAGATGGTGAGCAGTGGCCTAACCGTGTGCTTGTTTGAATAACCAGGTCTTCAATGCACCCCTGAATTGCATTAGATTGGTGCAGCTGCGAAGTGAAAGGGGAAGTGAGTTCCAGATCTTTGGGGCCAGATAAGTGAATCGGCATCAGTGACATCACTCATGACATCATTGATGACATCTCACATGACATCACTTATGACATCATCCTTGTGATAGAGTAACAGACCTCCTCTCACCCTAATATAACCTTTGATAGACACACTCAAAAATAGAAATTAACGGTTTCAAAACAATGGACATACCAATACCAGTTACAACACACCTATTCAGTAATTCCAAGATATACACACACAGATCCACTCATTCACCAACAGTCCTATACAGTCATACATGTACTCACTCATCATATGTCCTCATACACCTATACATCCTGTTACATGCAGACACTCACCCATAGAGTTACTCACACACATAGTCAAACACACAAACACAGTATCAAACATCCAATTACTGACATATACAGTTATACACACACTACCACACTTATTTCTTCAGAAACTTACACATACTTACTCTCTTAAACAATCACTTATAGAAACACATACTTATTTATACAGGAACTCCTCCAATCTCTCACTCTCACATACACCAATATTCACATATACTAGTTTAAAACATAAGTAGTCACTCATAAAGACACTATTGAGACAGTCATTCACTCACTAACACACCCATACACACACTCATCCACCCACACAGTCCTGCACACATGCTGTCTTCAACACATACAAACAGTGAGTCACTCATTCATGCATCTATGCACTAAGTAATACCCCCCACTGAACCATACAGTCACTCAGACACTCATACTGATGCTCAAAAAACCATCTCATAACCCGTATAGACACTCATGTAGCTACTCACCGACCCATGCAGCCACTTATACACAAAGTGAGAGACAGATACATACATAGTTAAACATTACTCACTAACCCATGTATTCACTAAGATACACTTAATCAGTCAGTTATACAATCAATTTTACAAAAAAAATGTATTCATTTAGACACTTATATACCCATTTATTCTTCCATTGACCTTGAGATATACATATATAAAACATATTTGATTTTCAGAAAAAAATACATTCACTGGATGATGTCATCAGTGATGTCATCAGTGCTGTCATGAGTGATGTCACTGACCATGTCATGAGTGATGTAATATGTGACGTCATCAGCAGTGCATTGCGGGAGCGCCAGGTATAGTTAGCTGAACTAACGATAACCGGGGAATTTCTTTGGTTTTGTACAAGTGAAATGTCCAGCTAACTATCCCAGCCCTGAAACCTATGGTTTTTACAGTGAATATATATATATATATATATATATATATATATATATATATATATATACATCCTTTCCAAAAGCCCTTGCGCTCAAGATATGCACTCCACGATGCTCTGACTCAATGTCACATTTTGGCCTCACTGCAGCGCATTTCCCTCTGTTCCATTCATTTCACAGCTGATACTCGACGCGTTTCGAGGCCAACGCCTCTTAATCATGAGTTCCTAGAGGCAAAAGAAAGGCTCACCTTGTCATTTGTTCTTAATTTATTCAAGAAGTTCGCCCCCAGTGGGCGTGGCTTACAAAGATATGCCGCTTTGCGTACTGGTACTTGCAGTTTGTTAAGGTGAGTAACAGTGTTAGTCCTTTTAGTAGGCTCCATGCCTCTAGGTGCAGTGTAACATTTATAATAACCTTTAGTAGGCAGGTACATGGGGCTGTGCGCTATCCTTTGCAGAAGAGCATCGTGCAACAGAAGGAACCGTTACCTTCCTCAGCTTTTAAATCCCAAATGGTGCAACACTTGTTTCCGCGGCTCGGGCAGCCGCGTTTTTTTGATCCTTTCCAAAAGCCCTGGCGCTCAAGATATGCACTCCACGATATCTGACTCAATGTCACATTTTGGCCTCACTGCAGCGCATTTCCCTCTGTTCCATTCATTTCATAGCTGATACTCGACGCGTGTCGAGGCTAACGCCTCTTAATCATGAGTTCCTAGAGGCAAAAGAAAGGCTCACCTTGTCATTTGTTCTTAATTTATTCAAGAAGTTCGCCCCCAGTGGGCATGGCTTACAAAGATATGCCGCTTTGCGTACTGGTACTTGCAGTTTGTTAAGGTGAGTAACAGTGTTAGTCCTTTTAGTAGGCTCCATGCCTCTAGGTGCAGTGTAACATTTATAATAAACTTTAGTAGGCAGGTACATGGGGCTGTGCGCTATCCTTTGCAGAAGAGCATCGTGCAACAGGAGGAACCGTTACCTTCCTCAGCTTTTAAATCCCAAATGGTGCAACACTTGTTTCCGCGGCTCGGGCAGCCGCGTTTTTTTGATCCTTTCCAAAAGCCCTTGCGCTCAAGATATGCACTCCACGATGCTCTGACTCAATGTCACATTTTGGCCTCACTGCAGCGCATTTCCCTCTGTTCCATTCATTTCACAGCTGATACTCGACGCGTTTCGAGGCCAGCGCCTCTTAATCATGAGTTCCTAGAGGCAAAAGAAAGGCTCACCTTGTCATTTGTTCTTAATTTATTCAAGAAGTTCGCCCCCAGTGGGCGTGGCTTACAAAGATATGCCGCTTTGCGTACTGGTACTTGCAGTTTGTTAAGGTGAGTAACAGTGTTAGTCCTTTTAGTAGGCTCCATGCCTCTAGGTGCAGTGTAACATTTATAATAACCTTTAGTAGGCAGGTACATGGGGCTGTGCGCTATATTTGCAAAAGAGCATCGTGCAACAGAAGGAACCGTTACCTTCCTCAGCTTTTAAATCCCAAATGGTGCAACACTTGTTTCCGCGGCTCGAGCAGCCGCGTTTTTTTGATCCTTTCCAAAAGCCCTTGCGCTCAAGATATGCACTCCACGATGCTCTGACTCAATGTCACATTTTGGCCTCACTGCAGCGCATTTCCCTCTGTTCCATTCATTTCACAGCTGATACTCGACGCGTTTCGAGGCCAACGCCTCTTAATCATGAGTTCCTAGAGGCAAAAGAAAGGCTCACCTTGTCATTTGTTCTTAATTTATTCAAGAAGTTCGCCCCCAGTGGGCGTGGCTTACAAAGATATGCCGCTTTGCGTACTGGTACTTGCAGTTTGTTAAGGTGAGTAACAGTGTTAGTCCTTTTAGTAGGCTCCGTGCCTCTAGGTGCAGTGTAACATTTATAATAACCTTTAGTAGGCAGGTACATGGGGCTGTGCGCTATCCTTTGCAGAAGAGCATCGTGCAACAGAAGGAACCGTTACCTTCCTCAGCTTTTAAATCCCAAATGGTGCAACACTTGTTTCCGCGGCTCGGGCAGCCGCGTTTTTTTGATCCTTTCCAAAAGCCCTTGCGCTCAAGATATGCACTCCACGATGCTCTGACTCAATGTCACATTTTGGCCTCACTGCAGCGCATTTCCCTCTGTTCCATTCATTTCACAGCTGATACTCGACGCGTTTCGAGGCCAACGCCTCTTAATCATGAGTTCCTAGAGGCAAAAGAAAGGCTCACCTTGTCATTTGTTCTTAATTTATTCAAGAAGTTCGCCCCCAGTGGGCGTGGCTTACAAAGATATGCCGCTTTGCGTACTGGTACTTGCAGTTTGTTAAGGTGAGTAACAGTGTTAGTCCTTTTAGTAGGCTCCATGCCTCTAGGTGCAGTGTAACATTTATAATAACCTTTAGTAGGCAGGTACATGGGGCTGTGCGCTATCCTTTGCAGAAGAGCATCGTGCAACAGAAGGAACCGTTACCTTCCTCAGCTTTTAAATCCTAAATGGTGCAACACTTGTTTCCGCGGCTCGGGCAGCCGCGTTTTTTTGATCCTTTCCAAAAGCCCTTGCGCTCAAGATATGCACTCCACGATGCTCTGACTCAATGTCACATTTTGGCCTCACTGCAGCGCATTTCCCTCTGTTCCATTCATTTCACAGCTGATACTCGACGCGTTTCGAGGCCAACGCCTCTTAATCATGAGTTCCTAGAGGCAAAAGAAAGGCTCACCTTGTCATTTGTTCTTAATTTATTCAAGAAGTTCGCCCCCAGTTGGCGTGGCTTACAAAGATATGCCGCTTTGCGTACTGGTACTTGCAGTTTGTTAAGGTGAGTAACAGTGCCAAACAGCCCATGAAGAAGAGGCAATTCCGCCTCGAAACGCGTCGGCTCTGAAAGATTGCATCGGAACTTTCACTGCAAGCTGTTGTGTGAATGCCGAATGGCGGAAGCTTTGCCGTGTGCCCTCTGAAAAGCTTTCGGGCAATTGGATGAAAAAAAATATATATACATATATATATATACATATATATATATATATTACCTACTGGCGGTCACCAGTAGGTAGTTATAGTTAGGATTTTTTTCAATGTTAAATCTCAAAATTCTATTTGGAATAACTTTGGCACCGGTTGACGAATCTGCCTGAAAATTTCCTGAAAATGGCCTCGTCGAGCTCCGGTTCTTCCCTGAAAGTTTGGGGGGGATACGTCAAGCGGGGGCCGAGATAAAAGGGGGTCCCAAAACGCGTTTTCCCCATGTTAATTTCCATAGGGCGGTCGATTTCACTTGTAGCTCGAACGGCTGAATGGATATACACCAAACTTGGCAAAATTGTAGGGACTGGTAGCCCGATGTGCCTTTGCTATGTCTCAAGATATGTGCCCCAGTGGATTTTGAGTAATTTAGGTTCCAAAAAATATATATATCTATAGGCGCTTTCCGGTGCGCGCACCGGAGAGCGCTCCAGGCGCGACACGCGACTTGCGCGCAGAAAGCTGATTGGCTCTTGGGTGTCTGTAAACATTCTAAAACAGTCTGGAGCGGCCGCCATCTTGTGTCTCGGTAAAATCGAGACACAAGGGGTTTGAAAAAAAAAGGGGCAAATGACCATAAGGGGGAAGAGTAGACCCCCTCTGACCCCCTAGGTTTGATGTGGGGGCTAAAATAGGGTCCTGCGGGGCATTACAATTTTTTTTTTTTCCGATTTGCGCGGGGGAAGCGCATGGTACGCGCACCGGGGAGCGAAGCACGGGGAAAATCCAGGACCATATTTATGAAGGCCTTGCGCTGCCAGTTTTGCGCCGCCTGTGCGTCACTTTTTGTGACGCACCAGCGGTGTAAAAAAATGCGCCTTGTTACGCTATATTTAAAAAGTGACGCATCTATCTAGATGCGTCACTTTTTAAATATAGCGCAACGAGGCACATTTTTTTACACTGCTGGTGCGATGCGTCACTTTTCTGTGCGCACTCCTTATGACATTCCTGATGTGTCATATTTAATGTATGACGAATCATGTTGCAAGGAGTTACAGATACGTCAGTATTTCTGACATATCTGTAAACATAAAAGTGACGCGAGGCAGGCGCAAGATTTTGACGCAACAGCATCCTAAAAGTGACGCAGTGAAATCTCATAGATTTCAGTACGTCGTTATTACCAAGCTTTTTCCGGGGGAATGCCCCCTCTGCATACATTATACCTGACGCAGATATAATGTGGCGCAGAGTTTTAAAAAGTGACCCATGTACCTAGATGCGTCACTTTTTAAAAATAGCGCAACGAGGTGCATTTTTTTACACCGCTGGTGCGATGCATCACTTTTCTGTGCGCACTCCTTACGACATTCTAGATGTGACATATTTAATGTAAGACGAATCATGTCGCAAGGAGTTACAGATACGTCAGTATTTTTGAACTAAAAGTAAACATAAAAGTGACGCATTGCTGGAGTGCGTCACAAAAGTGACGCAACTCCAGTAATGCGTCCTTTCACAAGGGGAAAGCACCATCGCACCAGCGGTGAAAAAAAATGCGCCTCATTGCGCTATATTTAAAAAGTGACGCATCTAGGTAGATTATCTACGTCTATGAGATTTCACTGCGTCACTTTTAGGATGCTGTTGCGTCAAAATCTTGCGCCTGCTTCACAGCAGGTGTTAGACTGACGCAAGACCTTTCACATGGTGCTTTTTCCATGTGAAAGGACACATTACTGGAGTTGTGTCACTTTTGTGAGGCACTCAAGCAATGCGTTACTTTTGTGTTTACAGATACGTCAGAAATACTGACATATCTGTAACTCCTTGCGACATGATTCCTCATACATTAAATATGACATATCTGGAATGTCATAAGGAGTGCGCACAGAAAAAAGACGCATCGCACCAGTGGTGTAAAAAAATGCGCCTCGTTGCGCTATATTTAAAAAGTGACGCATCTAGGTAGATGGGTCACTTTTTAAAATCCTGCGCCACATTATATCTGCGTCAGGTATAATGCATGCAGAGGGGGTGTTCCCCCGCAAAAAGCTTTGTAATAGCGACGCAGTGAAATCTTTGAAATTTCACTGCGTCACTTTTAGGATGCTGTTGCGTCAAAATCTTGCGCCTGCTTCACAGCAGACCTTTCACATGGTGCTTTTTCCATGTGAAAGGACACATTACTGGAGTTGCGTCACTTTTGTGACGCACTCCAGCAATGCGTTACTTTTGTGTTTACAGATACGTCAGAAATACTGACATATCTGTAACTCCTTGCGACATGATTCCTCATACATTAAATATGACATATCTGGAATGTCATAAGGAGTGCGCACAGAAAAGTGACGCATCGCACCAGTGGTGTAAAAAAATGCGCCTCGTTGCGCTATATTTAAAAAGTGACGCATCTAGGTAGATGGGTCACTTTTTAAAATCCTGCGCCACATTATATCTGCGTCAGGTATAATGCATGCAGAGGGGGTGTTCCCCCGCAAAAAGCTTTGTAATAGCGACGCAGTGAAATCTTTGAGATTTCACTGCGTCACTTTTAGGATGCTGTTGCGTCAAAATCTTGCGCCTGCTTCACAGCAGACCTTTCACATGGTGCTTTTTCCATGTGAAAGGACACATTACTGGAGTTGCGTCACTTTTGTGACGCACTCCAGCAATGCGTTACTTTTGTGTTTACAGATACGTCAGAAATACTGACATATCTGTAACTCCTTGCGACATGATTCCTCATACATTAAATATGACATATCTGGAATGTCATAAGGAGTGCGCACAGAAAAGTGACGCATCGCACCAGTGGTGTAAAAAAATGCGCCTCGTTGCGCTATATTTAAAAAGTGATGCATCTAGGTAGATGGGTCACTTTTTAAAATCCTGCGCCACATTATATCTGCGTCAGGTATAATGCATGCAGAGGGGGTGTTCCTCCGCAAAAAGCTTTGTAATAGCGACGCAGTGAAATCTTTGAGATTTCACTGCGTCACTTTTAGGATGCTGTTGCGTCAAAATCTTGCGCCTGCTTCACAGCAGACCTTTCACATGGTGCTTTTTTCATGTGAAAGGACACATTACTGGAGTTGCGTCACTTTTGTGACGCACTCCAGCAATGCGTTACTTTTGTGTTTACAGATACGTCAGAAATACTGACATATCTGTAACTCCTTGCGAATTGATTAGTCATAAATTAAATATGACATATCTGGAATGTCATAAGGAGTGCGCCCAGAAAAGTGACGCATCGCTGTTTTCACGTAGCGATGCATCACTTTTCAGAAATGAGGCCTCCAGTTTATTCACTGTGTCACCTCTACGACCCTTTCTTGCGTCAATACGTCCCTTTTGCATACATTACACCTGACATAGGAATAATGTGGCACAGGGGTTTACAAAGTGACGTATTTACCGCAAAAAGCTTTGTAATAGCGACGCAGTGAAATCTTTGAGATTTCACTGCGTCACTTTTAGGATGCTGTTGCGTCAAAATCTTGCGCCTACTTCACAGCAGACCTTTCACATGGTGCTTTTTCCATGTGAAAGGACACATTACTGGAGTTGCGTCACTTTTGTGACGCACTCCAGCAATGCGTTACTTTTGTGTTTACAGATACGTCAGAAATACTGACATATCTGTAACTCCTTGCGACATGATTCCTCATACATTAAATATGACATATCTGGAATGTCATAAGGAGTGCGCACAGAAAAGTGCCTTTTGCATACATTACACCTGACGTAGGAATAATGTGGCACAGGGGTTTACAAAGTGATGTATTTACCAAGAAACACCACTTTGTAAATATGAATAAATAAGGTGCATTTTTTATTGGAATGTTGTGTCACAAAAAGTGATGCTTTGGTGGCGTTAAAGTGACGCATGGCTTCATAAATGAGGCCTTCTACCTTCAACTCCAGCAATGCATCTTTTCTTACCCTTCCACACCCCTCCTTTTCAACATTTTCTTTGAATATCAACATTCCCCATATTCACTCTTCTTCTCATAACTTTCTTTTCTAACACTCACCTTCTTTCAGTCCTCCTACTTCACTTCTTTTTTCCTCTCATACCTTTCTGTTCTTTCTTACTCATTCTCTTTTCAATTATCAATGCACTATATTTCACTTACTCTTCATTTTTTTAAGAATATAGCTCTTTGATGAGAATTGGAGGTAGTTCTGAAAAGAACTTTTGGTTTTCTTCTTTTAACTGAACAGGAACAAAAACAGGGAATGGAAACTGCTCAACAGGAGCAAAAAGAACAAAAAAAATTAGGGGTGGAAAGGGCAGCGATGGTTTTCTAATGCTCGAACCATGAGCTGGACACTTTGTTCTCCAAAGGTAAGCAGTTGATTGCAGTATCTGCATCTGAGGACACCATGGTTAAAAGCAGGTTGAATGTTTGGCACCTGCTCCTGCGATTGCCCTCTCCCAGAAGAAGTTGCTCCTCCGGTTGATGTAGAGGCCCTATCACTGGGAACCTCTTGTGCCAGAGCCCTGACACCTTCCCGGGCATAATTCTGGGGGTGCCTCCTCTCCACATGCCGGATCATCGTGAAGTTCCCAAATGAGTATTTTTTTTTGGGGTCACCCCGTGACAGGACCTGTTTGCAGATCCTGCACTCCACTTTTGGAGCATTCACTTTCTTCTGGTCAGCTGGAATCTTAAAAAATGTCCATATAAAATGTTCCTTCACCTTTGGGGTAGGAGGCTCTTCATTGATGAAATCAGGTTCATCCTCACTGCTGGATTCTCTGGCAGCCATGGTAAATCAAGAAAGATCCAGGAGCAAAAAACAGGTATTTCAGTCACAAAAGTGAAAGAAGAAGTGAAGGAAATGGGTGGGGATTTCATTCTTTGTAAAAAAAACTGTTAGCAACCAATGAAAAGTGTTATTTTAGGGTCACATGACCCGACGCGTTTACGCTGCGCGCTCCGGAGCACTTCCGGGTGCGTTTACACAGCGCGATCATAGGCGCTTCCGGGGCGCAAACGTGGCGCGATCGTAGGCGCTTCTGGGTGCTTTTACGCGGTGCGAACGTAGGCGCTTCTGAGGGCACTTACGTTGCGCGCCGAAGTGACGTCATCAAACTTTTACAGAAATGCATAATCATTTTCCTTATAAAAAAAAAACAGATTTTATTTGTATGGTACGAAATGTTTTGCATTATTATTAACTTTTCATTCATATTTTTTTTCACGAACGACAGTAGCGCTTTGGGTGCGCTTTCAGGTGAGCTCACCGGAAAGCTTACCGGAGAGCTTAGCTGAAAGCTTCCCGGAGCGCGCACCCAGAGCGCAAAAGAAAAAAATAATATTAAAAAAAAATGAATACTTAAAAAAAACAGCAAATTGTAAAAAAAAAAAAGGTTAGAAACTCGATATAGAAAGGAATTAGCATTTAAAAAACCTATGAAATTCACTGAAAAAAACATAGGTTTCACACCAGTTATAGTTAGGAATTAGCATTTGAAAAACCTATCAAATTCACTGAAAAAACCATAGGTTTCACACCAGTTATAGTTAGCTGGAAATTTTACTGACATAAAACCATTGAAATTCCCACGTTATAGTTAGTTGGACTCACTATAACTTGCACGTGTAATGCACTGCTGATGACATCACATATTACATCACTCATGACATGGTCAGTGACATCACTCATGACATCACTGATGACAGAGAGACTGACCTACTTTCACTGGCTAATATATGTATTCACTAAGATACACTTAATAAGGCAGATATCCAATCATTTTTTTTTAAAGAAACATCCATTAAGACAATAATTTAAACAAATATTCTTCCATCGACCTTAACATACATATATAAAACATATTTATTTATCTGAAAGACACACATTCACTGGATGGTGTCATCAGTGCATTACACGTGCAAGTTATAGTGAGTCCAACTAACTATAACGTGGGAATTTCAATGGTTTTATGTCAGTAAAATTTCCAGCTAACTATAACTGGTGTGAAACCTATGGTTTTTTCAGTGAATATAGATATAGATAGATATAGATATAGATATATATATACACACATATATTCACTACCTGAGTTAACTATAACGTGCCCCCTGCAATGCACCTCACATACTACATCACTGATAACATGGTTGGTAACATCACTGATGACATCACTGATGACATCTCAAATGATATCACTGATGACATCACTGATGACATCATCCAGTGACTGTGAGTATTCTTTAAACGTTTATGAGTGTTAAATATATATACCTAGGTGTATTGGTGAATCAGTGAGTGTATGAGTGACTGTATGGATGACTGAGTGGGTACGTGACTGACTGTATAAGGGAGTGTTTCAGTGAATGTACATGTGAGTGACTGGTTGTGTGAATGTGTGTAACTGTCTGACAGTTGATGTCTAAATGGGTGTATCAATGTGTTAGTGGGTACATGAATGGCTATATGGGTGATTGATTGGTTATCTGAGTATCTCTATGGTTGTCTGAGTGTCTGTGTGTGTGGGTGAGGAGGTGTATGACTGCCTGTATGAATTAGTTCAGTGGATGAGTCAGTGGCTGTATGGGGTAGTGAGTGCATGTATGAGAAGCTGTATGGGTGAGTGAGTGTTTGTATGGCTGTGTCTGTGATTGAGTGCTTGTGTCAGTATGGGTGAGTAACTGGGAATGTGAAAGGCAGTATAGGTGAGTGACTGGGTATATGAGTGACTGTATCCATGATTGAGTGAATGTAATAGACTGGGCATATCAGTGACTGTATAGGTGAGGGACTATGTGTTACTATTTGCATGAGTAAGTAAGTGGGTGTATGTAACTGCTTGGGTGAGTAGGTGGCTGTGTGATTGACTGTATGGGTGAGTGTCTAAGTGTGTGAGTGCATGTATGGATGTGGATATGTCAATGGCTGCATTAGTGAGTGAGTGTATGAGTTGCAATATGGGTGAGAGAGTGGATGTGTGTGTAGGTCTATAAATCAGTGAGTAAGTACTGGTATGGCTCTGTGAATGGGTTTGTGAATGGTTATGTAGGAGTGGCAGTGGGTGTATAAAAGATTCTATAGGGGTGTGAGTGAGTGCGTCAGAGATGCTGTGGATGTCATCACTGATGTCATTTGAGATGTCCTCAGTGATGTCATCAATGATGTCACTGACCATGTCATGAATGATGTAATATGTGAGGTTATAAGCAGTGCAAGGCTTTTTTAAATTCTATTTGCTAACTATAACGTGCTTGTAACCTTTGGGGTTTTTCAGTGAATTTCCAAGGTTTTATAAATGCTAATTCATAACTATAATGTTCATGGAACTTTTATTTTTTTAAGCTAATTTCCTTGTTTTTTTTAACTAGCAATCACTTTTGCAGAGTGGTGGAGAAAAGGGGCTGGGCCTCACACCAGCTTTCAGGGATTCCACTGTGCAGGACTTACAGGAGGTACCAGGAGGGCTTCTTGGCCCCAAGGCCCCTCTGAAGCCAAGGGGACTTCATACCCCAACTAGTAGTGCACCAGGAGAAGAGAAACGTTTGCAGACTGGTGGAGAAAGGGGGTCAACTTCTCAGCAATCCTGCTGTGTGGGATTTACAGGAGGTAACAGGAGGGGTAGTTGGCCCCTTAAAATAAAGGAAAAGGGGCACATGGCCCCCCTTATCTGGGATAATTTTAGCTCCGGGGACCCCATCCTCCGGGTCCTACCCTGTATTTAAATTATATTTTTTAATATTGGAGGGGGCGCCCCCTCCTAGGGCACATTTTGGCCCAGTGGAGCCTATCCCCGTGGGCCAGGCCTTAACCTTTTTTTTTTTAAATGGTTAGGGATGCCTGAGCTGCCCCCGTACATGGGCCTATATTGCCCCGGGGAACCCATCCCCCAGGGTATGGCTTCTTGTTGGGGACTCTGGGGGGAGCCTCAAGGCCCTGCGGTCCATGCCATCACCTAGCCAGCTGGGGAGCCGGCATTGCTTTTGTACAGTGGGTCCTACTAACATGTAGCTCCCTGTCCAAAAGCAATTCTGCTCTGCTTCATAGAAGCAAGAGCATTTTCCCTGCTCTCGCTTCCATGAACCAAAGCAGAGTTTGCTATGGCTCGGTGGGAGCAGGGCTCCCACAAAGCCATGGCAAACTGCAATGTCCCATGGGTGGCCACCCCAGGACATTGCTGGAGCCAGACCTGGGTAGTGGTGGTCCCCAGGGCCATAGAGGGCCCCTGGAGAGGGGACACGTTTCCCCCCTCCTATCTTCTCTATCGCCATGGGGAGATTCATTTATGCCCCAGGAGCCCCTCCACGCAATATTTTAAAATATAGCCCCTGAAAGGTGGTGGTTTACGGGACAGCGGGGGCCACGTGGTCACCTCGCATTTCAGTACATTAGCTTTGGGGAGGTGGCAGTCCCCAGGGCTGAAGGGATTCACGTGGACCCCGCATTATTATTTCAAATTGCCCCTTGGACCTGGCCCTGAGCATAATTAAATGAAGCGCGGAAGCCCACTCTTTATTTTGATTTATTTTGACGGGATTCGCAGATCCAGCATGACCGCCACCTAAAATGTAAAAAAATATGGGACCTCCCCACGAGGCCCAGGGCATCATGGTGTTTCTACCCTGCCCCCTTATCATTTTTTAGTAATGTTTCTGGTTGTGACTTGGTTCAACCGAGTCACAAGATGGCTACCAACACTTCTTGATTTGAAAGTGTTGGCAGCCAATCTGATCTCAGGCACGAGATTGGGAGGGTTCGCGGATTCACCCCGGCCACAGTTGAATATCTCGGAAATCTTTACATTTCTCATGAACTACTGAATGGATTTACACCATTTAACAAAAAGAGTGCTTCCTGGACCAAGAGATTCCTTTTTGCCAAATTTGGTGTAATTCCGTTCAGCAGTTCGGGCTGTAGCCATGTCTAAAGTTTCCTATGGAAATTAACATGGAGAAAAAGCCTTTTGAAACCCCCCCCACTTTGTCCCTGCCCCTGCTTGACAGATCACTACAAAATTTTCAAGACATGGACTGAAGTGACCGTCAAATTAGTTTTGAAAATTTTGTGGAGATGTGTCAAACAATGCCAAAGTTATTGGAAACACAATATCAGCTTTTTGATAGAAATCAGGTCCTAACTATAACTACCTACTGGCGACTGCCAGTAGGTAATAAGCATATAAGATAAACAGGAGTTCCTTTATATAGTTATGGAACTCCGAGGTGACTTTCAATATCCTTATCATGTACCCCAAGGGGTACTTTATTCAATTGAATACATGGTCACACCATCACCTTTCCCATAAACCACAACCACTTAAAACCTTGATGCATAGCTCCTTCCGATGAAAGTGTGAGCAACTTTGCAAACATGAAGAATAAAAATAAAACCTCTAGTGCAAAATTAAACACAATACAAACCTGTGAGATATTTGTTGCAAACAGATATTAGAAAGTGTATAATACAAATCAGACTAAAAAAAGCAATAGTAACTTGGAATGTTTAGAAACATGCAGAAAGATTTTAAGTTTTATATAACTATCTAAGAAGTGCAAAAAGAAAACAAGTTCTTCCTACTTGTCATTGTAATCTAAAAAATAAAGCAGAATGACAGGCAACCTTCGGTTTTCATTGCTTTAAACATCTGCTTTAATTATACTCTGTGACCTGACTTTCCTTTCAAATCGCCTGCTGGCTAGGGCAGCAGGCATTGTTATGTTACGTTATGTTATGTTATGTTAACGAAATTTGTTATGCGCACAGCTGCTCCAGCTAAGGAGCGTCCCGGCGCAGTGACAAGGCAGGACATAGCATTACAGGACCAAAGTGGAAAGTGACTTAAAAATAGTTAATTAAAACAGAAAAGTTTTTATAGCCTTCCGAAAGAGCGTGAGGTCCACCATCAGGCGGATTTCAACCGGAAGAGAGTTCCAGAGGGTAGCAGCTTTGACGCTAAAAGAGCGTCATCCGATACGGCAAAGCCTAAATCTAGGGACCACAGCAAGGGCCTGACCTTGAGAACGAAGTGTACGCCTGGGTACATAAAAGGACAGGAAATTGGACATAATCTGGGGGCCTACACCTTTCAAAATTTTAAAGGTCAAACATAGAACCTTGAAATGAATTCGCTTCCTCACTGGAAGCCAGTGCAAGGAGCGAAGGACGCTTGTCACAGAACAAAATCTGGGCAGGCCAACAATCGCTCTGGCCGCAGCATTTTGTACCCGTTGTAAACGGGAGATTTCTGCCTGGTTAGCTCCAACCAGGAGAGAGCTGGCATAATCCAGGCGGGAGATGACAGTGGCCTGGATTACCAACTGCCTGGTTGGAGCGTCAAAGTATTTGAGGACAGGTCTTAGACCTCTCAACAGGCCAAAGCAGCAGCTTCTTAGTGTGGCCGACGAAGGTAAGGCCAGCATCCAGCCAGACTCCCAAGTTTTTCAGTTCAGTCGCCGGGGTCGGAGTTGGTCCCAGTTCCGACGGCCACCATTGGTCACCCCATAGTTCTGCTCTCCTTCCGACAACCATAACCTCCGTCTTGGTGGCATTAAGCTGGAGACAGTTCCCCGTCAGCCAGCTGGCCACCGCCTTCAGTCCGTTCTGAAACCTGGGGGCATCTTGCTCCGCATCCCCGCTGAGAGTAACCGCCAGCTGTGTGTCGTCGGCATATGAGACCAAAGTTAGGCCCCACTGCCTAGCGACCTCAGCCAGCGGTCTCACGTATAGGTTGAATAACGTGGGGCTCAGCGAGGATCCCTGCGGAACCCCCATGGCCAGTGGCTGTAGATTGGACTTAAAAGGAGGGATGGCCACACAGAAGGAACGATTGTCAAGGAAGGAGCGGAACCACTGCAGAGCCCGGCCCCCCACGCCGATGTCCTCGAGCCGGTGCAAAAGGATGTTATGAGAGACCGTGTCAAAGGCGGCGTTGAGATCTAATAGTATCAGCGCCGCCGTCTGACCAGCATCCAACACGGCTCGTAGATGTTCTACCATCACAAGAAGGGCGGTCTCCGTGCTGTGCCCAGCACGGAAGCCATTTTGTGTGGGGTCAAGGGCATTGGTCCGGGCGAGATGTTCTGACAGGGCCAGATTGACATGGGCCTCCATTATCTTCGCCGGCCAGGGTAGCAGTGAAAAGGGGCAATAACTTTCAGGCTTCGATGGGTCTAGGGTGGGCAGAACTCGACTGAAATAATTTATAATGTGCGACTGGGTGCGTCGCAAGTCACGGATTATAAAATATTTAAGAACTGACTTTTATACAGGGGTTGCAGAATCCCATGTATTATATATACATATATATGTTTATATATATCGTTCACCAAGAAAGAATTAATGTCCGCACTCGCCCAGTTGCTTTAGTTGGGTTTTATTTCAGAGACTCACAGGTAGCCCCCTTCACCTACGCGTTTCGACCGCAGGTCTTGATCACAGTGTTGCCACTAGTCCATTCTCTCTATTTTTACTTTATATACTTTACTTCCCATCAGCCTGTAATGAAGCATTCTGGGAGAAGTAGTTATTTACAAAGTCTATATATTCCATGGAATTAAAGCATCTCATTTAGATTTCAGTCCCCATTTACAGTGATATTTAAAGGTGTACGTACATCTCTTCGTCACTGACCATGTCATGAGTGATGTAATATGTGATGTCACCAGCAGAGCATTACACGTGCAAGTTATGGTGAGTCCAACTAACTATAACGTCGGAATTTCAATGGTTTTATGCCAGTAAAATTTCCAGGTAACTATAACTGGTGTGAAACCTATGGTTTTTTCAGTGAATATATACATATATATATATATATATATATATATATATATATATATATAATATATATATATATATATATATATATATATATATATATATATATATATATATATATATATATATATATATATATATATATATATATATATATATATATGTCACTGGATAGCAAGAAACCATGGGCCTCATTTACTACATTTTGATGCACTGCAGCGCAGCAAGCCTTCCTGCTGTGCTGTGTCAAAATAAAAGGGAAGGAATGCGTTGTAGCTACAAGATACGGAGCATTCCTGCCCTCCCCTGCACTGGCGCACAAACAGCAGCTGTGGGCCAACGTAGACACCCTTGCATCATGTTACAAGGGTGCCTGTGTTGAGGGGAGGATTGTTTTTGTCCTGGTAGGGACACTCTCCTGCAGAAAAAAAATAATTAACGGCAATGTCCTCTTTCTATGCGGGCTGCAAAATGCAGCCCACAAAGAAAGAATCAAAAAGGAGTTGAAATAAAGCTGTTTCTACTCTTTGCTCCACTCCTATGCCTCCCCAGGGGATGCGTAGGATTCTGAGGCATACCCAGTTTTACAAAATGTTGTAAATCTGGGAATGTGTCAGGTTCCATGGATGTTGCATATGAACACCCACAGCAACATCCATGAGACGCCCCTTTCACACAGTGCAATACGTGAAAGGGGCCCATATTTACAGCCCATGAAAAGTCACAAAGAGTGACTTTACCTGGCCTTGTAAATATGGACAAGCCCATTGCTCTGCCGGTGAATCAAAAAAAGTGATGCACTGGTATCACAATGGTAATGAGGTCCCATGAATTCGCCTTCCAAAAAATATTGAATTCCAATCCAAAGAATAATAGAATTCTCTGCCTAGAATATAATCCATTTGTCCCTAGTGAGAAGAGGATGGACTTCATCTATAAAGGAAGCAGAGCTGTAGCAAGCATGAGTTAAATGGCTTTTCTACTGTTAAGCCACTCCTGCACAAAGTAAATACATAAAATTACAAAAGGTCATTATAAATCACAACTCATTCATACTCACACAGAAAAAGATCTGTTGGCTCTTTGCGACTTGCACAAATAAGCCTCCGCGTTGAGCATCTGCTGCCTTTCCTGAATATGGGGTAACTATTTGCAAAGACAAGGTTGTTTCATGGTGGTTTGCTTCAGTTTTGCTTCTAGAGGATGCCCCCAATTCACGGTAGAAGATAGTGGCCCCAGAATACTGATGTTTGCAGTTTCTGCACAATTTGCTTAGCAATCAGGTATGTGGTCCATATTCATTCCAGGGACAGTGTTCATCATGGTCATCATGCTCAGGCATTGAAAACGGTAAATTAGGTGTGCTGTCCCTTGCAGGTCTCCATCCTAGCTTTCGCAGTCTACACAGTTTGTGACCTATCAGGGACAATGTGTGTGCCTTATGGTGTGCAGACCATTTGCTCAGTACCAAATGCACATGACAAAGGAGAAGCAACCGTGCTTGAAGCCAGGACTACACTGTTACCAGGTTAGTTATTAAAATTGACCAGGGTGTTTTTAGTAAAGTCTGCGTAGCAGGTCATAGGAATAGGCAACTGGATGATCTTGTAGCTAAGCTTATTTTAGGATTGGTGATCCCTTTAAGATATAGGATAGTCAGTCTTCTTCATTTAAAATAATTATTGCACATTTGAGAGATTAGTGCTGTTCATGGGCGCACATACACAAAGAAAATGGCCCTATAAAATTGATCTGAAAATTAGGATTTTGAATGGGCCCAATGAAGTTACCACCCGGAATGTCTCTTATTTTAGTCTGCACTGTAAAACATAGGCACATGATCTCGTTTTTTCAGTGTTATGCAGTGGTAACTAGTGGCACTAGCCACCAAGAGACCAGACATTACTTTGCTCTGAATCCATCAACATCAATCTGAACACAGACCTCTTAGTTATGAAATCAAACTGACCTCCAGGCCACATGCTGGTGGAAAGCACATTTGAACAGGATGCAGCAGGCCTGTGGCAAAGGAATTATACCCCAATCAGATCCTGGACATTAGACAACAATTGGCCTGAAACGCTGGATCTAGCAATGTCTTTTTAAGAAAGGCATCATAGCTATGGTGTTTAGATCTCTGAGGATGTGGACATGCACACAGAGGTTGCCTTCACACGTGTAAATGTAAATGTATTTGAGCTTATATAGCACACAGCTACCCACAAAGGGTTTCCCGGCGCTTGCTTAGGGAACCCGTCCTGGTATTCCTCTGTGAGATAACCCCGGCAGGGTATCCACAAGGTGAAAGCCAGGCATCCCGCCGCAAGGGGCCGTTGTGGAGATTAAGCAAGCTATTGCCCAGAGTCGCAGAGTGTGAACCCGTGAGTTGAGAAGGCACCGGAGCGAGAATTATCGAGTCCGTGGAATTTTTGAGCCCAAGACCCGCCGAGACAGGGAATTGAACCCTGGTCCAGGGCCGATCTCAGCTTCCGGGTCTGCCGCCTCTAACCCCTGAGCCACACTTCTCCACATATTTACTCCTAACTAGTAATCCGAGCCCTAATAGCAACTCCTCCTTTAATAGAGATGTTCACAACACCCAGCAGTTATGCTGATGACACGAGGCACCATGGAAAATTCCATAACAGAAAATAACAGTACCTGTAGCTGGGGAATTCTTGATGTGAAGATTCACAAGGGAGCTACATGAATAAAGGATGCAGAAGTTTAGTTAAAACTTGCCCAGTCCAAGCTCAGTATTAGTTTTTGTACAGATGTCACATTTGAGTTTTGCACATTTCCAAATTGTCAACTGACTCCATATTGCAAGTGTAACGTTCAGCTTAACCTGGTTTATGATCAACAGCATCCTGTCATTGCTGATCATCCTGTCATTACTGATTGAGTTGAGTCAACCTCCCCAAACAGATACTAGGCCGTTCTACTTCACTTTCTATTATTATAAAACTCGTATCCCTCTTCATCAGGTGAATAAAAGTAGCACCCAAAGGGAACACATTCGGTATTGTTTGTCTTCCAGTTGGACAAAGTTGGACCGTCAGGGTTATTTGCTTTATTTTGCTTTTTTTAATGTATCTTCTTCTTTTGAAGTTTTCTTTTGCTTAGCAGCAGTCTACTGTGGTGCACTGCAGACATTAAGTAACTATATATTTTTTAATCACCTCAATAACTGAGGTGCATCAGTGATAAGGTTAGTCGATTCCATATCAAAATTGGGGTGGCGGCGCTGCAGCGCAGGCCAAAATCTGCCGCTAGCCCAGTCAAGGAGTCCTTTTACTATTGTCGATAACTTCTACAGGAAGGTTAAGAGACTTGCAGTCTCTGTCATGTAGGTCTCCTTATTTGACAGCATTTCCAGATTCTGGTTGGTCTTGAAGTGAGGTCCTTCCTTTGTAGCTAATGTTCATTCCTTTGTATTTGAACCAGCTGTAGAAGAGTAGGATCTGCTTCCTATGGTTACCCCCACTTTTTGCTGTGTTTCACTGGTTTTTCGACTTTAGTCTGGCTGTGGCCCTGCTAATCAGGACCACAGCCTAGTTGCTCTCTCTCTAAATTGATTGCATGTACTTTAGGTTCATACCAGACAGGTTACTGGGTCACCCTTATGAGTCCCTAGTATATGGTACCTTAGGTACCAAGGGCATAGGCACCCCAGAGGCCTACCAGGGGCTAAAGCATGTATTATGCCACCCTTGGGAAGCCTTCCAAAATGGCACCACAGGTCTGCACCTGCAGCCTGGGTAAGGTGGTGTAAGCACCCCTTACTTAGATATAGTATACCTATATCTACCTATAAATATATATATATAGACACATAGTAACCTATAAGTCACTCCTATGCCAGGCCTTGACAACCCTGAAGGCAGAGTGCTTGGTTTTGTGTGAGAGGGTGCCCTAGCATGAGGTGAGCCCCTCTACAGCTTTAGGAATCCCTTCCTTATAGCTGTTCTATGATATAGCCATACTATATAACCTTAAGTGCATTATAATCCTCGCGGTTAATGCTAACTTTGGTTTGGCTTTATCAAAACATGTCATGTTTGGTGTCAAACACTTTGGAATACTACCAACGTTCTGGCAGCGGGGGTAGCATTCCACCCTTCTAGAGGGAGAAGACATGTACACACTTACAGTTTTGGATGATGTTTTTGGCGCCTTGATGCCCTTGGGCTAAGTTGCGCGGTATAAGTTTTCTTTCATTGATTCATTCACACTTGTATACCCGGTGGAAGTTTAACAGAGCCTCAGCATCACAAAATGGATGCTGCTGCCACAGGCACGAGTCTGACCTCCTGCTGCTGGACGAAACTCTGGCAGAGGAGGCCTGGACAATAGGTTTCCTGTCCAGGGAGGTGCTAGCACCTCCCCAGACAGGCTTTAGTGTATTGGGGCAGGGTAGGATGCATTCAGTGAATGCTTTTCAGACACTGCTTGGGGGACACAAGGTGCTCTCAGCCCCAGCTCTGATGCAAAATTGGACAAAGGGGAAGGAGTGTAACAACCACCTCTCCAGGTAACCCGAGTACTTCGGTGCTCCCATGGGTCTTGACTCTCGAAGTGTCTAGTTCCAAAGGAGTTTCACCGCAGTCCACTCCTAAGTGTCCGAAAACTTTAAAACTACAACAATCAATGGTGATTCGCGGCTGTGTTTAGACACTGCACGCATCCCCCGTGGGTCTCCTGCGTCCCTACCTTGCATGGTTCCTGGTTGTCCCAGCGGCTCTACAGGCCCTAGGCCTAACTTCTATCCCTCACATGGTTTTTATACTACTATTTCAGTATATGGTTTGTGAGGCCCCGAGGGCAAAACATATACTGTGCTATTTACTGTGTGCTATTTATGTTCTTGTATTGTACTTTTGCCTCTAGCCTCATAAAGAGACTAGAGGGGCTGTGTTTAGAATAAATACATATATTTTATATATACCTTGTGTGGTGTACTTTTGTTTGATCATTCAAGAGATTATAGACTGGTAAAACAAGCTGCTTTAGATTCCTTCAAGACTTACCCTGAGGCTGCTCTCCACAGCTACCACTAGGATAGCTTTCTATAGCGGTTGTCTTAAACTTACCATCAATAGGGGTCGCAAGGTGCCCACTAGAATAGTGGACATCATAGGCCGGGCCAACTTCTCACATGCCTAACTGTTGTACTACAGGACAGGAAGCACTTCATTGTTTAGATACAAAAATAGCTATTTTGATTTATCTGGAGCACGCGGCTTCTTTTCTGACAGGTGGACTCTTTTTTGTGATCTTTGGCCCAGCTAGGAGAGGGTTGAAGTAATCTTCTACTTCTATGAGCCGGTGGGTTTGTCCCACTATTTCTACAGCTTATGAAGAAAATAGCATTATTTGTCCTGGTAGGGTACTAGGGAAGTTCAATAAAAGCATTTCTGCACCACCAGCTGCAGTTCAAGGTGAATGATTATTGGAGATCTGTTGCCCTGCAACTTGGGCATTTTTTTCTGTTTTGTTGATTATTATCATATCTTGTGTGGGGTGTGGTGAGTTTGTGTGCAGTGTGTTTCAATTGTGTCGTAGAGATTATTATTTTTACACACTGCAGAATAAAGCTTTCACATGTGTTGCATCAATGAATGTTTTGCATGTGCTTGTTTGTGTCAATATTTATTAGTGACCGATCTGCTCTGATATTGCTTCGGCATTCCTCAATGAGTAATGACTACAGTAAGAAGGTATTCTAGGAGGGTATATTTCTATTTCTAATGAGGAATTCCATTATTCAGAGTCCATTCTTCCTCATTGCAGTTATTATGACTGTCAATGCTACCCATGTAGTTTGAAATTGTGTCCCATATGTTAAGGGACGCTTAGGGACAGTACAGGATGACTTTCTGGTGGGTGCTTTTTTATTCACTTATGAGTTGATGAGGAGGGATACAAGTTTTTGTTAAAAGAAAGGAAGGTAGGGCAACTAAACGGCTGGGGAGGTGGGCTCTACCTCAACGATGATAAAAGGGTGGACCAAACCTCAAAGATGATAACAGGAATGGGCCTAACTCAATATTTATAACAGGAACGAGAAAGGAATGACTTAGAGTAATGTAATTATTGGCAAGTGATTGAAATATTGCTTATGCTGAAATTTGTAGATTCCTTTTTCCTTTTAAAAATATTGTTCTAATACAACGCAGGCGAAATTGGACAAATACGCCTATGAAAGGAACTATCCGCCACTAACGGAGGGACACACATCTACGGGGAAAATACCAGAAGGAGAAGGGGCCAACACTGGAGGACATAATGAAAGCGCTGTCACATGTACAGACTGCATTATGGACGATCTCCACAGATGTCACTCTGCTGCGAGCAGACTTTCACAAAATGACCGAGCGGATCAAAGAAGTTGAGGTGATTACGAAATCTCTAGTGGAGGACACCTCGGAACTGCAAACAGCGATGGCGCGGATCGAGTCCAAAAACAAGCTACTTAAAGAGAAGTTGGATGATCTGGAAGGGCGCTCGAGGAGGAACAATGTAAGAATTATTGGAGTTCCGGAAACAGAAGGAACACAAGCAATGGATTTATACGTGAAGGAATTGATCGAAACTAGGCTGCAACCCAAGGGATTGTCTCACTTCTTTTCTGTAGAAAGAGCGCACAGAGTTCCCGGCGGAAAACCGAAACCGGGTGCGGCCCGAGACCTGTCCTGGCCAGATTATTCCATTTTAGAGACAGGGACGCAATCCTCCAGGCAGCAAGAATTTCATCACCAATCCGAGTACATAACTCCACAATTGCCTTTTTTCCGGACTACGCAGCTGATGTTTCCCGTCGCAGAAAAAGTTTCATGGAAGTCAAAAAAGCACTGAAGGAGATACCCTACTCCATGTTATTTCTGGCAAGACTAAGAGTGGTAGCTGACAACAAGACATGATTTTCTGAGACACCAGAAACAGCATATGACTGGTTGGAAGGATGGAGACAAGTAGAAGCACCTCGCCGCACAAACAGGAATCACCGGCACCAGCAGGAAGGGGACCACGCCGGATCGCAGGCATCGGGTCGAGAAAATCCAGACCACTCACCAGGAACAGGGGCGGACGACAACGGACAGAGGCCGGAATCTTGAACTCCCGGCTCCCACAGGAATATTTGTTGCCGCAAACAATGGAGGTCGGGCTGTCATTGGACACTGGACTGAGGCAACCCGAGGAGGAAAGGAGGGGCCACTACCTCCATGGGACCTTTTACCCCAGCAAGCAAGTACTATGGTTTGAGGAAGGAAAAAGCACTCTGCTAAGTTGGGGCGGCGGGCGGTTCAATGGCCGTTAAGCAGGGAGGCAGGGAGGGGGGATGGGAGGGAAGGAGTAGTTCTTGGTTTTCTGTTTGTGCACATTAAGGCAGGCCACGACGGAGTAAATGCAGCATAATGGCAGTATGGAGACGACTACACAAGTTTCAACACGTTCCTCATGGCGCACAGCTCACAACTTAATACTCACGGTGGGGTGACGCAGATGACCCCGGTAGCACCCCTACGGATACTAACATGGAATGTGGGAGGGTTGGTGGACAATATTAAGAGGGGATTAGTACTACAGGCCATAAAACGACAAGGCCCAACACTGGTCCTTTTGCAGGAGACACATCTCACAGGGAAGGCGTACCAAGCGTTGGACAGACGCGGGTACAAAATGGCAATTCATTCTGAGTTCACATCAGGCTCGAGAGGGACGGGTATCCTAGTAAGGAAGGCCTCCCCGTTCATCATCCTGCAAAGCAAGGTGGATGATCAGGGACGTTTTGCAGCAATCCAGGGACAGTGGGAAGGCAGACTTCTGAATATAGTATCAGTTTATATACCTCCAGCGCTCCAGTCAGTTGCACTACCAGCACTGGGAGAATTCATCTTAGCTTTACCGGCAGGGGACCTTATTATAGGGGGCGATCTCAACACGACGATGATGCAACAGTAGATAGATTCCCTGTTCGACCCAAATATCCAGACCCTCCCAGTTCCAGGGCTTCCTAGAGGCAATGGGACTAATAGATGTATGGAGGCACATGCTCCCCACCACGAGTCAGTACACGTATCACTCCACGGTGCACAATAGTTTATCGCAAATAGACTACTTTCTGATGTTGGGAAATGGACTACAAAATATCGAGAACGCAGACATACAACCCAGGGGAATATCGGATCACTCCCCGATATTGTTAACTTTATCCTGCCGGGAGAAATCTCGCAAGAGAATATATCCCATTTACTCTAATTATCTTAAGATTCCCAACATTAGGAAAGAACTAACACTATTTTGATGAAAACACGACATCAGTAGCGTCACTCTCGATTATTTGGGAAGCATACAAGACGGTCCTCCGGGGTCAAGCAATTACCTCCATCACTGGGTACAAATGGTCGCAACAGCAAGAACTATCAGAATTGGAATTAGCTTTACACACAGCAAATGTAGCACACATGGCAGATCCCACACCAGAATCGACACACACCCTACAGATAGGCCAACAACAATATAGGGACCATCTAAAACATCAGACAGTTGACAGTATTACAGCAACAGCACATAGAATATACGATGTGGGAGACAAGGTGGGAAAAATGTTAGTCTGGTTAGACAAGAAAGGGGGAGGTACTAAAGGAATACAACAGTTGTGCGCAAAGGATGGGATACTTCAGACACGCCCTGAGGAGGTAGTCCACATGCTAGCAGATTACTTCGAAACAGTTTACACCCCGGACAGCGAAGTGACAGAAGAGGCAGCGTTGGACTCCCTCAGCCATATAGCAACCCAGACACTTACGCCAGAAGCAGTCACTGAACTGGAGGCAGACCTCACGGCTGACGAAATACAGTCGGCCATAAGTACAGTGCAATCTGGAAAAGCCCTGGGCCCCAATGGAATCCCCATAGAGTGGTACAAAATCATGTCAGATACACTTAGCGCACCGCTATTAGCAATGTACACTGAAAGTTTGGCGAATACTGAACTCCCGTTAGACCAACGAACCGCGATGATTGTGGCGACTCCGAAGCCCGGAAACCCCCCGACAGACTGTACCTCATACTGCCCGATATCTCTTTGAAATGCAGAAGCTAAAATCCTGGCGAAACTTCTAGCTACTAGGTTGATGTCCCACCTCCCGTAGTTGATCCACCCGGTCCAATCAGGCTTTATGCCTAACAGGAACACCGCTCTCAATCTCAGGCGCGTACATGGGATACTGGCGCGAGCTCCGTTATTAACAGATCCAGCAGTGATACTGTTGTTAGATGCGAAGATGGTGTTCGACATGGTAGAGTGGCAATATCTCTTTGCAGTCCTATCTCATATGGGGTTTGGCCCTAAATTTACAGCATGGATACGGCTCCTATACACTAACCCAATAGCTCAGGTCACGGCTAACGGCCACATTTCACACACAATACAACTAGTGAGGGGGACACATCAGGGGTGTTTGCACTAGTGCTGGAACCACTAGCGACCTTGATTAGAGCAACCCCGTTGCTGAAGGGAATTATCTGGAAGGAGGGATGGGAAGATCGTCTCTCGCTCTATGCGGACGACATGTTGGTATACCTGATGGACCCGGAACATAGTATTCCGGAGCTTCTTGCACTCTGTAATACCCATGGGAGAACATCAGGCTACACAATAAATTGGTAAAAATCTGTACTATACGTCCTGAGGGGTCCAGAACCCTCACTCGTCACTGACTGCCCGCTTGTAATAACAGAAGACTCCTTTAAATACCTTGGTATGTACGTCACCGGAAACTCAACAGAGTTCTTTGAAAAAAAATGAAGCCGCCTCTAGAACGTCTAAGACGCGATGTCAAACAAGGGTGTCTCTACCCCTGACGCTGCTGGGCAGAGCAGCACTATACAAAATGATGGCACTGCCAAGATTTCTTGATAACACACCCTACCCGGTTTCGCCGCGATATTTTAAACAGGTAACAGAAATGGTTTAAAACCTATTGTGGGGTAATCGCCCAGCACGCATAGCTCACATCAAGTTGAATAGAAGCTGGTATGATGGAGGGATTGCACTCCTGAATCTGCAAATGTATTACTGGGCAGCGCAGCTTAAAACTCTCAATCACTGGATTCACGCACCCCAGGATGATCCAGCTTATAGGGCAGACAGGCACGAACAGCATGCTAACAGTGCTCTATAACAGAGGTTTGGCAGCGAAACTGATAGGACCCACAAAACATTTGGCTACATTATGGTACACGGCACAGGCGAAACTCGGGTGGAAAGGAGTTATAACTAAACTCACCCCGCTATGGGAAACCAAAGCACTGGGTCAACTGAGAAGTAGTAAGGGCTTTACGCAGTGGGACAATATCGGAATATCCACGGTGGGAGACTTGTGGGATAAAGGGACTGTGATTCCATTCACCCAACTTCAGCAGCAGTATGATCTAGGTCCGAATGAAACATATAGATATGTGCAAATTAGACATGCTTTATTAACGGCAATCCCGGCAGACACTGACGTCCCAGAGGCCTCTCCGTTGGAGGACCGACTACTCACTGATTATATGCAGCATTGCGCCACGTCTCTTACATATCGAAAGCTGATTAATAACCTACCAGACCCTACACTTAAACTGCGAGAGAAGTGGGTGGAAGAAGTGGGTGACATGGATGATTCGGAGTGGAGAGTGGCCCTGGCGTCCCCTAGGGGGGTGAGAAATTCGGCCAAGTTCCTACTAGTGCAGCTTAAAATCCTACATTGGATTTATTACACTAGAATCACATTACACAAGCTGCAGCGGGCCAAGGATCCCTACTGCCTTCGGGGTGTGGGGAGGAAGGAACACTTCTTCACACCATCTGGGACTGTCCATTTATTGCTGAATACTGGCGACAGGTGATGCGCACTATATCGCAGACGCTAGAAGTCTCCCTCTTGCCTGAGCCACGAAAGTGTTTTTTGAATGTATGGGACCCAAATGATCTCACTCGGCATGGTCAAACCTGGGGCACAATAGGCATTATGGTAGCGAAGAGGGATATAGCGCAGAAGTGGGGCGCAACAGACCTACCCACATTGGTGCAGTGGTGTAAAAATATGGACATGGTGATGACTACAGAACGCAGGGTATACGCAACCAGAGGAAGTCCACGCAAATGGAACAAGATCTGGACTCCCTGGAATGTCTTCAGGGGGGACATATGCGACCCACTGCTGGAAGACGACATTACCAGTTCTGACGAAGAGGGAGAAGAGGATTGAGGTAGGGTATTTAGGAGAATTTGATCAGGGTAACGACAAGAGCAATGTACGGCTGCGAGTATAGTAAATGTATATTAGATCAAGCATAACGGTGTAACTGTGCCATCAATGTATGATTATTGTCATAACTGCCAATGTGTACGTTTCGTTAACTGAAAAAAAAAATGTTTTAAAAAAAATATATAAATATATTGTTCTATAGTTCTGAACTTGTGTGGTACTGTTGGGTTTGTCGGCACTTTGTAAAAATAAATTACCAAAGGCCGATTAGATGAGTCCCAAAGTACAAGGACCGACGACAATTAAAGAAAACTGACAAAAGACAACATTCAAAATCCAAACCATGAAGGTTAATTTAAAATATAGAATCATTACACAAAGCAAAAATGGTTATTAGTAATTTTCAAATCAGCATCAATATATATCACAAGCAAAAAGGAAAATAGAAATATAGAATTAACAAATGGACCAAAAGGATGTGGTCTCACAGCTAGAGTGCCGACTTTGGAGCTGGGAAACCAAAGTTCGAGCCTCGGGGTCGACTCCACATCCTGTGATGCTGGGCAAATCAATCAATGAAGGTGTCCTGTGTAACGTAACTGGTACTCATGTAAAGCTCTCCAATACCTTCAAGTCGAGTTCGCGCCATATAAAAATCTGCAAAAAAAGAAATGAAGTCTGCCTCTACAGAATAGACAAAAAGCTTTTTCACAAATATTCCTAGTACAGATTTTAAACTATAAACTGACATGGAAACCGCTTGGTAAGAAAGCAGGGACAGGTCTGGCAACAACATTAGCACATTACAGAGCTTTTTAAGCAGTGAAAGTCACACTCATGACAAAGTGTGAAATTAAGTAATAATGACAACAACCTATAGATTTTCACAAACATGTTCCATTACTGCAAATTTGCTAGAGACGCCCTCAGAGTGCAAAATTAATGCTAACATCTAACCTAAAAACAAGGTTATGACTACATCTTTTCCTGTATTACCTACAATGCCCAAGGAACAGGAAAAGTCCTTGACTTGTTACAAACGTTGGTAAAGTACAGCTTCAGTGGAAGTTACAAAATAAATTATATTTCATTTCAGCCCACTGCTACGAAACAGATCCCATTTCAATTATTGAATTAAAAGAGATGCACTATAGAGAGCAAAACATGCACACGGAAAACTTTCCATAGCACTTTTAAAAGCCATCTTGTCTTCAGATGTAAATGTCAAATGGAAAAATTGAAAGTTTAACCATTAAATCTGGTCTCACAGCGGCAGAACTAAGATTGTCTAAAAGGCAAAAACTTGACCTGGAGCCATGTAAGATCTACTGTCTGAAAAATAAAATATGGGAAAGTGAGGTGAGGAGTGCAAGAGCCAAGCTAGAGGGAGAGATTGACTCGGGAGATTGAGACCGCATTTAGTGATGTCATTGACACCAATACTTTGCTTAGAATAACATTGACACAATCATTTAATTCAACTAATTTCTATTTTTGATTCTTAAAATTTCTGTCCTCTGCCATACAGTGTTTCACTTTTGTGGCTAATGCACCACAGGATTGGAGGAACAACTGAACATAATTATTATGATGCGGAAAGTTGTTGCATGGAGTGGGGGAGCAAGAGCTGAAGCACTAGGGGTCATATTACCAAGGGCCTTATCGCCGCTTTAGCGGGAATTTTTCCTGCTAAAGCGGCGATAATTTTATCGCCCTATTACCTAGCTGTCGCTAACACCAGTTAGCGACAGCTAGTAGGAGATAGCGACCATCTTGGGGCCCACTTTGCATGTCAGAGATATTTATCGCTAATGACATGCAAAGTGGGCATGCCAAGATGTTAGCGACTGGAAACAGTCGCTAACATCGCTATCTCCTATTACCTACTTTTAGAAATAATCGCGCTAAGAGCGATTATCTCCTAAAGCTAACGCCTGCCCAGAGCAGTTCTTAGCCATGTTATCCAATGGTAGGCGGATAACATGGCTAAGAGTATTAACTCAGTAATGCATGAATATTGCTGACTTTTCAGCGATATTCATGCATTTCGGCCGATTTTTATCGCTTTTGAGATAAACCTTGATAATAGCAAGGTTTATCTGCGATAAAAATCGGCAGAGCTCGGCGATAATAATATTGCCGCTAAGCCAACATAGCGATAATTATCACTAGTTGTTGGTAATATGCCCCTAGAAGTGCAAGGATTGGAGTGGGGAAATTTGGGCGATGCGAAAACAGAGAAAAGAGAGGGGAAATTGGCTGAAGTTTGAGGTGGGAGTTTTCTTGGAAGAAATGCAAAACTGAGTGAAGAAAACATCAAAAGATAAACAAGGCTGCCACAAAAAATAAAAAATTCAGGTATGTGACTTTATGCGATTAGTATATTTGCCAGTTCATATTTCCAACCATTCTTTTCACACACAACCAAATAAAAGAAGACAGTGCTTCGTGGATTTGATCTCACAACTGGGGGTCCAGGAAGAGATGATCATTATGATGGAGGGCTATGGCGAAGGACCGTCGCCCTACTGATGAAAGGCTGCAGAGAGAAGAAAAATAAAATGACAATAAAACTATTTATTGTAATTTTATTTTTCACTTCCAGTCCACAGAGTCTAAGGAGGGCAGGGGCATGTACTAAAAGAGCAGGACATTGCTGGTGCATGAGCTTTGGTCCTGAAGCAGTTGGCAATTCACAGCACTGGTGGCGGATGAGATGTTCAGTTTGAGACGTGCAGCTTTAAGTGAGATCTTAAAAGGGTAGGCATTGATAGAGCAGTTCTTAGAAAGGTATGATGTGTGTGTGTGTGTGTGAACAAACTTTTTCAAAGAAAAACATTGCAGGTTAAACTCTTAGAGAGGGTTGGCATTAGGGAAGATGTATAGTACTGCTGGATAAAAGACATATATCAATGTGGGATGTTCTTGAGGTTGGGTTTATTGGAAAGCCATTGATCAGTCACTACTATGACTTTGTAGAAATAGTTGGGAGGTGCTCATATGAATGTTTGCAAGAATTATTTTATCATCTTTCTTTGCGAAAAACCTTGGCAAATATTTTTTTTTCATTTTTACCACACGTGTGTCACCTTTATTTGCTCAGATTGTCACTGTTGATGGAATATGTACATTGTTTGACCCTTACATGATTTTTCATGCCCTTGAGAATTCCAATAGAAGTCCATGTTCTGGTGTGAACCTGGGCTTCTATTGGAATTCTCAAGGGCATATTATCAAGCCCATTTTCGCCCCTTTAGCAGCAGTTTTCTGCTGCTAAACCAGCGATAATTTTAACGCCGTTCTTGATATTATGCCCCCATGTCTTTTAGAGCTTACCAACCTCAACCAGTGACAAGCGGTTCCGAGAGCCCGTCACCTATAACCTTGTTCCTCTAAGAGCCCTCACATCTATGCTGTGTCTTTTAGAGCTTGTCCACCTCCAGTGACATGCCTTTCTAGCAGCTCGTCCATAAATATAATGTGCTTCGAAGACTGCGCCTGCACCAAGCAACCATAAGAGCTCATCTGCCATTTATTCTGTTTCTGCCACGAAAAATGTTGCCAGTTCACATGAACCATGGTTTTAGTTGCTCTTGTTAAGGGATCGGCAACTTGAGACTGGAATTAAACAGGTTTAAGTGGTTCTGTGACCGTCAAGCACATTGCAAAACGTATTGATAATTTTAGAAAGCATTTTGTAAAGAACGTGAGTGACGTTTTCTAGGATCTATCTATCAGCAAAAACTGTTTCAGGGCTTCACCCTGTCCTGTAGGCTGGGGTCTTCCCAAGGTCTTTTGAATCTTTTAAAAATATATATTTTAATATTAAATGCATGCTTGCCTGAACTTTAATGTCATGTTTTTTATTTATTTCAGTGTTCCTAGATTTTAAAGGAGAAATCGGACATCCTGTTTTGTTCTGAAGATTAAGGAGTGTTGCAGCCGGAAACATCTGAGCTAAAGCTTTAAGGAACCGCAAAGTGTAGAAAAGAAGGAAACTTTGTGCATCCTTTTCTGAGACGTCGCTCAACCCCAGGAACATACCTTACCACTAGTTGTAGCTGTACAGAAAGGCGAACATTTGGTCCTCCATCATTTCCAATTCTCATCTCACTGCCCTTTGACCTTTGGAGTGTTTTCCTCAGGAATGGACTTTATCAATGCTCCTGTTATTTTTGGAGCAATATTTGGTGTTTTTTTCCTAATCATGTGCATTGTGGCCCAATTTTGCAACAGGAAGAGCAGATCTGAAAGACATCGACAGCAATACATCAATACTGTGGCTTCTGGGCCCAACGCAGTTCCAAATATAAACGCGCAATTTAACCACCCGATAGCGGCACCGACACACACCCTTGCACCTGCAGCAAATTATCCAATGGGTCCCGGGGAACAGTATCCCGCTAACCCGACTCCTCATCCATATCAGCAGCACCACCAGAATTTCAACACTGGCGCCGTCAGCACCTACACGTCATCACCCATGCCGCAGCCCACGCCTCAGTTTGATGCCCCTCCAAGCTATTCTGAAGTTGTTGGTCGCTCATAACAAGAGCGCGTGCAGAGATTGTTCAAATCGTGATTGTTATTTGAAGGGAACGGAATCTCTTTGAAGGCGCTTTAACAAGAATTTGATCTCTAGCATACTTACCCACATTTCTCATCTTGATGATAGAAACTGATATTTTTAAAGGTTGGCAAAATGTTGTGCAACGACAGTAACGTAAAGTGCCAGCAGAAGACGTGGACCTGCGCTTGAGAAATGGACTGTTTTGTACAGGCACCCATATTGGACGCAAATGGTGCACATGGACACCAATATAGATATGCACAACTGACAAATAAGCACAGATGTAAACCTCTAGTAGCTGCAACAGACTTCAAGTTATGCAAGACACCTCAGCTAGACCTGAGTTTTCAGCCAATTTGATAAAAGCAAAACCATAAGTTCCAGAATGCTAATTAATCACTTGCCCACCATGCACATGAATAGATGGAAAATGAGATTTTCTTTTATTGATTTTATTAATTTAACTTGTTTTCAGTTTGTTGATTTAAAGTGTTGCCTTTTTCATGTGTGCCCTTTACCTCAACAAAATCGCCTTTATTAAAGTAAATAGGTCTGAATGTGTTTAGTACATTAGTTCATACAATTTGTAATTTATTTTGATGATGTAATATTTTTACTTATGCATGATCATAAT
The DNA here is from genome assembly GCF_964263255.1 of Lissotriton vulgaris. NCBI lineage: Eukaryota > Metazoa > Chordata > Amphibia > Caudata > Salamandridae > Lissotriton > Lissotriton vulgaris. Next base: position 1,611,570,611 of record NC_141689.1, on the reverse strand, counting down.
GAGAAGGGCACTAAAAGTTGAAGTAAGGACTTGTTTCTAAAAAATGTAATAAATAAGCCAACAGTTTATTATGGAAGGACGTCTTTTTTAAGGATATCAAGATAGAAATGGAACTGCATTTTATGTTTAATCAGCTTTATTGAATTGATGACAATTACAAAGAATAAGTCAAGAACTTAACATATTAACATTGGAATGGCGAAAAGGAAAAGATAGGCTGCAAAATAGAGTAGAAACCTTTTTACATTTTGACAATAATGTACGGGGGTGGGAAAGGGAACATAATATAAATCAACAACTGTAGATCGAGTATCAATGTCAGTACCAACTACCGAAGAAGAAAGAAATAATCAGAATACCTAAAAAACGATTCAATGATGGAAAATAGTGTAAAAGAAAAAGCAGAGACAGTAATAGTCTATGGAGGTTGAACATTTTCAGAACTAGTACGTGATACATAAATTGTTGTATCCTCATTTAAATAATATGACCAGGTATGGAGTAGACCCCCTCCTCCCTTATCAATACCCAAATAGTAACACGTTTACCACAAAAATCGTTTTTTAGATTAGGGAGTCGTTAAAACCCCGGCCATATTTATTAACTTACAATTTAAAACAAAATGTATATACATTATTTACACAATACGCAGAAAACCATTGCATTACATTGATTTCATTCGTAGGTAGAGATATCAGATTGCTAACCTTAACATACTCTAATACAAAGATATACCTATCTGAATCTAAACATACCATATTCAATCATCATAATAGCATTTACTTTTTCAGTGTATCCCTATTCGAGCCTACAGCAAGGTCAATAACTGGCATCAGATCCTTATCAAATTATGCCCCGCCCACAAACCGAAGAGCACATGCGCAGAAGGCCCGTTCACTGTGAGGGTACATCCCCCCCCCCCCCGGCCACCCCCATACGCTCTGTAGATTATCTCCATAAGGGGCCCTTGCAGTTATGTGCCGTTTACTTGCGCCATTGTGCACGTGTGGGGTGGCCAATCAGCCTACTGGAAAGCGTAGTTCCCACTCCCCTGCACCCATCTAGCAAACTGGCTGTAACTGCCCCTGGAGTCAACCTAAAAATAAATTTCACAACAATACACTCTATAAACCCTGCTTTTAGGGGATGGTGGGTGGGGAAATTAAAATACAGCCTCCTAGCGAGGCTGGCCTCGTATATTGAAGGCTGTGGGCGCAGCAAGCAAAGAGGCAGACTCTGCCGCTCCCCAGCCTTTTATTACCCCCCAGATACCAGGCCAGGCCAGTTCTAACTGGCCTAGCGTTAGTCCGACAGGCGACCCGGAAGTGATTGCAATCACTTCTGGGGCGCGCACGGAACCCAGACCAATTGTTGGCGAGGCGGGCCTGTCGCGTCAGCATTGCGAGCGACAGGCCCGCCCCTGTGTGGTCCTTGGGGCCGGCACGACCGCCATACCTTTGGCGTGGCCGATGCCGGCCCCGTCTTTCTATATGGCCAGGTACCCCTCCTCCCTTATCAATACCCAGATAGTAACACGTTTACCACAAGAAGATTTTTTTGGATATGGAGTTGTTAAACCCCCGGGCATATTTATTAACATAAAATTTAAAACAACATTTATATACATTATTTACACAATACGCAGAAAACCATTTACTTTGATTACATTGGTAGGTACAGATATCAGATTGCTAACCTTAACGTATCTCTAATACAAAGATATTCCTATCCGAATCTAAACATACCATATTCAATAATCATAATAGCATTAACTTTTTCAGCATATCCCTATTTGAGTCTACGGCAAGGTCAATAACTGGTGTCAGATCCTTATCAAATGATGCCCCGCCCTCCAACTGGAGTGCGAATGCGCAGAGGGCCTGTTACCGTGAGGGTACTTTCCCCCGGTTACCCCCGTACGCTCTGTAGATTATCTCCATAAGGAGCCCTTGCAGTTATGCACCGTTTACATGCGCCAATGTGCACTTGCGGGGTGGCCAACCAGCCTACTGGAAAGCGTAACTCCCACTCCCCCACACCCATCCAGCCAACCGGCTGTAACTACCCCTGGATTTCTATGAGAGACCACTTGTCCCTCCCCCTTGGGCGACCCCATTCAAGAATGGCGCCACCCTCTATGGACCTAAAATTTACTGCTCACCAATCATGACCTTACTGCCACAGGCTTGCATAGTTGACAGACTATCTGACCCCCTCCCCAATGCTCACTGACAGGTCATGTCCTGACTCTAAAGCCACCCAACCAAGCCAGCAGATTTTCAATGAAGATTTCGTTACCCAGTTTAGACAGATGGGCACCGTCTTTAAAGATGCACTGCTCCTCCCTGATGCACCCGTGGGCGATCGTTACGTTACGCAATTGCTCTGGCCACACTGTCAATGCCACCCAAATGGGGAACAGCTCCAAAAACCAATGTTATCTGTCAAGCCACTCTGCAGCCACCATGCCGGCCACCGCTGTGCCACCCACTCAGCACAGAGTATAGCACCAAATCCCCCACTACCCGCAGCGTCAGTCATTAGTCCCAACTCAGCAGAAGTGGTGAGCGGACCAGCCCAGGCCACACTACTTTGCCATTGAAGTCCTGCAGGAATGCCATCCAAATCCGCATATCCTGCCTAACCTCAGCTGACAACCTGGTGTGGTGGTGTTTCTCCTTGAGACCTGACATGGCTTGTGAGATGGATCGTGAGAATGGTTGTGCCATAGGGATAACCCGCAAGGCAAATTTCAGCTTCCCGACCGTCTGATGCAACTGTTGCAAGGTGACCTTATCTTTAGCCAAGCATTGCTGCAACCCTGTCCTGAATTTACTGATGTTCTCTTCGGGCAACCGAAAACAACCCTGGGTGGAGTCTAGCTCTATCCCCAAGAACTCTATCATTGTTGATCGGCCAACCATGTTCCCTGGTGCCAAAGGGACCCTAAAAGCCTGCATGAGCGTGCAAAATTCATGCAGCGCCCACCCACACTCCCGGGAGCCCGGTGACCCCAAGAGAAAGAAGTCATCAAGGTAGTGTAAGACATACTGGTGCCCTGTCACTTGCCTAAAAACCCATTCCAAGAATGAACTTTATTTCTCAAAGTAGGTGCAGGAGACTGAGCACCCCATGGGCATACACATATCCATGTAAAATTTTCCTTGGAACTGAAAGCCCAGAAGATGGAAGTCTGACGGATTGGCCGGCAACAAGCGGAAAGCTGACTCAATGTCTGACTTCGCCAGCAATGCGCCAGGACCCAAACACCTGAGCATCTCAACTGCCTGATCAAAGGATGACTACTTTACACTGCACAAGTCATTACTTATAGCATCGTTCAAGTATTTATCTCTAGGTGCAGATAGATTGGGAATCAACCTGAACTCTCCCTTCTCCTTTACAGGAACCACACCGAAAGGAGAACACAGACACAATTCAATACCGGGATTATATGCAACATAGCGCCACGTCCTTTACATATCGAAAGCTGATTAATAACCTACCAGACCCTACACTTAAACTGTGAGAGAAGTGGGTGGAAGAAGTGGGTGACATGGATGATTCGGAGTGGAGTGTGGCCCTGGCGTCCCCTAGGGGGGTGGGAATTTCGGCCAAGTTCCTACTAGTGCAGCTTAAAATCCTACATTGGATTTATTACACTAGAATCACATTACACAAGCTGCAGCGGGCCCAGGATCCCTACTGCCTTCGGGGGTGTGGGGAGGAAGGAACGCTTCTTCACACCATCTGGGACTGTCCATTTATTGCTCAATACTGGCGACAGGTGATGCGCACTATATCGCAGACGCTAGAAGTCTCCCTCTTGCCTGAGCCGCGAAAGTGTATTTTGAATGTATGGGACCCAAATGATCTCACTCGGCATGGTCAAACCTGGGGCACAATAGGCATTATGGTAGCGAAGAGGGATATAGCGCAGAAGTGGGGCGCAACAGACCTACCCACATTGGCGCAGTGGTGTAAAAATATGGACATGGTGATGACTACAGAACGCAGGGTATACGCAACCAGAGGAAGTCCACGCAAATGGAACAAGATCTGGACTCCCTGGAATGTCTTCAGGGGGGACATATGCGACCCACTGCAAGAAGACGACATTACCAGTTCTGACGAAGAGGGAGAAGAGGACTGAGGTAGGGTATTTAGGAGAATTTGATCAGGGTAACGACAAGAGCAATGTACGGCTGCCACTATAGTAAATGTATATTAGATCAAGCATAACTGTGTAACTGTGCCATCAATGTATGATTATTGTCATAACTGCCAATGTGTACGTTTGGTTAACTGAAAAAAAAAATGTTTCAAAAAAAATATATATATATTGTTCTATAGTTCTGAACTTGTGTGGTGCTGTTGGGTTTGTCGGCACTTTGTAAAAATAAATTACCAAAGGCCGATTAGATGAGTCCCAAAGTACAAGGACCGACGACAATTAAAGAAAACTGACAAAAGACAACATTCAAAATCCAACCCATGAAGGTTAATTTAAAATATAGAATCATTACACAAAGCAAAAATGGTTATTAGTAATTTTCAAATCAGCATCAATATATATCACAAGCAAAAAGGAAAATAGAAATATAGAATTAACAAATGGACCAAAAGGATGTGGTCTCACAGCTAGAGTGCCGACTTTGGAGCTGGGAAACCAAGGTTCGAGCCTCAGGGTCGACTCCACATCCTGTGATGCTGGGCAAATCAATCAATGAAGGTGTCCTGTGTAACGTAACTGGTACTCATGTAAAGCTCTCCAATACCTTCAAGTCGAGTTCGCGCCATATAAAAATCTGCAAAAAAAGAAATGAAGTCTGCCTCTACAGAATAGACAAAAAGCTTTTTCACAAATATTCCTAGTACAGATTTTAAACTATAAACTGACATGGAAACCGCTTGGTAAGAAAGCAGGGACAGGTCTGGCAACAACATTAGCACATTACAGAGCTTTTTAAGCAGTGAAAGTCACACTCATGACAAAGTGTGAAATTAAGTAATAATGACAACAACCTATAGATTTTCACAAACATGTTCCATTACTGCAAATTTGCTAGAGACGCCCTCAGAGTGCAAAATTAATGCTAACATCTAACCTAAAAACAAGGTTATGACTACATCTTTTCCTGTATTACCTACAATGCCCAAGGAACAGGAAAAGTCCTTGACTTGTTACAAACGTTGGTAAAGTACAGCTTCAGTGGAAGTTACAAAATAAATTATATTTCATTTCAGCCCACTGCTACGAAACAGATCCCATTTCAATTATTGAATTAAAAGAGATGCACTATAGAGAGCAAAACATGCACACGGAAAACTTTCCATAGCACTTTTAAAAGCCATCTTGTCTTCAGATGTAAATGTCAAATGGAAAAATTGAAAGTTTAACCATTAAATCTGGTCTCACAGCGGCAGAACTAAGATTGTCTAAAAGGCAAAAACTTGACCTGGAGCCATGTAAGATCTACTGTCTGAAAAATAAAATATGGGAAAGTGAGGTGAGGAGTGCAAGAGCCAAGCTAGAGGGAGAGATTGACTCGGGAGATTGAGACCGCATTTAGTGATGTCATTGACACCAATACTTTGCTTAGAATAACATTGACACAATCATTTAATTCAACTAATTTCTATTTTTGATTCTTAAAATTTCTGTCCTCTGCCATACAGTGTTTCACTTTTGTGGCTAATGCACCACAGGATTGGAGGAACAACTGAACATAATTATTATGATGCGGAAAGTTGTTGCATGGAGTGGGGGAGCAAGAGCTGAAGCACTAGGGGTCATATTACCAAGGGCCTTATCGCCGCTTTAGCGGGAATTTTTCCTGCTAAAGCGGCGATAATTTTATCGCCCTATTACCTAGCTGTCGCTAACACCAGTTAGCGACAGCTAGTAGGAGATAGCGACCATCTTGGGGCCCACTTTGCATGTCAGCGATATTTATCGCTAATGACATGCAAAGTGGGCGTGCCAAGATGTTAGCGACTGGAAACAGTCGCTAACATCGCTATCTCCTATTACCTACTTTTGGAAATAATCGCGCTAAGCGCGATTATCTCCAAAAGCTAACGCCTGCCCAGAGCAGTTCTTAGCCATGTTATCCAATGGTAGGCGGATAACATGGTTAAGAGCATTAACTCAGTAATGCATGAATATTGCTGACTTTTCAGCGATATTCATGCATTTCGGCCGATTTTTATCGCTTTTGAGATAAACCTTGATAATAGCAAGGTTTATCTGCGATAAAAATCGGCGGAGCTCGGCAATAATAATATTGCCGCTAAGCCAACATAGCGATAATTATCGCTAGTTGTTGGTAATATGCCCCTAGAAGTGCAAGGATTGGAGTGGGGAAATTTGGGCGATGCGAAAACAGAGAAAAGAGAGGGAAAATTGGCTGAAGTTTGAGGTGGGAGTTTTCTTGTAAGAAATGCAAAACTGAGTGAAGAAAACATCAAAAGATAAACAAGGCTGCCACAAAAAATAAAAAATTCAGGTATGTGACTTTATGCGATTAGTATATTTGCCAGCTCATATTTCCAACCATTCTTTTCACACACAACCAAATAAAAGAAGACAGTGCTTCGTGGATTGGATCTCACAACTGGGGGTCCAGGAAGAGATGATCATTATGATGGAGGGCTATGGCGAAGGACCGTCGCCCTACTGATGAAAGGCTGCAGAGAGAAGAAAAATAAAATGACAATAAAACTATTTATTGTAATTTTATTTTTCACTTCCAGTCCACAGAGTCTAAGGAGGGCAGGGGCATGTACTAAAAGAGCAGGACATTGCTGGTGCATGAGCTTTGGTCCTGAAGCAGTTGGCAATTCACAGCACTGGTGGCGGGTGAGATGTTCAGTTTGAAACGTGCAGCTTTAAGTGAGATCTTAAAAGGGTAGGCATTGATAGAGCAGTTCTTAGAAAGGTATGATGTGTGTGTGTGTGTATGAACAAACTTTTTTAAAGAAAAACATTGCAGGTTAAACTCTTAGAGAGGGTTGGCATTAGGGAAGATGTATAGTACTGCTGGATAAAAGACATATATCAATGTGAGATGTTCCCTGAGGTTGGGTTTATTGGAAAGCCATTGATCAGTCACTACTATGACTTTGTAGAAATAGTTGGGAGGTGCTCATATGAATGTTTGCAAGAATTATTTTATCATCTTTCCTTGTGAAAAACCTTGACAAATATTTTTTTTTTCATTTTTACCACACGTGTGTCACCTTTATTTGCTCAGATTGTCACTGTTGATGGAATATGTAAATTGTTGGACCCTTACATGATTTTTCATGCCCTTGAGAATTCCAATAGAAGTCCATGTTCTGGTGTGAACCTGGGCTTCTATTGGAATTCTCAAGGGCATATTATCAAGCCCATTTTCGCCCCTTTAGCAGCAGTTTTCTGCTGCTAAACCAGCGATAATTTTAACGCCTTCTTGATAATATGCCCCCTTGTCTTTTAGAGCTTACCAACCTCAACCAGTGACAAGCGGTTCCGAGAGCCCATCACCTATAACCTTGTTCCTCTAAGAGCTCTCACATCTATGCTGTGTCTTTTAGAGTTTGTCCACCTCGAGTGACATGCCTTTCTAGCAGCTCGTCCATAAATATCATGTGCTTCGAAGACTGCGCCTGCACCAAGCACCCATAAGAGCTCATCTGCCATTTATTCTGTTTCTGCCACGAAAAATGTTACCAGTTCACATGAACCATGGTTTTAGTTGCTCTTGTTAAGGGATCGGCAAACTTGAGACTGGAATTAAACAGGTTTAAGGGGTTCTGTGCCCGTCAAGCACATTGCAAAACGTATTGATAATTTTAGAAAGCATTTTGTAAAGAACGTGAGTGACGTTTTCTAGGATCTATCTATCAGCAAAAACTGTTTCAGGGCTTCACCCTGTCCTGTAGGCTGGGGTCTTCCCAAGGTCTTTTGAATCTTTTCAAAATATATATTTTAATATTAAATGCATGCTTGCCTGAACTTTAATGTCATGTTTTTTATTTATTTCAGTGTTCCTAGATTTTAAAGGAGAAATCGGACATCCTGTTTTGTTCTGAAGATTAAGCAGTGTTGCAGCCGGAAACACCTGAGCTAAAGCCTTAAGGAACCGCAAAGTGTAGAAAAGAAGGAAACGTTGTGCATCCTTTTCTGAGACGTCGCTCAACCCCAGGAACATACCTTGCCACTAGTTGTAGCTGTACAGAAAGGCGAACATTTGGTCCTCCATAATTTCCAATTCTCATCTCACTGCCCTTTGACATTTGGAGTGTTTTCCTCAGGAATGGACTTTATCAATGCTCCTGTTATTTTTGGAGCAATATTTGGTGGTTTTTTCCTAATCATGTGCATTGTGGCCCAATTTTGCAACAGGAAGAGCAGATCTGAAAGACATCGACAGCAACACGTCAATACTGTGGCTTCTGGGCCCAACGCAGTTCCAAATATAAACGCGCAATTTAACCACCCGATAGCGGCACCGACACACACCTTTGCACCTGCAGCAAATTATCCAATGGGTCCCGGGGAACAGTATCCCGCAAACCCGACTCCTCATTCATATCCGCAGCACCACCAGAATTTCAACACTGGCGCCGTCAGCACCTACACGTCATCACCCATGCCGCAGCCCACGCCTCAGTTTGATGCCCCTCCAAGCTATTCTGAAGTTGTTGGTCGCTCATAACAAGAGCGCGTGCAGAGATTGTTCAAATCGTGATTGTTATTTGAAGGGAACGGAATCTCTTTGAAGGCGCTTTAACAAGAATTTGATCTCTAGCATACTTACCCACATTTCTCATCCTGATGATAGAAACTGATATTTTTAAAGGTTGTCAAAATGTTGTACAACGACAGTAACGTAAAGTGGCAGCAGAAGACGTGGACCGGCGCTTGAGAAATGGACTGTTTTGTACAGGCACCCATATTGGACGCAAATGGTGCACATGGACACCAATACAGATATGCACAACTGACAAATAAGCACAGATGTAAACCTCTAGTAGCTGCAACAAACTACAAGTTATGTGAGGCACCTCAGCTAGACCTGAGTTTTCAGCCAATTTGATAAAAGCAAAAACATAAGTTCCAGAATGCTAATTAATCACTTGCCCACCATGCACATGGATAGATGGAAAATGAGATTTTCTTTTAATGATTTTATTAATTTAACTTGTTTTCAGTTTGTTGATTTAAAGTGTTGCCTTTTTCATGTGTGCCCTTTACCTCAACAAAATCGCCTTTATTAAAGTAAATAGGTCTGAATGTGTTTAGTACATTAGTTCATACAATTTGTAATTTATTTTGATGATGTAATATTTTTACTTATGCATGATCATAATGAGAAGGGCACTAAAAGTTGAAGTAAGGACTTGTTTCTAAAAAATGTAATAAATAAGCCAACAGTTTATTATGGAAGGACGTATTTTTTAAGGATATCAAGATAGAAATGGAACTGCATTTTATGTTTAATCAGCTTTATTGAATTGATGACAATTACAAAGAATAAGTCAAGAACTTAACATATTAACATTGGAATGGCGAAAAGGAAAAGATAGGCTGCAAAATAGAGTAGAAAGCTTTTTACATTTTGACAATAATGTACTGGGGTGGGAAAGGGAACATAATATAAATCAACAACTGTAGATCGAGTATCAATGTCAGTACCAACTACCGAAGAAGAAAGAAATAATCAGAATACCTAAAAAACGATTCAATGATGGAAAATAGTGTAAAAGAAAAAGCAGAGACAGTAATAGTCTATGGAGGTTGAACATTTTCAGAACTAGTACGTGATACATAAATTGTTGTATCCTTATTTAAATAATATGGCCAGGTATGGCGTAGACCCCCTCCTCCCTCACCAATACCCAAATAGTAACACGTTTACCACAAAAATCACTTTTTAGATTAGGGAGTCGTTAAAACTCCGGCCATATTTATTAACTTAAAATTTAAAACAAAATGTATATACATTATTTACACAATCCGCAGAAAACCATTGCATTACATTGATTTCATTCGTAGGTAGAGCTATCAGATTGCTAACCTTAACATACTCTAATACAAAGATATACCTATCTGAATCTAAACATACCATATTCAATCATAATAATAGCATTTACTTTTTCTATGTATCCCTATTTGAGCCTACAGCAAGGTCAATAACTGGCATCAGATCCTTATCAAATTATGCCCCGCCCACAAACCGAAGAGCACATGTGCAGAAGGCCCGTTCACTGTGAAGGTACATCCCCCCCCGGCCACCCCCATACGCTCTGTAGATTATCTCCATAAGGGGCCCTTGCAGTTATGCGCCGTTTACTTGCGCCATTGTGCAGGTGTGGGGTGGCCAACCAGCCTATTGGAAAGCGTAGTTCCCACTCCCCTGCACCCATCTAGCAAACCGGCTGTAACTGCCCCTGGAGTCAACCTAAAAATAAATTACACAACAATACACTCTATAAACCCTGCTTTTAGGGGATGGTGTGTGGGGAAATTAAAATACAGCCTCCTAGCGAGGCTGGCGTCGTTTATTGAAGCCGTGGGAGCGGCTTCCCAGTCTTTTATTACCCCCCAGATACCAGGCCAGGCCAGTTCTAACTGGCCTAGCGTTAGTCCGACAGGCGACCCGGAAGTGATTGCAATCACTTCTGGGGCGCACATGGAACCCAGACCAATTGTTGGCGAGGCGGGCCTGTCGGGTCAGCATTGAAATGAAATGAAATGAAAATGAGATTTATAGAGCGCTGCAGCTGCCCTGAGGCGTCCAGGCGCTAAAAACAGATGATGCCCTCAAGGTTATTATTTGTTAAAGAGGAGGGTTTTGAGCTGTTTTTCGAAAGCTGGTTAGGTTGGGGTTATTTCTCAGCTGCAGGGGGAGGGTGTTCCAGAGTTTGGATACATTGTAGGAGAATGAGCGTCCTCCTGCTCTGGCTCTGCAGATTCTGGGAATTTTGGCTAAGAATGCCATTGAGGAGCGAAGAGTCTTGTTGGGTTTGTATGGAGAGATCAGGGAGCAGTTAATATCTGGGCCCATTTTCCAGAATGTCTGGTGGGCAATGCAGAGTGCCTTGAACTTTACTCTGTCCCTAACAGGCAGCCAGTGTAAGGTTTTTAGGCCAGTTTTTATTGAAGTCCTCCGAGGGGCTCCAAGCAACGCCCGGGCAGCGCAGTTTTGGGAGCGTTGAAGCACTGCGAGCGACAGGCCCGCCCCTGTGTGGTCCTTGGGGCCGGCACGACCGCCATACCTTTGGCGTGGCCGATGCCGGCCCCGTCTTTTTATATGGCCAGGTACCCCCTCCTCCCTTATCAATACCCAGATAGTAACACGTTTACCACAAGAAGATTTTTTTCGATATGGAGTTGTTATACCCCGGGCGTATTTATTACCATAAAATTTAAAACAACATTCATATACATTATTTACACAATACGCAGAAAAACATTTACTTTGATTACATTGGTAGGTACAGATATCAGAATGCTAACCTTAACGTATCTCTAATACAAAGATATTCCTATCCGAATCTAAACATACCATATTCAATAATCATAATAGCATTTACTTTTTCAGCATATCCCTATTTGAGTCTACGGCAAGGTCAATAACTGGTGTCAGATCCTTATCAAATGATGCCCCGCCCTCCAACTGGAGTGCGAATGTGCAGAGGGCCTGCTACCGTGAGGGTACTTTCCCCCGGTCACCCCCGTACGCTCTGTAGATTATCTCCATAAGGAGCCCTTGCACCGTTTTCATGCGCCATTGTGCACTTGCGGGGTGGCCAACCAGCCTACTGGAAAGCGTAACTCCCACTCCCCCACACCCATCCAGCCAACCGGCTGTAACTACCCCTGGATTTCTATGAGAGACCACTTGTCCCTCCCCCTTGGGCGACCCCATTCAAGAATGGCGCCGCCCTATAAGGACCTAAAATTTACTGCTCACCAATCATGACCTCACTGCCACAGGCTTGCATAGTTGATAGACTATCTGACCCCCTCCCCAATGCTCACTGACAGGTCATGTCCTGACTCTAAAGCCACCCAACCAAGCCAGCAGATTTTCAATGAAGATTTCGTTACCCAGTTTAGACAGATGGGCACCGTCTTTAAAGATGCACTGCTCCTCCCTGATGCACCCGTGGGCGATCGTTACGTTACGCAATTGCTCTGGCCACACTGTCAATGCCACCCAAATGGGGAACAGCTCCAAAAACCAATGTTATCTGTCAAGCCACTCTGCAGCCACCATGCCGGCCACCGCTGTGCCACCCACTCAGCACAGAGTATAGCACCAAATCCCCCACTACCCGCAGCGTCAGTCATTAGTCCTAACTCAGAGGAAGTGGTGAGCGGACCAGGCCACACTACTTTTCCATTAAAGTCCTGCAGGAATGCCATCCAAATCCCATTACCCTGCCTAACCTCAGCTGACAATCTGGTGTGGTGGTGTTTCTCCTTGAGACCTGACATGGCTTGTGAGATGGATCGTGAGAATGGTTGTGCCATAGGGATTACCCGCAAGGCAAAGTTCAGCTTCCCTACCGTCTGATGCAACTGTTGCAAGGTGACCTTATCTTTAGCCAAGCATTGCTGCAACCCTGTCCTGAACTTACTGATTTTCTCTCCGGGCAACCGAAAACAACCCTGGGTAGAGTCTAGCTCTATCCCCAAGAACTCTATCATTGTTGATCGGTCAACCATGTTCCCTGGTGCCAAAGGGACCCTAAAAGCCTGCATGAGCGCACAAAATTCATGCAGCGCCCACCCACACTCGACCCCAAGAGAAAGAAGTCATCAAGGTAGTGTAAGACATACTGGTGCCCTGTCACTTGCCTAAAAACCCATTCCAAGAATGAACTTTATTTCTCAAAGTAGGTGCCGGAGACTCAGCACCCCATGGGCATACACATATCCATGTAAAATTTTCCTTGGAACTGAAAGCCCAGAAGATGGAAGTCTGACGGATTGACCGGCAACAAGCGGAAAGCTGACTCAATGTCTGACTTCGCCAGCAATGCGCCAGGACCCAAACACCTGAGCATCTCAACTGCCTGATCAAAGGATGACTACTTTACACTGCACAAGTCATTACTTATAGCATCGTTCAAGTATTTATCTTTAGGTGCAGATAGATTGGGAATCAACCTGAACTCTCCCTTCTCCTTTACAGGAACCACACCGAAAGGAGAACACAGACACAATTCAATACCGGGATGCAGTCAAATGGCCCTGCTACTCTGCCCAAGTGCAGCTCCTTTTCCATTTTTGTTGCAGCTACACTGGGGTTAGCCCTTACTGAGAGCTTGTTCTTGCATTCTGGCATCCCTACATATTCTGGAGCGGGAATCCTAATACCATACCTGAAACCATATAGCAACAACCTGGCAGTTGAAGGATAAGGGTATCTGTTTAACCATGGTGTCAAGGCCATTACTCCAATGGGCGAGCATGCTGTCCGCAGTGAAATACCCTTACTCCTGTTTCTTTCTCCCTCTATCCTTTGACTTTTTGAATCACTTGGACTCAGGGTGTGATGTATTGGCACAGATAGAGCATGCATGCTTGAACTTACAAGTGCCTGCAGGTCTAGTGCATGTGTGCCTATTGAAGTACAAACATGTCCCTTTTCTCCCCCCCAACTGCTGGAACCAGCGGGAGTACCAGCGGGAAGATTTGGCCGAAAGGGCTGAAAAGACTGGCCCCTGGCACTGTCCTGAGACCCACAACCAAATTGGTCTAATGAGGCGATCATATCTATTTGATCACAAGAGAGGGCTGGGTTAGATGCTTTTGATCTCCTGAAATTTTGGTCGTACTCTTTACACCCAACCCCACCATATTTGTCATGCACCTCAGTGATCCTGCTCTGGTAGCATGCCATCTCTTCCTGCATATTGGGGAATCGCTCTGCCATAACTGCCATGTAAATTGAGAAGCCTCTGACCCAGTTAATCAAAGTCTCCTCAATCCTAAACTTTTGTAATTTGCTTGCCCACTCCCTCTGGAGCATCCTTTTTTTTTCTTGGCCTCTTCCCTTTCAGTTTCATCAATTAGCAAAGAGAACATACTGATATAGCTACCTTAACCTCCTGCGTGACATGTCTTGCCAAGTGTTCCCTAGGGGTGCGAGCTTCCCCCACACCTAACACAGGCAACGTTTGTTGCTTACCTAATGGAGCTTCTCCAGCTGGCTCCATCGGCTTCTCCTTCGCAAGATCCACCCACAGGTTTTTTGGTGGCAGTTCCTTGGTGGTCTCAACAGGGGTAGCCCACACCCATTGGAGTGATAAGGGATGCCGCACCCATTGGAGTGACAGGGAATGGTGCACCAAGCCCCTCCCCTGGTTTATCCCCAGGTGCCCCGTCCACCTGAGCCACTATCTGCCTAGCTTTAGCGAGTAAATCCTTCCCTTTAATAGATGTTCCAGCTGCTGGAGACCAGTTCCGCACCTTCCCCAACCAAGGGAGGACCGCTGCTAAATTGGACACCAAGTCATGAGGCACTGGGCCCCCTCACAGGGGGCAACCGGGGGCTGTGGGCTACAACCCGTGGGGGCCCGCCCATAGGGGCAACTGGGGCCTGTTAGCTACTACCTGTAGGGACCCGACCCGCGGGAGCAACTGGGGCCTGTGGGCTACCACCACTTGGTGCTGGCTGCCCATCTGTCCCTGACGGAGGGACAATCCCGGATTGACCTGGCTCCCCCCCTTCCTCCCTAGGACACAGGGGCCACTGTTATAACAGGTTCCTTTGCCACCCTTTTCTTGGCTCTACTACTTTTGGGAAGAGGGTGCACCTAGGCCATCCTTCTACCCCATCTCACCCATCTACCTTTTCCTTGAGGTATGCAAGAGCCTGCCTCATCTCATCAGCCTTATTCCATCTATTTTCCATGTCAACCATTTTGCGCATCATAGTTTACATCAAATTCTCCATGCGAGAATGCTGTTCACCCTGCTTTGCCTTGCTGGCCATTATCCTTGCCCAAACTGCAACAATAGTTACTGAAATGTGTTAGCAACTACCCCAATTTACACACAATGCCCTCTAACACTGAGAAAAGGCACCCTTGGAGCAGTCTAGATTAGTAAACCCACTGATCATTAATGGCCTGGAACACTGTCCAGGCCCTTACCTTACAAACACAGGAGGTACACAACAGGCCACTAGCGCCCACGCAAACAGAGCCACCGACACCAGCTAATCCATTGGGTCAGGAGGGTAATCTCAAACCTGCGTGGCTCCCGTAAGCGCTTTAATGCATGCCTGTCTGTGTCCCCATCGAGGTCCTCCTATGTACTGAAGGTCGAAGAAGAAATTGTCCCCAAAATCCTGGCTGCTGAGTAGTTGCAGGTTCGTGAATTACTCTTGTTGTCTGGAACACAAAACAAGTCAAAAGACGCCTCTAATTGAGGCTAAAAAACTGCTGTGATGCCCAAGAAGCCAGGCTGCCAAACACCTGCACGTGGCTTCCTAATGCTGATGTGTCCTCTGCTCAAAGAGCACAGGGGCGTATTATCAAGGAACAGTGTTAAAATTATCGCCGCTTTAGTGGCAGGAAACTACAGCTAAAACTGGGATAATGGCTTTGATAATATGCCCTTGTGAATTCCCATAGAACTCATGTTCTGGAGTGAACATGGGCTTCTATTGGAATTCTCAAGGGCATATTATCAAGCCCATTATCGCGGCTTTAGCGGCAGTTTCCTGCCAACAAGCCGCAATCATTTTAACGCCGTTCCTGATAATATGCCACACAATGTCTCACCTGTCCAGCAGCTGCTTGCCAAATTAGCTTAAAACAAAACTTTGCCCCAGACGTGCCTTCAACCCGCTTGTCCCCCGCCAAAGCCGGCTTTAACACTGGATTTAGCACACTTGCACCACACTAATTAGATACAAAACCGGGCTTGCCTTAAACGCGCTTGTCCCACCGCCACCAACCGGCTTCTAAACAATAGAACTCCTCAAAAAGCCCACCAAGCACTTGAGCTGTAGCGTGCTCTCTCCCGCTAATGCCAGGCTCCCAGAACTCCTCAAACACCAAGGAGAATAGCCCCCCAAGCTCTCGTGCTGTATCGCGCTCTCTCCCTCTAATACTCCCGGAAACTGGAAGGCTCCGCCACCAACCGGCTTCCCAAACAATATAACTCCTCAAACAACAAGAAGGATGGTCCCCCAAGCACTCTCTCTGTAGCGCGCTCTCACCCCTACAGGCTCCCAGAAACCGGAAGGCTGCGCCGCTCCACCTAACCAGACGCGCCAATTCCTTTCCCAACCGAGAAGAGTACCCTCTTCCTTGAATCGGAAACAGTGCAGAGTAACTTCTCCCTTGAATCGCGCCACCAACAGAGCAAATGAGGGTTGTAGAGCCTTCCGATTGAGACTGCCCGACCTTTGTCACTGCTCAGATCTGAAAAAGAAAGCACATAAAATTAAAGTACAGCCTCCTAGCGAGTCTGGCGTTGCATATGGCAGGCTTTGGGAGCGGCGAGCAAAGAGGCAGACTCCGCCGCTCCCCAGCCTTTTATTACCCCCAGATACCAGGCCAGGCTTGTTCTAACTGGCCTAGCGTTAGTCCGACGCGCGGCCTGGAAGTGATTGCAATCCCTTCCGGGGCGCGCACCGAACCCAGATCAATTGTTGGCGGGGAGCACCTGTCGCGTCATCATTGGGCTCGACAGACCCGCCCCTGTGTGGTCCTCGGGGCCGGCACGACCGCCATACCTTTGGTGTGGCTGATGCCTTTTTATTAGAAAAAGGTGCCCAAAATAAATCCCTGTTTACAACTGGTTTAAAAGAGGAAGCAAAAGCAATATCCAATCTGTGATAGTGACAAACATTATTCTACCAAGTGTAATTTGCTGAAAGGTTAAAGCTAACATCAGGTCAAGTAATCTCTATTCTGTAAAAGTGATCCCAACGACTCTGATTAACTTCCTGTAAATAGAATACCATTCGATAGAGGAATATGCAAATTAAAGATAATTGAGATATGAGACCAGATATTCTTCCAAAAGGAGGCTACAGCATGGCAGGAGAACAAGCGATACATTAAATCAGCCAAGGGAAAATCACAAGACCAACAAGCCTTATTATTATTGTGCGTCAAGTTCGCCACTGGATAGTGGTGTAAAATATAATCTATGATATAGAAAAAACATGGATTGAGTGGTGGATGTGGATCCAGAGACCTTCAAAGATCTAGCCCAGATCTTGTTCCAGAAATCGGTGCTCTAAACACAACCCAAATCCGACAACCGGGTAAGTTCCAGTCTAGATTTAGAACGGTCAGAGGGTAGGGTAAGTATACGCTTATAAATTATGGATGCTTTGGGAAGTACCGCTAAAATTCTGAGAAGCATATCCTCTGCGGGTGTAGAAACATTTGAAGGAAGAGTATAAAAACATCTAGAAATATGCCCTTAAGGATAGAGAATTTTTGCCAAAATGAGCGAGGACACTTAAAGGTAGCCTGAAACTGAGGAAAAGAACAGCAAGTAATACGATTGAACATATCTTGGACCCAAACAATTCCCCAAGATCTCCAGGATTTCCAATAAAGAGGTTTATTGTTAATAGTAATGAGACGATTTTACCAAAGCGGAGACTGTAAGGAGTCTCTAGAAATGATCTTCAACTTGCAATGAGGCCTTATTACTGAATAAGTATGCCTGAACAGTGGGAGGGAAGTAATATTAACCTTTGTAGTAAAGGCAAGAACTTATTTTACAGAGAAAGGTGCAAGTAGGGAACATTCAATGGTGACACCTAAAGGTGTTAAGGGGGAAGAGCCAGCAAGAAGCCATAAGACAGAAGGCCTTGTTATAGACCCGAAAGTTGGGAAAATTCACTCCTCCATTAGATTTAGGTTTCCTAAGCTGTGACAGGGAAAATATGGATTTTTTTTATTATTCAATAACAATTTGGAGAGAAGGGAATCAATTTTCTTTAAATAAACGGAAAGGGGGCGTGGCCATGATGGCGGCGTGAGCGGACGCGTTCCTCCGAGCTCCCGCCGCCGGCCTCTAACAGCGAGGGCTCCCGTTGAACGGAGCCCCTTCTCAGAACCCCAGGCAGTCAGTCCGGCACCCCCCCGCTCGACGCCGGAGCTCGGCGGGGGCCGACAACGAGGAAACAGAGCTGATCGGGCGGAGGCGGCCGCGAGGCCTAGAGCGCGGCCTGTGGCCGTGGCACGCAGGGGAGGCGTGGCCGCAGGTCTTCGGGGCGGCTGCCGAGCTGATAGGCGGCGGATCGGGGGCTATCTACGAGAGGGCCGGGGTGGAGCTGGCAGACTCGGCCCGTGCTTATTCTTGGCGTGAGGCGCCAGGCGCAACTCCCGCAAGGTATTTACTGCGGGCCCACCACACTCCCGATCCAACAAGCCAGAACAGGATCTGCCGTGGGCCACAGAGGTGAGGAGGAGGGTGCGATGGCAGCCTGCGGCGAGCACCCCCGAGTGGACGGGTCTCGGGTGGAGCGAGAGGGAAAGAGACATTGCGGAGGCCGACCCACCCTCGTGACTGGCCGGCGGGGAGGTGACGCGCGGCAGTGCCTGAGAACGACGGAGGTGGAGCAGGCCTGGCGTGGTACTCCGAGAAGAGCACTGCGGGTGGTGGAAGTGGCCCCGCAAGGGACTTGAGAGGAGAGAGAGAAGAGCCCCCGGGACCGCCATCTGTCCTCGCGGCCCTAACGCTTTGCCTCGGTCGGTGCCATATCAGGACAGGAGGCGGGAGAGCACAGGCCAGACCTTGGCGCGGTTGGGCGGCGCGGGAGGCGAAAAGGCGACCTCCGGCTTGCTACGAAGCGGGAGCACTACAACCCGATAGCATCCGGGTCCGCACAACTAGTGGAGGTAGAGCAGATAGCCATGGCCCGAGAGACGATTGGCGGTTGAGAGGTTCTTATCAAGCGCCACGGTCCGCAGGAGCGGTGGTAATATCGGGGTCGAGGGTCCGCAAGGAAAAAACAGGGAAAGATTTGCTCGCCAAGGCCCAGCCATCCCCTACACCCAAGGACAAACCAGCGATGGAGGCCCGGCAAGCCGATAAGGCAACAGTCGGTGCGGAGCCCATCACGAAGGCCTTCCTGGAGTCGCTATTCTCGACCCTGAGGGAGGACATCCACACCCTCAAGAAGGAATTTTCAGGGGAGATCCGGGCAGTGCGGCGGGACATGGACGGTATTGGTGAATGGGTGATGGAGCTCGAAACAAAGCAATATGGCTGCGATGTCGAACTAGAAGCGTTGCAACAGGAGATCATACGTATCCATGACCAGCAGGTGGACTTGCAATCGCATCTCGAGGATCTTGAAAACCGTTCTCGGCGACAAAATATTCGGATTCGGGGGGTAGCGATGTCAGAAGACATTAGAGACCTCTTCAAGTTTACTAGGGAGCTTTTCAACCACATCCTGGATCGCTCACTAGACGCTGAGCTAACGATCGACAGGGCGCATAGAGTCGGGCCACAGCGATCTGGGGCGGTTCCCCCGGCGGACATTTTAGTCTGTGTGCAAGACTTTTTACCAAAGAAACTATCCCCCAGAAGGCACGGCGTTTTCACCCCATCACCTTTCACGGCCATTCGCCAACACTCTTTTATGACTTGTCAGTCCTCACATTGCAGAAACGCCGGGCCTTTAAGCCCGTCACGAGCTATCTCCAGCAACAGGCCATATCTTACAGCTGGGGCCATCCATTTCAGATTGTGTTCAAATTAAACAATAAGCTCTATCAGCTCCGCTCGTTGAAGGAGGCCTGTCAGCTGCTGGGCATTGACCTGCCTAAGGAGGAAGAAGAGCCGGCTGTGCACTCTGGGGGGTCCGGGGGCTCAGCATCCCAGTAGGGCCAACAGCGTGGACGAATCAAGAAACCCCCAAAACTGAGATCGAGGATGGCCAGAGAGCACGGTGGTAGCGGTAGCATCGGACTTAGCCTCCTCGCAGCCGGGATGAGCGTACTGTTTGAGTGCCTTGAGACTGGGACTTGCTGGTCACTTCTAGGGGGTCGGTGGTGGGGGGGTAGGAGGGGCGCCCTGACTGGACTTACCTCACTCTACCTCTCAACTAATATCTCTAAAGATGATGGACAATGGTTTGGTACTCTATTTCTTTCTTTTGGATTTCATTGTTCAGGGGGTTAAGCAGGAAGGGGGCGGGGGGGCTGGGAGTTGGGGGGGAACGTGGGGGGGGAGTTCTGGGGGAGTTTGGGGGAAGGGGAAGGGACCAGTCTTTGGGGGTGAATGGGTGGGGTTCCAGGTCCGTGGGGTCCTCTGATAGCTATAGGCCTGGGTGTTCGGGTGAATGTCGAGTGGCACGAAGGCTAGAACATTTGGAGTGAAGAGCGGTATGTTAGAGGGGGCTCTGCAGAGGGGTGGGTGAACCTCTTGGACTCTAAGCGGAGGAGGGAAGACATGAGTTATGCCAGATACTGAATTGCGAATTTTCTCCATGAATGTTAGGGGACTAAACAACCCAGTCAAGCGCAAAGCAGTCCTCTCCCTCTTAGAACAATCTAAGGCAGATATATGCCTCTTACAAGAGACGCATCTACTGCCAAAGGACTGCATGCGGATGAAGGTGTGAAGTTTCCCACATCAGTTTTTTTCTTCTGCGCCGACTAATACGGCAGGGGTTGCGATCCTGGTGGCCCAGGGTTTCAGAGGGGAAGGTGTTGCAGAAGGGAGCAGAGATAAGAGGGAGGTTGTTGTCATATCGTTTTTCCCTGGGTGGGTCCAAATTCACGATCTGCTCAATTTACGTGCCTAATGAGGGGCAGGAAAGGTTCTTTCACCTAGCACTTAGCGAAGTGGCGGCCTCAGCCGATCACCACATTCTAGTGGGCGGGGACTTCAATCTAGTGTTCGACAAATACCTAGACAGATCGACCCAGCGCTCCACACAGGTGGGGACCCTCTCTAGCGGGGGACAGACCAGGTTAGAAGAATTGGGGCTAGTGGACCTCTGGTGCAGCTTTTACCCAGAAACTCGAGAATATACCTACTACTCAAATGCCCACCATACATATGCGCGTTTGGACTATTTCCTAGCTTCTACCTCCCTTCAGGCCTTAACTTCTATGGTGGACATTGGCACCGCATTCCTTTCTGACCATGCCCCCATCTCCGTGGTGTTTACCTTTCCCCCAGTGGCACGGCCCACGCTCTGCTGGAAACTAAGAGACACGCTATTACATCGCAAAGACATCATCGACAAAATGAACGGGGCTATCACTGATTACCTATGCCACAATCACACCTCCGACACCTCACCGGCAACACATTGGGCAGCGCTTAAGGCAGTTTTGTGCGGCGAATTCATAGTGGTTTCGGTGGCTGAGAATGTGGAGAGAGAGAACAAAAGGGGCGATTTAACTCAGAGGGTGAAGGAATTGGAGCACATGCATCAAAGAACGGGGGCACCCAGGGTCTGGAAACAATTGAAAGCAGTGAGACAACAGTTAAGAGCACTAGATCAGGACAGGGCAGAATATGCGGCACTGAGGGTTAGACACATGTATTACACGGGAGGGGACAGATGCGGGCGGTTGTTGGGTCGTGCACTTAGAGAGACCAGGCAGCGACACATGGTGAAGGAGATTGAGAGGGAGAGTGGAGGCCTGGCGACTGAGGACACAGAGATAGCCAAAACATTTAGTGACTTCTATACTTCCTTATATACCGGATCCCAGTTGGACCGGAATGCCGGGAAGTCCTTCCTGGCCACTATCCCTCTCCCGGCCCTCACACTAGATCAATCCGAGCTCCTAGAACGCAGCATCAGACTGAAGAAGTCATTACAGCCATTTCCAGGCTAAAGCTGGGGAAGACTCCCGGGCCTGACGGCTTCACTGCGCTATTCTACAAGAAGTTTTGCTCCCGAGTAGTTCCCCTGCTTACCGCTCTCTTTAATTCCTTCTCAGACCCAGGTGCTATCCCAAGGGACCTCCTGGAGGCTACTATTTCTTTTATTCCCAAGCCCGGGAAGGACCATTCAAAAAGCGAGGCATACCGGCTGATATCACTACTTAATATAGATCTCAAACTTTATACCAGCATATTGGCAGCGAGACTGGCTCCGCTTATGCCGGGCCTCATTGAGCCAGACCAAGAGGGATTTATCCCGGAGCGGCAACCTGCAGACAACACCAAGAGGGCTCAGCATTTAATAGAGAAGGCCACGCGGACACTTGGGGAGTACATGATGCTAGCGATCGATGCTGAAAAAGCATTTTATCGTGTTCACTGGCCGTACTTAGAACAGGTCTTGGTCAAGGCAGGGATGGGAGACAAATTCCGCACATGGATCCTGAATTATTACACGTGGCCCTCCGCGACAGTATGGGTCAATGGCTGCTCCTCGCCCCGTTTTCCCATCGAACGGGGAACGAGACAGGGATGCCCTCTGTCGCCATTGCTCTTTGCTCTGCACATGGAGCCGCTGGCTCAGGCAATGAGGTTTGCCCCCACAGTTAGTGGGATTAAATTTGGGGCATATATGCATACCATCAGCTTATATGCTGATGATGTCCTTTTATCACTATCCTCACCCAGGGAGTCATTGCCGGCGAGTGTCGCAATTTTAGATTCGTTTGCGCAGGTGGCTGGATTCAAAGTTAATATGAGCAAGTCGGTGACGCTGGACCTTTCCTTGGAGGGCCCCACACGGGCTCATTTACAGGAGCTTTTCCCCTTCCGCTGGGCATCGGAAGCCATACCTTACCTGGGAATCCAACTGGCAGCTACCCTACAGGACACGGTCCGCCTCAACTATGCCCGCCTTCGTCAGACTGTCAGGTCAGAGCTGGGTAGATGGAGACACCTTCCACTATCCTGGTTGGGCAAAGTGGCTGCCATAAAAATGACGATCCTCCCGTAGATTCTCTACCTATTCTGCGCAATACCCCTGCGGCCACCTGAGGGCTGGATCCGCCAAACCCAATCAGAGCTGGCTCAATTTATATGGAACGGCAGGCGACCGAGAATGAAACTCAGGCTGGCAACACTACCGCCTGAGAAGGGGGGGGCTAGGGCTCCCTGACTTGCTACTCTATTACCAGGTGGCGCAGTTGAGGAGCTGGTGGAGTGGAGTAAATGGGAGTCGGAGAAGCACTGGCTTTTTCAAGACCAGGTCACCCACTCCAGGAGGTCCCCTTCCTGCGGCGTCCACACCGTCCCCCTAATCTATATGCCTCACATATCACAAGGGTTCCGCTGGAGGTGTGGGACCAGGTGAACATCAAATACGAACTTACGACCTTCCCGTCTCCGCTTACGCCCCTGCTAGATAACCCTGACTTTGGGCGTGGCCAAGACTCAGCGGATTTTGCCTGGTGGGGTGCAGGTCTTTATTTCACCTTTACGCGCAAGGGAGTGTCATTCCCTTTGACACCTTCCGCCAAGAATATGGCATGCCGGAACAGGAACGGCTCCGCTATTGCCAGGCTCGACACTGGGCACTTAATGAGCAGACCAGGGAGGGGGCGGATCGGAGACTTAGTCCCTATGAATACTGGTTGATTATACGAAAGTCAGACCAAAAACTCATATTGGACCTTTACCACATGCTTTTAGGTCGCTATACACATATTTATAATTCAGGGAGAGCACGCTGGGAGAAGGACTTAGGACGTACCCTTAGCAACAAGGATTGGGAGGGCATTTGTTACCGGGCGCGACACTCGGCCTACCATATGGGCTTGACTGACACCCTCACCAAGGTCTCTTCATACTGATACTACACCCTGGAAAAGCTCCACGAGATGGATCGCGCGAGGGAGGCACTCTGTTGGCGCGGGTGTGGGAGGAGGGGCACTCTAGTACACATACTATGGGATTGTCCACATTTGCAGGAATACTGGAAGCTGATCCTGGATGAGGTGGACTTGCATTTTGACACGTCTATCCCTAGATTTCCTGCCTATGTCTTGCTGGGCCTGCCCAACCCCATCACTTACTCATTGCGCTCACGCAGGGGTCGACTAATCGCCATAGCTCTGGGTGCCGCATTACAGAATATTCTTTCCCATTGGCGCACCACCCAGGTCCCCACATTTCAGGGCTGGTTATACCGCCTCTGGCATATCTTGGGCATGGAGAAGTTGTCCCTGATTGTGAAAGAGGTGGGTGACAAATATTCAGAATTATGGCAGCCTTTTCTCGCCTTGCTGGCAACGGAATTCAGGGAAGTGACCTGTCCCAGATACCTACGGATACTGAGGCTTTCGCAGATAGAAAGTGTGGGACCACCCGGCTAGATGACTCAGTGGACACTGGAAGATATCGGACCTGGAACAGGGGTGGCGGGTGGGTAGAGGTAGGGGGGGACGGGGGGAATCGCGAGGTGGGGTTTGGTTACTGTTTATTTGTTTATATGCACATATGCATTCTCGACCCAACCCAGCGACCATGGCGGTAGTCACACGGTCACTTTACGTTTTCCTTGGCTTATCTTCACTGCTCCTTTTATGATGGCACCTGTTGTCTTATTGCTGTGGATATATCTTGCATTGTACTTTGTATGTGTGTATCTTTATTTGTCAATAAACAAATGTAATACTAAATAAACGGAAAATGAAAGGGAATCATAGTAAGAGATATACAGCAGAAAGGGAGTAATCATCATATTAATAGAATCAAGATGACTCCACCATGAGAGAAAAAGAGTATTCCATGAAGAAAGGAGTTTTGAAAAATGATCTAGTACTTCCTTCATGTTAATTTTAGCTGATTCGGATATGTAATTGTTTAACCAAATGCTTAAGTACTTGATTCTAAAACTGTTCCATCAGAATTTAGTTGAATCTTAATGATGCTTTTGTTGTATTTCTATCTAGGACCCTAATTCGATATTTCCGATTCATGCCCTTATGTGGTTATAACTAATAATATCCTTATGAAGGCATAAGAATCATATCCATATTTAGTAATAGCCCATGCAGTCCAAAACACGGCAAGGCTACTCCCATAGACTCCTAGAAAGCACAACGCGTTCTTTAAACAAACCAAGCCTCCAGCAGCCCGGGAATTCCCTCCTGCTTCTGTTTTGATTTGCACAAGAACTCCTGGAGTCCAGAAAGAACTGTTAGTTCTTAGTGACGTCTTATGTCCAACCTTACGTCAAACCCGGCACCATTCAGGTATAAATATACCAACGTTGCCTTAAGCAAACACACTGTGGTAGGGAGCAGAGCGACGTTCTACTTGTCCGAGAGCCCAGCTGTTGCCAGAGCCAAAGGAAAACACCCCTCCCTTCGATGCACTGAGAGAGACGCTGTCTTTTTCTCCAGCCGAGAAAATCCAGCTCCGGTGTTCCCAAGTCACCCTCGCGGGTTGCTGGGAGATCGAGTCCTGAGAAGTGAGATACAAGACCTCCTTCATTCTATAACCAATGTACAGAGCTGATTAAAACCTTAGAGAAAATTCTTGATTCTGATACTTGGCAAAAACCTAACTTAACTTAAACTGCAACTTACTTACTCCTTCCCACGTATTAGGCTTAGGTCAGGTACACCAGGGTAGGCATATCTTAGAAGCACCAGTTGAGTTTGTTTGTCAATGTTTTTATGTATGTATATCTTTTATCCATTTTAAAGTATCATATGGCTAAGAAACCATATCCATGCTTTTACAGTATAATTTCATAATACTACTTTTACTGTAGGCACTTTACTTTATAATACGTATTGCAATTGTGGCAATTAATTTCTCTTGCATGAGAAAGAAGACTGCTCAATAAAATAACTCCTTTTATTGAAAACGCGAGTCTCTCTATTTCTCTGCACACTGGTGAAATTAAGCATGCATGATTGACTGAGTGAAATAGCTGTCTATTGCTTTCACACGACTCTAGTAATACACTCTTTATTCTGAGGGAGCAAAGTTGTCATGTTTATGCGGTTGTCAGAAACTAATCCCTTCTTGTCTAAATCAGGACGGTTAACTCTTTCCTGAACATTCAAGAAAGTTTCTAGTGACCTCTGAGCTAGCTGGAAAAACTAATTAAGTCTAACATAGTCAGTAAAGACCTAGATGACCTCAGTCCTACGTCTACACTGCTGTTTATGTTATTCCAATACGCAGAGCCTATTGGGAATATAGGAACTACACTACATGGCGCCCAACGTTTGGTAAGGTGATAATCTTACGCAAGACACTAGAGTAACTCAGTCGTGCTTTTCACACAGACCCCGTTCTCCCGTAAAAACTCCAATAGACGTCTGGAGTGGGTGAAAGGTTAATATCCGCCGGAACTTAGTAGGATGAGAATCCTATGTATTAGTTCTTGGTTTAGTCAACGTTGAAGGATACAGTGCTCCAAAATATTGTGCACCTAATCTTTGTTTCCTTGAAACTTGATCTGCAACAAAAAGAAAAAAAACCTTTCTGTCAGTAAAAATATCAGAACAAGACGACAACAACGAAACCAATGAAACCGCAGTAAATGCGAATAAACCGGGTGTAGTCCTTACACGGTTTAATGAAGATAACGACCCGAATACTATAATCATTCCGGTCAATATAAGAAGAACTACAACTCTTAAACTTATAGAGAATGGACTATCACCAAGAGGTGGTACGGTCATATTCGTGATAGAGGCACATGAGTTTCGGCAGACAGAGGTGTTCTATTCATGGATACATTTTCCAGCAGCACACGCTGTGACAAAAGACTTCCACTATTACAAAATAGAGGAACCTCCAGATGTATACACTCCTTTCGAGGACGTTGAAATCCCACTAACTTACCAAGAGCACCTGCTCTTGTTAAATGGCGCCCTAAAACATCAAAATGACATCACCAGGCACGGTCCACTAGGTAGACCAGGAGCCACGTGGCCGGTTCTAGCCAGCTACACAACACACCCAGACATTGAAACAATGTCAAGCGGAGAACTCCTAGTTAAACTAAAAGAATTAACAAAGGCATATAGAGAATTAGTTCAATTCGCAAGGGACGATATAAAGTACCTGCAGAAATTGAAGGAGACCGATATAACAGACCAACCATTTCAACTTGCCAGAATCATAGAAAAATCCTATGAAGAGCTAGGAAGAGACAGTTTGGGTAGGAAACCAATAAAACCCCAATTAACTGAAAATAATGAAAAAACATTTATTAAAAATAATCTAAATATTCCAAAAAGGAGTTGGGATGGTAATAAACAATCCACTACCAAAGAAAAACGATTCCAGTCCAGAGGAAGGTGTCCTCAACGGAGAGAAAGATCTCCTGGCCGAGGAGACAAGTCTCCCCAAAGGGAACCCTCTGAGAAAAGATACAACCTTAGAGATAGGGATAAATTGAGAAAACCTGATAGATATCAAGATATTGATACACGACCCTCTCACTCTTTTCAGACTTCCTCACAGAAATCGGAAAGAAGAGGACGGTCGGAACACAAGGAAGAGAACGTCAAGTCCAAAGACAAAAAAACTGCTCATCAAAGTAAAAAATCACAATTTCCCAGAAAAAAGGAAGCAAGTATTAAAATTAAACATGCCGAAGATTCTGAGGACACAACTGAAAAACGGAGAGTGGGCCCAGACAATGCTAGACAGCGCAGCAGAAGTGACCATAACTCGCAAGATCCTGATGAATGTTCTGGAGACAGTGGACACGAATCAATACATTCAGGTGGAAACTGCAGACACACGAGTTAGCGTGCCCCATAAACTATATGAAATAACATTACGTATAGAGGGAGATAAAACTAGGAAAATAAAAGGTCTCTTTTGGGAGAATCTTTCTAAAGGCTATGACATCCTGTTAGCTGAAAAAGACTGGCCACCAGAGTGTGTCAGAGAGTGCCCTCATGGCGAAGAAATGATTATGCCTGCCTACTCGAATCACATTCCGATTCATAAAAAATACACATTTGCAAGAAAATGGGCAGTGGCCCAAGCCCCTGCATTATAAACAAATCATGTAGGATGGGATGAGGACTCTCCTCACCACAAAATCCAGTTAAAAAATCAACCTACTGCACAAAGGCAGTACCCAGTAAAACAAGAAGCTAAAAAGCAAGTCAGGGAGATCTTAGATCAACTTGAATATCAAGTAGTAATTGAAACATGCACCTCACAAATGAACAATCCTTTGTTTCCTGTCTCCATGCCAGACGATTCATATTGCCTAGTTTTGGACTACAGACATTTAAACTCCTGCTGCAAAACTTTTGCAGTTCAAAACTCACACAGTGCAGCACTGATGAACAACATCGTGCGCAAAAAATATAAAACGACTTTAGATATCTCTAATGGATTCTTCTGTCAAAACATTGCACCTGAAGGCAGGTATTTGACCACTTTCTCAATAATGGGGTCGCATAAACAATTTTGTCGACTCCCACAGGGATTCAAGAATTGCCCAGGATTACTCTCAGCAAGGGTAACAGAATTACTACAAATATATGATGATGAGGCATTATCCTATGTCGATGACATCTATCTTACAGACGATGACCTGGAGACTCACTTAAAAAGAGTGAACACCATAATTCTTGGGTTCGCATCAGAGAGTTACAAATTCAACTTTAAAAAGTCAAGAATTGCCCATCTAACAGTCCTATTTTTAGGATATGAATTATCAAGTGAAGGCAAAAGCCTGGCAGACAACTTCCTAGAGAAGTGTGCAGTACTCCAAGCACCAAAGATGCTGAAAAATTTACAATCAATACTAGGCTTCCTGAAGTTCGGTAGAACATACATTCTAAATTATGCAGAGAGGGTTAAACCTCTCTATGAATTAATAAAACCTGATTTCAAACCAATACATTGGACTCAAAAACACACAGAAATTTTGAGATCTCTACAGACAGACATGTTAGCTAAAACAAAACTGCAAACTCACGAAAACGTACGCAACCTAGTAATCCGAGTCATCCCAGCAAGATGCGGATTCACATACCTGACCTCTAATGAGGGAGAAACTGTACCTATAGCTTACAAATCACATTTGTACACTAAGGCTGAAATGAAATTCAGTTCTACAGAAAAAATTCTGACAGCGGTTCAAACTGCTGTAGCAAGAGAAAGAACCCTGGCCCAAGGCAAGAGAATAACTGTTTATACAGCAGAATCAGCTCTTGAGGCATTAACAAGTCCATGCAATTTGAATACAGTGGCATTAGATCCAAGATGGATACAATAAGAAAATACTCTTGCTGCAGAAGACGTGAAATACTATTTTGACCCGAAAATGAAAAAACTAGATGATCTAGAATACGAACAAGAATATCCTCTGCCAATCGAAATTCTGCCTCTCGAACAATATACCTGTGTAATCTATATGGACAGATTTGCACACCATTACGATGTAGAGAAAAAAGCCTACAATGCAGCATGCGCGATTGTTAAAGGTCGCTGGCGCTCTGGTAAATTCAAACCGATGATTACCAAAACTGAATCACTCAGAAACTGTTCAGCTCAGCGAGCTGAAATAAGATCTTTAAAGATGGCACTTGAAAATGCCGATTGCGAATTCCCCACACTGATAGTGTGCGATTCGCATTACTGCGTCAAGTCATACAACAGTGACATGCAGACATGGAGCAAAAATGGTTACAAAGATGACACAGGCGCCACGATAAAGCATAAAAAGCTTTGGGAACAAGTAGTTCTTTTGCAGAAAGAACTACAAAAGAGTTACGTGATACATACGCTGAGTCATCAACGTGATGGCGTTCCCGTTGCAGGGAATTCATTGGCTAACAGAGCCACAGCGGAAGCAGTTCAACCCGCTTCCGTAGCCACAAAAAAGCGTTCTAAAAAACACATAGATGAAGAAACCATGCTGGCGGTAAAAGCGTAGTTAAAGGCGATTATGCAGCATTACCTCTCAATTATCCACTCAGTAATACATACATAATTGATACAAACTCTGTTCCTTTTGCTCAAGTCCCTGGAGTGGGGGAATAGGATAATTCCAAACACGAACCGGAGAGTTTTCTTGACTGAAGACGCACACATGGGACTGGGTCCAAGGCACCAAGAGAAATTGAAATCTCTAATAGAATTACAATCAGAATACTGGTGGCCGGGGATGAGCTTGCAAATTTACGAATTTGCAATGGATTGTCCAGACTGCAACACAGATTGCAGTTGTGAACCGGACCAGACTATTGCCAGGACACCTTTATTAGAAAGCATCAGGCTATCTATACACAGAAATCCAGCCGGAGAAATGCGTCCCAATAATTATTAAGCCTGAATTCACTTAAAAATGTGGCCCCACCGCTCGGCTGACGCCAGAACTGTTATAAAAGATTTGCGAGTCTTTATCGGCACATACGCAATTGGCATGCTACATTCTGACCAGGGTCCTGCATTTAGCTCTCGAGCTTACAAAGAGGCCATGACCAGCATGGGCATTGCATTCCGGTACTCTTCTCCCTTCCATCCTGAAGGAAATGCGGTAGTGGAAAGAAAAACCGTGACATAAAGCAATCTATAACAGCGAGGGTATTAGGCTCGGGTAATGGGTGGGTCAAACATTTAATAAGTGTCCAACATAGTCTTAATAACATGCCAAGAAATTCTCTAGGAGGTATCAGTCCGTATGAACTTTTGTTTGGTACTAGAATGATTATCCAGGATCAGGAGCGTCAAACTTCAGTGGTAAAAGAAAAAATGTTTGATATCAAAGATCGTTTGGCTGTTTTACAGGACTTGAATGAAACAAGAAAGAGTCTAAGAAACATAAAGTTTAAGCCAACAACCACTGAAGAACCACCTGTCCCAGCAAGACTTGTCTGGATTCCAAAGATTGGGGATCTATTCAGAGAAGAGATCGTGGTGAAGAAGGAATTTGGGCCTTCTTACAGAAAAGCAGTACCTGTCTTAGCGGTCAGCGGAACAAGATCAGTAGTACTACCGCCACTTGCTGGTAAAAAGGAAAACAGAATTGTTTCCATCGACCTGGTGAAACCACAAACATGTGGCCGCTAATAAATAGCAGGCCCAGTGGATTACCAAGAAATAGCAGAAGACCAAACTTTGCTACAATCCAAGAGGTTCAAACTGAGAGACTTGTCACATTCGATAAACCTGCAGTAAATTAAAAAGGACTATGCAACAAAGCCATGGAACTCGTGCCTCTTGAAACCCAAATTGCAACAATTCCTGAGGACACACCAATCTACAACAATGTAGCCTCAGACTGTACACATGTAACAAAAGAAAATGCAAAGATCAATGGAAATCCGGAAGCAATCCCACCAATTGACAGAACTGCATCTGGCTATTTTATCAACTGTGATGACTTTTCCGATGATCCAAGTGAACATGGGGACAAGCCAGTAACAAAAACTTTCAAAGAAAAAATAACCAAGCTTTTTCACCAACTAAAAGAAACATATCTGATTTCACTATGGGTTGAATTTTGGACTGTGTTAGGTGTACTTTTCCTCCTGCTTTGGCTCATCATGGTTTTATACTTGGGTAGATTCATTGATGGAAAATAAAGTACAATGGACACA
Source organism: Lissotriton vulgaris (assembly GCF_964263255.1). Lineage (NCBI taxonomy): Eukaryota > Metazoa > Chordata > Amphibia > Caudata > Salamandridae > Lissotriton > Lissotriton vulgaris. The sequence continues at coordinate 1,611,539,111 of NC_141689.1, read as the reverse complement.
GCAAGTCAGAACATCAACTTGGTCCTAAAGTCTCACAGAGCCTCTCACATCGAGAAAAGAGAACTATCATCAGTGAACATCGCAGCCAACCCAATACCTGGGGGTATAGCATGGGACAGAACTGACTATGATATTTATGGCCCGATTGAGCTCTTGAAGTATCCACACCAGTTTAAGGTTTCCTTAAGTGATTTCTTGATACCAAGTTCTTTTTCTGATGATTGGGACTTTGAAAATATTAATATTATGATGTCAGATTTAGTAATGTCAGCTAAATTTACAGAACATGATTATTTACAGGGTTCATCAAATTATGAAGAGTTATACTGTTACAATCACTATGGTCATCACTATTTGCATAAATCTGCACAACCTAGAAATGTTTTTACTTATAATCAATGGGAACATTGTCCAACTCCACCAAAAGGAAGTTCGAAGACATTTTTTGAGAAATTTCCATACTTCTCAGGGTTTAACAACAGTGATCCAGAAACGTTTTATTTTAAAATGTTAAATAAGACAGGAATGAAAACAATGTTGACAAACACTAAATTAATTTATTATGAAAAGTTTTATGACAAAATGTCTACATTTGGTTTTGATTTTTGGAAAAATAACATTGAAACAAAAACCATCTGGGGAACAAAAGACTGGCCGGTACAAGGTCTAGAATCATTATTTAGAGCCTGAATGATCCCAGAACAAATTATATTCCTGAATGATACCATTCAACAAACTACTTGTCTTGGTTTAGCTAGGATAAAATACTTAAATAAACCGTCTATTCCGAAGCCCATACCTGATAGTAATAGTACTATGGATGTGGAAATAGACGTATTCCATATTTTTCACCAAAACAGAACAAATCCTGATTGGAAAAAATGGTTGATCTGGCCCACGGACACTAATAACTGTCAAGATAGATTCCTGAACAAACAACAGGGGTTCAAACTGACAAGGCCAGACCCAAGATATTCCCAGTGACAACATCCAGGGATAGTTCCAACATACAGTGTAGGGAAATTATGCCTTGAGTGGCTACAGAAATCCACACTGGCTGACATTAAGCAACACTTGACTTTACTTAAAGAAGGTGCTGACTTGCGAGATTTCATAATGGGACCTCGCAAACAGCGTCAAAAACGTTTCATAGCGGCCGGTATATACGCTGCATACAACGAAGCTTGGAAAGTAATGCAAATTGAAATAGCAGAAAAAATACGAGAAATTGATCGTATAAATTTGGAAAAATCACTTTCTGTAGTGGACAATGGGTTGACGACTCTGTCTTCCAGAATATATTCACTGGACAGTATTGTATCATCTGCCTTTGATATAATAGAGCAAGACTTGCTAATGTTACAACATGGTCAGTCCCAATTGCGTTCTATTGTACAGCTTGGCTGGACGTTGCAAAACCTACGTTCAGGCTACGTGCCATGGCGTCTAATCAACATAACGTCATTATTTTCTATCTTTAACCTTACTGATAAACAAATCAGTTTGGCACAAAAAGGAGCAGATTATATGATTCTGAGCATTGAAAAATTTGAAAGATTACCATTGACAATGTCAAAGAGACCTGTCATTGAATGGATAATACACGGAACAATTACAATTCCGATAACAACTTTCCAGTTTAAATATTGCCAAGAATATATACCAGCGGGCCAGTATAAAAGGTTGGGTAAAGGATACATCAAATCAACCTGGGATTTACCTTACACACATAAATGTTATAGTGAAGGGAAAAAGGAGATATTCCTTAGTGGCAATAATTGTAAAAAATCACTAAGCGGTACACTTCTGTGTCAAGGTATTAACTTGTATTGAGCTTGCGAAGGGACTTCAAATAACCTTTCATGTCACCTGCAAGGCACTCCTGCAACACAGATAGAACCATTCTTCAGACAGCTTTCCAACGGGAGCTACGTTTTAATAAATGACCACAACTGTTGTGGAATGGTGCCAGGAGAATGCTATCTCGTAACTGTTACTTCCAGGGTTGTTTGCTGTGTGCAAGTATTGTATCCAAACAGCAATCCAGATATTGAGGTGGCAATATGGCCTTATGTGAATGTCTCTTCTATTCGAATTGATACTTTAAGCAGAATTAAGTCTATTCTTTTACAGACTACTGGGCCACTGACGTCGTCCAAAGAAACGTATGATCTGCAAGTTGCAAGGACGACATCAGAGATATATACCCTTTTATCAACAAATTGCCCCGTGCATTTCGTAGAAATGTTAAGTCAAATTTTAAACATGTCTGATACCAGTGGCATCGCACATGAATTTAAGACAATTTTTTCGGGACTGTTAACACCATTTGAAACAGTTCTGGGCATCTTCCCGAATTTTGTCCATTCTGTTTTTGGCGGCCTACCTTTAATTTTGGGACTCGTAGCAGGAATTTTATTTTTGTTCCTTCTGCTCCGATATGGCAAGCCAGTCCACAGACAAGACTCCATCAACGATGGAAGAAACGATCCTAGCAATACGATACCAAGACCGTATCACTAAGCTTCTCGGATTGGCCCGGCTAAGAGATCTGAGTACAACTTGGATTCTTTCATTCAGACCAATCTGACAAGATTGCATCTTACCTGTGCTTCGATGTCTGCTATGTGGAGAAGAATGCGTGTTGGACGTCTGTCTTTCACTACCATCAGCAGTACCAATGGATATTGATACTTTGCTTTGTCCTGTACCGACTCATGCAGCATGTTGTCCCCAGCGGCTACCTATCCTGATGACGGCATTCGTTGAGACTTCACCATTACGAGTAGGTGGCGGTGAAGTACGAGAGGAAAGCAGCACCATACAGGTACAACCTTCTGTGAGCATTGCTGATCCAAACATTGATGATAGCAATCACGCACAGAACTGCACAGTTTCAGCATTTTCGAACTTGGTCGAACTTTCACATGATGTTGTAGACCAATTTTTTGCAAGCCTGCATGATATAATGTTCTCCCCTGAACAACGAGAATAACTTTTAAAAACAACAAGCACACAGCGTTCCCTGAACTCTGAATTTGGCCTTCAGTTCTGTTAAACAAAGCAACTGAAAACATTTGAACATTTTTTTCCCCTGAAAGCGAAATTATTTTTCTTTCAAATAAAAAATATTTACCATTTTTTCCGGGACATGGTACTTTACTTAAAGTAGAACTATTCTTAGAGAACAGAGCTTCTATTTTTAGAGATATTAGAGACAATACTTTACCTCAGCCTCTAGCACATGTACATTATCGTATAAATATGTGATGAAATGGTCTCGACCATCTTTTCTGTATACAGAGCCATTTCATGTGTATTTTTTGCAATTCATTCAGCTGATATATATATGCATTTAACTGAATGATAACCCTGCTTAAAAAAAGCACAGTACCAATACTCATTTTCGTGTATAAACCATACACCATTTCAAATGCAATTACGTATTTTGGGGTGGGTTGGAAAACACACATGCATGGTATGTTTAATATTGCTTAATTTTTAGTAATGATGGACATTAATACGTGGAGTGGGTGTTGTATTTCTATCTAGGACGCTAATTCAATATTACCGATTCATGCCCTTATGTGGTTATAACTAATAATATCCTTATAAAGGCATAAGAATCATATCCATATTTAGTAATAGCCCATGCAGTCCAAAACATGGCAAGGCTACTGCCATAGACTCCTAGAAAGCACAATGCCTTCTTTAAACAAACCAAGCCTCCAGCAGCCCGGGAATTCCCCCTGCTTCTGTTTTGATTTGCACAAGAACTCCTGGAGTCCAGAAAGAACTGCTAGTTCTTAGTGACGTCTTACGTCCAACCTTACGTCAAACCCGGCACCTTTCAGGTATAAATATACCAACGTTGCCTTAAGCAAACACACGGTGGTGGGGAGCAGAGCGACGTTCCACTTGTCCGAGAGCCCAGCTGTTGCCAGAGCCAAAGGAAAACGCCCCTACCTTTGACGCACTAAGAGAGACGCTGTCTTTTTCTCCAGCTCCAGCCGAGAAAATCCAGCTCCGGTGTTCCCAAGTCACCCTCGCGGGTTGCTGGGAGATTGAGTCCTGAGAAGCGAGATACAAGACCACCTTCATTCTATAACCAAGGTACGGAGCTGATTAAAACCTTAGAGAGAATTCTTGATTCCGATACTTGGCAAAAACCTAACTTAACTTAAACTGCAACTTACTTACTCCTTCTCACGTATTAGGCTTAGGTCAGGTACACCGGGGTAGGCGTATCTTAGAAGCACCAGTTGAGTTTGTTAGTCAATGTTTTTATGTATGTATATATTTTATCCATTTTAAAGTATCATATGGCTAAGAAACCATATCCATGCTTTTACAGTATTATTTCATAATACTACTTTTACTTTACGCACTTTACTTTATAATAAGTATTGCAATTGTGGCAATTCATTTCTCTTGCATGAGAAAAAAGACTGCTCAATAAAATAACACCTTTTATTGAAAACGCCTGTCTCTCTATTTCTCTGCACACTGGTGAAATTAAGCATGCACGATTGACTGAGTGAAATAGCTGTCTATTGTTTTCACACGACTCTAGAGATACACTCTTTATTCTGAGGGAGCAAAGTTGTCATGTTTATGCGGTTGTCAGAAACTAATCCCTTCTTATCTAAATCAGGACGGTTAACTCTTTCCTGAACATTCGAGAACGTTTCTAGTGACCTCTGAGCTAGCTGACAAAACTAATTAAGTCTAACATAGTCAGTAGAGACCTAGATGACCTCAGTCCTACATCTACACTGCTGTTTATGTTATTCCAATGTGCAAAGCCTATTGGGACTATAGGAACTATACTACACTTTAAACAAAAGGTGGTAATGGCAAGGATTTCTGTCTGTTCAGAATTTATTTTATAACCTGAAACTAGGGAAAATCTGATATTTCTTGCAATAATAGAGGAATAGAAGTTTCTAGATACAAAAAGCAAAATATCATTCACATAAGCAGATAATTTCAAATGTTGATCACTGTAAAGAAATCCAGAAATAGAGGTATTTTAGCGGATATGAGATAAAAAGGGTTCAGGTGATAAAAAAAATAAAAGAGGAGATAAAAGGCAACCTTGATGTTCACCGGGTTGCAATAGAAAGACCTAAGAGAGAAGGCCATTAACTGTTACAGAAACTCTTGTTATCATATACAGTAAAGAGATAAGAGAAATACATTTAGGACCAAAACCGTGCCAATAAAAAGAACTACCCTACTCTATCAAAAGCTTTCCCGGAATCAATAGGAACTACAGCTAAAGAATAAGAAAGGGTTGGAGTTTATTTACAACATTAAGTAGTAACCGGGAATTGTCTGATGTTAATCTACCTTTGACAAAGCCACACTGTTCTAGACCATTTAAATTCAGCAGGAGAGGTTCAAGCTGTAGAGTGAGTAATTTGGCAAACATTTTATAATCAACATTTACAAGGGATATAGGGCAATAATTCTTACATTGCTTAGGATCACAACCATCTTTATGAATTAGGTATATTGTAGCTTCTAAAAGGGTGAAACCGCCTTACCAGTAATACAAAACTATTGAAAATGATGTAGGATTTTTGAAGTAGTAGGTTTGAAAAGTGAAGGTAAAATTCTACCATAAACGCATCTGGGCCAGGGGTTTTATCTTTTTTAAGGAGACTTAAAGATGTAGATAATTCCATTGATAAATCAGATTCAAGATTTGCATGAGAGGTAGGAAAAATACAAATAAGATAAGTATCAATAGAAGAGCCAGATGTAGGGGATTTCGGAGTGTATACATTTTTATAGAATTTCATAAATTCATCTAGGATGTCCTGATCTTTGAAAAGATGCTTCCCATCCAATGAGTGAATGGAGTCTATCAGCACATGCTCTTTCCGAGATTTGCGATAATTAGCCAAAACTTTGTCAACTTTTTTGCATCCACCATAGTAACAAGCACTATTACAAAGGAGAATAGATGAGGTATTATCCGTACTTATTTTGTTAAAATCCAACTTCGCTTGAACAAGCTCCTGTAAGGCAGAATCAGATGAAGAAGTCTCAAACTGATGTTCTAGGCATTTAATGTTAGCTAATATATTTCTATGATGATCAAGTGAATGTTCCTTTTTTTTAATAATGTCTATAGTAAAGCCACAAGAAGTATCATTTAATGCATCCCATATCAGTGAAGGGGAGGTACCCGGATCTGTATTCAAAGAAAAAAATTCCTCAGCAAAGAAATAAAAGAGGAAGAAAAAAACGGATCCTGCAAAAGATAGTTATTAAATCTCCATCGAGAGTACCTGTGTTGCGGACAAATCAAATCAAATAGCGGGGCATGACCAGAGATCATGATCGGTTCACTTGAGGAGGATATAAGATTCCTTAGAAAGAAAAGTGTAATGTAACTGGGTCAGGGAACCATGCGGGGGTGAAAAAAAAGAAAATTTGGTTATATCTGGATTACATAGTCTCCAGTCATCCACCAAGTGAGTCTGCATGATTGTACTATGGAATTGCTTAGGAGTTTTGTAAGGGAGAAAACAAATTTGGGATTGGCGGTCAATAAATGGATCAATAATCTGGTTACAATCACCTCCTAGGATAAAAAAATTAATCTTTATATTGAATACACGTTTTTGTAACATTAGGCCAAAAAGAATAATCCGGGTGAGTCAGACCATAAACATTAAATACAGTTAAAGATATAAAGATATATTATTAATAAGTAACTTAACTAATATCCATCTACCGTCCGTATCAATATCTTGTGAAATAACAGAACATTTCAACTTTTTTTGACATAAAATAATTAAACAATTTTTCTTAGTGGTCATAGGAGACACTAAGACTAAACCAACCCAATTTATTTTGAGTTTCAGAGCCTCTGTTGCCAACAAATGGGTTTCTTTCAACAGAACTAAGTCAAGATTGTATGAGGCTAAATGGGATAATATTCTCTGCCTCTTTATATAGTTAATCAAACCTTTCACATTCCACGATGTAACTCTGAATGTAGAGAAAACGAACTAGATAAAAAACAACACGATCAATAGTAATGAAAAAGAGGAATAAAATAGTGAGGGGAAGAGTGTATAGGAGAAAAAATACAGTAAGAACAATGAGAGAAAAGTTAGGGAAGAGGAGTAGGAAAGAGAGAAAGAGAAGACAGTACACGTCAAAAGGAAATTGACGACTGTGATATGTACCTTCAAAAGAAAACAAGCATAAACAAGGACTGGTGACAGACAATAAAGACGGCACAGCCGACAGAGGGGAAATAACGCACCACGTCTGGAAGTCTAGACGAAACAGGAGAAAGGTATGAAAGAAATCCAGATGATGTGCAATAATGATAGGAAAAAAGAAAAACAAATAAAGACAACAATACTTGTTATGTGATGTTACGAGTTTGTTGAAGCGCGACAGCTGCCCCAGCAATGGGGCGTATCGGCGCTGAGAGACCATAGCATAACCTACTGAGGGGGGGGGGGAGGCCGAAGGCTTAAGGCAGTGGGAACAGGTGGGTTTTAATTGCCTTATGGAAAGTGGACAGATTGTCAAGGCAACGAATGTTTGGGGGAAGGGAGTTCCAGAGTTTTGCTCCCAAGACTCTGAAGGAGCGACCCCCGACACAGCAGAGTTTTGTGCGGGGAACCACTATCAGATGTTGACCTAGGGAGCGCAGATTGCGCTGGGGGGTGTAGGGTAGTAAAAGCGGACGGAGGAGTACAGGGCCATCTGTTTTGAGGATTTTGAAGGCAGTGGTGAGGGCCTTAAATTGGATTCTAGCTTCCACTGGGAGCCAGTGGAGTCTTTGTATGGTGGCTCTAGCAGAGCATCTTCTGGGAAGGCCGACTATAGCCCTGGCCGCAGAATTCTGAATTTGTTGAAGCCTTGTTGTCTCTGCTTTGTTAGCGCCTAACAGTAGGACGCTAGCATAGTCCAACCGGGAGAGAATGATAGATTGGACTATGAGCTGACGTGTTTTGGGGTCGAAGACGCCAAGAATAGGGTTGAGGCTTCTCAGCAGGCCCACACAAGTAGCTGCCACTCTTTTGGTGTGGGTTTGGTAACTCAACGAGGAGTCCAACCAAACTCCCAGGTTTTTTACCAAAGTTTTAGGGGGAGGGATGGGGCCCAGCAAGGAAGGCCACCAATGGCCACTCCAACAGCTGGGGTTCTTACCAAGGAGCAGCATCTCGGTTTTCCCTGCGTTCAATTGTAAGCAGTTACCCGTCATCCAATGGGCGACTGCGGCCAATCCATCCCTGAATCTCGTGGCAGAGTTTGAGGGGGCCTTAATACAAAAACAACCAACAACATATAACCTGTAAAGAAAGCAGAAAGTGAAAATCAGTATGAAATTATCAAAGGCTGTAACATAAGAGTCAAATTATAAAGGAAAGGCCAGCAGTATCCATGGAGGCTATAGAGTGTGACCAAATTAATTGTTTTTTACTTTAGCTGCATTTAAAACGTGTAAAAGATCTGTAAATTTCAAAAATAGGAAGATTATGCCACAGGGCTTTGGATGAGCAGATGAAGAAGAGAGGCAGGGACCCAGTCTATGAGCACACTGGATATTCAAAGATGCTGACGTAGGACGGTCCAGAAGTTTTGGAAGAAAGGACATGAAGAAGGTCACATGCTCATCTCTATCAATTCCTTCTGGATGACCATACAAAAGAAGGTTGTTGCGCCTGTTTCTGTTTTCAAGATCGTCAGCCGACTTCTTTAAGAGCAAAACTTCCTTCTCTTTAGAGATAAAAACTTTGCAGAGACATCCTGTATATTACTTACATGTTGTTCCACTACGGATACTCTGGAATCAGGTGAAGACCACTGAGAATCTAGAACCTGTAGATGAATATTGGTATCCTCAATAATTGTTTCAAAGCATGTATTTCCTCCAAAACAGTGACTAAAGATACAGGCAAAACAGATTTCAGCAGAGAAGGAGGATCTTGCTTAAGCCTTTTTTTTATCAGAAGAGGGTGATTGCATTTGTGACGACACAATGGACAGAAGAGCCATATTGAGGCTCGAGGGAGGGAGAGCCCGACACAGGCAGGCCAGCAGTAGGTCTACCACTTGAATGAAATAAATATTTACTCCTGCCCATAAATGAAGTATTCAATCCAGCATGAGCACAAAGAATTCGTAAAAGTCCCCTCCCAATAAAATAAAATAGCCCAATGGTTCAAAACTTTAGTTTTAAATGAAAGGAATCCAAAAAGTACTGAGAAAGTTCCCAGCATCAATAGAGAAAGTGTGGATAAAGAGTACATCAGCAGAAAGGAATTGCACCAGTCAGGAGGTAATTCAAAATGGCAGACAGTAAGCAGCTATCAGTGTCCCTTGACAATATAGGAAACCAGAAGCTTAAAAAAAAATACAGCCACATGTTTAGATGTTATTCTGCTACATGAATTTCCTCATTCCAAAAGAAAGACCGCACGGGTATCGCTACCACTGACGCAGCATTTCCCGACGTGGTGAAGACCTCCGTGATCAGACGACCACCTTAAAAGACGCCATGAGCGCATCCCTGAAATGCATTTTAAATTGATATATAAACTTCCACGGATACCATGTACCCAGTAAACAAAAGGAAAACATTCATAAGAGAAATGTACAACCTTGATGTGATATAGGGTAATAGCTGCCACTTGTTATCCCCGTACATAAGATAGTTTGTAAGATGCTTCCATACACACAAGCGCTAGGCATATTGTTTTTTAAAAAACAGCGTATATAACTGTCATACCATTAAGAACATTATAGTTATTTACAAGACTATTCCTATCAAAGAAATCTAGAGTCTTTCGTTATGCACATACAAAACAAACACACATTAATGAATACAAAAATCACCTACTCAATCGGCAGGCACAGGGAGCCCATTTCTGAACTATTTATTTATTTCTTTAAAAAATATTTTGATATAGCGCCTACAGTGCCCATGAGTGAAAAAGTGCTATACGTAAAAAAGTGTAAGTATGAAATCAAGATGGGCCACATTGGCATTAAGTGGAAGGTCTATGTACAAACACCTACAATTGTACTATACATTACATTACACAATGTGGAACTCTATCTAGAAGAAACACCTATCTTCAGCAGATGAATATAGTAAGCCCAAAACGTCAAAGAAATCAGTACTGCATGAAAGTGAGAGAAGAAAATAAAGATTGAGCAGGAACTGAGTTAACTGCTCTTTGATTGAAGGCGTTGAGGAAATAATGCTCATAGTAGGCAGAGTGGAGTGCTAGAATTGGGTGCTGAGCCTGAGAAATACTGATTTAAGATATGTTTTCTGTTAAAGACAGGCGTTGCAAGTAGAAAGATGTCAGATCTGTGAGGATGATGAGATCCTCCTGAGATCTGCAACTCCTTGGCCAATTAATAGGAGTGTTCAAAATGTAGATGTTTGGACATAATGCACAATATTTCAGACGTAGGTCTATCCTCAGTAGAGAGATAGCTAAAGCGGGATGGTGTGGGTGTAGTAGGTACACAGAGGGCTCAAGGGCTATTGGGGGCACACACAGGGACTACGGGGGCATATAATCAAACAAATAACAAGCAGCTTAATACAGGAGAAGCAGGGAATGTGAACATACATTGGAGTTGCAGTGGTGTGGGGAGCACAGAGAGGGGATGAAGAAGCGGGAGTACATGCAGAGGGACAGAAGGGGGCTGGAAGGAGCTTCAGTTGGTCTGCAGGGATAGGTTAGGGAGGCACATACCTGCTGCAGGCAAGCTGGAGGAACTCTGTGGGGCAGTAGGGGTCTGTGGAAACATATGTGGGCTTTGGTGTTTGGCGCGGCACAGAGAGGGGACACACAGAGGTTGCAGGGAGAATACAAGAACACAGAGGGCTAAAGTGAGATAGAGTACAAGGAGGCGATTTTGTGCCGGTCTGGGAGATACAGAGAACAGAGAGACAGCAGGGGGGGTAAAACACACCCATCATCATACCTCTATACAACCAACATCCTAAACAAACACACACAACATCATACATCCCTACAGCTAATATCCTACAAATACAATGAAGTTACTGGACACATGGAATGACCATCAACTCAAGCAACATCACCTGTTAACTAAGGGTGGGTGTAGTTCACGAAGTAGCGCTACGCGAAGCTACGCGAAGTGCACTTCGCACTACGCGAACTTCACGTAGCACTACGCGAGCTGCGTAGTAGCATGTTCGCACTGTGCAAGATGTGTTTTCAATGATTGCACAGTGCGGACAAGCATCCGGCACTGTGCAATCACTGAAAACGGCATCTTGCACAGTGCGAGCTGTAGTTTTCTGCTGCTCGAGTAGATTATTTCTTGAGCTGCAGCTTTCTCAACGCGAACTGGTAGTTTCTCATTGAGAGCGGTCGCGAGCATGTGCAACCATTCACAATGAGAAACCTTACCTCCCCGCGTTGAGAATCTCGCCGGGATGTCATTTTGCTTGCTCGCGGTCGCGAACATGACGTTTAGGACCACGAACAAGCAAAAAATGAGCACTGCACTACACGTGTTCGCACTGTGCTACGTGCAGCTCGCGTAGTGCGAAGTTGCGCAAACTTTGCAATCTCCGCGAGCGTAGCGTAGTGCTTCGACCAGGCCTACTGTTAACACAACCTCCATCAAAATTCCACACAACCACTATCAGAAATCATCACATTCACCATCATACTCCCACACATCTAACATCTCGGACAAACACACCCACAATCATATATCCAAAGAAACCACTTTAAAAATACAAAAAAAACGAGACAACATTGACTAACAAAGACTAAAGTTTAGTGGGAGTTTTAGTTTGACCATTATGGTAACACAGTTTTTTTCTATAAAACTACAATATCACGAAATTTGTAAGTTATGAATCCACCTTTAACTCATGTCTTTACCACATTGTCAGACGTTTTCAAACAGAAAGAAACACACTACACAATATAAACCATAAACCCTATTATGCACCCAATCTCTCCATATCAATATAGGCATTGTGACACAGTTACCTAGAATTATCCTCTCGATACATGCATATTGCACACTGACTACAGCCAGTGTGTAGTTGTGAATGGGTCACAATTTCCATTGGAAAAACATTTTTTTTTGTATTTACTTTGATGCAGTTCAACATATCAGCATAATATTTTGTGAAACAAATTCATCCAATTTAACCTGGCATGGTAAATTTCATAAAGAGGTATAGTGTGGGTGCGGAGGCATAACAGTGGTCAAAAAGTGACACTTCACATTTTAACTCCCACAGAAGTCTTTGCTTTCTGATAAACACTTCGCATAAAAGTAGAACTTTACTCAAGGAAGTAGTTTTGATTGGTTTGGTGTAAATCTATTGAGTAGGTTTTTAGAAATGAGTGTTTAAATAATGTGGACTTGAAATAGTTAAAAAGCTCAATTATTAGTCTTGTTTCAGTTCCAATGTACCCAGTCAATTATGTTACCATCTTTAAAGAAATGACATGATTGTCTGTAAATCTAATGACCAAATTTCTTTTCGGTTGGTGAAAACAATTGAAATGACGGGCTGAAATTCCAGGTGATGATGTGGAATTGAGACCTAAATTACTGCTAATCCCTATAATACCCATTTTTAATGGGACCATCAAGGTCCCACTTGTGCTCCTTGAATTTTAGTAAATCTGTAGGGCAGAGTTACTGGACACTTGGAATGAGCATGACAATGATCTGAAATGCATTTCTCATAGCTGCTATTGGAGTTATGCATTTTATGTACATGCTAAATAGCAATCATGTGTTTATTAATGCCTAGTATAGTGATTCATTCTATGCGGTATACAGCATGGTTGCAAAGCTGAGATTATCACCTCCAAATTGCTTACAATTTAGCTAGTTGAGTTTCACATTTAGTTTCACATGTTTTTCATTGCACTCCAGGTTAAACTACCTGTTGTGAAAATAAAGTAGCCATGGATCTTATTGTTAGATTTAGGGGTCTCTAGTTGGCACATGTAGACAAATAGGGACCCTTACCTCTAGTCAGGGTTAGGGGGTACACTCCCTGCTTACCCCCTTGGTAGCTTGGCACGAGCAGACAGGCTTATCTCAGAGGCTGTGTGTAAAGCATTGGTGAACACATATTGTATCAAGTGACAACACTACAGATGGACACCACACAGGTTGTATATCAAAAATAAGTATTCTTTATATAGACTTATCACAAGACCAAAAACAACAATACTGTACTTAAAATGGTAGAATTAGCTTAGTTCTCTTTAGATCTTAGAATGCAACACTTTGAGTCAATGTACCTTAAGATGCAACTCGCAGGGCAACAAAAGTGTTGCAGGAAAGGTGATGCGGTAGTCCCTTACACGCAAGGACGGTGATGCGTTGAAGATCTGGTGCAAAGAAACACAGATGACGCTTTCTCCTTGATGCGACATGCTTCCCGGTGATGCGATGGCATCTGCTGCGATGTCTATCCTCTTCTCCGGCGATGCGAGATGCTTTCCACGATGCGAGCCGCGACAGGCTCTGCGACACGCTTCCCAGTGATGCGGCGGCATTTGCTGCGATGTCGATCCTCTCTCCTGGCGATGTGAGTTGCTTCCACAATGATGAGAGCCGTGACAGGCCCTGCAACACTCTTCCCAGTGATGTGGCGGCATCTGCTGCGATGTCGATCCTCTTCTGCGCTCATGAGCTGCGACAGGCCCTGTTACACGCTTCTCGGAGATGAGGCCAGCGTCTGATGCAACGTCGATCCTCTTCTCCTGCGACGCGCTTCCCAGTGATGCGTCTGCATCTGCTGCAGTGTCGATCCTCTTCTCTGGCGATGCGAGACGCGTCGTGTTCTGAAGCAGCAGCAGCAGTTTGACGACACGCTTCCTGTTCTCGAGTCAGGCTTCCAGCTCCTTGCGATGCGCAAGTTCCCAAAAAGTCCAGCACAGCTGCAAGCACTTCAGGAGAACTCTTGGGGAGCAGGTGGGTGAAGTCTGTTGTCCCTGAGACTTCAGTAGGAGGCAAGCTCTTTTCTCAAGCACTGCAGGCCAATCCCACAAGCAGCACTTCAGCTTAGGAATAGTCTTTCCTCAGTCTCTCTGGTTCCACTCCTCAGCAAAGGTTTCTTCTTTTTGTCCAAAAGTGATCTAAATCCTCGGGATCAGGGTACCAATACTTATGCCCCAAAATCCTTTGTCCTCTGAGGGCAGAGGGGCCTTTGGCTAGTCCAAACCAGTTCTGGTCAGTCCTGGAGTACTCTGTTTACATGACTCCTTCTTTCCATTCACAGTGCAGGGCAGAGGTATCAGACGCACCACAGGAGGTGGAGCCAGCATTGTGGAGGGAAGGCACAGTCCTATTCAAGTTCCAGGTGCATTTCCTCCCTCCCATCTAGATGCAGATCTCTCTATTCACCACCGGGCTGACTCGCCCTTTCTCCTGGAATCCCCCAGCCCCTGTCACTCAAACTCCAGACAAGGAATACACAACCTAGCAGAGGCAGGCTTCGATAATTAGACAAGAAAATACCTACTTTCTAAAAGCGGTATTTTCAAACACAGAATATTAAAACCAACTTTATATAAGATGCATTTTATCATTCTGAGTCCAGGCATACTAAATTCGAATTTCTACCTAGTAACCTAAGTCAGTTAGGATTATAAAATGTAATAATCTAACTGCCCATTCTGGCTCATGGGGAATAGGTAGCCTTGCAATAGTGGAAAACGAAAATGGCTGTAATTCACTATTAGGACATGCCACACACATCAGGGCTTGTCCAACCTTATACTTACAATGCACCCTTCCCTTGGGCCTACCATAGGGGTGTCTCATATGAAGGAAAGGAAAGGTTTAGGGACTGGCAAGTTGGTGCACGTGCCCTGTCAACATGGCAATACCAGACTGCACACAGGCTCTGCAATGGCACACCTGAGACACACTTTTACAGGCTGCTTATGTGGGTGAAACAACCAGTGCTGCAAGCCCACCAGCAGCATTTGGTTTACAAGTCCTGGGCATACTCAGTGCACTATACTAGGGTATGACAAGTAAACCAAATCAGCCAATCATGAAGTCACTAATCCATACATTAATTTTACAATAGGGAGCACTTGCACTGTGGCACT
Organism: Lissotriton vulgaris; assembly: GCF_964263255.1. NCBI lineage: Eukaryota > Metazoa > Chordata > Amphibia > Caudata > Salamandridae > Lissotriton > Lissotriton vulgaris. The sequence goes on along the minus strand of NC_141689.1, from coordinate 1,611,523,986 downwards.
GGACAGCAGGCACACAGTGCCCAAAGCATACAATAACAGCAAAAACACATGAGGCAACAGGAAAAATGGAAGGGAGACCCACACCAAGGTGCCAGGTCTAACACTAATGTTTTCCTTTCTTTACTTTAATACTTTGGTGTTGTCTTTGTGTTCAGAATCTGATATGAAAGCAAGCCACTATCTACCAGCTCTTCCATGTTGAGCATATTCCAGTTTTATCAGTTCCAATCCCCTGCTACTGGTGTTGCAAATTCTTTTTGGAGTTTATCTGACAACTGCTATTCCACAGCATGCCAAACTGTGTCCATTTGAAACTATTATTCTGTAAGTAATTTTTAGAGCTCCCTTACACAGTGCATGCACTGTGTTGGGAAACATATTTCTAACACTTTATTGGGCATTTAACCCTCCCACAGCATATCATTAGTTGTTTTCGCTGTCAGTCTCATCTACAATCTTTCGCTTGCTTATCTCTCTTAAGCTTTCTGTTCTTTCTTGTGTTAACTGCTCCCTGGAGCATGCTACAAGAACATTTGTTCTTCCTTGTCTCTGTTCTTCTTCCTCTTTTTGCAATGCAGTATTTTTTTAATAACTGTTTTAGGTATTATTCCTAGACGTGCAATGTGCTTTCTACTTTTGACACAGGGATACAGCTTTTTATCCATGTTGCTTTCACCATATCTACTGTCTCTATTTACACTTTATTTATTTATACCCACAACTGTACTACTATATGCTACTGTCTCTATGTCATTCCACTCCACATTATGCCACTCTTCATTACTCCACTTCCCTCCCCTCTATGCCACTCTACTCTACACCACTCCACTCTATTCTATGCCATTGAACGCCACTCAATCAATCAAGAGTTTGTTAAGTGTGACTACTCACCCATAAGGGTCTCAAGGCGCTGACGGTGTGGGGTGGGTGCAGGATAAAGACCATCAAGGAGAGGGTCCGTCTAAGAGCCAGGTTTTGAGGTCTCTTACGAAGATGGGTAGCGATGTTGTCTATCTGAGGTGGAGCTGAAGGGTGTTCCAGGCCTTGGCAGCGAGGAAGGAGAAGGAGCTTCTTCCTGATCTGTTTTTCTGGTGCGTGGGACCATGGTGTAGGAGAGCTAGGCTGATCGCAGGGTCCTTTGGGGTGCTTGAAATTTGAGTTGGGTTCATGTATGCTGGTCTGGTGTCGTGGAGGGCCTTGTGTGCGTGCGTGAGCATCTTGAAGGTGACTCTTGCCTTGTTGGGGAGAAAGTGGAGTGTGCGCAGGGCCTGGGAGATGTGGCAGTGTTTTGGAAAGGCTGAGGATCTGACTTGCGGCAGCATTCTGAATGTTCTGTAGCTTGCAGTGAGGTTTTTATTTATTCTGGCATAGAGTGAGTTGCCATAGTCGAGTCTGCTGGTGATCAGAGCGTGAGTGACGGTCTTTCTATGTTCAAGGGGGATCCATTTGAAGGTCTTACTTAGGAGGAGGAGGGTGTGGAAGCAGGAGGAGGAGACTGAGTTGATCTGGCGGTCCATTTTTAGCTCGGAGTCCAGGATGATTCCCAGGTTGCCTGCATGGTCTGTGGGGGTGGGCGGGTTTCCGAGGGCAGGGGGCCACCAGGTGGCATTCCAGGCATCGGGGTTTGGGCCCCTGAAGTGTACTTCCGTCTTGTTGGTGTTTAGGTGTAGGCAGCTGTTTTTCATCCATTTGGCGACGGCTTCCATACCTTCTTGAAAGTTTTGTCTGGTGGTGTTGGGTTCTTTGGATAGGAGGGGATGAGTTGGGTGTTGTCTGCATATGACACAATGTTGAGTCCGTAGGTTTTGACGATGGGGGCGAGCGGAGCCATGTAGACGTTGAAGAGTGTCAGGCTAAGGGAGGACCCCTGAGGGACTCCGCAGGTGTTTGGTGTTGGGTCCAAGAGGAAGGGGGGGAGTCTGACTCGCTGCGTTCTGCCGGAGAGGAAGGAGCTGATCCAGTCGAGGGCCTTGTCCTGGATCCTTGCGTCGTGAAGTCTGCGCCTTAGGGTGCGGTAGGAGACTGTGTTGAATGCCGCTGAGAGGTCGAAGAGGATGAAGGCCACTGTTTCTCCTTTGTCCAGTAGGGTCAGGTGTCGTCTGTTGCAGTGAGGAGGGTGGTATCCGTACTGTGGTTTTTCCTGAAGCTGGATTGGGAGGCGTCAAGGATGTTGTGCTCTTCGATGAATGTGGCGAGTTGGCTGTTGATGGCTTTCTCAATGACTTTCGCAGGGAATGGGAGCAGGGAGATGGGTCTGTAGTTTTTGAGGTCCATGGGGTCCACCAAGGGTTTCTTCAGTAGGGGGTTGACTTCGGCGTGTTTCCACGTGTCGGGAAACGAGGCGGTCGCCAGGGAGCGGTTGATGGTGTGGCTGAGCATGGGTGCGATGGTGTCGACGGCTCTGTTGAAGATGTGGTGGGGGCAGGGGTCGGTGGGGGCCGTGGAATGGATTGACTTCATCGTCTTCAGTGTGTCTTCGGTGGTGAGGGCTGTCCATCTGTCAAGTGTTGACTTCGGGGTGTCGGGATGGTTGGTGGGGGTTTTGTGTGTTGGTTGTCTATGTTGAAATTGTCATAGATGTTCTTGATTTTGTGGTGAAAGAAGGTGCTGAGTTTGTCGCAGAGGTCTTGTGAGGAGTGATGTCAGTCGACTCGCTGGCGGGTTGGGCGAACTCCTTGATGATGTTGAAGAGTTCTTTGCGGTTGTATGCGTGTGCGGAGATTCTTTGTTCGATCGCTTGTTTTCTCATTTTTTTCTGATGAGTTGGTGGTGGTCGTTGGTAGCGGCTCTGAAGTTGCTGTGAGATTCTGTGGAATTTGTGTTCCTCCAGGTCTTTTCGAGGTGGCAGCAGGTGCACCTGGACTCGCGAAGTTCGGTGGTGGGCCATCTGGCTTTTTTGGCCACTCTACTTTACTCTATGCCACCCACTCTACCCACTCTACTCTTTGCCACTCTACTCTATACCACTCTACTCAAAACCACTCCACTCTACTCTGTGCTACTTTACTCAGTGCTATTCTACTCCTCTCTATTCCATTCCAGATAATGCCACTCTTGACACTCTATGCCACTCCACTCCACTCTCTGCCACTCCACTCTATTCTGCACCACTTCTTGCCGCTCTACACCAGTCTATACTTCAATCTAAGTCACTCCACTATAACCCACTCCACTCCACCCCTCTCTCCACCACTCCACTGTACTCCAATTCACTGTACACCAGGCCACTATACTCAATGCCACTCTACTATACGGCACTCAAAGTCCCTCTACTCCACACCACTCTATTCCATGCAACTCTAAACTACGTCACTCTACCCTACACCACTCTACTCAACACCATTGCAGTCTACACAATGCCATTCTATGCCACTACTCCACTCTACTAGTACAGATAAATTATGCGGTGGAATCGATCTAAGAATCTTTTATTGTGAAAGGATACTTAAATTAATCCTTCACTTGGAATTATATGTCCAACTGATTTCTTTATATATTCAAAAACCACCAACAGCATATGGTCCAAATTTGTGTTTATACTTATATGTATATATTTATCAAGACAGGTCAATACACAACATGTAAACAGTCAATACACAACATGTAGATACACAAAGTTCAAAATACATAAGAAATAACACATACAGAAATATACGATTTTTTGTTACCTTATCTACTATTATGGATGCGAAAAAAGATTTTTTAGAACACAATAATTATCACTCACATGCCGTATTCATAAAGATGGCCCATATATATGAGCACAACAGAGGGAAAATGAGTAAAACCTCTTCGAACATTAGACTGTGCTCAACAATTACTTTCTACTTGATTCTAGTTTTTTGGGGCTTTACCCAAATGTGGTGTTGAGGCGGTTCAGCCCGATTAATTAGGGCCTCATCAGGACTGGGGCAAAAAGAAACCTACAATAAACAAAATACATTCCTTGTATTTACATATATACACATAGACATACATATTTTATAATAGGAGACAGAATATTTACACAGAAAAATGTGCGTAAACATACAACTCATGTCACGGAGCCCGATCTTGCCGCAACAATAAGCAAAGTGCGGAGGCAAAGGGTACAACAGATTAAATTAGGGAAAGATAGAGTAGGCTAGAAGATATGGTAATGTTGTTTCTTTAAATATCATTTAAAGGTTTCTCCAAAGTTTAAGTCTGGAGAAAGGACTAAACTGTCAGAACCTTCAAAAATTGATTCATAGTTGTTTTGTTCCTCAGGAGCTGTACCCAAAAGCCCACCTTCCAGCAGCTTCGGCTCTGCACTATAAGTTCAGCAGAAGGCCAAAGTGGCTAAACGAGGGGAGGTAAGGGAGGGTACTGCGGGGAGGGAGATCTGGAACGAGAAAAAATAACAACCGGAACACGTGAGCGCTAGTCACTACAAAAATCACCTGCTGCTCTCACTGAATGGCTTCCGGATACCTAAAGGAAAGAACTGGCTTGTAATAGTATAACTCAAGTTAAAAACATCACTTAGAAAGTTTACCAAGGCTTACATCCAGAATAACACTTGTAATCAAAATGCAAACAGATTCTTCTGAATTGTTTTTTAGTTCTTCAATAGAAATAATCACAGCAATTATCATAGCTAGATTTCCTAAATGCATTAACCTCATGCACCAAAGATACTGTATATAAGTAAAAAGCCCCTGGCAATTTAACAAGTCTTTCCTGAAGGATTCGAGAAGTGTAATACAACTCAGCCGAGTATAATTGCCCAGGAAATGAGGTCAATCCGTGTTAATAGGCGAGTAAAACAAACTATTCTAAGGAGGGAAGAAGCTTTCAGCCGAAAGACTTCAGAACAATGAAGGCGCGATTAAAATTGGGTCCGCACCAAGACACGCAAAGTGAAGGTCAAAGATGAAGGCCGCCCGCACCAAGACACGCAGTAGCAAAGCATTCCAAGATGCGGCAATAGAGAAATGGTTGGATCCTACCTGAGATTTCTTCTATCGGATCTCAGAGGTAGGATTCTACCCAAAGGTCAGCATCTTCTGCGGAGAGGTCTGGAAACAAGTCGGGAACAAGAGACAAGCCGGGAAATCTGAAGTGGACCGGAACTCAGGAAACGTTCAGCAACAGCAATCCTCTAGAATAATCTGCATGGAATCTAGGGCGTGGCTCAATTTATAGCCCCTGATTCCGGTCTACTGATGCTGCTAAGGAACAAAAAGCCTCCAGGAAAGTAAAGAAAAGAAACAAACATTGATACCAACAACAGGCAAATGAGAAACAAGAGTCGACAATAAACATTGGCACCTGCAACACAAAAGTTAGCAAAGGCACAGTTATAAGCAAGTTAGGCACATGAGATTTACAGGGTTGAGTCCTTGGATCCTGACATGAGATTTACAGATTTGGGTCCTTGGATCCTGACATAGACAAGAGAAGCAGTAGAACAGTCCAGAGCAGTCCCTTCTGTTGTTTCTTATTTTATCCACTCCCCCTTCCCCCTGGGGGGTTCCTTAGAGTCAAGTTTAATAACGGGCTTTGGGACATCCCTCGGAGGGAGTTGGGAAATTAGCGACTCTGTTCCTGTGCAAGTCTTGATGGTAAGAGTTATTTCGCTTTGCCTTGTGACAGAGTGAAGTGCCCACGTGTGATACTTGCACCCAAACAGAATGGCTGAGGGCATTACCTTGCAAAGTCTGTGAACAGTCTTAGAGGCTATCCAAAAGGAATTGGTAGCAGTTCGAGAAGATAATCAGAACCTTAGACAAGAGATGATGAATTGTAGAAAAGAAACCGCAGAGTTAGCTCAGAGAATAGGACAACCATTTAGCTCTGAGAGAGAGAATGTAAATGCCCAAGCTGAAGGTTTAAATAGACTAACTACACAAGTGATTCATTCTTTATCCCCAGTCATTCCTTTAGCTCATCCAGAAAGATTTAGTGGAGATCCCCAAAAGGCACAGATATTCCTCACCCAATGTTCCATTCTCTTCATGTGCTGTCCTTCCATTTTCCCTGATGTTTAGCCCAGAGTGGCGTTTGCTTTATCATACCTGAGTGGTAATGCAGCGTCATGGTCAATGCACTAATCTCCAGAGATTACCCCATTTTGCAGAATTATGATGCATTCAAAAAAGATTTTTTGCGAATTTTTGACAGGCAAAGAATCTCCCAAGATGTTGATAATGTGCTATTGGAAGTGCGTCAGGGTAATCATGATTTAGTGACCTACCTGGCTCAATTTAACAAACTAGTAGTAGAAACAAATTGGCCGGAGAGCAATAGAGCCGCAGTATTTTATCATGGGCTGCGCGATGAACTTAAGGATGTCTTAGCCCAAATACCTAACAGACCCACGGAAATTTCTGAATTGGTGGACTTAGTGTTAGAAATTGACTTTCATCAGGGAGAAAGAAGAGGGGAAAAAAGAAAAGATTTTAAACCACCTGTGCCGAGGTTTGATAGAGCAAGGTAGGAAGGAAATAAATCGAACTATGGAAGGACCATCCAATCCAGAGCCGATGCAGATAGGAACCATCAGGGGGCCTTTAACTAAAGAAGAAAAAGAGAAAAGAAGAGCAGGACATCTGTATATGTATTGTAGCTCCAGCGGTCATTTCGTAAAAAACTGTCCAAAGAAACCCAAGACGTCATTTAAACTGAAGGAAAACTTGAACTTTGGACCATATGCTGGTGGTGGTTTTTGAATATATAAAGAAATCAGTTGGACATATAATTCCAGGTGTCCTTTCACAATAGGAGATTCCAGGACGGACAGACATATGAAATATTGAAAATCGGGCCACACTAAAGGTGAGCAATCTTTCAAGTAACGAGTGAAGAGGTCATACACACTCGGGAGCCGACGATATTTAAAGGAGCCAAAATAATAAGTTAAGAGGTAAGGAGTCAAATATTAGATCATACTTAAGAAAATTAAATAGTATACTCTTGTAATAATTTGTTATGTGTTAACAGAAATCATATTTCTAAGAAGTAAACAAGATTAGAAAGAAAGAGAGAGAGAGAGCAATAACAAGAAAGAGAAGAGAAGCAAGTTATCTGGAACATAAGGTACAATAGATTAAATTAGGGAAAGATAGAATAGAGTGGGCTAGAAGATATGTTAATGTTGTTTCTTTAAATATCATTTAAAGGTTTCTCCAAAGTTTAAGTCTGCAGAAAGGACTAGACAAGAGAAGCAGTAGAACAGTTCCAGAGCAGTCTCTTCTGTTGTTTCTTATTTTATCCACTCCCCCTTCCCCCTGGGGGGTTCCTTAGAGTCAAGTTTAATAACAGGCTTTGGGACATCCCTCGGAGGGAGTTGGGAAAGTAGCAACTCTGTTCCTGTGCAAGTCTTGACGGTAAGAGTAATTTCGCTTAGACTTGTGACAGAGTGAAGTGCCCACGTGTGATACTTGCACCCGAACAGAATGGCTGAGGACATTAACTTGCAAAGTCTGTGAACAGTCTTAGAGGCTATCCAAAAGGAATTGGTAGCAGTTCGAGAAGATAATCAGAACCTTAGACAAGAGATGATGAATTGTAGAAAAGAAACCGCAGAGTTAGCTCAGAGAATAGGACAACCATTTAGCTCTGAGAGAGAGAATGTAAATGCCCAAGCTGAAGGTTCAAATAGGCTAACTACACAAGTGATTCATTCTTTATCCCCAGTCATTCCTTTAGCCCTTCCAGAAAGATTTAGTGGAGATCCCCAAAAGGCGCAGATATTCCTCACCCAATGTTCCATTCTCTTCATGTGCCGTCCTTCCATTTTCCCTGATGCGCAGCCCAGAGTGACGTTTGCTTTATCATACCTGAGTGGTGATGCAGCGTCATGGTCAATGCCACTAATCTCCAGAGATTACCCCATTTTGCAGAATTATGATGTGTTCAAAAAATAATTTTTGCGAATTTTTGACAGGCGAAGAATCTCCCAAGCTGTTGATAATGAGCTATTGGAATTGTGTCAGGGTAATCATGATTTAGTGGCCTACCTGGCTCAATTTAACAAACTAGTAGTGGAAACAAATTGGCCGGAGAGCAATAGAGCTGTAGTATTTTATCATGGACTGCGCGATGAACTTAAGGATGTCTTAGCCCAAATACCTAACAGACCTACGGAAATTTCTGAATTGGTGGACTTAGTGTTAGAAATTGACTTTCGTCAGGGAGAAAGAAGAGGGGAAAAAAGAAAAGATTTTAAACCACCTGTGCCGAGGTTTGATAGAGCAAGGTTGGAAGGAAATCGAACTATGGAAGGGCCATCCAATCCAGATCCGATGCTGATCGGAACCATCAGGGGGCCTTTAACTAAAGCAGAAAAAGAGAAAAGAAGAGCAGGAAATCTGTGTATGTATTGTGGCTCCAGCGGTCATTTCGTAAAAAACTGTCCAAAGAAACCCAAGACGTCATTTAAACTGAAGGAAAACTTGAAGCACCACCTGTAGGAGGGGTTGGACAGGTGGATGCTAATCAAGAATCAACTCCAAAAGAGCATCAGTTAGCAAATACTTTACAGTCATCTTCACCTCACCTGATTTTGTCCATGGTAATCAAATTCCGGTAAATCTCCTTCAACAAAGTTTCCGTGATGATTGACTCCGGGGCTACGGGGAACTTATGTGATTTAAAATTTGCAACTAAGATAGGATTGAGAGCAATTCGAATGGACAAAAATGAACCAGTACGAGCAGTTGATGAACTAACCTCTCGTCCGGACCCATTGTAAGCCATACTGAACCAGTACAAATGATTTCAACTGATGGTCATGAAGAGATAATCCAATTCAATTTAATTGATGCACCACAGTTTCAGCTGATCCTAGGATTACCATGGTTAACTGAGCACAACCCTACCATTAATTGGAGTGCGAGCACGATAATTATGGATTCTACCTACTGCAAGGAGAATTGTTTTGAGAAAGGTGAGAAGTGTTGTGAGGTTAATCCTGCTCACTCTTTGTGCATGGCCAGTGCATCTGTGTGTATTATAGATTCTCAGGAAATTCCTTCGGAATTCCAAGATTTTGCAGACGTCTTTGATGAGAAAGAAGCCGAACAATTGCCCCCTTATCGAGTATATGACTGTAAGATTGCCCTGGAGCCTGGTTCCAACCTACCATGTAGTCGAGTCTATGCATTAACAGAAAAAGAACATCAGCATCCGAAAGAATATTTGAATAAATACTTGTCTAACGGTTTCATACGACCGTCCCAATCGCCGGTGTCCTCACCCTTGTTTTGCATGCCGAAGAAAGAAGGAGATTTGAGAACCTGCATCGATTACCGCACGATTAATTAAATCACAAAGAAAAATTGTTACCCACTCCCACTCATCTCAGTCCTATTGGATCAAGTCAAAGGAGCCCAAATATATACTAAATTAGATCTGCGAGGAGCATACCATTTTATCAGAATGAGATAGGGTGACGTGTGGAAGACCGCTTTTAGAACAAGATTCGGGCTATTCGAATACCTTATGGCTTGTGTAATGCCCCGGTGGCTTTCCAGCACTTTATTAATGACATCCTCAGTGAGTACATTGACCAATGTGCTATAGTATATATTGATTACATTTTAATTTACTCCAGTGACAAAAGCAAGCACCCAGAACAAGTGAGAAGAATTTTGCAGAAGCTCAGAGAGAATCGTCTATTTATAAGGTGGAATTCTTGGGATTTGTCCTTTCACCAACTGGCATGAACATGGACGAGAAAAAGATCAAGGCAGTAATTGATTGGAAATCCCCTACAAGTGTGAAGGAGGTACAGAGTTTTATTGGTTTTGCGAATTTCTACCGGCGGTTCATCAGTGAATTTTCCCAGAAAATACTACCTCTCACGAGACTACTGAGAAAAGGAATCCGTTTCGAATGGACTGAAGAAGCTGAGGAAGCCTTAACAATGCTGGAGATGATTTACAAGAATGTGATGAGGTTTGGTTGAGCACAAAAAATCTGAGGTTAAAAGGTAATAGAACATTTTTACCCAGATTTATAGGTCTTTATCCCATTGAGAAACAGATAAATCCTGTTACTTATCGTTTGAAATTACCAGCCCAATGGAAAATTCACCCAGTTTTTCACATTTCCTTACTGAAACAGACATCACCAAAAATACAAAAAGGTCTGCCACCAAAACCAATCCAATTTGAGTCTGGAGTAGAATATGAAGTTAAGGAAATTCTGGATTCTAAGAAAATCAAAGGACAGCTGTTTTATTTAGTGGATTGGAAAGGCTACGGTCCAGAAGAACGGTCTTGGGAATGCTGGTAGGATGTACATGCCCCCAGATTAGTGAAGGTTTTCCACCAAAGGTTTCCAACCACACCAAGAATGGAAGGACCTCCTTTGTTGGGGGGTACTGTCAGAACTCCAAAACTGACAGTTAATGCTGTCCTTACCTCAAGATGCAAACCGCGCAGGTTTTACACTAAGAGTGGTTCCTGGAGCTATATGTGGAGAGTTGTGAACCATCGGCAGAATTCCAAGATGGCCACCGATGGGTTGACGGTCTAGTCGTTATATCCCCACACAGGTGTTGAGACTATCATGAAGCATGCGACCGCAAACTACTGCGCACTTCACTAAAGAAACGTTCCTAGTCGGACGAACATTTTGAAGCTCCGTGATCATTTGCTGTGTTCCTGTGAGAAGGTGCATTTTGACCTTCTCTCCTTCCGCGCATTGCTCAGAATGAGTGTGTGTGGAAAATATCTGCAAGTAACCTGAATATCTGCCGGAGGTATCTTTTCCCCTGAACTGCTTCTTCCATTGAGACCTTCGTCAGCAGAACCTGAGGAGAAGAACAACAAGCGAGATAAGTGATTGACTTCATTTCTTACAAAACAAGGATTATGATTATAGAATCTCAGTATAAATAAAGATAAGAAGAAGGAAACCATTTCAAAAGAAATACTTACCGAAGGAAACGAAATTCCTGGATTACCTAAGAGAGGAAAAGAGACATAAGAGTTAGAATGATTCAATGATAATACTATGCTAAATAAGAGCCACTAAATAATTAGATTAGCTAGCTGTGCGCATAATTTAGTTAGATTAAATAGGCATTTAAGGATAGTTAGGCATACATAATTCTAATGATAGTTGAATATAAAGGATACCGTCTTCAGATAGTTATAAGGAAGTATGTCGATAAATTAAGGACCCACTAATAAGTTGAGAGGTAAGGAGTCAAATAATAGATCATACTTAAGAAAATTAAATGGTACACTCTTGTAATAATTTGTTATGTGTTAACAGAAATCATCTTTCTAAGAAGTAAACAAGATTAGAAAGAAAGAGAGAGAGAGCAATAACAAGAAAGAGAAGAGAAGCAAGTTATCTTGAACATAAGGTACAATAGATTAAATTAGGGAAAGATAGAATAGAGTAGGCTAGAAGATATGTTAATGTTGTTTCTTTAAATATCATTTAAAGGTTTCTCCGAAGTTTAAGTCTGCAGAAAGGACTAGACAAGAGAAGCAGTAGAACAGTTCCAGAGCAGTCACTTCTGTTGTTTCTTATTTTATCCACTCCCCTTCCCCCTGGGGAGTTCCTTAGAGTCAAGTTTATTAACGGGCTCTTGGACATCCCTTGGAGGGAGTTGGGAAATTAGCAATTCTGTTCCTGTGGCAAGTCTTGACGGTAAGAGTTATTTCGCTTAGCCTTGTGACAAAATCAAACAACTTGCCACTGTTGAAGTTGTCATAACTAGTACAGAAAAGAAGTTCTAGGACTTTCTTTTCTGTGAAACAAAATCCAGCCTTCTAGTAACCTTTCATGATTGGTCAGCCTTAACGCCTTAATCGCGGTGGCAATTCTGCTGCGGTGCAGGGCGTTCCATTGAGTGAGCAGGGACACGTCGGCCAACAGATGTGCGCAGCAGTACCGAGGTAGTGCTCACGACGGCCGTTGGCTGATGGGCGCACTTAAAGGATTAATAGGCTTAGCCAGGCTGTTTTGATAAGTTACCTGCATAGAGCAGAGATTATCCAATGGAGAGAGCTCTGTAGCTGCAGAGAACAATCCAGGTTGGGGGCTGGGTAAATCAAACTGGGTTTCAAAGAGAGCAGGACAGTAAGGAATCCCAGCCAGACCTACCCCCTCTTTCTGTACCCCCAGCCAGATGGCAAGACCGGGAATGGAATTTGGAGGAGGTGGAGGGGGAGTGTTATTGAAATTGAGCCACACCAGTAGGTTGGGTTAGCCATGCTCTTACTCCATAGGAAATAACATTTCCGTTTTGAATTTTAAAAGTGCAGTGCTTTGTGTGACAAGAATATGCCTCACTGTAGAAGAAGCTGTCATTTTGGACTAAAACTGATTTTTAATCCATCTTTAAGATTTTTCTAAATTTGTTCTATTGCTGATTGCTTTTGGGTGGCACCCAGTGCTTGATTAGACAGGGGTGGACCTCTGCTTGTTGCTCCAAATCATTGAATAAATATGTGAGATCTTCATAGCAAATTGGATTTGCTGCCTTAAACTATAAGGAGATGAAGGACTGCCTGGAGTGCGGCCAGTAGAATTTTAAGTATTTGGCAAGGTGATTGTGTGAACTGCAGTCCCCAACTTCCAAGGATCATCTCAGAGCTTCTAGGCCTTTAGATTTGTGTTTTGGACACTTTGGACCCTCAAGAAGAACTTCAGGAAGGAGTACCAGAAATATGGAGAAGTTTGGAGCTACTTTTGGAAAAAGCACCATAAGTGGACCAACCCATCTTCAAGAGTCCCGCTGAAAGCTCCGGAGCTCCAGAAATCGGCCTGCTTGAGGGGACCGCAAAACATTGAGAGAAAATCTTCCAGAAAAGTTTTTAAGTCTAAAGGTAAGATTTTGACAGGGGGCCTCCCTCTTAGGGCGGGGGCCTCCCACTTAGCGTATCCAACCAGGACTCCATCGTGGTTGTCATCAAACTTTGTCTTTGTCCCTGTCAAGTGCGACCACATGTCTGAAGTTGGTGCTACATGTTTCTAAACACTAGAAAGGTGTTAATATTTAAAAATTCATATCTCCTTTTCCCTATATTGGAATTTTTGAATTTTGGTGTCATTTTAAAGATATACTTATTTCCTAATTTCTATAAAGTGGGGTCGGATTTTTTTATTGTGTATTGTGCCATACATATTTAATGTATTGGTACTTTTAAATACTTTACATAGTTGTCTCCTAAGTTAAGCTTGCCTGCTCATTGCCAGCTACCAAGGGATGAGGAAGAGAATAACTTTTTGAGGTCTTGTCTGGACCTGATATTGCGATTGTGGCCTTATTGCTAGTGGAAGGTGCAGACTTACTCCTACTAATAATATACCTTCCAACATTTAGTGCCAGTGGGTGGGATACAGAATTGGGTTTAAATTACACCATTCAGTAAAGTGAGTTAAAATGTTTAAATATATGATATATTGACTTAGAACACAACTGTTGAGTTTTGAATTTTGGACAAAAACTGATTTTTAATCCATCTTTTTGATTTTTCTAAATTTGTTCTATTGCTGATTTGTGAAGTTGTGTGGCCAAAACCAGGGATACCATGGAGCTGGCTAAATAGAACAAACTCACAGTGGCTGAGCTTAGGGTTCAGTGTAATTCCAGGTGGCTACCTAATAGCAAAAAGATCAGGAAGGCAGAATCGATTAGGTCCCTTAAGGCCTGGACACAGACAGCTCCAGAGAAGGAAGGGCAGGGTGAGCACTCCAACCACCTCCAGGAGGTGGATGATGATAACCTTTCCATTTCTTCTAGCACTAGGTTCATACTTCCAGCTAATGGGAGAGAACAGGTTCCCCTGCACAGGCTCCACTGATGTCCACTAGAGAGAGGGAGCTTGAGGCTCAGTTAACCTTCATAGCTTTGGAAGAAAGAAAGTTGGCACAACAGGAGACACAGTGGGCAAGGGAGGAATGTAAAAGAAATGCCATTGGGTGGTGGGATTAATCCCAGACTTCCCAAGGGAATAGTTCCTATGTACACCAAGGGGGGTGATATTGACATATGTCTGACTGCATTTGAAAGGGCCCTTGAGATGAGAGAGGTCCGCTCTAAGTAATGGGGTTCACTCTTGTGAGAACTGATCCCAGTAGTTGGGAGAGATAGGCTCCTGACCCTACAGGGGGATGAGGCAACAACTTACTTCCACATGAGGCAATGCTTAGTCAAGAAATTTAGTCTGACCTCAGAGCAGTACTGGGTGAGGCTCAGGGACACCAAAAAAGTTAACACAATGTCATGGGTGGACTTCTCAGTAAAGGCACTAGAGGGACGGATTAGTGGTAACCAAGTGAGCACTTATGAAAGGCTTAACAATTTTTTGTTGAAAGAGCACACCCTGACTCATTGTTCACTAGAGAAGTTACACCAGTACCTAGAGGACTCTAAGCTGACTAGCCCTAAAGAGCTGGGGGAGATAGGTGATGAGTGGTTGAGAACCTGGGTTTACCATCAGCAACAGAGATGTGAGCAGAAGAAGGGAGGACAGGTTCTCCCCATGGAAAAGATCCTCATAAATCTGTGCAGTGGGGAGGAACCCCAAGCCAAGCCACTTTCAAGAAGGCAGGGTATCAGGGGAAGTCTTTTGACCCTCCAATGACAGGAAAGTTCAGTGAACTGATGAAGGCAGGTCAGTGTTTAGTTTGGTTGCAGTCAGAACACAAGAGAGGGAAAGCTGTGTGCACAAAGAAGCCCCCCCAGTGGTGGGCAGTCCCAGGGGATTGACAGCATAGGGTTGGGGTGGAGATTGTCCCAGAGTTTGGGAAAGGGTTGACAGAGGCAACCATAGTGTCCTTCGATGGGGTGAAAATTGGAACCCTGGCCGTCTTGCCTCCCAGCAAGGAGAAATATACGCAGAGGCCTAAATTCAATTGAACTGAACTTGAGGCTCTGAGAGACAAAGGATTCAGTGTGACTATGTTCACTGAGATCTTGGTTTTCCCAGGGGAGATCATGTCTGGTGTGTATCACCAGGCAACCTATGCAGACAGCAGAGCCAAAAGAATCGGGAGATGTGACAGAGCCTAAGCAGGTAGTTATACCTATTGAACTCCCAGTAGACTGGGAAATGTTCTTGAACCGTCTGACCGGTCAGGGGTGGAGAGAATGGTCCATGCAATGATGCTGGATCTATCTGAGTGGGTATGTACTCTGACCAGGTCACAGACTACCCAGACACTTGAACCCTGAAACAATGGGCCAAGCCTCCAATGATAAGGTAAAGTGCAAAAGGTCTGGTGTACCAGACCAAGGAACTCCAGAGCTGCAGCAGGAATCTGACCCTGAGGGGAGGATCTGCTCTCTGAATAAGGGATTCCATCCCTGCAAGGTCTCCCAGAGTTAACTGAATTGACAGGAGCAAGTAGACCTCCGGGGAGGGGCTTTGCCAGGGGGACAGAGCCCTGGGAGCTTGAGGCAGATAGCCTCCAGGAAAGAGAAGGGTGATGTCAGTGACATCCAAAATGCTACAGGGAGGATGGAGTTCTCTACATGAAGGCTAGATACCACAAAGAAGTGGCTACCAGGAGGTTGCTGGTCCCCCAGAAGTACAGAGAATTCCTCCTGACTTTAAACCATGACATCCCCTTGGCAGGTCATTTGGGTCAGAAAAAGAGTTGGAATTTGGTGAGTTAACCATTTCTATTGGCCCAACATGTCTGCCAAAGTATAGGAGTGTTACAGCTCCTGTACAACCTGTCATGCCAGTGGCAAGACAGGGGGCAAGCCAAAGACTCCCTTGATACCATTGCCAGTGGTTGGCACTCCCTTTGAGAGGGGGTGGACATCATATGTCGCCTAGAACAACCAACTGCACCAGGGAACAGCATCAGGAAAAAAGTTAATCTTGGTGGTAGTGCACCATGCCACAAGATACCCTGAGGCAACACCCCTCAGAATAGTCACTGCTTCTTCGGTGGCCTGGGACCTACTTGGTGTGTTCGCCAGAGTGGGTTTCTCAAAAGAGGTTGTTTCAGAAAGGGGTACGAATCTCATGTCCAGCTATCTGAAGACAATGTGAGAGGAATGTGTGGTTACCTACAAGTTCACCACCTCATATCATCCACAGACTAATGGTCTGGTGGAAAGGTTCAATAAAACCCTGAAGGGCATGATCAACAGCTTTTCTGACAAACTCAGAAGGAGATGGAATGTTCCCCTTCCATGCCTACTCTTTGACTACAGGGAGGTCCCACAAAAAGGGGTTGGCTTTAGCCCCTTTGAGTTGTTGTTTCGGCCTCCTGCAAGAAGTATGTATTTTTCAGCCAAAGATTGAAAGCATATACTCAGAGCTTGAAAGGGAGAGGCGGTGTTGGCCATTCAGGTTCACTTGGATCCGATGAAAAATTGTCATAATGCACAAGTAGCCAGACCCCATGCGGTCTATTCTTGGCAGCACAGCAGGTTTTGTAGAACTAGTAGATGACTCGATCTGTGGTATGTTTACATAGATGTCCTAAATTTTTTGAATTTTTCGAATTTCTGTACTTGTGGTTTGTGCAGTTGTAATTGTTTCATCTGGGAGAAGTATCATTTCATAGCTGTTTACAGCTTCTCTTTGAAAAGTGGAGTCTTCAGTTGTTAAAGCTTTCATCTGCACTTCCAGCATGGTAGCAAGAGGAGAGAGGCGGGTACCCTGGAGCCCACATGGCCTATTGTTGAGAATTGGCCACATAGTGTGGTTTGATCAGATCAATCGAGGCGCACCTCTTGTCTCGGCAACCGTCAAGTTGTGGAAGAAGTACAGTTCTGGTACCTTCGACAGCCAAGACAGGTAAAGGCGTTCTGTACGATGGCCCAAATTCTTTTTTGTCCACAATTTTCTCTCTGGCCAGCTCCCCAATCTTTGGGACCCAGGCATGTCTTGCAAGTACTGTTTTCATTTCCCCAGTGGTGGTGTGTTTAATTTGGACGGTGCTTTGTAAAGCAAAGTATTCTTTAAGGTCCTGTAAAACATCCAAACAATAAATGATGTGAAATGGGGTTTCAGCTGCCATCGTGCTGATACTATTGAGTTTGGGTACCCACATCCTTACCCCAAACAGGAGTACATAAGGTGTTGTTATGAGATCTCTGGACCCCATATTGACGATTAAGCCAACAACTACCCGAGCCTAATACCCTTGCTGTCAAGGATTGCTTTAACTCACGGTTTTCCCTCTCAACAAATGAATTTTTCTCAGGATAGTACGGGGAGGAGTACCACAAGGCCACACCTAAACTTTCCATGGCTTCTTTGTAAGCCCAAGAGCTAAACGCCAGACCCTGGTTGGAATGTAGTGTGCCAATTGCGAATGTCCTGATAAAGACTCGCAAAACCTTCATAATAGTTTGAGCATCAGCCGAGCACTGGGGCCAAACCCACAGGAATCTGGAGTGTGAGTCTACTGCCACCAATATGTGCCCCATCAGAGTGTAAGGGGCCACAGTGATCCAAATATACACATGTAGGAGCTTTGTCCGAGATCAATAAAGGTGTTTGTGGTGGACATGCTATTGTGGAGCCCTTCATCTGCTGGCAGATGTCATATTTGAGGACATAGTCCTTTGTCTGGTTAGTAAGACTGGCCACCAATAATGCTGCTTTAGTAGTGAAAGTGCAGCAGTGTTTCCTGCATGAGCTGAACGCAGACCCTTGTGTGCGGCTAGTATCAATCACTATCTGCGATCAGTGTTTGGTATTACTCTAGCCCCTACTGCTGGAATATGAGCATGCAGAATGTCTTGTGCATCTAAATTGTAGGAGTACTTGAGTGGAAAGCCTTTTGGCAGGGCTGAGCTGTTGCACGTGTGATTGACAGCTATCATAGTTGTTCAGTTTATCCTCGTACTAGAGCAAGTCATTGCAGCAATGGCAGCACTATGTACTGCTTTTTGGCAGATGTCACACTTTCGGCAAAACTCTAAACCCATCCCTTAGTAAGATGAAAAGTGTTATAATTTACATAATTCACAAAAGTCACCCTGCAGATAAGCAACAGAATCGTGTCAGGGAACATTTGTCAGGAAATCAAATTGGATTCTAAGTGTAAGGCATGGTGGCAGGTTGGAAGTATGAGACAGTTCGAGTATGGGGGGAACGCCTGGGCTCTACTGGCCTGGGTAGAAGGAACTAGGAAAACGATTAAAGAACTGGTATGCCCTTGGGTGAGGTGTCAGATAACTGGGAAGATAAGCAGAATCATGTGCTCTCCCTTTTTCCCCTACTTTATAGGGAAGATATCTTTCAAGAACCCCATATGCTTAAAGGTTGGTTGGGGGATATTGGTCACCCTCTATTGACTAGAGAAGGGAAGGAGAGTGTGGAAGCTCTGATTACTCAGGAAGAGATCAGGCAGGCCATGACTAGAGCCATAAGTGGGCGGGCTGCCTGTTTTGACGCCATCCCTTCTGAGGTCTATAAACTGCTAATAGAGGAAGTACTCCCAGTTTGGGAGAATTTTTTTAATCTGGTGTATAGTAAAAAGAAAGGGATCCCTTGGTGAAATGTTAGGACACAACCAAAAGTTATATAGTTGTTATTTTTCTAGCCCATATATTAGAAGTGAGAATAACTCACAAGTCCGTAAATTCTAAAAAAACATTTTATTTTCGACTTTAGAAAAAGATTTGTGTGTCTGTTACACAATTTTAAAAACAGTACATATTAATTGCATTCAAAAATACATCTGTATACACTTCAATAAAAAGGATTTTACAATAAAATACACAATTTTTGTTAAAAGGGTTCCTAAACCACTTCTAATCATAGACGAGAGAAAGTCAGAGGAGAGAACAAATAACAGACAATCCCATTTGTCATTTTAGTACATAACAGGGAGTTTTAATATAAGAGGACACACTCTTGTAATGTCTATGGAGAGAGCTCTATCCCTTGATTATGTAATTCCAGGCGTCGACGTGTTTCGATGGTTTATCTACAATTTTCTGACCATCTTTTTCAAGACAATAATGGATATGTCTCTCCTATACCACTGGCACTGGGTGGTTGCCAAGGTCAAAGAAAAACCTGCAGATCAACATACTCATATAAGTATTGTGTGCAATACAATTTGTATCTACATAGTCTCATCTTATTTATCACAGATTCTTGTAAAAACATTATAGTCCAATTCATACACCACCTTTAGTTCAGTTAATGGTCTTTGCATTTTATCATCTTATATCACAATTGCATACGAATTTTATATCTTGATTTGATCAAACATAATTACACTTTTTTTGGTCATTTCTCTCATATATGGGCTCTTTGAAAAGATTGGCTCTCCACTGTTTACATTAGGCAATAAGGAGAATTATCTGTATCAAACCAGGGGAGGCTTCCATGTAACCCACAGGCCCCACCCCGTTATCGGACCATAATTGCTTGAGCAGGGAATACTGGATGTGTATCTTGTACCTTATATCATGTCCGCCTTGGGCTTCTTCCAACTACAGTTTATGATTATTTTGCACCTCATCAGGGGGCTTCCTGTGAGGAAATACGGTTGTATTATTACCCTATCACTGGTAACATTTTTGATATTCTCATCGCAGTAATTACTAGTTCTTATCTGTGGGGGAGAGATATCCATATTTATAACTCTCTGTACTACGGATTCTAGATTTATATAAATAGCAACAACAGGTTTTAATGTATCTCTTCCTTTTGGGTAGTGCTTATATAAAAAGCGTCTTTTTATTTCTTTTTTTATCATCCAGTTTCAGGGACCAACTTTGAGGGAATCCAAAAGTAGTATTTTCTTTTCTTGTATTAGAGTTCTGTGAGGGGGACAATAACATGTTTTAAAGCCTCTGTTGCATTTCTTCGGTTACTACAGGCTTATGTTTACAAGGGAAAATATATAGTATTATCGTACCTTCTTTCTCTTATATCTTTGTGTTCCAAACTCTTTATTTTCCAACAATAAGGTCTTTTCTACTGATCGGCAGTTATGGCCCGGGTACCTTCTAATTTGCTCTCTGTAGGTAAGGTACACCGCAAGAAAAAAGGAATATGTTTATTATTATTTTGTAAGTATGGGCTCTTCCTGGTGTATACAGGGAAGGTGCTGGTGCCTGGGTTGCTGAAGGAGGCAACTATAGTCTTGATCCTAAAAACAGCTCAAGATCCTAGGAAGGTGGAATCGTACCATTCGAGATATCCCTTCTTAATGCAGACTATAAGATTTTTGCTAGCATTTTGGCAGATTGGTCAAACTGGCTCCCCAGATTTTACACCCCAACCAGAAAGGATTTGTTCCAGGGAGGCAGATTCATGAACTTACCTAGCAATTAATTGGTAGCATACACCTGGCTACAGCGCAATTGATTCCCTTGGTGGTGGTTACACTGTACACTGCTAAGGCCTTCAACCATGTTTTCTGGGCTTATTTATAGGAAATTTTGGTGATAATGGGGTTTGGGCCCTGTCCTATCACAACATTAAAAGCTCTGAATGAACAATCAACAGCCATGATTGAAGTTGAAGTTGAAGTTAAAAGTATTTATTGAGCGCACTAACACCAGGCGGTTTCATGGCGCTATGCCCAGAATTCAGACAGAAAAGAAAAGGGAAAAAGGAGAGCTAAGGAAAGTTATTGTAAAGGAAAAGCTAAGGAAAAAAGATAAGTTTTAAGAGCTTTCTGGAAATCCATATAGTTAGTTATGGACCAGATAGAAAATGGGAGGGCATTCCAAAAGGTGGGGGCAAGGGTGGAAAACCGAAGGCCACAGAGTTTTTTCCTCTTGAAGCAAGGAACTACCAGAAGGACTTGGGTAGATGAACGAAGATCTCTCTTGGGAAGATAGGACTGGAATTTGGATTTGACAAAACCGGGGGCAGTGCCTGCGAGAGCCATGAAGGTAAGGCAGCCCAACTTGAAAAGGGAGCTTTGGGAGATGGGGAGCCAGTGAAGGGATATGAGAAGGGAGTGACGCGATGGTACTTAGGAAACTGATATATCAGGCGTGCTGCCTGGTTCTAAATGAGCTGGAGGCGCCGGAGCTCATACACTGGAATTCCTACAGAAAGACCATTGCCGTAGTCTAGGCGGGAGACAATCATGGCCATGACAATGAGCTTAAGTGCCTCAACAGAGAAGAAACAGGAGATTTTTCGGATGATGCGTAGGGATAAAAAACAAGATGATACAACGGCGCTGAGTCAGATCTTGGCTAACTAAGATACCTAGGGTTTTTGCTTTGGCGGAAGGGGAAGGAGGGGGACCAAGGGCTGGGGGCCAGAATGCAGGGGACCAAGGACTAGGGAGGCTGCCAGTAAGTAGCAGCTCTGTTTTGTCCGGGTTAAGTTTGAGCTGGTTGGAGTTCATCCAGTCAAATATAAAGGTAAGGACAGAACAGAGGTTGGAGCTGGAGTCAGGGGAGGGGGAAAGATTGAAGATGAGCTGGAGGTTGTCTGCGTAGTTGTAGACTGTCACCACCATGTTTTGTAAAGCCAGGATAAGGGGGTGAATATAAAGGTTAAAAAGAAGGGGGGAAAGAGCAGAACCTTGGGGAACCCCACAGGTGACCGGGCAGGGAGAGGCCGAGAAGCCGTCCAGATGGACGGCCTGAGTCCGGCCCCCTAGGAAAGAGATGAGCCAGGCCAGGGCGGACCCCCGAATGCCCGCGCCCTCGAAACGGTCGAGAAGGATGGAATGGTCGACCGTGTGGAAGGCAGCGGACAGGTCGAGGAGAACCAAGGCATGGGGGGAGTTGGAGTCCGCACATTGCCTGAGCTCGTCCAGGACTGATAGAACCACGGATTCCGTCGAGTGAACTGGACGGAAGCCGGCCTGGTGGGAAGCTAAAAGATGGTTATCCTCAACAAAAGTTGAGAGGCAAGAGGTGATGTGGTTCTCAAGAGTCTTTCCTAGGAAAGGGAGTAGGGAAATGGGGCGGAATTTGGGGAGGGAGGAAGGGTCACTCCCGGGTTTTTTCAGGATGGGGGTGATAATGGCCGATTTGAAAGCAGCTGGGACAATTCCCTGTTGAATAGATTTATTTAGAAGGGTAAGAGGGGGACCAGGACAGTTGGAAAAGACCTCCTTAAGTATACGGGCAGGGCAACAGTCCAAGGGGGACCCAGATTTACCTTTCCTTAAGAGACCAAGGAAAGTCTCTTCGTAGAGTAAAGAAAACGAGTCGAGAAAGACGGAAGGAAGGGCAGGAGTGGGGGGAAGAAAGGAAAGGGGAGGCTGGGATATGTTAAGTTTGATGGCAGCTATCTTCTCAATAAAGTAGGAGTTAAGGGAGTTACAAAGGGATTGGGAGAGAACCGGTTTGGGTTGTACTCTATCTGCAGCTGCTAGATTGTGGACAATGGAAAAAATCTCTTTGGGCTTGTTACTGGCTAGGAGAATTTTGGTAGAGAAGTACTCCGTTTTGGTCATCAGAATAGCCTCAATGGTTCCCTTACAAGACGTTTCCCGATTTCCAGAGGCACACAGCAGGGCTACCCTATCTCCCCACTGTTGTTCGATATTTATATCCAGCCATTTTACCAGGTATTGCAACAAGATGACCAGGTCATTGATTTCAGTTCAGGTGCCTATAAAAATAAAGTTGCATTGCATGTAGATGATCGCGCAATTTTTACCTCGGATCCGGTCGTAACCATGCCCAGGGTGGAAGCGCTTGATGAAAGAATTCAGGGTATCATCTAGCAATTTGGATAATAATCCAAAGACCGGGCTAATGTGTTGGAATGTTCCAAACTGAAGGGGTAATGTAGAGAACAAGCTTAGATATTCTGGCATCAGTTTGGTCAAACCATTGGTGGATATTCCTCAGTATAATTTGGGGAGGATAGCAAAATAAGTTGATACATCACTAGCTAGATGGAAGAATCTGCCCCTGAATAAATATGGGACAGTGAATGTAACTAAAATGGTGATACTTCCTAAATTGACACACCTCTTCAATTGTATCCTTCTGACGTTCCCCAAGTCTGTGATCAACAAGATACAGAAGAAATTAGTCAGTTTTGTTTGGGCATCAAAGGGAGCCTGGCTCGCCTGGAAGAAACTGAGGCGTAAGCTGGAGAAGGGAGGACTGGCCCTCCCAGATTTAAAGTTATATTGTATGGCTTTTCAGTTTAAAAATTGTAGAATCCTTCTTGGTAAACTGGGGTCTTTGACATGGGGAGGTTTTCTGGAAGAAATGGTAAGGGGGTGGGGCTCTAAAGGTTTTTGGTATACGTTTGGAGCAAGGAAGTTCCTCAAAAAAGCTAGGCTGAATATCCTAAAGGCTGCACTTACTCTTTGGTTGGGAGTAAAGAAGATGCTTTGAATAGGCTACTTTTTGGGTTTCTCCCCAATTTGGGACTCAGCCGGTACTTCTGAGTGCCTCCTGACAAACTCGCACCACTGAAGAAACCCAGCGGACCCGGCAACAGGAAAGCCTTGTGGTTTATCAACTACCTCAAAATTTCCAAGAAAACCTGCCGCACCCTCGAGAAAGCCTGGCGCCACGACCAGACAGCAGAGAACATGACAGCCCTCAAGAACGCCACCTGCAAACACCACCAGCTGATCCGCACCACCAAGAAGACAACATTCAGTAAACGACTGGACAACAACACCCACAACAGCAAGGAACTCTTCAGCATCGTCAAAGAGCTCTCCAACCCCAACGCCTGCAACAACAACATCACACCCTCACAAGACCTCTGCGACTCACTCGCCTCGTTCTTTCACAGCAAGATCGCCGACATACACAACAGCTTCGGCACACCGACCACCCTCCCAACCACCGAACCAGCGCCCCCCACCGCCACCCTCTGCACCTGGACACCTGTCAACACCGGAGACACCACCCGCATGATGAACACCATCCACTCCGGATCACCTACTGAACCCTGCCCGCACCACATCTTCAACAAAGCCGCCTCCATCATCGCACCCCAGCTCCGGAACATCATCAACAGCTCCTTCACTTCCGCCACCATCCCGGAAAGCTGGAAGCATGCTGAGCTGAGCGCCCTCCTGAAGAAACCCACCACGGACCCCACGGACCTGAAGAACTTCCGCCCCACCTCGCTCCTCCCCTTGCCAGCCAAAGTCATCGAGAAGACCGTCAACAAACAACTCTCCACATTCCTCGACCCCTCACAGTCCGAGCAAACCACAGCACCGAGACCGCCCTCATCGCAGCCACCGACAACATCAGGTCCCTGCTCGACAACGGGGAAACGACTGCCCTCATTCTACTTGACCTCTCAGCAGCCTTCGACACCGTATGCCACCGCACCCTAACACAACGCCTCAGCAATCCAAGGAGCGGCATTGAAGTGGATCATCTCATTCCGCGCCGGAAGAACCCAGAGAGTCCGCCTCCCCCATTCTGATCCGCGGCCACCAATGTCATATGCGGTGTCCCGCAAGGATCATCACTCAGCCCCACCCTCTTCAACATCTACATGAGCCCCCTTCGCAGCCATAGCCCTCCAACACAACCTCAACATCATCTCCTATGCCGACGACACCCAACTGATCCTCTCCCTCACCAACGACCCCGCCACCACCAAAGCCAACCTCCAGGAAGGAATGAGAGACGTCGCAGAATGGATGAAGAGCAGCCGTCTGAAACTGAAGTCAGACAAGACGGAAGTCCTCATCCTCGGACCATCTCCCTCCGCCTGGGACAACTCCTGGTGGCCCCTGGCCTAGGGCACCGCACCCAAGCCTACGGAACACGCATGTAATCTGGGCTTCATCCTGGACTCCTCTGTCACGATGACCAAGCAAGTCAACGCCGTCTCATCATCCTGTTTCAACACCCTGCGCCTGCTCCGAAAGATCTTCCGATGGATGCCAACTGAAACCAGGAAGACGGTCACCCAGGCCCTTGTCACCAGCCGCCTGGACTACAGGAACACCCTCTAAGCCCGAACTACAGCCAAACTCCAGAGAAGACTCCAGCGCATCCAGAACGCCTCAGCAAGACTCATCCTGGACATCCCTCACCGCAGCCACATCACCGCCCACCTGAAAGACCTTCACTGGCTCCCGTCAACAAGAGAATCACGTTCAGACTCCTCACCCACGCACACAAGGCTCTCCACGACATAGTCCCGAAGTACCTCAACAGCCGACTCTCCTTCTACACACCCACCCTCCAGCTCCGGTCCACCAGCCTCGCCCTCGCGGCCATCCCACGCTTTCGGAGATCCACCATAGGAGGAAGATCCTTCTCCTATCTGGCAGCGAAGACATGGAACTCCCTCCCCACCCACCTACAACTGACCCGGGACCATCTCGCCTTCAGGAAACATCTCAAGACCTGGCTGTTCGAGCACTAGCGACCCCCCCCCCCCTCAGCACCTTGAGACCCTTACGGGTGAGTAGCGCGCTCTATACATTTCTTTGATTTGATTTGATTTCTAAGATCTACTAAGTCTCCCAATGAGGAGGGTGGGCATTGAAGTATGGAGGGATCTCCTTACAGGGCAGGGTGTGGTGCCTTAGGAAGAGCTGGTAGCAAAAAAGGGTGATTCCCTCTCAAGATTCAAGTACTTGCAGATGTCATTTTGGGTGGTGGCCAATGGACTCCAAACTACAGGATGAGGCCACCAGGAAAAAGGAAATTGTCGATTGACACTGGACTTTGTTACTAACCGAAGACAAGATGCTGAATGGGTAGGAGTAGGAGTTATCCAGATGACTGAGTCACAAACAATTTGGCAACTTTCCTCACAATAACTTTACAAGGTTGTCAAACCCGCTAATCTGAAACAGAATCCTTTCTTTACCATCAATAGGCTGTACTGGTGACCCTAGAAATTAGCTAAGCTCGTATCAGAACCAATCCCAAAATGCTGCAGATGTGGCTTGCTAAGAGCCTCTACATATGTTTTTTGAGTGCCCAAAATTACAGGAGTACTGGCAAGACGTTGAGAAAGTGGTCAATGACATTTTCCGATTGAATATAACAGTGAGCTCAACATTGGTACTGATGGGATTGGAGGATTACCCCTGTCAGTCCCTATTTGGCAGTCAGGAGGGACCTGCTTTTTTATTTGATGCTTTTAGCTAGGAGAGAGATTTGTAAGTGATGGGCGAATCCTCTTCCCCCTAAGGGGTTTGATTGGCTCCAGGCTGTTAGAACTATGTGCAAATGGATACCGGCGTTGAGAGGGCTCTCGCAGCAATGTCTGGTATAATTCCCAAAGTTGGTCTTGAACAGCATGGGCCTAAGGAGGCGTCCTTTGATTACACCTGCGTAAAACCAGTAACCAGGAAACTAGTAGGACTGGATCAGCAGGGCCAGATGTTCAATTGCAAGTGGCCAGAGGTCAGAATAGGTCATATATTAAGGCCTGATTTTGCAGACATTGGTGATATGAGGACACAAAAAAAACCCACAAAAAAAAAGAATAGTAATCCCGAAGCTACAAGTGGTATCTGGGAAATTTCTAAGACAAGGCTAATAACGCTAGGAATGCTCAGAAATTTGTTGACACGCACACACATTTTGTAGCTTTTTGTAGTTTCTTTTCCAACCTGGATGTTTCTCTTGTAATGAGAATGAGTATGTGCCTTTTTCGGATTAGAATGGAAAAGACAAACCTCAGTCGATGTGAGAGTAAAGCGCGTTCACCTCAAGGAAAATGTTTAGCCCCTGTTATATCATGAAATGTTATCTCATGTTGTGTTATGTGTATTTGTAAAGCGCACTATCACCAACAAGGGTATCCTGGCGTTGAGTAGGTGTGTGCACCAAACCCTGCATAGGATAGTTTGGTTAATTGGAAAACCAGGTATTCAGCTACATGTGGAATTTAAGAAGAGAGGGGAAGGGTCTCATTTGGAGTGGAAGGTTGTTTCGCGCTTTCTGTAGCGATGTAAGAGAACACCAATCTCCTGATCTGGTTCTCTGGCAATAAAGAAAAAAAAGTGCGTTTGTAAATTTCCATCAATGGAGAATCTGTTGGGTATACATTGCATACAGGGTAGAAACCAAAACATCTTCATTTTTCAAATATTTCTATGCACAATATTGGTAAGTGTTATCAAATTGTAGGCCTAAGTTTATGATGCATAAGTTTACATGTTTGGTGACACAAGCTTCCAAACTAAAGCTGGCCATCTCATATTCTCCAACAATAACCTAGGCCCATGTAAGTGTTTATGTTCTAAGATCATGTTTTAGGCCTGACAACAAGCACAGTGCTAATGTATGTCATTAATAAGATAATGGAACTCTGAGTAGTACATAACTTAATATTTGCAAATTAAGAGTTTGCATTACTTGATTCATACCAATTGATTTGTATTGAGTTCTATTCACTTAAATGTGTGTGGGTAATATACTAACCATATCTGGCAGACCATAAGAAACCTTTCCTCTCCTCCCCCCTAGCAATGCAGTACACACCTAGGCCTTCCAGACGCCAGAAAAGCAGGTCTATTAGTGAAGTCAGCACAATAATACCAGAGTGTGACCTCTGAAACAGACCAATATACTATGAAGATATTTTCTTAAAGCCCCTCACCCACCAGTATTCACCAGTGACATTCTTCATTATCAGGTCGCCACTCGAACAACTAATTTGTCGGGGTGGGCTCATTCTCCACCTGGAGAGAGTGGTTCCAAACTTTTGTTGTCTTTTCAGAGAGATCTAAAGTCAAGTGAAAAAAGAGGTTAAAATTACTTCCAGCTCTTTGTGTTAGCTTTTAATATTGTCAGAAGTTGGGGTAAGGTTATCCCTTATATCCTATACAAAACATGGTCTACATTTTTCAGCCATTATGTGCCCCATCGGGTCATATGGCTTTCATAAGGACATTAACTGAACAGATCCCTGAGCTGGATATAAAGACAGTTTAATGCTGATTATAATATCAATGTAACACTATTAAGTAAGCACAATCACTTACCGTTCCTCAGGGATGAACATGTTGTCTATAACCTAAGGAGAAACATGAGAAGGCATGACAAAAACGTTGTATATTTTCGTGCTGCATATGATATTTTAAAGACAGGGATGCATGTCACTCTTTATGTGCCTTATAATTCCTGTCTTACAAAATAAAATATGAAACAATTTCCTTTTGACATGCCCAAGTGACTGTTTTCATTAACCCGTTGCCAGCGCTGAAAATATTCCGCGCTAGTGCGGAACGTTCCATTGAGCGAATGAGATTGGAACGTTCAGCGGACGTGCGCAGCACTAGCGAGGTAGTGCACGCGACGACCGCTGAACGTTCCCCGCACTTAAGGGGTTAAAAAAGGTCAGAGAACACCAACACAGAACCCGTATAGTGCTGTAGTCAGAGGCTCCACTAAATGTTAGGCTCCATCTTAAATGCCCAGTCTTCTCACCTAACTACATTAACTATAACTTGCTCCTTCTCCATCCACTATCTATACCTTTGCGTAGCAGAGACGTTAAAGAATGTGAAATCATTGCATTAATAACAACACTTATGACATGTCAAATTACACACTGCATGATACAGTGGCGAGTTATAGTTAATGTAGTGTGGTGAGTGTGAAGACTGTGTACAGAGGTGCACGAGTTATATGAATTTCAAGGTTGTTCATAAGTTGAAATGTGACTTATAAGTATGGTAGATATTAGTGCGAAAGTGGTGCTTAAATGATATATTTAGGATATAACTATAAATGAAAAAGTTGTAATGTTTGTGTCGTTCAAGTTGGGGTTTATATAGTAAACATAAATAAAATTTGCCTAACTATAATTTATTTTTAACCTTTGGTATTTGTGTGAATTTCAATGTTTTTTGTAATGTTAGTAACAAATGTGTAATAATGGTACTGTTTACTGTTCTGGAGTGGAATAATATATAGTGGTGGATAGTGTTGTAAAGTCTACTGTGGTACAGTAGAGTTTGGTGTACTGGACTGGAATAAAGTGTAATGGGATTGATTGGAGTGGCGTACACTGGAATGGCATACAGCGGAGTGGCGTGGAGTGGATTTCGGTACAGTGCAGTGGCGTACACTGAAGTTGGATACAGTAGAGTGCTGTATATTGCAGTGGTATAAAGCTTAGCAGCAGATTGTGTAGTGGTATACAGTGAGATAGCATAAAGTGGAGTGTAGTAAAGTGGAGTCACTTTCTGTAAATACTGTAGAGTGTATTCACATACACTGTAGTGGGGTACAGTGGACTAGTATAGAGTGGAGTGTTGTATGCTGTAGGGGCTTATATTGGAATATTGTACACTAAAATAGCGTACAGGCGAGTGCCGTACGGTGTAGTGTGGTAGAGTGGAGTAACATAAACTGGAACAGCGAAGGCTGAAATGATGTTCAGTGGAGTGCCATGCAGTGGAGTAGTGTGCTGTTCAGCGGTGTACAGTGGGCTTGAGTAAAGTTGACTGTGGTACAGTGTAGTGTTGTAGATTAAAACTGTGTAGTGGTGTACATTGCTGTGCTGTACAGTGAAGTATTGCAGAGTGGAACAAGGTACATACATTGGGGTCTAGTGTAATAGGCTGCAGTGAAATGGCGTATATAGTCCCATTAAGTGTTTAGGGCTGTACAGTGGAGTAGTTATTCAATGAAGTAGTGTTTACTGTAAGAATGAAGAGTTTGCTCGAATTAAGTCTTGGGACGTACATTGAAGTGGCATATAGTGTCGTAGAATTAAATAGGGATAATTGTTGAAGCGCAGTGTCTAGTAATGTAGATTAGAGTGGCACAGAACGCAGTTTTTAACTGCAACAGCACACAGTATATTGAGTTACACTGCAGTGGCGTATACTGCATTATAGTTAAATTGATTGGCATACACTGGAACAGCGTACAGTCCAGTGGTTTATCATAAAGCTGGGCATACTGGAGTAGCATATAGTGAAATAGTGCAAAGAGAGTTGCGTACAGTGGAATAACATACAGTTGGGAGCAGTATACTGTAGGGGTGGTGAGTTAAATGGCATTTAATGGAATACAGTAGTGAAATGTGAGAATCAAGAAAACCTGTGAAATTAGAGTACAATTCCTAGGACAGGGCAAATATGCAATTGAGAATAACGTTCCTAGGCAATATGCAATACCCCACAATGAAATAAATTGGTTAAAAAATAGAGATAATACAAGAAAATAAAATAAAGAGCTTAGTGTGACAAACAAAATATAATATAAAACAATTATGTTAATTACAACAAATCAATATAAAATTCACCTTGAAACAGTTTCTTTTTAAAAAAGACATCAAATTGATGGCGTTACATGAGACATTATTTGTGCTAACAATGTTTTATTTCTTCATACACAATTGACCTAAAAATGCAATTAAACTTAAAATCAAGAGTGGCAGAAAGTAAATCTTCATCGTAAAATACCATAGAATATAGTGGTTAAACTGTGGTGGTGTACAGTGTAGTTGGGTGGGGTACAGTGGAGTAAAGTGCAGTGGTTTAGAGTAGGATATAGTAGCATACAGTGGAGTGTTGTAAAGTTTCCTGGCATACTGTTAATAGCGTACAGTCTTGTGGAGTAAAGTCAACTCTTATTGATTGGAGTGGCATAAAGTGAAGTGGTGTAAATTAAATAAAAGGTCCCATAAATTTCCATGAAAACAAATCAATGTTATATCTCCACAATATCAATTATTATATGTAGATGTTAATTTTGTGACTGCATATTTAAATAGAATAAGTATTTGTAAACTTAGAAGTTCCATAAAACATACTTATACATTGTGCTATATAGTATTGTGTACAGTTCATGGTATACCACGATACATGGGGTTTGGAACTGGTGGTGTGATAGATTGAAGGCTGTGTTTACCAAAGGTAACAATCAGCCATGTAGTTTTATATTGTGTGTAGTGCTAAAACCGTGAGTGGTATTTTGTTGAAATTTACCAGTATTAAATATTATGTTGCACAAATGTTTATTTTAGCCAGTGGAAGTAAGTAATGTCATTATTTTGTAATTTTTAATTTGTATAAATGTAGTGATGTGTTATCGATGTTGTATTGTTCCGAAAGTCTGAGTGTTATTTTATTTAAATTTGTCCTGAATAGTTATTATAGTATGCAGATGTTTATTTTGCGTAGTGCATATAAGTAATGTATTTTATTTAGTTAAATATTTTAATTAAATTTAGTGATATCGCTTATTGTGGAATTTTGGTGAACTGTGGGGGTACTTAGCATTAGTATCATGGCACGTAGTTATCACTAGTCATTATCTGATTAGGGAATCATTGCCTTTCCAAAAGTTAAAGCCAGCCATGTTGTTTTTAGGTACAATTTCCCTCTGTTGTGTGTGTCGCCTGCCGAAGTAGGTAAGTATAATGTTTGGTATTTCTGCCCAAACTATTACTACTTTAGTAAAGTGGTAATGGATAGAGCAAAATAGATATAACTTTCTTTATATTTTTTACGAAGTAGCACAGGAGTACTATGGTTCCCCAATTTTGTTTTTCAAAGGTGCACATTTTTGTTTCTACTTTTTTCTACATTTTCATACTATTGTACAGTTGTGTGTTTTTCTAAAGTAGCCCAATAATGTTTTTTAATTACCATGCTACATGCTATATGGGCATATATTGTATCCAGAAATGTGAAAAATATCAATTAAATACAGTGTCTTATAGTGAATTTCCATTTAAAAAATAAATACATTGGGTACCGTGGTACTCCAACGAACCTCCTTATACTTTAATCAGCATATATATAAACTTATGAATATTTTTCCCTACCTATTACCACTTTGCTAAAGTGATATTAGGTATGGGGAAAATAACAAACCTAATACTTACTTCCATTGAATAGCGGAACGCCGAACACAGGGAAACTCAAGGAGACAACAGGTTGGCTGCCTTCGCTTTTGTAAAATGCAAAAACAACAATTGATGGACAGAATCCAGAACAATGTCATAAATTCACCCCAGTACAGAGATCTGGCCCTATAACCATCTGTTTTATTTGCTCACCATGCCATTCAAGTTTGAACCCAGCCATATGCAAATAAGTCTTGACCCTGTGCCTAATGGGAACAGTTCAGACCTAACTGCCAGGCCAGGTCCTCTTTTGTATAGGAAGTCAATCAGCAAATGACGTGTTATCACTATGTACCTAGGGAGTGCCACAGATATAACAAAATTAAAAACACTTAAAACGTATGAAATGCTTACCCTACTTACCTACAGTACCCCACAGAATCATCTGCGCGCCATAATTTCTAATCCTTCCAAATTTCATCAAAATCTGACTGACGGTTTTCCACTATGCAAAATACAAATGTTTATATAAAATGTATTGGATTTTACGCCCCTTTGGGTTCACCCATTTTTCTTTGCACCCCCTTAACGTAACACCACAAAACATTACAGACTTCAGGGGTACAAGGTTTGCAAAGTTTTGCAGACATTCATCAACGGGGTGCAAAGTTATTAAGGGGCAAAAACCCCAGTCTCTGGTAACTTTAACAATAACCT
Organism: Lissotriton vulgaris; assembly: GCF_964263255.1. Classification (NCBI taxonomy): domain Eukaryota; kingdom Metazoa; phylum Chordata; class Amphibia; order Caudata; family Salamandridae; genus Lissotriton; species Lissotriton vulgaris. The sequence continues at coordinate 1,611,491,617 of NC_141689.1, read as the reverse complement.
GAGAGTGGCTACTTCCACTCTGTAATCTACATATATATATATATATATATATATATTTGGAGGAAGGTGTTCGTTCATATTACTTGTGTTGCAGTTGCACAATACAGGAGCACCGCCACGTTTAGGGATCTGGACAACTGCTGGCTCTTGCTTCACGGCATCTACGGTTTCCTGGAAAGGATAGTCCAGATCCCGCTTCGCCTGCAGAGGACCCTGAGCAGTGAGGTATTTTGCCTCGTTTTGGACATTGTGCATCCTGCATACTTGATCCCTGCATATGTGACTTTCTGCATGCGAGGCTGTGGCGTTATAAGGGAACTTGAGGACAAGCATGTTGGTTCTAGGGCAGTGGAAGGCTTGGTCATCGTGCCCTGCTTTGTGACCGCAGTGGGGATTGCCTGCACATCCTCCCCATTCCACCGACCCGAATTGCCACGAACATATGGCCTTTTGGGAGTTGTAGTCTCTCAAACACTATTGGACTACCACAGGTGTGCCTAACTGTCAGGGGGGGAAGCGGATCATGCCAACACTATATCAGAGGCAGCGGGAACGGAACAACACGGATGAGGGCTCCCGGTGTTGGGTACTGAGGAAGGCACCATGCCGAAATGCATCTACCGCCAAGGGGCTGCCTGTTTGCCAATAAAACCTGTCTTTCTTGTCCCTCCCGGGCTCCTTCTTCGTTCTTTTGGAGGAAGGTGTTCGTTCATATTACTTGTGCTTGCCAGTTGCACAATCCAGAGCACCGCCACGTTTAGGGATCAGGACAACTGCTGGCTCTTGCTTCACGGCATCTACGGTTTCCTGGAAAGGATAGTCCAGTTCCCGCTTCACCTGCAGAGGACCCTGAGCAGTGAGGTATTTTGCCTCCTTTTGGACATTGTGCATCCTGCATACTTGATCCCTGCATATGTGACTTTCTGCATGCGAGGCTGTAGCATTATAAGGGGACTTGAGGACGGGCATGTTGGCTCTAGGGCAGTGGAAGGCTTTGTCATCGTGCCCTGCCTTGTGACCGCAGTGGGGATTCCAAACAATGTGCCCTTGAGCATTGGGAGGTCACTCGACAGAGCTTGCCATACGGCTCCCTGATGCAGCCTGCTTCAATAATCTATTTCATAAATATCTTTGCCAACGCGTTTCAAGGTTAAAAAACCCCTTCTTCCTGGGCTGCCTCAAACACATCTGAGCATCGCATTCATTTGACTTTTGCAGCTTTATTGATTTCCATCACAGTGGGAGACGCACAGTTCATTTCATCAGTGCATGCTGGAACAGAGAGTCCTTAATTAGTGCGAGTGTCATTGTTCACTTTCAGTAAGTTCAGATGTAATTTGCTTAGTTACGGCATATTTTTTTCCTATAGTAGGATGTGTAGATCATTAAACAGGCTTAATTTAGCATAAAAGCGCTGTGCTGAAAACAGTCTTGGTTGGTGCAAAACAACAGCCTCACCTGCTGGATTCTGTGTTTCCTTTCCAACCGGTGATGGTGCCACTCCCCATGGCGAGGCAGCCGTGTTAAAATATTCCAAACAATGTGCCCTTGAGCATTGGGAGCTCAATCGACAGAGCTTGCCATACAGCTCCCTGGTGCAGCCTGTTTCAATATTCCATTTCATAAATATCTTTGCCAACGCGTTTTAAGGTTAAAAAACCCTTTCTTCCTGGGCTGCCACAAACACATCTGAGCCTCGCATTCATTTGACTTTTGCAGCTTTATTGATTTCCATCACAGTGGGAGACATACAGTTCATTTCATCAGTGCATGCTGGAACACAGAGTCCTTAATTAGTGCGAGTGTCATTGTTCACTTTCAGTAAGTTCAGATGTAATTTGCTTAGTTACGGCATATTTATTTCCTATAGTAGGAGGTGTAGATCATTAAATAGGCTTAATTTAGCATAAAAGCGTAGTGCTGAAAGCAGTCTTGGTTGGTGCAAAACAACAGCCTCACCTGCTGGGTTCTGTGTTTCCTTTCCAGCCAGTGATGGTACCACTCCCTACGGCAAGGCAGCCGTGTTAAAATATTCCAAACTATGTGCCTTTGAGCATCGGGAGGTCACTCGACAGAGCGGCTCCCTGATGGCAAAGATATTTATGAAATGGATTATTGAAACAGGCTGCAGCATATAATGTATATATATATATATATATATATATATATATATATATATATATATTACCCACCGGCGGTCGCCAGTAGGTAGTTATAGTTAGGATTTTTTTCAATGCAAAATCTCAAAATTCAATTGTGAATAACTTTGGCGCCGGTTGACGAATCTGCCTGAAAATTTCCTCAAATTTGCCTCGCAGAGCTTTGGTCCTTCCTTGAAAGTTTGGGGGGGATTCGTGAAGCAAGGGCCGAGATAAAAGGGGGGTCCCAAAATGTGTTTTCCCCATGTTAATTTCCTTAGGCCGGTCGAACTCACTTTTAGCCCGAACGGCTGAATGGATTTCCACCAAACTTGGCAAAATTGTAGGGACTGGTAGCCTGATGTGCCTTTGCTATGTCTCAAGATATGGGCTCCAGTGGTTTTTGAGTAATTTAGGTTAAAAAAAATGTATATCTATGGCAGCGCCCCGGTACGCGCACCGGGGCGCGTACCGGGCGCGCTACGCGACTTGCGTTCGGAAAGCTGATTGGCTCTCGGGTGTCTGTAAACATTCCAAACAGTCAAGAGCGGCCGCCATCTTGTGTCTCGGTAGGATCGAGACACAAGAGGTGGCAAAAACAGAGGGGGAATTGACCATAAGGGGGCAGAGTAGACCCCCCTGACCCCCTAGGTTTGATGTGGGGGCCATAAAAGCGCCCCGCGGGTCCAAAAATGTTTTTATTTTTTTTTCGATTTTCGCGGGGGGAGGGCCCGGTACGAGCACCGGGGAGCGCACCAGGGAGCGCCCTGGGGAGCGTACCATCGGGAAAAAGAATGACAGTTTAAAAAAAAGTAGCTGTTTTAAAGAAATGTTCTTTTTGTTGTTTTTTTATTTTATTTAAGTACCTACATGTAGGTACCAATGCAGAGACTTAAATTTAATGTACACGGTCTCCTCTGTAGATATCTTGCATGTTGTTATAGAAGTTATTGTGGTATATGGAATCCATAACATAGTCTGTCAGGAAAGCAGAAACAGATCCTTTAAGCACTCCCTGAGAAGTCCTAGGGGATCATGGGTAGTCTATCCTGCTCCCTTATGATGAAAAAGAGATGTAAAATACACATAGGAGATAATATAGTGGGAGAAATGTAGTAACTATGAGTAAACTCACTATGTAACATAAAAAAGTTGCACAGTATACTATAAGTCTCATTTTATAATATAATCATTTTGGTAGTACTTCATGAATTACATATAAAAATGAATATTATCTCAAACAATTTAAAATTATTAAATATAAATTTATTCTTCTGATTCTTTTTCATGGTTTAATAAAACTTGTAACATAATATTGTCCGGTATTTCTTCATAATTATAAGTACATGATTCCATTTGTTCCAAACATTCTATTAACTGTTGGTCCAAAGAGTCATCCATGAAATCAACTTTATCTTTTTGCTCTTCTGGATTTTCCACCTTTACTTCGATAGAAGTAACATTTGCTTGTTTTTCTCCTTCCATTTTCTTTCTGAAAATTGCATAAAAATTAACTATATTAGTAGAGTTAGGACACTGTTGGGTTTAAGTTTAGACACGTACTTCTGAGTTTTTAACAGTGAAGTAATTTTTGGGCAGTGTATGGTTTCAGGCAGGAAGTAGAACTATTAAAAAGTGCATGTGATGAAGTCTAAGTAAATTCATAATTATACATGAGAAGCCTAACTCAATCCATAATTATAACAGAAAAGCCTATCTCAATCTATAACTATTACACAGGGATATTATATAACTATCAGAAAACGTTTTCCCAAATTAATTTAATGTGCACAACATAGTTCCCCTTTCAAATTAACAACTTACCTTTTTCAAAGTAGTTGAAGTTTTCTGTCAAAATTCAATCAAAATGTACCTCAGGTAGTATTAGTCAAAATGGCTGTGCTTCCCTGTCATTTTTCTTATATATTCATGTAATTAACCAATCAAATGTCAGCACATAAAAGTACAAAATGTAAGTAATATTTTAATTGGTTGTAAATTCCAACACTTTCATATGTGTTTTTGTCATGTAATTTACCTCAGGATATTTGGACAGGGCTACAGCCCGAATGGCTCAATGGAATACCATCAAATGTGGGATAATGGTAGGGACTGGTATGTAGTAGGGTGTATTCTATATTTGGTGAAAGTCTGTCCAGTGGTTTTTATGTAATTTCGTTTCCCACATTTTGTTTGGGAGCGCTCACCGGTGCGCGCCCCGGTACGCATACCGGTAGCGCTACGGGAGTCCGCCATTTTGTGTTTTGGTCAAATTGAGACACAAGATGGAGGACAAACAACGTTGGGAATGGGTAAAAAGGGGCACAGTAGACACCCCCTGACCCTCTAGGTTTTCTGAGGGGAGTTTAGGAGGGGCATATATGACAAAAAGCGTACTCTTGTGGAAAATAGTGAAAAAAGTTAGAGAAAGATAATCATTTTGAGTGATCAGAGGTAGGGTAGCTCTGAAAAGAGCTTTTGGGTTCTGTGGCTGATTTAGGTACCTACAAGTAGGTTCCAATGCACAGTCTTAAATTCAGGAGGAATATTCTATTCCCCTTATCTGAGAAGTGCACACCATCTCCTCTGTAGATATCTTGCATGTTGAAACGCAAGTTATTGTTGTATATTGAACCCATTCCATAGTCTCTCATGTAAGCAGAAACAGATTTATTCACATGTTTCCGTGCTTTCTCAAATTGTGGACAAAATTGGTTGGACCAGTTCCATTTCTGTCTTTGACATATATTGGAATATACCAAGGCAGTTTGTGGAAAAGGTGTTATTGGGTATGAAGGATGTCTAGTGAAGCAGAGAAAAGGCCATTTGATTAATAATCGAAAATTGAGTTGCGAAGCTCCAGACAAAAGAGAATTTTACTATTTAGCTCTTTTGCAACTCTTTAAGCCATGGCGTACAGAAGAGGAACTACTTGGAGATTTTCTCTGTTATGAAGACTCTTTTAATGCAACCAAGGATACCATAGAATGTCCTGTTTTTCCAAATTATCTGCAAATGTTGAACGAAGAAATAGAGCAAGAAGCCGCAATTGCTGAAGAGATTGCTAGAGACAGTTCTCAAGACAGTCAGAGTTCTACTTCATTGAGTCAGGATCCACTAGGAGGACCAATTATCCAAAATGAAGCTGCAACTGCCATGGATGAGGTGGAAAGAGCTATGGAACATGCTCAAGAGGATGTAGTTAACTTAAAAGATTTAGTAAAGCAACTAAACGTTGAGCAGAAAAAGATATATGAAGAAGTCACAGAACAGATTGAACATGGATTCAGACACGCGAAAAAAGTGTGCTCATCTACATCATTTAAGCCTGTCCGACTGTACGTAAGTGGAGAAGCGGGAACAGGAAAAAGTTTTCTGATTAAAGCCATTGCAACTTATTTGCAGATAAGGACTGAATCACAGCTGTCTTGTGTTGTAACCGCTCCAACTGGACTGGCAGCACATAACATTAAAGGGATTACTCTACATCGTTTACTGATGCTGCCAGTTGAGCATGATAATAAATTGCATTACAACAAGCTATCTGGAGATGCGTGTTCTGAAGTTTCCAGAGTCCTGAAGAAAATGAAACTTTTTATCATTGATGAAGTAAGCATGGTCTCAAATCTAATGCTTGCTTTTGTGCATTTGAGAATGCAAGAAATTCTTAGAACAGAGTATGATGTGTTATTTGGAGGAAAACACATTATTGTTTTTGGAGAGCTACTGCAGTTGACTCCAGTAAATGGACAACCAGTGTTTAAAATGCTCACGCATGAAGATACCAGGAAGTCCCTTGGAAGCATTGGAAACGTTAATATATGGTTAAATTTTAAATATGCAGAACTGCTTCAAAATATGGGACAGGCAAAGGATGAAGATTATAAAAATATTCGACAAGATGTAAGAATTGGAAAACTAAGTGAGCTTGGGAAAGAAGCTTTACATGCTCGATAAATTTCAAATTTGTATCCAAATGAAAGCATTCTTCCAGAGAATATTCTTAAAAAAATTACTGAGAAGAAATCTGGGATATGTGTGTTGCGAACTCTGCAAGAATGTCCCATCTTCAACTACAAAATGTTAAAGTTAGAAAATGAAGAGATTGTGAAACTGGAAGCAATAGATAAAATAGAGGATATGGGTGCAACAATTGTTTTGCCAGAAAATTTGAAAACAAAATTGGATTCATTAGAGAAAAGTATATCTAAAACAGCTGGTTTTGAAAAGACTCTGAATGTGTGTTTAAATTGTCGTATCATTTTGAGAAGGAATTTAAATGTTTGAAAGAGGTCTGGTAAATGGAGCAATGGGTCATGTTGTTGATTTTGTGAATTATAGAAATAGAGATGGAATTGAATTTTAAAAAAATAAAATTTGATGGCATTGAGCAAGTACAACAAATCAGTTGTTGTTCTGCTAGATTTTTGCTGGTAAAAGACTTATATGTTCGCCGAAAACAGTTTCCTGTTTGTTTGGCATATGCGGTGACAATTCATAAATCTCAAGGTTTAAGTGTAGATAGTGCTTTGGTGAACATTGGAAGCTCTGTATTTAAAGAGGGTATGGCATATGTGGCATTATCACGAGTCAGAAATTTATCAGGATTGTACTTGATTGAGTGTGATGAGACAAAGATTTGTGCAGATCTAGATTGTGTTAAAGAATACAATAGGTTAAGAAGAGAGTATGCTCCACATTTGCCTCAATATCCTCTGTTTGAAAAACGTGTGGTAGGCCGAAAAAGAAGAAATGAGAATAATTGCAGTGAGGTACTAGCAAAAAGACAAAAAGTAGATGAAAATGTAATTGAAAACAAAAAGAAAAAGGATTCTGATGAAAATGTTGTTGGATTTCAGTTTGAAAACAGTTCTGGTGTCCACTGCTATGCTAATGTAGTGGTTAATGTTGTTTTTTTTCTTCAAACTTTACAAAAACAGATTGTTGAAAATTGGGATCAAAGATTGTGTGGTTTATTGAATTCTGTGTTTGAGAAATGTAGCAGTGATAGAGCAAAAATAGAAAGTGTAACAGAAATTCGAAATATTTTAGACGTGTTCTGGTCAAGATAAATTTTCACAGAACATTCAGCAGGATTGTCAGGAATTTTTAATGTATATGTTTGGTGTTTTGGAAGATGAAGGTGTAGATGTAGAAAATCTTTTTAGCCTTTCTTATCAATGGCAGCATGACTGCGACAATTGTAGTTTATCAAGTACTACTAGAATATACAATGAAAGATTTATATATTTGACTTTACCAGACTGCAAATCAGTGTCATTTAATAATCTAATTAAAGCAGCTGATCATAATATGGTGTGTACCCAATGTAAGTGTCCAATGCTGTCCACATTATATATACAAACTAATGGTCAGTATGTCATTTTAGTTTTCCAACGATGTAGACCTGATGGAACTAAATTGACAACTTGTATCAAAAATGTTGTGGCTTCTCAGTTATCAATTTCAGGAAGAACCTTTACAACTGTAGCTATTATTTATCATGACGGTCCTTCGACAACATCAGGACATTATACGTGCTACTTAAAATGTCAAAAAGGTTGGAGTTACTGCAATGATTCTCATTTGACTTAAAAAATTCTTACCTAGTGTTTTTAGAACCAAAGTTTTAGTAAAGGTAATTGGCCTTTGAAGACGGGAGCAGTTAATAAAAGTTAGTTAGTTAGTTAGTCTAATGTTTAAAATTATTTATCTCATATAGGTACTGTAAGTGGATCTCATAGTAAGTGATATCAGTTTTATAGGAAATGTTGAACATGAGTGATCAAAAAAGAGAATATGAATTTTTAAACATTGTGAAAATGTCATATGAGCTTTTCTTTGAAAACTTCGGGTAAACGGTAATTTCAGAGTTTAATTAGAGAAAATTCAAAATATACTCATATATCTGACACTATTTGGCCGTCAGGAAAGTTCAAGGTAGAGTAATAAGTCATAACTTAACACAAGGAGGAAAATGAAAACGTTGAGAATTATTTCAGATGTTCTTAGATCTTTTTCCATAGAAAGTCGATGAAATGGAAGTTTTAGAGAACAGCAGACTAATTTCCTATGAAAAGGACCTTCACTATCTACTATTTGGCCTCAAGGAAAAGTAAGTGAATCAAAGATTAGTGTACATATATGATTTGTAAGTTTATATGTTTTTTTTAAACACAATCTTTTAGGTTGTGTTTTTTTTTTCCCCGCTGTTATATGATGAAGAGTTTGAACTCACTGTTTTAAGTGAAATTCAATATATTCTGAGAACAGCAAAAATAAACTATGTAACATGTTGTATAAGTTATTCTATATTTGCATTGTGTAATTTATATTGTATTCACATTGTCTCACACTCATTTTCCTTTTTCCACCCTTTTTCAGCTCCCTTTACTCACTTACACTGCCTTTCTTTCACTTTGTTTCATCGCTGTTCCTTTACTCCACTTCTTTCACAACTCCTCAATCCAATTTCAACTGTCTGCATTTCCTCTCTCCCTTGCACCACTTTCCAGCTTTCTCACATTCTCTCAGTACCGCTACTTTAGTTCTCTTCTCCTCTCTTTCCTTCTTTTGCTCCTTTACTCTTTTTCCTTTCTTCACTCATTGTACTGCACTTCACTCAGTCCTTCCCTTTGTCTTTCTGTGTACTTACTTCCTCACTCCTTTTTCCTCTATCGTTCTATATTAACCTCATTCCTTTCATCCATTCACTCTGTGACTCCCCTTTACTCACTGTCAGTCATCTTTCATTCCTCTTTCTTGTAAATGGATCCTCATTTAGACTCCTTTCCCTTTCACTCATTTTACTTTTAATTACTTCTCTTTCCTGATTTCGTTTTGGTATCTCACATTCTTTTAGTATCTTACTTACCTTCAGTAATTTGTTCTCCTTCTATTTCTTTTTCCCTCTTTTTTGTCTTTCTACATTACTTTATTTCTGTTTCTGTATGCTTTACTCTTGCTTTATTTCTTAGTACACTTCTTTTGATTTTTTACCTCTTGACCTGTTTCTTCTAATTTTAAAATATATATTTTACTAATTATAACTTTTTTTTTCTTTTGTCTTTCACAGATATAAAGTGTAGTTTAAACATGCAATTAAGTTTTCATTAATTATATGGTAAGTGTGACTAAAAAATGTAGTTTGTCATCACCCTTTGCTTTAACCTCACTACTTTTCTCTCACCCTACCTCACCCCTATATCCTTACTCTGCTTTCCTCACTTATTCTTATCCTCCATGTTTATTTCCCTTTTCCTTACTTTCCAACCACATTCAACTTCTTTCAGTCTTCCTGCTCACCCACACTCCCTCACTTTCCTTTCTTTTCTGGTTCACTCAGTCCCTTTCTATCACTCCTTCCTTTACTCTCTCTGTTCTTTCTCTCTGTCACTCCCCATGTCTTACCCTTATTCACTTTTATCCTCCCTCTTTCACCTCTCTTTACTTACACTCACTGCTCTTTTCTTTCCCTCTATCACCGCTGTTCCTTTTCTCTGGTTCCGTCACTACCCGTCATTCCCCATCCTTTACTTTCCTTCCTTTTACTTTCATCACCCATTCACATTTTCCCAGAACCTCTGCTTTAGTCTTCTTCCTCTTTCTACTCTTCATTTGCTCTCTTATTCATTTTCCTTTTCTCAGTTACTTCCACTTATACCTTTTCTCTGTTTTACTATCTATTACACAGTCCCTCTGTGTTCTTCCCTCTAGCTCTCTTTCTCTTTACACCACTGTCTCTGTCCCCTTAGCTCATGCTCACTCCTTCATTATTTTTTTTTTTTGCTACGCTCCCGGGACGCGCCCCGGTACGCGCACCGGGGCGCGCACTGGGAGCGCTCCAGGGTGTAACATAAAAAAATGAATATACTTTTTAAAAAAAGGTATTATATTAATATACATATATATATATATTCACTGAAAAAAACATAGGTTTCACACCAGTTATAGTTAGGAATTAGCATTTAAAAAACCTATGAAATTCACTGAAAAAAAACCATAGGTTTCACACCAGTTATAGTTAGCTGGAAATTTAACTGACATAAAACCATTGAAATTCCGCGTTATAGTTAGTTGGAGTCACTATAACTGAAAGCTATGGTTTTTTCAGTGAATATATATGTATATATATATATATAAAACCATAGGTTTCAGAGGTGTTATAGTTAGCTGGACATTTCACTTGTACAAAGCCATGGAAATTCCTCCGTTATAGATAGTTCTGCTAACTATAACTGGTGCGCCCGCAATGCACTGCTGATGATGTCACATATTACATCATTCATGACATGGTCAGTGACATCACTGATGACATCATCCAGTGAATGTGGTTTAGTTTGAAATTTAAATATGTATTATATATATATACCAATGTGTATTGAAGATTAAGTGGATATATAACTGTCTGAATGGAGGATTTAGGAGCTGTTTGACTGTCTGTTTAAGTGAGTAATTAAAAGTGTCTCACTTAATACATGGATTAGTAACTAAATTATGTGAATGTGTGCATCATTTCCTCTGTTGTTGTATAACATGCTGCATCAGTTGATCACTAACTACATGAGTGTGTATATTAGTTATTGATTAGTTGGGGGAGTATTTGTATGAAACACTGAGTTTCTGTGTGGTTGGATGGGGGTGTAACTCTATGCATAGATGTGTGAATGTTTGATTGACTTTGTGTATAGGTCTAGGAGTGCATGTGGAAACAGTTGTTTGGGTGACTGAGTGCATTTATTTGTGTGTTGGTGAGCGAATATATGTTTTAGTTGTACATCTTCAACAAACTAAAAAAAATAAAAGGCATTGTATGTGAGAGTTGTTGTATATAAATAAGTATAGGTAAGAGTCAGTGATTGTGAGAGTAACTATATGAATGAGTGTATAATTGTAATGGTGATTTTTTAACATTAACTATGAGTTACTATGTGTTTGAATAAATGAGGTGTTGTGTGTATAATTGTGTGAGTAAATGTAAGTGTAATTAATTTTGTTCATGAGTGAGTAGGATGACTGCATAACCGACTAAAATGACTACTGATGTGTCAATATCTATATATGTGTATAAGTGCATTTGATAGTGTTCTATTAATTAGTGACTGCATGTATAAGTGATTCTGTTGAATGGGTAGTTGTGTGTGTAGACTTCGGAATCAGTGAGTGGGTATATAGTAACTGGCATTGGTGTGTCAATGGTTTCAAATATGGTACTCTGTATTTTACAGTGAGTGATGAAAGGTTATACTAGTGTATGATGAGGTGTATCAGATTGTGAAGTGGATGATGTCATCAGTGATGTCATTTGAGATGTCATCAGTGATGTCACTGAGCATGTCATGAATGATGTAATATGTGACATCATCAGCAGTGCATTGCGGGTGCGCGAGTTATAGTTAGCAGAACTAATTATAACTGAGGAATTTCTATGGTTTTGTACAAAATGTCCAGCTAATTATAACACCCCTGAAACCTACGTTTTTTTCTGTGAATTTCTAAGGTTTTTTACATGCTAATTTCTATCTATAATGTCTCTGAAACCTATGGTTTTTTCAGGGAACTTCAAAGCTTTTTTAAATGCTAATTTCGAACTATAACGGCTCTGAAACCTAAGGTTTTTTCAGTGAATTTCAAAGGTTTTTTAAATGCAAATTTATAAGTGTAATAGTAGTTATAACTATTTTTTGTACTCATTTTCAACAGTATTTATAAATATTTTATTCATTAAATACATTATATATTTTTCTGAAAATTGCAACATTTTTTTTAATTCAAACTGAAATATTGTTGATTTTTTTTGCTTTATTTTTTATTTTAATATAATTATATTTTCTTTTTTAAAAAAATGTTAACATTTTTTTTCGGAGTCGCGCACCCAAAGCGCTGTGAAGGATCCGCGTACAGTGAGCGACGGCTGCGTGTTTTTCAATTACATCATATGCATTTAATATTACGTGATGTGCGCAATTGATATGCGAGAAGTTTGCGACTCCTGGTCCCACTAATTCGCGACACATGCGCATTATGTTATGCGACGCTTGCATGGTGGCGGGTCCCGCGCGACGTCATATATGTGCTGGGGCTCGCTGGGGGCGCGATTCCCGCAAAAAAAATTATGTTCTAAAATGATATGTATGTGTCTTTAATATACATATTAGGGCAAGAGATTATCTAAGATATTTATAAAAATAATATATTTTTACTTATAATAAACTAATATTATTTTTAAATATATTTTCGCTGAGTTGCGTCGGGTGAGTGCTTTGTGAGCGCAGAGTGCGGGGATCCCATGTGACCTCAAAAAAAAAGATTTCATTGGTTCATAACATTTCACAGTCTAACTATTGAAGGACCCCACCCATTTTACTCATTCTTGTTGGAGCATCATTAGAGTGACATCTCTTTTCCTACAAGAAACCTTTTTGCTTGTTTTTTTGGTGTTTTTCAAAAAATATCAAACAAAATGGCACCTGGACAGCAGCAGATGCAGGAGGAAGTATCTTCTGAAAGAGAATTCTTGCAGGAGGCACCACGTCCACAGAGGCCCGAATCTGTTGTGTGGAAATTCTTCACTTTTCCACCTGGAGAGAAGAAAGTAAATGCGAGAAAGGTGACGTGCAAAATGTGTGACTAAGTCCTGTCAAGAGGCAGTGAAAAAAAATACTCTTGTGGCATTGCATCTATGTACAAGCATCTCCCGACCACACATCCTCTCAACACATCCTCTCAATATTGCTTGGGCAGAAATGAGGCGAGCTGCTTTAAACCCCTCACCTGCTGTGGCAAGTACGTCTGGAGCATCCTCAGGAACACCTGCAATGGACATTAGGCCAGAATTTGCCTTTCTCGAGCAACACTGTGTGATGTGTAAGAAACTTATGTGCTTCAGTGAGCAGCCAGTGGATGCAGTTTGTGTTGCGCAACGCAACCATTGTTGTTTTTTTTTTGTTTTTGGAATGATAAGTAATTCCAAAAGTTTCCTGTTTTATTCGTTCTTTTTTTGTTCATTTTTTGAAAAACACCAAAAAAGATACGAAGTTGCTCAATTTAAAACAAATATATATAAAAGAAGAAAAAAAAAGTTCTTATCAGAACTACCTTATATGGTTAAAGAAAGAACTATAATTGCAAGGTAATGTGTGAAATTTTGGTTGAATAATGTATACAGCATGATTGACTGAAAGAATGCATTAGTAGTGTATGGTGAATTTATAGGTGAAGATTTATGAGGAAGTACTGCAGCGTGATACTGCAAGCTCTTTAGCTGCACTGCACTGTGGCACTTCGAAGCACAGGGATGTGACATATGTACATGAATATGTTGCAACTCTGTGCTTCCCTCTGCACTGCTGCACAAACTACAGCCATGCGGTGACACAGGCACCCTTGCACCATGGTGCAAGGATGTCTGTGTCGTGTGGAGATTGTTTTTGTGCAGGAAGGGACACCTTCCTGCACAAAAACAAACATTAAAGGCATTTTCCTCTTTCAATGTATGCTGTGGAATGCAGCATGCATTGAAAGAGGAAAAAATGAGGAGAAATGAAAACAATTCTCCTCTCTGCGCCTTGCTACATCAGCTCTAGGATGGCGCAGCATTCACACACATCTCCAGATTTACGATTTCTCATAAATCTGGAGATGTGTCGTGTTCTATGGGTGTTGCGTGGGAACACCCACAGCAACACCTATGGAATGTCTCTTCAACGCAAAGTTCTGTGCATGAAAGGGTTATATTTACAAGGAGAGGAAAAACCATGCAGGGTGGCTTTTCCTCTCCTTGTATATATGAAGGAGTGCCTGGCACCATCACTATGTTACAAAAAGTGACGTACTGGTGGCACAGGGTGCTTGTAAATCTGCCCCATAAGTGCTTAGGTATTGGCAGACTGATGCAATAAGAACATACTGCTGGATGGGTGATTGAAGAACTGGAGTGGACCAATAGTATGTATCTGCTTAGAGATTTGTAGGGATTATGCACAGAATATTTTATGTGTACTTGTGTTGGTACCTAGGTTATTTTATAAGAATACCACTAGTAACTGGAATGATGACAGTGCTGCAAACATAGTGAACACTTGATTTATAAGTGATTACGTATTGGTGGAGTGATAGGATTAGTAGATTGTGGTAGATAAGTGATTAAAGAAGTGCATGGGACAGACTGGACGATTTGTACACTGCATGAGTACTAACTGGGTATTTAGAAGAGTGTATCAATAGTATATAGCTAGTTGGAGGTCTGCTTGGATAGTGCACAAAACATTATAGCTGTACTTGTGTTAGTAGCTAGGCCATTCCATAAGTTCATGAATAGTAACTAGAATAATTACAGTATTACAAACAGAGTGTACAGTGAATTTATAAGTGCTTAGGTATGCGTGGAGTAATAGGATAAGTAGATAGTGCTGGATGGGTAATTGGAGAAAGGCTTGGGTCAGACAGGAGGATTCCTACACTGCATAGGTACTAACTGGGTATTTAGAAGAGCGTATCCATAGTTTGTGGCTGGTTAGAGGTGTACATGCATAGTGTACAAAATGTTGTACCTGCACTTGTGTTAGTGGCTAGGCCATTCCTTAAGTATGTGACTAATAACTGGAGTAATTTAAGTGCTGCAAAGAGAGTGTATGCTAAATGTATTAGTGCTTAGGTATTGGCAGAGAGATAGGATACGTAGATAGTGCTGGATGGTTGAATGGAGAAGTGCATGGGACAGACAGAAGGATTCCTAAACTGCATAGGTACTAACTGAGTTATTAAAAGACTGTATCAATGCTATGTAGCTGATTAGAGGTCTGCATGCATAGTGCACAGAATATTTTAGCTGTACTAGTTTTACTGGCTAGGCCATTGCTTAGGTACATGACTAGTAACTAGAATAATTTCAGTGCTGCAAAGAGAGTACATGTTGAATTTATAGGTTCTTAGATATTGCGGAGTGATAGGATACATAGATTGTGCTGGATGGGTGATTTGAGAAGTGAATCGACAGACAGGAGGATTCCTAGGTTGCATGGGTAGTACTTTACTAAGTAGCTGGTTAGAGGTTTATTTATATATAGTGCACAGCTAAATGTAGTTGTGCATTGATAGTGTTTGGATTACTTAATCTTACCTTGACAGCAGTCCATATCAAAAATTTCTAAACACTTTTCTCAGTTATTATAAGTTCTTAGGTATTGGTGGAGTAATAGGGTAAGTAGCTTGTGCTGGATGGGTGATTGGAGAAATGCATGGGACAGACATGAGGATTTCTACACTGCAAAGGGACTAACTGGATATTTAGAAGAGTATGTAGCTGGTTAAAGGTCTGGAAGCATAGTGTACAAAATATTGTTCCTGCACGTGTATTAGTGACTAGGCCATTTTTTAAGTATATGACTAATAACTGGAGTAATTTCAGTGTTGTAAAGCGAGTGCATGCTTAATTTATAAGTGCTTACGTATTGGTGAAGTGATAGGATACGTAGATAGTGCTGGATGGATGATTGGAGAACTGCATGGGACAGACAGAAGGATTCTTAGACTGTATAGGTACTAACTGAGTATTTAAAAGACTGTATCAATTCTATGTAGCTGATTAGAGGTCTTCATGCATAGTGCACAGAATATTGTAGCTGTATACGTTTTCTGGCTCGGCCATTCCTTAAGTACATGACCAGTAACTAGAATAATTTCCGTGCTGCAAAGAGAGTACATATTAAACTTATAAGTGCTTATGTATTGGCGGAGTGATAGGATACGTAGATAGTGCTGGACGAGTGATTGGAGAAATACATGGCACAAACAGAAGGATTCCACCACTGCATAGGTATTAACTGGGTATTTAGAAGAGCGTATTAATAGTATGTAGCTTGTTAGAGATCTGAATGCATAGTGTACAAAACATTGTACCTGTACTTGGGTTAGTGGCTCGGCCATTCCTTAAGAATATGACTAATAATTGGAGTAATTTCAGTGCTGCAGAGAGTACATGCTAAATTTATAAGTGCTTAGGTATTGGCAGAGTAATAGGATATGAACATAGTGCTGGATAGGTGACTGGACAATTGCATGGGACAGATATAAGGATTCCTAGACTGCATAGGTACTAACTGAGTATTTAAAAGACTGTATCAATGCTATATAGCTGATTAGAGGTCTGCATGCATAGTGCACAGAATACTGTAGCTGTACTAGTATTGGTGTGTCTTTGGTTTCGAGAATGGTAGTCTGTATTTTAGGGTGTGAAGAGGTACATAAGATGATCACGTGGATGATGTCATGAGTGATGTCCTTTGAGATGTCATCAGCGATGTCATCAGTGATATCACTGTCCATGTCATGAGTGCTGTAATATGTGGAGTCATCAGCAGTGCATTGCGGGGGGCGAGTTATAGTTAGCAGAACTAACTATAATGGCTGAATTTCTCTTGTTTTGTACGAGTGAAATGTCCAACTTACTATGACGTCCATGAAACCTGTGTTTTTTTCAGTAAATTTCTGGGGTTTTTTAAATGCTAATTTCTAACTATAATGTCCCTGAAACTTGTGCTTTTTTTAGTGAACTTTATATATATGTATTTAATCTCCTCTCACTCTTACAAGGAAGGAATCAGCACTCCGGTTGTAGTTTGGAAGTATTTAATCTGCAAAGAACGTGATCTACGCGTTTCGGCTCTTCTGAACCTTAATAACGATACAAGACGTCATTGTAGCATCCTTATTTAAAATTTACAAATGCCTCCAGTTGCCAACAACAACAAATGACTACATATTACTTTAATCCAAAAAGCTGACGGCCATATTAGCCTGGTCAAGATGTGAAAATTCAGGAATTGATACAATAAAGAAAAGAAAACAAGTGTTAATATGCACACTAGGTCATTTCAGCATTTCTTGCCCTGTGACCGCCATACCTGTATGTTCGTCAACGTGACTTATCCATAATAAACATAATTAGGATTGCAAACACCAACATAAACAATGGACTACATATTACTTTAAAGTGAAAGGCTATCGGCCATATTAATCTGGGCAAGTAGCGTTTTATAATGGTTCTTATACGAAAGAATAGAAGAAAAAGGGGTGTTAATATACACACACTATCCCTAAATAAAGTTCTAGTAATTATAGTTCCATTCCATTCACAGCTCATTTGAAATGTCATGAGTGATGTCATGAGTGATGTAACTGACCATGTCATGAATGATGTAATGCCTGAGCTCATTAGCAGTACATTACGGGTGTAAGTTATAGTTAGTTCAGGTAACTATAACTGCTGAATTTCACTGGTTGTGTATGAGTGAAATCTGAGTCTAACTATACCGTCCCTGTAATCTTGTTTTATCAGTAATTGGTCTTTTTAACGTTAAGTAAGATGCAGATCACAATGGATGGTTGGGGGGTTGGAAGCAGGGCCTGGCATTGTGCTGCCCCACCCAAGCTTGCTGATCCTGCCTTCCCTCCTTCTAGCCATCCATTGTCCAAGTCCATGTCCCTGCTCCCTTACAGCCCTGTGTGGCCGTTGCTCTGCCACTGGCATTCCCTCCTTCTCTGAACAGTTAGCTTGCTGCCCCATCCACCTCCTCCCTATCCTCTGTTGTCTGAGTTCATGGACAAGCCTCCTTCCTCCTGCCATGCATGGTCTGATGTGCTGCCACTGCCCTCCATTTAGCATGATGTACCAGTCCACTCCTCCTGCCCTCCATTGCCCACTTATATGCCCCATCATTGACCTCCTGCTTAGCCTCTGTACTTATCTTGCTGCCCCTATTCTCCTTCCCCTGCCCTCCGATGTCTTTGTGCATGCCCCAGCTCCATCCATTTTGCTCACCATGTTCCATGGACCTGCCGCTCCTATCTCCTCTGAGTGTTCTGTTGAGCTGCCACTTCCCTCCCACCTGCCTAGCATTGTCAGATGACTGTAACTTGTCCCTGCCACCTCCACCCTGCCTGTCCACATTCCATGCCCCTATCTCCTTCCTCCTGTCCTCCATGGTCCATTTTACTGCCACATCCTTCTGCCCTCCCTGGTCTGTTGCGCAGCAACTGCCCCTCCTGCCTGCCCCGCATGGTCAGTTGTGTGGCCCCTTCCCCTGAACTCTCTTGTCTGTGCCCAGGTCCTGACCCTCCCTTCTATCCTCCATGGTCCCCGCCCCCACTCCTGCCGGTTTCCCCGACCCTCTCCCATTCCCCACCCCGCTCCCACCTCCCAGCTGCTCCTCTCTCGCTCCGCCCCCTCCACTCTCCATTTATGGCAGAGTCCACGCGTGCGCGCAGCGTTCACGCGCCGCGGGCGCGCCAAAGGCAAGCCCGTCTGCGCCCGTCCGCGCATGGACTGCGCCCAGCGCCAGACCCCCTGGCCCCGCAGATGCCATCCCACCCGCCGGACGTACGATGCCACCACCCTCAGCGCACTCAACACCGGCCGGATCCCCGGCTGCCACCGAGCCACCCCAGGACGCACCCACGGACCCTACACCTGCCAATCTTGCAAATTCTCCTGCATCCGAAGGTGCGCCGCTGCCGCACCCGCCAAGCCAAGCACCAACAGCAACCACCTGAGGTGCATCCTGCTCAACACCCGCTCCGTCCACAGACACGCGTTGAACTATAAAACCTACTCGACACCACATCGCCGGACGTCGCCTTCCTCACGGAAACATGGATGAACGCCTCCTCAGCACCCGACATCGCCATAGCCATCCCGGACGGCTACAAGATCACCCGAAGGGACCACGTCAACTAGACAGGAGACGGCATCGCCATCGTCCACAAGAACACCATCCGCATCACGACCATCTCCGACGACACCCTCTCAGCCGCCGAACATCTTCACTTCCAGATACACACCGACCCCAAGACCACACTCAGAGGCACCCTCATCTACAGGCCCCCAGGACCCCGCACACATTTCAGCGATGACATCGCAGACTTCATCAGCCCACACGCCCTTCCCTCTGCCGACTACATCCTCCTAGGGGACCTCAACTTCCACCTGGAGAACAACAACGACAACAACACCACCACCCTGCTGGACAACCTCGCCAACCTCGGACTCAAGCAACTGGTGACCACCCCCACCCACTACGCCGGACATACGCTTGACTCAATCTTCTCATCCAGCAAGTACATCTCCTTCAGCCACTCCACCGGACTCAAGCACGCCACCCGCAAACACCACCAGATGATCACACCACCAAGAAGTCAGCATTCAAGGATCGACTAGACAACAACGCACACAACAGCAAGGAACTCTTCAGCATCGTCAAAGAGCTATCCAACCCCAGCACCGGAAACAACAAGATCACCCCGTCACAGAACCTCTGCGACTCACTCGCCTCGTTCTTCCACAGCAAGATCGTAGACATGCACAACAGCTTCGGCGAACAGACCACGCACCTAACCACAGAACCAACACCCCCACCACCACCCTCCGCGCCTGGACCCCTGTAAGCACCGAAGACACCATCCACACGATGAACAGCATCCACTCCGGATCACCAACCGACCTATGCCCCCACCACGTCTTCAACAAGGCCGACTCCGTCATTGCACCCCAACTCCGGGACATCATCAACTGCTCCTTCAACACCACAACCTTCCCGGAGAGCTGGAAACATGCCGAACTCAGCGCCCTCCCGAAGAAACCATCAGCAGACCCCACCGACCTCAAGAACTACCGCCCCATCTCGCTCCTCCCGTTTCCTGCCAAAGTCATCGAGAAGACCGTCAACAGACAGCTTGCCACCTTCCTCGAGGCGAACGGGTCCCTCGACCACTCACAGTCCGGCTTCCATGCCAACCACAGCACCGAGACCACCCTTATCGCAGCCACTGACGACATCCGAACCCTGCTCGACAACGGGGAAACAGCGGCCCTCATCCTCCTAGGCCTCTCCGTAGCGTTCGATACTGTCTGCCACCGCACCCTAGTACAACACCTCAGCAACGTCGGAATCCAAGAGAAGGCATTGGAGTGGATCATCTCGTTCCTCGCCGGAAGAACCCAGAGAGTCCACCTCCCCCCGTTCAGATTCAAGGCCACCGAAGTCATCTGCAGCGTACCACAAGGATTATCACTCAGCCCCACCCTCTTCAACGTCTACATGAGCCCCCTCGCAGCCATTGCACGCCAACACAACCTCAACATCATCTCCTACGCCGACGACACCCAGCTAATCCTCTCCCTCACCAACGACCCCGCAACCGCCAGAACCAACCTACACGAAGGGATGAAAGAACTAGTAGCCGAGTGGATGAAGAACAGCCGCCTGAAACTGAACTCAGACAAGATGGAAGTCCTCATCCTTGGATCAGCACCCTCTGCCTGGGACGACTCCTGGTGGCCCCCGGCCCGAGGTAGCGCACCAAAGCCAACGGACTACACACGCAACCTGGGCTCCATCCTGGATTCCTCTCTCTCAATGACCAGACAAGTCAAGGCCGTCTCATCATTGTGTTTCAACATCCTACGCATGCTCCGTAAGATCTTCTGATGGATCCCCACCGAAACCAGGAAGACGGTCACCCAGGCACCCGTCACCACCCTCTACACCGGAACCACAGCCAAACTGCAGAAAAGACTCCTCCTTTCTTAACAACCGCACTCAAAGAATAAAGATCAACAGCTTCGAATCAGACCCCCTCCCCCTCAGCAGAGGAGTCCCTCAAGGATCAGTACTTTCCCCACAACTCTTCAACATTTACATGGAACTCCTCACCTCACTTCTCAGGAAATCCAACATCCCCTTCCACCTTTACGCGGATGAGACTCAACTCTATCTAGAAACCACTTCGATCGCAGACATCCATAGATTAAATGCTACTCTCTTGGAGGTCCAACACTGGCTCTCAGCCAACCACCTCAAACTGAACGAAGAGAAAACGGAAGTCCTCCTAATCTCGAACAAAGATGAAAATCCACAAATAGTGGACTGGCTCAAAGCCTTAAATGCCCTTAATGTCTCTATAACGCCAACGGTCTCCGCAAAATCCCTAGGAATTACTCTCGACCGGAAACTGGTCATGAATAAACACATCTCTAAAACCGCCAAAAGCGCATGCATGAACCTGAAACTTCTCTATAAAAATAAACCCTTCCTCCCCCCCAAAGATCTGAAAAAGGCTACGCAGGCACTTGTGCTCTCCAGAATTGACTATGGCATCGCTGCACTAACCGGAACAGCCAAGTCGCACTTGGGTCCTCTCTCCTCCACTCTCAACGCATCAGCAAGAATGGTCACAGGAACAAAGAAATATGACCACATCTCTCTGGCACTAAAAGAACTGAAATGGCTCACAATCGACCAACGAGCCAACTTCCGCACAGCCTGCCTCACACATAAAGCCCTGCATACAGGCAAACCAGAATACCTGCCCTCCAAACTCAAAAGAGCGGGTTAATCCAGGAACCTCAGAAGCTCCAACACACTACTACTCATCCCTCTGAAATCACAGAAACGCAATACCTCAAATAAATCCTTTGCGGGGAATGCTCCCAGGATCTGGAACGCCATCCCCCCCCACATCAGAATGACCGCCTCCTTCCCGCAATTCAAATCGCTACTCAAAGCCCTCTTCCTTGAACGCTCAACTGCTTAACGAGAACTCCACGCCTGTTGGTCAAATCCGATATTTCTCTTGATCCAGAGCCGATTGTTTCGCTCTTGAACTCTGTCCCATTTTGCGCCCAAGCTGTTGTTTTACAGACTCTATTCCCTACCTGTGGTTCCAGATTCCGGTTTTTCTATGTTTATATTTTCCGTTGCATTTCTCTATTTGCTGTGAAGCGCTCTGATACCCTCCGGTCCAGCCAGCGCTATACAAAACTTCGATAAATAAATAAATAAATAAATCCCCCGACAGAACCACATCTCCGGACACCTAAGAGACCTGCACTGGCTCCCCGTCAGCAAGAGAATCACGTTCCGTCTCCTCACCCATGCACACAAGGCCCTCCACGACCTGGGCCCCAGGTACCTCAACGACCGCCTGACCTTCTACACTCCCACCCGACAGCTGCGATAAACCAGCCACGCCCTCATCACCATTCCACGCATCTGAAGAACCACCATGGGAGGAAGATCCTTCTCCTACCTGGCGGCCAAGACTTGGAACTCCCTCCCCATCCACCTCCGTCTGACCCCAGACCACCTCTCCTTCAGGAAGCAACTCAAGACCTGGCTATTCGAGCAGTAGCCGACCCCTCTTCCCCAAGCGCCTTGAGACCCACCGGGTGAGTAGCGCGCTATACAAATTTCTTGATTGATTGATTGATTGGTTGTGCAGGCCCCTGCACCCTCCTTCTTGCCGATCATAGCCATTGTGCTGCCTCTCACCCTCCCGCTTGCCATGCATGGTATTCTGTGCTGCCACGGCCCCTCCCACCTACCCTGTGTGGTCAGCTGGCTGCCCCGACCCCCTCCCACCTTCCCTCAATGGTCTGTGTGTATGCCATTATAGTCTCACTGTTGCTCTCCATGGTTTGTCTTGCTTCTAGTACCCATCCTGCCTGACCTCCATGGTCATCGTGCTGCTCCTGCCCTGCCCCCTTGCCCCAGGCCTCTGTTTCCATGTGCAGACCCTATTCTCACCCTACTGGCTTGTCTGTTCCATTGTAATGCCCCTGATCCGTCCCTCCTGCACTTTATGGTCCGTTATGCTGCAGCTTTCTCTCCTGTCAGTCCATTATGGTCAGCTAGCTACCATTGCCTCTTTCTCCTCTGTTCTCTGTTTTCCATGTGCATGGTCCTGTCCCCTCCCTATTGCTTGCTATGGATTGTTGTGCTGCACTCCCGTCCCGCATGCCCAGTGTGGTGTATTGTGCTGCTGCAAGCCCTGATGCCTGCCCTGTAGGGTCAGTTTGGTGTACCTCTCCATGCCCCTCCTGTCCTCTGTTATCCAAGTCCATGTCCCTACCCGAATTCCTCCTGCCTTCCATGATCCAATGTACCATACTTGCTAACATGTTGAACTTGGTAAGAGGGAGATTTTGAAAAGAAACTGGGATATTGATTTTCCCCTTTTACTTACATTGAAAAAGAGGAGTTTGTAGACAGGAGACAGATCAAATAAAGCCTATTTAGGCTTAAAACCATTGGACGTTTCCTGGCTGAATCGGGTCTGTTGGCATGTATGATTCTACTACCACTGCCTCTTCCTTCTGCCCACAATGGTCTATTATATTGCCACAGCCTCTCTTGACAGTCCAGTATTGTTGGTTTGTTGCCCCTGCCCCCCTTTCCACTGCCCTCCATAGTCTGTTGTTCTGCCACTGCCCTTCCTGCCTGCCAAGTGTGGTCAAATTGTTGCCTCTGCACCCTCCTACCTGCCTTCAATTTTCAGAGTCCGTGCTCCTGGCCTCTGCCTCTCAACAGTATCGTAATGAACAACTAGATTGCTAACATTCTATATTTATTACAAAAGTGTGGAACTCCTGACGTCATCATGATGTAATCAAAACTGTAATACCTAGAGCATTTCCTTTAGAAATTACATATATGAGAGGGTCTTATTTGCATCAAAATTATTGTTAGTGCTCTAAAAAACTAAAA
The DNA here is from genome assembly GCF_964263255.1 of Lissotriton vulgaris. Taxonomy (NCBI): domain Eukaryota; kingdom Metazoa; phylum Chordata; class Amphibia; order Caudata; family Salamandridae; genus Lissotriton; species Lissotriton vulgaris. Next base: position 1,611,467,937 of record NC_141689.1, on the reverse strand, counting down.
TGAGGACATATTTTCTGAGTTTTCAAGTAGCGAGAAAGCACTTTTAAATTATTTGTTATCTTTATTTTTTTTATCCAGTTGACCACTAGATTTATAATTGCACTTAGGGGAGAGGATGTGGTGTTACTTCCAGAGCAAAAAACAAAATATGAGGTAGGGCCCTAGGGGAATCTGTGTTTATAGACCTGCTTGTATCTTGTCCCCCAACTGTACAATATAACACACGAAAGATACCAAGGGTCTTTTCTAATTTTGTCAGTGTTCGGTACCTATTTTTAGTATCCAAAATCACACATACCAAAAGGTTATTTAAGAGGTTACAAAGGAGAGAAAAAAAGAGCGAGAGTTCAAAGATGAAGGAAAAATGTACCTATCAGCCCACATAATAGCGGAACTTCATCATCTGGGTTGTTTGTGGAGAGTTGGTGTCTGATAAGCACTTCCACAGGAAGATTCCTGAGGATAGCTAATGTCGGATCCACAAATTGGACCATCAACCAAAAGATGAGAGTTTTGAGGCTGTGAGGGCAAGTTGCAGTACTCAGAAAGTGTGAAAAAGTGTAAACAGGTATGGTGGTGATCTAAAAATGCCTGTCTTGATGTCTCAGAAAACTTTATTAGATGCGACCATCAAAACGGCATAATTAGAAGCAGAGTGGAAATAATATGTAAAGAATTACTATTCACAATGAATGGTAGTTGGTCAACATGTTTCAGCCCCCACGGGCTTTCACCAGGACCTATGATGTTCACTACTGCAACACTTACCACGTGACGTGATAAATAATCTCGATTATGTAGACAAATCCATTGTGAAGTAGTCTCATATCTTTGTTTTTCAAAACCTCTCCTATGAAACAGGAAATAAAAAGAAGAAAAACGCACGCAAAACAATGCAGATGTCAAAACATGAACAAATGTATCCATTATATTTTTCACTCACCCAGAATTGTAGGGAGGAACAGCCTCACCTCGCCTGGCACTCGCTCAGGACAAAGAGGCCACGCACTGAAATTTTCAGAATATGAATAGTGTTATGTAACTTGGGTTTATGTGACATACACTTACTATGTGACAAGGAAAAACAGAGATGCAGGTCCAAGACCCCATTGACATTAGAGCTCAAATCAAGTGATCATTGTCAGGCATGTTCAGCTGTTTAAAAATTATTACTACATGAGGAGAGAAAGTATGTCTCCAATATCCATATTCAGAAAAATGAACATGTCTCATCTATCAAAAAAAGAGAAATGTATGTAACTGTCTGTAAAATAGTCCTATAGTACCACATTAATATATCTAAATGTTCTAACCCATTAAGTTAGCCTCTAGTTCACCACCGCACAGCCCGCACTCACCTTTCCGTCGTTACCTCGGTCTGGCATCTGAGCCCAGGGGGAGGTGGCGAGGCTGTTTGGTGCTGAGGCTTATAAGACTCAAGGGCGGACCAGAGAGAGAGCTGCCTTTAAAGTTTGTTAGTTTAGAGACTGGCTCTGTGCTCGCGTTACATTTGTTGGGAAAACATTATCGTTATATTGAGCAGTACAGCTATTTTGATTGGGTGGGCCGTAACGATGAATACCCCTATTAGAGCCGGTGTTCGGCTTAAGGCCCCGCCCATACTCAGGGACGTGTTCGGGTTGATTGGTTCGCCCGTGAAGTGAGTTGGTAAATAAACAGATAGACTCCCCTGTTTAAAATGCATTACATTGTTAATTCACTGCGGACCGCGGTGGAACAGTATATCTTACGAGTCCCCGGTTGTTGGTTGGTCGAATTCTAAACCGGAAGGGGACTCAAACCGGAAGCAGAATGTGTTGAACATAAACATATGCGCACCGTACCGTATTTAGTGCTGTTTTTATTCTTGCCTGGTTTGTTTGTTGCTGAGGCTAACTTTCATATCGGACAGCGTCTTGAGTATAAACAGGGAGTTTAGGTATCAATCTCTGAATCGAAGGCCAGTCGGCTCACAATTCCGTGCGGACCACCATGAGACCCCTTATAGTCTCAGGGTGTTCATTGGTCCGATCTCAAAAACCGAAGTGAAACAGAAGCACGCCGAGCCTGTATGGACGGCGCTGGTTCCGATATTATCTGGACTGATTTTGCCAGAGCTAACTCTAAGTGTTTGGACAACTTATTGGATGCGGAATCGAGGAACATTCAAAAAGTCCGACGTTCCTCGGTACTTTATCCACCGATAACGGGCCATTCCTAAGGACCGCTGATAGTAAGGTATATTGGTATATGTGCAGAAATTGAGGTACGGGGAGAGTAGAGCCAATACCCCTCCAATGGACATATGTTTCTGGTGCCTTGGAGGGGTAATGATGCCATAGGATAGATATATCAAATTTTTAATTGTACATCCGTCCATGTATTGCAGATTCTGGTCAAATCACTTTATCTCCCCATGTCTACAAACAAAATGAATTTGTTCTTGTGTGATGTAACCAATGCTCATGTAAAGCACTCCAATACCTGACTAGTCTGCACTATATAAAACTGCAAAAACACAAAAAATAAAACGTGTTTTGCACACTTCTATCATTTGGGCTCTTTTTTCTCTGGTGGCCATCTTGGGGGATTTATTTGTTATGAAGTTTCCTAATTTCCTCATTTACTGCAGTCTCCGCAGTAGGAAATGCTTTCAGTTTTTACTTTGATTCCATCAAGAAGGTGTTCAGATATGTCACACATTTGCCATAAATTCTGTATGTTAGCACTCTAGTCGTTCATTGGATCACTGTACTAAAGCTACTGCTCACCACAGAAGTCTGCCGCTGGTAATAAAATTGCATGTTTCGGTCTGTATGTCAGAATTTTTTAATGCAATAGAAGAGGATTTGAGAAGTCACTCAAAATGTGCTCAAATGTTTCTTTCTTCAGCACTAATCGCAAGTTCTATGGCAAAATGAACCCCCTCATTGTGTTCCTTTTTGAATTAAATATTTGAAGTGTTACCAGTTTATTCCAATCAAGTTAGTTTCAGGCGTGCCATACTTTTGTCATAAGTAAGACAGTAAGCGCTCTAGTTGTTCTTAAGAAAACTCTGGGACATTCTGTCATTGAGCTATACTTGGGCTACATCAGGGTGATATTTGTGCCACATTTGGGCTTTTTGTCTCTGGTGACCATCTTGGGAGACTTATTTGTTATGAAGTTTCCTAATCTCCTCATTTACTACAGTCTCCTCAGTAGGAAATACTTTCAGTTTTTTACTTTGATTCCATCAAGAAGGCATTCAGATGTGTCACACATTTGCCATAAATTCAGAATGTTAGCACTCTAGTTGCTTATTAGATCACTGTAGTAAAGCTACTGCTCACCAGGGAGGTCTGCTGCTGGTATTGAAAGTGCATGTTTAAGTCTTCATGTCAGAATTTTTTAATGAAATAGAAGTGGATTTGAGAAGTCACTCAAAATGTGCCCTTGACCCAACTCCCAGCTTTAGTTTCGGAATGTGGGCTTTGGCTGTCCGTGTTCTCAGGCGGCGTGCTAAGGCAGTACCTACCCTGTCCCCACCTTTGTAAAAGCGCTGTCGCAATGCAAGTAGAGCGTGTTCGGCCTTGTTTGTTCTATGCGCTCGAAGCTGGCCTCTGAGGATAGCCAAGCGCCTCTTGGGTATCGCCAAAGGGCGCTCCTGGTCTAACTTCTCAAGCGTCTTGATTTCGCGCGTGAGTTTGGTTTCATATAGAAGGGCTTCTCGCGACCTGGCAATGGCGATGGACGTAAGGGCGCCACGAATTGTAGCTTTGAATGTGTCCCACAAAACAGGGAGAGGTGTCTCCGGGTGGTGATTAGTTTCAAAATAGGATGAGATCGTGGCTTGAAGTTCTCTATCCACCGGGTCTCTAAGAATGTGAAGCAGGAATCGCCATCTAGTGCTAAGCAGGTGTGTAGCCTGCAATGATGCCCCGTCCTGGCAGTCTGGACTGCGAAATATTTGTGTGCCCTGCTGGACCGCAGTGTAGGCCTAAGCTAGCATGCAGCGCTGGCCTACCACCCTGTGCACTGATATGTTCTCGGCCATTGTAATATCAAGACCCAGAATCAAATGTTAGACCTGGTGGCACGCGGAGCGGGGCTGCATGATGTGGAGGGTGCCATGTCCGCGGGACCCGGGCTTGGGGCGTGGGCCTTCCTTGTGACAAGCCAGTGGCAGCAGGTGAGCAGTGAGGCCTGGGTGCACAGGGACAGGCATGCACTGCTGAGCAGTGGGAGGGGCTAGGATGCAGCTGCCTGGGTGCGCAGGGGCTGGCATGCACTGCTTGACGGCAGAAGGTGCTGGGGTGCAGCTGCCTGGGTGCACAGGGGAGGAAAGGTGATGTTGTCATGTGCTATTATATGTACTTTGTCATTCTTGTATCTGGACTCTGTTTCAGATGAGGGATCTGTTTCAGATGAGGGACCTAGTGAACTGCACTACATACCGGCACTTGGTTGGAGACACACCTGTGGCAGCAGGTGAACAGTGAGGCCTGGGTGCACAGTGGGGGCACTCTCTCTCCCTGTCCCTCTCTTCTTTTCTCTGTGTCACTCTCTCCCTCTCTCTCCCTCTCTTTCCATATTCCTCTCTCTCTCCCTCTCTTACCGTCGTCCTCTCTCTCTCCCTCTCTCTCCGTCTTCCTCTCTCCCTCTCTTTCCGTCTTCCTCTCTCTCTCCCTCTCTTTCTCTCTCTCTCCTTCACTTTCTCTCTGTCCTTGGATGGCCGCATGACACACCTTCGCATCTGGATTTTTGTCTTCCAGGCTGTGTCCTACAGAATGTCCTGAGGAGAGCCGCCTTGAGCCATCATTGATGTTGTTTTGAGTTCTTTTGAATACATTTTTTCTGGTACTTCGAAGATGAATGTGTGATGCTCCTTTTTGTGACGACACAAGCATGTTACATGTGATTGTGCGGCATCATTCAGATTTTTTGTACATGATTTTGTGGAGTTGATGTGACATGTCAGAGCTGGTGTTGATTTCCTTCTGCTAACGCGCCTTATTGTGTGTTTTGTGATCTTATCGCGATCTGGCTGATCGTTGAGAATGTTGTGGAGTGATGTTGTTGCGGCTTTTTGCACGGGAACGCCTACTCTGCATATTATTAGCGTTAGTTGCCGGTGTCATTTGTGGCAATGTTTTTTGCGGCTGCTATCGCAGGTAAACTGGTGATGTAGGTTGTTAGCACTAGCTTGTCAATGGGGCGATAAATTTATCGCCAATTGGCTGTGATAAAGTGCCAATAACTCAGCGATAAGTCCTTGAGAATTTGCCCCATAGTACATTATAAGGATATTGCATGTCACAAAGGAGGTCCATGACCTTTTTATGATTAGGGAACTCCAAGGTGACTTGCAATATCCTTATTGTGTACCCCAGGGGGTACATTGTCCCAGATGATACATAGTCACACCATCACCATTCCCTTAAACCACAACCACTTAAAACCTTGATGCGTCGTACTTTCCAATGAAAGAGTGAGCATGTCTGCAAACATGAAGAATAAAAATAAGACCTCTAGTTCAAAATTTAAACGGATCAAAAATCTGTGAAATATTTGTTACAAACAGATATTAGAAACAGTACAATACAAGTCAGAGTTAAAAAAAAACAATAGTAACTCGGAGTGTGTAGAAACATGCAGAAAGATTCTAGGTTTTATCTAACTATCTAAGAAGTGCACAAAACAAACATTTTCTTCCTGCTTGTCATTGTAGGCTAAAAAAAAGAAAGCAGAAGAATGAAAGGCAACCTTCCCTTTTTATTGTTTTAAACATTTGCTTTAATTATACTCTGGGACCTTACTTTCCTTGCACCTCACCTGCTGACTCGAGCAGCAGGCATTGGGACATCAGAACTCGACTATAATAAGTTATAATCTGCGACTGGGTGCGTCACGAGTCGCCGATCATAAAATAATAAAATAATTATAAAATAATTAGAGACTGACCTTTATACAGGGGTTACAGAATCCCATGTATTATATATCCCATATATAATATATATATATATATATATATCTGTCATATATATAGTTTGTGACCTATCAGGGGCACTGAGTGTGCCTCATGGTGTGCAGACCATTTGCTTATTATTAAATGCACACTTCAAAGGAGAAGGTTGCAAACTAGGCAAATGTGCTTGAAGCCAGGACTACACTGTGGCAGGTTAGCTATTAGAATTGGCCAGGATGTTTTTAGTAAAATCTGGGTGGCAGGTCATAGGACTTGGCAACTGGATTATCTTTTAGCTAAGCTTCTTTTAGGATTGGTGATCTCTTTATGATATCAATTAAAATGATTATGGAATATTTGAGAGATTAGTGATGTTCACAGGTGCACATACAAAAAGAAAATAGCTCTATTAATTGATCTGAAAAATTAGGATTATGAATAGGCCCAATGAAGTCACCACCCGGAATGCCTCTTCTTTTAGGCTCGACTATAAAACATAGGCAGGGGATCTAGTTTTTCAGTGTTATGCAGTGGTCACTAGTGGCACTAGCCAGCAAGAGACCGGATACGACTTTGCTCTAAGCATGGGCGGAAAATCAGTTTCCCTCGCGGATTTTGCGGATTTTCGGTAAATTCGCAATCCGCGAGATTTGCGAATCTCCCGCAAAATCCGCAAATCCGCGAGCAGCGGATTTTGCTTGCACTGCTCGCACTGTTCGCGTGAGTTCGCGGCTTCCCAGTACAACTTCGCGCCCCGCGAATAAGTGCAAAATTGCAGAAATACGATCTTAGCAAAACTGAAACTACTTACCAGGTTCAAAAGTTCAGGCTCATCATTAGTAGCCATTTCATGTAGTGCTTCCTGAGGGGCCCCTCCAGAGTTCAGTTGCCAGTTGCAACTATTATGTGACCCTGCTCTGAACCTCAGAATAGTTACACATATGCCACAAAGGTCCTGAATTACAGCTAAGGGAGACAAGCAGGAGCCAGGCTGGAGGTTCAAATCCATTAATCAGCCCCTAATTCATTATTGTCAGTTGGGGCCGGGCAGGTGTTGTAACTAATTTTGCAACAATGAAAGCACTTAGCAAGTGCAAAAGATCACTAATCAGGAAGCACTAAGGAAGCAGGTGCCAGCTAAAAAAATATTCTGTGACACATTAATCAGCCCCAAATTAATTCAGGTCACTTGAGGCAGGGAAGGTGTGCTTGCGTTGCCACAATAATGTACACTGACTGGACAACCAGAGGGTGCTGTGATGAAACTGAGGGTGGCATGGGTGGGCCAGAGGGTGGCATGAGTAGTCAGAGAGTGGCAGTGGTGACAGAGAGTGGCAGTGATGAAGAAGAGTGTCCAAAACAGGCTGGACACATAGAAACAACAAGTTCGCGAAACTTGCGACCCGACAGGTAAGTTCGCAATTTGCGACATTGTACAAAACCCTCGCGAACTGGCAGAAACCCGCGCAAACACAAAAAAAAAAAATCTGCAAATTCGCGAGAATTCGCGGATTTTGCGGATTGCGAGTTCGCAAATCCGCAAAATTCGCGAACGCGAGATTCGCAAAATTCGCCCATGCTTACTTTGCTCCAAATCTGTCAACATCAACCATAACACAAAGATCTCTTAGTTATGAAATCAAACTGGCCTCCATGCGACATGCTGGTGGAAAGCACTTTTGAACAGGATGCAGCAGGTCTGTGGCAAAAGTATAATACCCCAATCAGATCCTGGACATTAGACAACAATTGTGTTGAAACTCTGGATCTAGCAATATCTTTTTAAGAAAGGCATCATAGCTATGGAGTTCAGATCTCTGAGGATGTGGACATGCACACAGAGGTTGCCTTCACACGTTTTTACTCCTAGCTAGTAATCCGAGCCCTAGCAGCAGGTCCTCGTTTAATAGAGATGTTCACAACATAAAGGCAGTAATGCTGATGACACGAAGCACCATGGAAAATTCCATAACATAAAATAACAGGAACTGTCGCTGGTGATTTCCTGATGTGAAGATTCACAAGGGAGCTACATGAATAAACGATGCATAGAAGTTTAGACAAACTATGCCAAGTCCCAGCTCAGTATCAGTCTTTGTACAGATGTCCCCTTTGAGTCTTGCGCATTTCCAAATTGTCAACTGGCTCCATATTACAAGTGTAACTTTCAGCTTAGCCTGGTTTATGATCAACAGCTTTACCACCTCGTCGATTTCTCTTTACTTTTATTATAAAACTGGTGTCTCTTCTCATCAGCTCAGGTGAAAAAAATGAGCACCCAAAGAGAAGACATTCTGCATTTGTTTGTCTTACTGGCAGATATTACTGCTCTTCAGGACTGTCAGGGTTAGTTGTTTTATTTTGCTTTTATTTTTATTTATCTTCTTGTTTTGAAGTTCTCTTTTTCATAGCAGCAGTCTAGTGTGGTGCATGGGCTGCAAACATCAAGTACCTATGGGGCAGCTTTACAAGCCCCTCGCGACACTTTTGGGTCACTTTTCCCATGTTAAAAGTGATGCAAAAGTGGCACAAGGGGCTTGTAAGTCTGCCCCTATATATTTTTAATCACCTTAATAACTGAGGTGCATGGATCATAAGGTGAGTCGATTCCACATCAAAATTGGGGTAGCGGCACTGCAGTGCAAGCCAGAAGCTACTGCTAGCCCAGTCGAGGTGTCCTTTTACTGGTGCCCATAACTTCTACAGGAAGGTTGGGAGACTTGCAGTCTCTGTCAAGCAGGTCTCTTTTTTTAGGACACTTCCAGATTGTGGGTGGTCTTGAAGCTTGGTCCTTTCTTTGGACCTAATGTTCAGTCCTATTTTATTTTAGCCAGGAACTGATTTTCCCTGAGTTTATACCTAACTGTTGTACTACAGAACAGGAAGCACTTCATTGTTTAGATGCAAAAAGAGATATTTTTATTTATCTGGAGCACGCGGCTTCTTTCTGACAGGTGGACTCTTTTTTTGAGTTTTGGTCCAGCTAGGAGAGGATTGAAGTATTCTTCTACGTCGATGAGCCGGTGGACTTGCACCACTACTTTTACAGCTTATGAAGAAAATCGCATTCTCTGTCCGGGTAGGGTTCTAAGGAAGTTTAATAGAAGTATTTCTGCACCACCAGCTGAAGTTCTGGGTGCATGATTATTGGAGATCTGTTGCCATACAACTTGGGCAGTTTCGTCTGTTTTGTTGATCATTTTCATAACTTGTTTGAGGGTGTAAGATATGGTGATTTTGTGCACAGAGTGTTTCAATTGTGTCATAGAGATTGTTGCGTTTGCACATTGCAGAATACAACTTTCATATGAGTAGCATCAATGAATGTTTTGTATGTGCTTCATTGTGTCAATATTTATTGGCGGCCCAAACTGCTCTGATATTGCTTTGGCATTCCTCAATGAGTAATGACTACAGTAAGATAGTGGTGTAAAAAAATCCCCAGCGGTGCTGGGGGCGAGCCTCGGGGGGCCTCCTTTAGCATTGGGAGGCCACTGACCTGAGAGCTTTGGACTGGGTCCAGAGCATGGGAGGGCTGGGGGGGACCTCATGCACTTTGCATGAGGGCCCCCTCCAGTTCGGCGCTCCCCTCCAGTTTCACTATGCCACTGCAGTGAGAAAGTAGACGAGCAGGGTATATTTCAATTACTTCTGACTAATTCCATTATTCAGAACCCATTCTTCCTTATTGCTGTTATTATGACTGTCCCTGCCACCCATGTGATTGGTAATTGTGGCACATATGTTGAGGGAAGCTTAGGGACAGTACAGGATGCCTTTCTGGTGGGTGTCTTTTTAATTCACTTGTGAGTTCATGAGGAGGAATCCAAGTTGTTGCTTAAAAGAAAGGGAGTTAGGGCAACATACCCTCTGGGGAGGCGGGCCTAACCTCAATGATTATAACAAGAGCAAGGAAGGAATGACTCAGAGTAATGTAATTACTGGTAAGTAATTGAAACATTACTTATGCTCAATTTTGTAGATTTCTTCTTCCTTTTAAAAATATTGTTCTATAGTTCTCAACTTGTTCGGTGCTGCTTGACGTATTGGCCCTTTGCATAAATAAATTACCAAAGGGCCGATTGGGCGGAACAGGGCCATGTGAGTCCCAAAGTACGAGAGTTCCAGGTAAATAAAGAAAACCTACACAAAACAACTGTCCAAATCCAAACCATAGAGGTTTATTTAAAAGAAGAATCTTTACAGAAAGCAAAAACGTCAATTAGTAATTTCAAATCACCATCAATATATATCATAAGCCAAAAGGAAAATCTAAATATAGAATCAACAAAAGGACCACAATGAAGTCTGCCTCAACGGGAAACAACCTTTGCAACGCAGTCATTACATCGCAACATCCTTTACAACGCATGTCACTACAATGCAGGCATTACAACGCATACCATTACAACGCATGGCACTACATCACATGTCACTACAATGCAGGCATTACAATTCATACCGTTATAACGCATTGTACCCCTAAACTATGCAACACTTACCCTACTGTTGCACCCCCTGGAGTCAGAATAGTAATTTTTACCCCTACACTATCCAACACTTACCCTACTGTTGCACCCACTGGTGTTAGGTTAGAATAGTATTTTTTACCCCTACACTATCCAACACTTACCCAACTGTTGCACCCACTGGAGTTAGAATAGTAATTTTTACCCCTATACTATCCAATACTTACCATAAATCCAATGTTATGGTATGCGTTGTAATGGTATGCTTTGTAAAGGTATTATGCGATGTAATGGAATGCGGTGTGAAGGTAGTTTCTAAAAATGCGATGTCGTGTCATGTGATGTAATGGAGTGCGTTATAAAGGATGTTGCAATGTAAAAACTGCGTTGTAAAGGCATGCTTTGTAAATGTATGCATTGTAACATCATACAACCGCCTAAACAGTATAGACGAAAAGCTCTTTCAAAAAATGTCCTAGTACATTATTTAAACAGTAAACTGACATTGAAATCGCTTGGTAAGAAAGCAAGGACAGGTCTGGCACACAAAGGTAGCACATTTGCGAAGTTTTTAAGCAGTGAAAGTCACACTCATGACAAAGTGTGACATCAAGTAATAATTAGAAAAAGCAACAGCTTTTCACAAGCATATGATCCATTACTGCAACATTGCTAGAGATACCTTGCTAGAGACACCTTCAGAGTGCAAAATGAATGCTAACCTCTAACCTAAAGACAAGAGAATGGCTACATCTTTTCATGTTTTCAATACAATACCGAAGGAACAGAAAAAGTCCTTGACTTGTAACAAACGTTGGTACAGTACAACTTCAGGGAAAGTTACAAAAGAAATGTCATTTCATTTCAGCACAGCACTACAGAACAGATCCTATTTCGATTATTTAATGAAAAGAAAGTCACTATAGAGAGGTGCACACAGAAAACTTTCCATTGCGCTTTTAAAAGCCACCTGTCTTCAGATGTAAATGTGAAATGATAAATTGCATGTAGACTTGATTTTTGAGGCCTGTTTATGCTAAATTAAACATACAAAATGAACAACATTTAAGGTGTAACCATTAAATCTGTTCTCACAACTACAAAACTGAGACTGTCTAAAAGGCACCCTCCTAACCTGTAGCCATGTAAAGTCTACTAGCTGAAAAATCAAATAAGGGAAACTTAGGTGAGGAGTGCAAGGGGCAAGCTAGAGGAAGGGATTGACTAGGAGATTGAGACCACATTCATTGATGTCATTGACACCAAAACTTTGCTTAGAATAACATCGATGCAATCAACAAATTCAACTAATTGTTATTTTTGATTCTCCAAATTTCTGTCCTCTTCCGTAGTGTGTAGGAGAGGGATAATCATCTTTTCACTTTTGTTGCTAATGCACCACAGCATTGCAGGAACAACTGAACATAAAGATTATGATGCGGAAAATTCATGCACGGTGTAAGGGAGCAAGAGCCGAAGCACTACAAGTGAAAAGTTTGGAGTGGGGAAATTTGGGCGATGAGAAAACAAATAAAAAAAAGAGGGAAAATTGGCTGTAGTTTGAGGTGGGTGGTTTCTTGTAAGAAATGCAAAACTGAGTGAAGAAAACATCCAAAGATAAACAAGGCAGGCACATAAAAAACAAAAATGCAGGTTTTTGACTTTATGCCATCAGTATATTTGCCAGCCCATATTTTCCAACCATTCTTTTGACACACAACCAAAATAGCAGGACAGGGGTTTGGTGACATGATCTCACAAGTGGGGAGTGCAGCAGGAGATGATCATTAGAGTGATGGGCAGGGGCAACTCCTCCGCTATGGCAGGGGAGCCTCTGCTGAAAGGCATCAGAAAGAAGAAAAATAAAATGACAATAAAACTATTTTATTGTCATTTTTTTCACTTCCAGTCCTTGGGGTCTAGGGTTGGGTGGGTCAGGGATAGAGACAGGTCACAGCATCAGCAGTAGGGGAGGAGGAGTGGTAGGCTCCTAAAGTGTGCATGTCGGTTTGGCCGACCATCTTAGGACAGCCAAACTGACATGCGCATATGGATAACTCCAGGCTGTACTTTGGAGATATCAGCCGTGTTCAGGGGCACAGGCTCCCAGGCCCTGCTGGAGCGTGAAACCAGCCTGGTCGCCCAATCCTAGTGATGGAGCAAGGATTCGCACGTAAAGCGACTTGCTCTCACTCATGAACCTCGTTCAAATTATAATCATATTAATCCAACTGTCCATCTTACAATTAGCATTTTCCCCAACACACGGGTGTCCCCAAGAGGCTTGCCTATGTGTCTTCTCATCCTCACAATGCTTGCACTAAAGAAATGGCCGCTTCGCTGAAATTCAGTCTGCGCATGCGTTGGTCATACCCATGTGATGTGACGCACTCGCATTCTGGAGGGATTATGTTGCTCATGCGCACTGTTGCAAACATGGCCGCTTGTCTCTCACCACGCTCTATGCTTGCAACTGCTGCTTTAGCCTATCTGTCTTTTCGCACTAAACTTTAATACTATTGCTGTTATAAAGTAAGGGGTGTGTAAGATTTTATCACGGTATACAGTGTGATCATTTTATGTGTGATTTTAATTTGTTCTCGCTTACTTTTCATGTATCGCGTCTCTGGGGGCTGGAATATACATAACCGGCGCCATGATGAGGCTCCTCTGAGTATTGCCATGTGACCTGGGAGAAACTCTACTGCGCAGAAGCTGAAACAAGCCAGCTGGCTCCTGAAGCCCAATGCGCCTGAGAACCCAGCACAAGACGATGAAATTCACCTTGAAACCCAGAGACAATGTTGCTATACCCTGTACACTCGTAATTTCTACTGTATTCCTATGGATGGGAACGTGAATCCAAGGGGCGGATAAGCAAAATTTAAATATGTATGATGGGAACGTTGAATTCTAGGAGGTGACAATGTCCGAGCCACCTCTCCTGTCCAATCATAATGTGAGAAACTGTCACTTGCAACATTGATGGGTGGTCTAAGGGTCCCCAAACTGTATAATTACCCTAGTGTAGCTTAGGAAAATTGTCTGACTTGTCCGAGTAGCAGACCTGTCACTGACCCTACGAACTCTATAGGTGCTCAATCTAGAGTGCTGCGGAGCCCTCTGTCCATACTTTCCACAAACTCCTAGTGGTGGAAATAGTCTTAAGTGCTGGCGAAGCACTTTGCTGGGAAATTCGAAAACCCAATCGGGGTTACTGGCGGATTACTTGCAGAGAGGGGTAACGCAGGCGTTGCTTCCGAAGCTGTGGGTGTTGGTCGTACCTTGGTGAGCCCAGTCCTGACCCAAATCCTGAGGGGTATCCTGTCCTGACTGCCCGTGAGCTGTACCTGCTCGCATTCTGGTATTCATTTTCTGAGGGTCCTTGTCCCCGTCCTTCCAAACTGACCCGTGGCCAGGGTTAGTCCTCATTCCTAATTAGGTAAATATTGCCTTGTGGGTTTGCGTCTTTTTCTCACTTACTCTCCTTTCCTGAATAAAGCGTTCTTGCCTGTGATATTGCCCTATCACTTTGAAATGCAAATTATATGCAAGTGTTTATTAGAATTGTTCCACTTCTCTCCCCACCTTTAGGAGATTGTCAAAACTGTCATATTTTATTAGTGTGTTCCCGTTTTTCCCTTTCCCTTAGCATGGTTGCAGTGAACTTAGTAAGAACAGCATAAGTAGCTTAGTCTAAATATACATTTTAGGTCCCTCGTGTTTAGTTTAAGCTTGTGTTCAATAGCGTGTTCCCCAAATACTCATATCCCATAGTTCTCCCGTATACCCAAATGGTCCTTGCTTTAATCCATAGCTATATTTTGGTTGTGATCCTAATGCTCGATGTGTTATTCTGTATCTTGATTATTTTGGCATATTCACTTTGAAATCTTCAGATAAACTTTCAAACCCATCAGGTGTCTGTGGTTATTTTACAGATTATAGTGTGGAAAAATGTATTGTGGTTTATAAAGTATATTCTTTCCTAGGAAATCTGTCACCTATTCCCTGATAGCTCCTGATCCATCTGGAGTAGTGTGCCTGTGGTAAGTCAGGTACATGAGTAGTAAGTGGTGTAAGAGTCACCCCCCGAATTACTCATAGTGGCGTGCAAGAAATCACCCGGTTCACGCAAAACTCAGTCTTGGTCTCTCGCGTCAGGGCCCAGTGCGCGGAGAAAATTGGTGAACTTGTGACCCGGGTGACCTGCGCGCTCTATCAGTAATTTTCTGGTAGCAGAGGTAATGGTTAGGACTAGTTAAATTAGGTAGACAGGATAGTTGATAAACAAACTGTGAAATTAAAATGTGCTGCTAAAATTTCTATGCTGCTGATTTTTCTATTGCATTTTTCAAATATTTTGCGATGTTTTAAGGATTTATATGACTGTGTATATGATTTTGCATTGCTGCTATAAGTATTATATGTAATATTAACAAAGAACTGTTTGTACGTGTTCAGTGTAGTCCGAATCCCCGGGGAAGTATATAGCTAACGGTGAGTAGAATCCGGTTAGCTGGAAAAGTCACCGGTTTAGAGTCATTAGTGTAGGGTTAAGAAATACCTGGAAGCACTAATTAGGATCTTTTTGTATCTGTATGATTGATAGCCACGAGTCCTTTGTATAAAACTTCCCTTGTGATATCCCCTAGAAAGGGTCACATGTGGGAGGAGTAATAGGGTCTCCGAGGCTTGACTGGTAAGTAAGATAGTCCGCTGGTGAAATCCTGGCTCAGTACATATCCCCGACGGAGGTGGATGAGTCAGAAGAATAACGGGTTCTATATTACTAGTGTGAGGGGTCAGGCAAAGAAGTCTATCCAGAGTGAATGAAAAGTAGACAGAAGTGGTTTACTTGTAGTGAGAGGAAATTTTTCTACCTATTTAGAACACTCAAACATAGTGGCAGACGTTGTGTGTTAGTAACTAAGTTTTGCGCTCGCACTTTAGGAAAAGTTAAAAGTTTCCGTTACCTTGTGAAGGAGGGAGTCGGGCGGAAGGCTGCTCTGACGTCACTCCGTGCCGCGCTGGTATTGGTCAGAACAGCGGGTGTGTAGTGAAGCCGAATTTGTAAGGGAGGGGTGAGTGCCGGAGCGTGGGACTTGGTCTCGCGAAAGGCCGCGCACCCATTGGATAAGGATTTTTGTATTCACAGTGTTGATTGGTTTCTACAAAATAAGAGTCGCGCTAGCATTGGAAGTACCAAAGTAAACAAAATTAATCAGGCCGAGTTAGAAGCGAGCCTGGAAAGGCATATGTGGTATCCTGAGTTCTTACCTAATCCACAGAACTCAGGCTTCTATAAGGAACAGATTATACGAGGTAGACCGCACATGATGTACGGAATAAAAAGAAAAATGTAATTTGCCGACAAGGTAAAGAATTTCTTCAAAACGGATAAGCCCATTAGAACAAGAGAGGGTGTGATCATCCCTCCACCGAATACTCCTGCTTCCTTCATGATGTTTGAAAAAGGGTATCATACCTGTGTATGGCTAGAGAATTGGGAAAAGTATACTGCAGATGACGGAGTTCTAGCATTTCCTATTGATGGTACCTTTAATGGTAGGATCCTGTTTAACTTAAGGACCCGCATGAATGAATTGCATCCCAGACCCAGATTGACCCAGTACGAAGCCTTAGAAGAGTGGGAAATTGAGGCTTTGGAGAGAGATAGACCCCGGATGGACAAGGGAGTGAGCAAATGGTATCCGAGGGTCCATAGAGAGACCAAAGAGCAGAAAATGAAACATTGGAGACAAAGCATGATGGTGGAGGGGTTGTTTCCAATGATGGGGGTATTAGAACAAGCAAAAGGAAAAAGTAAAGAAAAAACCCATCACACAATGCCCGTAGGGGACTCAGAAGATGAGCACCTAGAAGATTTATTGATGAAAACCCCCCCTCCCTATGCAGCCGAGTCAGAGCCTTTGAGTTCACCAAACCCGTTTGCCAAATATCCCAGATGTCGGAGGGATAGCGAGACAGATGGAACAGGTACAGACAGTAAAACCAGTGAAGGGGATGGGTTTTGCAGACCAAAATCCACGGTCCCGAATTATCAGCCGTTTGGAGAAGGACCACCACGGTTGGTTACTCCAACTGCCCCGAGCATTTACCCTCCCTTGGTACCTCAAGTATTGCATGATAATTCCACAGGAAAGGTTTTACGAGAACAAGAAAAGGAAGCCCTGGCCAGGCAGCGAGATGATTTAGTCCGGACCATAGCCCAGATACATCCCCATCCAGATTCCCTGACTATCCCAGTAACCATTGGACCCGCTATTCCTCTTTATAGGGATAGCCTGGCTAGTCCTCGTCCTCCTGTTATCTCCCCAATAATGCCTACTCCTAGCATTCCACCCCCGAGAAAGGAAGTATTCATAGATGACGATCAAGAGAGTGAATGTGAATCAGTGGTTCTGATGGATTTGCCCATTAGAGAACCTAGGACTAGCATGTCGGGGGCAAGAAGTCAGAGTAGGCCAAAAGAGGTTTTGATTGAAGGTGCATCTGGGGTTAGGAGTGCCACAGTAGTATCACCGGAAGAATTAGACAAATGGACCAAAGAGTTGGAGAAAGAGACCACTCCCCAATCCAGACCGTTAGAGATCTATAAACTAAGGATAGAAATAGAAGAAATGATGGCTGGAAACGTAGGATTAGAGCGCTTAAACTCCTACAGTGAAGAAGAGTTACTGTTTATCAGTAAAAATCTTACCCGAAATGCTAGATTGCTCCATGAAAGATTAATGGACACAGCCACAGAAATGGGAATCGATGTCAGTCGCTCCAAAATCCTTCAGAAACCCCACAGAGTAGATTTTTCGGACAAAGACTTAGAGAGCTTGAATGTGGTAGGAAAACAGATCCAGATAAAAGAATTGTTGAAACTCTTGCAGAAATGGGGAGATGTGGGGAAATGGAGAACTCAGTGGACAGAGAAAAAGGAAGACAGCAGGGCTAAGTCTCAGGCTTCAGAATACGTGTTAAAAGAAGTAACTCCGACAGAAAAATTGTGTCCCATGAGAGAGGTCCCGGGAGGAAAATATGTCCATGTCCCTTGGTCCCGACAGGATATTGTGTCATTTACAAATGACTTCCCGAAATTACGGGAAAAGCCTGTTGATTGGTACAGACAGGTTGAAAGCTTCATAAAGGTTCAGAAATGTCTTCTGAAAGACCTGGATGGGTTTTTCGACATTGTGGTGCCCGTAGATCTGTGGACCGAGTGTAAAATAGAAATTGATTGGCCCAATGAAGAATATGCAAGAGATGAGAAAACAGGAGCTCCCTCACCTGATGTAATGAGGAAGTATGATCAGGTCATACAGTACCTCAAGAAAAAGGTGCCCGCAAAAGAGACAGATTGGACCAGAATAGATAGAACCACCCAAGAACGTGATGAAACTGTCCAGTCCTTTTATGAAAGGTTACTGCAAGTATTCAAGACTTACAGTGGTATCGATAATGTGGACATGAAAGACATGACCCATTTCAGTTACAGATTCATGCTTGGATTAAGGCCTGAAATATCTCAATGGATTAGAGACAATAAAATAAGTTGGCAGGGAAAGCCCATAGATGATGTCCTGAAATACGCAAAATATTGCGAAGATGAAATCGAAAATAAAAAGAAAGCCCTAAAGGAAAAGGTAATGTGGGCACAAGTAAAATTGGCTGAACAGCAAGAAAAACAGTTAAGTAAATTGAATTCCAATAATAATGTTCAGAATGCCACTGCTGGGGGAGGAGGGAAGCCCCGGGCAAAATTGAGTCGGGAAGAGGCTATGAAGAAGTTCCCCTGCCACGGGTGCGGCCAGTTAGGGCATTGGAGAGACGAGTGTCCACACCTGCAGGCCGGTAATGCCCCTATAAATGGTTTAAATCTACAGGTGCAGAAAGAGGGGACAAGAAAGAACCAGCAACAGGTAAAGCTACCTCCAGTGCCTCGCGCTCCTAGACAGAATTATAAGAACCAGGGCCAGCAGAATGAAAGGGCGGAAATATGGGAGGGAGAGAATGGAAGCAATGTAGCAATTCCACAGTACCTGTTAAATGATTCTTTCCTCTGTGATGAACAGGATTGACGGGGCCTGAGAGGGGAGGACAAGGAGTGCGTACTTGGCGCCTCCTTACCGGTAGACCAGACTGGACCATACATTGAAGGGAAGGTTGAGGGAAAAGATATCACCTTTCTGTTGGACACTGGTGCTACCCGGTCCACTGTGAGAACAGTGGATGTTCCTAACCTACCCCTCTCGGGAGAAGCAATCCAAGTAGTGGGTGTCTCCAACCAAATAATAAGTACTCCAGTAACTGAGCCTATGGAAATCTCCATAGGAAACTTTAAAGAAATGCATAGATTTGTGGTCTGTGATTCCAGTCCCGTGAACCTGTTAGGACGCGATTTGTTGTGTAAAATGAACTGCACCATCTTTTGCTCACCAAAAGGCGTCGAAGTTCAGACCCCTGATGAAGATGGTTTGTACAAACTAATGTTAGTAAGACCTGATGCTGACATTAAAACGTTGTCAATTGAAGACTTGCCTGAGGAGCTTCAGTTAAGAGTAGTACCAGAAGTGTGGGATTTCTCAGGAAAAGATGTAGGCTTAATGGCAAACGTGGACCCAGTTAAAATAGCAATAAAGACAAATGCAGTATATCCCAAAACAAGACAGTACAAATTGAGTGCAGAAGTAAAGGCAGGAGTCGGAACTGAAATTACCCGATTGCTCGAAGCAGAAATCATAGAAGAAGTAATGAGCAGTCCCTGCAATTCGCCTATCATTGGGATTAAAAAGCCTAATGGGAAATACCGAGTAGTGCAGGACCTGCGCAAGGTAAACCAAATTGTTGTACCTTGCTGTCCTATCGTGCCCAACCCTGCAGTAATCTTGTATCAGATTCCTTGGAATGCGGAATGGTTCACTGTCATTGACCTGTGCCATGCATTCTTTTCCATCCCATTGCATCCAGAAAGCAAGTTCCTTTTTAGTTTTGAATTTGACAGCCATATCTATGTCTGGAATCGTGTCCCTCAGGGGTACACTGAAAGTCCTTCGATTTTCAACCAGATTTTAAAGAAATGTCTTGAGACCCTGATACTGCCCGGAGAGTCCGTTTTGGTACAGTACATAGATGACCTTCTAGTGGCATCTAAAACTCAAAATGACTGTGTCACCGACACCATCACCTTGCTGAATCACCTAGGAAAGGGAGGACATAAAGTATCCCCTGACAAATTGCAGTTCTGTAAGAACTCAGTAAAATATCTGGGGCACCAGATAGAGAAAGGGATCCGAAAAGTCACCACAGAAAGGATCAAGATAATTAAAGCAATGGACCTACCCCGAACTCAGAAAGAGGTGAGGATGTTTCTAGGAGTTGTGGGGTACTGCAGACAGTGGATTGTGGGATTCGCAAATCTAGCCAAACCTTTGATAAAAATGACCAAGAAAGGAGTGGAAGACCCAGTCGGTTGGGACAGCGAAAGCATGTCCGCATGGGTAACATTGAGAAATTGTCTATGTACCGCACCTGCATTAGGTATGCCAGACTATTCCAAGCGTTTTGAACTATTCTGTGACACCAGAGAAAATTGTGCTCTCTCAGTCCTGACCCAGGAGCATGGGCTGGTCAGGCGTCCTGTAGCCTATTTCTCAGCCACTCTAGATCCGGTGGCTGCTGGATTGCCCGGAGGCCTGAAAGCAGTAGCTGCTACTTGCGTCAGTCTGGAACAGAGTGAAAATATTGTCATGGGACATCCTGTCACCGTATATGTTCCGCATTCTGTTGTAATTCTACTGACAAGAACCAAGACCCAGTATCTCACACCTAGTCGGCTGACTAAGTATGAGAGAATTTTGATTGGTGCTGAGAATGTAACAATTTCTCGGTGCAATGTCCTAAACCCAGCAACTCTGGTACCTGTTCCCCTGGATATAGATGACGAGGGTGAAATGGAACATAATTGCATTGATCTAACAGAATTCAGCACTAAGCCCCGTCCTGACATCAGAGAAGTAGCATTGCTTGATGGGGATCATACAATGTTTGTGGACGGGTCAAGTTTAAGACATGAGAGTGGGGGTCTGTGTGCTGCCTATGCTGTTGTCACGTTGACAAACACCATAGAAGCCTCTCACCTATGCGAAGTGAAATCAGCACAAGTAGCAGAGCTCATATCCATGACAAGAGCCTGTAGGAGGGGAAAAAACAAAAGAATAACTGTTTATACTGACAGTCAGTACTGTTACGGGGTTGTTCATGACTTCGGCCAACTGTGGTTACAAAGAGAATTCATGACTTCCTCAGGTACCCCTATCAGAAACGGAAAGGTGGTACAAGAATTATTGGAAGCTATTCAATTGCCCAAAGAATTGGCTGTGGTCAAGTGTGCGGCTCACAGATCAGGAAATGATGATGTGACAGCCGGAAATAGATACGCTGACCAAATTGCCCAATTTTGTGCCCGACACCAAATGTCCCTCCAAATTGGGTCGTGGGGTGGACACAGCTGCCAACTGATGTTGTTTGATAATGTGTCAACGTGGGATGAATTGAAAGACTTACAACAGTCAACCGGCAGGGAAGAAAAAGCTAGATGGAGTGAAAATGAATGCAGATTGAGGAATGACGGTGTGGTGGTAGACAAAAGTGGAGTGCCCGTGCTGCCCGACAGTCTGATAGATCCCATGGTCCGAATGATACATGAATAATAATAATAATAATAATAATAATAATACTGTGTTTTATAGAGCGCGAACAGCTACCTCACGAGGAGGTGTCCCAACACATATGGGAAGGGATGCCATGTGTCGTGTGTTTGACAAGGTGTTCTATAATTCAAAGTTCAGGAACCAGGCGGAAAGGCTTTGCCAGAGGTGCCTAGTGTGTCAGCAATTCAATGCAGGAAAGAGGACTGTAGTGGAGCAGAGTACCATCGGAAAGGCAGTAGGTCCCTTTGTCAGAATGCAGGCAGACTTTATAACAATGCCCAAATGCAAGGGATATAGATATATCCTGGTCATAGTTTGTCTGTTCTCCCGGTGGGTGGAGGCCTACCCAGCTAAGAAAAATGATGCCCTAACTACAGCCAAGCTATTGCTCAGGGAGTTGATACCTAGGTTTGGAATCCCTGAGACGATTGAAACGGACCAAGGTGGGCATTTTGCCAACGACGTCCTAGAAGAGCTCTGTAAGGCTTTTAAAATGAAGCAAAGACTGCACTGTGCCTACCATCCCGAGGCGTATGGGGTGGTTGAACAGATAAATGGCACGATAAAGTCCAGGTTGGCGAAGATGTGCGATTCCACCAAAATGAACTGGACAGACGCTTGGCCCCTTGTGCTGATGAGTCTGAGAAGTATTCCAAATCGAAAAACAGGCTTGAGCCCCCATGAGGTACTAATGGGGAGAGTGATGCGACAAGCATGGGTACCTGGACACAAACTGCTAAGCATTACTGATGATTTGGTGCTAGAATACTGCAAGCAGCTGGGTGACCAAGTGCGTTCTATCTCCCACCAGATTGGAGAGACAGAAGACGAATGGCCCAAGACTCCAGCACATAAGCTACGACCAGGCGATTGGGTGGTGTTGAAGAAACACACCCGGAAGAGTTGCCTTGGACCAAAGTGGGGAAAGCCAAGACAAGTGATTCTTGTCACCACTACTGCTGTAAAGTGTGCTGGTGTGCCGAAGTGGATCCATGCCAGCCACACAAAGCGGGTAACCGGAGAAAACGCGACTGAAGCTGAAGGCAGCGCCGCTGAGGAGACTCCCGAGGAGAGTCCGGATCTCGCTGACATCGAACTGCCGAGCACAAGTCGAGACGTTGAGTGGTACCCTGCCGACGACCAGGTTCACGATCCAATACGAACCAGGAAATATTCCTACCTAGACAGTGAGTGGGATAGTCCAGGTGAGACAGAACTAGAGGACGAAGGTCAGGTCAACGAGACACACATCACACCTGATCAGGAAATAGGCCAAGTAGGGACAGATCAAGACGTCAACACTCCGCCTGAAACTCCGGATCTGGGAAGGGACAGATAGTAGTAAGGGCCGAAGTTCATGCGGAAGACAGTGAAGAGAACGAAGTGCATGAACCAGAGCAGATAGAAATAGATGAACGTGTTCAGGAATCAGAATCCAGTTCACCTAAAAGCAAAGAAAACCTACAAAGCGAACCTGAACAGGACCAGTTTGAGGACCAGGCAGAAGAAATAGATGAAAGACCTGGAACTAGTCAGACAGGGAGGGAAATAGACTCTGTCAAGCACAAGGAGAAAATTAAAAGAGTGCACGAGGAAGGTCAAGTGTCCTCGACCACTGAAAGTCACAGAAGCAAAAGTACACCCAGGTACGTCAAAAGGCTAAGACTCCGAATAAAAACAGTCGAGGAGAAACTGAAAGACCGTGAGAGGGCTGAAAGTGAAAGAAAACAAGCCCGAGGCAAGTTTCTGAGAAAGAGCGACAGAGTGAAGAAACAGAATAAACTGTATCGGAGCCCCGAATGGACATACCTGGTGCTGGAAGAAATTGATGAGCCCAATCACAGTGGCAAAAGTGACGAGGAGTCCATCACTGATCGGAGTTCGGACGAAGACCCTCCTTGAGACAAAACAGAGCGAAGCCTTGGTGTAAAGAAAAGAAGAGGGGTTGCAAAAGCCACCTGTAAGCTAAAATGTCTGATTCAAGCGTAACTGGGAGATCCAGATTTGGGTGTTGTAAAACTTGCTGTAAGATATGCTTGTGTAGTATAGCTATGCTAATAGTGATGTGGATAGGATTAACCGTCTTTATACCTTTTATGATAAGTAGAAATCCTAACCTGTCCCCTACTGAACCTGAAATATTAGACACAGACGTTGCACAGACTGCAGAAACACCACGAAGCTTAGAACGACATGACAATCCAGTTAGGCAAAGACACACACGACAGAATTTAGAAGCATCAGATGAGGGTGAACTGCACTTTCACAAGATGAGAAACCGGACGCATTTAAATGTTTTTGCTAACTTGTTAGTGCATTATGTAGAAGCTATGGAAATAGAAGACTGTTATGTCTGCATGAAGCTACCCACATCTGCACATCTGTAGCTGAAGGTGTGACATATCACCACTTGCCCCTAACCTACGGGATTTCCTGCAGTATATTAGCTAGCTTGTTTTATAGAAGCACTTTGCAGTACTACTATTCAAATGCTGACGTAGTATTTTCTGAACTTCCTATTAGAGGACATCTAAACCTCGTCCATGTTAAAAGCGAAGTAACCCGTTATATGGGTGAATATTTCCTGACTATAGGTGACATAGACTTAGATGAAGCACGACAAGAGAATCTGACATGTTCCTTGCAAGAGCAGGAAAAGATGTTTATAAAAATGGCAGACCAAAGGAGGGAAAAGTTTCAGAAAAAGGCAAATGATGAAAAGGATAGAGTCCCTAGGTGGGCCGAGCACATGGATAACACCTCTCAAGGCGAAGCTAATCCTGCTTTGTTGCTGGATTTTGAACGGAAAGGAAAACTTTGTCTCCATAGAGAAAGGACAGAATATTATAACAATGTATTCATTGGTTCCAGCGAGTGTGAACATAATTATAAGGTAATTGGAGGTTGGGGTTTCAAAAATGGGTCTGAACCTGTGTTTCCCGGAATATATTACATATGTGGGAACAAGGCTTATTTCAAATTGCCGGATCACTGGTATGGAAGCTGCTATTTTGGCATTGTTTTTCCGAAAATATACCATGTGAATAATGCTGCTGGAAGCAATGATGAAGACACTAATGGCTTAGTGCGTAGAAAACGTGAAAGTGTAGGAGAAATCATAGGTGATATTTTTAGTGCACTGATACCTGGAATGGGGGTAGTTCTGAACACACACAGAATTTGCAAATTATCTACAGTAGTGGATCGGTTATCTACTGACACTGCTGCTGGATTCCTGCTGGTCAATACTGAAATGGTTGCGATCAGATCAATGGTTTTGCAGAATCGCCTTGCTCTTGACACCTTATTGGCAAAAGAGGGCGGAGTCTGTAGAATGCTGAAGGCGCAACATTGTTGCACCTACATACCTGATAAAAGTATCGAACTTAAAAGATATGTAAGAAATATAACTAATTTGGAAAAAGAGCTCAAACCATTAGAGGTTGACAGTGCCTGGACGAGACTGACTGGAGGTCTCTCCTCAATAGGTAGTTGGGTTTCTAACCTAGGTAGAAATCTTCTGTGGAAAATACTGATGCCAATAATCGGAATAGGTGTGGTTGTTCTGATCATATTCATCTGCTGTAAATGTCAAAAATGCAAGAAAAAGTCCACTATAAATAAGAGAGGGGTGAAAAGAAACATTGATGAATTAGAATTGGAAGAATTGAGGCATGAAATATACAAAAAGGTAAAGAATCACCATTCTCATAGAGAAGCCGAAAGAAAAATCAACAATTAGTTCGTTGAGATAGAAATGAATGATATGGAAGAATGAGAGTTGGCATCTGTTTCCGTTATATAGTGATGATAGTAAATATCATCAAAGAGGGGATTGATGGAGCAAGGATTCGCACGTAAAGCGACTTGCTCTCACTCATGAACCTCGTTCAAATTATAATCATATTAATCCAACTGTCCGTCTTACAATTAGCATTTTCCCCAACACACGGGTGTCCCCAAGAGGCTTGCCTATGTGTCTTCTCATCCTCACAATGCTTGCACTAAAGAAATGGCCGCTTCGCTGAAATTCAGTCTGCGCATGCGTCGGTCATACCCATGTGATGTGACGCACTCGCATTCTGGAGGGATTATGTTGCTCATGCGCACTGTTGCAAACATGGCCGCTTGTCTCTCACCACGCTCTATGCTTGCAACTGCTGCTTTAGCCTATCTGTCTTTTTGCACTAAACTTTAATACTATTGCTGTTATAAAGTAAGGGGTGTGTAAGATTTTATCACGGTATACAGTGTGATCATTTTATGTGTGATTTTAATTTGTTCTCGCTTACTTTTCATGTATCGCGTCTCTGGGGGCTGGAATATACATAACCGGCGCCATGATGAGGCTCCTCTGAGTATTGCCATGTGACCTGGGAGAAACTCTACTGCGCAGAAGCTGAAACAAGCCAGCTGGCTCCCGAAGCCCAATGCGCCTGAGAACCCAGCACAAGACGATGAAATTCACCTTGAAACTCAGAGACAATGTTGCTATACCCTGTACACTCGTAATTTCTACTGTATTCCTATGGATGGGAACGTGAACCCAAGGGGCGGATAAGCAAAATTTAAATATGTATGATGGGAACCTTGAATTCTAGGAGGTGACAATGTCCGAGCCACCTCTCCTGTCCAATCATAATGTGAGAAACTGTCACTTGCAACATTGATGGGTGGTCTAAGGGTCCCCAAACTGTATAATTACACTAGTGTAGCTTAGGAAAATTGTCCGACTTGTCCGAGTAGCAGACCTGTCACTGACCCTACGAACTCTATAAGTGCTCAATCTAGAGTGCTGCGGAGCACTCTGTCCATACTTTCCACAAACTCTTAGGGGTGGAAATAGTCTTAAGTGCTGGCGAAGCACTTTGCTGGGAAATTCGAAAACCCAATCGGGGTTACTGGTGGATTACTTGCAGAGAGGGGTAACGCAGGCGTTGCTTCCGAAGCTGTGGGTGTTGGTCGTACCTTGGTGAGCCCAGTCCTGACCCAAATCCTGAGGGGTATCCTGTCCTGACTGCCCGTGAGCTGTACCTGCTCGCATTCTGGCATTCCTTTTCTGAGGGTCCTTGTCCCCGTCCTTCCAAACTGACCCGTGGCCAGGGTTAGTCCTCATTCCTAATTAGGTAAATATTGCCTTGTGGGTTTTCGTCTTTTTCTCACTTACTCTCCTTTCCTGAATAAAGCGTTCTTCCTGTGATATTGCCCTATCACTTTGAAATGCAAATTATATGCAAGTGCTTATTAGAATTGTTCCACTTCTCTCCCCACCTTTAGGAGATTGTCAAAACTGTCATATTTTATTAGTGTGTTCCCGTTTTTCCCTTTCCCTTAGCATGGTTCCAGTGAACTTAGTAAGAACAGCATAAGTAGCTTAGTCTAAATATACATTTTAGGTCCCTCGTGTTTAGTTTAAGCTTGTGTTCAATAGCGTGTTCCCCAAATACTCATATCCCATAGTTCTCCCGTATACCCAAATGGTCCTTGCTTTAATCCATAGCTATATTTTGGTTGTGATCCTAATGCTCGATGTGTTATTCTGTATCTTGATTATTTTGGCATATTCACTTTGAAATCTTCAGATAAACTTTCAAACCCATCAGGTGTCTGTGGTTATTTTACAGATTATAGTGTGGAAAAATGTATTGTGGTTTATAAAGTATATTCTTTCCTAGGAAATCTGTCACCTATTCCCTGATAGCTCCTGATCCATCTGGAGTAGTGTGCCTGTGGTAAGTCAGGTACATGAGTAGTAAGTGGTGTAAGAGTCACCCCCCGAATTACTCATAGTGGCGTGCAAGAAATCACCCGGTTCACGCAAAACTCAGTCTTGGTCTCTCGCGTCAGGGCCCAGTGCGCGGAGAAAATTGGTGAACTTGTGACCCGGGTGACCTGCCCGCTCTATCACTAGCACTTCTCTTATGCTGGGTGTAAAAGAAAAGAGCAGCAATGGGATTGCTTAGGGAGTCTGCGAGCCTGTGCTCATGGGGATTGCAGTGCCAGGAGCAGAAGATCACGGAGGAGCCGGCCGGCAGCAAAAGGAAAGTGTACATTTATTTTTGCTTTTTATTATTTTTCTCTGCGCTGCCGCCCCTACGTCGGATTGGCAGCATCCGCAGCTGGTGGAGGGCTGGGGTGAACAGAGAAGCCAACACACATTTTGGCCCTGGTTGTAAGTGTTATGGTGTTTTCCAACCCCTGTATAAACTCTTGTTTGATCAGTGGCCTGGGTATTATTTAAATCATCCAGTAATCACTGGATGCTTTAAATACCTCACCTTCGGTAAATGCCATCGGATCAAATTTTAATGGGGAAAAACTGTATGATATTTACCTTACCATGTGGATTTTGGTGGGTTAAACACATGGGGCCTCATTTAGCACCTTAGATGCGGCGTAAATATCCCTCCCCAGTGCTGCGCTGTCCATTGGAACTAGTGCTGAATGGATGTCCAATGGTCGTGCGCAGCACTGGGGAGGTAGTGCTGCCGTCGGCCAACGCCCCGACGCAGCACTTAAGAGGTTAGGAGGCTGTGCGTAACTTTTACGCCGCTGGTGCGTCACTTTTTGTGACCACCAGTAGCGTAAAAAAATGCGCCTTATTGCGCCATATTTATCAAGTGACTCATCTAGGTAGATGCTTCACTTTGTAAACACTTGTGCCACATTATACCTGCGCCAGGTATAATGTATGCAAGGGGGGCGTATTGCCGCAAGGAAGGGTCGTAGAAGTGACGCAGTGAAATCTATGAGATTTCACTGCGTCACTTTTAGGATGCCGTTGCGTCAAAATCTTGCACCTGCTTCACAGCAGGGGTAAGACTGACGCAGGCCCTTTCACATGGGGCTTGCCCCATGTGAAAGGACGGACTGCTGGAGTTGCGTCACTTTTGTTACACACTCCAGCAATGCGTCACTTTTGCGCTTACAGATACGTCAGAAATACTGACGTATCTGTAACTCCTTGCGACATGATGCGTCATACATTAAATATGATGCATCAAGAATGTCGCAAGGAGTGCGCACTGAGAAGTGACGCGTCGCTGCTTTCACGCAGCAATGCGTCATTTCTCATAAATGAGGCCCACAATATCGTACATTATTCCCCAAAACCCCGGATTAGGCACCATTAAACACACTTGATAAATAATATACCCTCGAGTATTTTTATTTAGGTGGTAGGATAAATAACACCTTGATTCTGAAAAACCTGGAATCGGATCTAAGATGGGAAATTTTTATGATAAATACGGGAAATACTGTCTTGGAGGACCACTAAGTATAAATTAATCATTTGTCAGTGGAGTTTGGACCTGGTGCTTCCCCGAGGCAGTGATGGCACACAGGTACACCGTATCAATGAAGCTTCATGTAAAGTACAACAATTTACACCTTCCTTCAACAGTAAGTGACAATCTGAGCAGGTAAAGGTGAGACACATGTAGGGTAAAAATTGGAAAAATGCAATTTTTGCCATTCTTTTTCACAAAGAAAGATAATAAGGTCATTCTTGCAAATATTCATGTGAGCACCTTCCAACTATTTCTACACAGTCATGGTAGCAACTGATCAATGGCTTTCCAAGAGCTTAGCCTGTGACAATAAACCCAACCTTAAAAACATCCTACATTACTATATGTTTTTTGTCCAGCAATACTATCCGTCTTCGCTAATGCCAACCCTTTCTAGGAATTTACCCTGCAATATTTTTCTAAAAAAAGTTTGTTCATACACAACACCATACCATTTTAAGAACTTCTCTATCAATGCCTACCCTTTTTAAGATCTCACCTTCCTGTGCTGCGTGTCTCAATCTGAAGATCTCATTCGCTACCAGTGCCAATCATTGCCAACTGCTTTAATGCACACCTCACTAACCCCCAGATTCATCAATCTCAAATTCTGCGATTCCTAAATTGCGAGAAATAGCGAATCGCAATTTAGAAATCGCAGAATGGGATTCATGTAAAATTGCGATTAAAAAAAAGCGATTCGCAATCGGCCACAATCGCCGATTGCGAGTTACAGAAAATCGCAGAAAAATCGCAGAATCAGCCGTTTCCCTTGTTGAAATAGCGATCTCGCAATTACCAAAATCGTAAATTGCGATCTTGCTAAATGCGAGATCACAAAAATGGGAAGTCGCATTTTGAGCACAGTGATGACATCACAACCAGGAAGTAGGCAGTTTCCACCCTCATTCTGCATTCTGAGCCTGAAGTGGAAGCAGCATTGTTCTGAGCTCCACTCCAGACTACCTCCAGCTCAAAACCAGGAGACACCCCACTGCAGAACATGTCCCAGGAAGCTGCAGGTGAAAGTTCCTCAGGAAGGAAAAGGAAAATTAAATTTTCTGAACAAGAACTTGAATATATCATAGAGGGAGTGAGCGAGGACCACGACCGGCTCTTTGGGAAGGACTCAAGAAAGGTGCCTGAGGCCGACAAAGGAGGATTTGGGTGCGCATCCGCGCCAAAGTAAATTATGTGGGAGTGACCCAGCGCTCCGTGGATGAGTTGAAGAAGAGGTGGTACGACCTCAGAGGGAGTGCCAAGGAGAGGATCGCAGAGAGGCTGTGTCGCAACAGGAGGAGGAGTGCCCACTGTCCCACCCAACACCCCACTTGAGGACCTTGTAGAGGACACCCTGAATCCCCAGGCATGCGTGGGGGTAACCCAGCTGGACTCCTCCCGACCCACCCAAGATTCTCAAGGTAAGTGCTATGCAACTGCGACCCTGTCCCCTAACAATGGCCATGACCCCAGATCAACCCATTAGAAACCCCAGTCATGCAGCCAAAGTACACCACAAAAGCCCTATTGCATTGTGGGACATGTAGTCTGACCACAATTACCATCTAGCACCATACAGCCAGACCTGTCCAGTGAGAGTCAATCCTGCAGCGAGTCAGGGAATGGTAGCCTGCATGCATGTAGCAACCTTCAATGTATAAGATACATGTCATTAATCAACGTCCACTTTACATCACAGTTGGCGCTGAAGTACCCAGTGCAAATTGAAGATAATACTGAGGACACCGAGGGAGACGTCCATCCATCCCCTCAACCAGGACCATCAGTGCAAGCTGCAGCACCAGCAGTAGTACCACCACCTGCCCCTGTGGACAGTGCCACCTCAGCACCAACAGGCGCACCACAGCGTGTGACTCACACGCCAGTGGGGCTGACAACAACAGCTGCAGCACGAAAACAAACCCGCCGCACTGCCGCTGTGAGGACCCAGTCCAGCGGTCTGGTGAGGGAGCCACGCAACACAACACCACACGCTGGCGAGGGGGAATGTGCGGGCACCTGGGCTCTCTATTGAGCGCCGTATGCTCCACATACACTAAACACAAGCCTGTCATCTCGCACCAATTCACCTACAGCTCAGCAAGACCGCTAGGAATGTTGGACAGCTGTCAGACAGGATGGAGAGGATGACCGCTGCAGTGGAGGCCAAAACCCAGGCCATGTTGAGCCAGTGGGACGTCAACCGGCGCAGACACTGCCAGCTGCTGACTCGCCTGTCTGCGTACACACGGTCAAATTACATCATAGGGAATGCCACCTCCCAACTCTCATGGCGCTCGTTGGCCATGCAAGTGCAAATGGTCCACTGCTGCCAGGATGTCGCAAGGGCACTGGAGCAAGTGACCACTGCAGTGCAGGGTATGCAGGCAACTGGCCATGGCCAGGCGGGTGGGGGGGAAGACACTAGTGAGGCTAATTCAAGCCAAAGCAGCCAATCCATGCCACTGGTGATAGCACCCCGCCGCAGCACCAGGCCCTCTGCTGCCTCAAGGGCAAATCCTGAGGAAGAGCTGGTAAGAAGATTGGGAGCGTCTGCCCGGAGGCGCCATTGAACATTTGTATAGTACCATGAAGGGCCATGCTGCTGAGACAAGCATGCCCTCCTCAAATACATGGGACATATGACTCAATATAGCTCTCATGTTACTGTGTGAGAAATTCCCACTTTATTGTAAACAAAACAATAACAAATATTTAGATTCAGTTCATCTGACTCATGTCATTATTTGAATTGTCATGCATGAGTGAAGTGTTGGGTGAGGGGAGTGGGTGCACTAGAAACAGTTAATAGTGATTTGGTTGCGGCGCCTGTGTCCTTCTGCAGGATTCTCCCTGCGTGCATGACGCACATGTGCAGGTGGGCGGTTGTCCCCTTCCGACTCACTGCCAGAGATCTCTACAGGTATCCTGCGCTTGGTAACAATGTTGTGGAGTATTGCACACACGGCCACGATGCGGCAGCAGACCTCAGGGTCGTATTTGAGGGCCCTGCCAGTCTTGTGAAGTATGCAGAATTGGCTCTTCAAAAGGCCAAATGTCCTCTCAATGCAATTTCTTGTGCGTATGTGTGCAGCATTGTAAAGCCGTTGCTGTGGTGTTGCAGGGTTGAGGTATCGGGTGAGGAGGTACTCACGGAGACCGTAGGCGCTGTCACCTGAATGTAAGGAGCAGACGGTTAGTGCCTGTAATGCACAGCTACATGGTCACAGTGTAGATTTTGGTGGCATGTGTTCTTACCAAGTAGGTGTCCTTCGCCAAAGTCACCCCTGGCCAGTCATGTATGCATACCGCTGTGCCGGAATATGAAGGAGTAATGTGTGCTCCCTGGGTATTGTGCCACTATGTCCGTGATGATTGTCTTAGCGTTGCACACCATCTGGATATTCAGGGAGTGGCAGGACTTGCGGTTCCGGTACATGTATTTGGTTTGTGCAGGTGGGAAGATGTGGATGTGGGTACAGTCAACGCATCCTATTACATTTGGGAATTGCGCAACGTTGTAGAATTGAAGCTTGGTTTGATTCAAGTCCTGTTGGGTGGTCGGGAATGTGATGTAATGGTTTAGCATAGCCTCCAGGAAACTCCTTAGGCAGCGGGAAATGGTGCTCTGGTAGATCCCCCCTGCATATGCAACTATCCCCTGGAAGCTTCCGGAGGCCAGGAGGTGCAGGCTGCAAAAGACCTGGACATGGGTGGGCACAGCATTGGTTCTCCTTGTTGGGTGCTGCAGCAGGGGGTCTAGGTCCCGGATCAGCTTAGTGATCATTGCCCCATTCAGGCGGTACTTGGAGTAGATTTGCTCCACAGTGTGGCCCAGAAGGGTGATCCGCTGGCGGAATATTCGCTCCTGGATCCTGCGTCTGTTCCTTGCTGCAGCCTGGAGCCTTTGCTGTCTGACCACCATGTAGAGTCCAGGCATTATGAGAGTTCTCATGCTCCTACCGTGTCTCCTTAAGTGTGTTTGGAGAGGCCTGCACCTGTGACTCGTGGATTTTTTTTAAACTATTTTTCATTCTTCATGGTTACCACCTGGTTTGTGTTCTCCTTAAAATGCGCCTCGCAAAATGCGATTTTCTGAGTTTTCATGAATAGCGCTTGCGATTATTTTGCGAGTTCGCAAAATATTTCGCAGAATCCATGGATTCTCGCTAATTCCGATTCGCTATAGGGGCTCCTCCTAGATTCTGCGAATTATTTTGCGAATTCGCAAATATTTTTTTGCGATTTCGCAGTTTTTGACATTTTCCTTTCATGAATTGCTTTTCTTTAAATTGTGATCGCAATAGCTAATTCGCAGCTATTGCGATCGCAATTTTGCCTGATGTATCTGGCTGCAAGAGTACAACCAATTGTCTGCCTTCTAAAAGCAGGGTCCTGCTTTTTAGCAGTTTGTACACCACTTCTATGTCTGTTTCTCCAATAATGACATGCACCTCAAAGTGAATAGTTCATCCACCACAAGGACTCCAGAATGCTGCACCAATGGCAAGATTTAATATGAACTCATCCACTAATACCATGTTTTTCTATGAGCACACTCACCAGCATCTTAGGGGCCTCATTTGCAATATTTTGATGCATGGCATCCCAGCAAGCCTTACTGCTTCACAATACAGAGGATTTTACACTGATGCATCGCCTATTGAATGGGCAACAATGTGTTAGAGTGTGAAAAGGTGACAAAGTCACCTTGCGATCAAACATATTGGTCCTGTATGTGACGCATACAAGTCGGCATAGTGCCAACTTGTATGTGTGACATCAGCACATAATGTCACAAACTGTGACATTACATGCACATACCTACCTCCTTCAAACAGTCCCTGCTCAGGGAGCCTCCTAGTTAGATACTTCCATATAACAGTTTCACTGCAGTGAAGTCACTGCACCTGCACCAGCTAGAGCTCCCTATGTGAGTTGCTTCAGGAAGCTGTCCGGTGGGGGGCGGCACTGATGGCACAGGAACAGACGTCTTTTAGGTTGGAGAAAGCGGGTAGGTGCCTTTCTTTTATAAACACAGCATCCGCTTCACAGCTTCAAACATAAAGCACAGCGACCAGTAAGCTGTCGGGTGGGGGGGGTGGCATTGATCGGCATCAAAGTTGACCAGGAACAGCCATTTTAAGGTTGGAAGAAGCAGGTGCACGCCTTTCTATTATAAACACAGCACCCGCTTCACGGCTTCAAATATAAAGTGCAGCAACCAAGAAGCGGTCGGGTGGGACTGGGAGGATGGCACTGATGGGCATCAAAGCTGACCAGGAACAGCCATTTTAAGGTCGGAGGAAGCAGGTGCCTGCCTTTCTTTTATGAACGCAGCACCCGCTTCACAGCTTCATGAAACATAAAGCGCAGTGGCCGGGAAGCGCCCAGCCGTGCTGATAAAAGAAAACACATGCCCTAATGAAACACAGCAGATCTCCCCCATTGCAGCAAGCAGCGACTGTGGAAATTAACTAAAAAGAGCAGCAGATGAAGAGGGCAGGGGAAATGGTGGGGGAGAAGAAAATAGTACCTGCATCACAGCGGACGGCCACTAATCAAGGGGATTTAATCTGTAGCTAACAGTGCTGCGCAGCAAGAAAACGGAAGTGATGTAATGGGTTGCGAACCAATTAGTAAACAGTAAAGAAGAGCAATACTGGAATCAACCTATGGTAAGTATGTAACTTTATAAGGCTCCTGCATTACCCCCTGCATCAAGGGCGGCCTGGCTTTAGTGTGAATCAGCCGTTTCCAGGAGGGCTAGAAGGGTTGTGCAGCAGTGCAGCTGTTTTAAAAGCACTGCAGAGCTCCGTGTATCCAACAGTTCTCAGGAAACAATAAAAGTGGCAAGATAACTCTAGTGATTAAAGCAACTGATGGTGGGACTAAAGATTAGAGTTTTGTCTGGTGACAGTGTTGACTCATCTAGGGAAGCGCTGATGGGTAATGGACCTGCTGCAAAGACTGTGTACTGTGCAGATCACAGAAAAGTATTTTATTTGCAATGCTCAGTGAGTACTCCTGTTGTCACAGAGGTCCTTTTGATACTATGTAGTTCAAATCAAATCAAAAATCAAAACCAACTTTATTCATAATTGTAGAAATACCATAAAAGTTCATAAAATACATTGTTTATACACTTTCTTAGTTAAAAATCAATTAAAATTAGATGTTAGTTTTTACTGTACAATAAAACACAGTTTGCATATATATCACAAATCATAAAAAGTATGACCATGGCATGACGTACAGTTTTAACAATGGTTTAATCAGCCCTCTAATGTGCAAATGAGATGATTGTTCTTGTCAAAGGTTCAAGCGATGACGGATACAAAATTTAAGGAAGCACGCCATCGCTTTTGCTACTGTTTCATCTTCAAGGTACTGAAGCGCCAAATATGCTGGACGGCATTGGCGCAACCCCCAGTTTCTCAATATGGGCAATATCCAATGCCTTTGTGGTATAGTGTAAAATTTGCATTTTATTTGCAATGCTCAGTGAGTACTCCTGTTGTCACAGAGGTCCTTTTGATACTGTGCAGTTCATAAGTTACAATCAAGCACAGTGAGATATGTAGTGTCAAAGAGCTGCTTCCAAACTGTCTGGATAAACAAATAAAGCAGACAATAACTCACTGACCCCTTCCTGCACTTACGTATTCTCAGCTTGTATTTCCTATACCTGTAGAATGTTATATAAAAGTCAACTTAGTGTTATCCACGAACTACTCTCCATCTTTGTAACTAAGGTCCTGGAAATACAAGAGGAAATTCTGTGGCACGGTTGACTAAATTATGTGGCATTAAAAAGGTTAATTATGGGGAATATGTTGTGAGTAAAGGCAGTTTATGTGACATGTTGTATGCCATTTTTATATGTTTGGGTGTTGAAGCAAACCAGATCGCAATTCAACTCTTGAAAGTTTTAGACAACTTTCACTGCGCACTGCATGTACCTAAAGCCACCTACGTCGTTATCATATGAAAAGGCTTTATTGATGTCATATCTACA
The DNA here is from genome assembly GCF_964263255.1 of Lissotriton vulgaris. Classification (NCBI taxonomy): domain Eukaryota; kingdom Metazoa; phylum Chordata; class Amphibia; order Caudata; family Salamandridae; genus Lissotriton; species Lissotriton vulgaris. Next base: position 1,611,432,487 of record NC_141689.1, on the reverse strand, counting down.
TGTTCACAATTGCTTTATTAACTTTCTTTCTCTCTCAAATTTGATTGAAAATGCACCATTTGCCCACAGTTTTTTCACACTTTTCTCAGTGAGGTCCAGCCACGGCCGGTAGTGGGAGTACCTGCCGGGCGGTGACGTGGGGAGGTAGTAATGTATGGATTACAGACCTTAACAGGTGAGTGAACATATAAATAAATAAAATGAATTTCGTTACGAACACTGCATCACCAAATGTGAAGCAGTGCGCGCAACAAAATTAGTTTTATTTATTTATATGTTTACTTACCTGTCAAGGTCCCTAATCCATACATTACTACCCCCACCCTGCCCCTCCCCCTCCCCACATCACTGCCCGGCAGGTACTCCCACTACCGGCTGCGGCTGGTGAGGTCCCCCTCGAACTCCCCTTATGACGGTTGAGTCAGCTTAATACGCTCGCTCCCCACAGGACACTTTGTACTTTTTACGCCTCACCACTTTCAAATGTCACCAGCCGCAAAGGACCAGGGAGCGAATACCAATAGGAATCTGAGGCACTACAGTCCATTGTGGGGACTCTCCCTTTTCTGTGAAACAACACACAAACCATAAAAAAGGTGAATAAAAGCTAAGATTGCATGGATGAAAGGAGAGAGGGGGAGGCAATAATAAATTACTTTTATTGATCATCTTGCGTATTATCAGGTACAATGAAACAGGAAATGTACTCTGGTGAACCAGAGAATTGAGGATTTACTTTTTCTGGTTCCCGAGATAAAGTAAGCGATAATATATATTCATTAATTCATTGAAAACGTATCTAGGAAAATTAATATAACCTTGAATAATAAATTAGGTGTCTCTAACAAGATATATGTGTTGTAGGTAAATCGTCGAATATCGGACAAAAGGCGATCCAGATTAATCCTTGACTCTTGCTAAAACGAATTTTAAAGGAACATATTTCTTTATATTTATTAGGGGGAGAGGAATTGAGTACAAGCCATAGAAGTGCCCCCCTAACAAATACAATTTTAAATCTACGGAGTCCAAATGGGAAGACTAGACTGGGTGTGATATCTATTTTCATACATGCCCTGGGAATCCATGAATATGTGAAATGTCTGATGATTACGGACCTGAAATATAAAATTATAACTATAATTCTAGTAATCACTGTAAAGATACAATCTGGAGTATGGAGATGTGGCCAAAGGTCTACACTGAATTGAATGAGTTAGGAATGTAATCTTGACTTTGAATCAGTCAACAGTATATATTGATGAGGTTTTTGTAACTTTTGTCTCCTTTAGTTTTAATTGTTACATACGGTGTTCGCACATATATGAATTTGTCCTGATGAGGGGGGGATTGACTCCAAGTATCGCAGAAACGCCGTGTCAACAATGTTTTTAAAGAAATAGGAATTAGGATGAAAACAAAAATGTTAAGATCTAGAAAGTGTTATTAATGATATTTTCTATCTTTGGATGATGTTTTTATAACTGAAAAGTGATGTACATATTGTGATGATATTAAGAACGGAGGATTTTCAGATTAGCTTTCCAGTTTGTATGTAATATTGAGAGGACTTTTTATTATATAGAGGGTCTAGGCATATCCAGCTCGTTTATATAGGTTTTTAAGCATGTTCAATTGTATGTCAATATATTTATGCTGTGGAAGGATTTTTAAATATTTATGTGAATAAACAATTTAGATAAAGTACAGCAGACAATTTTTTGACTAATAATATTGAGTACAGTAATGTGAGAATAGAAGGGGGATATGTACAATGAAGTGGCGGAGCGTTTCGTTAGCCTCCTGGGCTTAACAAAACACTCAGCCACTTCGGAAACGCAAGGCTGCACCATATTTACAAGAATGTGGTGTAGCCTGGCGTTTCCCCCTGCGATGGCGCTAAGTTTAACTACTTTGTGCCAATGCAGGCACCCTTTCACCAGAGTGCAGGGGTGTCTGTATGCAGGGGAGGATTGGTTATGTGTAGGAAATAGTCCATTCCTGCACATAAACAAGTCTAAAACGCCATTTTGTAACTTTCACGTGTGCTGCTTCACGCAGCACACATGAAAGTTTCAAAATGGCATTTTTTTTAAAGTTTTGAATATATATACAGGAAAGGACACCTTCCTGTACAAGAACAAACCATGGCATTTAGCTTTTTCCATGTGTCCTGACAAGGCAGCACACATGGAAAAAGCAAAAACGTGGAGAAATAATGCATTTCTCCTCATTCGCCAACTTAAGACCAGGATTTTACTGGTCTTAATTTTGGTGCTGCCTCCTATGTACGCCACCCTTGTATAAAGGGGGCTGCATCAAATACAATGGGTATTGCAGTGGAACGCCCACCACAACACCCACTGCACCCCCCTTTCATGCTAAATATAGCTTGAAAGGGTGCCTTATGTACAAGGCAGCATTAAGCCACGTTAAGTGGCTTAACGCTGCCTTGAACATAAGGCAAGGGCCCTAGCGCCACAGGAACGTCACATAAAGTGACGTTCCCGTGGCAATAGTGGCATCTAAATATGCCCCTAAGTCTTTTCAGTGCACACTTATCGGAGTATTATTGGATATTTAGAAGTTACGGCACAAAAGGAAATTGTGTTTTGTTTAATTAAGTGTGACACACCCATATCACCACACTATACTACCTGCAACTCCAGAGGCTGAAATATGTACGCGGCTAGTTAATATTATATGTTGTTTAAATGAATGCGGCATGCCGCGGTTTATCTTCAAAGTACTCAAGCTCTTAACACCACTGGGAGCGAGACAGGCACGGGAGAGGGCACCAGGCAACCCGTGCTGAGACTATTCAGAAGAACCCAATCATGTGCTTTTTGCCTCTGCTCTGCCACTTCATCCAAGTGTGTTCTTTTGCACACGTACAAGTGTGTACAAAGTCTTGTGTAAGGATTCTTAGCAGAAAGGAGAAACTTGCTCCAGCTGCTTTAAATGGACAGAGGCAACATCAGCAGGTAAGCAGGGTGGGCCCGATTCACAGAAAGAACTTAAGACTCAATCCTAAACTTACTACTATTTTGGTATTCACAGAATGCACTTACTACTTTTGGCATTCACAGAATTAACTTACTCATTTCGGTATTCACAGAAGTTAGTAGTCCTAACTTTAGGACTCCTAAATGCCTTCTGTGAATAACTAAAGTCTTAAAATTAGGATTTTTCTCAGTTTAGTAGTAGTAAAGTTAGGACTCCTAACTTTAGCACTCCTAAATGCCTTCTGTGAATACCGAAAGTCTTAAAATTAGGATTTTTCTCAGTTTAGGAGTCCTAAAGTTAGAAGTCTTAACTTTACTACTACTAAATTGAGAAAAATCCTAATTTTAAGACTTTCGATATTCACAGAAGGCATTTAGGAGTCCTAAAGTTAGGAGTCCTAACTTTACTACTACTAAATTGAGAAAAATCCTAATTTTAAGACTTTCGGTATTCACAGAAGGCATTTAGGAGTCCTAAAGTTAGGAGTCCTAACTTTACTACTACTAAACTGAGAAAAATCCTAATTTTAAGACTTTCTGTATTCACAGAAGGCCTTTAGGAGTCCTAAAGTTAGGACTACTAACTTCTGTGAATACCGAAATGAGTAAGTTCATTCTGTGAATGCCAAAAGTAGTAAGCGCATTCTGTGAATACTAAAATAGTAGTAAGTTTAGGATTGAGTCTTAAGTTCATTCTGTGAATCGGGCCCCTTATTCTTTTCTGGGTTTTAAATGTAAACAAATCTAAATTGTGGATAAAAACACACCAGAAGCACACATGCTTTACACTTGTCTACCGGCAGATCACCTGTTAATTCCCTGTTTGCTTTAAGTTCAAAAGTGTTACCCCATTCACCTCAGTGGACATTCAACGCGTATTATTGTAACTTGTTGAGCAGTTGCGTTGAGGGTCTTCTAGTCGTTGTCTTCACCCTTCTCTGTTTGCACAGCTCGTCATTTGGTAGTAGTTCAAGAGATTCTCTGTTGGGAAAAAATAACTGCTGTGGTTTCGTAACAGTCGAATTTCGTTCTACTGATCTTTGCGCATGCTGTTTAGTTTTCTTCCTTTTCGGCAGGCTGTAATATAAGCGTGTTTGCAGTAATTGCTTACCGAGATTATAACTGATGTTAGCGAAAGCTTTTAGGCGATAGCGAGCGGTTTGGGGCCAGCTTTGCATGTCAGCGATGTTTATCGCTAATGAAATGCAAAGTGGGCTTACCCAACCATTTAGGGACTGAAAGCAGTCGCTAACATCGCTATCGCCTATTAGCAAGGTAGGCATAGCGATGGAAATATTCGCGCTAAGCGCGAATATCTCCAAATACTAACACCTGCCCAGACCAGTTCTTAGCCATGTTACCCAATGTGAGGTGGATAACATGGCTAAGAGCATTTCGTCGCTAATGCGTGAATATCGCTGTATTCTCAGCGATATTCACGCATTTCGCCGCTATCGTGGGTATTTTAGCACAATGGAGAAAAACGTTGCTAATAGCATGTTTTCTCCGCTAACTTTTCCAGCAATAGGCAGCGATAAAAAAAATGTTGCTAAGCCTATTTAGCAATAAATATCACTACTCGTTGGTAATATGCCCCGCAGTTCCAAATATAAACGCGCAATTTAACCACCCGTTTGCGGCACCGACACACACCTTTGCACCTTCAGCAAAATATCCAATGGGTCCCGGGGAACAGTATCCCGCTAACCCAACTCATCCATATCAGCAGCACATGTCATCACCCCCGCCGCAGTCTACGACTCAGCCTAATGCGCCTCTCAGCTATTCTGAAGTCGTTGGTCTCTCATAAAGAGATTGATGATTCAAATCGTGATTTTCATTTGGACGGAACTGAACCTCGTTGAAATCCCTTCGGTTCAAATCTGATGTCTACCATATACTCACTCACATGCCATATCCTGATGATAGAAACTGATATTTTTTAAAAGTTCAAAAAATTTTGTGCAACGGCAGTAACGCAAAGTGGAAGCAGGAGACGTGGACAGGCGCTTGAGTTGCTGACCTTAGAACCGGCAAACAAACATTTGTAAACTGTGCTTCAGGACTGGACGAAATAATTTTGGCAAAAAACAATATAACCTGTGACTCAAACTGTAAACCTGTTTAAAAATTAGCGCGTTGTCTATTAATATCTCAATGACAGGTGTCAATCATCCGTGACATTCTGCTTTCAACATATTGGTTTCAACTGGACCTGAATCGAAGGTTGTCTGCTTAGAAAGAATTCATGATCAATATGCGCCTGCTACAACAATAAATACAGACAAAGACAATAGGTTTGATTTTTGTATAGTGCAAGCACTCAAACAAAACACGGGAAACATGCTGACAAACCAACACACCTACGGGCAGCCAGTTCCCCAATAGACACACAGTCACAGACACACACTCATTGCACACAGACCAATTTCAACATTAGAAGCCATGGACCAACAGTCATGAATAACGTGTGAAGCATCCTGCACATGGTGGTGTGCATGCAGGGGGCACTGGGTGATTGCAGAAGGTAAGTATTGAGTGCTGAGCATAAGGAGGCGTTAGTGTTGCAGCTCAGGGATGAAGTGGGAGTTCCACCTTGTAGGAGAGTAGGGTCTGCTTCCTATGGTCAACCCCACTTTTTGCTTTTGCTTTACTGGTTTTCGACTTAGATGTGGCTGTGGGCCTGCTAATCAGACCCACAGCACAGATGCACTCTTTCTAAATTTAACATGTACCCTAGGTACAACCACAATTGGGAATTGGTTCACCTTATCAGCCCCTGTACTAAGTGTACCCTAGGTACTCAGGGCATAGGTGCAACCAAGGCCTACCAGGGGCTGCAGCATGTATTATGCCACCCCTGGCTGGCCACTCAAATAGACACAACTGGCTGATCACTCAGCTGGGGCAAGGTTGTGTAATCACCCCTTGCTTAGGTGTAGTATTTCTATACCTACTACATTTAGACACATAGGGCCAGATGTAGGTAAATCATATTTACCGACTCTTGAATACCGAATTTTACCGATTCGGTATTTAAGAGTCGGTAAATATGAAGGGGGAAATGTAGGTAATTCCAAATTGTGAATTACCGAATCGGTAGGATTCGGTATTTAACGATTCGGTAAATACCGAATCGGTATTGCCCATTGATTCCTATGGGCCATGAAGCCCATAGGAATCAATGGGCAATACCGATTCGGTATTTACCGAATCGGTAAATACCGAATCCTGCAAGGGTGCAGGGGGTGTCACTTTGACACCCTCTAGCACCCCAATTTCGGACTTGTGTGCCATGTGACACACAGACATGCCCTAAGGGCAAGTCTGTGTGTCACATTGCACAGGTGTGCATGCACACATGTGCATGCACACCAGGATTCGGTATTTTACCACCCAATTGGATTGGGTGGTAAAATACCGAATCTGTAAGGCCTTTGGGACTCAGACGAGTCCCACCTACATCTGGGTTTTACCGAATCGGTAAAATTACCGATTCGGTATTTTACAGAATCGGTAAATTTACTGATTTGGTAAATTTACTGAATCTGTAAAATGATGCCCTTACATCCCAATCACCAAATACCGGTCGGGGCCGGTAGTTGGGCTCCTACATCTGGCCTTTAGTAACCTATAAGTCACTCCTATGGGAGGCCTTAACAATCCTGAAGGAATAGTGCTTGGTTATGTGTGAGATAGTGCTCTAGCATGAGCTGAGCCTGTCTGCAGCTTTCGGAACCATGTCCTTATAGCTGTTCTATGATATCGCCTTACCATATACTCTTAAGTGCATTATAATACCGCGGTTAATGCTAACTTTGGTTTGGCTTTATCAAAACATGTCGTGTAAGGTGTCATACACTTAGGAATACTACCCCCTCGCCAATTCTGGCGACGGGGGTAGCATTCCACCCTTCTAGAGGAAGAAGACATGTTAGTTCCTACTATCCCGGTTTAAATTAACCAGAGCCCCAGCTTCACAAAATGGACGCTGCTGCCCCGACACAAGTCTGACCTCCTGCTGCTGGGAGTCCTTCCAGTCACGGAGGTTTGGACAATAGGTTTCCTGCCTGGAGAGGTGCGAGCACCAGCCCAGACAGGAGTTTGTGTATTGGACAGGGAGGGCTGAAAAGAAGCGGACACTGCCTGGAGCACACTAGGTGCTCCATGCATACCCCAGTTCAAACCGGTTGCTGGGGCACTCCAGCCCCAGCTCTGGTGCAAAACTGGACAAAGGAAAGGGGGTGTGACCACCCCCCTTCCTGGTCCCACCCATAGGAGGGACCTAGTGAGTAAACCAGCCCCCTTTAGTTTAAAGGTTGGAGCTGACACAGGAGACTTTAGATTAATGCTGGAATCGACTTGAAACGAAACTCTGGTCCCTTCGACATTCACCTGAGCTGAAGACTGAAGAAGTCTCCCTTTTGGCCAAGGAGTGACCACCCTGGGCAACCAGGCACCATCCAGCAACTCGACGGCTTACTTTGTTCCCATTCCCGCCGGAACCTGAGCACAGAGCCCAACAAGATCCAGACTCCCAGACCTCCTTGACCCCACTGCACGACTCCAGCACAGCTGAGCACCGTGGAAGGCGTCGAGACACGTGGGACCGGACATCTTGGAAAGCCTGCAACTTGCTAACAGCGCAGCTCCTGAGGCATCCTTGAAGCTGTGCACTGGAGACTGAGACACCCCGACACCGAGCTCCACCTGCACCGAAGACCAGCCCTCCACATTCCATGAGATCTGCGTGGGGCCCTTCTGCTTGTGTTCTGCTCGACGCGTTGTCCGGTTGCTGGCCAGTTGGCTAGTAGCCCTGTGGCGACGATCCTCTTGAAAATCTATCGCTGGTCTGGTTGCTCCAGACTGGCCCTTGCTTCCCTGAAAAGGTGAACTACCTCAGACCTTCCTGGTCTGCACCAGAAGCCTTTTGTGTATCCTGCGCGGGTTGCCTTCGCTTAGGCTTGTTGGCTCCGATCTTGAAGTCGACCGCTCCATCTGCGAGAACCTTTGTGGGACAGCTCCTCTCCAGCACCTGGTTGTCCTCAACACCTCCTGGTCTGCGTGGCTGCAAAGACAAGCTTCATGACAGCGCCCGATTGCTCCTCGACGACTTCTGGTTCCTTCCTTGTTCCACCCGGTCACTGGCTAGTAACCTAGACTCTGTCCCCTCTGCTTTCAGGTCTTCTTCAACTCCGATCCACCCTTGGATCCACCTGGACATCTTCCTCCTGGTCGCCTGCAGCATCTTCTTCCAAAGCTCCATAGGAATCAACCAGAAAACCCGACACACCTTGACACCTATGCACCTGCAGCCCGTGGGTGAGGTAACACGAGTACTTCGGTGCTCCTGTAGGGATTGACTATCCTACTGTCTAGTTTTGTTAGTTGTACCTTCCTAGTTTGACCGGAAGTGTCCTAAATCTTCAACTACTTACCTTTTAGGTTCCCATTGACTTTCCATTGATTCTCGCGTGAGTGTACAGACACTGCACGCGCCGCCTGTGGGCCTCCTACTCCTAACCTAAGGGTCAGATAGTGTAGCACCAGCGATTCCCTAGGCCCTAGGCCTTTCCTTTTTACAAGTCGTGGTTCTTATACCACTTACTTAGTATATGGTTTTACGCGCCCCTAGGGCCTAACTGTAAATTGTGCTATTTAAAGTATTTGTAAGAGTAATTTGTTATGTGCTTTTGCCTCTGACCTCATAAAGAGTTCAGAGGAGTGTGTTAGTAAATAAATACATATATTTTATATATATCCTGTATGGTGTCCTTTCATTTGATTTTCAAGGGGTTACATATGGTAAAACAGCTGGCTTTACACGCCCTCAAGAGTCTTTAGCCTAAGACTGTTCTGTCCACGCTACCTCTAGGATAGCTGGTCTATAAGGTTGACTTCACAACCGTCACCATAAGGGTTGTTTGGACTGGTGCAAGGTGCTCACTAGAATAGTGAACATCATATACGAGGCCAACTTCTCACACACCTGACAGGAGTACTGAGTGAAGTGCCTCCGTGGAGCCCCCGGTGACGCACCTCACATGAGAAGTGGGTGTTCTGCGTCACCAGAGCAGTGGCGGTAATGGAGTGACGCCAAAGAGGTTACAAGCTGCTCTATGTCAGGTGTAATTTGTTTGCCACATCCTGTGATTTTTTTTCTTTGCCTCCTCGGACTTGCAGCGCTTTTCCATTTATAAATACAGAGGTGAAAGAAAAGGAAGGAAAAGAAAGAATATCAAGGACCGGATAAACATAAACAACTCATGCCTGTCATTTTGTAAGTTTAAGCCAGGGCCACTAAAATCATGTGGCAGGAGAGGGCCAAATTATGTGCCGGGGTTCAGTAAATAATCCGTCAAAAAAAGCCAATTTAGGCGGCAGCACATTTTGTGATAGTATTACTTCGTTATTTTGCCATGTTAACACTGCCTGGGAATTGATTGCACATCATTAGTATCAGTTTAACTCCCAAACATAGCCATAATCAACAGAAAGGCACTCGACCGATGCAAAGGGCCTCCTACTGCACAGCACACGTGTCAGTTTTGTTTTTCGCAACTTTTGAACTGTTTGAGATAGAAACAAATAGTTTGCTGTTAAAATTAGCAGATTATGCAGCACATTTTGGATTATAGGGCAAATGCGCCACATCTATACTTATATAAAAAAACGCCGCAGCCACACACATGGTCAAGTACACCGACCATCCCCTTCCCCTCCTTGGGCACTACCACAAGTTAAACAATTAAATCAATTGAGACATGAGAGGAGTTTCTTTGGAAGGCGGGGGGTCTCGCGACCCCCCGGCCGTATTTATTAAAACATTAAAACCAAATAAAAATTTAAATAAACAATATTTACACAAGCATTTATGCAGAAGAATCGTGACATTAGATTACAATGAATGTAGACAGGTATCAAAGGGCTAACCTTAACAAATGTCTAATACAGCGAATCTAACATCCTACTTATGACTTTTTCTGCATATCCTAGTTATGGGCCTATGGCAAAGTCGCTGACTGGTGTCAAATCCTTATTAACCAGCTACGCCCTCACGTATGAGTGCGCATGCGCAGAGGGCCCGTTTACCGAGAGGGTTCTTCCCCCCCTCCCAGTTACCCCCGTACGCTCCGTGAACTCCATTAGCCAAAAGGGGGGCCCTTGCACTCTGCGCCGTTTAATGATGTCATAGTGCACGTGCGGGGTGGTTAACCAGCCCAAAGAAAGCGTGACTCCCCCTCCCCGTACCCATCCAACCAAGCGGATGTACCTCCCCTGGAGTTCTAGGAGAGACCAGTTGCCCCTCCCCCTTTGGCGACCCCATTCAAGAATGGTGACGCCCCTTAAGGACCTTAAATTGACTGCTCGCGGATCATGACCTTACCGCCACAGGCCAGCGTAGTTGACCGACTATCTGGCCCCCCCCATCCTCCTCCACTGAAAGGTCATGCCTACTTAGAACCCACCTAGCCATGCCAAAATATTATCCATAAAAAGTTTGTTGCCTGCCCGAGTTAAGTGGACTCCTTATTCCAAGAAGAAATTCTTCCCCCAGATGCACCCATGTGGTATATTCTGCAGGTGAAGTGACCAAAATAATTTTCCTATCTTGTTGTTGATCCTCTTTACCGAGTGATTCAACGCCTTAACCAAGTCATTCCCCTTCAACTCAGCCTGGGAATCATCTGACGCCACACTATGGTGCAGCCAGGGCGTGTTTTAGCTAACCAGTTAACTACCGAGAGTATCTCTTCCATCAGGACCCTCCTGCTCAACTTTACCAGATCGTTGCCACCCACATGTAAGATAACCACTGTGGGCGGTGGGGTGTGCCTATCAAGCAATTCTGTAAAGAACCCCCTCAACTGATTTATGCAAAGACCCCACCTACCATGAAAGGAAACCTTGAAACCTCCCTGTTCCGCCGTCTGTCTATAGTTGCCTGAAAGGAAAACAGATTTAACGCGCTTCACAAATGAGTGACCAACCACCCATACCACTTGTGACTCCTTCCTATGATCTTGGGTCCGCTGTGATGAAGATACTTGCTGTTGGTGATCCGGCAACAGTTTCCGCCCTGCGTCACAGGCTCGAGAAACTGAAATACAAGCAACGTAAGACAGGCATCAGCGTAACTTACTCGTTACCTTACAACATGTGCATCTGCACATAACGCTTGTAACAGTTAAAAGACCATCTCCCAATCCTTTTCACACTGTCCGCATGCAAACCTCTCGCAGTCGCGTCAGTGGCCGACCCTATCCTGAAGGAATGTGCCCCAAAATCTTTTGAATCTAAACCAGCCCTATCAATTATCATTGCCAAAACTCTTTGGAATTGAAACCTGGTCAGCGGGGTACCGTCTGCATGCATTGACAATGATCCCCCTGCTGGGCCTATCTGCTGCTTGATAAAGGCCTCAACATGGAACACTGGGCAGCAAGGGTTATTCCGTGCCCGGTGGAGTACCAGCCCAACCCCCGGGCCTCCTGATTAGTTTTTGATTTACGTATGGTAATCAACAGCGTATCGCCCAGTATTTTTGTGTGTTCCAGCCGAAGACCCCTAGCCTGTCTTGCTTGCTGCTGGCCACCAGTTCTCCTACCCGGAATGCCCGTAAAAGGCCAATCAAAAGATAGCTCTGAATAAGAGTACCTCCCCTGCTGAACTACAGGTGTCAGATAAGGCATTCAATAATGACGCCAGCTGTTCTAGACCTATCGGTTGTCTGGCATCTGTGGTAGTCTCTTGCAGAGGCCGCCATCCATTCAGCGCTTCCCGCACGATGAAACTATTTATGGGAGCTTTGGCCCCCTTAAGTTGCGCAAAGAAAGAAACGGCCGCCATGTGTCTGCTAGCTGTCGCTGCTGAACGCCCCTGATTATGTAATGCCTCCAGGTATTGAGTGAAATTCCCCTCCTGCTCCCATTTTCCTGCCCAATCCTGTCCCAAGAAAGAGCAATAAGACAAAAACGCCCCTTCATAGCTGTTCTGGTCCTGGGCGCTAGGCTAGCTGCCACGAGGTTCTGAAGCTGGGGGCACCAATTTGCCAGAGTGTTGTTGGGAAGTGTGCCGGTGTTGCTTCTGCAGATGGTAGATGTTCCCTGAATAACTGCATCTTAAAGCGAGAAAGTGCATCAGCTGCGTTTGTTGGAATATAAAATTATATAAACGCGATTGTCCCACTATGTACCATATAACCACATATACGTATCCATGATCGAGAATAAAACATTATTGTATGATGACGTGATGATAGGTTATAGAAAGTCGTTTTGTCCTACTAATATAGTTAGGGCTACTTGGTATTATCTCCCTTCTTCTATCTTTTAGATTTTTGATACTTCATGCTATAACACAGAATACGAAAACTAGTTAAACCGTTTAAGTCTGCCTCTCTTTTCATATAGAACATGGCTCAGGGAAACCCAAGGTCATACTTGCTCTTCTCGTAGGACGCATACATTGTAGCAGGGTCTGTTTCTGTACTCCACGGGTCCAAGATAGACAAAAAGGGCACCTCACTGACCTACCCTTGGAATAGCTTTTATCTTAGCTATTGACAAATGTGTAAGAACCTTAAATGGGTGTTCCGGTAGACTAACGGACGACTTGTGTATTTCCTTTTTGGGTGTTAACCAGAATATGTAAAACGTATATATACTTTGTATTATGTGTATTTTGTTAGTCTTCTCTGCGCACCTCCATGGGTTGTGTAGACAGAGGCTCCCCTGTCAGGGTTTGTATCTTGATTCAATAAACGATTCGACCTTCTCCATTGCTGACTGTTTGGTTATTCCTTGATTGTGGATATAATTACATATATATCCTTGGGCTATTGGTAGGTATAGTCCAGCCTTAAGAAATTTGAATCCTTCAGTTGGCGACTCCGCCGGGACTCCGCGTTAGGGTCGTCCCCTCCTGTATTCAGAAGCAGAAGGGACAGGGAGGAGTTCTGGCCGAGTGGGTGGACGAGGATTTTTTTATTTAAAGACCCCATTAGTAGAAAGTCTGCCATCTAACCAAGCATCCCTCCCGGTGGCTGAAGACCCCATGCCGGAGTCCTACGGGCTTAACCCGAGAGAAATACAGACTGTGTCGGTCTGTCTAGGAATCGGCAGTGGAGAAGTCGGGATCAACCTGAGTGCACCAGGTGAGTGAATCTTCTGAATGAAATCAGACACTTGAAGGAAGTGTCTATTTTGGAAACGGTGGCCGGGGAAGCCGGGCCACGAGGGAATCAGGAAAAAGGGTCTGACGTGGCGGTGCAGGGGCTGCACGTGCAGACGCCTTTAGGATTTGTATTTACGTTGTGAAATTGCGCTTGGTGCCTTGCGAAGCACGGGGTGTTCGCTCGGCCAAACTCACTTAGGGAAGACCTTCGGAGCAGCTGGGTAAGCCAGGATTCTGGAGTCTTGGGCCCGGAAACACCAGCCCAACCAGAATGGGACCAGGGGATACCTAGAAAGTGAGTTTGTGGTCTTCCTACCAAGGGGCTTTATTGTGATTTTTGGAATTCTTTGGAAATTGATTCCCCGAACAGGAGTCGACCTGCTCTTTTCGTAATACGAGACATGTCATTGGAATTGGAACTTGTATAAGAGCTCATGTTTGAAACCCTGCGGCCTATTACGGCATTTTCCATGAAAACGATCGTAAGAGTATAAGAGAGGGAATGGTGAAGTGGGCGCGCCCGTATGAAAGAAGCAAGTTGATAAAATTGTAACATTTGTAATGTTATTGTTAACATGCCTTCTTTTAGTAAACTATGTTTTGGGTGCTGCTGTGGGAGAGGTACTCGGCAGGAAGAAAGACAGCCTGCCCCTCCCGAAGGGAGCCCCAGTTTTGATATGTATGTTAAACATGGTGTTACTCCAATTTTATTTGATACATTATGGAATAGGTATACTAGAGATAATATCGAATTGCAATGGCCCCTTACAGGGTCATTTGATGAAAACAAAATAACGTATTTGCAAAATAAAATGTTTATGAAGAAAAGCCGCCAGTCTATGTTTGACTCCTTGAACCTATGGTTAAAGGAGGCTAAACGACGGCGAATAAGGAAAGAGAAATTAGGAAGAATTAAAGCTGGACAAACTATAACTCAAAAGGTGGTAGCTTATGATAGGGGGAAACTAGAGGAAAATATTGCACAAATGGATAGGCAGTACCGTTTAGAAACAGACAAAAGCTATGTAACCCGACCTGATACGGGAGATGAGTTAGAAGGGTTATTAGAAGCCCGTCCGCCTCCTCCTTATGCCCCTCAGAGACTATATCCAGCAGTGCCGTTGGCTCAACAAGCTCCTGTGCCTGCACCTGCGCCTGCACCTCCGCCGGCGCCCCCACTACCCCCGTCATCTCCCATACGAAATCTTGTAGGAGCAAAGGCTACGGCCCCACTAGACGGGTCTGTACGGGATGCGTTGCTTCCTCCTCCTTCGCTCCGACCCTCTACTTCTCCCCTGGTTACATTACAACCAGATGCGGTTGTATCGTCTATGTCAAGTCCAATATTTATCTCCCTTCCGGCTCGAAGTGTTATAGATCCTCGAGCTTTGGCTACCCTAGATACAAACCCTAAACGTTTGAGATCGGATCTGAGTGACCCACGGGTTTATACCAGGTCTGCGATGGGAATGGAAGAACGACAAACTATAGTAAATCAAGCGTCCCAATGGATGCGGAATACTATTTATACGTTAGAAGATATTTGGAGTACTATGAAGGATTATCAGCCGGTTGCCCAACAATTAGCTTTAGAAAATATGGCAATTCGTTTGATTTTGCTGTGGGAACAGTGTTTTGAAGAAGGATATTCACCACAGTTAATAAAAGATATTAGAGACAGAGCCCATAAATGCCATCTACAAGCCGATGAAGTATATCAGAACGTGGCAACTCTCCTGCAGTATCGTGAACGAATGCATCGGAGATGTACTGATTGGGGAACAAAGAATCCTATGAGAGAGGTACACCCTCTTTTTGTCCCAGAATTACCTGAAATTAGGGATGCCGGGGGCAACGTAACTAGAGCTAGGGAGGACGCTAAGCTTAAGGAACAATGGGTTTATATCCCTTGGAAATGAAGCGAGGTCCTTGCATTAAAAGCTCAGCTCCCTGACCCGCGTAAAAATCCCACCGCTTATTACAAAGAACTAGGCGAGGCTGCCAATTCTGCGATCATGACTATAGCAGATATTGAGCTGTTCTTTGGACTTTTGATTCCGGTCGATATCTGGAGACAGAAACATGATACGGATCATATTCTTGAGTTAGGAGCAGCATGGGATCAATTAAAAGACTGGGATAAAGAACGGAAGCCTGGAGAGAAACCCAGAGATGAAATATTGGCAGTACCAGATAAAATAATTACGTACATGCAAACACTCCTGCCTCCTAAAAAGATAGATTGGGATAAGTTAGCTGCATGCAAACAGAAGAAGGACAAGAGTGTCTCGGATTTCTTCACTAGATTCGAGAAAACATTCATAGTCTTTAGTGGGCAGGATTTATCCACGGATGGGGGAATACGATTGTTTGTAAATAGATTTGTGACGAATTTGTTACCAGAGATTATGACGCGCCTTCAGGCGGCTGAAAGTACATGGACTACCTCCACCCCATCTGTGATCCTTAGTATGGCTCAGTACTATGAGCATCGAGAAAATGAAAATAAGGAGAGGTCGGAGAAGAAAACGAAAGATTTGAAGACTAGAGTTTTTCTACAACAAGTCAGTAGAGGACAGAATTCAGGGCGAAGTGGGCGCGGTTCCTTCCCAAGAAGGACCTGCAGAAGACGAGGAGGCCCCCCGATACTTGGTCTAAATCAATGCTCGCATTGTAGAGAGGAGGGGCATTGGAGAGCGGATTGTCCATTGCTAATGGCCAGAAATGTTCCCAGTAGGGGACGAGGCCGGGGCTGGGGAAACATTGTCCGAAATAGCATGAGAAGAGAGGATGGTGATTCTCTGAAAAATTATTTCGATAATCCACAGAACAGGCAGTACTTTAATGAGACTTTCGTTGATGACAACTACGATGAGCTGGATTTTGCATGAGACAGCCAAGGACAGGAAGGGGGCCACATTACAGGACCAATCGACCAAGAGGGACCTTATGTACAGGGGAAACTGTTGGGTGCATCAGGAAAATTCCTAGTGGATACTGGAGCAATAAATAGTTCAGTTGCTCAGGCCATGGTCCCAGAGGCGGCTCTGTCTAGCCACAAAAATGTATCAGTAGGGTTCTCTGGAATACCAGTGGTAAGCCCTATTTCCAAGCCTCTGCCCTTCACTATAGGACCTATTGCTATACAGTCGCCCTTTTTGCTAACATCTAACTGTGGTGAGAATCTTTTGGGTTTAGATATCTTAAAAAAATTACATGCTCGGATTTATTGCTCACCGGATGGTGTATATTTGACTATGCAGAAACCTTCTTTGAAGGATTCACAATATTTTGCGAGAAACGAGCATTTACCCCCTGAATTTTCTACCATTCCCCAGACTTTGTGGGCAACAGGGGACACGGATGTAGGCCTGATAAAGATAGCCCCTGTATCCATTACTTTGAAACCTAATGCGCAGTTGCCTCGCATTCCACAGTACAAGATTGCGCCAGAAGGTGAACAGGCTATGTTAGAAATAATTCGGCATCTTATTCAAAAGGGGGTGGTGGAAGAAACATCAGCTAATATTTGTAATAGTCCGATTTTGCAGATATTGAAAAAGATGGCGCTCCAGATTATAAAAATACTTATCATTTTGTAATTGACCTACGTGCAGTTAATAAAATAGTGGTTCCACTGTATCCTGTGGTACCAGATATAACAGCTATTTTAACAATGATTCCTCCCACGGCCAAATATTATTCGGTGATAGATCTGAAGAATGCCTTCTTTAGCATCCTGATTCATCCAGATAGTAGGCATATCTTCGGATTCTCATTGGCTGGCCAAAGTTTCAGATTTACACGCGGTCCTCAAGGCTATACTGAAAGTCCCAGTATTTATAGTCAAGCTTTAAAAGCAGTCCTAGATAAATTAATTCTGCCTGCCGGAAATTCTATCATTCAGTATGTGGATGATATATTGGTGGCCTCCGATACTAAGGAGGGGTGCAAGGAGGCCACGGTAAAATTGTTACAACATTTGGCCAAGAAAGGAAATAAAGTGTCCCTTTCCAAATTTCAATATTGTTGACAGGAAGTGACCTACTTAGGTCATTTTCTGTCGAAAACGGGGAGACGATTGACTCCAGAGCGAATATCTGTAATAACTAACATGTCTGTTCCTCGTACGCAACGTGATGTTCGTGCTTTTCTTGGTATAACCTCTTATTGTCGTCAGTGGATTCCTAACTATTCCCTTCTCTCTAAACCCTTGTTGCAATTGACAACCAAAGATGTGCATGAACCCTTGCCCTGGACGGATGAATGTCAAGAAGCATTTGTATCTTTAAAGTCTGCTCTGTGTTCTGCACCTGTGTTGGGAGCCCCAGATTACCGAAAACCTTTTTCACTTTATGTACATGAGGTGGACGGTTGTTCATTATCAGTGTTGACACAGACATTTGGGGAGAAACAGAGGCCTTGTGCATATTTCTCTTCAATTTTAGACACTGTAGCACAAGCCCTCCCAAGCTGTCTGAGGGCCACTGCTGCAGTAGCACTGGCCATCCGACAGTCAGAAGAAATAGTCCTTAAGACTAATCTTACAGTCATGGTACTGCATGCTGTGGATATTCTTTTGAATAGGACCAAAACACAACACCTCACGAGTGCTAGATTGACAGGATATGAATTGACATTGTTTGCCCCCCATATTACGATTAAGAAATGCACTACTTTGAATCCTGCTACGTTATTACCTATCCCTGACAAAGATGAAAAAGTTGATGTCCATGATTGTGTGTTCAGAACAGAGGAAGAAACAAAAGGACGTATAGATTTAACTGACACCCCTTTACTGGAGCCAGAGGGAGAATTATATGTTGATGGCTCTTGTTTTAAACTACCAAATGGCACTACGACAGCTGCATATGCAATCACGACTTTAAAGACCGTAGTGGAAACCGCAAGGATTCCACATCACTCAGCTCAGGCAGCTGAACTAATAGCCTTGTTAAGAGCCTGTGAAATATGTGAAGGTCGAGAAGTAAATATTTTCACAGACAGTCAGTACGCCTTTGGCGTCGCCCATAGTTTCGGGAGGGTTTGGAGGGAGCGGGGCTTCTTTACCACTCATGGCCAGAAAATACAGCATGGTCCTTTGATTGATCGATTGTTATTTGCCTTAAAATTACCAAAAAGGTTAGCCATCATTAAGTGTAGCGCACATAAGAAAATTGTAGACTCGATAGGAAAAGGGAATGCTTTTGCCGATTCAGTAGCAATGGAAACTGCTCAAAGTAAAGGCAGTCCTATGTTTTCTAGTGCACCTACCTGATGGCACATTGAAACATCTCTGTTTGATAATACCCTTGAAAGTGTAAAACAATTACAGAAATAAGCAACTCCAGAAGAGATACAGAAGTGGGAACAGGATATTGGGAAACTAGATGAGAATGGGTGCTGGATAGATCGATCTGAAAAACAGCGATGGTTGCTTCCAAACGCAATGGTGTATGCAGTGGTTATGATGGCACATGGCCCGGCCCATATCAGTGCGAAAGGAATCAGTACAGTACTAGATCCGGTGTGGTATAACACTAATATTGTAAAGACAGCATCCCACATTGTGAAATATTGTCCGGTGTGTTTACGACATAATCCTGGAGGTAGAGAATCTGTTTTGAGTGGCATATACCTACCTCCTTCAAACAGTCCCTGCTCAGGGAGCCTCCTAGTTAGATACTTCCATATAACAGTTTCACTGCAGTGAAGTCACTGCACCTGCACCAGCTAGAGCTCCCTATGTGAGTTGCTTCAGGAAGCTGTCCGGTGGGGGCGGCACTGATGGCACCTAAGCTGACCAGGAACAGACGTCTTTTAGGTTGGAGAAAGCGGGTAGGTGCCTTTCTTTTATAAACACAGCATCAGCTTCACAGCTTCAAACATAAAGCACGGCGACCAGTAAGCTGTCGGGTGGGGGGGATGGCATTGATCGGCATCAAAGTTGACCAGGAACAGCCATTTTAAGGTCGGAGGAAGCAGGTGTCTGCCTTTCTTTTATGAACGCAGCACCCGCTTCACAGCTTCATGAAACATAAAGCGCAGTGGGTGGCCGGGAAGCGCCCAGCCGTGCTGATAAAAGAAAACACATGCCCTAATGAAACACAGCAGATCTCCCCCATTGCAGCAAGCAGCGACTGTGGAAATTAACTAAAAAGAGCAGCAGATGAAGAGGGCAGCGGAAATGGTAGGGGACAAGAAAATGGTACCTGCATCACAGCGGACGGCCACTAATCAAGGGGATTTAATCTGTAGTTAACAGTGCTGCGCAGCAAGAAAACGGAAGTGATGTAATGGGTTGCGAACCAATTAGTAAACAGTAAAGAAGAGCAATACTGGAATCAACCTATGGTAAGTATGTAACTTTATAAGGCTCCTGCATTACCCCCTGCATCAAGGGCGGCCTGGCTTTAGTGTGAATCAGCCGTTTCCAGGAGGGCTAGAAGGGTTGTGCAGCAGTGCAGCTGTTTTAAAAGCACTGCAGAGCTCCGTGTATCCAACAGTTCTCAGGAAACAATAAAAGTGGCAAGATAACTCTAGTGATTAATGCAACTGATGGTGGGACTAAAGATTAGAGTTTTGTCTGGTGACAGTGTTGACTCATCTAGGGAAGCGCTGATGGGTAATGGACCTGCTGCAAAGACTGTGTACTGTGCAGATCACAGAAAAGTATTTTATTTGCAATGCTCAGTGAGTACTCCTGTTGTCACAGAGGTCCTTTTGATACTATGTAGTTCAAATCAAATCAAAAATCAAAACCAACTTTATTCATAATTGTAGAAATACCATAAAAGTTCATAAAATACATTGTTTATACACTTTCTTAGTTAAAAATCAATTAAAATTAGATGTTAGTTTTTACTGTACAATAAAACACAGTTTGCATATATATCACAAATCATAAAAAGTATGACCATGGCATGACGTACAGTTTTAACAATGGTTTAATCAGCCCTCTAATGTGCAAATGAGATGATTGTTCTTGTCAAAGGTTCAAGCGATGACGGATACAAAATTTAAGGAAGCACGCCATCGCTTTTGCTACTGTTTCATCTTCAAGGTACTGAAGCGCCAAATATGCTGGACGGCATTGGCGCAACCCCCAGTTTCTCAATATGGGCAATATCCAACGCCTTTGTGGTATAGTGTAAAACTTGCATTTTATTTGCAATGCTCAGTGAGTACTCCTGTTGTCACAGAGGCCTTTTTGATACTGTGCAGTTCATAAGTTACAATCAAGCACAGTGAGATATGTAGTGTCAAAGAGCTGCTTCCAAACTGTGGATAAACAAATAAAGCAGACAATAACTCACTGACCCCTTCCTGCACTTACGTATTCTCAGCTTGTATTTCCTATACCTGTAGAATGTTATATAAAAGTCAACTTAGTGTTATCCACGAACTACTCTCCATCTTTGTAACTAAGGTCCTGGAAATACAAGAGGAAATTCTGTGGCACGGTTGACTAAATTATGTGGCATTAAAAAGGTTAATTATGGGGAATATGTTGTGAGTAAAGGCAGTTTATGTGACATGTTGTATGCCATTTTTATATGTTTGGGTGTTGATGCAAACCAGATCGCAATTCAACTCTTGAAAGTTTTAGACAACTTTCACTGCGCACTGCATGTACCTAAAGCCACCTACGTCGTTATCATATGAAAAGGCTTTATTGATGTCATATCTACATGTTCACAATTGCTTTATTAACTTTCTTTCTCTCTCAAATTTGATTGAAAATGCACCATTTGCCCACAGTTTTTTCCCACTTTTCTCAGTGAGATCCAGCCACGGCCGGTAGTGGGAGTACCTGCCGGGCGGTGACGTGGGGAGGGGGAGGGGCAGGGTGGGGGTAGTAATGTATGGATTACAGACCTTAACAGGTGAGTGAACATATAAATAAATAAAATGAATTTCGTTACGAACACTGCATCACCAAATGCGAAGCAGTGCGCGCAACAAAATTAGTTTTATTTATTTATATGTTTACTTACCTGTCAAGGTCCCTAATCCATACATTACTACCCCCACCCTGCCCCTCCCCCTCCCCACATCACTGCCCGGCAGGTACTCCCACTACCGGCTGCGGCTGGTGAGGTCCCACTCGAACTCCCCTTATGACGGTTGAGTCAGCTTAATACGCTCGCTCCCCACAGGACACTTTGTACTTTTTACGCCTCACCACTTTCAAATGTCACCAGCCGCAAAGGACCAGGGAGCGAATACCAATAGGAATCTGAGGCACTACAGTCCATTGTGGGGACTCTCCCTTTTCTGTGAAACAACACACAAACCATAAAAAAGGTGAATAAAAGCTAAGATTGCATGGATGAAAGGAGAGAGGGGGAGGCAATAATAAATTACTTTTATTGATCATCTTGCGTATTATCAGGTACAATGAAACAGGAAATGTACTCTGGTGAACCAGAGAATTGAGGATTTACTTTTTCTGGTTCCCGAGATAAAGTAAGCGATAATATATATTCATTAATTCATTGAAAACGTATCTAGGAAAATTAATATAACCTTGAATAATAAATTAGGTGTCTCTAACAAGATATATGTGCTGTAGGTAAATCGTCGAATATCGGACAAAAGGCGATCCAGATTAATCCTTGACTCTTGCTAAAACGAATTTTAAAGGAACATATTTCTTTATATTTATTAGGGGGAGAGGAATTGAGTACAAGCCATAGAAGTGCCCCCCTAACAAATACAATTTTAAATCTACGGAGTCCAAATGGGCAGACTAGACTGGGTGTGATATCTATTTTCATACATGCCCTGGGAATCCATGAATATGTGAAATGTCTGATGATTACGGACCTGAAATATAAAATTATAACTATAATTCTAGTAATCACTGTAAAGATACAATCTGGAGTATGGAGATGTGGCCAAAGGTCTACACTGAATTGAATGAGTTAGGAATGTAATCTTGACTTTGAATCAGTCAACAGTATATATTGATGAGGTTTTTGTAACTTTTGTCTCCTTTAGTTTTAATTGTTACATACGGTGTTCGCACATATATGAATTTGTCCTGATGAGGGGGGGATTGACTCCAAGTATCGCAGAAACGCCGTGTCAACAATGTTTTTAAAGAAATAGGAATTAGGATGAAAACAAAAATGTTAAGATCTAGAAAGTGTTATTAATGATATTTTCTATCTTTGGATGATGTTTTTATAACTGAAAAGTGATGTACATATTGTGATGATATTAAGAACGGAGGATTTTCAGATTAGCTTTCCAGTTTGTATGTAATATTGAGAGGACTTTTTATTATATAGAGGGTCTAGGCATATCCAGCTCGTTTATATAGGTTTTTAAGCATGTTCAATTGTATGTCAATATATTTATGCTGTGGAAGGATTTTTAAATATTTATGTGAATAAACAATTTAGATAAAGTACAGCAGACAATTTTTTGACTAATAATATTGAGTACAGTAATGTGAGAATAGAAGGGGGATATGTACAATGAAGTGGCGGAGCGTTTCGTTAGCCTCCTGGGCTTAACAAAACACTCAGCCACTTCGGAAACGCAAGGCTGCACCATATTTACAAGAATGTGGTGTAGCCTGGCATTTCCCCCTGCGATGGCGCTAAGTTTAACTACTTTGTGCCAATGCAGGCACCCTTTCACCAGAGTGCAGGGGTGTCTGTATGCAGGGGAGGATTGGTTATGTGTAGGAAATAGTCCATTCCTGCACATAAACATGTCTAAAACGCCATTTTGTAACTTTCACGTGTGCTGCTTCACGCAGCACACATGAAAGTTTCAAAATGGCATTTTTTTAAAAGTTTTGTTTATATACAGGAAGGGACACCTTCCTGTACAAGAACAAACCATGGCATTTAGCTTTTTCCATGTGTCCTGACAAGGCAGCACACATGGAAAAAGCAAAAACGTG
Organism: Lissotriton vulgaris; assembly: GCF_964263255.1. Taxonomy (NCBI): domain Eukaryota; kingdom Metazoa; phylum Chordata; class Amphibia; order Caudata; family Salamandridae; genus Lissotriton; species Lissotriton vulgaris. Next base: position 1,611,409,387 of record NC_141689.1, on the reverse strand, counting down.
GAGAAATAATGCATTTCTCCTCATTCGCCAACTTAAGACCAGGATTTTACTGGTCTTAATTTTGGTGCTGCCTCCTATGTATGCCACCCTTGTATAAAGGGGGCTGCATCAAATACAATGGGTGTTGCAGTGGAACGCCCACCACAACACCCACTGCACCCCCCTTTCATGCTAAACATAGCTTGAAAGGGTGCCTTATGTACAAGGCAGCATTAAGCCACGTTAAGTGGCTTAACGCTGCCTTGAACATAAGGCAAGGGCCCTAGCGCCACAGGAACGTCACATAAAGTGACGTTCCCGTGGCAATAGTGGCATGTAAATATGCCCCTAAGTCTTTTCAGTGCACACTTATCGGAGTATTATTGGATATTTAGAAGTTACGGCACAAAAGGAAATTGTGTTTTGTTTAATTAAGTGTGACACACCCATATCACCACACTATACTACCTGCAACTCCAGAGGCTGAAATATGTACGCGGCTAGTTAATATTATATGTTGTTTAAATGAATGCGGCATGCCGCGGTTTATCTTCAAAGTACTCAAGCTCTTAACACCACTGGGAGCGAGACAGGCACGGGAGAGGGCACCAGGCAACCCGTGCTGAGACTATTCAGAAGAACCCAATCATGTGCTTTTTGCCTCTGCTCTGCCACTTCATCCAAGTGTGTTCTTTTGCACACGTACAAGTGTGTACAAAGTCTTGTGTAAGGATTCTTAGCAGAAAGGAGAAACTTGCTCCAGCTGCTTTAAATGGACAGAGGCAACATCAGCAGGTAAACAGGGTGGGCCCGATTCACAGAAAGAACTTAAGACTCAATCCTAAACTTACTACTATTTTGGTATTCACAGAATGCACTTACTACTTTTGGCATTCACAGAATTAACTTACTCATTTCGGTATTCACAGAAGTTAGTAGTCCTAACTTTAGGACTCCTAAATGCCTTCTGTGAATAACTAAAGTCTTAAAATTAGGATTTTTCTCAGTTTAGTAGTAGTAAAGTTAGGACTCCTAACTGTAGCACTCCTAAATGCCTTCTGTGAATACCGAAAGTCTTAAAATTAGGATTTTTCTCAGTTTAGGACTCCTAAAGTTAGGAGTCTTAACTTTACTACTACTAAATTGAGAAAAATCCTAATTTTAAGACTTTCGATATTCACAGAAGGCATTTAGGAGTCCTAAAGTTAGGAGTCCTAACTTTACTACTACTAAATTGAGAAAAATCCTAATTTTAAGACTTTCGGTATTCACAGAAGGCATTTAGGAGTCCTAAAGTTAGGAGTCCTAACTTTACTACTACTAAATTGAGAAAAATCCTAATTTTAAGACTTTCTGTATTCACAGAAGGCCTTTAGGAGTCCTAAAGTTAGGACTACTAACTTCTGTGAATACCGAAATGAGTAAGTTCATTCTGTGAATGCCAAAAGTAGTAAGCGCATTCTGTGAATACTAAAATAGTAGTAAGTTTAGGATTGAGTCTTAAGTTCATTCTGTGAATCGGGCCCCTTATTCTTTTCTGGGTTTTAAATGTAAACAAATCTAAATTGTGGATAAAAACACACCAGAAGCACACATGCTTTACACTTGTCTACCGGCAGATCACCTGTTAATTCCCTGTTTGCTTTAAGTTCAAAAGTGTTACCCCATTCACCTCAGTGGACATTCAACGCGTATTATTGTAACTTGTTGAGCAGTTGCGTTGAGGGTCTTCTAGTCGTTGTCTTCACCCTTCTCTGTTTGCACAGCTCGTCATTTGGTAGTAGTTCAAGAGATTCTCTGTTGGGAAAAAATAACTACTGTGGTTTCGTAACAGTCGAATTTCGTTCTACTGATCTTTGCGCATGCTGTTTAGTTTTCTTCCTTTTCGGCAGGCTGTAATATAAGCGTGTTTGCAGTAATTGCTTACCGAGATTATAACTGATGTTAGCGAAAGCTTTTAGGCGATAGCGAGCGGTTTGGGGCCAGCTTTGCATGTCAGCGATGTTTATCGCTAATGAAATGCAAAGTGGGCTTACCCAACCATTTAGGGACTGAAAGCAGTCGCTAACGTCGCTATCGCCTATTAGCAAGGTAGGCATAGCGATGGAAATATTTGCGCTAAGCGCGAATATCTCCAAATACTAACACCTGCCCAGACCAGTTCTTAGCCATGTTACCCAATGTGAGGTGGATAACATGGCTAAGAGCATTTCGTCGCTAATGCGTGAATATCGCTGTATTCTCAGCGATATTCACGCATTTCGCCGCTATCGTGGGTATTTTAGCACAATGGAGAAAAACGTTGCTAATAGCATGTTTTCTCCGCTAACTTTTCCAGCAATAGGCAGCGATAAAAAAAATGTTGCTAAGCCTATTTAGCAATAAATATCACTACTCGTTGGTAATATGCCCCGCAGTTCCAAATATAAACGCGCAATTTAACCACCCGTTTGCGGCACCGACACACACCTTTGCACCTTCAGCAAAATATCCAATGGGTCCCGGGGAACAGTATCCCGCTAACCCAACTCGTCCATATCAGCAGCACATGTCATCACCCTCGCCGCAGTCTACGACTCAGCCTAATGCGCCTCTCAGCTATTCTGAAGTCGTTGGTCTCTCATAAAGAGATTGATGATTCAAATCGTGATTTTCATTTGGACGGAACTGAACCTCGTTGAAATCCCTTCGGTTCAAATCTGATGTCTACCATATACTCACTCACATGCCATATCCTGATGATAGAAACTGATATTTTTTAAAAGTTCAAAAAATTTTGTGCAACGGCAGTAACGCAAAGTGGAAGCAGGAGACGTGGACAGGCGCTTGAGTTGCTGACCTTAGAACCGGCAAACAAACATTTGTAAACTATGCTTCAGGACTGGACGAAATAATTTTGGCAAAAAACAATATAACCTGTGACTCAAACTGTAAACCTGTTTAAAAATTAGCGCGTTGTCTATTAATATCTCAATGACAGGTGTCAATCATCCGTGACATTCTGCTTTCAACATATTGGTTTCAACTGGACCTGAATCCAAGGTTGTCTGCTTAGAAAGAATTCATGATCAATATAAGCCTGCTACAACAATAAATACAGACAAAGACAATAGGTTTGATTTTTGTATAGTGCAAGCACTCAAACAAAACACGGGAAACATGCTGACAAACCAACACACCTACGGGCAGCCAGTTCCCCAATAGACACACAGTCACAGACACACACTCATTGCACACAGACCAATTTCAACATTAGAACCCATGGACCAACAGTCATGAATAACGTGTGAAGCATCCTGCACATGGTGGTGTGCATGCAGGGGGCACTGGGTGATTGCAGAAGGTAAGTATTGAGTGCTGAGCATAAGGAGGCGTTAGTGTTGCAGCTCAGGGATGAAGTGGGAGTTCCACCTTGTAGGAGAGTAGGGTCTGCTTCCTATGGTCAACCCCACTTTTTGCTTTTGCTTTACTGGTTTTCGACTTAGATGTGGCTGTGGGCCTGCTAATCAGACCCACAGCACAGATGCACTCTTTCTAAATTTAACATGTACCCTAGGTACAACCACAATTGGGAATCGGTTCACCTTATCAGCCCCTGTACTAAGTGTACCCTAGGTACTCAGGGCATAGGTGCAACCAGGGCCTACCAGGGGCTGCAGCATGTATTATGCCACCCCTGGCTGGCCACTCAAATAGACACAACTGGCTGATCACTCAGCTGGGGCAAGGTTGTGTAATCACCCCTTGCTTAGGTGTAGTATTTCTATACCTACTACATTTAGACACATAGGGCCAGATGTAGGTAAATCATATTTACCGACTCTTGAATACCGAATTTTACCGATTCGGTATTTAAGAGTCGGTAAATATGAAGGGGGAAATGTAGGTAATTCCAAATTGTGAATTACCGAATCGGTAGGATTCGGTATTTAACGATTCGGTAAATACCGAATCGGTATTGCCCATTGATTCCTATGGGCCATGAAGCCCATAGGAATCAATGGGCAATACCGATTCGGTATTTACCGAATCGGTAAATACCGAATCCTGCAAGGGTGCAGGGGGTGTCACTTTGACACCCTCTAGCACCCCAATTTCGGACTTGTGTGCCATGTGACACACAGACATGCCCTAAGGGCAAGTCTGTGTGTCACATTGCACAGGTGTGCATGCACACATGTGCATGCACACCAGGATTCGGTATTTTACCACCCAATTGGATTGGGTGGTAAAATACCGAATCTGTAAGGCCTTTGGGACTCAGACAAATCCCACCTACATCTGGGTTTTACCGAATCGGTAAAATTACCGATTCGGTATTTTACAGAATCGGTAAATTTACTGATTTGGTAAATTTACTGAATCTGTAAAATGATGCCCTTACATCCCAATCACTAAATACCGGTCGGGCCGGTAGTTGGGCTCCTACATCTGGCCTTTAGTAACCTATAAGTCACTCCTATGGGAGGCCTTAACAATCCTGAAGGCATAGTGCTTGGTTATGTGTGAGATAGTGCTCTAGCATGAGCTGAGCCTGTCTTCAGCTTTCGGAACAATGTCCTTATAGCTGTTCTATGATATCGCCTTACCATATACTCTTAAGTGCATTATAATACCGCGGTTAATGCTAACTTTGGTTTGGCTTTATCAAAACATGTCGTGTAAGGTGTCATACACTTTGGAATACTACCCCCTAGCCAGTTCTGGCGACGGGGGTAGCATTCCACCCTTCTAGAGGAAGAAGACATGTTAGTTCCTACTATCCCGGTTTAAATTAACCAGAGCCCCAGCTTCACAAAATGGACGCTGCTGCCCCGACACAAGTCTGAACTCCTGCTGCTGGGAGTCCTTCCAGTCACGGAGGTTTGGACAATAGGTTTCCTGCCTGGAGAGGTGCGAGCACCAGCCCAGACAGGAGTTTGTGTATTGGACAGGGAGGGCTGAAAAGAAGCGGACACTGCCTGGAGCACACTAGGTGCTCCATGCATACCCCAGTTCAAACCGGTTGCTGGGGCACTCCAGCCCCAGCTCTGGTGCAAAACTGGACAAAGGAAAGGGGGTGTGACCACCCCCCTTCCTGGTCCCACCCATAGGAGGGACCTAGTGAGTAAACCAGCCCCCTTTAGTTTAAAGGTTGGAGCTGACACAGGAGACTTTAGATTAATGCTGGAATCGACTTGAAACGAAACTCTGGACCCTTCGACATTCACCTGAGCTGAAGACTGAAGAAGTCTCCCTTTTGGCCAAGGAGTGACCACCCTGGGCAACCAGGCACCATCCAGCAACTCGACGCCTTACTTTGTTCCCATTCCCGCCGGAACCTGAGCACAGAGCCCAACAAGATCCAGACTCCCAGACCTCCTTGACCCCACTGCACGACTCCAGCACAGCTGAGCACCGTGGAAGGCGTCGAGACACGTGGGACCGGACATCTTGGAAAGCCTGCAACTTGCTAACAGCGCAGCTCCTGAGGCATCCTTGAAGCTGTGCACTGGGGACTGAGACACCCCGACACCGAGCTCCACCTGCACTGAAGACCAGCCCTCCACATTCCATGAGATCTGCGTGGGGCCCTTCTGCTTGTGTTCTGCTCGACGCTTTGTCCGGTTGCTGGCCAGTTGGCTAGTAGCCCTGTGGCGATGATCCTCTTGAAAATCTATTGCTGGTCTGGTTGCTCCAGACTGGCCCTTGCTTCCCTGAAAAGGTGAACTACCTCAGACCTTCCTGGTCTGCACCAGAAGCCTTTTGTGTATCCTGCGCGGGTTGCCTTCGCTTAGGCTTGTTGGCTCCGATCTTGAAGTCGACCCCTCCATCTGCGAGAACCTTTGTGGGACAGCTCCTCTCCAGCACCTGGTTGTCCTCGACACCTCCTGGTCTGCGTAGCTGCAAAGACAAGCTTCATGACAGCGCCTGATTGCTCCTCGACGACTTCTGGTTCCTTCCTTGTTCCACCCGGTCACTGGCTAGTGACCTAGACTCTGTCCCCTCTGCTTTCAGGTCTTCTTCAACTCCGATCCACCCTTGGATCCACCTGGACATCTTCCTCCTGGTCGCCTGCAGCATCTTCTTCCAAAGCTCCATAGGAATCAACGAGAAAACCCGACACACCTTGACACCTATGCACCTGCAGCCCGTGGGTGAGGTAACCCGAGTACTTCGGTGCTCCTGTAGGGATTGACTATCCTACTGTCTAGTTTTGTTAGTTGTACCTTCCTAGTTTGACCGGAAGTGTCCTAAATCTTCAACTACTTACCTTTTAGGTTCCCATTGACTTTCCATTGATTCTCGCGTGAGTGTACAGACACTGCACGCGCCGCCTGTGGGCCTCCTACTCCTAACCTAAGGGTCAGATAGTGTAGCACCAGCGATTCCCTAGGCCCTAGGCCTTTCCTTTTTACAAGTCGTGGTTCTTATACCACTTACTTAGTATATGGTTTTACGCGCCCCTAGGGCCTAACTGTAAATTGTGCTATTTAAAGTATTTGTAAGAGTAATTTGTTATGTGCTTTTGCCTCTGACCTCATAAAGAGTTCAGAGGAGTGTGTTAGTAAATAAATACATATATTTTATATATATCCTGTATGGTGTCCTTTCATTTGATTTTCAAGGGGTTACATATGGTAAAACAGCTGGCTTTACACGCCCTCAAGAGTCTTTAGCCTAAGACTGTTCTGTCCACGCTACCTCTAGGATAGCTGGTCTATAAGGTTGACTTCACAACCGTCACCATAAGGGTTGTTTGGACTGGTGCAAGGTGCTCACTAGAATAGTGAACATCATATACGAGGCCAACTTCTCACACACCTGACAGGAGTACTGAGTGAAGTGCCTCCGTGGAGCCCCCGGTGACGCACCTCACATGAGAAGTGGGTGTTCTGCGTCACCAGAGCAGTGGCGGTAATGGAGTGACGCCAAAGAGGTTACAAGCTGCTCTATGTCAGGTGTAATTTGTTTGCCACATCCTGTGATTTTTTTTCTTTGCCTCCTCGGACTTGCAGCGCTTTTCCATTTATAAATACAGAGGTGAAAGAAAAGGAAGGAAAAGAAAGAATATCAAGGACCGGATAAACATAAACAACTCATGCCTGTCATTTTGTAAGTTTAAGCCAGGGCCACTGAAATCATGTGGCAGGAGAGGGCCAAATTATGTGCCGGGGTTCAGTAAATAATCCGTCAAAAAAAGCCAATTTAGGCGGCAGCACATTTTGTGATAGTATTACTTCGTTATTTTGCCATGTTAACACTGCCTGGGAATTGATTGCACATCATTAGTATCAGTTTAACTCCCAAACATAGCCATAATCAACAGAAAGGCACTCGACCGATGCAAAGGGCCTCCTACTGCACAGCAACACGTGTCAGTTTTGTTTTTCGCAACTTTTGAACTGTTTGAGATAGAAACAAATAGTTTGCTGTTAAAATTAGCAGATTATGCAGCACATTTTGGATTATAGGGCAAATGCGCCACATCTATACTTATATAAAAAAACGCCGCAGCCACACACATGGTCAAGTACACCGACCATCCCCTTCCCCTCCTTGGGCACTACCACAAGTTAAACAATTAAATCAATTGAGACATGAGAGGAGTTTCTTTGGAAGGCGGGGGGTCTCGCGACCCCCCGGCCGTATTTATTAAAACATTAAAACCAAATAAAAATTTAAATAAACAATATTTACACAAGCATTTATGCAGAAGAATCGTGACATTAGATTACAATGAATGTAGACAGGTATCAAAGGGCTAACCTTAACAAATGTCTAATACAGCGAATCTAACATCCTACTTATGACTTTTTCTGCATATCCTAGTTATGGGCCTATGGCAAAGTCGCTGATTGGTGTCAAATCCTTATTAACCAGCTACGCCCTCACGTATTAGTGCGCATGCGCAGAGGGCCCGTTTACCGAGAGGGTTCTTCCCCCCCTCCCAGTTACCCCCGTACGCTCCGTGAACTCCATTAGCCAAAAGGGGGGCCCTTGCACTCTGCGCCGTTTAATGATGTCATAGTGCACGTGCGGGGTGGTTAACCAGCCCAAAGAAAGCGTGACTCCCCCTCCCCGTACCCATCCAACCAAGCGGATGTACCTCCCCTGGAGTTCTAGGAGAGACCAGTTGCCCCTCCCCCTTTGGCAACCCCATTCAAGAATGGTGACGCCCCTTAAGGACCTTAAATTGACTGCTCGCGGATCATGACCTTACCGCCACAGGCCAGCGTAGTTGACCGACTATCTGGCCCCCCCCATCCTCCTCCACTGAAAGGTCATGCCTACTTAGAACCCACCTAGCCATGCCAAAATATTATCCATAAAAAGTTTGTTGCCTGCCCGAGTTAAGTGGACTCCTTATTCCAAGAAGAAATTCTTCCCCCAGATGCACCCATGTGGTATATTCTGCAGGTGAAGTGACCAAAATAATTTTCCTATCTTGTTGTTGATCCTCTTTACCGAGTGATTCAACGCCTTAACCAAGTCATTCCCCTTCAACTCAGCCTGGGAATCATCTGACGCCACACTATGGTGCAGCCAGGGCGTGTTTTAGCTAACCAGTTAACTACCGAGAGTATCTCTTCCATCAGGACCCTCCTGCTCAACTTTACCAGATCGTTGCCACCCACATGTAAGATAACCACTGTGGGCGGTGGGGTGTGCCTATCAAGCAATTCTGTAAAGAACCCCCTCAACTGATTTATGCAGAGACCCCACCTACCATGAAAGGAAACCTTGAAACCTCCCTGTTCCGCCGTCTGTCTATAGTTGCCTGAAAGGAAAACAGATTTAACGCGCTTCACAAATGAGTGACCAACCACCCATACCACTTGTGACTCCTTCCTATGATCTTGGGTCCGCTGTGATGAAGATACTTGCTGTTGGTGATCCGGCAACAGTTTCCGCCCTGCGTCACAGGCTCGAGAAACTGAAATACAAGCAACGTAAGACAGGCATCAGCGTAACTTACTCGTTACCTTACAACATGTGCATCTGCACATAACGCTTGTAACAGTTAAAAGACCCTCTCCCAATCCTTTTCACACTGTCCGCATGCAAACCTCTCGCAGTCACGTCAGTGGCCGACCCTATCCTGAAGGAATGTGCCCCAAAATCTTTTGAATCTAAACCAGCCCTATCAATTATCATTGCCAAAACTCTTTGGAATTGAAACCTGGTCAGCGGGGTACCGTCTGCATGCATTGACAATGATCCCCCTGCTGGGCCTATCTGCTGCTTGATAAAGGCCTCAACATGGAACACTGGCCAGCAAGGGTTATTCCGTGCCCGCTGGAGTACCAGCCCAACCCCCGGGCCTCCTGATTAGTTTTTGATTTACGTATGGTAATCAACAGCGTATCGCCCAGTATTTTTGTGTGTTCCAGCCGAAGACCCCCTAGCCTGTCTTGCTTGCTGCTGGCCACCAGTTCTCCTACCCGGAATGCCCATAAAAGGCCAATCAAAAGATAGCTCTGAATAAGAGTACCTCCCCTGCTGAACTACAGGTGTCAGATAAGGCATTCAATAATGACGCCAGCTGTTCTAGACCTATCGGTTGTCTGGCATCTGTGGTAGTCTCTTGCAGAGGCCGCCATCCATTCAGCGCTTTCCGCACGATGAAACTATTTATGGGAGCTTTGGCCCCCTTAAGTTGCGCAAAGAAAGAAACGGCCGCCATGTGTCTGCTAGCTGTCGCTGCTGAGCGCCCCTGATTATGTAATGCCTCCAGGTATTGAGTGAAATTCCCCTCCTGCTCCCATTTTCCTGCCCAATCCTGCCCCAAGAAAGAGCAATAAGACAAAAACGCCCCTTCATAAGCTGTTCTGGTCCTGGGCGCTAGGCTAGCTGCCACGAGGTTCTGAAGCTGGGGGCACCAATTTGCCAGAGTGTTGTTGGGAAGTGTGCCGGTGTTGCTTCTGCAGATGGTAGATGTTCCCTGAATAACTGCATCTTAAAGCGAGAAAGTGCATCAGCTGCGTTTGTGGGAATATAAAATTATATAAACGCGATTGTCCCACTATGTACCATATAACCACATATACGTATCCATGATCGAGAATAAAACATTATTGTATGATGACGTGATGATAGGTTATAGAAAGTCGTTTTGTCCTACTAATATAGTTAGGGCTACTTGGTATTATCTCCCTTCTTCTATCTTTTAGATTTTTGATACTTCATGCTATAACACAGAATACGAAAACTAGTTAAACCGTTTAAGTCTGCCTCTCTTTTCATATAGAACATGGCTCAGGGAAACCCAAGGTCATACTTGCTCTTCTCGTAGGACGCATACATTGTAGCAGGGTCTGTTTCTGTACTCCACGGGTCCAAGATAGACAAAAAGGGCACCTCACTGACCTACCCTTGGAATAGCTTTTATCTTAGCTATTGACAAATGTGTAAGAACCTTAAATGGGTGTTCCGGTAGACTAACGGACGACTTGTGTATTTCCTTTTTGGGTGTTAACCAGAATATGTAAAACGTATATATACTTTGTGTTATGTGTATTTTGTTAGTCTTCTCTGCGCACCTCCATGGGTTGTGTAGACAGAGGCTCCCCTGTCAGGGTTTGTATCTTGATTCAATAAACGATTCGACCTTCTCCATTGCTGACTGTTTGGTTATTCCTTGATTGTGGATATAATTACATATATATCCTTGGGCTATTGGTAGGTATAGTCCAGCCTTAAGAAATTTGAATCCTTCAGTTGGCGACTCCGCCGGGACTCCGCGTTAGGGTCGTCCCCTCCTGTATTCAGAAGCAGAAGGGACAGGGAGGAGTTCTGGCCGAGTGGGTGGACGAGAATTTTTTTATTTAAAGACCCCATTAGTAGAAAGTCCGCCATCTAACCAAGCATCCCTCCCGGTGGCTGAAGACCCCATGCCGGAGTCCTACGGGCTTAACCCGAGAGAAATACAGACTGTGTCGGTCTGTCTAGGAATCGGCAGTGGAGAAGTCGGGATCAACCTGAGTGCACCAGGTGAGTGAATCTTCTGAATGAAATCAGACACTTGAAGGAAGTGTCTATTTTGGAAACGGTGGCCGGGGAAGCCGGGCCACGAGGGAATCAGGAAAAAGGGTCTGACGTGGAGGTGCAGGGGCTGCACGTGCAGACGCCTTTAGGATTTGTATTTACGTTGTGAAATTGCGCTTGGTGCCTTGCGAAGCACGGGGTGTTCGCTCGGCCAAACTCACTTAGGGAAGACCTTCGGAGCAGCTGGGTAAGCCAGGATTCTGGAGTCTTGGGCCCGGAAACACCAGCCCAACCAGAATGGGACCAGGGGATACCTAGAAAGTGAGTTTGTGGTCTTCCTACCAAGGGGCTTTATTGTGATTTTTGGAATTCTTTGGAAATTGATTCCCCGAACAGGAGTCGACGGGCTCTTTTCGTAATACGAGACATGTCATTGGAATTGGAACTTGTATAAGAGCTCATGTTTGAAACCCTGCGGCCTATTACGGCATTTTCCATGAAAACGATCGTAAGAGTATAAGAGAGGGAATGGTGAAGTGGGCGCGCCCGTATGAAAGAAGCAAGTTGATAAAATTGTAACATTTGTAATGTTATTGTTAACATGCCTTCTTTTAGTAAACTATGTTTTGGGTGCTGCTGTGGGAGAGGTACTCGGCTGGAAGAAAGACAGCCTGCCCCTCCCGAAGGGAGCCCCAGTTTTGATATGTATGTTAAACATGGTGTTACTCCAATTTTATTTAATACATTATGGAATAGGTATACTAGAGATAATATCGAATTGCAATGGCCCCTTACAGGGTCATTTGATGAAAACAAAATAACGTATTTGCAAAATAAAATGTTTATGAAGAAAAGCCGCCAGTCTATGTTTGACTCCTTGAACCTATGGTTAAAGGAGGCTAAACGACGGCGAATAAGGGAAGAGAAATTAGGAAGAATTAAAGCTGGACAAACTATAACTCAAAAGGTGGTAGCTTATGATAGGGGGAAACTAGAGGAAAATATTGCACAAATGGATAGGCAGTACCGTTTAGAAACAGACAAAAGCTATGTAACCCGACCTGATACGGGAGATGAGTTAGAAGGGTTATTAGAAGCCCGTCCGCCTCCTCCTTATGCCCCTCAGAGACTATATCCAGCAGTGCCGTTGGCTCAACAAGCTCCTGTGCCTGCACCTGCGCCTGCACCTCCGCCGGCACCCCCACTACCCCCGTCATCTCCCATACGAAATCTTGTAGGAGCAAAGGCTAAGGCCCCACTAGACGGGTCTGTACGGGATGCGTTGCTTCCTCCTCCTTCGCTCCGACCCTCTACTTCTCCCCTGGTTACATTACAACCAGATGCGGTTGTATCGTCAATGTCAAGTCCAATATTTATCTCCCTTCCGGCTCGAAGTGTTATAGATCCTCGAGCTTTGGCTACCCTAGATACAAACCCTAAACGTTTGAGATCGGATCTGAGTGACCCACAGGTTTATACCAGGTCTGCGATGGGAATGGAAGAACGACAAACTATAGTAAATCAAGCGTCCCAATGGATGCGGAATACTATTTATACGTTAGAAGATATTTGGAATACTATGAAGGATTATCAGCCGGTTGCCCAACAATTAGCTTTAGAAAATATGGCGATTCGTTTGATTTTGCTGTGGGAACAGTGTTTTGAAGAAGGATATTCACCACAGTTAATAAAAGATATTAGAGACAGAGCCCATAAATGCCATCTACAAGCCGATGAAGTATATCAGAACGTGGCAACTCTCCTGCAGTATCGTGAACAAATGCATCGGAGATGTACTGATTGGGGAACAAAGAATCCTATGAGAGAGGTACACCCTCTTTTTGTCCCAGAATTACCTGAAATTAGGGATGCCGGGGGCAACGTAACTAGAGCTAGGGAGGACGCTAAGCTTAAGGAACAATGGGTTTATATCCCTTGGAAATGAAGCGAGGTCCTTGCATTAAAAGCTCAGCTCCCTGACCCGCGTAAAAATACCACCGCTTATTACAAAGAACTAGGCGAGGCTGCCAATTCTGCGATCATGACTATAGCAGATATTGAGCTGTTCTTTGGACTTTTGATTCCGGTCGATATCTGGAGACAGAAACATGATACGGATCATATTCTTGAGTTAGGAGCAGCATGGGATCAATTAAAAGACTGGGATAAAGAACGGAAGCCTGGAGAGAAACCCAGAGATTAAATATTGGCAGTACCAGATAAAATAATTACGTACATGCAAACACTCCTGCCTCCTAAAAAGATAGATTGGGATAAGTTAGCTGCATGCAAACAGAAGAAGGACAAGAGTGTCTCGGATTTCTTCACTAGATTCGAGAAAACATTCATAGTCTTTAGTGGGCAGGATTTATCCACGGATGGGGGAATACGATTGTTTGTAAATAGATTTGTGATGAATTTGTTACCAGAGATTTTGACGCGCCTTCAGGCGGCTGAAAGTACATGGACTACCTCCACCCCATCTGTGATCCTTAGTATGGCTCAGTACTATGAGCATCGAGAAAATGAAAATAAGGAGAGGTCGGAGAAGAAAACGAAAGATTTGAAGACTAGAGTTTTTCTACAACAAGTCAGTAGAGGACAGAATTCAGGGCTAAGTGGGCGCGGTTCCTTCCCAAGAAGGACCTGCAGAAGACGAGGAGGCCCCCCGATACTTGGTCTAAATCAATGCTCGCATTGTAGAGAGGAGGGGCATTGGAGAGCGGATTGTCCATTGCTAATGGCCAGAAATGTTCCCAGTAGGGGACGAGGCCGGGGCTGGGGAAACATTGTCCGAAATAGCATGAGAAGAGAGGATGGTGATTCTCTGAAAAATTATTTCGATAATCCACAGAACAGGCAGTACTTTAATGAGACTTTCGTTGATGACAACTACGATGAGCAGGATTTTGCATGAGACAGCCAAGGACAGGAAGGGGGCCACATTACAGTACCAATCGACCAAGAGGGACCTTATGTACAGGGGAAACTGTTGGGTGCATCAGGAAAATTCCTAGTGGATACTGGAGCAATAAATAGTTCAGTTGCTCAGGCCATGGTCCCAGAGGCGGCTCTGTCTAGCCACAAAAATGTATCAGTAGGGTTCTCTGGAATACCAGTGGTAAGCCCTATTTCCAAGCCTCTGCCCTTCACTATAGGACCTATTGCTATACAGTCGCCCTTTTTGCTAACATCTAACTGTGGTGAGAATCTTTTGGGTTTAGATATCTTAAAAAAATTACATGCTCGGATTTAATGCTCACCGGATGGTGTATATTTGACTATGCAGAAACCTTCTTTGAAGGATTCACAATATTTTGCGAGAAACGAGCATTTACCCCCTGAATTTTCTACCATTCCCCAGACTTTGTGGGCGACAGGGGACACGGATGTAGGCCTGATAAAGATAGCCCCTGTATCCATTACTTTGAAACCTAATGCGCAGTTGCCTCGCATTCCACAGTATAAGATTGCGCCAGAAGGTGAACAGGCTATGTTAGAAATAATTCGGGATCTTATTCAAAAGGGGGTGGTGGAAGAAACATCAGCTAATATTTGTAATAGTCCGATTTTGCAGATATTGAAAAAGATGGCGCTCCAGATTATAAAAATACTTATCATTTTGTAATTGACCTACGTGCAGTTAATAAAATAGTGGTTCCACTGTATCCTGTGGTACCAGATATAACAGCTATTTTAACAATGATTCCTCCCACGGCCAAATATTATTCGGTGATAGATCTGAAGAATGCCTTCTTTAGCATCCTGATTCATCCAGATAGTAGGCATATCTTCGGATTCTCATTGGCTGGCCAAAGTTTCAGATTTACACGCGGTCCTCAAGGCTATACTGAAAGTCCCAGTATTTATAGTCAAGCTTTAAAAGCAGTCCTAGATAAATTAATTCTGCCTGCCGGAAATTCTATCATTCAGTATGTGGATGATATATTGGTGGCCTCCGATACTAAGGAGGGGTGCAAGGAGGCCACGGTAAAATTGTTACAACATTTGGCCAAGAAAGGAAATAAAGTGTCCCTTTCCAAATTTCAATATTGTTGACAGGAAGTGACCTACTTAGGTCATTTTCTGTCGAAAACGGGGAGACGATTGACTCCAGAGCGAATATCTGTAATAACTAACATGTCTGTTCCTCGTACGCAACGTGATGTTCGTGCTTTTCTTGGTATAACCTCTTATTGTCGTCAGTGGATTCCTAACTATTCCCTTCTCTCTAAACCCTTGTTGCAATTGACAACCAAAGATGTGCATGAACCCTTGCCCTGGACGGATGAATGTCAAGAAGCATTTGTATCTTTAAAGTCTGCTCTGTGTTCTGCACCTGTGTTGGGAGCCCCAGATTACCGAAAACCTTTTTCACTTTATGTACATGAGGTGGACGGTTGTTCATTATCAGTGTTGACACAGACATTTGGGGAGAAACAGAGGCCTTGTGCATATTTCTCTTCAATTTTAGACACTGTAGCACAAGCCCTCCCAAGCTGTCTGAGGGCCACTGCTGCAGTAGCACTGGCCATCCGACAGTCAGAAGAAATAGTCCTTAAGACTAATCTTACAGTCATGGTACTGCATGCTGTGGATATTCTTTTGAATAGGACCAAAACACAACACCTCACGAGTGCTAGATTGACAGGATATGAATTGACATTGTTTGCCCCCCATATTACGATTAAGAAATGCACTACTTTGAATCCTGCTACGTTATTACCTCTCCCTGACAAAGATGAAAAAGTTGATGTCCATGATTGTGTGTTCAGAACAGAGGAAGAAACAAAAGGACGTATAGATTTAACTGACACCCCTTTACTGGAGCCAGAGGGAGAATTATATGTTGATGGCTCTTGTTTTAAACTACCAAATGGCACTACGACAGCTGCATATGCAATCACGACTTTAAAGACCGTAGTGGAAACCGCAAGGATTCCACATCACTCAGCTCAGGCAGCTGAACTAATAGCCTTGTTAAGAGCCTGTGAAATATGTGAAGGTCGAGAAGTAAATATTTTCACAGACAGTCAGTACGCCTTTGGCGTCGCCCATAGTTTCGGGAGGGTTTGGAGGGAGCGGGGCTTCTTTACCACTCATGGCCAGAAAATACAGCATGGTCCTTTGATTGATCGATTGTTATTTGCCTTAAAATTACCAAAAAGGTTAGCCATCATTAAGTGTAGCGCACATAAGAAAATTGTAGACTCGATAGGAAAAGGGAATGCTTTTGCCGATTCAGTAGCAATGGAAACTGCTCAAAGTAAAGGCAGTCCTATGTTTTCTAGTGCACCTACCTGATGGCACATTGAAACATCTCTGTTTGATAATACCCTTGAAAGTGTAAAACAATTACAGAAAGAAGCAACTCCAGAAGAGATACAGAAGTGGGAACAGGATATTGGGAAACTAGATGAGAATGGGTGCTGGATAGATCGATCTGAAAAACAGCGATGGTTGCTTCCAAACGCAATGGTGTATGCAGTGGTTATGATGGCACATGGCCCGGCCCATATCAGTGCGAAAGGAATCAGTACAGTACTAGATCCGGTGTGGTATAACACTAATATTGTAAAGACAGCAGCCCACATTGTGAAATATTGTCCGGTGTGTTTACGACATAATCCAGGAGGTAGAGAATCTGTTTTGAGTGGCATATACCTACCTCCTTCAAACAGTCCCTGCTCAGGGAGCCTCCTAGTTAGATACTTCCATATAACAGTTTCACTGCAGTGAAGTCACTGCACCTGCACCAGCTAGAGCTCCCTATGTGAGTTGCTTCAGGAAGCTGTCCGGTGGGGGCGGCACTGATGGCACCTAAGCTGACCAGGAACAGACGTCTTTTAGGTTGGAGAAAGCGGGTAGGTGCCTTTCTTTTATAAACACAGCATCAGCTTCACAGCTTCAAACATAAAGCACAGCGACCAGTAAGCTGTCGGGTGGGGGGGATGGCATTGATCGGCATCAAAGTTGACCAGGAACAGCCATTTTAAGGTCGGAGGAAGCAGGTGTCTGCCTTTCTTTTATGAACGCAGCACCCGCTTCACAGCTTCATGAAACATAAAGCGCAGTGGGTGGCCGGGAAGCGCCCAGCCGTGCTGATAAAAGAAAACACATGCCCTAATGAAACACAGCAGATCTCCCCCATTGCAGCAAGCAGCGACTGTGGAAATTAACTAAAAAGAGCAGCAGATGAAGAGGGCAGGGGAAATGGTAAGGGAGAAGAAAATGGTACCTGCATCACAGCGGACGGCCACTAATCAAGGGGATTTAATCTGTAGTTAACAGTGCTGCGCAGCAAGAAAACGGAAGTGATGTAATGGGTTGCGAACCAATTAGTAAACAGTAAAGAAGAGCAATACTGGAATCAACCTATGGTAAGTATGTAACTTTATAAGGCTCCTGCATTACCCCCTGCATCAAGGGCGGCCTGGCTTTAGTGTGAATCAGCCGTTTCCAGGAGGGCTAGAAGGGTTGTGCAGCAGTGCAGCTGTTTTAAAAGCACTGCAGAGCTCCGTGTATCCAACAGTTCTCAGGAAACAATAAAAGTGGCAAGATAACTCTAGTGATTAAAGCAACTGATGGTGGGACTAAAGATTAGAGTTTTGTCTGGTGACAGTGTTGACTCATCTAGGGAAGCGCTGATGGGTAATGGACCTGCTGCAAAGACTGTGTACTGTGCAGATCACAGAAAAGTATTTTATTTGCAATGCTCAGTGAGTACTCCTGTTGTCACAGAGGTCCTTTTGATACTATGTAGTTCAAATCAAATCAAAAATCAAAACCAACTTTATTCATAATTGTAGAAATACCATAAAAGTTCATAAAATACATTGTTTATACACTTTCTTAGTTAAAAATCAATTAAAATTAGATGTTAGTTTTTACTGTACAATAAAACACAGTTTGCATATATATCACAAATCATAAAAAGTATGACCATGGCATGACGTACAGTTTTAACAATGGTTTAATCAGCCCTCTAATGTGCAAATGAGATGATTGTTCTTGTCAAAGGTTCAAGCGATGACGGATACAAAATTTAAGGAAGCACGCCATCGCTTTTGCTACTGTTTCATCTTCAAGGTACTGAAGCGCCAAATATGCTGGACGGCATTGGCGCAACCCCCAGTTTCTCAACATGGGCAATATCCAACGCCTTTGTGGTATAGTGTAAAACTTGCATTTTATTTGCAATGCTCAGTGAGTACTCCTGTTGTCACAGAGGTCCTTTTGATACTGTGCAGTTCATAAGTTACAATCAAGCACAGTGAGATATGTAGTGTCAAAGAGCTGCTTCCAAACTGTCTGGATAAACAAATAAAGCAGACAATAACTCACTGACCCCTTCCTGCACTTACGTATTCTCAGCTTGTATTTCCTATACCTGTAGAATGTTATATAAAAGTCAACTTAGTGTTATCCACGAACTACTCTCCATCTTTGTAACTAAGGTCCTGGAAATACAAGAGGAAATTCTGTGGCACGGTTGACTAAATTATGTGGCATTAAAAAGGTTAATTATGGAGAATATGCTGTGAGTAAAGGCAGTTTATGTGACATGTTGTATGCCATTTTTATATGTTTGGGTGTTGATGCAAACCAGATCGCAATTCAACTCTTGAAAGTTTTAGACAACTTTCACTGCGCACTGCATGTACCTAAAGCCACCTACGTCGTTATCATATGAAAAGGCTTTATTGATGTCATATCTACATGTTCACAATTGCTTTATTAACTTTCTTTCTCTCTCAAATTTGATTGAAAATGCACCATTTGCCCACAGTTTTTTCACACTTTTCTCAGTGAGGTCCAGCCACGGCCGGTAGTGGGAGTACCTGCCGGG
This sequence comes from Lissotriton vulgaris, assembly GCF_964263255.1. Classification (NCBI taxonomy): domain Eukaryota; kingdom Metazoa; phylum Chordata; class Amphibia; order Caudata; family Salamandridae; genus Lissotriton; species Lissotriton vulgaris. The sequence continues at coordinate 1,611,390,591 of NC_141689.1, read as the reverse complement.
CGGTGACGTGGGGAGGGGGAGGGGCAGGGTGGGGGTAGTAATGTATGGATTACAGACCTTAACAGGTGAGTGAACATATAAATAAATAAAATGAATTTCGTTACGAACACTGCATCACCAAATGCGAAGCAGTGCGCGCAACAAAATTAGTTTTATTTATTTATATGTTTACTTACCTGTCAAGGTCCCTAATCCATACATTACTACCCCCACCCTGCCCCTCCCCCTCCCCACATCACTGCCCGGCAGGTACTCCCACTACCGGCTGCGGCTGGTGAGGTCCCCCTCGAACTCCCCTTATGACGGTTGAGTCAGCTTAATACGCTCGCTCCCCACAGGACACTTTGTACTTTTTACGCCCCACCACTTTCAAATGTCACCAGCCGCAAAGGACCAGGGAGCGAATACCAATAGGAATCTGAGGCACTACAGTCCATTGTGGGGACTCTCCCTTTTCTGTGAAACAACACACAAACCATAAAAAAGGTGAATAAAAGCTAAGATTGCATGGATGAAAGGAGAGAGGGGGAGGCAATAATAAATTACTTTTATTGATCATCTTGCGTATTATCAGGTACAATGAAACAGGAAATGTACTCTGGTGAACCAGAGAATTGAGGATTTACTTTTTCTGGTTCCCGAGATAAAGTAAGCGATAATATATATTCATTAATTCATTGAAAACGTATCTAGGAAAATTAATATAACCTTGAATAATAAATTAGGTGTCTCTAACAAGATATATGTGTTGTAGGTAAATCGTCGAATATCGGACAAAAGGCGATCCAGATTAATCCTTGACTCTTGCTAAAACGAATTTTAAAGGAACATATTTCTTTGTATTTATTAGGGGGAGAGGAATTGAGTACAAGCCATAGAAGTGCCCCCCTAACAAATACAATTTTAAATCTACGGAGTCCAAATGGGCAGACTAGACTGGGTGTGATATCTATTTTCATACATGCCCTGGGAATCCATGAATATGTGAAATGTCTGATGATTACGGACCTGAAATATAAAATTATAACTATAATTCTAGTAATCACTGTAAAGATACAATCTGGAGTATGGAGATGTGGCCAAAGGTCTACACTGAATTGAATGAGTTAGGAATGTAATCTTGACTTTGAATCAGTCAACAGCATATATTGATGAGGTTTTTGTAACTTTTGTCTCCTTTAGTTTTAATTGTTACATACGGTGTTCGCACATATATGAATTTGTCCTGATGAGGGGGGGATTGACTCCAAGTATCGCAGAAACGCCGTGTCAACAATGTTTTTAAAGAAATAGGAATTAGGATGAAAACAAAAATGTTAAGATCTAGAAAGTGTTATTAATGATATTTTCTATCTTTGGATGATGTTTTTATAACTGAAAAGTGATGTACATATTGTGATGATATTAAGAACGGAGGATTTTCAGATTAGCTTTCCAGTTTGTATGTAATATTGAGAGGACTTTTTATTATATAGAGGGTCTAGGCATATCCAGCTCGTTTATATAGGTTTTTAAGCATGTTCAATTGTATGTCAATATATTTATGCTGTGGAAGGATTTTTAAATATTTATGTGAATAAACAATTTAGATAAAGTACAGCAGACAATTTTTTGACTAATAATATTGAGTACAGTAATGTGAGAATAGAAGGGGGATATGTACAATGAAGTGGCGAAGCGTTTCGTTAGCCTCCTGGGCTTAACAAAACACTCAGCCACTTCGGAAACGCAAGGCTGCACCATATTTACAAGAATGTGGTGTAGCCTGGCGTTTCCCCCTGTGATGGCGCTAAGTTTAACTACTTTGTGCCAATGCAGGCACCCTTTCACCAGAGTGCAGGGGTGTCTGTATGCAGGGGAGGATTGGTTATGTGTAGGAAATAGTCCATTCCTGCACATTAACAAGTCTAAAACGCCATTTTGTAACTTTCACGTGTGCTGCTTCACGCAGCACACATGAAAGTTTCAAAATGGCATTTTTTTTAAAGTTTTGTTTATATACAGGAAGGGACACCTTCCTGTACAAGAACAAACCATGGCATTTAGCTTTTTCCATGTGTCCTGACAAGGCAGCACACATGGAAAAAGCAAAAACGTGGAGAAATAATGCATTTCTCCTCATTCGCCAACTTAAGACCAGGATTTTACTGGTCTTAATTTTGGTGCTGCCTCCTATGTACGCCACCCTTGTATAAAGGGGGCTGCATCAAATACAATGGGTGTTGCAGTGGAACGCCCACCACAACACCCACTGCACCCCCCTTTCATGCTAAACATAGCTTGAAAGGGTCCCTTATGTACAAGGCAGCATTAAGCCACGTTAAGTGGCTCAACGCTGCCTTGAACATAAGGCAAGGGCCCTAGCGCCACAGGAACGTCACATAAAGTGACGTTCCCGTGGCAATAGTGGCATGTAAATATGCCCCTAAGTCTTTTCAGTGCACACTTATCGGAGTATTATTGGATATTTAGAAGTTACGGCACAAAAGGAAATTGTGTTTTGTTTAATTAAGTGTGACACACCCATATCACCACACTATACTACCTGCAACTCCAGAGGCTGAAATATGTACGCGGCTAGTTAATATTATATGTTGTTTAAATGAATGCGGCATGCCGCGGTTTATCTTCAAAGTACTCAAGCTCTTAACACCACTGGGAGCGAGACAGGCACGGGAGAGGGCACCAGGCAACCCGTGCTGAGACTATTCAGAAGAACCCAATCATGTGCTTTTTGCCTCTGCTCTGCCACTTCATCCAAGTGTGTTCTTTTGCACACGTACAAGTGTGTACAAAGTCTTGTGTAAGGATTCTTAGCAGAAAGGAGAAACTTGCTCCAGCTGCTTTAAATGGACAGAGGCAACATCAGCAGGTAAACAGGGTGGGCCCGATTCACAGAAAGAACTTAAGACTCAATCCTAAACTTACTACTATTTTGGTATTCACAGAATGCACTTACTACTTTTGGCATTCACAGAATTAACTTACTCATTTCGGTATTCACAGAAGTTAGTAGTCCTAACTTTAGGACTCCTAAATGCCTTCTGTGAATAACTAAAGTCTTAAAATTAGGATTTTTCTCAGTTTAGTAGTAGTAAAGTTAGGACTCCTAACTTTAGCACTCCTAAATGCCTTCTGTGAATACCGAAAGTCTTAAAATTAGGATTTTTCTCAGTTTAGGAGTCCTAAAGTTAGGAGTCTTAACTTTACTACTACTAAATTGAGAAAAATCCTAATTTTAAGACTTTCGATATTCACAGAAGGCATTTAGGAGTCCTAAAGTTAGGAGTCCTAACTTTACTACTACTAAATTGAGAAAAATCCTAATTTTAAGACTTTCGGTATTCACAGAAGGCATTTAGGAGTCCTAAAGTTAGGAGTCCTAACTTTACTACTACTAAATTGAGAAAAATCCTAATTTTAAGACTTTCTGTATTCACAGAAGGCCTTTAGGAGTCCTAAAGTTAGGACTACTAACTTCTGTGAATACCGAAATGAGTAAGTTCATTCTGTGAATGCCAAAAGTAGTAAGCGCATTCTGTGAATACTAAAATAGTAGTAAGTTTAGGATTGAGTCTTAAGTTCATTCTGTGAATCGGGCCCCTTATTCTTTTCTGGGTTTTAAATGTAAACAAATCTAAATTGTGGATAAAAACACACCAGAAGCACACATGCTTTACACTTGTCTACCGGCAGATCACCTGTTAATTCCCTGTTTGCTTTAAGTTCAAAAGTGTTACCCCATTCACCTCAGTGGACATTCAACGCGTATTATTGTAACTTGTTGAGCAGTTGCGTTGAGGGTCTTCTAGTCGTTGTCTTCACCCTTCTCTGTTTGCACAGCTCGTCATTTGGTAGTAGTTCAAGAGATTCTCTGTTGGGAAAAAATAACTACTGTGGTTTCGTAACAGTCGAATTTCGTTCTACTGATCTTTGTGCATGCTGTTTAGTTTTCTTCCTTTTCGGCAGGCTGTAATATAAGCGTGTTTGCAGTAATTGCTTACCGAGATTATAACTGATGTTAGCAAAAGCTTTTAGGCGATAGCGAGCGGTTTGGGGCCAGCTTTGCATGTCAGCGATGTTTATCGCTAATGAAATGCAAAGTGGGCTTACCCAACCATTTAGGGACTGAAAGCAGTCGCTAACGTCGCTATCGCCTATTAGCAAGGTAGGCATAGCGATGGAAATATTCGCGCTAAGCGCGAATATCTCCAAATACTAACACCTGCCCAGACCAGTTCTTAGCCATGTTACCCAATGTGAGGTGGATAACATGGCTAAGAGCATTTCGTCGCTAATGCGTGAATATCGCTGTATTCTCAGCGATATTCATGCATTTCGCCGCTATCGTGGGTATTTTAGCACAATGGAGAAAAACGTTGCTAATAGCATGTTTTCTCCGCTAACTTTTCCAGCAATAGGCAGCGATAAAAAAAATGTTGCTAAGCCTATTTAGCAATAAATATCACTACTCGTTGGTAATATGCCCCGCAGTTCCAAATATAAACGCGCAATTTAACCACCCGTTTGCGGCACCGACACACACCTTTGCACCTTCAGCAAAATATCCAATGGGTCCCGGGGAACAGTATCCCGCTAACCCAACTCATCCATATCAGCAGCACATGTCATCACCCCCGCCGCAGTCTACGACTCAGCCTAATGCGCCTCTCAGCTATTCTGAAGTCGTTGGTCTCTCATAGAGAGATTGATGATTCAAATCGTGATTTTCATTTGGACGGAACTGAACCTCGTTGAAATCCCTTCGGTTCAAATCTGATGTCTACCATATACTCACTCACATGCCATATCCTGATGATAGAAACTGATATTTTTTAAAAGTTCAAAAAATTTTGTGCAACGGCAGTAACGCAAAGTGGAAGCAGGAGACGTGGACAGGCGCTTGAGTTGCTGACCTTAGAACCGGCAAACAAACATTTGTAAACTGTGCTTCAGGACTGGACGAAATAATTTTGGCAAAAAACAATATAACCTGTGACTCAAACTGTAAACCTGTTTAAAAATTAGCGCGTTGTCTATTAATATCTCAATGACAGGTGTCAATCATCCGTGACATTCTGCTTTCAACATATTGGTTTCAACTGGACCTGAATCCAAGGTTGTCTGCTTAGAAAGAATTCATGATCAATATGCGCCTGCTACAACAATAAATACAGACAAAGACAATAGGTTTGATTTTTGTATAGTGCAAGCACTCAAACAAAACACAGGAAACATGCTGACAAACCAACACACCTACGGGCAGCCAGTTCCCCAATGGACACACAGTCACAGACAGACACTCATTGCACACAGACCAATTTCAACATTAGAACCCATGGACCAACAGTCATGAATAACGTGTGAAGCATCCTGCACATGGTGGTGTGCATGCAGGGGGCACTGGGTGATTGCAGAAGGTAAGTATTGAGTGCTGAGCATAAGGAGGCGTTAGTGTTGCAGCTCAGGGATGAAGTGGGAGTTCCACCTTGTAGGAGAGTAGGGTCTGCTTCCTATGGTCAACCCCACTTTTTGCTTTTGCTTTACTGGTTTTCGACTTAGATGTGGCTGTGGGCCTGCTAATCAGACCCACAGCACAGATGCACTCTTTCTAAATTTAACATGTACCCTAGGTACAACCACAATTGGGAATTGGTTCACCTTATCAGCCCCTGTACTAAGTGTACCCTAGGTACTCAGGGCATAGGTGCAACCAAGGCCTACCAGGGGCTGCAGCATGTATTATGCCACCCCTGGCTGGCCACTGAAATAGACTTAACTGGCTGATCACTCAGCTGGGGCAAGGTTGTGTAATCACCCCTTGCTTAGGTGTAGTATTTCTATACCTACTACATTTAGACACATAGGGCCAGATGTAGGTAAATCATATTTACCGACTCTTGAATACCGAATTTTACCGATTCGGTATTTAAGAGTCGGTAAATATGAAGGGGGAAATGTAGGTAATTCCAAATTGTGAATTACCGAATCGGTAGGATTCGGTATTTAACGATTCGGTAAATACCGAATCGGTATTGCCCATTGATTCCTATGGGCCATGAAGCCCATAGGAATCAATGGGCAATACCGATTCGGTATTTACCGAATCGGTAAATACCGAATCCTGCAAGGGTGCAGGGGGTGTCACTTTGACACCCTCTAGCACCCCAATTTCGGACTTGTGTGCCATGTGACACACAGACATGCCCTAAGGGCAAGTCTGTGTGTCACATTGCACAGGTGTGCATGCACACATGTGCATGCACACCAGGATTCGGTATTTTACCACCCAATTGGATTGGGTGGTAAAATACCGAATCTGTAAGGCCTTTGGGACTCAGACGAGTCCCACCTACATCTGGGTTTTACCGAATCGGTAAAATTACCGATTCGGTATTTTACAGAATCGGTAAATTTACTGATTTGGTAAATTTACTGAATCTGTAAAATGATGCCCTTACATCCCAATCACCAAATACCGGTCGGGCCGGTAGTTGGGCTCCTACATCTGGCCTTTAGTAACCTATAAGTCACTCCTATGGGAGGCCTTAACAATCCTGAAGGCATAGTGCTTGGTTATGTGTGAGATAGTGCTCTAGCATGAGCTGAGCCTGTCTGCAGCTTTCGGAACCATGTCCTTATAGCTGTTCTATGATATCGCCTTACCATATACTCTTAAGTGCATTATAATACCGCGGTTAATGCTAACTTTGGTTTGGCTTTATCAAAACATGTCGTGTAAGGTGTCATACACTTTGGAATACTACCCCCTCACCAATTCTGGCGACGGGGGTAGCATTCCACCCTTCTAGAGGAAGAAGACATGTTAGTTCCTACTATCCCGGTTTAAATTAACCAGAGCCCCAGCTTCACAAAATGGACGCTGCTGCCCCGACACAAGTCTGACCTCCTGCTGCTGGGAGTCCTTCCAGTCACGGAGGTTTGGACAATAGGTTTCCTGCCTGGAGAGGTGCGAGCACCAGCCCAGACAGGAGTTTGTGTATTGGACAGGGAGGGCTGAAAAGAAGCGGACACTGCCTGGAGCACACTAGGTGCTCCATGCATACCCCAGTTCAAACCGGTTGCTGGGGCACTCCAGCCCCAGCTCTGGTGCAAAACTGGACAAAGGAAAGGGGGTGTGACCACCCCCCTTCCTGGTCCCACCCATAGGAGGGACCTAGTGAGTAAACCAGCCCCCTTTAGTTTAAAGGTTGGAGCTGACACAGGAGACTTTAGATTAATGCTGGAATCGACTTGAAACGAAACTCTGGACCCTTCGACATTCACCTGAGCTGAAGACTGAAGAAGTCTCCCTTTTGGCCAAGGAGTGACCACCCTGGGCAACCAGGCACCATCCAGCAACTCGACGGCTTACTTTGTTTCCATTCCCGCCGGAACCTGAGCACAGAGCCCAACAAGATCCAGACTCCCAGACCTCCTTGACCCCACTGCACGACCCCAGCACAGCTGAGCACCGTGGAAGGCGTCGAGACACGTGGGACCGGACATCTTGGAAAGCCTGCAACTTGCTAACAGCGCAGCTCCTGAGGCATCCTTGAAGCTGTGCACTGGGGACTGAGACACCCCGACACCGAGCTCCACCTGCACCGAAGACCAGCCCTCCACATTCCATGAGATCTGCGTGGGGCCCTTCTGCTTGTGTTCTGCTCGACGCGTTGTCCGGTTGCTGGCCAGTTGGCTAGTAGCCCTGTGGCGACGATCCTCTTGAAAATCTATCGCTGGTCTGGTTGCTCCAGACTGGCCCTTGCTTCCCTGAAAAGGTGAACTACCTCAGACCTTCCTGGTCTGCACCAGAAGCCTTTTGTGTATCCTGCGCGGGTTGCCTTCGCTTAGGCTTGTTGGCTCCGATCTTGAAGTCGACCCCTCCATCTGCGAGAACCTTTGTGGGACAGCTCCTCTTCAGCACCTGGTTGTCCTCGACGCCTCCTGGTCTGCGTGGCTGCAAAGACAAGCTTCATGACAGCGCCTGATTGCTCCTCGACGACTTCTGGTTCCTTCCTTGTTCCACCCGGTCACTGGCTAGTGACCTAGACTCTGTCCCCTCTGCTTTCAGGTCTTCTTCAACTCCGATCCACCCTTGGATCCACCTGGACATCTTCCTCCTGGTCGCCTGCAGCATCTTCTTCCAAAGCTCCATAGGAATCAACGAGAAAACCCGACACACCTTGACACCTATGCACCTGCAGCCCGTGGGTGAGGTAACACGAGTACTTCGGTGCTCCTGTAGGGATTGACTATCCTACTGTCTAGTTTTGTTAGTTGTACCTTCCTAGTTTGACCGGAAGTGTCCTAAATCTTCAACTACTTACCTTTTAGGTTCCCATTGACTTTCCATTGATTCTCGCGTGAGTGTACAGACACTGCACGCGCCGCCTGTGGGCCTCCTACTCCTAACCTAAGGGTCAGATAGTGTAGCACCAGCGATTCCCTAGGCCCTAGGCCTTTCCTTTTTACAAGTCGTGGTTCTTAAACCACTTACTTAGTATATGGTTTTACGCGCCCCTAGGGCCTAACTGTAAATTGTGCTATTTAAAGTATTTGTAAGAGTAATTTGTTATGTGCTTTTGCCTCTGACCTCATAAAGAGTTCAGAGGAGTGTGTTAGTAAATAAATACATATATTTTATATATATCCTGTATGGTGTCCTTTCATTTGATTTTCAAGGGGTTACATATGGTAAAACAGCTGGCTTTACACGCCCTCAAGACTCTTTAGCCTAATACTGTTCTGTCCACGCTACCTCTAGGATAGCTGGTCTATAAGGTTGACTTCACAACCGTCACCATAAGGGTTGTTTGGACTGGTGCAAGGTGCTCACTAGAATAGTGAACATCATATACGAGGCCAACTTCTCACACACCTGACAGGAGTACTGAGTGAAGTGCCTCCGTGGAGCCCCCGGTGACGCACCTCACATGAGAAGTGGGTGTTCTGCGTCACCAGAGCAGTGGCGGTAATGGAGTGACGCCAAAGAGGTTACAAGCTGCTCTATGTCAGGTGTAATTTGTTTGCCACATCCTGTGATTTTTTTTCTTTGCCTCCTCGGACTTGCAGCGCTTTTCCATTTATAAATACAGAGGTGAAAGAAAAGGAAGGAAAAGAAAGAATATCAAGGACCGGATAAACATAAACAACTCATGCCTGTCATTTTGTAAGTTTAAGCCAGGGCCACTGAAATCATGTGGCAGGAGAGGGCCAAATTATGTGCCAGGGTTCAGTAAATAATCCGTCAAAAAAAGCCAATTTAGGCGGCAGCACATTTTGTGATAGTATTACTTCGTTATTTTGCCATGTTAACACTGCCTGGGAATTGATTGCACATCATTAGTATCAGTTTAACTCCCAAACATAGCCATAATCAACAGAAAGGCACTCGACCGATGCAAAGGGCCTCCTACTGCACAGCAACACGTGTCAGTTTTGTTTTTCGCACCTTTTGAACTGTTTGAGATAGAAACAAATAGTTTGCTGTTAAAATTAGCAGATTATGCAGCACATTTTGGATTATAGGGCAAATGCGCCACATCTATACTTATATAAAAAAACGCCGCAGCCACACACATGGTCAAGTACACCGACCATCCCCTTCCCCTCCTTGGGCACTACCACAAGTTAAACAATTAAATCAATTGAGACATGAGAGGAGTTTCTTTAGAAGGCGGGGGGTCTCGCGACCCCCCGGCCATATTTATTAAAACATTAAAACCAAATAAAAATTTAAATAAACAATATTTACACAAGCATTTATGCAGAAGAATCGTGACATTAGATTACAATGAATGTAGACAGGTATCAAAGGGCTAACCTTAACAAATGTCTAATACAGCGAATCTAACATCCTACTTATGACTTTTTCTGCATATCCTAGTTATGGGCCTATGGCAAAGTCGCTGACTGGTGTCAAATCCTTATTAACCAGCTACGCCCTCACGTATTAGTGCGCATGCGCAGAGGGCCCGTTTACCGAGAGGGTTCTTCCCCCCCTCCCAGTTACCCCCATACGCTCCGTGAACTCCATTAGCCAAAAGGGGGGCCCTTGCACTCTGCGCCGTTTAATGATGTCATAGTGCACGTGCGGGGTGGTTAACCAGCCCAAAGAAAGCGTGACTCCCCCTCCCCGTACCCATCCAACCAAGCGGATGTACCTCCCCTGGAGTTCTAGGAGAGACCAGTTGCCCCTCCCCCTTTGGCAACCCCATTCAAGAATGGTGACGCCCCTTAAGGACCTTAAATTGACTGCTCGCGGATCATGACCTTACCGCCACAGGCCAGCGTAGTTGACCGACTATCTGGCCCCCCCCATCCTCCTCCACTGAAAGGTCATGCCTACTTAGAACCCACCTAGCCATGCCAAAATATTATCCATAAAAAGTTTGTTGCCTGCCCGAGTTAAGTGGACTCCTTATTCCAAGAAGAAATTCTTCCCCCAGATGCACCCATGTGGTATATTCTGCAGGTGAAGTGACCAAAATAATTTTCCTATCTTGTTGTTGATCCTCTTTACCGAGTGATTCAACGCCTTAACCAAGTCATTCCCCTTCAACTCAGCCTGGGAATCATCTGACGCCACACTATGGTGCAGCCAGTGCGTGTTTTAGCTAACCAGTTAACTACCGAGAGTATCTCTTCCATCAGGACCCTCCTGCTCAACTTTACCAGATCGTTGCCACCCACATGTAAGATAACCACTGTGGGCGGTGGGGTGTGCCTATCAAGCAATTCTGTAAAGAACCCCCTCAACTGATTTATGCAAAGACCCCACCTACCATGAAAGGAAACCTTGAAACCTCCCTGTTCCGCCGTCTGTCTATAGTTGCCTGAAAGGAAAACAGATTTAACGCGCTTCACAAATGAGTGACCAACCACCCATACCACTTGTGACTCCTTCCTATGATCTTGGGTCCGCTGTGATGAAGATACTTGCTGTTGGTGATCCGGCAACAGTTTCCGCCCTGCGTCACAGGCTCGAGAAACTGAAATACAAGCAACGTAAGACAGGCATCAGCGTAACTTACTCGTTACCTTACAACATGTGCATCTGCACATAACGCTTGTAACAGTTAAAAGACCATCTCCCAATCCTTTTCACACTGTCCGCATGCAAACCTCTCGCAGTCGCGTCAGTGGCCGACCCTATCCTGAAGGAATGTGCCCCAAAATCTTTTGAATCTAAACCAGCCCTATCAATTATCATTGCCAAAACTCTTTGGAATTGAAACCTGGTCTGCGGGGTACCGTCTGCATGCATTGACAATGATCCCCCTGCTGGGCCTATCTGCTGCTTGATAAAGGCCTCAACATGGAACACGGGGCAGCAAGGGTTATTCCGTGCCCGGTGGAGTACCAGCCCAACCCCCGGGCCTCCTGATTAGTTTTTGATTTACGTATGGTAATCAACAGCGTATCGCCCAGTATTTTTGTGTGTTCCAGCCGAAGACCCCCTAGCCTGTCTTGCTTGCTGCTGGCCACCAGTTCTCCTACCCGGAATGCCCGTAAAAGGCCAATCAAAAGATAGCTCTGAATAAGAGTACCTCCCCTGCTGAACTACAGGTGTCAGATAAGGCATTCAATAATGACGCCAGCTGTTCTAGACCTATCGGTTGTCTGGCATCTGTGGTAGTCTCTTGCAGAGGCCGCCATCCATTCAGCGCTTTCCGCACGATGAAACTATTTATGGGAGCTTTGGCCCCCTTAAGTTGCGCAAAGAAAGAAACGGCCGCCATGTGTCTGCTAGCTGTCGCTGCTGAGCGCCCCTGATTATGTAATGCCTCCAGGTATTGAGTGAAATTCCCCTCCTGCTCCCATTTTCCTGCCCAATCCTGTCCCAAGAAAGAGCAATAAGACAAAAACGCCCCTTCATAAGCTGTTCTGGTCCTGGGCGCTAGGCTAGCTGCCACGAGGTTCTGAAGCTGGGGGCACCAATTTGCCAGAGTGTTGTTGGGAAGTGTGCCGGTGTTGCTTCTGCAGATGGTAGATGTTCCCTGAATAACTGCATCTTAAAGCGAGAAAGTGCATCAGCTGCGTTTGTTGGAATATAAAATTATATAAACGCGATTGTCCCACTATGTACCATATAACCACATATACGTATCCATGATCGAGAATAAAACATTATTGTATGATGACATGATGATAGGTTATAGAAAGTCGTTTTGTCCTACTAATATAGTTAGGGCTACTTGGTATTATCTCCCTTCTTCTATCTTTTAGATTTTTGATACTTCATGCTATAACACAGAATACGAAAACTAGTTAAACCGTTTAAGTCTGCCTCTCTTTTCATATAGAACATGGCTCAGGGAAACCCAAGGTCATACTTGCTCTTCTCGTAGGACGCATACATTGTAGCAGGGTCTGTTTCTGTACTCCACGGGTCCAAGATAGACAAAAAGGGCACCTCACTGACCTACCCTTGGAATAGCTTTTATCTTAGCTATTGACAAATGTGTAAGAACCTTAAATGGGTGTTCCGGTAGACTAACGGACGACTTGTGTATTTCCTTTTTGGGTGTTAACCAGAATATGTAAAACGTATATATACTTTGTGTTATGTGTATTTTGTTAGTCTTCTCTGCGCACCTCCATGGGTTGTGTAGACAGAGGCTCCCCTGTCAGGGTTTGTATCTTGATTCAATAAACGATTCGACCTTCTCCATTGCTGACTGTTTGGTTATTCCTTGATTGTGGATATAATTACATATATATCCTTGGGCTATTGGTAGGTATAGTCCAGCCTTAAGAAATTTGAATCCTTCAGTTGGCGACTCCGCCGGGACTCCGCGTTAGGGTCGTCCCCTCCTGTATTCAGAAGCAGAAGGGACAGGGAGGAGTTCTGGCCGAGTGGGTGGACGAGAATTTTTTTATTTAAAGACCCCATCAGTAGAAAGTCCGCCCTCTAACCAAGCATCCCTCCCGGTGGCTGAAGACCCCATGCCGGAGTCCTACGGGCTTAACCCGAGAGAAATACAGACTGTGTCGGTCTGTCTAGGAATCGGCAGTGGAGAAGTCGGGATTAACCTGAGTGCACCAGGTGAGTGAATCTTCTGAATGAAATCAGACACTTGAAGGAAGTGTCTATTTTGGAAACGGTGGCCGGGGAAGCCGGGCCACGAGGGAATCAGGAAAAAGGGTCTGACGTGGCGGTGCAGGGGCTGCACGTGCAGACGCCTTTAGGATTTGTATTTACGTTGTGAAATTGCGCTTGGTGCCTTGCGAAGCACGGGGTGTTCGCTCGGCCAAACTCACTTAGGGAAGACCTTCGGAGCAGCTGGGTAAGCCAGGATTCTGGAGTCTTGGGCCCGGAAACACCAGCCCAACCAGAATGGGACCAGGGGATACCTAGAAAGTGAGTTTGTGGTCTTCCTACCAAGGGGCTTTATTGTGATTTTTGGAATTCTTTGGAAATTGATTCCCCGAACAGGAGTCGACGGGCTCTTTTCGTAATACGAGACATGTCATTGGAATTGGAACTTGTATAAGAGCTCATGTTTGAAACCCTGCGGCCTATTACGGCATTTTCCATGAAAACGATCTTAAGAGTATAAGAGAGGGAATGGTGAAGTGGGCGCGCCCGTATGAAAGAAGCAAGTTGATAAAATTGTAACATTTGTAATGTTATTGTTAACATGCCTTCTTTTAGTAAACTATGTTTTGGGTGCTGCTGTGGGAGAGGTACTCGGCTGGAAGAAAGACAGCCTGCCCCTCCCGAAGGGAGCCCCAGTTTTGATATGTATGTTAAACATGGTGTTACTCCAATTTTATTTAATACATTATGGAATAGGTATACTAGAGATAATATCGAATTGCAATGGCCCCTTACAGGGTCATTTGATGAAAACAAAATAACGTATTTGCAAAATAAAATGTTTATGAAGAAAAGCCGCCAGTCTATGTTTGACTCCTTGAACCTATGGTTAAAGGAGGCTAAACGACGGCGAATAAGGGAAGAGAAATTAGGAAGAATTAAAGCTGGACAAACTATAACTCAAAAGGCGGTAGCTTATGATAGGGGGAAACTAGAGGAAAATATTGCACAAATGGATAGGCAGTACCGTTTAGAAACAGACAAAAGCTATGTAACCCGACCTGATACGGGAGATGAGTTAGAAGGGTTATTAGAAGCCCGTCCGCCTCCTCCTTATGCCCCTCAGAGACTATATCCAGCAGTGCCGTTGGCTCAACAAGCTCCTGTGCCTGCACCTGCGCCTGCACCTCCGCCGGCGCCCCCACTACCCCCGTCATCTCCCATACGAAATCTTGTAGGAGCAAAGGCTACGGCCCCACTAGACGGGTCTGTACGGGATGCGTTGCTTCCTCCTCCTTCGCTCCGACCCTCTACTTCTCCCCTGGTTACATTACAACCAGATGCGGTTGTATCGTCTATGTCAAGTCCAATATTTATCTCCCTTCCGGCTCGAAGTGTTATAGATCCTCGAGCTTTGGCTACCCTAGATACAAACCCTAAACGTTTGAGATCGGATCTGAGTGACCCACGGGTTTATACCAGGTCTGCGATGGGAATGGAAGAACGACAAACTATAGTAAATCAAGCGTCCCAATGGATGCGGAATACTATTTATACGTTAGAAGATATTTGGAGTACTATGAAGGATTATCAGCCGGTTGCCCAACAATTAGCTTTAGAAAATATGGCGATTCGTTTGATTTTGCTGTGGGAACAGTGTTTTGAGGAAGGATATTCACCACAGTTAATAAAAGATATTAGAGACAGAGCCCATAAATGCCATCTACAAGCCGATGAAGTATATCAGAACGTGGCAACTCTCCTGCAGTATCGTGAACGAATGCATCGGAGATGTACTGATTGGGGAACAAAGAATCCTATGAGAGAGGTACACCCTCTTTTTGTCCCAGAATTACCTGAAATTAGGGATGCCGGGGGCAACGTAACTAGAGCTAGGGAGGACGCTAAGCTTAAGGAACAATGGGTTTATATCCCTTGGAAATGAAGCGAGGTCCTTGCATTAAAAGCTCAGCTACCTGACCCGCGTAAAAATCCCACCGCTTATTACAAAGAACTAGGCGAGGCTGCCAATTCTGCGATCATGACTATAGCAGATATTGAGCTGTTCTTTGGACTTTTGATTCCGGTCGATATCTGGAGACAGAAACATGATACGGATCATATTCTTGAGTTAGGAGCAGCATGGGATCAATTAAAAGACTGGGATAAAGAACGGAAGCCTGGAGAGAAACCCAGAGATAAAATATTGGCAGTACCAGATAAAATAATTACGTACATGCAAACACTCCTGCCTCCTAAAAAGATAGATTGGGATAAGTTAGCTGCATGCAAACAGAAGAAGGACAAGAGTGTCTCGGATTTCTTCACTAGATTCGAGAAAACATTCATAGTCTTTAGTGGGCAGGATTTATCCACGGATGGGGGAATACGATTGTTTGTAAATAGATTTGTGACGAATTTGTTACCAGAGATTATGACGCGCCTTCAGGCGGCTGAAAGTACATGGACTACCTCCACCCCATCTGTGATCCTTAGTATGGCTCAGTACTATGAGCATCGAGAAAATGAAAATAAGGAGAGGTCGGAGAAGAAAACGAAAGATTTGAAGACTAGAGTTTTTCTACAACAAGTCAGTAGAGGACAGAATTCAGGGCGAAGTGGGCGCGGTTCCTTCCCAAGAAGGACCTGCAGAAGACGAGGAGGCCCCTCGATACTTGGTCTAAATCAATGCTCGCATTGTAGAGAGGAGGGGCATTGGAGAGCGGATTGTCCATTGCTAATGGCCAGAAATGTTCCCAGTAGGGGACGAGGCCGGGGCTAGGGAAACATTGTCCGAAATAGCATGAGAAGAGAGGATGGTGATTCTCTGAAAAATTATTTCGATAATCCACAGAACAGGCAGTACTTTAATGAGACTTTCGTTGATGACAACTACGATGAGCAGGATTTTGCATGAGACAGCCAAGGACAGGAAGGGGGCCACATTACAGTACCAATCGACCAAGAGGGACCTTATGTACAGGGGAAACTGTTGGGTGCATCAGGAAAATTCCTAGTGGATACTGGAGCAATAAATAGTTCAGTTGCTCAGGCCATGGTCCCAAAGGCGGCTCTGTCTAGCCACAAAAATGTATCAGTAGGGTTCTCTGGAATACCAGTGGTAAGCCCTATTTCCAAGCCTCTGCCCTTCACTATAGGACCTATTGCTATACAGTCGCCCTTTTTGCTAACATCTAACTGTGGTGAGAATCTTTTGGGTTTAGATATCTTAAAAAAATTACATGCTCGGATTTATTGCTCACCGGATGGTGTATATTTGACTATGCAGAAACCTTCTTTGAAGGATTCACAATATTTTGCGAGAAACGAGCATTTACCCCCTGAATTTTCTACCATTCCCCAGACTTTGTGGGCGACAGGGGACACGGATGTAGGCCTGATAAAGATAGCCCCTGTATCCATTACTTTGAAACCTAATGCGCAGTTGCCTCGCATTCCACAGTATAAGATTGCGCCAGAAGGTGAACAGGCTATGTTAGAAATAATTCGGGATCTTATTCAAAAGGGGGTGGTGGAAGAAACATCAGCTAATATTTGTAATAGTCCGATTTTGCAGATATTGAAAAAGATGGCGCTCCAGATTATAAAAATACTTATCGTTTTGTAATTGACCTACGTGCAGTTAATAAAATAGTGGTTCCACTGTATCCTGTGGTACCAGATATAACAGCTATTTTAACAATGATTCCTCCCACGGCCAAATATTATTCGGTGATAGATCTGAAGAATGCCTTCTTTAGCATCCTGATTCATCCAGATAGTAGGCATATCTTCGGATTCTCATTGGCTGGCCAAAGTTTCAGATTTACACGCGGTCCTCAAGGCTATACTGAAAGTCCCAGTATTTATAGTCAAGCTTTAAAAGCAGTCCTAGATAAATTAATTCTGCCTGCCGGAAATTCTATCATTCAGTATGTGGATGATATATTGGTGGCCTCCGATACTAAGGAGGGGTGCAAGGAGGCCACGGTAAATATGTTACAACATTTGGCCAAGAAAGGAAATAAAGTGTCCCTTTCCAAATTTCAATATTGTTGACAGGAAGTGACCTACTTAGGTCATTTTCTGTCGAAAACGGGGAGACGATTGACTCCAGAGCGAATATCTCTAATAACTAACATGTCTGTTCCTCGTACGCAACGTGATGTTCGTGCTTTTCTTGGTATAACCTCTTATTGTCGTCAGTGGATTCCTAACTATTCCCTTCTCTCTAAACCCTTGTTGCAATTGACAACCAAAGATGTGCATGAACCCTTGCCCTGGACGGATGAATGTCAAGAAGCATTTGTATCTTTAAAGTCTGCTCTGTGTTCTGCACCTGTGTTGGGAGCCCCAGATTACCGAAAACCTTTTTCACTTTATGTACATGAGGTGGACGGTTGTTCATTATCAGTGTTGACACAGACATTTGGGGAGAAACAGAGGCCTTGTGCATATTTCTCTTCAATTTTAGACACTGTAGCACAAGCCCTCCCAAGCTGTCTGAGGGCCACTGCTGCAGTAGCACTGGCCATCCGACAGTCAGAAGAAATAGTCCTTAAGACTAATCTTACAGTCATGGTACTGCATGCTGTGGATATTCTTTTGAATAGGACCAAAACACAACACCTCACGAGTGCTAGATTGACAGGATATGAATTGACATTGTTTGCCCCCCATATTACGATTAAGAAATGCACTACTTTGAATCCTGCTACGTTATTACCTCTCCCTGACAAAGATGAAAAAGTTGATGTCCATGATTGTGTGTTTAGAACAGAGGAAGAAACAAAAGGACGTATAGATTTAACTGACACCCCTTTACTGGAGCCAGAGGGAGAATTATATGTTGATGGCTCTTGTTTTAAACTACCAAATGGCACTACGGCAGCTGCATATGCAATCATGACTTTAAAGACCGTAGTGGAAACCGCAAGGATTCCACATCACTCAGCTCAGGCAGCTGAACTAATAGCCTTGTTAAGAGCCTGTGAAATATGTGAAGGTCGAGAAGTAAATATTTTCACAGACAGTCAGTACGCCTTTGGCGTCGCCCATAGTTTCGGGAGGGTTTGGAGGGAGCGGGGCTTCTTTACCACTCATGGCCAGAAAATACAGCATGGTCCTTTGATTGATCGATTGTTATTTGCCTTAAAATTACCAAAAAGGTTAGCCATCATTAAGTGTAGCGCACATAAGAAAATTGTAGACTCGATAGGAAAAGGGAATGCTTTTGCCGATTCAGTAGCAATGGAAACTGCTCAAAGTAAAGGCAGTCCTATGTTTTCTAGTGCACCTACCTGATGGCACATTGAAACATCTCTGTTTGATAATACCCTTGAAATTGTAAAACAATTACAGAAAGAAGCAACTCCAGAAGAGATACAGAAGTGGGAACAGGATATTGGGAAACTAGATGAGAATGGGTGCTAGATAGATCGATCTGAAAAACAGCGATGGTTGCTTCCAAACGCAATGGTGTATGCAGTGGTTATGATGGCACATGGCCCGGCCCATATCAGTGCGAAAGAAATCAGTACAGTACTAGATCCGGTGTGGTATAACACTAATATTGTAAAGACAGCAGCCCACATTGTGAAATATTGTCCGGTGTGTTTACGACATAATCCTGGAGGTAGAGAATCTGTTTTGAGTGGCAACTTTGCTCCGCCATCCTTACCATTTGAAGTTTTACAGATAGATTTCATACAAATGGAATGTGTAAGTACTTTAAAATATGTCTTAGTGGTAGTGTGTGCTTTCAGTAAATGGGTTGAAGCCTACCCCATCAAGGATGCAACTGCCATTACCACCGCAAAAGTACTGATTAAAGAATTCTTTCCTCGGTATTGTTTGCCTCGAATTATTTGGTCAGACAAGGGACCACATTTTAATTCTACTCTTATACAATGTGTCTGTGATGGCCTACAGATTAAGCAGAAGTTTCATGCCGCTAGGCACCCGCAATCTGCGGGACTGGTTGAGAAATATAACGGCATATTGAAACTCAAAATGGCCAAGGTCTGTGCAGGCACTAGACTAAAGTGGCCTGATGCCCTCCCAATAGCTTTGCTATCACTTAGAACAACCCCCATTCAAGGACGGGCCTGTCCCCTTATGAAATTACATTCAGCCGTCCGGCTAACATATGGGGAGTCCCCAGACCTAGATCCTTTAGAGATATTAATTACCCGTTAATGACAGATTATCTGTATGAGTTGACTAAAGATCTGCGTTCTATTCATCAACGGGTATCGGACACATTGCAGCCACAACCGGAGGGTCCTGGACATCGATTGGAGCCTGGCCAGTGGATACTGGTGAAGAACTATCAGCGAACATCGAGCCTAGAGCCCAGGTGGATTGGCCCCTACCAAGTATTACTGGTAACGAGGACGGCAGTGAAAGTGCATGGGCGCAAGCATTGGATCCATGCCAGTCACGTGAAGAGCCTCCCGTTACCACTGCCCTCTGATCGACAGAACAAAGACGGAGTGCCGAGTCAGGAAGGAGAACTGATTCGGAGTTTTGTGCCTTTTTCGGATGCTCAGGAGAAAGAGCAGTCAAGCGTTGTGTTGCCTGAAGGGGAAGGTGAAATAGCTGAGTCGAGAGCAACTACTAATCCCGAGGCAGCACGTGAGGAGGCCAGGCCTGTCACCCATGCTACTAATTTGTTCTTTGACCAGGAGCAACCTGGCCGGTGTCGCTACGATCTGCGGCCCCGAAAACAGCACGGTACCCCACTCGCTAAGGAAGGAAAATAAAATGAGACATTGTTGTCTAAAGACTCGAGCAGAGTGATTGGGGTGCTGAGCGAGACACTGGACTGAACTCGTAGAGAGCTAGGAACTTTGTGTAAAAAGCTCTGTTCAGAAAGAAGGACCGAGAAAAGGGCCATGATTGTACTTTTTGAATTCTGAAAGCTTGTTTTTTCCTTGGATAAATGGATAAGAGTCTGCCTGTGAGGCTCTAGGGGAAGAAAAACGGACACAGGGAGAAGATCCCTCTAGGGGAAGAAGAAACCCTCTGGTGGTTGGCGTGCTTTGTGGATACAAAGTTTAGTTGTGGGCTTTTAGCAAGGGACCGAGATAGATCTCGACATTTAGAGAGTATGTTTCCCTTTGGCCAAATTATGATGGAGGATGAAAGATCACTGGCCCCTTGGTGCCAGATTCGTGATATGCAATTGTTTTCTGGATGGCCCACCAGAGTGAAGGTGGCATTAGTTGTTCTAATTGCTTTTATTACCGTAATCATGATGTGTGTATTCGTATATTTAGAATTTCAATATCCAGTTCGTAAATTATTGACGACTACTCCTGCTCCTGAAGAGCATCAATTTTATTCTCTACCCCCGCATAAGGTAAGGCATAGGGAGACTTATTCGAAAAATGTGTTTATAGAAATGTTACACCAGACTCATAGTACCACAAACAAGATGAATTGCTGGGTTTGTGGGTTATTGCCATCAGTTATGCATCAACATGAATTATTTATATCTCTCCCTCTATCGTATTTAGCTAGTTGTGAGGCATGGTGGCAACTGTTATCATTGATGTATTCTCATTATGTTGTAAATCTCAAAATATATTCTGAAAGAGACTATGAAGCTATTTTAAAATATATAGAGAGACACCAAGGATTTGATGCAGAAGGAGATAAAGGTCGGGGTTCTTTAGATCCAAATGCTTGTATGAATGTATATACGGATTCCAAAAATGATACCTTGTTACAAGAAGAGATGCAAGATTTCGAGCTTTTCAATTCCACCCTGTATTTTCAACATTTTAAGGAACGTAATGTAACGAATGATAGAGCACTGCCAGTCCCCATTATAAATTCTACTTCTTTGTTTTGTATTAGGGGGCAATGTCACATTAAGGTAGGGAGTAGTACCTGTAATTACACCTATACGTTGCAAACTGATAGTACTCCTCCGATGATCACTTCCCCTAACGTGTATTTCGTCTGTGGGGAAAATGCTTATACTTGGCTTCCTGGGGGATGGGCAGGACGGTGTTATCTGTCTTTTCTTTACCCTCCTGTATATGTTGCCCCTTCTAATTACCATAAGACTCACCAGCTGATAAAAAGAGATTTAGAAGCTAATAGGACTATAAGAAGCTATGATACTGGTAAGACTGACCAGACCGATACCTCACTACAACAATTTGAGGATATTTCAAAGGGACTGGTTCCATTTTGGGGACCAATTTTCAACAGACGTAACATAAGACGACTGTCTAGAATTGTAGAAAATGTGGTCCAAACAACGACTGAAATATGAGCTAATATTACTGTAGAGCTTCAGGCTACGAGACTTGTTTCTCTTCAAAATCGGATGGTGCTAGACGTTATCCTGGCAGATCGGGGTGGAGCCTGTCATGTGATCGGCAGCTCATGTTGTGTTTACATACCTGATTCGGCCCCTACTATACATCTTGACATTAAAATATTGCACCTGTTAGCTAATGAATTACACAAAGAAAATGGTACCTGGTCCCTCGGTGGGTAGTTCCGGAGTCTTTTAGCCACATGGGATGGAAGGTATTTATGATTATAGTAGGAATATTTGGAATAATTTTCACTTGTTGCATATGCCTTCATTGTGGTCCAGCGTGTTGTACTTTCTGTGCAACCAAAATAACGTCTTCTTTGACCCAGGCCCAACAAAAGAAAATAGAAAAACAAATGATTCAGAAGAAAGTAGCAGATCTCATGCAGATAGATGAAGGGGTATTTGTAGAGTAGCGTAACATTGTTATATTGGCCATAGTGGGCCAAAAGGGCCGTCTGTTGGAATATAAAATTATATAAACGCGATTGTCCCACTATGTACCATATAACCACATATACGTATCCATGATCGAGAATAAAACATTATTGTATGATGACCTGATGATAGGTTATAGAATGTCGCTTTGTCCTACTAATATAGTTAGGACTACTTGGTATTATCTCCCTTCGTCTATCTTTTAGAGTTTTGATACTTCATGGTATAACACAGAATACGAAAACTAGTTAAACCGTTTAAGTCTGCCTCTCTTTTCATATAGAATATGGCTCAGGGAAACCCAAGGTCATACTTGCTCTTCTCGTAGGACACATACATTGTAGCAGGGTCTGTTTCTGTACTCCACGGGTCCAAGATAGACAAAAAGGGCACCTCACTGACCTACCCTTGGAATAGCTTTTAGCTTAGCTATTGACAAATGTGTAAAAACCTTAAATGGGTGTTCCGGTAGACTAACGGACGACTTATGTATTTCCTTTTTGGGTGTTAACCAGAAGATGTAAAACGTATATATACTTTGTGTTATGTGTATTTCGTTAGTCTCCTCTGCGCAACTCCATGGGTTGTGTAGACAGAGGCTCCCCTGTTAGGGTTTGTCTCTTGATTCAATAAACGATTCGACCTTCTCCATTGCCGACTGCTTGGTTATTCCTTGATTGTGGATATAATTATATATCCTTGGGCTATTGGTAGGTATAGTCCAGCCTTAAGAAATTTGAATCCTTCACGTTATTCAACACCCCTGGAACATGTTTGGCCCTAAACTGTACATTCAGTTTCATGCAAACCAGCACAATTTCCTTCAGTAAGCGGAGTATAAACTTACACCGTGCCGCCTGCTGATTGATACATTCAACTACAGTCCTGTTATCTGACCAGAAGATCACAGATTGATTACACAACCGGTCAGGCAAAACTGTTAGTGCAACCCAGATTGGGAATAGTTCCAAAAAACCGATGTTAGCTGTCAAACCGCAATCCTCCCACCAAACTGGCCACCCACTTGTTTCCAAGTATGGCGCCAAATCCTACACTGCCCGCAGCTTCAGTCCATAGACTGAACTCAGCAGACGTAGTGGGGGGACGACACCATACTTCTCTGCCGTTGAAACCCTCCAGAAATGCAATCCATATGCGCATGTCCTGGCGGACCTCGGCCGGCAATCTAGTGCGATGATGTTTCTCCCGCATGCCCTTCATAGCCTGCGAGATTGAGCGGGAGAAGTGGCGTGCCATGGGAATTACTCTTAGCGCAAAATTCAGCTGGCCCACAGTCTGATGTAGCTGCTGGAGGGTTACTTTTTCTTTAACCAAACATTGCCTGAGGGCTGCTCTAAATATCCTGATTTTGTCCTCGGGTAACCTGAAACAACCTTCCACTGACTCTAATTCTATACCTACAAAATTCCAATGTGGTTACTAGACCCACCGTCTTCCCTGGTGCCAGCGGTACCCCAAAAGCCTGCATGAGCATGCAAAATTCCTACACCGCCCACGCGCACTCCTGTGAGCCCGCCGACCCAAGAAAGAGAAAGTCATCCAGGTAATGCATGACATGGTGGTGTCCCGTTGTTTGCCTAAAAGCCCATTCCATCAAGGAACTAAATTTCTCAAAGTAGGCGCATGAAACAGAACAACCCATGGGCATACACATATCCATATAGAATTTTCCTTGAAAAGAGAAGCCCAGCAGATGCTGATCAAGGGGATGCACCGACAGTAGCCGAAAAGCAGATTCAATGTCTGACTTAGCCAGCAAGGCTCAAGGTTCTAGAGCCCTCAACATATCTACTGCCTGCTCAAAAGACGCATACTTAACACTACAAACATCTTCATTTATAGCGTTGTTTAATGATGCGCCCCTGGGTGCTGATAAGTTATGAATGAGCCTGTACTCGCCCTCCTCTTTCTTAGGGACCACGCCGAGGGGCGAGCCAACAAAATTAGGTACAGGGATATCATTAAAAGGACCTGCAATCCTATCCAAGCGCAGCTCTTTAGCAATTTTTGCCTCCACCACTTCTGGGTTGTGCCTAACTTCCAGTTGATTTCTGCATTCTGGTATTCCGGTATATCCCACTGCTGGAATCCTAAAGCCCCATAAAAAACCTTCTTGTAACATCCCCGTAGAGGCATGGCCTGGGTACCTGTTCAGCCAAGGAGTCATAGCCAGAACGTCAATGGGTGAATGAACTACTAACCGGCCTCCGCCACTAATAATGTTTCGGCCTTCCCCTGTTTCCAGAGACGTTACCTTTATTGCGGCAGGCTGTTTCTGAGTGGGAAGGGGGGTTACAAATGGAACATGCGTGCTTGAACTTACAAGTGCCTTGTGCCCTGGTGCATGTACGTTTGTTAAAATCCCAGCATACCCCTTTTCGCCCACCACTGCTCCCCGTCTTAGTGGCTGTGCCACTCCCCTGAGGTGGTCGAAAGGACTGCTGGTGTTTTGCGGGGTAGCTTCTGTTCCAACTTGGCCCGCACTCCCTGATTGCCCGGCTCTAAACTGGCCATACCATTAAATAGAATCCACCCTATCCCACGATAGTGTGTGGTCAAACTCCTTCGCCTTCCTGAAAGTTGTGTTGTACTCCCTCCACCCATCCCCCCCATATTTCTCACTGAAAGTGGTGATCCTACTCCGGTAACATGCCATCTCTGCCGGCAAGTTAGGAAAACGCTCGGCTGTAATCGTCATACACAGAAAAGGCTCTAATCCAGTTGATCAATGTCTCCTCCACCCTGAATCTTGCCATTTCACCCCGCCATTTGCTAGGCGACATCCAGTCTTTTGATTTTCTAGCATATTCCATTACCCTGTTATCAACTAGCAAAGAAAACATATTGACATTTTTGCCCGCCCAGATCAAATCTTTCACTTCTTCAGTTACATGCTGAGCCAGGTTTACCCTCCTGGAGGGTATTGTACCTACCCCCAGCACTGGTAATGTCACTTCCTTACCAATTTCTGCGGCTCACGTTGTTTCGACACTCTTGTCTTTTCCAGAGTCGCTGCCCGAACCTCTTGCTTGCGGAGTAATGGGCGCGCTTGGTCCCCCCATCACCTTGAGCAATCATGATCTTTGCTACCATTCTTTGTGCCTCCGCAGAGGGGTCCTCTCCCACCTCCTTGGCACCCACTGAAGAAGGCAACATACTCCCTATCCCTAACCAAGGGAGTACAGCCGCTATCTACGCTGCTAGCTCTGGAGGTACCTCACCCACCACTGAAAGTGCTGGAACTGGCATGGGGGATCCTGAGCCGAGTACCAGAATAGTTGCCTGGTTAGACACGGGTACCGCGGGAACTACAGCTGGGACCACCTGAGGCACTATGCTTGGTGCTGACACCACTGGGACCGTAGCCGGTATGACCGGTACAAGCCCTCGGGGACCACCCCTCCAGGCCCCCCCTCACCCTATTGCTTTGGGACCCGACCACTACCCCTCTTGGCCCTAAAGATCTTGGGCAAAGCATCCAATTCTCCCCTGGTCTGCGGTGGTACTATTATCCACTTGGGTCTCCCTGATGGCCCCACCTGTTCATCCAACCTCTGACTGAGTTCAGCCACACTCTTGCCTATTTGGTCCACTCTCCCCCATCTCCTGTCCATTGCTGTCATCTTGCGCATCGTGCCCTGCAGCATATGCTCCATGCGAGAGCGCTTAGCGCCACGTCCGCTAGCCATCCTTTTATTGTCCTGCAACAGGTAAACCACCTACACTTTATGCCCACCTATGAGCACTATGTGTCCCTGCACCACCAGGGCCTGCCTGGGTTTACCTGCACCTATTGTAGGCACACACAGACTGGCCGTAAGCACCACGCAACTGTGACCGTGACACACCAGCTTGCCTGGTGTGTTGGGCTAGCGCACTTTAAAGCACTCTAGCCCGGTGGCCCAACCGAAGCAGTGAAATGCAGGCCTGCCTGTGTCCTCTGGTCACGTTGTCCACCGCGCCACTCTCCGTTGGCTCAGCCCGCAATGTTCCCTTTGATGACAGCCTACGATGAATAGAAAGTTAGCATACAGCACTGTTACATATGACGATCAAATTGCCACCTGATAACTGCGTCCAAGTACAGTCTCTAATAGCAAGGTCCCTTGAAAATTAGGCGTACCCACCAAGCTATACACCTGTGATCCTGATGTCACACCCAGGCCCTTATAAAAAAGGATATCTTTTATGTGGGCAATCCTTGTCTGAACAGTACTGCAAATAAAAGCACTTGCCCCTCCTCAATGTTGCTCCAAACTAACTTGTGCTTTGGAGCGCCTTACATGAACACCGTATTTACTTTTTACCTTCAGGCATGGGAGATTAAGGGGCATATTATCAAGAACAGGAGATCAAATTATCGCTGCTTTATCAGCAGAAAACTGTCAATAAAGCGGCGATACTGGGCTTGATAATATGCTCTATGGGATTCCAATTGAAGCCCATGTTAGATGTGAAGACATCTAACATGGGCTTCGATTGGAATTCCATAGAGCATATTCTCAAGCCCATTATCGCTGCTTTATCGGCAGTTTTCTGCCGATATAGCGGCGATAAATTTATCTCCTGTTCTTGATAATATGCCCCTAAGTGATTTGCCCAGAATCACAGGATGTGTCCATAAACAAAACGTTCTATTCTTTTTGTAAATTACAGTACCTCCCCTGCGTTTGTTTAAACAACCCCACTCCCGGTGGCCTGTGTGGCTGTGTGATAATAGTTTGCCCCCACACGGTCTCCCAGCCACCTACTAACCAGGCCCGGGCCTGCTTTGCCCCAGCACCTCTGTTTTTGTCCCCACGTGGCACAGCTGAGATCCGAAACCGGGATCTCCCGTTCTCTCAACCGGTGCTCCCAGCCAAACAACCCACCGATCACTCTGGATCTGTACTGCCCTCACAGTGCCCCGCTCTGTCCGGGCCCCCACTGCACGCACACCTTGCCTTACTTTTCTTTTTTAAAATACACACGTGTACCGGGGCCAGCGATCCTGAAAACAGGCTTGAACCAGCGCGTCTGCCGACAGTAATGCAGATCGCTTCCGCCGTCACTCCCAACGCAGTCGGCCTGAAATCCAAGACCTGAAATAAAAAATACAAATTAATCTTTCGCCTCGCTGAGTCGATGTGCTAGCCTGGGGAGCGCGGGAACAAGAGGGCACCTCCCGCGCTCCTCCGGCCTTTAAACCCTTCTAGGGGCAACCAGTCGCGACTGGTCCACCCCTCTTGTTCCCCCCTTTGACCCAGAAGCAATTAGATTGCTTCCGGGTCAACACGGGAGCCAGCACCAATCGGGGATGGGGCGTGCCCGCAGCGTCATCAGACGCAGCGGAGGGGCACGCCCCACCACAGAGAGTGCAGGGGAAGGAGGGGGTCGGCGCCCTGCCATACTTCAGGGGGGGACGAGCGACCCCTCCTTTCCTATTGCATATTTACAGTTGCCCTGGAGAAAGTAGAGTATGTTAGCCTTTATTTCGCATATTTAGTAATTCCGTTGTAGGAGCAGGAATCTGTGGGTAGATTTTTTAAATGTACTGTTTTGTAAAGGCACTTATTTTGGGCACAAATGGTGCACAGGGACACACATACAGACATACAACTCACAAATAGGCGCAGATGTACACCTCTTTTGGCTGCAGCAGGCTCCAAGTTATGCGAGACACCTCAGCTAGACCTGCGTTTTCAGCAAATATGACAAAACCACAAATCCCAGAATGCTAATTATCTGATCACTTTGCAGCTATGGACATTGGTGGATGGAAAATTAGATTTTCTTTCAATTACTTTATTAATTCAACTTGTTTTTAGTTTGTTGCTATAAAGTGTTCTCCTTTTCATCTGTGCTCGTTTCGTCACCAAAATAAATGTAATGAAAGTGACTAGGTATGACTTTGTTTAGGTATATTAGTTTATACAATTCATAATTTATTTTTGTGATATAATATTTTTACTCATACATGATCAATATTAGTAGGGAAGTAAAGTTGAAGTAAGGACTTGTTTTTATACTATACAAATGTAACAAATAAACTAGCAATGTATTATACAAGGATGTCTTTTTTAAGGTTATCCTGATAGAAATGGAAATGCATTTTGTATTGATATATAAACTCCCATTGATTCCATGTGCCCAGTAAAAAAAAGGAAAACATTTTTAAGAGAAATGTACAGCCTTGATTTGATATAGGGTAATAGCTGCTGCTTGTTATCACCATACAAAAGATAGTTTCTAACATGTTTCCATACACGCAAGCGCTAGGCATATTGTTTTTAAAAATAGCCTATATAACTGACCCACTATCACGAAAATTCTAGGTATTTAAGAGAATATTCCTATCAAAGAAATATAGCGTCTTTCGTTATGCACATACAAAACAAGCACGCATTCATGAATAAAAAATCACCTACTCAATTGGCAGGCCCATTTGTGAACTATTTATTTATTTCTTTAAAAATATTTTGATATAGCGCTGTTAGACTTGGCATCTTTTGGCGTGTTTCCCTTGACTTTTTGCTTTCTAACCTCCCGTTTTTTACTCTGTTTTTGCTGGTGTAATGATTCTGCACACTTTCCTCACTGCTGTCCAGTGGTAAAGTGCAAGTGCTCCTGTATAAAATGTGTTATGGATTGGTGTTTCCATGATTGGCCTATTTGATTTATGTGTCAGTCCCTAGTAAAGTGCACTGTCAGTGCCAGGGCCTTTAAATCAAATGCTGTTGGTGGGCTGCAGCTCTGGATTGTGCCACCCATGCAAACAGCCTGTAAAGTGTAACTCTGGCCTGCCATTGCCTGTGCTCAGCCTGGGGCTGCCATGTCCACTAGGCAAGTGCACGCACTTGCAAGTCCCTAAACCTTCCCTTTTCTACTTGTGAGTTGCCCCTAAGGTAAGCCCAAGGTACCCCTCTGGGCAGTGTGCATTATATGTGAATGGTAGGACATGCCCTGGTGTGTGTGGCATGTCCTGATAGTAAATTACAGCCTACTTCGTTTTTCAGTATGGCAAGGCTAACTGTTCCCCATAGGCCAGAGTGGGCAGTTTGATTATGACATTCTATAATCCTAACTGACTCAGGGAGCATGGTAGAAATTCGAGTTTAGTATGCCTGAACTCAGAATGATAAAATACATATTTTAGTGAAGTTGATTTTAACATTCTGTGTTTGAAAATATCACTTTTATAAAGTAGGTATTTTCTGACCTAACCATCCAGCCTGCTCAGCTAGCTTGTGTATAGTCTGTCTGGTTTGTGAGTGACAGGGGCTGGGGGAGACTCCAGGAGACAGGGTGAGTCAG
Source organism: Lissotriton vulgaris (assembly GCF_964263255.1). NCBI lineage: Eukaryota > Metazoa > Chordata > Amphibia > Caudata > Salamandridae > Lissotriton > Lissotriton vulgaris. Next base: position 1,611,361,459 of record NC_141689.1, on the reverse strand, counting down.
CACAGGGCTGAATAGACACATCTACACATATAAGGCGCTATCTCTCATAGCTCTTAGAGACCTGTTGGTGATAAAGCGCTCTACCGATAACAACTACAGTACAATACAATACAAAGATGGGTGGGGGGAGTCGCACCTGGGTCTGAATAGGGCTGGGCTCACCTTCCACAATGCTGGCTCCACCTCCTGTGGTGCGTCTGAGGACCCTGACCCTCACTGACAAATGAAGAAGGTGCACACTGGCATAATGCACCCCAAACTGGTTTTAACTAGGTCCAGGCCCCTCTGCCTTCAGAGGACAAAGGAATTGTGGGTATAAATACTGGGGCCCAGACCCCAAGAATTTAGAACTCGCTGGAACCAAGGAACCTGCCAAGAAGAAGAGCTGGAAGAGCTGGCAGGAGGAGTACTGCCCCTTTGCTGTGTTGTTGGTTTGTTGGGTTGGCCTACAGCTGCTGCTTCTGCCTTGGTCAGTGAAAGGACTGGACCGAACTTTCTCTAGTTGTGCTGTGCTGAGTATCTACAAGGGCCTGAAACCGAGCTGGCCTCCTGTTAAGAAGTCACAGGGACTGCAAAGACTTCACCAACCTCTGGGTACCGCTCCTGGAACCGCTGTTTCAGTTGCCACAGAGAAGAGGGAACCGCGACCGACTCTGTCATCTGACTCAGTCGCTAGCCTTGTGTCCTGAAGGCACCGCAGGCAGCAACGTCTTGCCCTGCACCGCATGCCTTGGTCTCACCGACGCCATCTGCACAATCATCACTGAGCCGCTGCCTGTACCGCATTGAGAGGCGCCGCAGCCCGCACTGCCGTATCGCCCTCAACCGCCAGCCTTGGTCTCACTGACGCTGTCTGGACGATCGCGACCGAGCAGCTGCTCGCACCGCATCGAAGGGCACAGCACCGTGCACCGCTTCCACTTTTCATCTCAACCGCAAAGGATGCCAAGACCGACTCGTACCTCCGTGTGAGCCGCACTAAGAAGGTACTGTTAACGAGTCCGTCCCGCTGTTGCTGGCCCATACTGATGCGGTCAGCTGAAACTGCGAGACTCTGTATTTTCAGCATTGCGGTCGGCTCGGACCGAGCTACCGACTCCTATGAACTGTGTTTTCAACGTATGTTTACAAGTTAAAAACATCTTGCGAATAAACTATTTTAAAATTACAGTATTATGGATTTTTATCGTATTTGGTCTTGTTTTAAGTATATAAAAATATTGGGTATTTTTCTAAACTGGTGTGGTGTCCTTTTTTAGTGCTTACACTCTATTACTGTGGGTTATGTGCAAATGCTTTACACACTGCCTCTAAGATAAGCCTGACTGCTTGTGCCAAGCTACCAAGGGGGTGAGCAGGGGTTATTTTTGGAGTGTAACTCCCTTATCCTGACTAGAGTGGTGGTTTCTGCCTGGCTTTGGTGCAAACCTTAGCCAATCAGAAATCCCATTTCTTTCTTTTTTTTTTGATAAATAAAATGTTAGGTACAACGCTGTTACTGGAATCGGTGTGTTCTGAAGTGCACATAGAAGGCGGGGGATGGACATCATCCTAAATAATGCTGCCCATCCCACAAGGGTTAGGGGAAGCGTCTTCCAGTGCTGAACATCAGATTTAAGACATAATAACGGAGGCTGGAGGTTAGTCTCATAGAATCCAGACAAGTCTTTGGATACCCAGATTCCTATATATTTAAACCCTTCCACCGCCTCTGTCAATTGGCAACCCCGGGGAAGTTGGGGCTTTTGCCCACTAAGGACGTAGAGCACAGATTTGGAACAGTTGATCCTGTAACCCGCAAATCTACCGAAGATGTGAAATATGTCCATAACCGCGTTAAGCGATTTCGCCAGGGAGGCAAGATAAAGCAGAATGTCATCCGCATACAAAGATATGCAGTCCTCCCAGCCATGGGTCCACCTCAGGCCCCTGATAGCAGGGTCCCAGCAGATCCACGCCGCCAAAGGCTCGAAGGCCAGGGTCGAAGAGGAGTGGTGATAGGGAACAGCCCTGCCTGGTGCCCCTACCCAAAGAAAAAACAGGGGACTTCTGATTATTGATGACCACCCGCGCCAATAGTTGGCAATACAAAAGGCGCACCCATTTAATAAATTCCGGGCCAAAGCCTAGTTTGCGGAGCACCGCGAACAGGTAGGGCTATTCAATGGTGTCGAAGGCCGAAGCCGCATCTAGGGACACCACCACAGCATCGTCTCTAATAGTATCTGCCCAGCAGAGCACTCTGTGTAATCAGCGGAGATTAAGAGATGTATTTCTTACTGGCATAAATCCGGACTGGTCCGAGTGGATCAGGGTGGGAAGAACCTGCAACAGACGAGTGGCGAGGACCTTCGCAAGTATTTTTGCTTTGCAATTAAGCAGCGAAATAGGCCTATACGAAGAACACTGATCTACTGGCTTGCCGGGTTTGTGGATGACAATGACGGGAGCAAGTCTATGGTCTTCGGGAAGAATTCCATTCTCTTTACTCTCCTGATACATATCTGTAAGATAAGGGGCATTCATGTTCGCCGTCAACTTAAATAGTTCTATGGGGATCGCATTAGGACCCAATGCTTTCCCCCCTCGCAGGTCATGGATGGCCTTCTCTACTTCGGTCACAGTTAGGTCTCGCTCCAGATCGGAACTGTCCTCTGCAATAATGGCCGGCACGTCTATATCGTTGAGTAGAGATAAAGCCTCCTTCTCTGAATAGATTGGAAGTGTATAGGGAGCGGTAGTGTTGTCCAAACGCATCTGCAATGTCTTGCGGTGCGGTAACTCGGGAATTCTGGTCAGTGTCAAGCTCAACCACTACGCACCTTGCCCCCTCCCTATGGTCCAGCCATGCCAGCAGTTTGCCCACCTTATCGCCTAATTCATAGATTCTGCTGAGAGTCGCCCTGTATTGTGCCTTAGCCGCATCAGTGGCCACGTCAGAGAATTCTTTCACATTAATACAGAGCCTATGATGCGAATCCTCCGAGTCCTGGGTACGAACTGAGCGTTCCAAGGCCAGGACCTCTCCCTCTAAATGTTCTGTATCTGCAGATTTTTCCCTGTGCTGTCCAGCAATCTGTCCCAACACCACCCCTGTATGACAGTTTTATAGGCATCCCAAAGGGAAACAGATGAACTGACGGAACCGTGATTCCCCTGATAATAGAGGGCAGACTTGCTCAATACTTTATCCCTGACTGAGGGAATAGTGAGATACCAGGGGTTGAGCGGTGCCACACGACCAACTGTGGGTTCCCCCACTTCCACCCTGCACAGCACGGGTGAGTGATCCGATATTTCCCTTGACAAATGCTGAATCTCCTTGACATCGTAAATCTGAGCACATAATCGATGCATGACATGCTTCGATGGGGCCCTGAGAGTTGTGTGTACTGAAGCTCGCTGGGATGTAGGCCCCTCCAGACATCCACCAGGCCCAAAGCCCCCAGAACACTATGTATGCAATTACGTGATGACGGCAGGTCTTATTGGGGCCAGTGATCTAGGGAATCAGAAACGATGGAGTTGAAATCTTCCCCAATCAACAATCTCCTGTCAGAAATCCCAAAGCCGACAGTGCCCATGAGTGAAAAAGTGCTATTCATAAAAAAGTGTAAATATTAATTAAAAAAACAACATGGGTAACAGTGGCATTAAGTGGAATTCATTTTATTTATTTATATGTTTACTTACCTGTAAAACTCCGTAATTCATAGATTACTGCCCCTCCCCCTCCCCACGTCACCGCCCTCCAGGTACACCTACTACAGACCGCGGCTGGCTGCAGGGACAGGTTAGGGAGGCACACATCAGCTGCTGGCAGGCGGGAGACACTCTGAGGGGCAGTAGGGGTCTGTGGACACATAGATGGGGTTTGGTGTTGGGTGCGGCACAGAGAGGGGCTTTAGGAGATGGTACACACAGAGGTTGCAGCGAGACTACAAGAATACAGAGGGGCTGAGTTAGGGCACAAGGAGGCGACTGCAGGCAGGTTTGGGAGATACAGAGAACAAAGTGACAGCAGGGGGTTAGAACACACCCATCATCATATCTCTATACAACCAACATCCTAAACAAACACACCCAACATCATACACCCCCCCAGCTAATATAATACGAATACAATGGAGTTACTGGACACTTGGAATGAGCATCAACTCAAGCAACATCACCTGTTAACACAACCGCCATCAACATTCCACACAACCACCATCATAAATCATCACATTCACCATCCTACTTCCACGCATCTAACTTCTGAGACAGATTCTGGTGACACTTGCAAACCACTCGGCCCTCATTTTTATGGTTTATAATGTCACCTACCCTCTCCATATCAATAGAGGCAATGTGACATAGTTATCTAGAATTATCCTTTAGGCACATGTATTTTGCACACTGGCTACAGAAAGTTGTAAATAGCTCACAATTTCCATTGACATTTGTTTTTTGTTTTTGTATTAACTTTGATGCAGGTCAACATATCTGCATAAAACTTTCTGAAACAAATTCATCCAATTTAGACTGGCGTGGCAAATTTCATAAAGATGCAGAATGGGGTGCGGGTGCCTAACAGTGGTTAAAAAATGACACTTCCCATTTTAATTCCCATAGCAAACTTTGCTTTCGATTACAGAAAAACTTGGCATAAAAGTTGAACTTTACTTAAGGAAGTAGTTTAGATTGGTTTGGTGTAAATCTATTGAGCAGGTTTCCAGAAATTAGTGTTTGAATAATGTGAATTTAAAAAGGTTAAAACGGTCCCTTACCAGTCTTGACATTAATTCCAATATACTCAGTAAATGATGTTACCATCTTTAAAGAAATGGCATGACCTGCAGTAAATCTATTGACCAATGTTCTTGTAGATTGGGGAAAACAGTTAAAATGACGGGCTGAAATTCAAGGTGATAATACCTTAAATACTGCTAATGCCCATAATCCCTAGTTCTAATGGGACCATCAAGGTCCCACTTGTGCTCCTACAGTATTGGTAAATCTGGAGAACAGAGTTACTGGACACAGTGATCTGAAATGCATATCTAATAGCTGCTGTTGGAGTTATGGAAAAACAGCTGCTACCAAATATGCATTTTATATACATGTTGAATAGCAATCATGTGCTTGTTTTTGCCTAGTATAGTGATTCATTCTATGCAGTATGCAGCATGGTTGCTAAACTGAGATTATCACCTCCACATTGCTCACTATTTGGCTGGGTGAGTTTTACCTTTAGTTTCGTATGTTTTTCATCACACTCCAGGTTAAACTACCTCGGGTGAAAATAAACCAGTCGTTGGCAACCCAAATCATAAAAGAGGGCCAATAACGGGGTTGATGATGGAAGACCGGTTATACTCCTCAAGAACTTATTTTGGGAGCTTGTTAAAGATGCTAGATTGCTGAACCCCCACAGCTCTGCCCCATAAAGAACGGACGCGCTGATTTTAGTACCATGAATTTTCAGTGCTGGGGCAATAGGTTTTGTGGATGAGGAGTGAAGCTCCTTAATCAGGGCGCCTGCTAGTTGTGCATGTTTAGTAACCAGCTGGTTAGTGTGGGGTTTCCAATCAAGTTTTGAGGCCAGAGTTATGCCATGGTAGGAGAAAACTTGGGCCTGCTCTATCAAAGCATCGTTCATGACCACCCTCTCTCTTACAAGCCTGTGCTTATGAAGCACCATAAACTTAGTCTTGCTTACATTAATAGTAAGACCATAATCTTTGCAGAATACCTCAAAGCGCACTATGGCCTTCTGAAGGCCTTGCTGAGTCTTGGAGATTAACAAGGTATCATCTGCAAACATTAGCAGAGGGATCAGTTTGCCATCCAGCATGGGGGCATCGGTTGGATGATTATCAAAATACTGGATCAACCTGTTAATGTACAGAGAGAGCAGAGTATTGGTGCCAATACACACCCTTGGCGTACCCCCCTGGAAATAGGAAACCTGTCTGTTACTCTTCTTTGCTGGTCCCAACGAACTTGGGAAAAACTTGCCTTGTGCAGTTTGATTAGAAGAGCCAATACAGCGTGCGGCATACACTGTCCTGCAAAGACTTTCCACATCTTAGCACGCGGCACTAAATCAAAAGCCAACTTAAGGTCGACAAATGCCGCAAAAAGAGTGCCTCCACTAAGTATAACCACCCGACAATAAATTTAAACAAATCTAAAAACTTGGTCTATAGTGCTCGTATGAGAGCGGAACCCTGCCTGGAGAGGAGACAAGAGACCTTCTTACTCGATCCAGGCTTGAATTCTAGTCAAAGCGAGACTAGCTATAATCTACTGGATGCAATCTATTAAGCTTATCGGCCTGTAATTTCCTGGATCAGAGCGATCCCCCTTCTTAAAGATCGGGATAATCTCAGCGCCCAACCAGGTGTCCGGTAAGGGAGAGCCGTTGGCAATGGCATTGGCAAGGGACTGGATATATGGCACCCACACTCCCTTCTCATGTAAAAACAAATCGGCTGGGACTTGGTCCAACCCGGGCGCTCTACCCTTCGGGATGGTGTTCAGTATTCTTTCAACCTCCTTTTTGCTGAAGAGTAACAGTATAGTATCTATGGGGATATTCAGCGGGTCTATGTCCAACTCAATATCTGGAGCCTAAAGGGCAAACTGGGACGCAAAAAAATTTGAAACCCAGAGATCAGGTGAAACATGATTAATGGGTTGTCCCCTTGGGAGCCCCTTACCCTATTTTACCAAATCCCAAAACGTACTGATGTTCCTTTCTCGACTAGCGTGGTACAACTCCCTCCAATGCTCCTCATCCCAAGCACGTTTGGCGTCCTGTTGAGCTTTCTTATAAGCCATCCGTGCATTTTTAATACTGTCCCTATTTTTCTCTCTTATTGCCTTTGCCAAGGCTTTATACGGATCCCTGCACGATTTACCATACCATGATTCCTCCCTTTTTTTAGGCCACTTCTGCGAGCGAGATACCTTTGTAATAAAAAACCCCCTGAGTTTGTTAAAAAGGTTTGTATGGATAGGAATAGCTCTGACCACCATATCCTCCTGTGCTATACATTCCTGGAGATCTGCTGTCGCCTCAACCGCAAGATCCCTCATTGGAGCTAGATGGCCCTCATTAAAAAGACAATTTGACCATTTTACTCTCCGGGTATCATTGGAGAGAAAGGTGTTGGTCCCTTCTAAACAAACTTCACGGGGATCACATACGACCAACTGAAAAAATAATACTAACGGGTCATTGTCGCTTTCCACTCTTTCTAATGCGGCATGTCCTTAATAGAAGACCAGTTTTCCTTATTGAGGAGGATATAATCTATTCGGATCCTACGTAGTCCATTGCTAAGAGAAGGAGCACCCTGTTTGTCAGATTCCGTTCTGCCATTCACTGCCTTAACCCTTGTTCGAGGCATAAGACTTTGAGCTGAAGTGCAGCCTCTGACCACTTTTAATTGGGAGTAGGGACAGTTGTGAAATGTTCCAAGAGCGGTCTTCCTCCAATGTAAGGTCTATATCATTACTATCTAGCGGATCGAAGCAACAGTTAAAATCTCTTGCTACTAGGATGTTCCCCTTCCCATTATAAGAATCAAGATGAGATTCTAACAAAGCAATGGTGTCCGAGGCTTTTCCCCCCAGCTTACCCCTTGCATAAATGTTAAAAATAAAGAGATCCTTGGAATCAGGGCTCTGACAATGTAAAGACCAGCTAGGGCTCCCGCTCCGCCAGTTCTCCCGCCTCAGAAGTAGCGCTCCTGCGCTCGTGACTCCTCCCATGTGCCGGGTTGCGGGGACCAGGTCAAAAGTGCAGGCAATGTCCAGACCAGCTGGGGCTCCCGCTCCGCCGGTTCTCCCGCCTCAGAAGTAGCGCTCCTCCATGACTCACAGAAGGGTACCTTATTTTAACAAACCCTAGCATGGAAAGGATGTGTACATCTTTGACGTGTTGTGCTCGGGGGGGATATTTTGTTGTTAAGAGACCCAAAGGAATTAGGAGTGGGTCAAAATGCACACTGAACCAGGAATAGATTACTACTGAAATGTGGAACTTCAAAAATTGAGAGACATCCCAGCTGTTGTATATTAAAACTAGCTTACCCGTCGCGCATTGCTGCGATCTCAGAAGAAAGGAATTTTAAGGCAACTCGATATGATAACATTCAATTTACATTGCGCCATTTTTTTTTAAACGTATTCTTTTTAATATGGAAAACATTTGAAAGTGTGGCTTGAGCAGTGCGTACTCAATTAGTGTCCAATCTTGATTCTCGTTGGTCTCCTGTTTCATTCGAGTGGGCTTGAGCAGTGCGTAATTGATCGGTTTCCAATCTTGATTCTCGTTGCTCGTTCGTTTGAGAAGAACGGGCTTGAGCAGTGCATACTCGATCGGCTTACAATCTTGATTTTCGTTGCTCTTTCGTTTGAGAAGAAGGCGCTTGAGCAGTTTGTGTTCGAACAGCTTCTAATCTTGCTTCCTTTTGCTCGTCTGTTTCTGAAGCTTTTAATGCCTTTTTCTTTCATGCTTCAGATGTAGATCGACAAATCGATTTCCGTTTGGGGACATAACTGTCGACAATGCTCGCAAATTCGCTGACAATTTCAGTATTCGAAAGATTATGAGGGCCCTGTGGGGGCGATTTTTAAAAATATGTTTTGCCAGAAACCTTCGCGGGAGTGTACTCAACAACTTCCTAAAGTTTCATGGCGATCGGATGAATCGTGTAGTAATGCATAAAGGACAAACAGACAGACAGACGTACATTCGTTTTTATATTCATAGATTATATTTTATTGTTCACTTCACTGCACCTATGAGCACTGCTCAGCCTGCACCAATGTGAATAACGTTACACCTGTTTGAGGAATTGTTGTCATTGAGGAATACTTAATCGCATTATTTTGATGATACCTTAATCAGGTTACGTGAATGAGGCTCACAGAACTTTTGTGCTGACTCTTTAGTCTGACCCATAAACATTAGGAAAAATCTCTGACTGGACATCCCTGTGCATTAACTAGCTTAGTGGATGTGAGAAAGTCATCCTTTTTGCCCCGTTCACCCCCAGACTGATACTGATACCGGTGGTGACTGACTCTGACTGTGCCCTGGGCTCTACTAACCAGGCCCAGGACCAGTGCTCTGATGAAAAAGGAATATGGTAATTCACTATTATTACAATTGGCAATGACAGACCCCTGTAAGTTCCTAGTATATAATAAGGCAAAAGGGATTCAAACTATCCATATGTCCCTAGCATATAATAGGGCAGGGGGTTTTAGAGGTCCAGTAGATTTCCTACACTGGAGTGTGCACTACTGTGTTACCTGCGTTAATTTTTAAGGCAGCCCTGCTTTGCAGACTGTCTTTAAAAGTAAATTACATGCAAATTTGACTTTGGATTTAAAGGTACTTCTAAAGTGGTAATCTACCTTATATTTACATATACTCCTCCCCTAAAGTCTCCCCTAGGTGCCCCAGTGGTGGGGTTCCATGTAACTATAAGCAGGGACATTCTAAAATATGTTTTATATGCCCTGGTGAGGGGAAAACTGCAAATTTAGTTTTCCCCTGTTGTAGATTATTTCTAGCTCCATAGGCTAACATTACAATATGTTATTTAAGTATAAATATTGCATGGAAGGGGCTGAAAATGTCACTCTAGGACTTAAAAGATTGGCTATAATAAATTCAACAATGTCAACTGTTGAATGTTTCATAACGAATACAGAAAAGAAGTTCTAGGACTTTCTTTTCTGTGAGCCAAAATCCAGCATTCTAGCAGCCTTTGTTCATTGGTCAGCCTTAACAGGCTTGGCCAGACTGTTTTGATAAGGTGATAAGAAGCCTGCTTAGAGCAAAGATTATCCGATTGGGAGGGAAACAACCTTAACAATGCAGTTGTTACACCGTGTTCTGTAACAACGCAGTCGTTACAACAACCAGTTGTTACAACGCGATGCCATTACATCGCAAGTCAATAGACCGACTTGCACAATATGGTGCTCCAACACCTTCCCTACTGTTGCGCAGGGTGGAGTTGGAATAGTAAATTATACTATTCCTAATGTTGGAGCGCCATCTACTGCAAGTTGATCTAATGACTTGCTACGTAATGGCATCATGTTGTAACAACGGGTCGTTGTAATGAACACGTTGTTACGGAACTCAATGTAAAAGCATGCGTTGTAGCATGCTATATTCAATTGGGAGAGCTCTGCAGCGAACATGCCAGGTTGGGATTGGGTAAATCAAACTGGGATTCAAAGAGAGCAGGACAGTAAGGAATGCCAGCCAGACCCACCCCCTCTTCCTGTACCCCCAACCAGATGGCAGGACAGGGAATGGAATTTGCAGGAGGTGGAGGGGCAGTGTTATTGGAATTGAGCCTCACCAGTAGGTTGGTATAGCCAGATCTTACTCCAAAGGAAACAAAATCTCCATCTTGAATTTTAAAAGTGCAGTGCTTTTTGGGACAAGAATATGCAACACTTTGGAGGACACTGTCATGCTTTTGGGTGGCACCTTGGCGCTTCATTAGACAGGGGGGCCCCCTGCTTGTCACCTCAAATCATTGAATAAATATGTGAGAGCTGCATAGCAACTTGGATAAGCTGCCTGAAAATACAAGGAGAAGAACGACTGCCCTGCTAGAACGCTTGTCTTCACCACACAAGAGTGCTCCCTGAAGGACTGCTCCTGTTGCACATTTGGAACTACAGCCTTGAGGATTTTCCGTGCTTCAAAAAGGATTAAGCAGTGGACTCCCTGAAAGCAACAGATTAAGAGAGCTTCCCTGCACCCTCTTTCTCAAGCTGTCCTTAGCCTGGAGTGCCTCCAGTGGACTTTTCAGTATTTGGCCAGGTGCATTGTAGGAACTGCAGTCCCAAACTTCCAAGGACCATCTCAGAGCTTCTAGAACCTTGGATTTCTGTTTTGGACACTTTGAACCCTCAAGAGGAATTTCAGGAAGAAGTTTCAGAAATTTGAAGAAGTTTGGAGCAACTTTTGGAAAACGCTCCATAAGTGGACCGACCCGACTTCAAAAGTCAAGCCAACTACCTTCAACCGTGGCCCGGGCTAGATTTCAAATTGGTCCCGCTGAAGGCTCAGGAGCTCC